>NC_091121.1:123771748-125094248 GCF_040183065.1 Periplaneta americana
TTCCCTTACGCTGACATATTTGGCACCTAAATATGACAGCCCATGTTAACTATAGGTTAAGAACAAAGTACAGTAATGTAAGTGGTATAGCATGATCAACTTGTTCATTTTGGCTTACAAACTTGATACTTACAGTTGGCACCTAGAGGTGACATGCCTCTAATCTATAGGAACCTATGTACAGCAAAACCTCTAATTTAAGGACATCGAAGGGATGTAACAATGTGTCCGCACCTGGGAGGTGTCCTTTATTGGGAGGGAGGCTCCCCAATCTAACAGTAAATTTATAATATGCATTATGTATCTCTTCACGCTTTAAATGAAATGTATTACTGTAGTTTAATTCTAAATACAGTCTACTGTGCTACAGTAAATTCTTTGCAACTTTGAACTACAGTAGATAAGACTGAAAAAGGAAAATACAGTACTGTGCCATGCAATTTTATTCTAGGGCTGCAGTTATGCAGTACTGTAATTTACAGTTTTCAAATTAACCTTTACGTTCAGGTGCCATGTCTTTCGAAACAGTACAACTGATTGAAGTGAAGAGAATAATCCTACTAACCCTGTCATGTGTCAAATACTTACAATTTCACAATCGTGGAAACCTTGGACCCATCAGACAGGTTAAATTTGATGACTTTGTTTATCCACCCGCTTCCAGCTAACAAAGGGTAGCTGGCTGAACTAGTGGTAGCCTACAAGACCCTTATTGTCTTCTTTCATGTTAAGGAATTTTTGTACAGTTCTCAAAACTAAATTTTCCATTTTTTGTAACACCTTAGGTTTTGAAATCCAAGTTCTGTCCGCATTCAGGAGGTAAAGCAAGCTTTAGGACTGTGAAACAGCTGTCCGTGTCTGAGAGTGTCCGTAAACGAGAGTTAAATTTATCATTATTTCTATATTATTTCAGTTGGGACATAAAAATCTGTCCATATATGAGGAGTGTCCGTATCTTGGGGGTGTCCGTAAGGAGAGGTTTCACTGTACTCACAGTTTCCATACCTGACAACCAATATAAATGGTGAAACATACATAAAGATAGGTTATGAAGTAAATGAATCACTTATTTATAGTTTCCTTACAACAGAAAGAACAACTATGACATCGAAATTTTAAAACAATTATACATTTCTTAAAATTTTAAATGTCATGTTCTCATGATTTTCTTGAGGAAAATACCAACATACCTTCCTAGATACATATAGCAGAAAACAATTTCTTTTAACACAAAGAATTACTGCAACAATTAATATGGTAGCTTCCCTCTGCCAAAGAATACATATCTGTCCAAATCCAATAGAAATCCCTCTGGTTTGTTATAATCTTAGTTTTATTCCTTTTAATATATGACTATCAGCTATAGGTGACCTGTCAACTACAGACGCCTTTACCTTATAAAATAATAATAATAATAATAATAATAATAATAATAATAATAATAATGTATGCAACAGGTATGACACCCTTTTGTGACGTGTATGACCTATGAAGAATGGAACGCATAGATTTCACTGAATAGAGAACATTATTTTTCCTATATATCTATAGCTTTCTAAAACTTGTAATACATTCTGTTGCCTTTCATCATCAATGCTGGCTCTGGAAGAATGGCTTTTATTTGATCAAAACTTACATATGAAATGTCTTCTGTTTACACCTTTGCTTGGTTACCTGAAACTATTATGAGGAACATGACTCAGAAGTTGAATCATTTAACTCTATCAATGTAAGTTTACCATATTCATCATTATGTACATTAACAAGTCTAAGTAATTTTATTGATGTTTCTGCAGTGAATGCATCATGTATGAGGTAGCCTATATTTTTGCATTTTTCACAAAATAATGTTTCACTATGAATGTCACAAGAAACTTTGGAAAGAATTTCTTTGGGCAAGGGTGGGAAATAAGTCAAACCTTAGAAAGAGAATTAAGTTGAGTTAAGTAGGTCTATTTGACATTTTCATGATAAATAAATGCACAAATATTATGAGGCAATGCAGAAAATGAAAAAAACAAATGGTGGATGCAAATTATAAAATGATCTTCCAATTGTTGATGTCAATGTACTGTAACTGAAAAGGTTGAAATAATTCACTAATGAAATAACACTTAGGAACATGTTTGCATTTCCCAGTGCCATGCCATTTCAGTGATATAGTAGCTTTATATCCAGGTGCTTGCTAACTATTGCTGTCTTTGCAGTAAAATTCTTCTAACAATCTCTTGTTTCTTTTGCTAAGCCATTTTTTTTGTCAGTTTCTTGTTCGTTTTATGAAAAAAGTTGTCTTCTTTCTTCTTCTGGTGGAATTATATCCATAACTAGTTTACGAACAACAGCTAATTTCTTCCTGGGACTATTTGGCAAATGTTGTTTCACCTGTTTGTGGCTTTTATTAATGACTGAGTATTTTATAAGAACCCATGGATGCAATGATATCAATGATAAACAATGAAATAATCCTTTAAATAAAACTAAGTGATCTTTATGTATTGAGATGTGCTGATAACGAATAGGACAACCGTTTTGCTGTATCACCTAAATCTTTTGCGAAACACTCTCATTTTATAGTTTTATGGTTTCCGGTCTCTGCATCCAGCTTAACGTTTGTTCCAAACAAATGGATAAGATGCTTTTACCAATCTTGTATGTTTATGAATGGCACTTAATATTTGGTGAAGGGAACATCTGGCAATAGATTAATGTCCTATTTCTCTGTTAAAATTGTTTTTTTGTGAATTGCCTTCTTAGTAATATGCTAACTTTCTTTCTGATCGCTTCGCAAGTAGCCATATTTTATGTTTGTATATGTTCGTGAAATTGTGAATCTGAGTGTGTATTGTGAGGTGAAGTGTAAGGTGTATTTTAACAAAATGATAACAGCATTCATCATTGTTTTTTAAATTATAATATTGTAACTCAGTTATTGACTTTGCCATGTCATGCAAATGTGTGAATAATCTGAACTTGTTTTGTTATATTTGCGGTGAATTTACTATGAAGTCACAGACAAATACTATTACTCCTATAGTGAAAAAAGCCTATGAGTTGTATTTCGGAAATAAAGTAAACGAGGGAAAGAGCTGGGCGCCAGGTAAAATTTGTTGTGATTGTTCGCGAACTTTACGTAGTTGGCTTAATGGCACTCATAAATCAATGTTCTTCGGAAACCCTGTAATATGGACAGAGCAGAAAGATCATACTACGGATTGTTATTTCTGTTTAACGAATATAGTGAGATATAGTTCTAAATCAAAACATTCTATAGTTTATCTCAATGTTCCTTCAGCCAAAAAACCTATGAGTCATAATTTAATACCAATTCCTAAGTCCCCTAAAGAATAGACAGTGGATGAAACAGAACTAAGCAGACCTTCTCCAGACGAGGAACCTGGACCCTCATATTCAAACACTGATTCAAGTTTTCTAGAGCCAGAACCAAATATACCTCACTGTATTTCCCAATGTGAACTAAACGATCTAATCCGAGGTCTCAATCTTTCTAAAGTTCAAGTGGAATTATTAGGTTCTCGTCTTCAAGGGTGTAATTTATTACAAGATGGTGCTAAGGTGTCATATCAAAAATATCAGCAATCACTGACACATTTTTTTTCTGTTAGTAATGAGTTGACTTACTGCAATGATGTACCAGACCTTCTGCAAGAACTTGGAATTAGTAACAAACAATCTAACGAGTGGAGACTATTTTTAGATTCATCTAAGATTAGTTTAAAAGCAGTATTGTTGGATAATGCGAATATCTACCCATCAGTACTCCTTGCCTATTCTGTGAACAAGAAGGAAACATAGCCTATGAAAATATGGATGAAATATTAAAACTAATAAATTATGCAATATATGGTTGGCAGATATGTGGAGACCTCAAAAGATTAGTACTTTTAGGCATGCAATCTGGGTTTACAAAATTTTGTTGCTTTCTTTGTGAATGGGACAGCCAAGCAAAGGATAAACATTACAACATTGAGGATTGGGCCATGCAAAAAACTTCGTTCCTGGACAGAAGAGTGTTAAGAATCACCCTTTAGTTGAGAAAGACAAGATTCTGTTACCACCGTTGCATATAAAATTAGGGTTTTTGAAAAATTTTGTCAAGGCTTTGGATAAACATGGTCAGGATTTTGGGTACTTGAGGGAAAAATTTCCTAAATTCATTGATAGTAAGTTAAAAGAAGGTATATTTATTGGGCCACAAATTCGTGAGATCATTCATGATGACAACCTTGTGGAATTGTTAACAAAAAAAAAAAAGATTTCAGAAAACGTATAATGTGTTTTTCACGTGTTAAATTTTATTACCTGTTAACATGTTTCGGCCTGCTATTGGCCATCTTCAGAACTGGCTGTTTCTGGTCTTGGCGCCTTTGGTTTTGATTCCTGTGGTGTGTAATCAAGATGTATAATGTATGACTTGAGGCTTTCCCGGCGTTTGATGTAGAATAACTCTTCTCGGGTTCTCAGCCAGGTGAGCTGGAGATTTGCTTCCAAGCTTTCGAGGCTAGCTCTGCCATCTTCTTCAGGGAATGATGTATAATGAAAAAAAAAAAGAGAAATGTGCATGGTTAGCTTTCAGACAAGTATGCTGTAATTTTCTTGGAAATGTGAAAGCTGACAACTACAAGGAACTTATTAGGAACTTGTTGAAGTCTTACCAGCGTATGGGATGCAATATGTCCTTGAAAATTCACTTTTTACACTCGCATTTAGACTTCTCCCCCCCCCCCCAACATGGGCGCAGTTAGTGATGAATGCGGTGAGAGATTTCACCAGGATATTTCTGTCATGGAGAGAAGATATGCAGGAAAATCGGTACAGAACGTGTTAGCAGACTATTGTTGGAACCTCAAGGAAGACGTTTCTGATGGCAGTTACAAACGGAAGAGTTCAAGAAAAAATTTTTGAAAATGTGAATAAAAATGTGTTTTCCCTTTTTTCTTTCTTTCTTTCTTTCTTTCTTTTTTTTTTTTTTTGCATGACATTTCTTCCTAGAGCAGTCCTATATTTTTTTATTTCATATTTATTCACTTCAACATATAAATTTTATTTCATGAGCAAAGAAAGAAAAATGATTTCAAATATTACGAAGGAAATTCAATTTCAATTAAAAATGAAAATGAAAATTCCGGGAAAACGAGAGATGATACAGCATTTCCAATTCCAGATTTGGATTCAGCAGGGTCGAATTATAAATAATCACCTATTTTCGTTCAAAGGAGCAAAAAAAAAGTTTAAATTTGTCTAACAGTGTATTTTCTGGGTTGGTATTGGCCTTCTTTTTGCTATGCATGTTCTCTGTCTAAGGGCATCACTCTTGCGTTTCTTCATCAGTTCTATTTTGTTTTTTAATAATAGTTCCCTTTTCTTCTTTCTGCATCACTCTTTCTTTCTTTTTCCAAGTGAGCTTCACATTTTTCTGGATCTTCCTTCATTTTTTTCTCGTTCTTTGCATTCTATTTGTTGTTGTTCAGTCAACTGTCCAAAGACAGATCTGAATCTCACAAGTGATACCTCGAAGGCACCACTTATGAGGCAACTAGGCCAGGCGATAATGGGGTAGGGTGGTCCCCTCCATTGCATACATCGCTGACTAGTAACATATTACACTAATCAGACTTCAGATGCATACAAACAATTGTTCTTACTCCGACACATATCGTCAAGTGAGATGTATTGCCTGATATTAGATGTACATATCAGCCAGAACCTCAATCAGAGGATTATTCTATTTGTATACATCTTATTTCATTTTCTTAAGAGACAATAGCAAACAATTTATGTGCTTAAAATTAATGAAATTTTATATAAAACAATCACTAGAACAATAATTATTATACAGTATGTACTTAAATATTCTTGCAAACCAATGTATATCAATTAATTTTATGTAGTCGGTCATTTCTATAAACAATTTATTTATATCTTTTATTATTTTGCTTGTCACAACCGTTACATATTTTTTTCAGTGAAAATAATGGTTAAGCTCATTTAAAATACATTGTTAGATAGAGATCAATGTTAACTTCTCTTCAAAAAAAAAATGCTAGTTATTCACTCACATATTATGTTACTGGGATAAAATTTACAAAGAAAAACTTACCAACATATGCTTTGAAGTACAGTAGAGAATAAGATTATTTAAAGCAGTCTAATAAGATTCTTTAAAGCAGTCTGCATCCAACAATAATCTGGAATTCTTCGTCACATTTTTAAATCACAAGATTACAGTATTGCCAATTTTATTTGACACAGTTCCTTTGCTAGCAAGTAATTCTCTTATCTATACATTATCTTAAAAGTGAATAAATGATAAAATACTAAACACACTAATTTTATGCTACAAAACTACAATGTTTTGCCTATCTTATGCTGCTTTAATAATGGAGTTTAATACATTTTAATTTTTTTATTTATTTGTCCACATTTTCATGGATTGGCTCTAATCTACTTTTCATTCCAGATGATGACCAAGTACACAAAATAAATTATGGATTGGTAAAAGACAAATAAATATGCGAAGTGTTTTCTGTCCCTGATTTTAATGAGGGATAGTTATTTGAGTTTACAAAATAAGATAAATTCTAGGTACTAAATTCCAGCTGTTGTAGATAATAAACACATACACAGGTGCTTTTGTGTGGGATGACACATCGTAACTGATGTCATAATAATATATACAGTAGTAGAAATAGAAATAATTATTATATTTTTTCATATCATAGGATAAGGGTAGGCGAAACTAGCGCAGAGAAAGTTCAAGTGATACCTTTGACTTAACTGAGAATTGATTCAACTTTAATTATATGTACTACCTCATAGAGTACCGCTAATGTATTAGCCATATCCGAATCTAATTCAGAATGTAATTTTGTAATCGCCCTCACACCCTCTGCTTATATTCTGTTGCTCCCAAACCACCACTGGAACTTAATAAAAATAGAAAAAAAAAAAGACATAACCAATTAAATACACAAAGACAACAAGTAGTACTTCTTGTGATGTAAAGTTAGTGGTAAAACGACATATTATGTAAAAGGTAGATCTATCCTATCCAATTACCGAAATTTGCATATCATACTAACCTATGGTTGGGATAAGTTTATTTTATGACTTTAATGCATGTTTATTTCAATAATACACATTACACCCAAATTTATCCACTCATAGGGTAAATTGGATATAGTTAAACATAGGATTATTATTATGATAAGAAGAGATGAATAAGCTTGAAAATGCAATACAATCATTCTAGAAGGTCACAGTGCTAACATACAAAAAACTGAGAGGAAAATTTATCAACAGTAATCTCACTAGAGGTTTTGATTTATCTAGAGAAAATCAAAACTCTAATGGGATTTGACTATTACACGATTAGAAGAAAATATATAAAGATTAGAAGAAATAAAGTAATTGATTGATGACACATCATAACTGATGTCATAATAATATATAGGTCAGCGCATATCAAGACTATCAAAGCCTCACTCAACATCATATTTAATCACACATGTTTAAACCAACAGATCACACCAAAATACGCACAAATACACATAAAAACACCTCACGCATAGCTCAAAAGACTAAAACCCAAGCACAGAAATTACACATACGTAACAACATCAAACACCTACATTACATGAAAAACAAACATAACACAAATGCATACAAAACATATCTACATCTAGCACACATCACTCACCATACAGAACTAGAAGAAATCATAACACACACCAACGAAATAATATCCAACATCAGCCACAAAATAAAGAAACGACACAATACCAAGATAGCAAAACTAAAAACACAACAAACAAAACACACAAATCGGAACACAAATTCCACCCAAAAATACACAACACAACAAACATAACCTTCAACCGGAACGAAACCATTCTATTGGAAAAAGGATTAAAAGATAACATACTACACAACAACACAGACAATCATCAACACAGAAACAGCAATACAAAACACAAAAACAGAACACCAAGAATACATCAGACAAAACATCATAAGACACATAAACAAAATACACGAACCCAACACAAAAGAGAACAGAAAACAATAAAAACACTAAAAGCAAAACAACAACAACATAACCTCATTTTCACCAAAGCAGACAAAGGCAATTGCACAGTAATACTACACAAACAAGATCTACACAACAAAATAGAAACATACTTTAAACAAAACAACATCACAGAACTTGAAAAAGTTCCCACCACACAATACCACAACACAATAAAAAGCACAATCAACAAAAGCAAACACGTAATACCGCACAATATGAAACAAAAACTCAAACCCATCAAACCAGTAGCACCTAAACTCAATGCACTACCCAAGATACATAAAGAAAACATACCAATCAGAACTCTAATCAACTACAAACAGGCACCAGCACACAAACTAGCCACACACATGGACAAAATCATCAGAAACAACATAACATTCAGAAAACAAACAACAATAAAAAACACTATAGACCTAGTCAACAAAACAAAACAACAACACATTCCACACAGTGCAACACTAGCATCTTTCGATGTCACTAACTTATACACTAACATGCCGATACAAGACACATTACAGATACTAAAACAAATGCTCATAGACAACAACACACCACAAGAACACATCGAAGAAATCATCCAAATCACAGACATCATAACAAAGAAAAACTATTTCACACACAACAACAAATACCTACTACACTCAAACAGAAGGATTGCCAATGGGATCACCCATATCTAGCATACTAGCAGAGATATTTTTACACAACATAGAACAAACATACATACTCAACAATGAACACAACAAATATGCAGACAACATAATATACTGGCACAGATACGTAGACAACATACTCATACTATACAAAGGAAACAAACGACAAATACACAAACTACACCAATACATAAACAAAATACACCCAAAACTCCAATACACACTGGAACTTGAAAACAATAACTCCATAAATTTCCTAGACATCACCATAACAAAAGTTGACAACAAACACATCTTCAAAATATACAGAAAACCAACCACCACCACCACACACATATACAACACATCTAATCACCCCACACAACACAAACATGCTGCATTCAGGACAATGGTATACAGATTACTCAACATGAGTCAACAACACCACAATGAAGAAGTGAACACAATCAAATACATAGCACAAGAAAATGGTTACAACCCAAACATAATAGACAATATCATAAGGAAGACAAAACAAAAACTCAACAAACACAAAAACACAACACAAACACAAGAACACAAGAAATACATCACACTAACATACGAAAACAAAAACACACACAAGATCACATCCTCATTCAGAAAACAGAAATACAACATAGCATACAGAACAGAAAACACACTACAAAGACATCTCAACACACGAACAACACAAACAAATAAATGCAACTACACAGGCGTATACAAACTCACATGCAATAGTTGCGACAGTTTCTACATTGGACAGACAGGCAGATCATTCCAAACTCGATACAAAGAACACGTTAAAGCAATAACCAGAGGACACAATACATCTACATATGCCGAACACATAACTAATGCTAACCACATATACAATAACATAAATACAGACATGGAAATCCTACACATACAACCCAAAAACCAAAAACTCAACACAATCTGAAATATACAGACACACTAAAACACACCCCAATCAAATTCTCAACACACAGATCAATTTCAGAACACACACACTATTTGATACAACTCTTCATCACATGAACACACCCACACAACAGGCAGCGAAGTTGAGATAGCGCCGAGATCTAGTAGGCTCTGAGGATAGTGTCAAATAGCACCGAAACAGCTGTAAGCCACACATGCTTATATAATTAACACGAGTAAGATCGCCATTTAATCAATTATTTATATTCAAGTGTTAAAAATAGTGTACGAAAGATTCAACATGGAACAAATAAAGTACTCTAATAAAATAAAATATTAATTGACTTACTAAAATTTTATTTCACTAATGTTAGCTTCACCAAAAAGTTTGAACAGAGCCACCATTTTCAGTTGACTGTCTATGCGGTAAACAAATGACGATCACTAAGCATGTTTTATAGTACTGTAAAGAATTTTCAGTTTGAAATGTTGGTAAACAAAGAAATAAATGGTAGAGAGGTGATAAAAACAGAAGAAAGTATATAAAGATTAGAAGAAATAAAGTGCTCTAATACAATAAAATACCGGTAGATATTGACTTACTAAAATTTTATTTCACTAATGTTCCCTTCACCAAAACATTTGAACGGAATCGCCATTTTCAGTTGACTATCTATGCAGGAAATAAATGACGATCGCAAAGCATGTTTTATAGTACAGTAAAGAATTTGCAGTTTGAAATGTTGACAAACAAAGAAACAAATGCTAGGGAAGTGGTAAAAATAAACAAATGCTAGGTAAGTGATAAAATTGTGTGGTAAGCAGCCTTCATTGGTTGAAAGATATCGTTTCATACCATATTATTGATCAGAAGTAGTACCACGTAGTAAAAGTGTAATAATCTTGGTAACAGGCTGTGGGTCTAAACTTTAAAAAGGCTGTTCTTTTATACCCAAATTATCCCAACCCACCCTATGCAAGACATAGCTTGGGTCATAGACGGAGAGAGAACAGTTGGGGGGGGGGGGGGAAGCAAAGCAAAACCATAGAATTCCGATGTAACAAGGTTATGGGGGACATTATTTACCTTCTCTCCCCGTTATAGCTTGGCCATGGTACAGTATATCGGAATATGATCATTTAATAAAGATATTACAGTGTTACATCCATATCCGTGATGTTTCGGATCGAGTTGTATAGGGCTTGAACTGTAGGTCTCCTACAAATTATAACAGGGATAACTTAAAATAATCTCCCTATTTTTCTCTCTCATGCACAAACACTTGTGTACATCAATAACAATATGTAACAGTGACGGTGTGATGTATAGTTCCTGGGGTAGCTCAGTCGGAAGAGCGTTCGTGCGTTAAGCGAAGGGTCCCGGGATCGATACCCGGCTCCGGAACTATTTTTCCTTGAAATTATTCAAACCTGCTTTACAGGGAGCTACTACCTGAAAGCCAGATTTGTATAATATGTAACAGTGTTAACAGAAACTTTATTTGAAGCTTACCTTCCTGAAGATATCATATGAAATGTAAATTCCAATTATTTTACTTAATCTCTGATCTTTAAGTTTACACATTATACTGGGATCACTTTTCTTTTTTCTGCATTGTTTTTTTATTTGGTTATTTAACGACGCTGTATTAACTACGAGGTTATTTAACGTTGATGAGATTGGTGATGGCGAGATGAGGCCGAGGATTCGCCATAGATTACCTGTCATTCACCTTATGGTTCAGACCGGCAGGCAAGCACCTTAACTGACTGAGCCACGCCGGTGGCTTCTGCATTGTTCTGCAATATGTTATTCATATTTCTCCAAGTGGCGGTCTGAACATCTGCAGACATCTAACACATGAGTACAGGCTGTTAAAAAAGAAACATTACAATGCTTCCATTACTCAATTGAGGTATAGAAATTATTGTACATTCAGAAATTTAAAATAAATATTATAGTCCAGACACATGATCTGAAGACATTAATTCGTCAATTTAAGTATAGAAACTTAATCATAAACAAAAGCAAGAAAAATCTTTTGAATTCAATATTTTCTAATGTTAATAGAAAAAAAAAAAGAGTTCAGACAAGTTTTTGGGGAGGGGGCAGTTTCCCCGCATACTCTCCCATAACTCCGCTTATGACTTGGATGTACCGTGTACACTAGCGTGAAACTTTCGTAATGTCATCAAAGTTATGTTGGTATGGTTGAGAAAAGAAATGTAAGACAGTTGAAGGCGGATAAGCACATAAGCATAATCAACTTCGTGCTAGTTTAGCCAAATTAACTATGTAATATTTATCTAAAATTGCCACATTATTAAATTAATTTAATAATAATAGAACAATAAAAATGCTATTACACTACTATTAGAACTGCAAGAACTACAAACCACTTACTAGTACAGTAGAATCATGATTATCTGGACTATAGAGGCTGAGAGCAATATGGATAAGAAAAAAATCCGGATAATATGGAGAGTGAGAGCGTTATATGGTTTTTGATTCTATAATCTTAAAAGGACAAAGGTGGGATCCAGTAATGTAGAAAACGTTGCTCACATGTACATAATAAACGAGCTTTTACTCATAATACAGTACGGTATGTAATTGACTTAAAAAAAAAACTTTGTTATTGTTTAGTACTGATTTTAGTAATGCAAATTTTAAGAAACATTGTCGTTTCATTAGGCAGTATGTCACTCCATGATGAAACTGATTTAAAATTTGAAGGCTAATATTATGTCATTATCACAGAAAAGGGCGAAAAAATAGATACTGATGGGAATTAAACTTTCTTCCAGCTTGTGAAGTCATTTTACCAGTAGCCTATATATTAAAATAAAAATAACTTATTTCAGTGCATTCTTCTGTTTGCTGCATATTTTTGTCTATTGGACGTGAAGTCTGGAAATTCTTGCAGCCAATGATGTATGAGAAAATCCTTTGAAGTTTTAATTTTCGGCATTGCACAAGTCACCTATTCACATATCACTCTTCTCACTTCGAGAACTTAAGACAGAACAATTTGTTTGCAACAAACGAATATATACCAGACAGGAAGGATAGTTGAGTACACTTTCTCTTTTTCCAAGAACCGGGTGGTGGCTCTTATATCTGCATCACAGCACCCGAAATGCTGTAAATTAATAAAGGAACTCTCGAAAAGACCACCAAATATGATGCATCTCCCAGGCCTACAATCCTAGTTAAAAATTAATACAAAATGAAAAATAAATTTTGGAATTTACAATATAAATTTTCGAAAAAAGATGTTTTGACCTTTTAGGACAAAACATACTAAATAGACAAAATTAGGCTCTATCGCCAAAATAGGCATTTTTAGGTTCTATAAAAGTACCAGTTTTAGGCATAGATCTCTATGAAACGTGTAAGCATACTTGCAAGTTTTTATGCACTTACTGTTTAATGATTAAAATAGGTTTTTATCTAAAATCCGAAAACTAGTGATAAATTCCTTTCTTGATCCCATTCTTACAATAGTAGAGGATTGGGACTGCAGCAGAAAAACAAAACAGTGGGGTTGTGAAGTTTTCTCTGCAACTGTGCAGTCACTTTGTATGTACCCATCCCACCCCAAAGGGGATGGGGAGACAAGGCTCTTCAAACATTGTAGCACCATGTAGTTAATTTGTATAATGCATTTAACTATCTTATTTTCTTTCTATTTAGTGATATTATTTTGTTTATTGGGTTCATCAGGTCTAATTCTAAATTACAATTAAATAACTTCATATATTAATTGTTTTAAATTGCCTGTGAATTCATTTTATGTTTCGTAAAAATACAGTCAACATATCTACTTGCTCTTTGCCTGGATGTAAAAAAAATGTTATATTTTATTTAACGACGCTCGCAACTGCAGAGGTTATATCAGCGTCGCCGGATGTGCCGGAATTTTGTCCCCCAGGAGTTCTTTTACATGCCAGTAAATCTACTGACATGAGCCTGTCGCATTTAAGCACACTTAAATGCCATCGACCTGGCCCGGGATCGAACCCGCAACCTTGGGCATAGAAGGTCAGCGCTATACCAACTCGTCAACCAGGTCGACTGGATGTAAATCCTTATATTATATTTACAATAAAAAGACACTTTTTTGCAGCCCCAAGAGACCAACTTGTTTTAGTTATAGACCAAGACTATTAAAAAAAATAAAACAGAAAATCTCTTTCAGAACTAGTCTTTGGATTGTCACTATTCAAATCACTTCATTTTGCAATTTAACAAGTTCATTATTGCAGGAAAAGGAATGAAAATTCCTCTAGAAATGGAATGTTTAAGATCACATATTGCAACACACATTTCTGTAAATTTGTCAAAATACTTAATGACGCATCAAATAATGTTAAATCAAGAAGAGAACTCCCAAAATGGTTGTACTTAATAAAAATATGAAATCCAATAGCTATCCAGAAAGATTTTTTAATTCCATTTATTATTATTATTATTATTATTATTATTATTATTATTATTATTATTTTTGTTGTTTTTAGTCAACTGTCCCAAGACAGGTTTGAACCTCTTAAGTAACACCAAAAGGCATCACTCATGAGGCAACTAGGCCAGGACATAATGGGGTAGGGTGGCCAGTTCCTTTCCCCCTTCAATGCATGCATTGCCTATTAGGTACCTATTCCACTGATCAGACTTCAGATGCATACAAACAATTGTTCTTCCTCTGATACATATCGTCAAGTGAGATGTACTGCCTGATAATAGAGGTACAGTTCCCCCAAAAAAGAATGAGACGACTCTTGGTCGTCGAAAGTTAAAGTTCTACAACGCGGTTCACACGATATCGATGTAGCCAGGAAGACATCTAGTCGTCGTGTATTCATAGGCCTATTTTCATATTACTCCAAAGTACACACCAGTGCAAAATGTTATCAGTTGTCTGTCTACTTTTGGTGTAGGTCTCTTTTTACGTTCTTGATCGTTTACCTTTTATGAAAATTTGAAATATCGCATGTAACACGAAAGTCATTCGCCAAAGAAGGAGAACAATATTAATTTTGAAATGACAAATCTAGACCCACGGAAAAGACAGCAAGGAACATTGTAAGGATCACAACAAAGACAACAAGGACCATGACAAGGTCAAAGATCAGGACCACGATAACATATTACAAGAAACACGACAAACACTATGACAAGGATTATGATAAATACCACGACATGGACCCGATAAGGATTACAAGGACCAGAACCACGAAAAAAGACTATTAGGAAGACAACAAGGACAACAGTAAGGACCACGACAAATATATCAACGACCTTCATAAGGACCACGAAAAGGACAAAGATATGAATGACAAGGACCACAACATGAACCACGGTAAGAAAAACGATAAGGATCACAACATGAACCATGACAAGAAGCACGATAAGGACTATGACAGAGACCACAGTAAGAATCATGACATGAAAACCGCCAAGCTTCAAAATAAGAATCACAATAAGAACCTCAATGTGTACCACAATAAGGATCACATCAAGGACCATGATAAGGTTCACGACAAGGACGACGATAAGGATTACAACATGCATCACGATAAGGATCACGACAAGGACCAGGATAAGGATCACGGCATGAACCGCAACAAGCACCATGACAAGGATCATGATAAGGGCTCCGACTTGGGCCATGATAAGGATCACAGATATGGACCACGATTAATATCACGACAAAGATCACGATAAGGATCGCGACATGGATGACAAACAAGACAAGGATCACAGTAGGAACCACGACTGGACCACGATAAGGACTTCGAAATTTAACAAGATAAGGACCATGACAAAACAAGAAATAGCACTATAAAGACCATGACAACGATAATGAGTGGAACGATAAAGAATGGCAACAAGCATTATGATAAGAGCCATGAAGGAAACAACAAGGACCGCTCTAACAGCTGCAATAAAGACAACGATCACGATAAGGACCATGACATGGAGAATGATAAGAATCACGTCAAGGACCACGAAATGACTATGATAAGAACCAAGAAAGAACCATAAAAGGACCACGAAAGGATCGCGATAAGGACTGCATCAAAGATAACAAGGATCACGACAAAGGACAAAGCAAAAATAAGGACCACGACAAAAGACAAAGACAAGGACCACGATATGGATGGCGATATGAGCCACGAAAAGCACTTTGATAGGGATCACTATAAGGACCATGACAGTTATCACAAGGAGGAACATGATAGAGATCACAAGGACCACAATTGCGATAAGAATTATGAGAATGACAAGAATCACAACAAGGACAAAGACAAGGACCATGATGAAGATCATGACATGGGCCACGATGAGCACCACGAGAATGATCATGAAAGGAACTAAGACATTGGGCACGATAAGCATTACAAGGAACAGGATTGCGATAAGAACTATGAGACTGACAAGGACCACTATAGGACCACGACAATAACAAAGACAGGGACTGCAATAAAGATCCCAACATGGACCACAACAAACACCACGAGAATGACCATGATAAGGATCACGACAAGAACCATGAAAGGAACCAATACCACGAACAGGATAATAACAAAGACAAGAAATACCTAATAAGGACTATGACGAAAGCAGCAAGGAAGATGATAAGGACTATTACAATGCCAACAAGGACCACGATAAAGACAACAAAGATCATGATAAGGGACATGTCAAAGACAACAAGGGCTACAACAAAAGCAGTAAGGATCACAAGAACCATGACAAGAAAAACAAGGACCAATATAAGAAACGCTACATGGACAAAGACAAGGGCCAAGATAATAATTACGAAATGGACCACGATAAGGACAAAGTTTATGATAAGGGTCACGACATGAACCACTATAAGAACCAAGACCACGATAAGGACCAACACTACTGTAAGGACCATAACAAAGACAATAAATACCACGATAAGGATCATGATAAAGCCAACAAGAACGATAAGGGTCATTGCAGTGACAAGGATCATGATAAGGACCACAACAAAGACAACAAGGACCACGATAAGAAACATGACAAAGACAATGGTGACCATGATAAGAACTGTGACAAAGACAACAAAGATCTACGGCAACGATCACGACATGGATCACAATAAGGATCACAAGTACCAAAACACGGATCATAACAAGGACCACGACAAGGACAATGATTCACGTCGTGATACTTAGTCCTATCGTGATTCTTGTCTTTGACCTTGTTGTAGTCCTTATCATGGGGTCTCTGTTGTCTTTGTCAGGGTTGTTATGCTGATTCTTGTTGTCTTTTTCGTGGTCCTTACTGTGATCCTTGTCTATGTCATGGTCCTTATCGTGACGATTGTTGTCTTATTGTGGTCCTTATCATGGTCCTTATTTTCTTTGTCAGGATCGTTATCATGGTCTTATTCATTATCGTGATTCTTATCATTCTTTCATGGTCCTTATCGTGATCTTTGTTATGGTGCTTGTCGCAGCTCATGTTGTGATCCTTGTCATTGCCCTCGTCTTTGCCCTTGTTTTTATCACACTCCTACAAATGTCATTTTAAGTAATGTTTTTCCCCTTTGGCAAGTGACTATTGTTTCACACGGTAAATAATGTCCTCAAAGTGGGATCTTAAGATGCTGTACGGCAGCCTGACCAATCACAGATTTACTCAGGATATTTTCTACCGAGCGCCATGAAACTAATTTTGAGGTGAGCTATGCTATAGTAGAGGAGGCAAAACCTGTCCTGTGACCTTATCATGTGCCGTGGCAATATCACCAAGAGGGGGAAGATAGATGAACTTTCTTGTCAGTAGATTCATATAATATTAGCCATTATGAAACGAACTCTCTTTCTGATAGCTTATTCTTTCCCCTGTCACACAGCTTGTATGCCATATATCGCCTCCTTATCTGTATGTAGTACAAAAATTTGTACAACTGTAATCTTACAAAATTGTGACTTATTCCATATTTTGAAGCTTCAATACTAATGTGAGATCTATAGAATACAGTAAATGAAATTAAATGAAATAAAAAAAAAAACTTGATTTAAAGCCTTCTTGAGGAGGGGAAGTCAGCACTCTCACTCACATGTTTTCCCTCTTGGAATATCTTTCTAAATGGTCCTGGCTATAATATTCTTTGTCAGTATTTTGAATGGGAACCTGCTTGCGGTGAGACTGTAAAGCTGGATAAATGTCTGTCTCTCCATCTTGTCTCGGTGGCAAATACATTTAATATTTAAATGTGTTATTTAAAATCAATTCCTTAATATTTTGTTAAAATATTTTACATTTTTCAATTTCATTGTAATTGTTAGTTTTTAATATATATGCATTTACGGTTTTATTACACATCTTGTTACTGAATATTTATTCAAAATAATATGTATGATATATAAATTGTGTAATTATATTCATTAGATTAACGTTTGTAATAACTTATTACAATTTGTAATTTTGTATTGTCTATGGTCATTAACACTTAATCTCAGGACTCTGTAAAAATATATTTCAACATTATTCAGACAAAAAAAATCGTTGTTTGAGACTAAGAATCGAACCCGCTCTCTTCTGCACAATACACAAAAGACTTACTGTCTGAGCTATTGAGACAGCACAGAAGTTCTAATTTCTGCACAGAGTGTCGATCTAGTCATGAAGATTGAAATGTCGATTTAACTACACGATTTATGTATATATGTATCTGTTATTTATGTCATATTACCATATTTTTTGCAGTTTTTGAAGTACAGTTCAGAACGATGCTAGCAACAAACCAAATAGCCTGAATTTAAGTAACTCAAATATTCGTTATCTTGTGTATCAATGCTCTAGTCTCCGATCATGTGCAGTGTCTTACATCTGAGACTTAAGAATATTCCATTGCCTCATACTTTTCTTGGGGAACTGTACATATCAGCCAGAACCTCAATCAGAGGTATATTATTATTATTATTATTATTATTATTATTATTATTATTACTGATGTGAGACCGTAACAGACTACCTGGCCTAATACATGTTTTGAATGATGATTATTATTATGATGATGATGGTGATTATTATTATTATTATTATTATTATTATTATTATTATTATTATTATTATTATTATTATTATTATTATGAACAGAAAGTTAATGCCCCAACAAACTGCTAAATGTGTATGCAAATATGCCTTTAAAAAGTGCAAAATATGGCAATAAATATGGAGAAGAATTAGGATTCCTGTAACAGTATGAATAAGTATAGGCTTACATTATTCCTTAACAGGGTGGAACAGAGGTAGTTCTATTGTCTACAATCAGCAGAGTTGTAGTTCATCTCCAACCGTGGCTCAGGTTTTCAATTGAGGAATCACATCTGTTGTTCCTGAAGATGTTTTTGTATTGTGAAAACTTCTTTCTACGTTACATGAGTTATTGGGGTGTATTTAAATGAGCCGTTCAGAGCAAACGTGGTTTAAGTCAAAATTGGATAATGAGGTTTAAAGTAAAAATTCTGTAAAATACAGTGCAAAATAGCAATTAATATGTCCTTCGTACTATCCACTGACTACTAATAGTTTAAATAAACTGAATATTAATTGCTACTTTGCGCTGTATTTTACAGAACGTTTACTTAAACCCTCATTAGTAATGAGGTGTAGAAATATTCAGTATCTAATAAGTAAAAAACATACCTCCAGACTTAGTTGAAGTTCTAACTAAGAAGGTTATATGGTCCTATGGCACACACTAAACAAGAATCCTCAATTTTACACATGACAATGAGAATTTAAAATCTGAAAGTAGAACAAATCCCTTGTAGACAGTTTAGTGGGAAGATACCTGAAGCGGTGCATGTCCAGAAATGCTTAAATAGAAAGTTACAGAAGAATTAAAATCACTGAGTTACAACTATACCACATGCGTCTATTGTTTAACTTTGAAGGTTGTGTGGTCTGTAGGCGCTCACAAAACAACAGACCTTATTTTTACACATAACAATGACCATTTAAAATCTGGAAGTAGCATAGATCTGTTCTAGACAGATAAGCAGGAAGGTACCTGAAGTGGCACATGTGCAGAAATATGTAGAAAAAAGATATCACAGAACGAAAGTGTCTGGGATACACCTGTACCCCATGTGCCTATTGTTGTAGGCTAACTTTGAAGGTTGTATGGTCTGTTGGCACTAACTAAACAACAAACCTTATTTTACACATAACAATGACAATTTAAAATCTGGAAGTGCCACAGATCTGTTCTAGACAGATAAGTGGAGAGGTACCTGAAACGGCACATGCGCAGAAATATGTAGAAAAAAGATATCACAGAACGAAAATGTCTGGGATACACCTGTACTCCATGCACCTAACAAAGGGTTTACTGCTTGTAGATGCTGAGCATAATATTAGGCACATCAGGTTAACAATGGTGCAGGTGGAAGTGGAATATTAGGTGCTAGTGATCTAAATAACCGAGCTCTCCATTTTCTTTATAGAGATATGCAAACATGATGTTTGAGTGTTCATATTTCATCACACTGATTCGCATTTCTATCTCTAATACAACATTCACTAGAAAACATTTCTTGCAAATCTTGTAAATATGCAGAATAGGTCTTAAAGTATTGAAAATATTTTGCATCATCATCTTCATCCAGTCAAGCCTTGGACCTAGTGATCCGCTGTGGTCTCTATGGTTTCTTGACGTCGCTTCATAGGTCTTCCAATAGATTATTTTTCCAGTAGGGTGATATACTAGAGTTGATTTTGGCCATCAGCTTCTCGGGTAACTCCTAAGTCTTTCAAAATTTCTTCACTTCGTTTCTCTATCCCAAAGTGTGTATCCTGTTGTTTTCCTCATAAATGTCATTTCTCTAGCCTTTATTGTCTGCATATCTCTCTTGGTCATTGTCCAAGAACCATAAGCTAGAGTAGATCTTTCCAAAATATTATAGACTACTCTTAATCTAGTGTGACGCTGTGCTAAAGTGGGCTTTACTGAGTTAATAATTCCCATGACCTTTACATAATTCGTAGTTTTGAAATGTATATATTTTTCTTGTTCATAAGAAAGATTGTAGCCTAAATATTTAAATCTGTTAACCTGTTCTAAAATTTTATTTTCAATAGAAATTTTGCTTCTTATGGGTTCTTTTCCATAGAATGTCATTATTTTGGATTTCTCAACAGAAATTTCCATGTTGAAGTCTTTTGCAACAATATTTAGAAAATGTATTGATTTTTGGAGATCATCTTCATTTGTGACCAAGAATATTTGTTCATCTGCAAAAAGAATTGTAAGGTATCGATTTTAGTATATCTATTAATGTACTGTCCTCTATTTGGACATCAGTCTCGCCATTTATATACCACAGAATTAATATATATTACAAAAAATAGTGGAGAAAGAGGACATTCTTGAATAATTTCGAGGGAAAAATTGTTCAAATCAACTTTACGGGGAGTTATACCTGAAATCTTGATTTGCGAGGACAACCTTGTCGAACACTTGCATTTATGGATTTCAAATCTATGATTTCTCCATTTATTTTGATAGTAATTTTTATATCTTTATAAATATTAAACACTCATTGTATTAATTGATTTGAAACAGTATCTTCTTTTAGTATATTGAATAATTTATCTCTATTTAGCCTGTCGAAAGCTTTTTTTAAATAATGAAAGCTAAATGTGTTTTTAAATTATACTCGCATTTCTTTTCTAATATAATTTTTAAAGTAAAATAACTGTATATTATGTATTTATAAAAATTACAAAATATGCATTTATGGGGCCTAAATAACATAAAACTATGCTTAATATACTCAAAAAGTGATCATTCGTATAGATAATGTGTAAATATATAGTTATATTCTACAGGAGACATTATGGAAATGCATGAACTTCCGGTCCTAATTATATTATTATTATTATTATTATTATTATTATTATTATTATTTCATCATAAGTATCGTCAAAACATATGATTGATGAATAATTGCTTGCAATAAGACATGCATGTAGTGCACTAGTGGGGTTTAAAAAGGGCGCGTCAGCTACTCCGGCTATTTGCACCTTTATCTAAAATTCTTCAGAAACAAGAAAATAAACAATACAACAGGCTAAATGCTAATACGAAACTAAACCATGTTGTTACAGTAAAAATGATGTATGCAAATGCAGTGTCTACAAGGTGATTCTTAAAAAAAAATATATAAAAGTTAGCAGTTCTCAGACACTAGGTAGTATTTAAAAAGAAACAATAAAATAATAAAACAAATACCACTATAGATAAATAATCTGGCGTATTTCAAAACAGTACAATGTTATAAAATATCTGGATGTAAATGAGAGAGAGAGAGAGAGGGAGAGAGAGAGAGAGAGAGAGAGACTCTGGATTTAACAATGAAGTCAATATTTTGATGGAAGGTCCACAAATGTACTAAGAGTTTCACAATTAGCCAGGTGCTCCATCTCCATGTCCTCTTCTCTGGTGCACAGTAAGCATTTAGGATGTCCGAAATGTCAATTATGTTAAAGTTATATATAAAACAACAAATGTAACCTCCAGAAGGGTCTGGAGGATATGTATAACAGGTCAATAAAAAATTAAATCACCCTGTCAAGTCCTGTATTCGATAACAATCTCAGAACTGCATTTGCACAATTAAAATCATTTTCAAGAGCATAAGTACAGTCGGCCAAATTGCATATTGTCGACGATCACGGTCATATTTCCTACAATGCAATAGAATGTGTTCGACCGTAATTGGTACGCGGCATATATCGCACTCTGGCAGAGACTCGCCACGTAGGAGATAGCCACGTGTCAGATGACAGTGGTCAATCTTCAATCGGGTGAGTAAAACCTCTTCATATCGTGACACTCTTGTGGACGAATCCAAAACTCGAGCAATATTCTTTATACTTCGTAATTTGTTTCCCTCTTGTGCAGACCATTCTCCTTCCCATTGCCTCAAGTAATTTTGAATATCTTGCCACCTCTCGTGCCAATACACCTGAGAGTCATTTATAGCACCATCCCTTGCTGCAGCATCTGCTGCCTCATTACCAGGGATTCCAACATGACCCAGAATTCACACTACTCCAATCTTACAATCAGAGCTTAGGAGAACGTGGGAAAGCTCCTGGGTTTTCAACACAAGTGGATCAACAGAATTCAAACACTGTAGAGACTGAATGGCACTTAAAGAGTCGGAGCAGATAAGGAATCTGCCCCACGCTATCTAATTAAAACAATAAAGCTCTGTGAAAGGCATAGAGTTCAGAAGTAAAGACACTGGTATACTGGCTCAATTTATATTTAAATATCTATCCATTAGCAACAAAGGAACAACCGACACAATCATTTATCTGGGATCCTTCAGTAAAAAGTAAAGAATAATTTGGAAATCGTGATAAAAGTTCATTAAAAAGAAGTTATAAACAAAAGGTGGTGTAAAATTCTTAAAACTCCGACTCAGAGTTACGTCAAACATGGGACGTCGCATTATCCATGGAGGAGTTGTGGTGTATTCCAATATGCAAACTGATGGTAGACGAATGTCGAGCTCAGAGAGCAGTTCACGAAAGTGGACACCTGCTAGACGAAGTCTCCATGGATTTTCACTGTATCGACTGTAAAGAGACAAATGGTGAAAGGAGTCGTAAGAATTGTGCTCAGGCTGCAAGCGCGGCTTAATAGTATATGAGCACAAGAAGACATTACGTCGCTGATACAGGGATGGCTCTCCGGCTTCACAATATAGGCTTTCTATCTGACTCGTTCAGAAGGCCCCTGTAACAAGTCGTATCCCATGGTGATGGATTAGTATCTAAAAGACGTAACTTCGATTTATTTGCTGAGCCATAAATAAAACAACCATAATCCAGCTTTGATCGGATAAGAGGATGATAAAGACGTAAAAGCACTATGTGGTCTGGACCCGAGCGAACCCCTGACAAAAGGCGTAAAATATTTAACGACTTTTCACAACGCCTTCTCAAATCACGTATATGCGCCTCCCATGTTAATTTATCATCAAAGATAAGGCCCAAAAATCTCGCAGTGTCTGTATATTGCAACTCCACTCCATTAAGACGCAGTTCAGAATGTGGATGGTGGTGGTGGTTTATTTATTTACTTACTATTATTTATTGTGCTGTGCAACAGCCAGAGGCCAATAACGGTTCAGCACAAAGCATAATGACAAAATAATAAAAAAGTGCACAAAAATAATTATTACACATAAATACAATTACAATTAATAGCAATAATGACGATGAATGGATAAATAATGGATGACTTTAAAATACATAACTAAGAATACTATGAGAATAATAGTGATGATACAATGATAACTGAGTATAATGCCTAAAAGAATACATAAATGATAAATCATTGCCAAGAGCAAACTAAGTCTATACATTGAAGGGATCCAATTTGCAGCCATGCAGGTTGGCATTTTTAATACATCTGGAGACTGGTGAAAGAATTTTCGAATTTATAATATAGAAAAATTTGTGGGCTCTCATATCTTTTGTTGGATTATGTAAGGTAATATTGTTTAAGAAAGAGTCACAGGATATATCACCTTTGAGGACTTTACAAAAGAACAGATAATCTAGCTCATGGCATCTAGCATATAGGCTTTGAAAATTAAAATATTCACATTTTCTCTCATAACTTTGCCTGGAATTAATGGGCAGAAATCTGAATGAACATAAAGATATAAATTTTATTTGTATATTTTCTAATTTAGCTGAATCTGTAAGTTGTAAACGAGTTCCAAGCTACAGATGCATATTTGAGAATTGGGCGTGGAAAAAGAATAAGTTATTGACTGTATTATTCCTAACATTCTGATTGCGTGATTGTAAATGTAATCAACGTGACTATGAAAATACAATTTACTGTCAATGAATATTCCCAAATCTTTAAATATTATAATTAAATTTCAGTGTTGAAGTTTTTCTAGAAAAGTTTATTACATTAGTTTTGGATACGTTAATTTTCATACCATTGTCTTCCGACTATTTAGCAACTGAGTTAATGTCACATTGAAGTGATTGACAGTCAGTACTGCTTTTGATTGTACGAAAAATGTTTAAATTGTCAGCAAATAATAGGCATTCAGAAGTTATTCTTTTACATATATCATCTATGAAAATAATAAATAGGAGAAATCCTAAAGTAGATCCCTGCAGGACTCCACAATTTATATTATAAGAATAAGAATGTATATTAAACAGTCTTACACATGAAACTCTATTACTTTAATTTTAGAATCAGTTTACGTAGCTTACAGAAAGGCCAATATTTCCTAACTTTCGAAGAAGGTTATTGTGCGGAACTACATCAAAACCTTTACTGAAATCGAAATATATTGAATCAGTTTGTCCCTGTGTTTCAATTATTGGTACAGTTTGATTTAGATATGTGATCAGGTTAGTGACAGTGGATTTAGTTCTAGTAAATCCATGTTGAGAAGAATTGAGCTTGTTTTTCACATAAAAGGATATATGTCTGTGAATAATGGTTTCAAAAATTTTTGAAAAGTTATTTAGGATCAAGATAGGTCTGTAGTTTCTGACATCGTTTCTTTTTCCATTTTTAATTAAAGGAATAATTGCAGCTTGTTTTCATAGTGAGGGAAATTCACCATTTTTCAAGCTAAAATTAAATATGTGGGCTAAAAGATACGTTAATTTTCATACCATTGTTATACAGTTTCATTTATACCACTCAGAAGGCCTTAATTAAGGATATGCTAATTTTAAATAAAATCTTTTATTTATAAGTATAATTTTATAGTCATCTTCTAAGATTTTATTTTATAATTAATAATCAATAGTGCTTAATTATTACATTTTATTTTTATAACAATATTCATATTTAATTGATTATATTTGTTTGCTATTAATTTTCGGATCCTCGTGGTCATCCTTAATTAAGGACGGATGAGTTATTTCTCTCTCTCTCTCTCTCTTATATCAGAGCATCCTTTAATTATAAAATTTGGAATACCGTCAGTGCCAGTTGTTTTAGTTGGTTTCAGTTTTTTAATTGCTTTATGAATGTCATCATGTGTTACTTTAGGTATAGGTAATGAGTCCGTTATATTCGTAATAATGCTTTCATATGTATGGCTGTGTTTAGTCTGAACAGATTTGAAGTGATCAGCGAAAGCATTGACAATGTCTAATTGATCTGTGATATGTTCATCATTAAGAATTAATTCTGAGGGATAATTATCTGTTTTCCGAAATGATTCAACATATTTCCAAAACTTTTTAGTTTCCGTTTTAAGATTTTCATTAATATTTTGAAGCCATGATAATTTATCCGATTTAATTTTAGATTTCACAAGTTTTCTATAATGGGAAAATGTTTGATAATAAATTTCAGTTTTGAATTTTTTTATATCTTTTATGTGCATAGTCTTTCTTTCTAATAAGTTTACAGAAGGTGTTAGAAAACCATTATGATAACTATACCTTTTGATTCTAGTGGCAGGAACTGCCTGGGATATGACACTATTAACTACAGAACATAGTGAGCTAGCTGCATCATTAACATCAACAGCTTGATAAACACAGGACCAATCGTAATTATATAGACTCCAATATAAATTCAAGTAATCATCTTGAGAATAATTTGGAAAAGAATTTTGTTGATTTTGGGGAGAAAAATTTAGTGTGACTTCAAGGGTTATTGTTAAGGGAGGATAATAGTTATCCTGCAAGACTAGTGAGTAAGTGGCCAGATTCACCTCAGTCACTGTTAAATTTGTAAATACAAGGTCAAGTAAGTTTTTGTTATTAACTGTTGAATTTACTTGTTTCAATCCAAGAAAGCAACAAGATGAAAATAACTCTTGTGTCTTAATTTTGGAGTAGTAATGAATATTATTAGCACAACAACCAGACGACCAATTCATATCAGGAGTATTAAAATCACCGAGAAAAACTATTATTGTGTGTATCAAGATGATTTTCAAGAAAATTTAGATAAGATTTTAAAAAGTTTGGATCAGTATCGGGTGGAAAGTAATGATTACCAATTAACAAATTGAATCCATCTGCCATAGGAATCTGAATCCATACCCACTCACTAATGAATTCTAAGTGATATCACCGGTATACTATAGGTATTTGATTGTTGACAGCTGTTAAGACATCACCACCACAGGTTTTATTGGTATCCTCAAATTTTCTATCGCCACGAAAACTGGTATAATAATTAGGGAATAATTTATTATACTCAACAAGCTCTTGAAGCCATGTTTCTGTCAAACATAATAGTGTCAGCATTACTAACTACGTTTTCGAAAATTTAATCAATTTTAGTGTTTAATCCTCCGACGTTTTGATAATATATTTCTAGATGATTGCTTGAACTATACATTGTATATCAATAGTAAAACTAAGGGGCATTCTCATTGGATTCCTCAGGTTTTCTAGCAGTAGAAGCATAGTGTTGCTCCAGTTTTAATTTACCATAGAAGGGTGCGATAAGACATGCGACTGGCCAGACACCAGTGTTATTAATTAAGTGGAAATCTTTTTCCTCAACCGAAATATGGAAGGAGGAATAAGTTTCGTATTTTGTTTTTAATTTGGTTACTACTAGAGAACTTAGAGTAAGTTGGTTCTTTAGAGAATCCTCAATACTTTTACCATTAACTTTCGGATTGAATCTGGATACAAAAAGAGATTTCTTTTTAGCTCTCACAGGCACTGTTTCCAGCGCACTAGATGTTAACACAACCAGAGTGTATTTTCGGATTTTACGGTTTTTTCCAACAATTTGAAATCCCTCACCGTCAATACGAGGTGAAGGGGATTCGACCTCATTAGCCGTAAGTTGCGTAGTGACAGCTTTTGAGGCAGACGCTAACTTCACAGCACCTGGATTACTTAATTTTAATGACGCATGTGCCGATTGAGACAACACCTGACTATATGATTTCTTAATGCTACGAGCATTAACCTGCTGAATTACTTTCGGATTTGAATGATCCGGATCCGAATTTGTAGAGGAAATTATTTTGTGCAAAATTCCGGCCATCTCAATTTTCAGTGCCGCATTCTCGTTCTTAATTTCCAACATTTCATTATGAAGACTTTTAATATAGTCCAATATGTCACTAACAATATCCAATATGGTGACACTATTTAACCTTACTGTTTCTACCTATACAGATAAAGAATCCACAGAAGGCAGCGTTGGTAGCTTGAGTTCTCTTGTAGGCGAAATAACTTTCTTCACAGGAGAAATTAGTTTTTTAAAACCCACAAGAGTTTCATCACCACGAGACGTCTTCATAGCACTAATACAACGATCACAATTTTATTATAAGATGAGTTGCCTCTCTCCATGTATAAGTCATACTATGTATCTCCCAAATTGATACAGTCAAGATGATATCTAAAACCACAAGGTCCCACACATTTCAAGAATTTCTGCCTTCCGAAGAATGCAGCACTACAAGCCGGGCATGTATCCTTGCTCGCCGGCATACTGATTTTCACTGTATAACAATATGTAGGCCAACTGACGCAAGTATAAACATTGTTACTAGTGCAGCTACGAGCAATTGCGTCTACACCACATGACAGTTCGAAGCAGAATAATAATGATAATAATAATAATAATAATAATAATAATTTTATTTATTTATTTACTTATATTTAATGTGCTGTACAACAGCCAGTAGCCAATTACAGTTCAGCACAAACAATAACAAAAACAATAACAATGATATAAATTACAAAAAAAGTACACTGGAATAAGTATTAAAATAATGGCAGTTAAATGAGATGATAATTGCAAATTAAATAATGGAATCATATAAATGAAGAATGGAATCATATAAATAGTATTACAAAGATGTACAAGATGACGAGAATATTATAATACATATCTAAACAAAAGGCATAAATTAATAACTGACATAAAACTCAAAAAGTATATACTACACATTAAATGGATCCAAGTTCAATCCATGCAAATTAGCATAATATTTTATACATCTGCAGACAGGAGAGAGAGATTTAGAATTTCTATTATAAAAAATTTTATGAAATCTGAAACCCTTAGCAGGAATACGAAAACTGATATTGCTTATGAATGATTCACAATCAATATTACCCTTAATGACTTTACAAAAAAATAAATAATCAAGATCTTGACGCCTGGCAAATAAACTACAGCAATTAAAATATTTGCAGTTAATCTCATATTTATAATCGGAATTTAGTAAAAATCTATATGAACACAAGGAAATAAATTTTCTTTGAATATTCTCCAATTTAGCCGAATCAGTGGAAGTAATGGAGTTCCATACAACAGTAAATAAAATAATGAGCTATTATGATATAAATTTGTTGATGCCAACTGAGAACCCCAATACCATTTATTTGTGTACAAAAAATGAGAAAGATCACTGAATTATCTCTGAGATGTGGATACATAATTTATTATTAATTAGACATGATAGATTAATGAGGCGTGAAGGTGGAACAGCTGCTTATATTAGGTCAGACTTAAATCCTAAACTTATATGAAGGGTACACGGGAATAACAATCAAGGTCCATTTTAGAAAGTTTCGAGAAAAACGAATTTTAAAGTTTAAGCACTTAATACTTTGTTATGTGTGTATTTAATAGAAATTGACGTAGTGGAATGTCAAGAACGATTTTTTCTTATTACTAGCTAGACCACATGATAGTACTTCCTTTCCACTATAAAATGGCATTATTAACTCAATTTCGATTTTTGATGGACCTTGATCGTTTTTCCCGTGTACCCTTCATATATGCATCCCCTGGAGAGTACAATGCCAAACCGAAGAATTATTTATCGAAGTCACTACGGGTTTCCAAAATGTTTATTATGTGTGATATATCAACCTTCATATATAAATGATGTTAATCAATTAGAAAATTCACTAATCAATGTAATTACGCATTATGAACACGTTATTATCTTGGGTGATCTCAATACAAATTTATTGGCCTTAGATTCAGTACATACAAGACAACTAAAGACTATGTTCCAGGCGATTGATATGCAAATCCTTCCCCTTCAACCTACCCATCATACCCAGCATTCTGAAACACTGATTGACATTATTGCTACCAACAATCCAGAAAGAGTGTTAGCTCACGGGCAATGCCCGGCTTAGGGTATATCATCCCATGATATCTTGTACCTAGCTTATGCCATTAAATGTCCTAAGCCTAAACCAAAATTTATATCATATCGTGACTTGAAACGAATTGACCAGACGACACTGTATACTGATGCACTACAAATCCCCTGGCATAATATTTGGACATCGTACTCTGTTGACAAAAAAATTGCCCAACTTAACGAACACATTCTTAGACTATATGACAAGCACGCACCACTAATAAAGAAACGCACAAAGAAACCTCCTGCGCCTTGGATGACGGGTGACATACATAAGCAGATGGCGAGGAGGGATGTAGCTTACCGAGCGTACAGACATGACAAAAGCGACCTTCTCTACAACCAATATAAACAATTACGTAATAAGACTACTCAGACCATTCAGAATGCAAAACTAAAACATTTTCATATCCTTTCCTCACCGGGCTCTAATTCCTCGAGGCTATGAAAAAATATATGGAACCTAGGACTAGGAAACACTGGATGTGAAGCTGACAACATTACGATCCCCGTAGAAATTCTTAATGACCACTTAGCATCTGTACAGACACTTAACTTGGATGAGACGGAAGAAAGAGTGACCATTAAAGAGCTATGAAATACTCCATTACCAAATTATGAGAAGTTTCAGTTCTCGTATGTCACAGACCTAGACGTGGAAAGAGCACTGAAATCTATAACTACTCAAGCTGTGGGAGTGGATAAAATAAATATTAAATTACTCTGTATGATATCTGACATAACACTGCCTACACTGACACACATATTTAACACTTCACTTATTACTGCTAATTTTCCAAGTCTCTGGAAAAAAGCCCTTATCCGTCCTCTCCCAAAAATAAAACTCCATCTTCTCCGGACGACTACCTATTAGCATCCTAACTGCATTATCAAAAATACTGGAACATATTGTACACAAGCAACTGACAGGATACTTAAACCATAATGACTTACTTGACGATTCACTAGTCAACAGCATTTTTTGTGCCGACAAACAGGATGCTGATTATTACCAAGTCTGGTGCGCTGTTTACGAATATGTTATCAGATTTTTTCCATCACGTCAGGTTTCCGAGCACTGCAACAATGTTGTATTTTATGAATAGCCATAAATACAGTGCGGGTGGGAAGTAACTAGGTATTATTAATTGACTGTGGAATTTTTAATATTGATGCAACCATAATGAAAATTGTGTACATGTAAATCATTAAATAGAGTTTGAACTTTTGCGCGTCCGTAGTATAGATGGTGGCCGTGAGGAGCGGTTCGCGCAACAATAGCAAAGATGGTCGATCACCTGTTTGTTCGCGAACGAACTGCAAGCTAGGAAGTGTGGAATTCCGTTGTTTTCGTTCAGAGATGGTGCCATACAGAGAAAGGAAGGAATGCCACAATCCGTCCAGAGACAATAAATAATTGGAAGAACGGATTCGGAGCATTATCACCAATGCCCCACGCAACTTCCTCCAGAAGTCTGTGGATTCCATTACCGGCCGCTTAGGAAACTAGTGGAAGCCACAGGAGCCTACGTTTAATTTTTATGTATGCATACGTATTCCCATTTAACGAGGTAGACATGAAATAAATTTCAATAATTTAGCTTTATAAATATAGAATTTATACACATTTTTCAATACCTAGTATACATGTATCAAGTCCCTCTTCACTTGACACATCTGAATCATGGTTTATTGATACTTGAAAGAAAATATACACTTACAGGGTGCCTGGTAATGAAAACAGAGACAGTCAGTATGTATTTTGTTTAGTTCGGGTGTAGAGGTTTTGTTAGTAGTGTGAACTGTTCTATGTGAAATAAAATGAAGAAGCAAAGTCGCAAAGAACCACGAAGATGACTGTTATTTCTGCTTAACCAATGTTACTGGATTTTCTTAAAAAAATAAGAGACTCATTCAATTTCCCAGTCTCAAATCAGCTATAAGACCAATACCTCATGGAGAAAATTTTCCTGTTCCCATTCCACCTTCCACATGGCAAGAAGAATTGGAATCTGACATAACGTCATCTGATGTGCAGCCCTCTACATCAAGGGATGATGTCTACATTCCAGATGAAGAGAGAGAAGAAAAGCCACATTTAAAACATAGGTGGAACTCAACGGTCTGGTGCATGATTTGCACTTAATTAAACAGCTGACTGAGCTTCTAGAATCTCGTCTTCAGGAATGGAAGGTGCTAGATAAAGATGCTAATGTTTCAGTATTTAGAAACATAAATAAGGATCTATTACCATTTTTCATAGTTACAGATTCTGGAGTTTGTACATGCAGTGATGTAAATGGATTGATTAAAACTAGGTATTACACATAATGCTGAAGAGTGGCGCGTATTTATAGATGCTTCTAAAATTAGTCTGAAAGCCGTTTTGTTACACAATCATAATAAACTTTCCTATATATCTGTAGCATACAGTGCAGCAATGAAAGAAACATACGAAAACATGCGTCGTATTCTTCAAGTCATTAAAATATGAAAACCATTGTTGGCATATTTGCAGGATCTTAAAGTCTTCTACGTGGAATGCAGAGTGAATTCACTAAATATGCTTCTTTCTGTGCCTTTGGGACAGCCGGGATACTCAACATCACTATATAATCAAGGAATGGCCAAGAAGAGAAGATTCACTCCTGGGAAACATAATGTAAAATTTAAACCTTTAGTTGACCCACAAAAATATATCTCCATCCTTTACACATTAAATTAGGGCTCATGAAGAAGTTTATGAAAGGTATGGACACAACAGGCAAAGGTTTCAAATATCTACGAAGAATATTCCCTGGCTTGAGAGCTGCAAAATTAAAAGAAGGAATATTCATTGGACCTGAGGTTAAAAAAATGATGCGTGATCGATTATTTTTTAAATTAACTCCAAGCGAATGTGTAGCATGGGAGTCATTTAAAAGTGTTGTGACTGAGTTCCTCGGCAACAAGAAGGAAGAAAATAATGACAATTAGTTCAGAGTCTCTTTCAAAATTATAAGAATTTTGGATACAGGATGTCTGTCAAAATTCACTTCCTGCATTCTCATTTACATTTTTTCCTAAAAACTTGGGTGCAGTGAATGAAGAACAAGGGGAACGCTTTCACCAAGACATTTTACAGATGGAACAGCGTTATAAAGGGAGATGGGATCCATCTATGATGAGTGATTACTACTCGTTCATACAAAGAGAGAATACCAAAACACACACAAAAAAGTGTTTTAAAGTGACGCCTCCTTCCACTACGTAAATGTAAATAGCTATTTACATCATTATAACATGAAGGATACTTTATTTTTAGTATTAACACCACCATAATAATGAAAGACTATGTTTATGCATTCTGCATTAGATATTAAAGATGTGGAACTGCTTAGTTAGTATCAAACTTTTCAGAAGTGTTATAAGGGTAATAACTGAAAATCTGAGGGTGCTGCTGAAAAATGGGTTCCATTTTTGGATTCAGCATGGCAAATATGTGGATAGTAACAATGTTTCATTTCGGCACAAATTTCAAAGTTAAAATTTGTTGACCAGTGTTACCAATCAGGATTTAGGACTGGTCACAGCACCACAACTGCGTTACTAAAAGTCAATGAAGATATATGCGAAGCTATGGATGACAGTATACTGACTTTATTGACTTTACTTGACTTCAACAAGGCCTTTGATACTGTTGATATTGACCTCCTTTTATGTAAATTGAAAAATTTGAATTTATCGGATAATGCTGTCGCTTGGATTCAGTCCTACCTTCGTGACCGCCTGCAGTGTACATTAATTGGTGATTTCTTTTCTGAATGGCGCTTCACGAATCTGGAGTTCCTCAAGGGTCGGTGCTAGGTCCTCTACTATTTACGATATATATTAACGACGTGACAAAAACCATAATACCACTTTTTTGCTGACAATTTACAGATCTATAAACACTTTCGTCCTGATGAACTAACTGATACAGTGACCACAATGACTGAAGACCTAAACTCTATCTGTGGGCACAAAAGTTTGGACTGAGGTTAAATCCAGGAAAATCGCAGGCAATTGTAATGGGACATCAGCGCTTACTCAGTACAATTGACGACAAAACCATACCAAGACTGTCAATAAATGGGTCGCTTATTAAGTATAGGGACACTATAAAAAATCTTGGATTATTAATGGACAGAGATCTAAACTGGAATAGTCAAGTAACTCACATCTGTAAGAAAACATTTTCATTGCTCCACTCTCTAAATCACTTACAAAACTCTCTGCCTCTTTCCATAAAAAGAAATATTATTCAATCGCTAGTGATGCCCCATTTTGATGACTGCGATTCTCTCTTGACAAGTATAACTGTCAATTTAGTTGAAAGACTACAACGTGTTTATAATGTGTGTGTCCGCTTCATTTGCAATACTCGTAAATTTGACCATATAACTCCATCTTTTGAAGTTCTTTCTTGGGTCCGCCTAAAGGAATGTAGAATAGCACATTCTTTATCTGTTCTGTTTAGAATATTATTCACGTCTACTCCAAAATATCTGAGAGCTCGGTTTGAATATCTTACAACGTTACGGAATCAACATCAGGCCTTATTATCCATTCCTTGTCACCGTACCTCTTTCTATTCATCCTCTTTCACAGTGTCACTTTGTCGCCTATGGAACTCCTTACCTCGTCATATCAGGGATTGCTGAATGGTTAATCAATTTAAATTAAGAATTAAGAACTACATACTTTTACATGAAATCGATTTGTGAGTGTTAGCAGATTTTTATAGGTTATTCTGTGTGTATATAAATTGTCATAAAGTAGAATTAGGATATGAATTGCAATTAACTTAATTGTGTATCATGTTTAGTTAATATTTCATTATAGCCCATGTAAGTTTGTTAATGTGAATGAAAATTATTTTTATATCTATGTATGACTTCCCTATTTTTGTCATTGTTTCAGTATGTACTTTACTTTCGGTAGTGTGGAAAAGAAGGCCTCATGGCCTTAACTCTGCCAAAATAAATAAATAAATAGATAGACAGACAGACCGACCAACCGACTGACTGACTCTGCTACAGCTAAATGGAAAAGTTTTTTGAAAAACGCTCGGACACATCAAACAGACACATTTGCATAAAAGCAAACCATTCTTGATATCATTGTTGTGCGAGTTGTGACATCATCGGAAACATTTTTAAATGACATCCTGTATCTTTCTATACACTATCTGAAAGATTTTATTATTCTCCATAGTTACACAATTTATCAATTGCTTTAAACAACAAACATTGCTATGGTAACAAAATAAGTAGTTGGATTTTCTGGTGTTATGGAAGAAGTTTATTCGTAGAAATTAACAGAAAATAACGATATTATTAAGCGAAATTGAAAGAATTGAGATTTTAATGATGATTGGATATGATGACAGGATGCATACACAAGATGAAGTATGTGCACTTTTCAATGAAATACATCCAGATCGACCTTTTATTTATCAATCTACTGTGAGAATACAAAACAATTCAATGAAAATGGACATCTGAGAGATGTCCAAAGATCTGGTAGACCATCATCAACTACTGAAAAATTGGAGCTAGATAACAATGAAAGATAATCCACATTCTTCACTTACTGAATTACTATCTACATTTGATGTATCGAGAACAACTATCTGGAGACTGCTGCGTCATAATAAATATCATCCTTATAACGTACAGCTCTTTCAGGAGCTAATGGAACATGACGGAGACAGAAGATTGCAATTCTGTGAGGTAATGACCAACCTCTGCGATAGAGACCCCAATTTCATATCACGCTTGCTTTTCTGTGATGAATCTGCATTTTGTCTGAATGAAGAAGTGAATAAACAAAATTGCAGGTACTGGTCAGAAACTAACCCATGCTGGATGGTAGAAATTCATACGCAATTTCCCCAGAAGGTAAATTGTATGGGCAGGGATTCTAGGATGCAGCAAAGTTGTGGACCCCTATTTTTTTGATGATACACTTAATGGGGACTGGTATTTAAAATTTTTGCGTGAAGAATTTATATCAGCCCTTGCCATTCTTCACTAAAACCTCCAAGCTGTAGACTTACATAATGATCACATCTGGAATAGCAAGATGGAGCTCCTCCTCATTATGCTGCTCCTGTACGGCAATATCTGAATGAAGTGTTTCCTAATAGATGAGTCAGAAGAAAAGGATTTGTAGAGTGGCCTGCAAGATCACTGGATATTTCCCCTCTTGATTACTTTCTGTGGGGTTATTTGAAATGTAAGGTATTTGCTATGAAGCCTGCCGATATTAATGAGTTGAAGAGAAGAATACGAGTGGAGTGTAGAGAAATACCACCAGCAATCACTGAAAATGTTAAGCAGAAATTCGTTCTGCGTCTTTCACATTGCCAGATCATAAATGAGAACATTTTGAACATTTTTAATTAATTTAACATTTGCTTCTGTAACAAATTTATTTGAACTATTTATTTTGTTACCATAGCAACGTTTATTGTATAAAACAATAGCTTGTGTAACCATGAAGAACAATAAAATCTTTCAGATATACAAAAAAATACAGGATGTCATTTAAACATGCTTCCAACGACGTCACAACTCGCACAACAATGATATCAAGAATGGTTGTTTTTGTGAAAAGGTGTCTTTTAAAATATACTGTTTGACGTGTCCGAGGGTTTTTCGAAAAACATTTCCATTTAGCTGTAGCAGAAAATATGCGTGACTTTTGAAACACACTCTATAGTGATTTTTTTTATAGACATTGACTCGAAATTGGCTGTAACAATCTTTTTGTTGAATTTACTTTTAAAAGAGAAGCAATTCGAAATATTTCATCCAGAAAAATAACTTTGAGGATGAAGTGTATGGCTAGTCATGAAAAAAAAAAAAATCTCAGCATTTCGTGACAGATTTTCATGTGCTCTTCACTCCATGTGACATGAAAGAGATAAAGAACGACTAGGGAGTAGGAATGACTCTTGCAGGTGCTGATTTTTTTTAAATGCAACAATTATTACGTAGCTTAGAATGCTTGTAAATTTGCGAGTATTACATATTCTGGAAGAGTATTGTCATGAACAATTCATTTAACTTCATGTACATACCAATTTTATTAAAAATGTACAGTTACAAAATATGTCTTATTTTCATGGTGCCAATTATTTACTTTTCTTTAATCAATCTTGTATGATTTACTAACATATTGTGCTGTACCGGTAGTAAGTAAATTTTAGTTCTCTAGTGAATTCTTCTAAGGATTCCTCTTGAGAATAGAAGTAACAATCACAAAATATTTTAAGGATTAATTTAATTCACGTGTGTCTATCAATATTCAAGTTAACTAACAGAAAAAAAAATTAATATTTTGTATTCACAGGAAGCAGTGATTCAACAAAGTCAGGTCAAGGTAAAAAATTGAAACAAAGAAACCAAGAATCAGTAACTTCAAATAAAGAAAAAAAATTAATAACGACATTCTTACCTCGGAAAAGAAAAGAAAAACATAAGCCAGAACCCAAGAAGAAAAATATTAAAACTTCGTACTGCATCAGTCTTTCTCAGCCTGCACATTCTTCAAATCCTACACTGTCTCTCAGACAAAGTTTGCAAAAGTGGCAACCACCTGTTAAAGTACAGCACTTTACATCTGAAGTTATAACACACATTGCAGTGAATGATAATACTGATAGCCACAAAACAGGATTAAATAACCTCGAAGAGAATGATATATTACTCAGTCAGAAATCCACTGAGGAAAGCAGTTGTACAGCAGTTTGTGGTTCATCTGTAAGAGGAAACACAAATATGAGATTGTTAGAGTTACATTCTACAGAAATTAATGGCAAAGATAAGTCCAGTGGCAGTTACATATATGAACAAGAGAAAGAAAACACTGTGAATGACATGAAATGTGACTTAAATAAGACTGTGGTAGATGATGATGATACTTCACATTACACTGAAAAGTCGTTCAGCCAGCAATCCACCCAAGAAAATGTTTGTTTGATCAACAACTGTTTGGTTTCAAAGCAAGAAAATGCAATGAATTCGAAAATATATGATACAGATGCACAAGTCACAAATGCTACTAGTACTGTTCAGGAAAAGTCTGTTAACAAAGTTATTGATACAGAAGATGAAGAAAACAATACTATGAATAACATAAGAAATTACTCTGACACAAAAGAAATTCTGAAACAGTCTGACATAAATCAGAGCACACCACATGAAAATATGTCACTTACTCAACATTTCACCCAAGAAAATATTCAAACAATGTACAGTCCAGTTACAGTAAAGTCAGAAATGTGTGACACTGATGAACAGTCTACAAATAGCATTGGCAAAGAAAATTCTATTAATGTACTTAGTGTCAAATATACTGAAAAAGAACAAGATTTCCCTAATGATGTGAAAAACGGATTTGAAAAAAGGACACAAAATCATAGTTCAGAAAATTTGATTGTGGAAAAATCGAAATATCACGAAATCGACGTAGATGATGGAATGGAGTCAACACATTCAATCTCTTGCGAAAGTCCGTCACATTCCTTTTCCAATAAATGCAATGTAATTGAAAAGTTTTGTGAAAATATTGAAAAAATTCCCAATTCAACTGAACCTGCACTGCAACAGAAGTATATTTCCCTTCTAAAATCTAATGAAAAGGAAGTGAGGCAATATAAAGACTCAAGTACAACAGTTACAGGAAATAAATCACCACTACCACTTGATATGACTCTTGAAGTAAATTCACAAGTCTCAAAACCAAATACAGACGATCAAAATGTAGCACAGAAAAATGTAAAACAATCAGGGGTTAAGAGATATAAGGCGATTACAAAAGCAAATATAGATGAAACTGAAAGCCATAAACCTAATGAGGATGAACCAGATCAAATTAATCATTATCCCACAACTAACATTGGGAATAGTATGTGTGGTACAGAAAACAGATTAGTAACATTGTGTCATTCTTCAATATCTAAGATCGTGGATAACTCTCAAGTTAATATAGCATATATTACAAACCATGAATATGTATTACAGAATTTATCCCAGCAAAATAGAAGATACACAGATGTAAGTAGCGAAAATATGTCACCCACATTTAATCAGACCACAAGTGCTCCTGAAAAAATTGATATTCAGTCAAGAAAATACAATGTGAAACAAAATGTCACAGGAAGTGATGACTCAAACACTGAAAATGCAATACATTCCACTGTGAATATTACAACTCAATCTGTTGCTGACTCGAAGAGAATCTGTAAGACATATTCATTAAGTACTAAAATATGCCCCACTATAGACAGTTCCGCAATGGAATGCAAAAAACAAAGAAAGGAAATCCCCAAAAACAACTCAGTGGCATGTCAATTTCCTCTGAAAGAAAATGATAATTTAAAAGTTTTTCTAGATGAGATCAATGAGAACTTACGCACATCTTCTATGATTGCAACAAAGGCTCCTTACAGCTACAATGTTGAAAAAACAGTTAAAGACTGTCTAACAACTAAAAATATTGTTGCTCCTACCAGTAACCTCCTTGATGAAGATGATATAGGTCTCACAAGTTCTCAACTTCTTCGTATTGAAGATGAATGTCGAAATATTCCAGGAAGAGCTGAAGCTTGGAATTATTCAACATCCACTCCAGCTGGAAGATGCAGTGAGGCTAGAATTCCAGACATAGCTAGTCTGACACCAGTGGATTGGGTTAAGAACGTGATGGAGAAGAGACAGAAGCTGAAGAATGTTATTTTGGAAATTTCAAGACTTAAGTAAGTATGAAATAACAAGCCATTTATGAACAAAAATACATATATGTTGAGACGTCATATTCACCTCTTAAAATGCAGAGCAATTAATTATTCCAAATGTTTTCTGCATTACACAGTCTACCTTTCAAAACCTCAGTATCTTTTGCTGTACTGATATTTTCCAGGTTAGCAATTCGAGATCAGTAGTAGGGTAATTTTTTTTAAACATAATAATTTTGTTCTATTCTACCTTAAGTTTTCCATATTAACCATTTGTACTAAATGAGTTGCTTTTACTATATTCCAATGTATTTTACTTTCTTTTTTTCTATTATTGTATTACTTTCATGTTGTTTAGTATCGATTTTATTATGCTATTATTATTATTATTATTATTATTATTATTATTATTATTATTACTTAACATCTGTCCTCATTGTAATAAATTTTTCAAAGGTGTTAAGCAGCATATTGCTAAAGCTCATCCGGAAGAATTTCGTACTAATCTATGTTCTAGTTATAATTCTAATAATCAGAATGTTTCCCTTGATATACCGGAGATACCACTCCCTAATCTCGAGAGTGAGAATGTTTCAGACAAAAATGATGTTCATGGGTTTCAACAAAATTTGGATGAGTGGATTCAAATTTTTCAGAGTAATATGGACGAGGAAAACTTTCAAAAATATATGGAAGATTTCAAAGATTTTCTTGGTACTGCTCATCATTTTCTCCCAGGCCCCAAACACCCCGCCACGCGGTATTATCTAGCACGCAGACGTGGTGACTTCAAAAATAATAATAGACACTATACTGAAACCACAAATCCGCAAAGGAAATCCAAACGAGAAAAGCAAGTCAGACTAGAAAAATACAATTACCAGGTGACACAATTCCTATATTATAACCAAAGAAAGAAAGCAGTTCGTCGAATATTTGAACCAAAGAAATGTCCTTTAAGTATTCCGGTAAATGAGATTGAAACTACGTTTAATAATAAATTTAATAATGTAAACCACCATCACTTGGATAATTATCCGAACCATATTACTGAAGTTGACAAAGATGATATTAACAACAAATTTCTGGATACTGTTAGTAAGGAAGAAATTCTTAAAGCTATGCAAGGTATTTCGATTGACACTTCTGCAGGACCAGATAAAATATTGATGCGAACTATTAAATGTGAAAAAGTTGCAGTAATTTTAGCATTAATAGGAACTAAAATGTTATCACACAATTGGGTACCTAATTTTTTTCGGAAAGCTAGAACTGTTCTTATATATAAAGGTGGAGAAAAAAAGGACCCAAATAATTATCGACCTATAACCATTTGTTCAGTAATTCGAAGAGTTTTGGAGAGGTGTCTTTGTTCAAGAATGCAACAATACGTAGAATTTAATGAAAACCAACGAGGATTTGTATCTACTGCTGGTGCACAGATTAATGCCTCTATATTAAATTCAGGTCTTCGTAAGGCCAAAATCGAAAAAGAAGATGTCACCATCTTGTTTCTTGATGTGCATAAAGCTTATGATACTGTTGGACATCGGCATTTGGAATCTGTCATTCACAATTCTGCCCTTCCCCAAAAATTACAGGATTTAATTATAAATTTACAGTGTGGAAATGAAACCCAGATAGAGGTTGGAATCCATAAAACAAAACCCATACCGTTTAAACAAGGGGTTATGCAAGGCGCTCCTCTTTCCCCAATGCTTTTTAATCTCAGCATAGACCACATTTTTGATGAATTATCCGAGCCTAGTGTGGCTGAAGAATTTGGATATGACCTTGTATCGGATCTAAATAATGTAGTAACATTAGGATTTGCGGATGATATTGCACTTGTTGCTAAAAGTACAATTGCTGCATCTGAAATATTTACCATGACAAAACGGTCATTACAGCAGATCGGATTAAGTCTAAATGAATCTAAAACTCAAACCATCGTTATCGAGAAAGGAAAATTAAGTAGTACGACATTGAATCTTGGAGGATCAATTGTTAATAGTATTGATGGAGATGAACGAATCAAATACCTTGGGATTAATTTTTCTGATGAAATTAAGTTTGACATTGCCAAAGTAATCAATAATTTAAATAATAAGATCCAAGCTTTAACATCTACTTATCTTCTGAAACCAGAACAAAAACTCAGTGTTTTAAATATGTATATTTGGCCTATACTTGTTTATCCTCTTCAAAATGCTCCCCTTCACCAGCTTTCTGACTGGTTTCTCGAAGATGTGGATAAGTTAATTAAAAGTTCGGTGAAGGAAATTTTATGTTTGCCAGGAGACACGCCCGATGCGATGTTGTACACCGAACGTAAATATAACGGTCTCAGCCTTTTCAAAGCTCAATGGGAAGCATATTTACAGCATCTCAATATTTGCAACACATTATTGAGAACCTCGAATCCTCTTGTCGTTTCTACAAGGAACATAGCAGCAGAAAAGAAAGTATGTTCCAGGAAGTTAAAAATTCCACCTGAAGATCTGGATATAAGTAACATCAATGTCCATAAACTACGACAAAATCTTAGGAAACAAGAGTACGACAAATGGTGTGCGCTTCCACATAAAGGAAAAGGTGTTATTTTATTTCAAGAATATACTCCCGGAAATAAATGGATTTTTTCTAAGGAGGGTCTATCTTCCTCTGAATGGCAGGACGCAATTAAGATGAATGCTAACGTAGCACCAGTGAGAAGTCTTCATGGGAGATCCTTGGACGGTTTCCGTTGCAGATACTGCAACGAGATTGAAACCTTAGCACACGTCCTAGGATCCTGTCAGCATGGAGAACTCCTGAGAAATTCACGCCATCATAACATCCGAAAACTAATAGCACAAGCCCTTAGAAACAAATCCTTCGAGGTCCATGAAGAGGTGCACTGCGTTGCGTCTGAAGGCGGCGGAATTAGAAGAGTGGACATCGTGGCTCTAGACAAGACTAATAGTAAAGGCTTTATACTGGACCCAACTGTTAGATTTGAGATGAGCCAGACCCAACCATCCGAGGTCAACAAAGAAAAACAACAAATTTATGAGCCTACTATTCCGTATTTTCGAGAAAAATATCAGATGGAAGGCACCTGGGAAGTACATGGTTTAATGATCGGAGCGAGGGGCACCATCCCACGATCAACTGTAAACACTATCAAAACATTTGGAATCCATGACATCATTCCAAAAATAATTACTTCAACCATTAAAGGGTCTGTGGCAATTCTGAAAAATCATTTATACGGAATATCATAATACCCCCCCCCTTTTCTATTCCTTAGTGTGTGATTGTTACAAATATATGTACAAATTTATTATTTCTTAAACTTAAGCTCCTAGTTCACATTTAAATTTGGCTCATCTATCTTACTGTAATCATTACTATTCTTATATGTGTGTTATTCTGTGTTTTTGGCAACCCAGGATGCCTGGGCAGACTATTTCTTGAAATAAATTATATATCATCATCATCATCTTATTGAATTTGGTATTCCCAAGAAACTAGTTCGATTAATTCAAATGTGTCTTAGTGAAACTTACAGCAGAGTCTGTATAGGCCAGTTTCTATCTGATGCTTTTCCAATTCACTGCGGGTTAAAGCAGGGAGATGTACTATCACCTTTACTTTTTAACTTCGCTCTAGAATATGCCATTAGGGAAGTTCAGGATAACAGAGAGGGTTTGGAATTGAATGGGTTACATCAGCTTCTTGTCTATGCGGATTAGGGAAAATGCGGAAATTCTACTTGAAGCAAGTAAAGAGATAGGGTTGGAAGTAAATCCCGATAAGACTAAGTATATGATTATGTCTCGTTATCAGAATATTGTACGAAATGGAACTATAAAAGTTGGAGATTTATCCTTCGAAGAGGTGCAAAAATTCAAATATCTTGGAGCAACAATAACAAATATTAATGACACTCGGGAGGAAATTAAACGCAGAATAAATATGGGAAATGCCTATTATTATTCGGTTGAGAAGCTTTTGTCATCTAGTCTGCTGTCAAAAAATCTGAAAGTTAGAATTTATAAAACAGTTATATTACCGGTTGTTCTGTATGGCTGTGAAACTTGGACTCTCACTTTGAGAGAGGAATAGAGATTGAGGGTTTTTGAGAATAAGGTTCTTAGGAAAATATTTGGGGCTAAAAGGGATGAAGTTACAGGAGAATGGAGAAAGTTACACAACGCAGAGCTGCACGCATTATATCCTTCACCTGACATAATTAGGAACATTAAATCTAGACATTTGAGATAGGCAGGGAATGTAGCACGTATGGGCGAATCCAGAAATGCATATAGAGTGTTAGTTGGGAGGCCAGAGGGGAAAAGACCTTTGGGGAGGCCGAGACGTAGATGGGAAGATAATATTAAAATGGATTTGAGGGAGGTGGGATATGATGATAGAGACTGGATTAATCTTGCTCAGGATAGGGACCAATGGTGGGCTTATGTGAGGGTGGCAATGAACCTCCGGGTTCCTTAAAAGCCAGTAAGTAAGTAAGTATTATTATTATTATTATTATTATTATTATTATTATTATTATTATTATTATTTTATTTTTTATATTTTTTTGTAATATGTTAGTATTCTGTTCTTCAACATTTTGTCAAATATTAACTGCTTGTATACTTTGTGACCTGGTAGAGTGTAAGAGAAGGCCTTATTGGCCTTAACTCTGCCAGTATAAATAAAGAATTATTAACTTATTAATGACTCTTTGAGAACGAATATTAAATGTACCAGTACTGCGATCTTGGGTGCTTTACGTAAATTTGTAGTCTGTACAAATTAGAGGAATATATATTTAATATCTATATATATCTATATATAACAGGCAACTGGATGAATTCAGATCTAAGCATTACGGGACACTATATCTAAGTGCAAATAGTAGGACAAAACAAATCGGAAGTGCCTATATAGGTGAAGGGATAAAACAGATGCAAGGGATACTACTGATCTACCATGAGCATTGCTGACTTAAACAGGTTGTGAATAAACCAGTAATTCTATTTAATTGTAGACAGGTACTGCAGAATTTCCTTAGTGATTTTTTTCTGTCCATTGTGTTGGCATATTCTTTACTTGTCTTAATTGAGGACCATTTTTACGAAACTCAACATCTACAAAAAGTAAAATTTTCAGGAAACACATTTAATTGAATAATTATGTAATTATACATTTTTCAATTTAAAAAAAAAACAATTACAGGCTATTCACACTTACTAGACACATCAAATAATTATATATATATATATACACACACACACACACATTTCAAGGAGAATTCATGGCAAATAAGTTACACTGAAAAGTACAAGTTTTTTCAAAACTCTACATCTAGAAAATTAACATTTATCATTTATCAAAATATTGTTTGTTTTATATGCTCAATATCTTCAAATTCTGAAATATCACTAGTAAATTGGTTCGCCAGGGTATTCTGCTTAATTATTTTCCCGATTGTGTTCAGGACATCCTTCAAGAGCCTTGGAGTAAATAAAATACTTTTGCTTCTTCTGAAGATACATAAAAAAATTGCATCAGTTTCCGTATATCCTCAGCCTTTTTATTACTCACATGATTTACTGGGGTATTATCCATTTCTTTTAAGTTTTTGACATACTTTTCCTTGCTTCAACAGTGATGGATGAGGCAGATGGACCTGACAGATTACGTTCTTATTGGTTTTCTTATATATGAGTATTTCTGCATCTGTCATTTTAAAAGGCAGTTTCTTTTATACCATTTTATTAGCAGTAGATTTGAGTTCATAAACATACCAGTCCTTCGAGAGAACAAGACATGTGCCATGATTGTTGAGGATCTCGTGATATTTTGAAGGAACAGTTATATTTTCATGCTTTCTAAGATCCTTTTCTATAACACCAAATACTTAATCAGGAGGCATGTAACTTTTTCCCCTGATAGAGTAGAAATGAACAATTTTGTTGAAAGATTTCGATGTTTCGCAAAATCAAAGAAGCATGCTCACAATGACTGAGTTCTTATTTTGCAATCCACAGGAATCAGAGAAAAGTCTTAATGTTAAATTTGTGCGCTTTTCTTTGCGAATTTTGTTCTTTAAAATGTATTAGAAAATGTCTTACTGCTGAAGCTATTTCGTGTGCCCCACGACCCATCTGTGTTTCAAACCAGATATAGTGGCATACATAATTTTTTTCTTCTGTATTTAACAACATCACTGTTAAGTTGTAAAACCATATCTGTCTCGAATAAAATATTTCACCAATGGAGAGTCTTGGGAGAGGTTGGTTTTGCTGGCAATCAAAACAAACCGTTCATGTGTTGTCTTCCTTGGCATTAAGAATTTCATGAAATTTTGCAGCTCTAATTTTGTGTAAAAATTAAAATTATGGTTTATTTAATGACGCTGTCAACTGCAGAGGTTATATCAGCATCGCCGGTGTGCTGGAATTTTGTCCTGCAGGAGTTCTTTTATATGCCAGTAAGTCTACTGACATGAGCCTGTCGCATTTAAGCATACTTAAATGCCATCGACCTGGGCCAGGATCAAACCCGCAACCTGGAGCACAGAAGGCCAGCGCTATACCGACTACGCTACTGAGGTCGATAATTTTGTGTAATCTATAGTCAGTTGTCACATTTTTTTCATCCAAATCTAAAATAGTTTTTATTTTGAGGAGAAGTTCGGCACAAGTTGAGCATGTGTCATTTCGGGGATTTCCAAATTCTAAGTTCAAAGAGTTATAGAATACATGTTTATATTTCGACAGAGAGCATATTAGAAGTCCTGCTTTAGTACGTTCTTGGCAAAATCGTTCCCACATCTTACTAATGTTCAATTAGGGAGGTAAATAGGACCATGAACATTTCTTCTTTGAGTAATACTTTCCCTACACTGATATTTTAATATGTTCGGTTTAGCTGCACCTGTCATTTCTTTGTCCCTTTCATTGATTCTCCTACCTTCTTGCCTCTCTTTCGGCATCTCCCCTTGTTTGTATCTCAATGCCAAATGACGCAACCTATCTCCTGACATGCCCGTGACTTTCCTAAATGTAGCAGCACATACTATTAGCTCTTCACCATTTCCTATAGGTACAGTATATAGTAGTTGATCGAAATATTCCTGTTATTTGCATTTTTATTATTTTCTATTTCTATTTGGCCTATGTATAATGATCAGGACGAAATTCAAATACAAACTGCTGAGCCATTTATACCCGAACCCGAAATTGCGATAGAAAATCTGAAAAATTATAAGTCTCCAGGTATCGATCAAATTCCAGCAGAATTAATAAAAGAGGGCGGAAGCGCATTATCTAACGAAATTTATAAGCTTATACTTGCTATTTGGGAAAAGGAAATTGTACCAGAACAATGGAAGGAGTCCATAATCGTACCTATCTTTAAGAAGGGGGACAAGACTAACTGTAGTAACTTTCGAGGAATATCACTTTTGTTGACGTACAAAATTTTGTCCAATATTCTTTTGAGAAGATTAACTCCATATGTAGATGAAATTATTGGGAATCATCAGTGTGGTTTTAGACGTAATAGATCAACTATTGACGAGATATTTTGTATTTGACAGATAATGGAGAAAAAATGGAAGTATAAGGGTACAGTGCATCAGTTATTCATATATTTAAAAAAGGCGTATGACTCGGTTAAGAGAGAAGTTTTATATGATATTCTTATTGAATTTGGTATTCCCAAGAAACTAGTTCGATTAATTAAAATGTGTCTCAGTGAAACGTACAGCAGAGTTCTTATAGGTCAGTATTTGTGAGATGCGTTTCCAATTCACTGTGGGCTAAAGCAAGGAGATGCACTATCACCTTTACTTTTTAACTTTGCTCTAGAGTATGCCATTAGGAAAGTCCAGGATAACAGAGAGGGTTTGGAATTGAACAGGTTACATCAGCTGCTTGTCTATGCGGATGACGTGAATATGTTAGGAGAAAATCCACAAACGATTAGGGAAAACACGAGAATTTTACTGGAAGCAAGTAAAGAGAGAGATAGGTTTGGAAGTAAATCCCGAAAAGACAAAGTATATGATTATGTCTCGTGACGAGAATATTGTACGAAATGGAAATATAAAAATTGGAAATTTATCTTTTGAAGATGTGAAGAATTTCAAATATCTTGGAGCAACAGTAACAAATATAAATGACACTTGGGAGGAAATTAAACACAGAATAAATATGGGAAATGCCTGTTATTATTCGGTTGAGAAGCTTTTATCATCCAGTCTGCTGTCAAAAAATCTGAAAGTTAGAATTTATAAAACAGTTATATTACCGATTGTTCTTTATGATTGTGAAACTTGGACTCTCACTTTGAGAGAGGAACAGAGGTTAAGGGTGTTTGAGAATAAGGTGCTTAGGAAAATATTTGGGGCTAAGAGGGATGAAGTTACAGGAGAATGGAGAAAGTTACACAACACAGAACTGCATGCATTGTATTCTTCACCTGACATAATTAGGAACATTAAATCCAAATGTTTGAGATGGGCAGGACATGTATTAAATCCAAATGTTTGAGATGGGGAGGACATGTAGCACGTATGGACGAATCCAGAAATGCATATAGTGTTAGTTGGGAGGCCGGAGGGAAAAAGACCTTTAGGGAGGCCGAGACGTAGATGGGAAGATAATATTAAAATGGATTTGAGGGAGGTGGGATATGATGATAGAGAATGGATTAATCTTGCTCAGGATAGGGACCAATGGCGGGATTATGTGAGAGTGGCAATGAACCTCCGAGTTCCTTAAAAGCCAGTAAGTAAGTAAGTAAGTAAGTAAGTAAGTATTATTTTCTATTGTTCGCCATTTTGGTTTGGCAGAACGAATAAAATTTACAATGATTCCCGTTCGGGGCAAGTTACCTAGTTGAGGTTTTTTCCGGGGTTTTCCCTCAACCCAATATGAGCAAATGCTGGGTAATTTTCGGTGCTGGACCCTGAACTCATTTCACAGGATTATCACCATCTCATTCAGACGCTAAATAACCTAAGATGTTGATAACGCGTCGTAAAATAACCTACTAAAAAAAACTGTAATTCATGTTTCAGGAGAAAGGAAAATAATTTCAGGGGCATATTTCATTCTGCCTATATTTACTATTACAACCACTTGACTAAACAAGGATTCAAGTATATTCTGCCATAGCATGTAATAATTTGTAATAAACAAATGCTTTAAAATTACTTTTTCCACCTACATATTTGAAGAATCTGTTGTTACACCCTATTTCAGTGAAGTTCTTTCCTGTTCCTCCAATCAAAATACGGCCTACCCCAGAGGTTTTTCTCAATTTTGGATGCCAGTATCGAAATACTATTTTAATATTGTATTACAATTAGCTTTTAAATGGAATTATAATATGTATGTATCTAATGCCTACCCACTTCACTTGCGTAATTCGGGTTAAATGGAATTATAGTGGTTTTATCCATATTTGGTTCAAGTCCATTACTTGTGAACCATTTATTTATAAGCTATAGCTCATTGTCTTCTTCTCTAAGAAAAAGACACAAGGAACTGAAATAAAGGATAATACACAATTTTGTTCATTAAGAGAGCACTCAAAAGCATGTAAGGTGAAGGTCTAGTGTATTGTTTTTTAATATGAGGGAAATTAAAAAAAATTGTAGGTACTGTGCTGGGCAGCAGGCATCTTCTGTCGTGTATTTATCTATATATTTATCTTCAAAGTGTCATGAACACAAAAAGCTATATGATGAAGGATGAGTGGAGCGGACCGGGTTTTCAGCTCTACATGCTGACGCTTATCCAATAAGCCACACCGGATTCCAGCTCTGATGCCGGATTGAACCCTCTCAGTTTAAGTTCCATCTTTTAATTTCCCTGAGAGGATTCAATCCAGCAATGGAGCTGGAATCCGGTGTGGCTTAGTGGATAAAGCGTCAGCACATAGAGCTGAAAACCCGGTTTCGGGTCCCAGTGCCAGAGAGAATTTTTCTCCACTCCACCCATCCTTCATCATTTGGTAATGCAAAATTCCTGCACAGAATTATCGTACGTACTTCGGTACATCACAGTAACAAAAAGCTATGCTCAGTGGGATACCATTTCTCTGGTTTTATATTTATTACCCACTGTTTCATCGGTTCCTTATTTTTCAAAGAGAACCTGCAAGAAAAGAAAAATACTGTACATACTATAGGGTACGCTGGGCTTTGTTACATATTTACGCATGCAAAAAAATGCTGCTAATTAGCAAAACTATGCACGTAACTTCATACAATTTAGCTGAAATATGATACAACCTTTGTCTTTTTTCTCTTGCTACTGCAATAATATGCAGCACACAAAGAAGGCATATATTTTGTTGTTTTTTTCTCACGTTTCTGCATATGAAACACATGGAAAGCAGACGAAATTAAACAACAGAAGGCACTTATTTAATGGCTGCCGTATTTTGTCTTGGCACCACCCAGAGAGCCACTCTATACTCTTTCTAACTCGTTGGATGCTCTAGCAGACGACTGTTCCTCGTGTCGAAGCGTTCATGGCCATATGGTGAAAGAAGATGAAAAATAATGGAATCATTATCATTAGGGACCATATTTTTTGGTAACAATAATATGCGCGAAATTTTCCATAAGTACTTTCATTGTTACATTCACCCTGAGACTGTTGTACCTTTAAACACTTTTCACGTTTTATTTATTTATTTATTTTTTTGGGAAATTAAATATTTTAAATGAAAAAAAATGCTTTAAATAATTATTAAAGATTCCTTTACAACTTCCTGTATGTATTTTCCTGTTTTACAGATCTATTAAGGATGGAAAAAATAAAATGAAGGGACATGTAATGTGTTCAAAGGTACAACAGGTTCATGTACCTTGGAACATACCCTCTTGTAAGTTGGAACACATAGAATATAGATGGGAATATAGCTGTAAAAACTAACAATCATATTTAAAATGTATTTGCTATCATATACCAGAGCAGGCTTCTCTAATTGATATTTTATTTCCAGGAGGAGCAATAACTGCTTCAACAGCTTTCTTCAAGGCGTTCGGATTAATTGTGGGCCTCTTAACTCCAGACTTACTTCGTGACATGATCTTAAAATAAAAGAAAAACAAAAACCGATAGTATTGTGTACCTTGGAACATGGTCCATGGTACAAGATGTTTTGTGTTCAAAGGTACAAGAGGATGCATGTTTAAACAAATATGACTCCCAAAACTAGAGATTCAAATAAATCATGGAAATTAAAATATGTTATTACTCACCAAATGATAGGGAACACATTGTACTTGAATCCCGTTATAACTGAATCACAGCAAGTTGTTCTAGATAGCAGAGACAATCTTGTTATCACGAAACAAGAAGTAGCATTCGCTGTAAGCAAGATAGCTGTAGACACAGCCCCAGGTCCTGACCATGTACTTGTGTGGGCTTTGAAAGACGAAACTTGCTATGAGGTAATAGCTATGTTAGCAACCACTATGCTGACAAAATCTTTAGTACCAGTTTGCCTCAAACAAGCCAGGACAGTATTAATTTATAAAGGTGGGGATGAAATGAATCTTGAAAACTGGAGACCCATAACGATTTGTTCTGTGGTCAGACGAGTAATAGAGCGAATTCTTGATTTCCGCCTGAGAGCTTTAATTGACATCTGCGAAAATCAAAGAGGGTTTACTAATTCCCCCAGTACCCTGATAAATACATCAATACTCGAGTTTGTATTAGTTGCTGCAAAATCTCGGAAGAAAGATGTAATGTTAGTATTTCTCGGCATAAGTAAAGCTTTTGACAGTGTGGGTTACAAACACCTCCAGAACACTTTGCTAGAACTTGGATTGCCTTCCAAATTATCAAATCTCATACTAGAGTTGCAGAGAGATAATAAAACTCAAATAGAAACGAGAACATACAAAACAAAACAAATCACTATCAAGAGAGGAGTTATGCAGGGTTCACCGCTCTCTCCCTCCCTTTATAACATATCAACTGACCATATTCTTGAAGACCTTTCTACTCATGAATTGCAAGAACAACATGGATTTTCTGTTTCTCCAGGACTACCAAAGATAACATCATTAGGTTTTGCAGATGACACCGTGATTGTTGCTAGAAATGAAGACTCAGCACGAGTACTGGTTGAACATGCCATAACTAGATTTAACGAAATTGGTCTCCACATAAACATAGATAAATGCAAATCCATTTCTGTTATCAAAGGACTTCTTAATTGCAAATCACTTGATTAATTTCTGGCCAAACAATTCCGTCAATTGTCTCAGTGTAAGTTACCACACTTCTACTGTATTTGATGCAGTCAAGTGTATGCAAAAGTTAAAGAAGAAACTATATATCCTTGCATCAACTCCTCTATTACAACACCATCAGAAATATTCTGTGTTATGCAGCTACATCTGGCCTACTTTGGTTTATCAGTTTCAGACAACACCACTGAATAAAATTCCAGCCAAATTTCTTTCTGATGCCGATGTTCTCATTAAAACCACATTGAAGGAAATACTCCAGCTTCCCACAGATACACCAGACAACATGCTTTATGCTGACGAAAATACAAGGGATTGGGACTATTTAAATCTAGCTGGGAAGCTTTTTTGCGCATATCAATGCATGTCAGAACTTACAACGATCCCAAAATATCCATGTCAACGCTTGTCGTAACTTGTCTAGTGAAATTGGGGTTTGTTTAAATAAACTCGGACTTCAAAACATCTCTTCTGATTCACTTCAAGTGAAAAAAATTGAGACAAGAGCTCAGGGAGCGAGCATTTCAATCTTGGTACTCTTTAAATCAGAAAGGAAAAGGCGTCATCCTCTGTAAGGAGATCACTCCCACCAATAAATGGATCCGACAACCTGATCGCCTCACTAGCAGTGAATGGAGACTAGCTCTTAAAATGACAGCTAATATTTGTCCGCTGCGTGTTATACCAGGAAGGTCCCGAGACGGAAACCACTGTCATCGTTGCGTCCGTGAGATTGAAACTCTTGGCCACGTTTTGGGTGCCTGTCCTTTCAGCGAGACACTGTGTAACTCTAGACATCACAGAATCAGGTCCGTGATTGCCGAAGCCTTGAAGAAGAAAGGTCTCACTGTACACGGAGAAGTCCATGGCATCTCTCAAGAGGGATCTTTTCGGCGAATTACGTGCTTGCTATTCCACCAGGCTCTACATTTGCCTACATTATCGACCCGACAGTCAGGTTCGAGGTACAGGAACAGCCCGCTGAAGTCCACGCAGAAAAATGCAGAATTTATGAGCCCACAGTTCCATTCTGCTTGGAGAAATATCACCTCACCTCCATTGAAGTAGTTGGGCTAATGGTTGGCACTAGGGGCACAATACCTCGCCTCTTTGTTAGTTTCTGCAAGAAGTTCCAGCTGAACGACTTCATTCTTGATGTTTCCCTTACTGCTATCAGAGGATCACTTGCCATTTTAAAATACCACCTGTACTTTGTTTCCTAAAAAGGAAGAACTTTTGTTTGAACATCTATTCTGTTTGTTTATTATGTTTAGTCTGTTATATGTATGCTATTATCCTTCCTGTACTTAATTTCCCTTTTTTTTGTTCGTTCTCTACATTTCTCTTTTGTGGTCTGTTTTTGTTTTCACTCTGTGTTTTATGCTTTGTCCAATGAGGCAGTCCCGTTATTGGGAAAGCTGAAAGAGTGTCTTTCTTATTATTATTATTAGTAACAAATACAATCTGGTTTTGTGTTAGAAAACATATATCAATGAACGAAATATTTACTTTTGGTACTAAAAAATTCTTTTGTCCACAGAACTCACACTTTGCAATAAATCAAACTGAAACTACGACCAGAGCTACTTAGCGGCTTTCTCTACAGTCTACTTCAGTTTGTGTCCTCTAGGTAGCAGCAAAAATTAAAAAATAAAAAATGTTCAAAGGTACACTATGCTAAAGGTACAACAGTCTCCCCTATCATATTTAAGACTAACTCGCGAAATTTGAACCATCCCCTCTATTGCATATATTTTCTCTATGGTTATCAAAAACGGGATAGATTTCTATAGTCAATATGTATCATACGAGTACATTTTTCAGTCTATGCAATGGAGAATAGATATACAAGGTGAGTAAAAATTATGGAACAATGCTTGTAACTTTATTTATAATTTTATGAAGAAACTATTTATGCAGAAGTTGTAGGGTATCAAAGAAGGAATATTTTGAACATGTTTTCAAATACTATGCTTTTCATTTATAAAGGCTGTGCCAATAAGTCTGTTTTTTTTTTAATGGCACCATGTACTTATTTTCCCATTTTTGGATTCTTCAGGTCTGAGTACGTACAAAATCATATATTTTTGCCATTTATAAACTATTGTTTTGTAAAAATTACCTCTTTTGATGACAATTGGGTTATTTTACGACGCTGTATCAACATCTAGGTTATTTAGCGTCTGAATGATATGAAGGTGATAATGCCGGTGAAATGAGTCCGGGGTCCAGCACCGAAAGTTACCCAGCATTTGCTCGCATTGAGTTGAGGGAAAACCCCGGAAAAAACCTCAACCAGGTAACTTGCCCCAATCGGGATTCGAACCCGGGCCACCTGGTTTCGCAGCCAGACGTGCTGACCATTACTCCATAGGAGGTGTGGACTTTTGATGACAATGTATGTGTACTGAACAAAGGGAAATTTTAATGCTTCAGTATATCAATTTGAGGATGCTTTGGATTAAACAATTGCAGACAAAAGTTAATAGAAACAAGTGAATACAGATAATAAAAAACAACTGAATAACAATATTAATATTATTTAAATTTATAATTTAAGAAAGACACATTGTAGGATATGCACCATTGAAATTTAACTGCAATAGTAATACAATAAAACCAAAATTAGCAATGTTGTGTTGTATCACATGTTTATTTCAGTTCAGAAAGGTGCTCAAAATGCCATTTACTGCCAAACAATGCATAAATCTGCATTTGAAATTATTTAATGTTCTCAGCAATACTGTTCGACTGATCTGCTGTATTTCATCCCTAATTCTTTGTTTTAAGTCTTCCAAGTCTCGTCATTGGTCTTGGTAGACCCTCCACTTCAAATATCCCCATAAGAAAAAACCTAATGGGTTCAGAGCAAGGGATTTTGGCGGGCATCACTACTTTCTCTTCTGTTTATCCATCTTCCTGGAAATACTCCCTTCCATAATGTGCAGGGGTATACCATCTTGCTGGAATAACATTATCATCTTGAATTCCTCCTCCTTCTCCAGGGAATAAAGTACCACGAGCTGGAATTATTTCATTCTGCAGGTTTAAATACAGTTCGGAATTTAAGTTACTATCAATGAAAAATTGGCCTATTTATCTGCCATCAATTATACCAGCCCATACACTTACTTTCTGTGGACGTTGTGTATGGTGTTCTATCATCCGAGGACAATTTACATTACCATTTTGACAGAAAGTAGCTCCATCGGAGAAACAAACAAGGTAATTAATATCTAGTTGAGCATATCATTGAGGGTTTCAGCAAAGTGAGTATGTCTATGAAAGTCATCTTCACTGAGTTCTTGCAGCAGATGTACCTTGTATGGGTGCCATTTGACTGCCGGTCAACTGCAAGCTGGCGAATCAATAAATATGGGCTATCTTCTACTGTTAATACAATATCAAGAGCTTTTTCACCATCTGTAATTTGTTTTGGCCTTCCAGACTTTGGCTTATTTTTAACACTTCCAGTTTCATTGAACTTTCTTAAAATTTTATATACCATAGAATGAGTAATGTCCCTTTCTGGCTGAATTTCATTAAATAAGACACAAACCTCTTCTTGGGTCCTCCTCCTATCACCATAGCCAATCATCATTAGCATTTCAATTTGCTATTTTTCTGTAAGGTTTGCCATGATTAATTACTTTCAGAAAGATATTGGAATGAAATAACTATTGTTATTCAGTTGTTTTATTAACTTTATTTCTATTAGCTTTTGTCTGCAATAAAATTGTTTAATCCAAAGCCTCCTCAAAATGATGTACTGAAGCATTAAAATTTCCCTTTGTTCAGTACACATACATTGTCATCAAAAGAGGTAATTTTTACAAAACAATGTATGAGGTAATTTTTACAAAACAATCATGGGCGCCAGTAGGGGGGGGGTGCAAGGGAGTGGAAATTAGTAGGCTATGCATGAAACTGCTGAAATGAGAAATCATAAATGTTTTAAAATATAAAAAAAATATATTATATAAATTCGCAAAAATTACTTACCACCATATATTTTAATACACATAAATACAGAATATAATTTTGGGAAATCCACTATAAGAAAAGAAAGTCAATTTTGGAATAAGAATTTCAGTCGTCTTGGCTGCTGTCCAAATTCATTTGTTACATTGTCAATGAATTCAGTGTCCTCTTGCACCCTTTTTCTATAAATGCTGAGAATGCACAACCCACTTAGTCTCTCGTTGCTCATTGTAGATCGATTCCAAGTTTTGATGCAATGTAATGTACTAAATGAGCATTCACTGACACATGTTGTCGCCAGAAGAATTTGACCAATTTTATAGATTCTGCTACTGATGGGTAAAATGGTGTTGCTTCCCAAATCAAAACTGCCTACTCAATCAGGGTTGTTGGCTCATTTTTCCACAGCTCATACCATGTGATAGCTTAAGCAATAAAATTTGGTAAAGACTATTTATTTTTTTCGCAACAGCTAGAAATGGCACTTTATCTCATTTTTTTCATTTCATCTGGATGGAGCTGCAAAGCGAAAATGCTTTCTCATGCACATGAGAGAAACGATCTCTCAGAGAACAAATAAGAGAGTCCAAGTAAGGGATAAAGATCTGATGTAAAAGAGAAGATTACAGCTGGGATTCGAGGTCTTTTGGGCATTGAATAAAACTATGAAGTCCAGGTGTATCTCAAGAAAAGCTAAAATAAGAATATATAAAATTATTATTAAACCAATAGTAGTATATGGAAGTGAAACCTGGACTTTACCTGAAAGGGCAATAAAGATCTTAAATGCCTGGGAAAGAAAAGTATTACGGAAAATCTTTGGGACTACTTATGAGCAAGGGTTTTGGGGAATCAGAACAAATGCTGAGTTATATGAATTATATAAAGATATTAACATTGTTGTTGACATAAAACTCAGAAGGTTAGAATGGCTGGGACACTGTGCCAGGGTGGAGAACAATTGCACACCTAAAGCTCTCCTAGATGCATTGCCAGTAGGAAGAAGGAAAGTCAGACGACCTAAATTGAGATGGCTGGATGACGTTCAGGCTGACCTAACAAAAGTTGGAATTAGAAGATGGAGAACACGAGCATTAGACAGGAGTGATTGGTCGGATGTTCTGAGAGAGGCTAAGGCTAAACTACAAGGGCCGTAATGCCTATGATGATGATGAAGGGATAAAGATTGCTTTTCTGAAGAAATCTTATAAATTTTCATAAGGTTCGACTTTTGTGTCTGTTTACCAACCTCTTGAGGGAATTTTAATTTATCATCTAGTTCTTCGTAAACTTGTTGTGCTTCTTCATAGATGGTTTTGAACTCTGTTGGGATGACATTATCGTGATAAGATTGAAACGCATTCGTTAGCTTTGCTATGTGATCATTCACAACCATTATGTTCATGTTCACTTGTTGAAGCTGGTTGCATACAGGTTCAAGTTTGGAGGTATAAGTAGCAATCACTAGGAGGGTCACAATATATATCGGATTTGTTACAGTCCTGTACAGTTAATAAGCTTTGTTCTTTGTCTTCGAGTTCATTGTGTTCTCTTAAAGTTCTTTCAAAGCTTTTAAAATGGTCAGAAAGTTCTCAGAAAATAATCTGATACTTTTGTATTTTGCCAACCAGTGTTTTTCACAAAAAAAAAAAATGAATATTGGGAATCATATTCCTCTGTAAAGTACGGTCTCTAAAAACAATTGTGATTTCTTGTGTCGTCCCAGAGGTATTTCTCACTTCACTGACATCATTAAGATCATTGATGACCAGATTAAGTATGTGGCTAGCACAGTAAAAAAAGTGTCATAGGATTACTTACTTACTTACTGGCTTTTAAGGAACCCGGAGGTTCATTGCCACCTTCACATAAGCCAGCCATTGGTCCCTATCCTGAGCAAGATTAATCCAGTCTCTACCATCATATCCCACCTCCCTCAATTATCTTCCCACCTACGTCTCGGCCTCCCCAAAGGTCTTTTTCCCTCCGGCCTTCCAACTAACACACTATATGCATTTCTGGATTTGCCCATACGTGCTACATGTCCTGCCCATCTCAAACATCTGGATTGTATGGTCCTAATTATGTCAGGTGAAGAATACAATGCGTGCAGCTCTGCGTTGTGTAACTTTCTCCATTCTCCTGTAACTTCATCCCTCTTAGCCCCAAATATTTTCCTAAGAACCTTATTCTCAAACACCCTTAATCTCTGTTCCTCTCTCAAAGTGAGAGTCCAAGTTTCACAACCATACAAAACAACTGGTAATATAACTGTTTTATAAATTCTAACTTTCAGATTTTTTGACAGAAGACTAGATGATAAAAGCTTCTCAACCGAATAATAACACGCATTTCCCATTAAGTGTCATAGGATATTTATCAATAATTAGTTTCTGAACTCCACTAATATGCCCAGCCATTGCAGCACAGCCATCATACCCTTGTCCAACTAGCTTGTTTAAATCCATATTAAAATCTTCCAAAAACTGGATGATTTCTGAAATTAATTTAGAAAATGAACATAACCTAAGAATTCCTCACAAATTATCAGTTTCTTCTTTTCTTGATCACATTCACAGCGCAAATAGCGAACACCAATGGACAATTACTCTGTATCGCTGATATCAGTGATCTCATCAGCCAGTACCGAGAAAAAAGATGACTGTTTTACTCTTCAATGAATGTTTTTAGTACATCAGCACAAGTTTAAATTAATTCATTTTGGATCGGATGTGATACATACAAGCAGTGTTTTGCTCCCGATTCCAAATATTCCTTTAAAACTTTGTCTCTGGATTCCATTCTAAAATGCAACAGATCAGTAAAAACAGAGCCCTCATCCCTTTTCCCATGAAGTGGAAGATCATGCTTCCCACAAAACAAAATTGTTGATATAATTGAACGAAGTTTCACCCTGTTCTCTTCAACTTCCTTGTGATATACAGAATGAAAATCTTCGTCAACACTGACTTATTTTCTATCCATAACATTCTGAAAACTTCTGGAAGATGCACTCACACCACGATGCCACTGACTTGCTGCATGAGCTTGTGAAACTTATATTTATGGCAATTGTCCTTAAGTCCACATTCAGCTGGAGGTCGAAATAACATACACTCGACAAATAGGCCCTTTAGCAGTAGTTGAGTAAGCTAACCATGGATATACTGTCAGCCATTCAGATCGAAATGCCCATTTCCTCGCGTCCATGTCATTTTTTAAATTGTATGTTTGACTTGGAGCCCAATGCTTCTTCAATAATTTTAGACGAATTTCATCATTAGCAGGAGAATTCGAATTCAAATATAACCCAATGTCCAGTTTGTCCAATTGTTGATTGGATCGATTAACACTCAAATCCGAATGGAGAGCAAGTTGTTTAATTGTAGTATTTGTAGTTGTAGAGTCGAAACAGTTAGTTGAGGTTTTTTGTTGATTATCCCAACTCCTACTGGTATTTGGAATTGGAATTGGAATGCATGTTGTAGACGTATTATCAGTCTTTTGTTTTTTACAGAAAAAATGCCTTATGTCGCTCATCTTACTCAATTCAATTTCATTAATTCCTCCTTAACACTAAAACAGCATACTGTACACGCATAAATATTCACACACTACTCATGTATCTGCAGTACTAAAGCAAATTGAACTATTGTTTACATTAAGCAGAGAGAATAGTCTTCTACTAGTAGGTAAACATGCACACTGCATGTAACGTGTTGAGTACCGGTACTAAGTGACGGTGATGACATGCAACACTGTTGCCAACCAAAAAATTCAATTTCCGCACAAATGCATTAAAAAAAATACATAGAAAGGGTGTGATGAGGATCAAGGTGGCCATGCTATAATGGGCTAATATTTATTTTGGCAATTCAAATGCTCTAACCTTCTAACCTTAAATTACTGATCTTGGATATAGTATACTTTTTTGTGTGCTGTCTGCACCCTCTTGGAATTAATTTTGCTGGCACCCATGAAAAATAGTTTATAAATGGCAAAAAAAAAAAAAAATTGTACGTACTGAGACCGGAAGAATCCAAAAATGGGGAAATAAGTATATGGTGCCATTTAAAAAAACAGACTCATTGGCACACTCTTCATAAATGAAAAGCATAGTATTTGAAAACATGTTCAAAATATTTCTTCTTTCATACGCTACAACTTTTGTATAAATAGTTTCTTCATAAAATTAGAAATAAGAAAGTTACAAGCATTATTCCATACTTTTTACTCATTCTGTATTTAAATGTGAAGAGGTTTTGGGGCGACTAGTATAGGACCACATTGAATTTGGTGTGAATTGTCTGCAGGCAGAGTGGGTTCTCTACATCTAATGTGGACAGTGAGAGAGGTTCTTCTGCGCACAAGAAAATAATCACTGACTCTTACACATATATTTGGTGATATGTGATGTGTAAGGAAAAATAAAAAATTAAGAAAAGTTTAATATTAAACATAACATAATATAATTGACAGCTTATCCACAAAATACCCAAGGAAATCACCCTTCACCAAAAAATACGGTTCCTAATTATCACAGATGTATATAAAGACTAGCCATCCTGTGTGCTTTGCTGTACTTGTTACAAATAATATAATTGGTTTAAATATATGTACCGTCATTTCCCATAACTATGATTCTGGAACACAACTATGGTCCATTCAAATTTTGTACTTCATAACGTAGTGCCTCATGTATCTATATTTTTGCTGTACTGTAGTTTGAAGTCAAGCCACTGCAGTTATCTACGAATGGTCTATGTTATTTCTACAATGTTCTTTGAATAGTTGTATCATGGACCATAGTTGTGTTCCAGGACCATAGTTATGGGAAATGACGGTATATAATATTTTCAAATACAGCCTTGTTATTACCTAGTAAAAAATTAGATTATAGTAAGTTTTAAGCTATCTGTTGTTGAATTATTTTCAAAATTGTATTTAAAACTGTTATCATCATGCAATACTTTCTGGAATTGTTCAGTCAATTCCAGTTTTAAGCTTGGTACTGCATTAGACTGTCTCATGCCATGGTATAAGGCATCCTGCCTAGGATTTGCGTTCTAGAATGTGCACTGGTTCTAGTCCTCATGGAGGAAGAAATTTTCTCATGAAATTTCGGTCAGTGTGTGGGACCAGTGCCCATTCACCACCATGATGCACTTTGCGAGCTAGAGTAGGTAACTAAATTCGGTTACAAAAGCTAGCTGTAATGACTGATGGAATCATCATGCTAACCACACAATACCTGCATTATGGTTGGATGATCGTCCACCTTTGCTTTAGCATGTGGACGTGAAGATCAGCCAGCTGGTTGGTCTGAGTCCTTAAAGAGCTGTAGAGCACTGCAGATTATTTATATTACTACATTAAACTTAACAGAAAATTGGCCAGCATCTAAAAGAAAATAATCTATTTGTGAGAACTGAGAGCTGGAACAAGACTTCTAATTAAGTGATAAGCTTGCACTTGAACCTTAAATGTTGGCATAAAATTGCCTTCGTGTATTCCTATTGCACGAAACGCTGTCGTAACAACATGTTATACTGTCCATAATATTTAAAAAAGTGTTGATAATGGATGTACTAAACATTCATTCATAATGGTCTGCCCATGGGCAGGTCTTTCACTGCAGACTCAGCATTCTCAATCTTTCCTGTTTTCCGCCTTCCTCTTAGTCTCCACATATGATCCATGTATCATGGTGTTGTCTATCATATGATTTCTTCTGCCCCAAACTTTTCTTGTTTGCCATTCCTTCCAGTGGATCCTCCAATAGATAGTTTCTTCATGGATAAATATATAATAGGATGCGAAACTTAGTGAGTTTCCCATAACACATGCTAGAGGCACTAGTGTATAAATTGATCTTGCTGCCACCTGTTGGGCGGTGGAAAACTTATTACATCTAGCAGCGCACCAAGTAGCAAAAGTAAAAACCAATTATTCCATGCATTTAGCAGCGCACCTGTGACGAAAATGTTAAACTATGCAGAAAGTATTCCCTCCCACCTCCCTCATTCTCATTCTCAAACTAACCCAATTTAAAATGAAACATTTATTCCTCACAGAAACTGCAACTGAAAACTCTTACCGGAGCCAACAGGAAGACAAAAGAGACGATCTATTTTACACTACCCAATTAAACTATAATCAGACGGAGACAGAAAATAAAGCAAAAGGTTAGATAATTGGGACTGTATTCTTTGGGTATTTAGTGTCCAGCGCAATGGAAAAGTCTGCAAAAACTACTTGGACAGTTCATTATTACTATTATTTTACAGTAGGCCTACATTCAACAACATTATTTTTACAATGTCCATAAACATCACTGCTTATACACACACTTAGTATCACTTTATGTCCACCCATTAGCAAGTTTCTGGTTGTCATCTTGTCTTATTGAGCAACATCTTGAACGAACGGATAAATAGAGAACTCTGGGTAATGTACCCAACACGTAGTTCTAATGTTCACCACCTACGACGTCGGGCACTGATCATCTTACAGTATTTGAGCCCCTTGCCACCAGATGGTGCTGACCACAGTTTCCCATCCTATTATATGAAGAGTCCACTGCAAGAATGATGGATGTCACTTTCTTGTCGAAAACGAACCAAGACTGTCAATGCATAGCTTAAGACATATAGAATGTACATAGAGAGTTATATGGCATTAACACTGATAGTCATTGTCCAGTAATGATCGGAAAATCATAGTTGAGCTTTGAGCGCTAAGCATTTCAAACTTTCAATTGCTTCTCCTGCAAAATGTATTCCAAACGACATCCATCATTTTTGCAATGGACTCTTCATATATTTATCCATGGTTTCTTCTTAGCCAGTGGTCCAGCCAATTTCCTTTTCTCTTCATGATCAGTCTCAGCATTATATTTCTTCAACCGCACTTTCTAGCATAGCTTCATTTCTTATTCTGTCTGTCCATTTCACATGCTTCATTCTTCTCCATATCCACATTTCAAATGCTTCTAGTCATTTCTCTTCACATTATCATACTGTCCATGTTTCTGCTCTATACAATGCTACACTCCACACACGGATGTACTATTATAAATAAATTTTTAACTGGTCGTGGGGACTCTTGCAGATCAGATCTTCTAACAGTGTAACATAATCTGTTTGGCTCATAGGCCTCTCATTGAATTTATTGCATATTTATCCATTTTATCTATTTCAATACCATTCAAATGAGCATAATCAATATTTGGATCATAATGGAATGCTAACATACTATTACTGCATACCAATTGGAGAGAGAGAGAGATTTTTTTAAAAGGTAGTTCTAAAACAATTAAAAATGAACTGTTAGATTGCATGTTGAGTGTCTGCCGATCTGAAATTCAGACTGAAATTGGTGTTAGTTTTTTAGCAATCATGGCAGATGATACCACAGACATCTCCCAACAAACTCAGATTGGTTTTTTGGTATGGATATAACGATAAGGTGCAAGAAAGGTTTTGGGGGTTTACAAATCCATCATCTCAAGATGCTAACAATTTATCTTCTTTCCCATTAGAACAGTTAAGGCAGGTGCTTAAAGGAAACAATGAGAAACTACTAGTCCAAGCATATGGTGGAACAGCCATGAGTGGGGGTAAAAACAGGGTCCAAGCAATTGTAAAAGAAAATTATCCAAATTCTCACTTTGTTCATTGATATGCCCATCAGCTAAATTTAATAATGCAGCAGTCAGCATCCCAAAACTCCAGATTCGTAAATTTTTCAGTGAATTTTCTGAAATTTCTGCCTTTTTCTCGAGATCACCACACCGCACTTCTGTTCTTCTTAAAGTAAGTTCTCGAAAACTTACACAAGCCTCTGCAACTAGGTGGAATTTCAACAGTAGAATTGTGAACACTGTACATGAAAACTTGGAGCCATTTAAAGATTGTTTTTAAGAGTTACAGAAAGTAAAAAACGCACAACCTTTCAACCAGCAACAGGTAATTTATGGGCACCAGAAGACGAAAATTTTCTGTTTTGGCTATCGTTTTTTCATTGAGTGATGCCTCATATGAATGTTTTTTACGATCAGCTCCAAAGTCGAAATGCTACTTCAGTCGATACCAATAGAGCTTTGCAATATTTTTATGAGGTCATATCCAGAATCAGGAGCAAGTGGTCTGTTGAATCTTGTGATAAATATACTTCTGCCAAAAGAAGGAAAACCGATGCTAAGACTATGGCCAAAAAGAAATTTGTGATATGATTTGTGTCCAAGCCAGAGAAAGATTTGATTTCACCACACACTCTTGCAAACAAAGCATTTCACTCTTTACTGCAAGGAATTTCTCCAGAGGAGTTAGAAAACACAACAGCAGCATATCCAATATTAAAGAAGGAACATTTGTGAACAGAATTAGTCATATTGTATGACAGGAGAGAGTTTCATGAAGAATCTGGTATGCTGAAACTGTATCAGATCCTGGGCTCGGAAACTCCCTAAGTGAAGTGTTTTCTCTCTTCAAAATTGTACTAACAACCCCTATGACTATGGCGGAAGCTGAGAGATGTTTTCCACACTGAAAAGAATTAAGACATTTTTATGTAGCACAATGTTCGAGGAACATCTGTCAGCACTCACTATGTTGACAATTGAAAGGAAACTTGTTGAGGCAAAAGACTTCAATAAAAAAGTAATGGAGTTCATAAAGCACAAGAACAGAAGAATGGACTTCACTTACACGAAATGAATGTTCACAGGTAATTTTTCCATTTATTATAGTGCTAATACTGCATGGAGTAAAGGTTACGCAGGTAGGCTACATGTGCTGCATTTATTTTTATCCTATTATTACGGTATTAGTAATGATATCTCGAAGTGAAGTTTGTATGTATCAAAATCTACTGCAGCTCCTCCAATCCACAAGCCGCCACATGTTTTTAAATGAAACTTTGGAAATAATTCAGAAGCAAACGAAAATGTATTTGAAAATATGATAGATTTAAGTCAATAATATTTATTTTTAACGAGCAGCGAAGAGCATGAGTATGGCTAGTCATAGAATATAATGATATAAGTATAAAAATAGTGTAAAATGAATACCTTCCCTTTGTTGTGCAAGACCACCTTAAATAAATGCAGTCATTAATTTGTTTTAATTTCACTATATAGCTATTATTAGTCTGAGAGGACACTATCATAAAACTTATTGCTATTTTAAAACTCGAATATCTCGTTAAATATCAGTCCTATCAAAATTTTGAAAAGAATAAAATTCGTTTAAAACAACCTATGTAACATTCTTCTAAAAAATTAATAATAATAATAATGAATAATTTCGAGGGAAAAATTGTTCCGGGAGTTATTCCTGAAAGCTTAATTTGAATAATAATAATGATTTATTTACTTCAGGCCCCCTTATAAAGAAATTATTTTCAATGCCATAAAGCCTAAAATCTAAGTGGGACTTAACTTATTTTTCATACTAATTTTCATAGAAATTAGTTCAGCCATTATTGCGTGAAAAGGTAACAAACATACAGACATACAAACAAAAATGTCAAAAATGCTGTTTTCCATCTCAAGATAGTTAATTATACATGTTAATGCCAATTATTTTTGGAAAAGCGAAAATTACTAGAAAATTTTTTGTTACAGATTTATTATTATTATAGACTAGCTGAAAGCACCCAGCGTTGCCCAGGTTTTCCTTTCTGCTTCTATTTTTTAATTAAACTGTTTATTAAATTTTCGGAAATCTCGGAAACCTAACTATACACAACCAAAACAAATTGTCTTTACTAAGCTTTCCTCGCCCATAAAGATGAATCTTTACTTAATGTCACTTACATGAATTAATGAAGTCCTTAGTCAAATGCCTGCCAGGGTTAACTCGATTTAAAACAGTTGTAAATCAGGCACCGAAAAAAACACATTTCATCATGTGCCTAGCAATACGTGGAATAAAAACATCTTTTCTTTTTGCAATTAATATTGCCAATTCTTTTACGTTTCATATGAGTTTTTCACACCAATTCTTAATTCGTGCATAATTTTGGTGGGTTAATATTTCGCAATTGTACTATTGGTTATTCAATATTAAGTAAATTATGTGGTAGCAATCCTTGTAGTTTCAAAGAATTCTATAATTCAGTTGTATAAAACAGTCTGCTCACTATCTACAAAACTGCATTGAGGAATTCATAATATGGTCCTGGACTGCGTAAAGATACTTACTACATTAATTATCTAGTTTTAGCCTTCATGATGTGTAACAACAATGTAATTTAATTTCGTGTTAAAATATCCAAGGCCTCGTAAAAGTCGATGTTGAATACAACAGACAATAATAAAAGACAATTGACTGTAGAAGATTTTGCATTTTAATATTATACATGAATATTTGATCTATTTATTTTTACTTTTTAAATTTTTAATTAGTTTAACTTCCATTTGCACAATTTTAATGTAGCCTATGTTCTTCTCCTGGTTATGAAGGTTAAATGTGCAAACTTTGGCACATATCGGTCAAAGCATGTAGATTTGTATAGAGAACATACACACACACATACATACATACCCACATTCAATTTTATATATTAAGATAACAGCTTAATAATTTTATGTAATTAAAGTAGTTTTGCCGATCAGCTGGTAAATGCTAGACGATGTTCCATGAAATGCTGGCATAAATCTGTTTTTGAGACCTGATCAGTAGGTCTAATGCTTGTCAGGATGATAAAGTAATAATTTTATCTATTACACTAGTTATTCAGTTTTAAATACGCTGCCACAACTATGCAAATGACCCTGTGACCTGTTGCACTTTTGTATATATTACACTTCGGTATAATTAGCCTCTCCTGTGTTATATTGTAGCCAACTCAAACAAATGTTGTCACAGTTATTGTGCACAAAGCATCCATTTACAACAGTTTAATTTTTTTTAGAACATCATAATACAAAATTACAATCATAACTATAGTATCTTTATACTTTTAAATACAGAGTTCTACTAATAAGAAATACCTGCAGTATTTTAGAACTGTTTTATTATAAAAATGTTAACATTTTGTAAGTATTGTACATGTTTCAGTGACATGATAATGCTGATGAGGAAGGAAGTGTTGGCCCCGAAGCAAACAGCACAATCAATCAGCACTGGTCGAAGACATGGTCAGCCATCTGGGTTACGAGTATCATAAGCAGCAACACTTCAAAGGCATACTGCTCACAAGTAGCATATAGGACCTCAATAATTCCCAACTGAAAAGAAGTTCAGGCAGATAAACTGCATTTTAATCCAACAGTTAACAGTTTGATCATGATAGACATGTCTCAATGTCTTTTCTAGAATCTACAAATCCCAATCCTCATTGTTAGGTTTCAAAGGGACTTCCATGTATTTGTTTTACAAGTAATATGCTCTTTAAAGATATAATTATTATAGTTGTAAGAGATTACTTGAAGTTCAACTGTGTGTGCTAGAGTACAAAAGCCTTCTTTGCGTGATAATCACATTTAATTTATAATTTTAAAGCCATAATCAAATCCAGAAACTAAAAGAGCAATTAAATATTATTACATTTACAGAAATGTTTGAGTGTTTATTGATATTCATTTCATTTAAAGTTCTATAGTGTAGTCTTGTCATTTGTTGTATAGTTCAAAACACTTACGTTAATTATGCGCCCATGTTTCCTTCCTTTATGATAATTGAATGCTTGAAGTTTTGCTATCATTTAAATTCTTTTTCACAAACCAGGCTCAACAGCCTGTTATCGCTCCAATCACAATCTTTTCCTCACAAATCAAATACTTTTTTGTCTTTAAATGTACTATTAGTAGTCACATTAGTTCCAGTCTTTTGTGTTCTTTGTAACTAACCTAACCAAAGATTACGTCACAAGTACTGTGGAGTCTAATTCATTCCTTGTTTAATTATATTTCTAATAATGTATGACTGCTACAGCTTTCAGAAATTACATTTCAGCCCTTTCATATCTTCGAAGGTATTTTTTCTATTTTAGAGTCCATGTCAGTATATTCATGTATCAATATCAGAACTGTTATTACTTGTCTTTATGAAATTTTAAAATAATTTCTTTCCATACCTTCGTAAATAGTCCTATAATAGGCTATAGAAATATCTTCATTTATTAATTTCCTTACCTACATCTCAGCTTTTCCAGTAACCGACTTTGTATTCTGGATGTTTAAATTTATTTACAAGTCTCAAGATGTTCTATTATGATGAAATGATAAGATCTTGTCATTTATCTTATATGAATAATAAACTGTGAATTGTGCATGTGATGGGAACTTTCATTTCTACATTGAAAAACACTCCATGTGAAAGGAGACAATTTTGTTCACAGGTCACGTTTCATCAACAAGGCAGTGAAAGTACTGAACAAATGCTTAAATTCTGGTACTATAGTTTTATACCAGTGGTCTCTGGAAAAACTGGAAACCTATCTTACAAGGTTTATCATAAACATTAAAAATACAGTATAGGGCCTACTACTATTTGAGCACATAATTTACAGAATTTCACACTTATAAATGATTCATAAAAACAAAATTATTAAAGTTCTTTCCATGCACTTTCTGTTAAATAAAGTTAAGGTTTCTTATAGAAGTTGTAAATAAGAAAACTGTATATACTGCATATTTCTTCACCAAGCCTAACAGATGCCAATACAAAGAAAACAAATTAATGCATTCACAAGATTTTTCATTTAACGAAATGCAAGAGCCGAACTTCCATTTTGCTATATTTATGCTCAAGTTGTTCTTACAATGTATTAGTTTGCAAAGTAATGGCTAGCCTGTTGTGGCTTTGAGTTATAGGTTGTGCAAATAGTCGAATTCAAAACAGTAGAAAGAAAATAATTTCTACAAGTCATACAGGCAAGCCAACAGGATTACTTAGAAAGAAGGCAAATGATAATCCATCAACTAGTGCTATAGAGACATAGTCTGAGAGGTATTGTGGTTGCAATTTAACCCGATCCAAAAAAACCATGTTAAAAAAATTCCACTTCTTTTTTTTTTTTTTTTTTTGTAGAATTAAGCAACATATATGATTTTACAGAGTGAGGCTTATAAAATGATTTATCATACTGTATTTAGTTAATATAACAATTTCCTGGCATCAAAAGTTACTGAATTACTACAATGTTTTGTTGTAATATGACACAAAATTTGATTAATACAGAGTTTTATTGTAGAATGTTAATAAATATATAAAAATTGAGAAACCCATAGATTTTTACTAGTTCCTCAGCTTTCTCCTCTCCTTATTTCTTAATTTTTACCAAAAATGCCCCTAAGTAGAGAAAATTCTCTCAATGGATGTAGTGCTGGCAGGACAAGAAATAAAGCTTTCACAAAATAAATCCCATTGGCAAGTTTGCTTTTTTTTTTTTAATTCCATTATTATCCACCATTTTTTGGACTGATCTGTTTATTACTGCATCAGAAAACATAATAGGAAAATAATGTTAATCAGCTTGTAACCCACTCTGGTTGAGTTTCTAACACGGGAAACTTTTCATTGCTCCCCCTTCAGCTTTTAACAAATGACCACCACCACCACCATCATCATCATCAACAACACGGCATGGGCCTATCGACCCATTCCGTCCTCAATTAGAACTGTTGCCTCCATCACAGTCTCGGATGATGTACAGCTGTCAAAAGAAAAAGTGGCCGCTCTCCTCAAACAAAGTTCCCTTCGGGTATCTTCGCTACAATTCGGAGCCAGGAGATGTTACATGTTGTTGGACCACGTTGCCTGATATCTACAGTTATAATTGAAGTATACCGTGTGTTATTCGATAGCATAATGGTAGCGTTCAGGTCTCTTATTCATGAGGTCCTGCGTTCGACTACAACCTCGTGCGTTTTATGTCCTTTTTTGTTCTTTTTTTGAGAGAGACAAACTAGACATAATGGCTCCTTTCTCTTTTATGATTATTTTAGTAATTAACATCAGGTTCATTAATATATTATGCCATGACTTTATCATTATCATTATGATATTGTGGCTGCAAATGGAAAGAAAAAAGATTTTATTCTCAATAAAATATCTTTCGTGGCATAAACATAACAAATTTACTGGCGTCGGCCTTAAAACATTCAAACAATTAAGCATTCAAAAAACAAAACAAAAAGCCACAATTCAATATTTAGTGTATCTTCCTCTTATCTCGATCATCTTGCAGTCGAGTGGGCATGGAATTGACTAGTCTTTGCAAATAGCGACTGTTCTTAGACACGATATTCCAGGCATTCTGAACATACACACATAAATGTTCTGTCCATGGGCAGGTCTTTCATTGCAAACCAAGCAATCTCCAATCTTTCCTATTTTCTGCCTTCCTCTTAGTCTCCGCATATGATCCACGTATCCTAATGTCGTCTATTATTCTTTTCAACCGGAGACCCAACCAATTCCTTTATCTCTTTCTAATCAGTTTCTGCATCATTCTTTCTTCACTCACTTTTTCAAACACAATTTTATTTCTTATTCTGTCTGTCCACTTTACACGCACCGTTCTTCTCCACATCCACATTTCAAATGCTTCAATTCGTTTCTCTTCATTTCGTCGTAATGTCCATGTTCCTTCCCCATACAATGCCACACTCCACACACAGCACTTCACTAGTCTCTTCCTTAGTTCTTTTTCCAGAGGTCCGCAGAAGATCCTTCTTCTTCTATTAAAAGCTTCCTTTGTTCATGTTTGCAGTTTTCTTGGGAAGGATAGGCCTAAATGCGGTAACATCCCGTTGCTTTCCGCACACCACTATCTCTTTCGCATCTTATTAAATTCCAGGGGGCCCAAGCGTGGAGATGAGGAGAGTGGATTTGACTAATTGGGCCCTCCGGACTTCACCGAAAGTCACGGCAAGGGTTAAATATTAATTCTATCAGAATGTTTGACACGGTCAGAGACCGGGAAATCTCAATTAGCCTTTGTCCCCCGCATCCTGGACTAGCTTCTACGAATCATCAGAAAATCTTAGAGTGTGATTGGGCCAATTTTTCCGAAAATGTTTCCACACTTTTGCTCTCGTAGCTCAGCGGACGAACGTCGGAATTTAGATGTCAACGTCTCAGGTTCAATTCCTCGTTACTCCTTTTCATTTTATTGTGGTTCAAGATAGTATAATGTAATAATACAAAAAGAAAAACTAATAGCAGTATTATGCAACTGGATTTTTCCAAACCTAATATTAAATTTATGTTATTTATATCGCTAAAGAACGATTACAATATAAATAACTTGAATATTATTTATACAGTATCACTAAAGAACGATAACAGAATATAAATGATAAATATCGGTTTGTTTAATTAATATATTGCGAAAGAACAATAACAATAGAAATAACTTTAATATTGTTTTATAATGCTAATGAAGGAAAACAGAATATAAATGATAACTTGAATATTATTTAAATCATTAAAGAACGATAACAATATAAAAAACGTGAATATTATTCATATCGGAATTTCACAGATTTATTACAGATGTATTTAAGAAATTGTAGAAGAATAGTAATTAGTAACAGTGTCCTATTTATTCTTCTTGGAGCCAAATTTGTAACTTTTAAAAGTGTGGTTACTATGTTGAAGTGTATGTGTTGTAACGGATGCTTGATTTGTTATGTATGTGAGTCAGTTATGGGATGCTTGATGTCGTCGCAATGTCGTAATTATAGTTTTATTGTGTTTGTGTGACTATTGTGTATTAATTTATGATGTATGGTACGGAAAGCTGCATATTTGTGTTATAGAAGTGTTACGTATGTGTGTTGTTAATGTTTTTGTATGTTTCAAATTGATACCTGATATTTGTTTTGCAATCGCAATGCCTAATTTACGGATTGTTTATGTTTTGTTTACATCGCGTAAGCTAATTTAATTTAATTTTCCATTTCTCTTTATGCTTATCTTTTTTGTGTATAAAACTAGAGCCCTAACATACATATGTAAAATAGGGCTAACCCCCATAGGAGATACAATAATAATTATTATTTATATCGTTATAATACGATAACAGAATACAAATGATGACCTGAATTTTATTCATATCTCTAAAGAACGATAACAAAATATAAGTGTATGATTTGAGGCTTTCTCGGCGTTGGTGATATCCATAAAGAACGATAACTGGATATAAATGATAATTTGAATATCATTTACATCGCTAAAGAACGATTAAAAAATAAAATGAAAACTTGAAGAAGGCCCGAACCCACGACCTTGGAATCATTAAACAAGCATTCTACCGCTGGTCTACGAGGCGCAGATATGGAACACTTTCATAGTTCCGGAACTGCTTGTACAAGCACATGCATCGTGTAACATCGCCGCGACCCGAAGTGGACTTTGAAAATATTCGCTGTTCACGAGTGCGGCCACTTTTTTTTTGACAGCTGTACATCTCTTCTCCCTATTGGAAAGCTATCTTTGGGAAACACTCTTCCTCCATCCTATCTAGGTGATGCATCCATTTACTTTGATAATCCTACACGAGTTGATTTAATTCTTTTATCTGAAGTTCATTTCTTATCTCTTCATTTCTCCTATGTTCAAGTCATGAAATTCCTGCTACTGATCGCAGAAACCTCATTTCAGAGGTTTCAAGTCATCTTTTGTCTTCTTTTGTTAATGTGCAAGTTTCTACGCCGTATAGGAGTATTGGTAATGCAACTGATTTATACTTCATATGTGTATCTTTTCTTACTTTGTTTCCCAAGGATCTCCTTAAAGTTCCACATATCCATTCATATTTATGTAGCTTTTCTTCCATGTCCAATTTTTTCTGATAAGATATTCTGCAGCCTCAGTATTTAAAATCGCTTACTTGCTCAATAATTTTTTAATGTATTACATCTTTAAAGGCCATTGCTTTTGTTTTTTAATTTGATATCGTTAAATTGTAATGTTTTGTTATTTGAAATAATTTATGTGCAACGCTTTGCAGATGATTTTCAGAATCTGATATCACGACTTGGTTGTCCACAAATAGTAGACAGTTCAAATTCAATGTGTTTACTCTAAAATCATAATTTAAAACATTCAGCCATGTTTCAATGGCATCATCCAGATATATATTAAATAATGTCGGGTTCAATGGGTACGCCTGTCTTAGACTGCCATTAATGTTTGCCATTTGTTTTCCTAGGCCATCTCCTATGTGTATACATATTCTTGTGTAATAATACAGGCTGCATGTGGCTCTTATTAGCTGTGGGGGATATCCTTTTCTAAGCATTATTTCCCATAGTTTTCTTCAATTTATTTTATCAAAAGCTTTCTCGTAATCGAGTTTCGAGATTGTGTTCTCTCCTCTTTTCAATTAATTGATTTATAGTAAATACACAGTCTATTGTTGATCTACCTTTTCTAAAGCTATGTTGGTCATTTTGCATATATTTTATAGCATATTCCTAAGAGACTGATGTCTCTGTAATTATTACAATTGTTCCTTTCGCCTTTTTTAAATATTGGAATAACCACAGCGATATTTCACTCTTCTGGCACATGACCATATGTCCAACATATATTTATCACATTCAAAAGCCTATACAGTATAGCTGGTGTTGCATTTTTTACAAGTTCAACATTTATACTGGGAGACTTCTTATTCTTGAAACTCTTTATAACATTCATCATTTCATCAAAAGTGACAGTGTTTGTATTAATTTCATTTATTATATGCTCTTCCCTGGGCCTAAACAGATTCTTACTTATGTACCACGAGGAAAGCGGAAATTGGGAAGACCACGCAAGCACTGGCATGAGACCGTAACAGATCCTGTAGGGTCTAATACGTGACTGATTTGATGACGATATGCTCTTCCCTTTCTTCTTCACTCTTGAGTCCATAAATCTTTATAAAATGTTAACCATTCAGTTTCTGATATTGGGCTAATTTGTAATTTATCTTTCTTCTGGCCATTTAGTAACTTTAAAACTTTGCATGCATATTCTTGTGCTCCATGCAAATCATGCTCTAGTTCATTAACGTATTTTTTCCAACTTGCTCGGTGTAGTTTTCTCACCTCTCGTTTTACTAATGCACATGATCTTTTATATTCAATTTTGCTTTTGCTTTTTGTCTTCTACTATGTTTGCAATTTCTTGATTCCAAATTCTCAGCCTCTTCTTTTATATCTCTTTACTCTTTTACCCAGAGCTTTGTCCGCAGCTTGAAGCTGTTGTGCATATCATCTTTTATGCCCGTGCAGTCTACTTAGTTTCGTTCTCTGAGTCCACACCTGTGGAGTAACGGTTAGTGCGTCTGGCCGTGAAACCAGGTGGCCCGGGTTCGATTTCCGGTCGGGGCAAGTTACCTGGTTGAGGTTTTTTCCGGGGTTTTCCCTCAACCCAATATGAGCAAATGCTGGGTAACTTTCGGTGCTGGACCCCGGAATCATTTCACCAGCATTATCACCATCTCATTCAGACGCTAAATAACCTAAGCTGTTGATAAAGCATCGTAAAATAACCTAGTAAAATAAATTTAAAAAAATAATTAAAAAGTCGTTCTCTGAGTAAATGGGGAAATATGCCCCCACACTTTCTTTTTCTTTGCACACATAGAAAAGAGAGAAGCCACCACCGGCTATTTGCTTGCCATGCAGCGTAAGAGATTAAGAGCAGAAGCAAATGAACTCAGGAAAGCCACGCGCATGACGTCAACAGCCAAACAAAGAAGGGCTTGGTTGGTGTCCCATAAGACGGCCCAGCTGCCGATAGCATTAGTCACTGGTCAGACGGGGGATAGCTATCAGCTACTCTCGTCCAGTGCTAACTCTTCTCACTTAGGTGCAGATACTTTTTGTTCGTACGTGTCTTGGTACGTACACCACACCCGGAATGGAGAGCTGACTTGTGTTTCATCTCCGACTAGCCCTCGTACTTCTCTCACTTAAAACTGCAAAAAAGCACATTCCACGAGGAAAACCAAAAAAAATATACCCCATTCTGGACAGAAAACCTGAATTTATTGAAACAAGATAGAGATAAAGCAAGAACCAAAGCAGAACATAGCAAAACACCAGAAGATACTCAAGATTGGAGGAAGAAGACTGCCATTCTTAAAAAAGCAATCATAACAGCAAAAAAGAACAGTTTTAATAAATTTATTGAAAATATTAATTACAGAACTGATAGCGCTAAAACATATAAATTTCTGAAGAATATTTCCAATACACAGGAAAATACTAGCCAACCTATTATTCATAATAACAAAACACTAACAGATAGTAGAGATATAGCAAACACATTTAATAAACACTACTCAAACTCTCACAGATTACATCCCAATATCAAAACTGACAAATTTATCAAAAGAGAATTAGATAAAAATAATAAAAACAATATTACTAGTAATATCACAAAACCTGAAATATTTCATCAAAATTTTACTTCCAAAGAATTAACTATAGCTATACAAAATTTAAAAACCAAGAAATCTCATGGCCCCGACAACATTCATTCCGAATTTTTTAAACATCTGGGGGAAAAAGCCAAGTCTGTACTTTTATTCATTTTCAATTTATCATGGAACACCTCAATTCCCGTAGCTTGGAAAAAAGCAATCATTGTACCAATTCACAAAAAAAGGGGAACCTGCCCATGATGTTAATAGTTATTGACCAATAGCACTATTAAGCATGATAGCAAAAACCATGGGGCCATATTCATAGCCATTCTTAGCGCGGGCTTCCGGTGGATGATCAGCGAACTAACGGTTTTCGTATTCATAAACCAGTGTTAGTGATATGAAATGATATGAATCCTGTACAAGTAATCTAGTTTAGCACACTCGTAGCGCGGGGTAGCAAAATGTCTATGCATAGCATCCTGGAGTCCATGATCTGCAACAGATTAACTTGATATTTAGAATCCCAAAATCTTTTATCACCAAGACAAGCCAGCTTTCGACAACTACATTCTACCAATGAACAAGTCATATGCCTTGGCCAAGAAATAAAAGACAGTTTTAACAAGAAAGAAGACACCTTGGCAATATTTGACTTTCAGTTAGCATATGACTCTGTTTGGAGAAATAAATTATTACTAAAACTCCAGAAATTAGGTACAGTGAAACCTGTTCAAGACGGAAGTGACATTGTCCTAATTTTTTTTCTGTTGTGGACGGGTTTCTGTATTATTCAGGTGTGACATTAAAATGGAATATTTTGTCATTAATATACATGAAAAACAAAATGGCATGCCGCAAACTGCAAGAAGTACAAAATATTCCATTTAACACTTATCACATTAAATCAGCTTTCTGTCGCTCATTACGTTGGTGAATCATCTTGATTAAAATCTCATTTTCTGTATAAATATTATTGTAACTCACTCATTAGTCATTAAACATTACTACAGTTTACTAATCTCATTCTATTTAATGTCTAACACTATACTCTAATACTGTACTGCATATCACTGCACATTATTAATTAACTGGACTAGGACCCATCTATTAGAAGCCTTGAATTCTGGTTTGCAGAATAGATCCAGAAATTGGCTTGTTCTTTGAAAGGTCATGAAGAACCCACTCCCACAACAGTTCATTTATTTTCACATAAACAGTTGCTTTCTGTTCCTTTTGTGTCACCAATATTGGCCGCACACCACTCACTCATTATGATCTTTATTTTTCAAAGTGTCACACCTGAGTTTTCCACAACTGTACTTCTATATTTTTTCATATAGACTTTGTTTCTAATTTTCCTTTATCTCGACAACTTTTACTTCATCACTTAATGTTAATGTCACATTTTATGAAACTTTTTTTTTTTACCTGGAAATCACTACACCTGCGCTCTGTTTAGCTACGACAGTATACGGGTGTGAAGCATTGAAAATCTTTGAAGGGACTCATCTGCCTAGTCAACAGGGTAATAAAATTTATGACCGACAGGCCAACACACCTTCGTACCTTCTAGAATTTTGCAAAGAAAACTTGTTTTTATCTTAGTGACCTACATATTTCGTATATTCCTTGAAATTACATGCTGTTTCAAAATATAGTTACAAAATATACTATGTCCAAAATATTGTTTCTGTTTTGAACAGTAGCAGACAGTTTCCGTTTCCGCATTGGACAGTTTCCATTTTATTCAGAAAAAATTACACATAATACATACAAATTTCGCCGGGACCAATAAATTGTTCCGAAATAGACAGGATTCCGGATTATTCAGGTTCCGATTTGAACAGGTTTCACTGTATCTCCAGCAATATGTTCAGATGGATATCAGAATTCCTTAGTCAAAGATTCATTGCCATTAAATTCAATAACTCACTTTCTAGTTACAAACATATCGAGGTCTACCTCAGGGTGCTGTCCTCAGCACAACTTTATTCAATATTTATATAAATGACTAACCCTCCCTGTTAGAGGAAACAAATATGAAAACAGCACTATTTGCAGATGATATAGTTTTGTGGACTTCCGGATCTTACAGACAGAGACAAAATTCATAATTCTGCTCTTAAAGCTCTAAATCAACTACATGAATGGAATACATCTAATTTGATGACACTCAATTTAAGGAAAAGTAACTACCAAATATTTTCACTTGGTAAAAAAGAAAGAGAATTCAATATCCAATACAATGGCCAACACCTTCCTAGGACTTATGAATCCAAATATCTTGGAGTTATTTTCGATAGTAAGTTAACATTGAGCAACCAATTGAAATACATTTCTGAAAAAGCTCGTAAAAGATTCTCCCTTCTAAAAAGACTAGCAGGAAAGAAATGGGGATGCTCTAGGAATACTTTGAACACTACATACAAAATGTTTATACAGCCAGTGCTGACATACTACAGAGAAATTTTAATTACTTCACCTTTCATAAACGAAATAGAATATGTTCAAAACCAAGCTCTCAGGCTCATTACTGGTGGAATCAAAACAACTCCAATAGATTCTATGAGATTCCTCACTAATATTAACAGTATCAAAATGACAATAGAAGAAAAAGCACTGATTCAATATGGAAAACTTATCAGATTACCAGGAAACAATTGGCATTCATACAGTCCTCTCTGTAGATTGAAAACTCAAAAAAGTTTCATATCCATGGTTCAAGAATTAAAACAGAAAATCAACATCCCGAATTTAAAAGAAAACTTACAAATTAAACAAACCCTTTAACTCTATTAAATATAGAATATAATCTAAATTTAACAGAAGAAATACTGAAATCAGAAGTAAACACTGAAATAATGAAACAATTGTCTTTAGAGACAATTAATATTAGGTACCCTCCACAAAACTGGCTTCATTTATACACCGATGGATCCTGGATCTCCAGAGAACAAGGTGCAGGTGTTACGTGCTGTCTCTTCTCACTTTATAGATCTCTTGGATATGGAACAACAAGTTTTGATGGAGAAATCATTGCAATAAATGAAAGTCTCAGGAATCTTCTATGCCACATCAATCAATTTAAGAATGCAGTTATATTGTCAGACTCCAAAGCAGCTATTCTATCAATAGTCTCTAAACACACACCTTCATCTCAAACAGCAGAAATAACTAAAATGCTCTCTCAATTAATATCATTCAATAAAAGAATTGTATTCCAATGGATACCATCCCATTGTGGAATCCTGGGAAACGAGAATGCAAAGGACAGCACTGCTACTTACAGACCTGTTACTAAATCTACGTATTACTCTGTGAAAAGATTTATTAAATCTACATACTTAGACTTCCTCAAACAAAATTTGATAACACAATCCCAAGGGAAAAAATGGAACTCTCTGCATCATAATCCACAGTTAATTCCCGATTTACCACGAAAATCATCTGTAGCTGCATTTAGATTGACAACAGGCCATGATTGTTTGGCCAAACACCTGCATAGAATTGGAATATATCAGTCCCCAAACTGCCCATTGTGCAACTCAAACCAAGAAATGGATTCGGAACACCTCAAAATCTGTGCTTCAGTGGCTGACCATGATAATATCTTTGAAAAATATTGGAATGCAAGAGATCAAATGACTTTATTGTGAAACGCCTGGCATTAGAAAACAACAACTTCTCTCACTTTCCCCTCCACAGTTCGCCATCTCATCTCTCCTTCTGTAGTTCCGAGCATCCCTACACTTTCTCCCCATCAATCTTTCCGGCCTCAGTCTGCCCGACCCAAGTCCTGTCTTCGAACCCCCTCTTCTGTCGAAAAGTCGCAAAGAATTCTTCACTGATCCTTCGACAGAAGAGTTGCCCATTTCCCCGCTCTTGGTGTCGAGAAGTCGTGAAGCCAGGCTTGTTGTGATCCCTCGACACCTACGGAGATTGTTCTGTCGAAAAGTCGCAAAGCACCTTTGTTGATCCCTTGATTGACAGAACTAACCTCGAACCCAATTCCATCTCTCTCGCTCTCCTCCCCCCCCCCACATCATGAAACTCCCGTTTCCCCCATCCTCAAGTACTCCCATTTTTCTCTGTTTACTATGTTGCCATCTCAGTCACTTCCTACCAGCCTCACAACTACTCTCTCCTTGTCTTATCTTCAGTTCTCCCCAGGCACTCCCCTCTCATGTATCGTCAGTCCTCACATCAGTCCCGCCTCAAGTAACTTCAGTCACAGTCAGAGAGTCACAATTTCGATATTCTAAATTTTCTCAATGGCACTCCTATTTCCTCTGCTCAGGAACTAGAGAAATATGCAACTTGTTTAACTAAACACCTACATCTGTAACAGAGTATTTTCTTCAGCATCATGGTATCATCAGCTCCCCAAAATCAAGCTTCTTGTCCCGTCTGTCCCGTTCCCCCTCACTCCACGTCGGTAACACGTAGGAGAGGAATGACCAGGATTCAGGCGTATGACAAAGTATTAGATTGCTTTTAGTGTTTCCCATTCAGAATTAATATTAATTGGCATGTCTTGAGCTATTTTAACTAATCTGTTCTGATACAGGCGTCTCACACTTTCATCCTTGAGTAGATGAGTTTTATATGTTTCTTTCTTAGGATTTTGTTTGAATTTTATTTTCTTCCAGGAAATTGGTATTACTAATTTAGCTATGACTAGATAATGATCTGTTTGCGCATCTCTACCTTGATACACTCTTGTGTCTTCTATAAGTAAAGCTGTCTTCGTATTTGCAATTATGTAATCAATTATACTGCGACTGTTTCTCTCACTCTTAGTAAATCTCAATGCATTATAGGTGCAGAAATCTATCAGCAGTTTCCCATTTTTATTCAATATCTCTTCTCCTTTGTTTCCAACAATTCCTGGAATTATTAACTGATTTCCTACTCTTCCATTCATATGATCTGCAAGTATTATAATATTATCATTTGGATTTACTTTGTTAATAGTTTTCTGATCATAAAATTCTTCCATATCCTGTTTATCTTTTTCTTGTGATGCATATGCACCTATTATTGTTAGGTATCCTCTTTCATGTTTGCATCTAAGTGTCACTATCTGCTCGTTTATCCATGTCTGTGTATTGTATGTCTTAAATTTTTATTTATAAATATTGCCACGTGGAGTTCCACGTGGTATTGATAACAATAGATTGTGCTGTGAATGTGTATTAGATTATGATGTGAAGCTAGAAGAAAAAACTGAGAGGCAAGGTAGTTGGGTGTGGAATCATGTATAATTCGATATAGCAGGCAAAGAGAATGTACTAAATGTCTATCTTGCAAGCAGAGCCAGGAGAATCGTAGAAAATATTCCGATATATGATCATGTCGGCGGATATTGAAAATACATCGAACACAGACATTATGTACACGTTGAAGTTTTTTTTTGAGAAAGTTCAGCACTTAAGTCGCTATATACATCACAGTAGTCGAAGTGAGGTATTACAAGGGTCTGCATTATAATTTCTTTCAGTTTAGTAGCAAGGAAATTTTTCAGGCATTTCAAAAAGTGCATGATAGAGAAAACTTTTCTACAGATATATCTGATTTGCGTATTCCAGTTCATATTAGCGTTGAAATAGATGCCGAGGTTTTTTTTTTTTTTATAGTAGTACTGAAAGGAATTATTGTGTTGTTGAGAGAGACAGGTGGAAGGGTGTTCATATTAATAGAGGATAAAAGCCTTTGCTGCCCTAAGAGAATGGCTTGGGTTTTATCTGGATTGATATTTAGCCCAAATTTTCTTGCCCAGTTATTAAAAGACAAAAGATCGTCATTGAGGCAAGACAAATGTTCATTAAGAGTATCGGGCCAAGAGTGTATATATATATTTGAAGATCATCCACATACAAATGATATTGGCAGTGCTCTAGAACTGAAGAAATGTCATTAATATATAGAGTGAAAAGCAGAGGACCTAGTAATATTCCTGAGGGACACCTGCTCTCATGTGCCGCCAAGAAGAAGACTGGTTGTCATGATATACACACTGCTGGTGGTTGCGAAGGTAGGAGTCCATCCATGTGATGCATTCAGAAAGATGCATCTCTCTTAGCTTTGAAATCAATATGTCAATGTCGACAGTGTCAAAAGCTCGGTTGAAGTCAATTAGTGTCAATACAGTAATTTCATGTCTGTCTATCGCTTCACGAACATCTTCAGAGATCTTGAGTAGAACAGTAGTCATACTATGGTTATTTCTAAAACCTGATTGATAGGTGTCCAGTAGATTGTGTGTACCAAGATAAGCAGTCAGCTGTTTGTAAACAATGCGTTCTAGGGCCTTTGACAGTGTGGGAAGAATACTGATTGGTCTATAGTCATTTGCAGTCAATGATTTGGCGGTTTTAGGGAGTGGATGAAAGAGGGCGTATTTCCATTGTTGTGGATAGGAAGAGGTGATGAGGGAAGCATTGAAGATGTGAGACAAGGTAGGGAGAATTATATCTAAAATCAAATTTAACATCAAAATATTAATGCGATCTGTGGCTTGAGCTTTAGTTTTAATCCTTTCTAGTGCCATTTTTATGTCTAGATCAGGGACATTAGTGAAATAAAATTTGTCGCGGTCTGGGATAGGAGTGGTTGAAAGTTCATTGTTGTTTCAGGTCAATAGTGGGATGTGAGGTTGAAGCAGATGTAAAATGGTCATTAAACACATCTAGAGGAATGTTGATAGGTTCCATTGGCGTCTTATTCTGTCCTATTCCCATTTGTCGTAAGTTGTTCCATAGTTCAAGTGCATTTGTGGAGGGCTCAATTAGGCTATGGGTGTGTCAGAGTTTGGAGTTATGTATCATTTGTGTAGTTTTATTTCTAAATTTCTTGTATATTTGCCCGTTTTCATCAGTTTTATTGCATTTGAATTTACGAAAGGCTTCATCTCTCATACTCATGTGATCACGAATTGATTCGGTGAGCCATGGAGCATGACAGCGCTTCAGACACTTTGTTTTCATAGGTGCATGTTTATCATACAGCTGCAATACTAAAGAATTGAAAGTGTCGATTTTTTCATCTACAGTGCATAAGTTCCAGATAGAACTCCAGGGAAGTTGAATGGCGTCAGCTGTGAGCTTTGTGACATCTATATTTTTAGGGCTCTATACATTAAAATTTTAGAGAGTTTTTTCAGGCACTGCAGTGAGTATTCAGCAAAGATTAAATCATGTGCAGATAAACCAGGAAGAGGTAACTGTCCATGTTTCAGTATTCTCTGTGGCTGTGATGTTACAATTAAGTCTAGAAGAGTTTCTGATGTGCTGGTATGGTGTGTAGATTGGAGGGGGAGAACAGACAGATTACAAGAATGGAACATATTTTTAAGCTGTGTGACAGAGGTAGAATTAATAATGAGATCAGTGTTAAGGCCACCCATAAGAATGACGTGTTCATAGCAAGGTAGAGTATCGATAAGAGCATTTTCAAGATCACAGAGATAACCGATTTTAGGGGCTTTATATATAAAACACATCAGACATTTCTGTATGTTAGTTTGAATTTCAATAAAAAGGAATTCAGAAGTGGAATGACAAATAATCCTAGGTTGCAGTTCATTTCTAATGTAAGCAGCTACGCCTCCTCCTCCCTTGTCTACTCTGTCATTTTGAACAAGAGTGTAGCCAACTAACTTGACAAGGGAAGACGGTAAGGTTGGTTTCAGCCAGGATTCAGTTACTAAAATTACACTAATTTGAAGGGGTGCGAAGATTGAATGAAATTCACGGAAATGACAAGGAGACAGACTATTGACGTGAGAGATTTTTAGTGAGGTTGGAAGAGCTGTGAATGACCACCTCAGCAGGTCCGAGGTTGTTGGGTGTGGGGAAAGTAACGAGTCGCTAGTGCTGGCAGTGTAGTCTAAAGAACTGCTATGTGGGAGGAGAAAGTTAGAGAATAGATTGCTTGCATCAGGGGTAGTCTGAACTTTCCAGTTAACTAAGTCAATGTTGCCAATATAAAAACTAAGAAACAAAATAACCTTAGTAGTTGATTAGTTGAGACTGGGTCCACACCTGTGGAGTAATGGTTAGCGAGTCTGGCCGTGAAACCAGGTGGCCCGGGTTCAATTCCCGGTCAGGGCAAGTTACCTGGTGAAGGTTTTTTCCGGGGTTTTCCCTCACCCAATATGAGCAAATGCTGGGTAACTTATCAGTGCTGGACCCCGGACTCATTTCACCAGCATTATCACCTTCACCTCATTCAGACGCTAAATAACCTAAGATGTTGATAAAATGACCAACTAAACAAAAGTAGAGACCAGATTTTAAAGGGAATCCCTTTTTTTTTTATTTCAACATGAAATAATTAATTACAATGTTGAACACTATCTTCTACCGACCAAATTATGTGGTTTTGACTTCCCTTTTTTAGTCCATATTCCCTTTTTTCCTCTTTTTTAAAAACATCTCTTATTTTGGTCCTTTTCTGACAGAATATCACAAACATTTACATAATTTTCCTATATTTTTTCTGATAGACCTATAACTTCCTCAGCAAACAAAAATAAATATCGTGCTTCTTCTGATTCCAGACATTGAAAAACTAATAAAGTGTGCTGATTTAGAGTTCAGGATAAAAAGAAAATTTTCACCTCTGGTTTCAGTTGATGTTGAGCGCTCTTTTTCTGTTTATAAAGACATTCTGCATTCAAAAAGGTAGAATCATATTGAAACATATTGAAATATTGAATGTGACCAAATACAACACTTTCCTTATGTTGTGAAGTGATAAATATAAGCTTGTGTGTGCTATGTGTATCCATGAATGTGCTGGTGTGTTTTCAATTAAAATAGCACCTTTTTGAGGGAGTAATACAGTCCTTTTTGAAGTCCTTTTTTGACTATATCAAATACGACACTTTCCTTATGTTGTGAAGAGATAAATGTAAGATTGCGTGTGCCATGTATAGCCATGAATGTGCTGAAGTGTGCTTTTGGGAGTAATATAGTCCTTTTTCAAACCCTTTTTTGGCTATAAGTTTCCCTTTGTTTTGTCCTTTTTTGATGAAAAATTTTCCCTTTAAAATCCGGTCTCTAGTGATTAGTTAAGAAATGACGACTAGTCTCTAAAATTAAATTTCAAACTTAAAATTCTTAATATGCACTTAAATATAACATTAATAGCCTAAGAAAATAAAGTAAATTTATCAGTTCTAGAAAGAAATAATTCAGAACTAGACCTTGTGTCATGTATATTCCTGATGTCTACAAGTTGAGGTCACAGCTGTGGGTCACACGTCTCTTGGTTCCACCTATGTTCACTATGATTGTGCCATCTAGTGTTCAAACATTGTTCAGTCCAAACTTCGTAATTGCCTCCTTCAGGATGTTGTGGCGCATTACTGTTAAATCTTCTCTCAGCATCACACTGCTGCCCTTATGCCTCTTCTTATTAGTGAAAACTTCACTCCTCTTGCCATATGACACGAACTGTCTGCCCACTTGATAACTTCTGTCAATGTCGTGTGGTTGGATGTCCACACTGATCCGTTGTGCCACATCCATAACAATCTTGTCTGTGTCCTTGGCCGCTTCCTCTACCACGCCAAATATTCATTCACAAGCATTGTCGACGCTGATACTGCTCGAGATCGTCATTTTTATTCTCAAGCACCTCAATTTTCTTATCATGAGTCTCTAGTGTTGAATTGAGATCGCTAATAACTTTGTTGTTGTCCTTAATTATCTTTTGTAGCTCCTCTACAACTGTGTTGGTGGCACTTTCCCTGATGAGGTTGGTAAGAACTTGCAGGGTTGCGGTATCTTGTGAAGATTCTTTCACCACGCGCTTAACAATTTCCTCCAAATCATCGATTTTTATGCTTTTTTTAACGACATTATGATTCAGATAATACCGTAACAACAGAACACAAAATAATGAATGAAAATACAGCCAACTTCGGTTGTAGTGAACCTCTGTGGACCAGCATATTTCGTTCACTATATCCGAGGTTCACTAAAACCAAAGTGTGTGTTTTTATACTATTGACGTTGCTATACATACAATATTAATGTCCACTTGGAACAGACCATGTTCAATATCAGTAATAATGTTCACTTTATCTTCCAACTTAAACACTTTATGCTTCGACATTCAGATGTTTACAGTTCGAAACTTGAATCTAATCTGACCATGTAGGTAGTAGGCACTAACCGATTTCGCACCTCTTCCCACTAGAGGTATGTCTACTGTGTACTCAGCCTCAGAATTTCCTTGGGTTCACTTTTACCTACTCCCTTTTACAAAAGAAAACACTTTCTCTTCCTATTCTTCAAATAACCTCTTTTAAAGAAGTCAGAACTAATCCTTCCTTTCTCCCTCACTGCGTACACCATTCTCTTTAACATGTTTCAAGCTGTCCAGGAAGCTGAACAAATCCTTTGTCTTTCCATGCACATAATGAGTAGATGATTTGAGATTTTGTTCTGAACATATTCTTGGAAGTTTATAGGAGGAAGGGTTTCCTAAATTACCATTTTAGCCATTTTAAAATTACATTTTCTTGGGGAAGTTCTAGTTTTAGGTTCACTATAACTGAAGTGAAGGTTCACTATAAACGGAAATATTAATGTACTTTATAATGTATGCGGGTCAGGACCAATGATTTAGGTTCACTATAGCCAAATGTTCACTATAACTGAGTTCACTATATCCAGAGTTGACTGTATAACACTACTGACACTCAGAATATCTACTGTATTTTATTTTTTATTTTAGTAGATTATTTTACGACGCTTTATCAACAGTTCAGGTTATTTAGCATCTGAATGAGATGAAGGTGATAATGCCGGTGAAATGAGTCCGGGGTCCAACACCGAAAGTCACCCAGCATTTGCTCATCATTTACTGTAGAGTTATAAGCCAGGAGCATTTGTGATACGTCTATTCACTATCTGCCATGACACTTTAGACTAAGTGTGGACTTTGGAAATGTTATTTTTAATGACAAAACTTGGGTACATGCGAACCAGTGTTGTACACATGGACCAATGACCCAGCAATTTCTACTCTATGACAATCTATGGGAAACAGAGGAAAAATAATCGTGTCACACTGGATCTGTTCATGAATCTGTAGATAGAGCGTTATGAGCCTTCCAGTCTAAAGGAATGATTACCACGAAGAAATAGTTGCAGTTAATTATATTAGTGCTTCAAAGAGGAACTGTTTCCGAATTTTTCACAAGAATACATACACAATTTAAATTACATATTCTTACTCTTTTGAAACTATTTTGGAATTAATTTACAAGAAGATCAACAATGCATAAATTATGTGTTCTGTTGGATTTTATAACTGTGTTGTAAGTGAGGGGAAGGTTGGTAAAAGTGCCCGAGGTGTTCAATACATGTAATTACTTCTTGCCAACACTTTATACTGCAATGGAACAAATTATTCATTGATTATCCTTATTGTAATTTATAATTATAACTCATAATAAATTAAGCATAATAATACATTTCTCTTACAACTTGAAAATGTTAATCTGCTCCCGGCAATGTTTTCTCTCGTCGTTGCAGCAATTTGTTTGTAAAGCTTCTTTCTGAATATAAAACAGTAAATGTGACAATGCTGCAACTCCCTCCAACAGCATAACATCACCAGTAGCGAATCTCACGCAATCATCAAGTCAGCTGACTCGCACCGCTTACTAATTGGGCGCCGGAAACTACTGCAACTCCACTATAGTTGTAAGCTGAAGTTGGGATGGAAAGGAGTTCTGGCATAAATGTCACAAAGGTACAGATGCAATAATCTCGAAAGTATTTTCGAAGTATATTTTGACAATAAGTTTAATCTGAACTGTTAGTATCATAATCTCCTATTTCTGTCGTGACAATTTATATTAACTTTATTTGTTTTTTAAATAATGCACCCCTAGCGACCATTCCTAGTTCTTTAATGTGCTATTAGTTAAACTTATGCATTTCTTAGCCATTATGATGCTCTTAAATCACATTATTTCTGTTGTATTCCATTTAGAAGGCCGTGCTTACAAATAGATTAATTTCTTGGATAATCATCGGTAACAATGATAACAGCTGAGTGAAAAGCAGGAACTAGTAATAACAGCCGACATTTTCTTTGTGGTTATGATTCACTGTTTCAGTGAAGTATTGTGTACATTATTCGCATTATTTATGCATTTCAATGTATCATAATTATGAATTTGCGTAAGTGGCTTGTGACAAAGAGGAAACTTTCAATGCTGAAAATTGTGAAATTAGTGAGGGTCAGCCAAGATCTTCTAAACTGCCTAGATGTGAGGACAGCACCATATGTGTACAGTCTGATGAAAATTTTGAAACTCCCTTAGCTTCATTATCTAATATTTAAGTAAAGTGACGCTCATGATTATGCAAATGTTGGTCAACATCCCAGTGTGAATACTTTAAGAAAGAAAACAATGGCTTGTTTTAAATAAAGAAAACTTGGATACTCAACTTGCTTAGCTGCTAGTGAGCATGGCATAGATCACAATCTGGGTACAGACTTAAATTAGCAAAAGAATGAGTTGGTTGTGAAGTCAACTGTAATGGAAAGAGTAAACAAGCACAGCAAGGTAGCCTAAGGAAAAAAAAAAGTTTTTGAACATAAAACACAATATCCCACAAAAAGACAGGAGAAATTACTACTACTGCAGAAAAAAATATATATTTATTAGAAACTAATATTGATAACATGTGAACCAGCATGAAACATCTGTGAGAATTTTCAGAACTGCATATAAGTTGGCAAAATTAGGAAGACCTTTCATAGATTTTCCTGTAGATGCTGATGTACAAAGGCTTAATGGTTTAGATATGGGACGAGTGCTTCACTCAAAGTATAGCTGTATTAACATAATTGATCACATTTCCACAGACATGAGAAAAAACATAGCTGAAAACAGTAAAAAACAACATAAAAATTATCATGGCTGATGAATCTACTACTATTAGTAATAAGCCAGTGTTGGTGTTGTGCTTGCATTGTCCCATGTCAGAAGATACCCCTGTACAATCTTTCTTCTGGAGCCTGATTGAGTTACATGGAACAACAAGCAATGTTATCAAGACAGTTATAGAGAACCTGAAATCTTATGGATTTGATTATTTATATCTCAAGGATCATCGGCTCGGTTTTGCTAGGAAGAAAAAATGGTGTTGCAGTAGAGTTGCAGAGAGACTTTTCAAATTTGATAGTGTGGCCCTGTGCAAACCATAGATTGGAGTTAGCAGTACACAATGTGAGAAATGAGGTTCAGGGACTCACTAACTTTCAGTTCTTTTTTGATAAGCTGTATTCTGTTTATAGTTTATCACCAAAAAACCAATTAGAGCTCAAGGAATGTGCATCACAAGTAGAGGAAAAATTTAGAGCAGTTGGAAAAATATTTTCCATTAGATGGGTTGCTTCCACATGAGAACATTGAAGTCAGTTTAGGACAGCTATATGACAATTATTTAACACTTTGTCCAAGCCTCACAAGACTCCAAGAGGGGTGCCAAAGAATGCTGCATAATGACTTCGATTGAATTTTATAATAAAAAAATATATATACTTAAGAAATGGAGACAAAATACAGTAAATCCTTCTTAACCAGCACCAAAGGAACCGGACTAGATCCAGATACGAGATTTTACCGGATAATTGAATAAATACTAGTATATACAAAAAAAAAAGTTCGTATTTCATGATGTCAAATGTTGAAATTGCAGCCATTTGAAACTTATTTCTCTAACACTTACTCATAACTCAATAAACATAACAACTGTGTGGATTTTCTTTATTAAAACACATCACATAACACATAATACGCTAATTCTAGGTTCGAATATTCACTGAATTTCCTAATGTGGCAATGCTGATGGCTCAAATATAATAAATAAACAAAAAACTGTGTGGATTTTATTTATTAAAATATCACACAACCAGGGGTGGCTTGGAGCTGCAGCACCCCCAGGCATTTCTGGCTCTTTTTCTCGTTTTGTGTTCTTAAATACATTTATTATATAGTCTCTATTTTGCTGCTAGAATTTTTTTAAATTTCGCTCTCATAGACATGCATGCAATCGTTAGTGAAGTCACTTCCTCCCTTGGTGCTGCCATAACGAAGCAAGAGACAAGGACTATGGATGAAGCCACTTCCTCCCCTGGAGCTGGATGCTTTGCGAGTTAGTTTCACCCCTTCTGAAACCACTTGCCATGAATTCAGTGTAACCAGGCACTGCAAAATTTACAGCAGTTTGTCAGTAGCACGCAGTTTTAAATACATTTTCTTTAAGGTTGTGAGCAACAATGTTTAATTCTGTACAATATTTACAGTCTATTCAGTTCAGTATACCTTAACAATTCAGGAGAAATGGGAAATTAAGTGTCGTGAAAAATCTATACCACTGCTACATATAAAACAGTGTTCGACAAGCCAATAAAAAGAATATACAAGGAGGTTTAATTGTGATGTGTATAAGAAGTTTGTGTGGTTGACAGGCTGTGGTATTAAAAATGCGCTGTTTTGTTTTCCATGTCTTTTGTTTGGTGGTGATTCTAGCTGGACTCAGAAAGGCATAACCGATCTTAGAAAACTAAATGAAAAGATTAATAAACATGCAAATTCAGTGAAACATATAAATAACACTTGAACTTGGCTGTGTTGGGAAGGATGAATATTCAGGAGAGTTTAAGTTTAGCTCATAAACAAGCTATTGAACATCATAAAACGAAGTGTTGTCGACTATATCAAGTTTTGTGGAACGAACAAGTCAGCATTACGAGGGCATAATGAAAAGATAGGGTTTGACAATCAAGGAATATTCCTCAATTTGGTGAAATATACAAGTGAAATAGATTCGATGTTCAAGTCCCATTTGGAGAGCTCTTGGCCATTTAAAGGCGTATCAAAAAGTATTCAAAATGAACTACTGGAATGTATATTGGACGTATTCAGAAAGGAACTGTTAGCAGAGATTGAGGAAGCCGAATTTGCCTCTGTTCTTGCTGATGAGCTCACAGATATATCTAAAAAATTTCAGCTTATGATTGTAATTCGGTATTGCAACAAAGAAGGAAACACCATGGAGAGGTTCTGGGGTTTCTTTAACCCAACGGGACAAGATGCAAATGCAATATCAGAGTGCATACTTTCACAGCTAGAAAGAATTTTAAAACAAAAGAAAGATAAGCTTATTGGGCAGGGATACGAAGGAATAGCTGTGATGCATGGTGTATTAAATGTGGTACAAGCAAAAGTTAGAGATTGTTACAAATAAGCATATTTTGTGCATTGCTATCAGTTGAATCTCATGGAAAGAGCCACTAAACAAAATACAAAGGTTCGCACATTTTTTGCTAATTTATTCAGTATCCCTGCTTTCTTCTCTCGATCCCCACATAGAGTGTATTAGATTCATGTGTTTTAAAGAGAATTCCATCAGCTGGGGCAACAAGATGGAATTTTAAAATAAGAACAGTAAATGTTGTTCATGAGAAGGAGGAGCCATTGCTAGAATGTTTTGAAACCATAATGAAACCTGGAACATCTAACAACATCACAATAAATGAGGCAAGCACCCTGGTGCGTACTCTTGAAGATCTTGAATTCAATTTCTGGCTCAGTTTTTTCATTTATTGATCCTTCATGTACATATATTATACATACAACTACAACATCGCCAGTTTGTTGTTTCTAAGGTTCAAATCTGCATATCAAGCTTTATTGATGCCATACAGACAACTGGAACAGTGCACAGTTGAGCAGCAAAAACTGTGAAAATGAAAACACTAAAAGCGTCGTAAGGTCGAAGGGATTCAGATAAGGCAGCAGCCAATGACAACTTCCGAACCAGAACGTTGTTTTTTGTGTGTGGAAAGAGTAAAATCCTACCTTAGAAATACGATGAGAGAAGAGAGACTGACCGAATTAGCTATGTTGTCCGTGAAAAGACTATGTTAAACGACATATTGGACTTTAATAAGAAGGTGTTTCAAAAGTTTGCAACCTAACCTATAAGACAAGGTGCATGAAACTAATCTTTAAATAAGGTAAGTTGCATGGTTTATAATATATTTTTGTATGCAACCCCTATGAATTCAATACCCACGAGCCGCCACTGCACACAACACAAATAATACACTGATTTTAGGTACGAATATTCATTGAAATGAAAGTTTGTGCGAATTTCCTAATGTGGCAAAACTGACGGTCCATACTGTAGCAATATGGCAGATTTAAACTTTTTTTTTTTTTGACCCAGTCAAAAGTATCATTGTGTTTGTATTGCCGGTTATTTGGGTGCCAGTTATAAGGGATTTTACTGTAATGAACTTTAAAAATATAGTTAGTGCATCTGGTATTACGATTTAATTTTTTATGGTCAAATTTAATCCAGTTTACGGTATGGAAAACAGTACATTTTTAAGGAAACAGGAATGAAGTATGCCATGTGAAGCGTTCCCTAAAAAATCTTGCTACCTCATCAAGCAAAAACTGAAACGAGCCCCTGCTTGTGTTTATGTTTACACTATTCCTACTCTCAAGGGAATCGACATCTGCATCTAAAGACTTCATATTCTAAACACTATGGCTCTGAAGATAGAGACATGGCTAAAGGCCATGTGCTTTACACTGTATGACTTACAATGTATGTGCGTTATTCCGATACACCTTAATTAAATTATTTAAGTTCCCCCATAAACAGATATCACATACAGTATTACAAGAATATCCACTGTAAGATCTTGAAATTAATGTGTCTAATAAAAAACAGCCATGTACCACTTTTATTTCGTCGGGAATTGCAGCCACGTGATAATGTAAGTAGAATCAATTTCTGCAACTGGGTGTTAGATAATGTTAATAATCGGTCTATTGAGCCACATTTAATTTTTTTCACGGATGAAGCATGGTTTTATTTACATAGTCATGTAATGACATAGAAAAAAATACTGGAGTGCAAAAAAAAAAACCGATCTTGTACATGAAATGCCAATTGATGTATGGTGTGCAGTGAATGCTTACAGAATTATAGGACCTATATATTTTAAAAATTACCATGAATGTGCAAAGGTACAGGAGTAACATAATCACATCATACATAGAATTATTTGACACTGAATGTACACAGGCATTTTTTCGACATGACTCTGCTACAGCACATACAGCTGATCTCTCATTAGCATTACTTGCTCAAATTTTTTAAGATAAGGCCATCAGTAAGAGAATATGACCAGCGTGATTCCTAGATCTTACTGTATGCGACTTATATTTATGGGAAAACTTATTTAAAAGGTGAGAGAGATGTGTGTCAGCACAAGGACATAATTTCCAACATCTATGACGAAAGTAGGTGGTTATTGTACTTGCAATTTGCATGAGCAATCTTAGTATGCAGTATTAGTTGAAATGTTTACTAAGGGTAGAGTCCTTCCAAAGAAATTGAATAGAAATAATCAACGGGGAAAATTTTTATAACATAATAACAGCCAACTGTGATCAATGAGAACCACAGAAATTAATAGTTATTAACTAATACACACAATAGATGAGATTAATGAAATCAAAAGGGCCAATCTAGGTGGCAAATTAAATATAAATACCTGTAGCCATAACATGACCTCTTGAGACAAGTGCCTGAAACTCCGACAAAGGATGTTTAATGAAAATATAAGATAAAACACAGATTAAATAATATAAAAAAAAAACACACAAGTGAATGCAATATGAATCTAACATGGCATGAGAGAAAGAAAGGGCATATCTCAGGGAGAAACAACAGAAAGAAGTGATGTAAACAAATTAAGGGCAGCTGTACATTTGGTCAAAATGAAAGTGGCCGGTCTCTTAAGCAGAGAAAATTTTCTAAGTCCCTTCGGGTGAGCACGTAGTTCACTACAGTAAACCTCTGTGCACCGCTTTAGTTAACTACATAAAACAAGGCACTGATTTGGGCTACCTCCACAGCATGCTTCGAATCTCTGTAGTGCATTTTTTTTTTGTCCTTTCTTTTATTTTTTACAACTTCTTTTAGTGTAATAATAAAATACACATTTTTGGTCAATTTTACGTGTTCATTAAAATTGAAGAATATATAACAGTTGTATGAGCACTATGTATGTGGAGCTTGTTTTGGAGATTGCATCCCCATCATCAGTGATGTTAAGACAGATTAAACATCCGGAATTGCTCTGTCTTAACATCACTGATGATGGGGATGCAATCCCCAAAACATGTATGATAAAGAAACTCCACAGACATGTTGCTCATACAACTGATATATATTCTTCAATTTTAATGTATTTCATCATTTTAGTGTAATATAATCAAATAATTTTGCTTATGTTAATTCACGTTACAGATAATTACAAAATTGATGAAAATTTGTGGTTATAATTCCAGGAAATCAGTATATATTTTGTCATCAGAATTATGGTTTTTCTTCTTGTTTACAATTAATACGTTTAGGCCCTGATGATCACGGATTTAGATTAGTATAATAATCATATTCCCTGTAGCACAACTTGCAAATTAATTATTGCCAATTATTTAACTGTTAACATATTGTGAATTTTATTTCCACTCAACAATAGGATTTTATTCTTCCAACAATAATTCCTTTCTACAATTCACCTTAAATGCTCTCGTCAACAATAGGATTTTCACTGAACACAGTATTCGTTATAGCACTCCACTGACGGCAATGACAATTTACTTGGACTATTACGAACAACAATGAACTGTTAATCTTAACTAATATTTACAAAGCACTATTTACAAATCAGAACTATCAGTTCTCAGTTCACAGTTCTTCTACCTCAGTCACTCGAGTTCACAGTATCTCGAACCACAGACCTTCACAGACAGTTCACTGTACTCGAACTCAGGTCCCTCCAACTGCGGTCCACTGCACTCGAACTCAGGTCCCTCCAACTGTGGTCCACTGTACTCGAACTCAGGCCTTCGGATGCTGGCACAGTTGCGGACGCACACTCGAGCCGAACTCCGGTACACAAGACTGGCTTGCTTGCTCTGGCTTACTCACTGACTGGCTGACTAATCAACTGAAACTGCCTCGCGTTCACTTGCGCGCGTAATTTATACTCACACCACAGTTTCTGGAAAGTACGACTTCTCGAATTATCTGGCTATCTCCACTTCGGACGGACTTCTCTAGAAGATTCGGGAGGGTCCGTCCCCCTTTACTCCGTAAGTAGCAGCTGCGCGCGCACTCTTCCTTCGTCGCGTTGACGTAATACACTCCCCTCTCTTCTCTCCGCCGTGCGCCATCCCACAGTGCTCCGCGCGATCTGCTCTCTTGCGGGACGCTGGTCGTGAGTTCGAATCTCACGTCGCTGTCACATTGCTCCCTCCTTAGGGCTGCTCGTCCCGGGCAGTCCCTTGGTAGGCTGCTAAACGGTCCAGATGCACCACCATCATCTTCCCTCGAGGTTGTCGCTGGATGCGGTACACCACGTCGTTGATCCGGGTCACCACGTGGTATGGTCCATCCCAGGCACGCTGCAGCTTTGGTGATTTCCCTTTGGTCCTGGTAGGTCAATACAGCCACACCAGGTCGCCCTCCTGGAATCCTGCAGAGTTGGCTAATCTGTCGTAGCGCACTTTCATCCTGTCACTGGCCATCTTGAGGTGCTCTCTGGCCAGTTGGTGAACTCCATTCAACTTCTCGGTGATTTCTGCCACATAGTCAGTCGCTGGCTGGTCAGCGCTGGGTGGCATGCCAAACAGCAGATCACAGGGCAGGCGCAGCTCTCTCCCGAAGACCATGTTTGCCGGTGTCATCCCTGTTGTATCATGGACCGAAGCTCTGTAGGCCAAGAGGAACAGTGGGACTCTGGCATCCCAGTCTCGCTGATGGTTGGACACCACCTTCCACAGGTGCTCCTCCACGGTTTTGATGTATCGTTCCACCATGCCGTCGGACTGTGGGTGGAGGGGAGTGATCCTGGTTTTATGCACCCCCAGACGCTCGAGCAATTCTCCCATCAGGTTGGATTCGAAGTTGCGCACCTGATCGCTATGCAATTCCCGGGGCACCCCGAATCAGCAGATGAAGTTGTCAAGCAGTGCGTCGGCCACCGTCGAAGCCTCTTGGTTGGGAATCGCGTACACCTCTGACCATTTTGTGAAGTAATCCATGGCGACTAGCAGGTAGCAGTTCCCGCGATCCGTGACCGGGAACGGTCCAGCAACGTCGATGGCGATCCTCTCAAAAGGAGCTCCCACGTTGTACTGCTGCATGGCTAACCTGCTGCGTGTCCTTGGTCCGCGACTGGCTGCACAGGTGTCGCATCGTCGGCACTATTGTTCCGTGTCGGTTCTCTGATGCAACCAATAGAACCTCTGCCTTAACTTGTCCAGCGTCTTGTTGGCTCCCAGATGGCCTCCAGTCACTCCAGCATGAGTCTCCTCCAGCACTTCCTTCGCCTTGCTCCTGGGCAGGACAAGTTGTTCTATGTGGGTCCTTCCATCGGCCGACTCCCAAATCCTCTTCAGGATACCGTCCTTGACAGTGAAGGATTCCCACTGGGCCCAGTAGCTCTTGTAAGTGGTGCTACGGTTAGCGATATCGGCCCATACTGGTCTCTGGCCGGACTCCACATCACGCAGTAGCTGTCCAACGTTTGGGTCCTCCAGCTGCTCCCTCCTTATGGCGGCGTTATCCCATCCTGGGCTCGGCTGGGCTGCAATTGCTCGGACTGCGTGGGCGCCATCCCGCTCTTCTACTTTCAGGCAGTGTTTGCAGCCATCCGGGCACGGACGTCGTGATAGGGCATCAGCGTTGGAATGTTTCTTCCCTTGTCAGTGTTCAGAGGTGAAGTTGTACTCCTGCAGACGTTGAACCCAACGGGCGGTCTGCCCCTCCAGATTCTTGAAGCCCAATAGCTAGGTGAGTGCAGAATGGTCTGTCCTCAGATGGAATTCCTGGCCATACAAATATTTGTGCAAGTGCTTCAGGGCTTCCACAATGGCAAGAAGTTCTCTACGCGTCACACAGTAGTTTCTCTCAGCCTTGGATAGTGTTCGGCTGAAGTAGGCAATCACCCTCTCTTGCCCGTCCTGTTCCTGAGAGAGTACTCCACCGATGCCTACGTTGCTAGCGTCCGTGTCGAGCGTGAACTTCCTTCCAGCAATGGGATATCCCAGTACAGGAGCAGTGCAGAGCGCCTCTTTCAGTGACTGGAAGGATGACTCCGCCTCGTCTGTCCATTGGAATTGTCGTTTCTCCTCGGTCAGCTGGGTTAGAGGCTTAGCAATGTTGGCGTACCCAGCTACGAACCTTCTGTAATAAGTGCAGAGGCCGAGAAAGCGGCGCAACTCCTGCTTATTCCTCGGTCTCGGCCATCCTCTGACGGCTTGTAGCTTCTCCGGGTCCATGACCACTCCGTTGGTCCCTACTACGTGCCCCAGGTAGCTGACTTTCTTCTGGAATAGATGACATTTCTTCGGGTTCAACTTCAGTCTGGCTTGTCGCAGTCTCTTGAACACTTTCCTCAGGTTCAACAGCTGTTCGCCGAAAGTCTTGCCCATCACGATGACGTCATAAAGGTACAGCAAACAGGTGTCGTATGTCAGGCCTCTCATTACGGACTCCATTAGTCTCTGGAATGTAGCCGGGGCGTTGCAGAGGCCGAACGGGATAACGGTGAACTGCCATAGTCCCTGGCCTGTAGAGAATGCCGTTTTCTCCTTGTCCTCAGGATGTAGCGCCACCTGCCAGTATCCTGACTTGAGATCCAACGTCGAGAACCACTCTGCTCCGGCCAGGGTGTCCAAGGTGTCGTCAATTCGTGGGAGGGGAAAGCAGTCTTTCCTGGTCACGTCATTCAGTCTTCTGTAGTCCACGCAGAAACGCAGGTCCCCATTCTTCTTCTTCACCAGCACTACAGGTGATGACCAAGGGCTGTCGGATTCCTCGATGACCCCTCTTGCTTTCATGCCCTCCAGTTGGCTGTCAATCTCCCTCTGTTTAGCTAGAGGGACGCGTCGAGGAGGCTGTCTGATTGGGCGAGCATTTCCGGTGTCGATGCGGTGCTGAACTTTCTCCATTCTCCCGTAGTCGTTTTCAGACAGACTGAACACGTCTTGAAATTCTGTCAGTAGATTGTGGACTTGTCTTCTTTCTCTTTTGCTTAAATTCGCTGGCAATTCTCGAGCCAGCTCATTCAGCGATGGGTCTAGGTCTGGACATGGTCGGTGATACTCCTCGTTATCTGCCAGAGACGTCACAGACACCACCAGCTCGACGCTACCTAGTACAGTTCCACTAGGCACCTCCTTGTCCCGATTGGTGACATTCAGGACCCTCACCGGTACCACCTTCTGATTCGGGAGTAGGGATCTGGCCACATAAACACCATCTATCAGCGTTGTCTGCGAATCAAGGAGCAGGTTTCTCTTAGGTTGTCCGTCCAGTCTTGCCATCACCACCATCTTGCAGCCTACCGGGATTGTCACATGATTCTCCAAGGTGAGTCTGCTGGCCATGGGTTGGTCTTCGACGTCCCTCAGGAACACTTCATCCTGACCAAAACGGAGGATACGGCGCCGGACGTCCACCGTTGCATCGAAGATCCGCATGGCGTCGAGTCCCAGGATGACGTCTTCAGTGATGTTGGCGACGAACACCCACATCTCCAGTCTCCTCTTTCCCAATGTCAGATCCAGGAAAACCTCTTTTTGGATGGGCAGGTTCTCGCCTGAGGCAGTACGTAGCTCATACCGGCGCAGCGGCGTCCTGCCAGGTAGGCCACGCACGACTTCCGGTCTGGCGATAGTGAGCGACGCCCCGGTGTCTACCAGCACTCTGCATGGGCGGCCTCTTATCCATCCGTCAGCAATCAGCCCATCGTCGCATCTTCTGTTAACCGTCTTCAAGATCAGCCGAGGGGATGGTGATGACGGCGCCGACGTGCCCCTCATCGCATCGGTCCCTTTTAGTTTTCCTGTTTGTGACCAGATCGGTCACAGTCCCTCCTCAGGTGTCCAGGTTCGCCGCAGGACCAGCAGGTGGGCACTCCTCGTCTTCGGCGCTCGGGTGACTTCGGTTGACGCTCCTCGACGTCGGCCGCCGCCACACTCCTAATTCGGTGCGACGTCGAGACGTTCGCCGTCAACTTTGCTGTCTCCATCCTGAGGGCCGCCGCCAGAGCTGCGTTGATGGTACGATGCTCTGCCAGGAGTAGCTGTTGTCTGATTTCGGGGTCTCGAACCCCGCTGCCGAAGGTGTAGGCCGCCTCTCCAGCGATGAAATCATTAGGTAGGCCCCTGAGGGCCTTATGGGCCAGTTGTTCCACCGCCATCGCAAATTCTTGTAGGGACTCGCCTGACTGTTGGATCCTCGTTTTTAGTTGGGTCCTAAATGCTGCCGCAAGTTGATGGTCACCATAACGTCCCTCCAGGGCCGCCATCATCTCAGCGGCTGTCCCATCTTCTGGAACTCTGTGAAGAATCTCCGACGCCTGTCTCTGAAGCGCGGCCAGCAGCTGAGTGGTTTTCTCTGCTGGCGTCCACCCATTGTGCTCTGCGATGGTCTCGAACTGGCGACGGAATATCGCCCAAGACGTCGTACCGTCGAATTTCGGCGTCTTGACGTTCGAATGTCTCACTGAAGGTGATAGTTCCGCAGGGCCACTATATGAGGTCCTCCATTCTGTCGCCGATCTTTCCACGGCCCGTTGAACTTCCTCGGCAATTATCTGTTTCTGTTCTCTAGCCTGGCGATCCACCAACGCGAGAATGCGCTTGTTTTCCTCACCATGTTGGTCCATCACCTCACTCGTCTTGTCCAGCAACTCGCTCGTCTGCTCTTGACGACGCTCGAGATCGCGTATTTTGCCGTCAAAATGGTCTACATCCTGTCTCAACTCGGCTACTGTCTCGTTTATAGTTGTAAAATTCTGGTTTAGTTTATCCAAATCGGCCTTAAGTTCGTCTTTCACGATGGCGACAATTCCATCTACGTGGGCCGAAACGCTTTCAATTTGCGTAGTGACGTCATCTTTCACTCCGCTTATGTCACTTTTCATCTCCGTTTTCACTTCACTTATGTCACTTTTCATCTCCGTTTTCACATCACTTATGTCGTTCTTAACCTCACTGATGTGCTTGTTCATGTTATCTTTTACTTCACTAATGTGCATGTTCATTTCTGCTTTCATTTCTGCAATGGCTTGCAGGATCTGCTGTAGGTTCTCCATTGTCGATAATGTCCCGATTCTGACACCAATGTGAATTGTATTTCCACTCAACAATAGGATTTTATTCTTCCAACAATAATTCCTTTCTACAATTCACCTTAAACACTCTCGTCAACAATAGGATTTTCACTGAACACAGTATTCGTTATAGCACTCCACTGACGGCAATGACAATTTACTTGGACTATTACGAACAACAATGAACTGTTAATCTTAACTAATATTTACAAAGCACTATTTACAAATCAGAACTATCAGTTCTCAGTTCACAGTTCTTCTACCTCAGTCACTCGAGTTCACAGTATCTCGAACCACAGACCTTCACAGACAGTTCACTGTACTCGAACTCAGGTCCCTCCAACTGCGGTCCACTGCACTCGAACTCAGGTCCCTCCAACTGCGGTCCACTGCACTCGAACTCAGGCCTTCGGATGCTGGCACAGTTGCGGACGCACACTCGAGCCGAACTCCGGTACACAAGACTGGCTTGCTTGCTCTGGCTTACTCGCTGACTGGCTGACTAATCAACTGAAACTGCCTCGCGTTCACTTGCGCGCGTAATTTATATTCACACCATAGTTTCTGGAAAGTACGACTTCTCGAATTATCTGGCTATCTCCACTTTGAACGGACTTCTCTAGAAGATTCGGGAGGGTCCATCCCCCTTTACTCCGTAAGTAGCAGCTGCGCGCGCACTCTCCCCTCGTCGCGTTGACGTAATACACCCCCCTCTCTTCTCTCCGCCGCACGCCATCCCTCAGTGCTCCGCGCGATCTGCTCTCTTGCGGGACGCTGGTCGTGAATTCGAATCTCACGTCGCTGTCACAATATTTACTGAATGTTCCTTAGGCAATAAAGTCCAAAGCAGTAGGGATTAATAAAATAATTAACACAGCATTTTAATATGAAAGCCCCTAATTGTCGTCTTTAGTGTTACTTCCATCCAGCGTCAACAGTTTCTATTAACACAAAAAAAAATAAATAAATAAAATAAATAAAGCGAAAAGTATTCTAAGGATAAAAAAATGACGAAAACCTGTTATATTTTCACTGGTGCATTTAAAAAGTGAAGATTTGAACTTGTAACCTCACAAACTCTTAGCTATCGCTCTACAAACTACGCTAAGAGTTTTACTCCAGTTAGAATGGCATTGTAACGAGCAATGGTCATAGTCCACTTGAGAACCTGTTATACAGTATATAGTGTTTGTGTTACAATATTCACTGTTTAAACATTCTGAACGATCTGCCTGTTTTAAATTTCGTATATGAATTATTTTCTCGGAAGATTTTAGTGATTAATAGTTGTGTTCCCCATTATAACTACTAGAAGAATATATGCAATCTTTTGAACAAAGCCTGTCCCGAGCGCTTACAGAAATACCCGATTCGAACTTAGTCTCTCAGAAGCCGGCCACTTTCATTTTGACAAAGTGTACAAGCTATAATTTCACAACAGTCTATAAAGGGCCTAAAATTAAGGGCTGTAACAAAATTATCTATTACGTAACTAAACTACAGAAAAAGAAACGTTTACAGTGAATTCCTTCCCATTGTGATATAAAGGGAAATGAGACAGACTTTTGGGCTAAAAGGGCATTGAAATTTTACAATCTAATAACGGTAAAAGTAAATTCAGATCTGCCCAAAAACAAAATTCGGATGGAGCAAAAGATCAATCTTCTTAGTGTATCCAACTGTTTGCTGACAACATAAAGTCCACTATAGTCTATTCAGTTGTTTTTCACGAGAAATGAGGGATATTTTGATCAGTGTTCATTATAAATGCCTGTTGCTGTGGAGCAAAAGATAAAGCCTGGGAAATTTTACTGACTACCCCAAAGATAATCCTCCAAGGACAACATAAATCTGCTATTGTGATGTTCAGGTTGATAAAAGGTCATGATTGTTTGGCAAGGATAGGTATTTCCCATATAATATCTGCCAAAGATGAGAGCTCTTTAATGGGCAAGTGCATAGCAGTCACATAACAGATTTGCTACATACTCGATCTCCCTGTGAACAACGTGTACCAGTTGGGTTGATGTTATGTCTCATCTTGTGCAGGTTCTTCTTTAGGAAACAATGTCCTGTAAGGAATCCTACTGCCCAGGAGAATTTTTCTTGCTCAATTTTAACAAGTTACTTGATTTTCTTTTATCAAAATCTCTTATGAGGGTCTTTGAGTGTCTACAGCCCTCACTAGAGTTCCGGTAGTTTTTGTGTTTCTTAAGAGCCCAGTCCCTGATAACCTGCTTAACTGGTCTTAGATATAGTCTCAACAAAGGCTCAGCTCCTATGAATGAAATCTCAGTCCCTTCTTTAGCAGCCTCATCTGCTCTTTCATTACCTTGAATCTGTGCATGTTCTACCACCCATTTCAGTTGAACTGTATTGTGTTCAGCCAGTATCATATGGGATTTGCGGCATTCTGAGACCAGTTTCGACTTAATCAAGGGGGCCTCAAGTGCCTTAAGTGAAAGTATAAGAATAAGTCTACCACTGTAGCCTTTCTTAATACTTTCCCTGATACTAGCAAAGATAGCAAAATTCTCAGCTTGAAAGACTGTGGCATATTGACTCAAGCTAAAAGAAAGCTTGGTGTCATTTCCGAATAATCCAGCACTAGTTCCTGACTCGGTTGTGTGAATCAAATGAGGGGATATGGAACACATGAAAAGATGCACAGCATTGCTAAAAGAAAATAGCATTGTACAAAAATATTGGAGTACAAGACATTGAATGGCTTCATTGTCAAGTACCTAGGCACTGGATCAAAAACAAATTAAACACTATAGAACAATCGTTATTAGAGGAGAAAAATTCATTCCAGCACTGGGGATCGAACCCGGGTCTTTGGTTCTACATACCAAGTGCTCTAATCACTGAGCTACACCGAAGTTCGATCCACAGCACCAGATGAAATCCCTCTCCTCTAGTGTTTTTTCCTTTGTGGTCTGACTCCAAGTTCGACATATATGAAGGGTACACGGGAAAAACGAACAATGTCACAATGCTGTTAAGGGTGATGTCATTATCTAATTCACTGTATTACTACAAACTTTAGTGTTATTTTTACCAAAAGTGGTAAAGGAGAATTAAAACCACGGATACATTCATCATTTCCTTCATTTCAAGCAGAAATACCAATAAATTTAGCAGTAATATACCGAAATAGATCAATATCTCAACCTTAATGGAAATGTGACATTGTTCGTTTTTCCCGTGTACCCTTCATATGTTGACATATCGCTGGCTAAATGTTACAAGGGTGTATGTAGTAATATTTCTGATATAGACATAGAACCTTGCAATATTGAGCCAGCGATATATCCAGTCAACTGCCATTATACAAGGCACACACTCAATTGAGTGATTTGGTGGCCAGGATTCCACAGTATTATGCACTGTTGGGCGAAGAATCTACATAAAGATTAATTTTTGGTCCTACAGAATATATCTGTTATGGTAACAATGGTTATTACAAGAGAAAAATTCGTTCCGGCACTGGGGATCGAACCTGGGTCCTTGGTTCTATTTACCAAGTGCACTACTTCGGCATAGCTCACTGGTTAGAGCACTTGGTACGTAGAACCAAGGACTTGGGTTCGATCCCCAATGCCAGAACAAGTTTTTCTCCTCTAAAACCATTGTTACCATAACAGATATATTCTGTAGGACCAAAAAATAGAGCAAGACTGACTGCTCTATGAACCCTGGATTCGGGATAGAGAAAAGAGGTTGTTGAGGGGAGTGAACTGACATATGCAAGGAAAGGAATGGCGAAGAATACAAAAAAAAAAGTACTGGTTCAAGTACTCACCTTCAATCTTGTAGCAAGCTACATCTCGAAGTCATCACGCTGAAACGAAAGAATTAAATAAATTTTTATTTGTGTTCACAGTTAAGTTCATTCTTTCAGTATAATTGTAGAACTGTTGAATTTAATCATTTAAACCTCGTTTGGGTTCATTTTTTAAAGGTATATTAGGTAGTTATGTTTTAACCCAATGGCAGTACCACAGGAATAAGAAATTAGTTGTCATAGAGTACTACTAGTAGCAGTGGTAGTAGTAGTAGTAGTAGTAGTAGTAGTAGTAGTAGTAGTAGTAGTAGTAGTAGTAGTAGTAGTAGTAGTAGTAGTAGTAGTAGTAACATTTCTTGAGTACTACAATCATAAAAAATATCAACAGTAGTCTAAATTGAAAGTCAAATTTTGTAAAAATATGTCACAAAAATCGTCAATTTTGCTAAGTTGAGTAGTAGTGATAGTAGTGGGAGCATCTGTGGCTCAGGTGCTAGCATGCTAAGCTTCCATCCAGGTGGCCCAGATTCGATCCCTAGCCAGGTTGTCATGAAATTTTGTGGTGGACAACACAGAAGTTGCAGAGGATTTTTCTTGGGGTACTCCTGTTTCCCTCTATAATTCCACAAACATTCTTCACTTCATCTACACTTCCCCTCTTTCATCACCATCTTTGTTTCTTTCCCACACGGGCTTGCAACTGATGCAAAGTTAGCTGCAGGCCATCCCCGAATTTGATCATCAGTTTCTGGTGGTAGTGCTATCTACTGTAGGCTCCCCCATAGGTCATGGTACCCTGTAGGACCAGGGTTGAGAATCTGTGGTGATACCTACGTGGAAAGGTAAAGAGTTTCTGCAGGCTATAGAGGGGTGGCCAGAGAATGAGAGGGCCTAAGAGCATACACATCATGCCATCATGGGTAGCACAAGCAGCATAATCATTCGCTAGTTTCTTTACTGATTTACCTTTCTATCAATTCTAACTTTTCTTTCAGTGTTAGAGTTGCTTTTTTAGGTTTCTCTGCTGTTGTATTGGTAGGTACCACAATTATCACAATACTGATCACCTCACCACCTAATCACATCATTGAAATCTCAATAATGTACTGTAATGATCTATAATAACCGCGACATCAGTTTAATTTTAAAATAACTGTCGCCATCATTCAAGAAAAAACCACAAGAAAAGTTAACTATATTGTAATTAGAAAGACAAAAGTTCTTTGTTGCTCTAACGCTAACAAATTATTCGACACTTAAAATACGATATCATTTATATTCTATTGTTTCTAATTACAGTACTAAATACATGACTGCATTTAAATTACTGTACAGTACACTGTTACATTTAGCATTCATAAGTTTTTCCAATTCGGTTAGCTTATCTAGTACCTACTGTAATGTGCTTATACTACAGCTGTGTGTTGATTGTTGCTGTTTATGACACGCACACTGCTAGTTGTGCAAGCTCAGTTCATACATATTCGAAATTTCCTGTCGTTGCAATAATCTTTCGAACATCTTCACAAAAAAAAAAAAAAAAAGAGAGCCCTGCTGCATGAATAACCTGCAAACCGAATAATCCGTGCACGAATAAATAATCGAGAGTTTGCTGTAAGTGAATTCACATATAAAAGATTCAGTGATTTTAAGAAATTAGAGAAAGTAAAGTATGGTTTATTTAATGACGCTTACAACTGCAGAGGTTATATCAGCATCGCCGATGTGCTGGAATTTTGTCCACAGGAGTTCTTTTACATCCTAGTAAATCTACTGACATGAGCCTGTCGCATTTAAACACATTTAAACATCGACCTGGCCTGGGATTGAACCTGCAACCTCGAGCACAGGTCAGCGCTATACCGACTATGCTACCCAGGCCAACAAGAAATTACAGAATGAATTTCTATTATTTGCTAATCCTTTCTCCATTAATAATCAATGTGTAAGATTAGACCTTCAGTTAGAAGTTCTTTGACTGAAAATGACATGTTTACCAAGTGCAAATGCACAAATATGACTGGTTTACATATAAACAACTTTGCAAAGTAAAATATCCACATCTTCGGTGTTTTGTTATGAAAATTGCTTCTATGTTTGACTCAATCTGTATTTGTGAACACTTTTTTCCTCAGTTGGCCACTGTAAAATCCAAATCAAGATCATGCATTTCAGACGAAAATTTATTCCACCAGCTCACAATTGCAATGTCTGACATAACTCCGAATTTTGAAAAACTTGCTGATTTACGTGATGAAGAATAATAAATGAATTTCTTTTTTTAAGGACATCAGTGAGTTGTAAATTGACGAAAACAACAAAGAACTGCAGTAAGAGGTTTAAAAAAATAGCCTAATTGTCTTTTTTCTGTTTCTTAGTAATGTACGTGATATTTTGTGAAGAATTTATCATCATCATCATCATCATCAGCCATACAGGTTATAGTCCTAGAAGGACTGTTACGGTCCACAAAAGTTTTCAGCCCAACTCTTCATTGGACGTCCAGTTGATCTCCTGCCTCTAGGTTGGTAATGCAGGATTGCACCAGGGACTCTAGTCCTAGACATATGCCTCACATACTGACGCCATTTATCTTGATAATGACATATGTCTGCTAATATAGAGTTCATTTCAAGTTCCTTTAAGATGTCATTTCTTTTATGGTCCCACTTAGTATAGCCAGCTGTTTGGCACATGAAACTCATTTCACTAGCAGTGATTCTACTTGCGTCACATTTCCTTAGAGTCCATGCTTTATTTCCATAGCGCAGGACTGGTGGTGCTAAGGTTTTATAGAGACAAGTGTGGATATGTCACTGAACTAGAGATGGTTTCATGATTCTTTTATGTTGCCCATTGATTTATTATACTGTAAAATTTTATCATGAATGTCTAAACCTGCTAAGAAAGATAATTTGTAGCCAAGATATTTAATTCTTTAAATCTTTCCAAAATACTTCCATTAATATTAAATCTTGCTAGGAACAGGCTCTTTGCCACAAAAAAGCCATAATTTTAGTTTTGTCGGTAGAAATTTCCATAGAGTATTTGTCTGCTATGAGTATGTGGATCTTTGTAAATTGTACAATGTAAGAGTATTGGAACGGAGAAAAATTCTCTCCGGCGCCGGGAGTTGAACCCGGGTTTTCAGCTCTATGTGTTGATGCTTTATCCACTAAGCCACACTGGGTACCACCTCGGCATCGGACAGAATCATCTCAGATTAAGCTCCAACTCTTGGGTTCCCTCTAGTGGCCGCCCTCTGCACTAATATATATAATATATTTGTAAATTGTCCTTTGAACAGGCTAGCAAAGCTAAATCATACGCAAATAACAATATGTCCAAATTTAAATTGCGGTTTATTGGTATGTGACCATGTCTTGTTTTCCTAAATTCACGTATCATAGCATTCATATATACTGTAGGCCTATGTTAAATAGAAGAGGGGACAGTGGGCATTCTTGTTGGATACCAGAAGGAACCATCTTTCAGGCTGACAATTTATCTGCAATTTTAATTGAGATTGAAGTATCTTTATATATATTATAAATATTCTAAACAATTTGTTGTGGGATGCAGTCTTCTACTAATATATTCAATAAGATGTTACGATTTACATGATCAAAAGCTTTTTTGAAGTCCAGAAATGCAATTTGTGTTTCCATATTGAATTCTCGATTTTTCTCAATCAAAAGTTTCATTGTGAAGTAGTCATCACAGCATGATCTGCTTCCCTAAATCCGTTTTGTTCTTCGCCCAAAATGTTCCCATAATATTGATATAATTTATTTTTTTATTAAATTTGCAAATATTTTATAACTAGTATTTAATAAACAAATTCCCCTATAATTTTCACAATCCTTTCTATTCCCTCTCTTGTAGATTGGTATCACAAGCGATTTTGACCAGCATCGAGGAGGTTCCTTTCCATTCCAAATCATGATGAGGAAGTTGTGAAATTTGTGCAAAAGTGGTTCACTCAAGTTTTTAAACAATTCCATGTTTATGTTGTCTTCCCCTGGTAAAGAATTTATAATGCATTAATGATTCCTTTTTCATAAGTTCCTTAATTTTCAAATGACGCAAATTAGTGACTGATGCCCTCTCAAAAGAAATAGGTTCAGATATGGCATTACATTTTAACTGTTCTGGAATTGTACAATTTATGTCATTTTATAAGGTTTATACAGCAATTGAGGCGGGTTTCAGAATATGGGCACATAGGCTTATGTGTCCTTTTTCCAAAGATTGCATTAATTGCCCTCTGAGCACGAGTATGTAACTTACTCTTTCTAGGGGTGCTAGAGTGTTTTTATATTAAGAAAAAAATCAATATGTATCTTTGTTCTGGCAATAAAATATTATTATTATTATTATTATTATTATTATTATTATTATTATTATTATTATTATTATTCACTGCTGGAGTTCATAGGAATACACCTATCACTTTTCATTTCTTGAGTATAAAACAATGGGGCAGGAGAGTTGTTTATGCAATGATGCTAGGGGTGAGAATCGTGCATCCTGTGTGCATTGGTCATTCACTAGTCATAAGTGTATCATTCTGTCCATACCATGTCGTGCAGTTGGTTCGACTGTTTACAGATTGGAGGCCTACAGAGTATGTGCTTATTGGTGATAGTGTTTTTATGTGTAACAATTAAAAAACTTACCTTGTAATTATTATTAAATAATGGAAGATACTTGGAGTAATTCTGAAGGAAAGAAGAAATGTAAGATATACATGGAAACTGTCATAATGATGTTTGATACTGTAGAAGGACAAAATAGAAATTCGACACTTCTAAAGTTTTCTACTTGATTTCCCCAGGTACATCAGGATGAAATAATCCATATGTTTCCTGTTTGCAGCCACTGATTTACACAATGTGAGAGAAACTTTGGACTCATGAGATCTGCTATGAAAAAAAAAAAGAAACCATTGAAACTGCAAAACCATAGTTGGAAGCTATGGCAGTATGCAGAAAACATCCTAGTAACTTTGAGGTTGTAATGGCTCGTACTATTATAAAAAAGTAGAATACAGCTTTAATGCCCTATTTCATGAAGACTACTTCATCTCCTAGACGCAAAATTTACGATTATGAAGTATGTTATGGTGAAATACTACAAAGTGAATGGTACTGTTCTGTGCTTACAACCCCTTATGGATTTCCTTCAACTATATCATCAGACTGAATAGAAATATGATATCAAACCTACGACTGTTCCATTCCCAACAATCAGCCAAGCCAAAGTTGATGACAGAAGATCTTTATTTAAGTATTTAAATGAGGACGTGAAATGGCTAGAATTTGTCCTCAAAGAATCTCATAATGTATAGAAAAACAAAATACAATAGAACTTCGTTATAGCATCCTCGTTTTGTTCGACACCTCGCCTATAACGTCAAATATTCTATGGTCCCAACTAATTTCCCATAAGACATATGCTTTCCTACCTTGCTTACAACATCATATATAAGTGTATCCACATCGTATATAACATCAAAACCAATTTCACTTTTGGGTACTAATGTATGATCCACTTTATGCCAAGAATATGCAGACTGTAATATTTTTAATGCTGATGAAACTGGCATTTTCTTTAAATTGACACCTGACTAAGGCATTATGAATTGCAAAAAGTTCAATTTCATTAAGTAAGACATTGTAAAGATTACAAAATAATCATTAAGTATGATTTATTTTGGGTCGAAATCTGCAATTAAGACGAGATTTAAGTTCGACTTAGATACAAATATGACTTATCTCGATTATGAATTCCAGCCTTAAAGTATGACTTCATAGCTTACTACAGGCTTGTCAAGGACATGGGCCACACAAAAGGGTTGTGGCGAGTGTGGCAATCATAGCAACTGTATCGTCGTGATGTCGTTGCCTACAGTTTGATGTAGAGAGAAAGATCTACCAGAACCTATAAAAAAAAATACGAACTACGTCCTTAGGATACTTACAAATGTTACAACTTTCTACGTTCAATTTATATTTGCATGTAAAGTTTAGAACTCTGTGTACCACATTTCTGTTCATATTTAAATAGATTCACACAAGTGGTTTACTCAGAAGCTGTAATATTAAGCATGCTTATCATAATTAGTTAAATATATAATATATGATTGTTCTTCCCTTCGCATAATAAATGAGATATTTTTACTATTTTGAAGTATGAAAAATATGCTTATAGACAAGGACTTTTTGAAATCACAGAAATTATATTAATCATACAATTCAAATATACAAGAAAATTAAGTGTTGTACAGTGCACAATAAAATTGTACTGTAATAGTGAACAAAAATCAGTATTAACAAATTACAGTACCAAGATTGTACATCTTTGCTTTTGCTGAAAAAACTGTACTATATTATTATTATTATTATTATTATTATTATTATTATTATTATTATTATTACTACTACTACAATAATAACATATTTCATATATTAAAAAATGCAACTTTTTTTACGTTTACTATGATAAATTCAACTCTTATTATCTACAATCTTTTGAGTGTTAAGCTTTATAATTCCAGAAAGACAAATTCGAATACTGCTTCTTAAATTAGCATCAATTAATTGTTCCCTGTATTGATTTTTGAGTCTCTTCATAATTGAAAAGTTTTGCTCACAACCATAAGTGCTTCCGAACATTGCAACAATTTTTGCAGCATTGTTACAACAAATGGTGGAACTTTGACAGATCTAATTCTTTATAAAATTGGATTAAAGTAACTGAGCTAGAATTATTAAAGTTTTCAACAAGATGTCTAGTACACCTGAGGTCAATGAGTTTCATTTGAATACCAGCATCTGAAATGGTGTGAAGATCAATAGAAAGTGGAGTTTCGAAAATAGAAAAATGGTGTTGTAATTTTCCCACATCTTTGAAACGCCAATTGAATTCCTCCTGGAGCTGTTGCAAAGTGTCACTATATTCCTGCATTGCACCTTCATCTTTCATGTTGGTTACTTCTAATGTGGGAAAATGATGAACATCTCTGTTGTTCAAACACTCACTCCAAAACCTTAATTTCATTTTGAAAGCACAGATCAATTCCAACATTTCTGTTACTAAACTTTGTTTCCCCTGAAACCTAACATTCAAGTCGTTCAGATGACCCATAATGTCTGATAAAAACGACAGATCTTGAACAATTCTTGGGGATTCCGTATCATCCATACTTGTTTTTCTTTTAAGAAACTAATTATAGGTGTCAGCAGTTCGAAAAATCTTTGTAACACTTTCCCTCGGCTGAGCCATCGAACATCACAGTGATAAGGGATGTTGCAATGCTCCTCAATAGATTGCAGTAAAGCCTTGAACTGACTGTGATGTAATACACTGCTCTTATGTAAGTAGTTGGTAACCTTTATTACACGATCCATCACAGTTTTCATGTTAGCACTTTTGCACACAACACTTTCTGACGAATCAAGGAATGCAACACATAAATTCAACAATGTCCTTTAGTTTTGTTTTTTAGTCTTCCCACGAAATCTTTGTTTGCCTCTTGCATCACCCATGCCCCATCCGTGGTGATTGCAGCAAGATTTCCGCACTTTAATCCTTTACTCGAAATATGTCTCCAGTTGTGGTCCCTTTCATGGGAACTAGATCAAGAAATTTCTTTATTATGTCAAAATTTTCATTTACCCCCTTAATAAAGATACACAACTGAGCTGTGTTACTTGTGTCAGTACTTTCGTCCATCGCAAGAGAAAACCATTTCAGATCTTGGAGGCTTTCCTGCAATTGTAACTCTATATCTGATGCCTTATCTTTCACCTTACTTACAACTGTGTTTAGAGATAAACAAATTTTTTCGAACTTCTCTTTTTCTGCTTTGGAGATATTGTCAATTGCACTGCTGAGGCACTCTTTTATAAATTCCCCATCTTTGAGCAAATTAAATATTCTAAATCATAAGTAGTCTTAAGCAAAGCCCCCGACATGTTGATTTCACTACAGTTAGGCTCAGTTTTTCAACATTTAATCAATCTTTCTCGATCGTCTTCACTAGCATTTCCATATTCTCGTTTATGCTTACTTTCATAGTGAATAATATATATATATATATATATATATATATATATATATATTTTTTTGTTTCAAAAATTGTTTACATATTAAACACTGAATGTGCTCTGCTACACTTTGGCACAGAAATTCTTTTTCCCCACTTTGTGTCAAAATAATGTCTTAAAGATGATGAAGCAATCGATTCTCCTGCTTTGCACACAGCTATCACAATGTACACTCCAAGAGACCTTACACTCTGACCATTCACTGACTAGTCAAGCGACTTTTAAATTCGAGGTATAAGGGGAGCTGTCAATCATCTAGCCACTGTAGCAGAATTGAGCCACAGGTATGGCAAATGCCATCTATTGCTCACTTTGACATGCCTGGCCTATTATGTATACCATAATCATATTTTTAACGTGTTTCAATAAGTACAACTTAATGAAGTCATTCTTATTAAGCAAATAAGACACCGACTGTGAATACCGGCTGTAATGTTTTATATTATACTTTTTTTATAACGAAGTACTGTTTGCATACTAAGCATTGTATATGATTTGCTACAAGCCTACATAAGAACAGATTTTCTGATTCCATATTAAAAAATCTATGCAAAGTAGAAGACGTAGTGCAGATCATCTCTATAGATTTAGATGCAGCCATTTCCTGGACTTCAAGTTCTTATGCCTCTGCCTGCCAACACGCTGTACTAGGCGCTCGAGCCATGAGAGGCCTGGGTCCAAGCTTGTGGCAAACCTGTGGCAAATGCCACCAGTGGCCAAGCTTGACATGACTGGGATAGACTGTGCAAAAGATGAAAATTTGATGGATCAAGATCAGAAGAAAGATTGGAGATTTTTGAAAGAAAGATTCTGCGAAGGATCTATGGCCCAACATTTGAGGAAGCTCTCTGGAGGAGGAGATGCAACTATGAATTATATAGACTTCTAGGAGAGCCAAATATAATCAACACAGTTAAAACAAGCAGATTGAGGTGGGCAGGACATGTAATACGCATGGACCTAAGTGAACCTTGTAAAAAAAATTGTAATAAATCCGGGAGGTCAGAGAAGAAGAGGTCGACCGCACTTGCAGTGGATTGATGGAGTGGAGGAGGATGCCAGAAAGTTGGGGTGCAAGAATTGGAAGGCTGCCACACAAGATAGAGATGGATGGTGACAATTACTGAGGGAGGCCCAGGCCCACCAAGGGCTGTAGCGCCGATGATGATGATGATGATGATGATCAGAAGAATAGGATGGATGTGGAATAATCTTCCAACTGAGCTTCTGGATAACCGCTTTTGTAATGTTAGCAATAAGTGGATAGATATCACTATGCTGCATAATCACTTGATGCAGTCTTCCTGGTCATTTGTCTTGAATTGCGGCCTCAAGGTGACTAAGTTGTGAGCAATAAATCTCAGCAGTCAAAATAAGTTCCATAGCTCTGAATTAATGAACCCAGAGTTTCAATGTAGGGAAATGCTTGCTATAATTAATTTAAGAATTGACCCATATCACCTATTCACTGAATTTCAATTTCCCATCATTTTAAAACCTACATTCCAACTATGTTACCACATTCTCCAAAATTTCGAAATGCAGTTGCTTATATTTATAAGGAGCACCATCTTTCAATAATTCATGTCTTCTTAGAGAAGACAATGAATCTGATCTGGTAGCAGTTTCAGCAGCCTCCCATGAATACATTATACTGCTGATGACTTTCTAAGTTAAAAGACACAATCTGAAATTCAGGGGTTCAGTGGAAAAATGATTCATCTCAACTGGAGTATGTTTGGAGATAAATAGAGTTTTATTAAATGTAATATTGCATAAAATATATAAGCTGTATATTAATGATATTTAGAATTATTTTAATATATATCACAAACTTTATTCCTGCAAATGTCTATTAATCTACATATTATAATTACTGTTTTAATCAATTAAAGATATTAAATAAATATAATTAAATGGCACTAGAATAAAATTAAATGAAATAATTAAATGACACTAGAATCAAAATTAAATTAGATACTATACTGTAATATATATTTTGCAGTAATAACTTAATAATTAATCTATATCTTCAACATTTACATTACTGTTTTCAGCGATACTATTTGATTTAAGGTCATCATAAAAAGCTTGATACACAGGAGGTACAAACTTTATCAGAGTCATAATGTCCTCATATTTTTCTTTCTTTATTTCCCTACCATCAGGGTATTTTGTAGGCAACATCACATTATGTAGAACAGGTCACTTTCCCTTTCCTTAAAATCTCCAGTCTTCATGTCAATGACTGTGAAAGGTTTGCTCACACAACTCTTTGTTATGAGATCAGACCACTGTCCAGGTGTGTATACAACTTGAGTTCTTCTTTTAACTTTTTCTAACACCGAAGTCGGCATCACAAGGAAGAAAGGTGTGTCCTGGCACAAGAAATTTATGTTGAATTTCTTCAAACCATCACAATCTCATGATTGAGAAATTCTTATTTTGTCCAACACAAGAATCACTATACAATATCATTTTCCGTTTTCCTGCCCCTTCTTCAATCAGTGGTACAGCTTTCAATAGGCAGCTGGCTATTTCATCAGCTCCCCTTGAAGCAACTGACTCAGGCCAAACACACATTACTGCATTATCACTATTACATACATGGATGCCGAAGTTGTATGTCCATAGTTGAAAGAACACACATTCAGTTGATAAGTGTGGAGTTGGAAGAGCCTGTTGCAAGTCCATAGTGATCAGTAATGTATCACTCTCTGTAGCTCTGCATCTTGCCTTGTCTCTTCGAAATAATTCATAAGTAACCTCAGATTTCCGGAGATTAACTTCATATTGTGGTGGTTTTGGATCCATTTGCTGTGCTTTGTCACATACTTTGCATATATTCATTGAAGGCAACTTGAATCCAATATTATATTCTGTATTGAATATATCCCTGAAAACTTGTTCTTTGACAGGTTCTGTATTATTGTCTTTACACTTAGTAAAATAGACTTTGTACATATCTCATACTGAGTGGACATTTGTTATGTATGATTTATTGGGATTAGATCTGAGACTGTAATGCGATGTATATCTTGGAAAGCTGTCAATTGTTTCTTTTATGAACTATTTTTTTTTTCTTCAGATATGGTGTGTGATCTGTTATGTAACCCACGTTTGTCTATGGGGGGAAGTATTAAGTGTCTTGTCTGTAGATCCATTTGCATTGTTGTCATCTGTAATAAAAAGTATTTTACAAACCACACTTCCTTACGAAATTTATTCATAAAAATACAATAAAATATTATACTCATCCCTGAGAGTTCTTAAACGATTGCACAAAATGCAGTCCTGCAAACCTGAAGCTTGTAACCACTTTCAATTCGGAGAAAATACCTGAATGTTTATTTCTTTGATGAAATCTGGATGCACTTTATCTGTTCAGTGAAGATAAAACTATGAGTACCTAAAGACTAACAGAAGATGGTGTTAGGATACCTATACTATGCAGAACTAAAATTCAACCCTCGGTTGAGATGGGTCATTTTTCCACTGAGCCCCTCAATTGCGTTGATGTACATCTGAATACCATTTTTGTTTTCTTTTGAAATAACAACTCAGCATTATTAAACATTTTTTTGAAAGTTACGAGAAAAAAAAACAGAACTTTAATCGAGTAGGTGCTTCTCTTGCTGAATTATCATTAGAATCCGGAAAATCTATTATTTCACTGACAGCTTCTATTATTCTTGTAGTGTAGGCTTTCACGGCCGGAGTCTATAGATCTAGATTCATTTTCCGGGCTGAGAGGCCATGGTCTGTTGTTTGGTTTTCTACCAGACGTTTCGTCTGCAACTGCGGCAGACATCTTCAGTGGAGTGGTATCTGAGGTCGCAAAACTCTTCTCGGCGTACCTGAGGCAACTGATCCTGTGGCTGGGTGTGCGGGCCTCGGCCCACTAGTTGCACTATAAATACACCCGCTCAACCAGCCACAGGATCAGTTGCCTCAGGTATGCCGAGAAGAGTTTTGCGACCTCAGATACCACTCCACTGAAGATGTCTGCCGCAGTTGCAGACGAAACGTCTGGTAGAAAACCAAACAACAGACCACGGCCTCTCAGCCCGGAAAATGAATCTAGATCTATAGCTTCTATTAATTTTACCCTTTTTGTGTAAAATATAGAATTGATTTTGGTACGGTATATTGGAATTACACCTCACACCAATGCTTGTAGGTATACACGTTGTTCCACAATTCTGATTAGAACACCAGCACTCTTTGAGGATAATTAAAAAAAGCCAGGTATTCCATGAAGGGTAGAGAAAAATTTTTCGCATGTTTAATTTTAGAACAATTCTACTGCAAGGCTAAATTCAATCTATGTGTAAAACAGTGGGTAAATAAGGTTTGCAGAGCAAGCTTATTAATTTTAGTTTTCAAGCCAATTCAAGTCATTGACCATAACATTGCACTACCATAGGTTTGAGCCACCATCTGATTTTGAACTTTGTATTTCTTAAGAACATTGCACAGTACATTACACAAACCTTGAGCATTTCTGTTTTCACTAACATCGTGAAATCTAAAGAAATACTCTGAATTTCACCTTTTATGTCAACTAGTCTAACAGTGATAGAACATTGAGATGTTTCTGGGATATCAATAGTCTCGTCAACAATATAAGCAAAGAAAGGGGACATACAATCTTTATCCAATTAAATCTTGTATTTCCTTCTTCAGAGCACTTAATGCGTTCATTTTGAATGGTTTTGATATCCCATATTTTCCCAATGTTTTTTTTTTTTTTTTTTTAATTTCACATCCTTACTAACACTAGCAGAAATATAAATTTAAAAATTGCCACGATTTAGAAAACTTCCTCTTCATTATTATCTCTGAATTCAATTTCTTGCATGGCCAGGAGACATGTGACATTAATTAAATTTTCTATATTTCCTTGTTGAGTTTTCTATTTCTTCAGTGTAACTAATTTTTAACACTCTGTTCTGTTTACTGTTTAATAAACTACAAACGCTACATCTTTCTGATAGTGCTATCATCTGGATGTACTCCTACCTTACTGGCCACCAGCAGCGTGCCATATCTAATAACGGTTTCTCATCCTGGCATACTGTAGACACAGGAGTTCCTCAGGGATCAGTATTAGGCCCCTTGCTCTTCTCTATTTATATAAATGGAATTCTAAATCATTTAAGCACTGCAGATATCAAATATATGCAGACAATGTTCAATTGTATATTTCAGCCCGTCCTGATGCACTAAATGATAGCATTAATAGTCTTAATGAAGATCTTGATTCCATCTCTTCCTGGTCTCAACAATTTGGGCTTAACCTAAACGCATGTAAATCACAGGCTACTCTGTTCGCGAACCGTAGACTAATTCCTGATGTCAACGACCTGAATATTCCACCTGTGAAACTGAATAAAACAATCATCCTGTTTGGCTCTACTCGGAGTGTATTTCGAATCTAATCTCAATTGGGATATGCATATTAAATATACATGTAAGAAGGCATTCTCTATTTTCCATTCACTAAAAAGGTTGTATCATTATCCATCTAAATTAAAACAGACGCTGGTACAGACACTCATTCTACCTCACTTTGATTATTGTGATCGATTATTGTTCAGTGATCGCAGGATTGATTCCGCTCAGAAACTACAGCATGTTCATAACGCGTATGTCCGCTTCATTTGTAATGTTCGATACTATGATCATATCTCACCTTCTTTCGAGAAGTTATCATGGCTTAGGTTACATGAGAGGAGAAATCTGCACTCACTTTCTCTCTTATATCGAATTATGCATACTTCATCCCCCTATTATTTATTCGCTCATTTTCATACTCTCTCTTGCTATCATAATATTAATACTCGATCACAACGCGATAACATGCTAGAAATTCCACTTCACACATCATCTCTGTATTCCTCATCTTTCACTGGAACTCTCTGCCGCCTGAAGTCAAGGGCTGCCGAACATTGAAATCTTTCAAATCCAAGTTAGAAAATTATCTTATGACGAGTTGCCAAACTACTGTTATTGCAAGTTACCTTGAACTTTCTGAGCGGGGACAGAGGGGCAGAGGGAAGGAAGTGCATAACGTGGGTGGAGCCAACTGATTTGTTTGCGCATGCTCCGCATCATAATCTCTTGTCAAGAAACATAGGGCTATTTCCTTCACTGTGTACCAGTAGTGTTAACATGGAGCGGTAACCACAGGGTAATAATTATGGTGATATCACACCACTGCCCACAGAGAAAAATTAACGCTGTTATCCACGGCGGAGAAACAGAAATTATTGCAAATATAATTAAATGTTAAGAGGAAGAAAAATTAAACAAATGTTTGCTGGAACCTCTTGATAAGGAATATGAGAGAGCGGCTAAATACTCTGGCAAAAGTATTAGTTCCGTGAAGAGAATTAAGAATAATATTGAATTACAACCGAATGCACCTCACACTACTCCAGGAAAGAATAAGCATGTAATATTTAGAAATTATTGCTATAATAGTTATGCGTGTACTGTGATTGACATAATGAATGACTGTTGTAAGTTATTATTTTGTTATAGGTCTAGTTCTGCAAAACATATTACTTCATTCCAGAAGTGGATGACTTCGATCAACATGTCATTCGGGATACAATCGAAGAATTCTATCTTGTTCAGAAAGTAGTACCTACGATTAAGAAGATAATTCCGAATGGATGATGCCATTGACAAAATAATAATTAATTTTGGACCAAGCGTAGAAGACTATGACGATGATGGCAGTAATGATAGGGATATGGATTGTAATGTAAATTCAAATAATAAGCCTGTAAAATATTGTTATAAGAATATGTACATATCAGCTCTAGGTATAAATTATGTAGGCCTATATAATGTATAGAAATAGCTGCAGTAACTCCTCCATTGCAGGTCCCCAGCCCAGATGGGAGAGGAGGAGTGTACACATGATTATATTTAAATATTTACTCATTACAGGTTAATTAAAACCTGCTAAGAAACCATGTTCTCCTCTGAAAACTGGAGTGTCGTGAGATGATGATGTCTGTAATGAACCAAGTTCTTTTACAGTAGAGAGCCGTAAAGTGTAAGAACCAACATTTTCTGAAAAGAGGCACGTTACCCGAGGGAGAGGCATCCTTGCCGTGCCGTTACGTTGATGAGTACATGCCGTACCGAGTAGTTCGAAAGACAGACTTAGGGGATGTAAGGTTCAAGATAACTTGCAAGAACAGTAACTTACTATTCTGACAAGTTTTGTATTGCATGTTTCCACGTATTCACATTTTTTTATGTTCTAGTGATATTTAACTTATTTTATATTTTTGGTTTCATATTTCCCGATAATGGTATATCTATAATGTGATAAGTTGAGCTATATATACTGCCTGTGTCTCACGTCCTGAACCGAGAGTTCCCTAGTGCTTATAACCACGCCTCTTAGGTCTGCTCGGACTATCACTGCAGCTGCAGCGTGCGGCACAACAGCATATTACATGTTCTGAAAACATTATCCTATGCCATTGCAGGGGTCTTTACTGTTTATAATGATGGATACTGTAATCATGGTTACCACTATCGCTATTATCTCTGATGGCGATTTCCGAAAATGTATGTACACACTAGGCCACTATGTGTTCAGTCTGGACAACTGCTGAATTACCATATAGCAGCGTTTCTTAAAGTATGTTCCGGGGTTCCGTGAGCCCTATATGATTTTAAATTTTATTTTATACTTTTTTACTTGGTTATTTAACGACATTGTATCAACTACTAGCTTATTTTGCATCGATAGGATGGATGATAGCGAAATGGTATATGGCGAGATGAGGTCGGGGATTCGCCAATGATTACATGACATTCGCCTTATGGTTGGGGAAAACCTCGGGAAAATTCCAACCAGGTAATCAGCCCAAGGGGGAATCGAACATGCACCCGATCGCAACTCTGGATCAATAGGCAAGCGCCTTAGCCAACTGGGCTGCTCCGGTGGCTATTGTACACTTAGTGGATACTATAAAAATATATAAATGTTACGAAAATATAAATCAATAATAACATGAAACCACTGATGATGATGATGATGATGATGATGATGATGATGATGATGATAATGATAATAATGATGATAATAATAATAATAATAATAATAATAATAATAATAATAATAATAATATTCCAATAATATGCGTAATAACAATATGTTTAATGAACATCTAAAATGGAAAATACCCATAATACCACTTTCATCACTGGATTCTCTGGGTATCTGTTCAATAAAACAAAATATGTTACTGAAAAGACAAAATGCATAAGTACAGTATAAATGAGATTACAACTTCCAGCCATAAAACCAGATTAAAAGCTTTAAAGCAAATACATTTGTCCCACTGAACAGAATTATTGAGATACTAGCTTTCACTTGTCTGTTAATTATTAAATACTAATAAAATATTAAAAGGATTCTGCAGTTACACTTTAGATTAAAAGCGGTGGAAAAAGTTTGAGAAACACTGCCATAGAGGAAAGAGTTTACGGATGTGTACACATGACAACCATGATCGCAATTAGGTCGATAATCTCAAGTAGAGACTGTAGTCTACCACTGGTATTAGTGTTTAGTTACAGGAATTGATGAGTAGGATATAATTTGTTTTGTTAGGGGGACAGCCTATACATTCGTTTGTCCATGGCTGATCTTGCTCCATAGCTGACAAAAGGAATCCTGAAAAGGTCGATATGTTAAACGTAGGGTAGTAGGCACATGCTGTACCCAGGACCTCTCACTTTCCCCCTCTGCGTCTTGCCCCGCAAAGAAACAGCTCAGGAAGTGAGGCACGGGCAGTAATCATAATTTTCCTTACTGTGTGTACCTAAAAATATTGTATTCATTGTATGCTTTGTACTGCAATATTTTATTATTATTATTATTCTTATTATTATTATTATTATTATTATTATTACTATTCTTATTATTATTATTATTATTATTATTATTATTATTATTATTATTATTATTATCAATAATTGTCTTATTTTTTTATACTTTGTCTCATTTATTTTGACCTGCTGTTCACATTTTATTATGCTTTTCCTTTCTTTCTGTATGTTATATATTATGTCTGATTTCTACTTACTTGTTGTTTAAATTTTATTATTATTATTATTATTATTATTATTATTATTATCTTATTCAGTTTTGTGTGTAAAATTGTAGTTTACTTTGTAAATTTGTAGTGTTTTTTGTAACGTAGTTTTACTCCTGGTTGAGTGTTAGAGAAGACCGTATGGCCTTAACTCTGCCAGGTTAAATAAGTAATTATTATTATTATTATTATTATTATTATTATTATTATTATTATTATTAACTTACTTCGTCCTACTACTGCACCACACAGCTGAACAACCAAGCGAATTTATGTGTTCTGCTTGTATCATTTTTTTTTTTTTTTTGAAAATGTGAAAATTTCGGGAGTAGATCTAACCTGCTGAAGTTTAATCCTTTCCTTAATATAATTTCGCCATTAAAAGCGAATCTCCAACAACATAACCACAGTTTCACCACTCACATCCATTGCTACAAGTTCACTACAGCAGACTCAAGTAAGTAGGCTTTAGCCAAATTCAATTCCCCTCATGGCTTCTATTTGTTATGAACGCATGCACAAGAAAACTTCTTTAATGATTTAATTGCTGTTGACAGTGACTCCACTACTGTATTAAGTGCAACCTGCAGTGATTTTTGTTGATAGCAACACAAATTACATGTTCTTTACCACAGTCACAGACGTGGTCAGCTTGACATTGCCATCTCAGCTCTATGGGCCAGGATAATTTCCCCGAAAATCCACTGCTGCAATTGGAAGCACTTCATAGTAAATGGTGTATTCTTTGTCCCACCAGATGCACAACACTGACACCACCTTTTGCACACGAACCTTCTTTTTCTTGTTAGGGTTCAACCATTACTTTCTGTTCTTGTTGTTGATATAAAGGCACCATTTTTCGTCACTAATAACAATCTGGGACAAAAATGATTGATGTTCTTAATGACGACAAGCAAGCATAGCACATATGGTAACATCCTAATTTTTTTTGTTTCTGCTCAATACACCTAATTTTTTTACTTTGCCCATGGAATGCAAATTTCGTATGATGGTTGACTGGTCACAATTCATCACAATGACGAGTTGACTGATGTGTATCATTGTGAATTAAAGTGTTTAAACAGTCTTCATCAAAGTCAATTGGTCTTCCTGAACATGGAAAATTATTCATGTGGAAATGGTCCTCTTTGAAACAAGGAAACCATTTTCGTGCCATACTTTTCCTGATGGCATTCTTCCCATAAATGACACAAATAGTTCTAGCAGCCTCCAATGCTGTTACTCCTCAGTTAAACCCAAACAAGAGGGTATGTCGGAAATGTTGGATTTTTTCTACTTGATATACTAATTTATTTAGCTCATAATAATATTAACACAAGCTTTCTTAAAAATGTAAAAATCTAAGACGTATTCAGTAATAGATACTACATACAATATTAAAATAATAAATAACAAATTTCTTACAAATGCCCTACTGCCATTTGGATGTAAAAAAAAAAAAACCTACGAACTTATGCATTAACCTGTTATTTAACTTTCACATCCTGTGTTGTTAGATATTAGATACACGAATTTGCTACAATATTATTTGCGTCATACCAACCACCACCATTGACACTGTGATTACCCCCACTACTACCACTATTAACACTACCACCATAAACACTTACTACCACCATTATTAATGTCACTATTACACTACTAATACTGGTTATGAAAGTACCTTGTTTATTGCTATTATTACTGCTAACTACATTTTTACATACCATTTCATTATACTCCATAATATGCCTTCGTATTGCTGAAGTATTGACCCATGTGACAAAATCCTCTGAATTCCTAAAAAGAAAATGTTACCAATCAATATGAATGCATACATACAATACATAATCATAACATTTCGCACCCCTTTTTTTAATAAACAAATTTAAAATTACCACAGCATTACTTGAAACTAACACACTCCAAATAAAACCACAATTTAAAATGATGCATGAACAGAAAGTCTACAGTAAATATGTCTAATGTCATTATGTTTACTTTTTGTATGTAATGACAGTAGGTCTACGACAACATGTCTACATAAAGTAGGTCTAATCTGCCTTTTAGTCTATCTGAAAAAATGTCTACAAATGAAAATGCCTACTAGGAAAAGTCTACTAATGAAATAATTGTTGTATAACACTTATTTAATTACATTACTGAAGTTTTAAGGAATACATTTATAGCACTTTATTAAGAAGAAATAATAGAAATTTATAATTACATCTCGCCTTCATTCCCATGTATAGGTTGACTTTGTAATTTCAACCTGTAGCTTAGACTTCTCAGATAAACTCTGATTTCACCCCTATCTTTATATAGGCTACTTGATAATTGTCTACCATTCTTTCTACTTGCTGTTGCTTTATTTGGTATGGCTTCTTTATTGTGTATTTTATATTTCCGTGGCTAGCCAAAAATTTGAGTGATAATTTCATTGTCTATTTGATCTTTCCTGATGTGATCGAGGAACTTCCAAATTGACATATGGTGCATCAGAAGCATTTTCTGAAATTTACAGAGCCATCCCTCGACACTATTGATGTGCGTTGTGATCTATCTTGCACTAAATCATATACATTCCACACATTTGGTGGATAGCGTGGTGGTACCGCTTGGCATCTTCCTCCCTTTGGTGTCCCTCTAATATAGATTTTGTTTCATTGTAACTGACTGTTGGTTCAACTTCAGCACTTACATCTTACATATAATGCATCAAACACTTCTTCTGCGTCATCTGGGTGAATGAATGCCATAACAGTGAGCTCCCTAATTTAATTTTGGACTGTTAAATCATCGTTACTGTAGGCTTCTTTAAGCCCTTCATTTACCACTCTCTTCCAAAGTGGAAGAGGCAGCCCTTGATCATAGTTCTTTGCAAAGCTGTACTAATTGCATTCGTACTAGCAATTTCAAAATCAGGAAGACTTTTCTGTGGATGCAAATCCAAGTTTAATGTAGCACAGAGGTTTTTCAGCTGTGTCAGTATAGTGACATATGTAGCTTTAGTTTCTTGTACATATACTATATACTAAGGAATATACTTGTCCATTCAAATTATTACCCGTAACACATGTAGCATTGCACGTATCACAGAAAGCACACCTCCAGTCCATCTTGTTGCCATCCTAATTTATATGCCTTAAATGATAGTCAAAATTGTTGTGCACCAGAATTTTCTTTCCTTTTTGCCGAGTCTATAGTGTTAAGTGTTCACTGTGAATTCTAAATTTCCATTTGGTTCCTTTAATTATATTACCTAGGATACATAATTTGCATTTACAGTAGTAGACATTATATACGTACACATTTTGCCTTTAAATTTTCACTACAGACCTTATTGTAAATTAGACTTTTCATATGTAGACATATTTCTCGGTAGTCTTATTAACAGTTAGACCTACTGTCCATAGACCTAATATCTGGAAATCTTTAAAATCATAATAAAATAAAATAACAATTATAATTACTTAAAAAAGGCATTGTAACTCACGCAAATCAAGCTTACAGGTATAACTCCCTGTAAAGTTGATTCTATGTTGGTACCCAATAAAAGCAATAAAGGACTCGGATTTAAGGGGTCTTAGCACGAAAACTAAGCAATAAAGCTCAGTTCCCACAGTGTGTTTCTGTGATGGGACTGCTGATGGCAGTTCTGCATGCTTACTTGCTGGAAATTCTGCACCCTGGTGCCTGCTTTGTTAGCTATCATGCTGGATTTCAAGATTAGGTAGCTTGCTATTTTTCGTGTTAGCTTGCATGCTGAAACGAAAAATGATATATAGTATCACCGATGGAACCATGTTGCCATGTTCGTTGTTTTCCAACTAAATCTGTTTTCTTTTTCTGTATTCCTTAGTTTCTAAGAAACAGCAATTAAATATCGGACTTCAGCTGTTTTACACTTCTGGTTTAATTACTTTATTATTTAGGGCTTTTAAGGAACCCGGAGGTTCATTGGCACCCTCACATAAGCCCGCTATCGGTTTCTATCCTGAGCAAGATTAATGTAGTCTCTAAATCATATTCCACCTTTCTCAAATCCATTTTAATATTATCCTCCCATTTACGTCTCGGCCTCCCCAAAGGTCTTTTTCCCTCCAGCCTCCCAACTAACACTCTATATGCATTTCTAGATTTGCCCATACGTCCTACATTCCCTGGCCATGTCATATGTCCGGATTTAAAGTTCCTAATTATGTCAGGTGAAGAATACAGTCAACTCCGGATATAGTGAACCTCTGCAGACTTGCATATTTCGTTCACTATATCCGAAGTTCCTTAATCCGAAGTTTCTCTCTCCTAACCTTAAATGACAGGAATGAATGAAATTGTGAACAAGAAAATAAAATACTATACAGTAATTAAAATATGCCATTTTTGTGGAATGGATTATACTGTATACTGTTATTCATAGTTGATTTACTTAAACTATGCTGTCGACCTACGTCCTCTTGCGAAAGACCACGTTCAACATCACCCAGAATATTCGCCTTATCTTCCAAAGAAAACACTTTACGCTTCAACATTTTTATACAGTACATTCACTGTTCGAACACTAGAAATAGACTGATCAGGTAGAAATGACGAATGCTGTTATGGTGTGACTGCGTACCCAGCCTTGGAATATCCCAGGTCACTTAATGGAAACTGGGAGGGTATTGATGGAGTTTGAAAGCCATCGAAATCTTACCTCATTTATGATCTGGACATAATGTTCATCCCCTTTTAATAAAAGAAGGCAATTTCATTTTCCGTTGTTTCGAAGCTATCCATCATAATGGAAATGTTTCTGAGAACGAAAGTCAACCCTTTGACGGTGGAGGATTATAAACAGCAGTAGAGTATTGTGCTTGAGAACAGAATGGCAATCCTTCGGTCATGGAGTGAGGTAAGGTCGTCACGTGTTGCCTGAATTTACAGTACAGCTCATTGTCTAGGAATCACTAATCCTACCTTTGTCCTGTGTCTAAAGGAGTAAGAAACTTAGAATGTTGTTCTCAACACATTCTTTCAATTTTATACAAGAAGGTCTGACTTGAAATAAGAATTTGTCACGATACGACTCTTTTAACTTCAATTCTTAAGGTTCACTATAACCGAAACGAGGGTTTGCTATAAACGGAAATATTAATGTACTTTTTAATGTATGTGGGTCGGGACCAACGATTTATATAGCCAAATGTTCACTATAACCGAGTTCACTATAGGGGCATTCTATGTCAAATCAACACAAAAAAGTGGACTTTTCAACCCGACCACCTCAGATTTTCATTAAATTTGGTAGGATGGTAAAGAACCTTAAGTTAAGTAATTATGTAAAATTTTAGCCCTCAATAATGCACGATATCCCTACAGCAATTCTGTCAATATGAGAAAAAAATGTAAAAATGTCGCATACTATGTCAACAAAAATAATTCATAACTTCTCTTCTAATTGAGGTAGAATCTTAAACTTGGGCTTATTTTAAAGCTAAGGGATCATATGTTTCAATAAAAATAGGTTTGCATCAAAGTAATGAGTTCTTTATTGAATAGTCACGTGAAACACATTTTAACATTGAATATCTATAAATGCGGGACATAAATTATTTCGCGAAAAATGTATGTTACAGAGGTAAGAGTATTCTCCCCTTGGTGTAAGTTTCATTTTGGAAACGTTTCAGGAATATCAGTAAAAAAATATATCAATGTATTGGTTTGTAGCACTTAACCCCGTCTTACACCAACACTGCATGCGCACAAGTTCCTACTTGTCTGATAAGCTGCGTCATCGATCTGTCAGGCCGTCATGAGTGGCAGTTTATAGTCTTCAATTTATACAAAACGTGCAATCTGTTTCAAGTGCAGTGTCGTTAGTTTTTGTAGTATGTGGTAGTTTTGTGCGATGTAATGGAGTCGCGTTTTAAGTTATAGGCCTATGTTTGCTGCAATCCCTTCGAGAAATCAGGGCTCTGTAATTAAAGGAAAAATTTAAGAAGTGTTATATCGTGGATGCTTAATGTATTTCCTGATTTAAAACAGGAACAAAAGGTGTGCGCTATGTGTCGCAAAGAAATAAAAATATAATATGATGCTATTACGCAGAATCCTCATAATGACTCTAGTAATGAAGAATACGTCGACTCTACAGCAAATGTAAGTTCATTAAATACAAGTCTTTTTAACCAAGGTGTGTTCCTTATTAAACAAGAAAGGCTACAACAAGAGAAATATAAGAGACAGAAATTTGAAAATATTGTAAAAGACAAAATCTTCGATATAAAGATGCCGAGGAACCAGGACCTTTCTGATTCTGAAATTTTGTCTCAGTTGCAGGAAAATTTTCAAAATTCAGGTAAAAGTGAGAAAATCACCGTTTTAACACTACTATCTAAAAGCTGCAGCGTAAATAATATAAAAAAGAGTTTCTTTCAGCTTTCGAATACATAATTCGGAAAGCCAAAGTCCTGGCAAAGGGAAAAGGAATTTTGTGTTCACCAAACCCGAAACCTGGAAAACCCTTGCTCGCGGCTGTTGCCGGTAAAGTTAAAAAATTCTGTTGTTCTGACGAGATAAGCAGAATGATGCCTGGTAAGAAATATTTGTTGTGATTAAAGAATCAGGGAGTAAATCACATGAGCAGAAATTAATTATATGCAGTGTTTAAAAATTCTAACCCTGACCAAGAAATTGTATTCTAGCTGGAGTTAGTGGACTATACTGTCTGTGTTTGTGTCCTATCAGAATGTAAAACTTATGTCGGAAGCAATTTATTTTCAGGTCTACGTGGATTTCAAGAAAATTTTTCTTTATACTTTCCAACTTAACATTTCTTGGCTACTATGGTGTGCAATCCTCCTCATATAAATTGCTTGTTCAGGAAATATACAGAATGTCCTGAACCATTCAAAATAAGAGAGGGTTTAGAGAAATGTTTCGTATAAAACTGCAGTGAATCAGTGACCTACAAGCAGTGGATGACGACTGACCGATCAACGCTTGAGACTATAATGAAACCCACAGACAAATTTTTCGACTGTCTCTTGGAGAAACTTGGTGATTTACTGACTCACTCATTTATATCATCTGAACAAAGTAAGTTTCTACGTGATATGAAATCATTTCTACAGCCATGCCTGCTTGTTGTGTTATGCGACTTCGCTGAAAACTATTATTTCGTAATCCAAGATGAAATTCAGTCATATCACAGGACTAATGTGCAGACAACCATTCATACTTTCGTAATATATCATAACGAATCATCATCCGATACAGTCTCTATTAAAAATCTGGTAATAATTTCACACTGCCCGAAATATGACACTACAGCTGTACATCTGTTTCAAAAATATCTAATGGAGTCATTAAAACAAACATCTGTAATTCACCACAAAAATTATGTATTTCTCCGATGGATTCTCTGCTCAGTATAAAAATAGAAAAAAATTTCCTGAACCTCACATTACATGAAGAAGATTTTGGATTTCCAACAGAATTGCATTATTTTTGCATATCGCATGGCAAAAGAGCATGCGACGTTGTATGTGGGACACTTAAAAGGTTTGCGGCTTGTGCTAGTTTGCAGAGACCATCCGATAAACAAATAACTACACCTAGGGAATTGTACGACTGGACAAGGCATCATCTCCCAAACATTAATACCGTTTATGTGACTAAAAAAGGCTATACTGAAGAGGAAAAAATGCTTGCTCTTCGATTTGCAAAATCCACCGCAGTGCCTGGAACACAAGTTTCATACAGTCCTGCTGTTTAGGATGGGTATTATACTTGCTAAGCAGTTTTAAAATGCAGTTGAAACAACGCAGCATCCTGTCTGGAAAGATGATCAGGCTATTTCATCTCAGCTATGAAAGGTAAGCATTTCTTACAGAACTTCAGGTTTAACAAAATCCATGTGACAATAATTTATTTCAGGTAATAATTTAAAAAATTCGAATTATATACTACATGTTAAATTACATAGCGACATTCAAGAATATGATCAAATATAATTAAACACAATGAATGTGTGGGACATAATTATCGCGACTTATACGGTTAGCTTACGCTTGCTGTGACATAATAATTTTTATATTTATAACCTATGAAGATTCCAAGTTGAAACTTATCAGTTCATTATATCACTAATTGAGGCGTACTATATATTTTTTTCATTAAAATAGAAGCCCTGCATTTTTAAATATGAATATATGAAAATTGTTTCACCATGTTTTTTTAGTGTAATTGAATACATGCAGAAAACAATATAAGTAATAAAAACTATCACATATTAAGAATGTATCACCCAATTTTTTTTAATTTATCTGGAGACGTTGTTGAGATATATAATTTTAATTGAAGCGGCGTGCTTACAAAAATGTGATTTTTCTTCATGTTTGAAACGCCACGACAGAAAACGAAAAGCACAGGACACATGAAACTCGGCAGTTTTAGTTAGCATGGCAGGTCAAACAAACCCTCAAATTTTGAAAGAAATCTGAGTCGGTCGGGTTGAGCATCTTGTTGATTTGATATGGAATGACCCTATATCCAGAGTTGACTGTACTTTATTACAACATTTACTATTGTTAATGTAGGATTTTAGTTTTGTTTCGACTGTATAACATCACAACATTACATACAACATAAAAGATGCATTGCCCGACAGCAGCACCACTTCCACTAATTTCTGTAAATTTGGAGAAAACCACAAACATCGAATTTATGTGATAGCATAGCAATGTAACAACACACAAAGTTCTCTTAAAATCCCTGCCACAAAATTTTGTTTCACAGCATTTGACTCTATCCTGCTTAAAGAAGATTTACTTCAATAAATACACAAACAGTGTTGAATTCAGACCTTTTTCCCCAGCTGAAGCTGGGACCGATAAGAAAAGAAATAATAATTCAGATCTTATCTAAGAAGAACAGAGGTAGTTTTCCACTCACGATTTAATTTCTTTTTCATCATCAGTGTTGGCAAATGATGAAGCAGTAGATGATTTTCCAACTTGAACTGTGGAAAGAGCCAGTTGCATATGAATGGTAACCAACATAGTAACAAACACAACAATCAGCAGTGTACCCATCACAGCATCAAGGTTACTGGCCAGCAAGGAAACAAGCACTGTGGGAACTAGGCTTAAAAAAATATGTAAAATATATTTCAATAAAATGTATGCAATAAAAATGACAAAGGGTAAGACCAAAATATATAGTTCAAAAAACAAAAATAAATAACAAAAACTATAAAACCCACCAAATAGAAAATGTCCAGCAATGTTACCTAAAAAAATATTCAGTGTACAAGGTCCGAATATTAAATTCAAGTTAAAATAAAAAGCATCTAAAACTGCTTCCAGGTTTATAGAGGTCTGAACAACAAATGATAAGACCAAAAAAATTACATAATTTTGTCTATGCCTGTGCTTAATAACAATAAAATATACAGACAGCATTTACATAATTAGAATCATTACAAAGAGAGTCATGTAGCATAGAACATAATGATGTTGATTCTGAGCACCATCACAATTGGAACAATATAATAAATTATCCACTGTCACTGGAACTAGGGGCGACACTCTTAGGGTACAAAGACATGTGCTTTTCCAAGAAATGTCGTAAATTAAAATACAATATAAAAATTACAAACAGTTCAGACAGTTGACTAAACAACAAACAATTATGTCAGTATTACAGAATTGTTTATTAAATCGAATGCATAGTGATATAAGGGATTTTAATGAAAGTGGAACTAGTGTTCTTTCTATTCCAGAAAAAATATTAAAAACAAAACCAGAACATACCACTGTCCATGTTGGCCTGGTAAAGCGCATTATATACAGTATCATGCATGACTTTGAACTAAAAGTGGGTCCCAATAACAAATTATTAGCTATAATTAAAAAAAAATCAATTTTCCATGGATGAGAGTTTACTTCCTCGACAGAAAAAAAACAGTTTAAATGAAAAAAGTACCAAAATCTAGGGGGGGGGGGGGAGATTAACTAACAGAGTCATATTAAAACTTGGAGACATGTTTCACATACATAATTCTGAACATACATAAAATTATTGCAGCAAAATTCTGGAGTTTGGAAGCCTTTTTCGTGTGAAATAAGTGTAGAAATGAGTTATATATAAATTTTTTTTGTGTTCTGATATTTGTCCTTCAACTCAATACCATTTTGCAAGCCAATTAATTGTAACTGTAGTTCATTTATTTATTTATTATTTTTAATGTCATAAGCATCGAAAGTGATGCTATAAACTAAATAGTAACAATAAAGATAAGAAATAGAAAATGGATATAACAAATGCAATTTAAAACAAAAAAGAAACTAAAATAAAATTAACAATACATTCTATTGAAAAATATTTAGGTCTACTGCCAATGCGTAACATTATTTTTGTAGCTCACTCTAACATGATCACTTTCATCTTCATTATGGAGCAATTCAGGTTTTCAACCACATAATATGCTTTGTCTGCATATTTATTAAAATCCTGTTAGTAACACAATGAGTAATGTTGTTAAAGATTATATTTTGATATTTTGTTTAGTATTTTGTAACATACTAAACATTTTGCTCCATCATTTTCTTCTATAAATAGAAAGCTTTCTTCCCAAATGTCTGGAAAATTTTTAGGTATATAGGATGATCTTTCCAATTCTGATGTAGGTACTAGCCATCATAAATACGTAACAGTATGTTGCACTCCACCATTGATAGACTACAGTTTACAACTGGACAGCCCTCAGTGAGAGTAGTAAACAGACTTGCATAGTCTCGAGCAACCTTGAGCTGAATTCACGGACTCTGCCCTATATGGACACACAAGTTTGAAGTTACACTTGAAATGATGGGACAGGACCATAGAGAGACAGAGATGGAAGTAATAATACTAATCAAAACCGAGCATGACGGTGTAATAGTTATCATTTTCGGCTTTCATTCTGGAGGTCTGGGCTAGATTGCAGGGGCTGGCTATTCTGATCTTGCTTTTAATGGTTTCCCAAGACCCTCTAGGCGAATGCTGGGATAGTATCAATTTCAAGGACACAACCTGATTCTTTCCCAAACTTCATTACTGAGGGGTGGGAAACAACCTCTCTCAGAGAACTTAGCCTCTCCCCATGATAGGCCTTCCACCTGTACTCGGCAAAGTTGTGCCTCTTCAGTACAAAGAAGAGAATAGATGCATTTGAAATGTGGATATGGAGAATGGAATGTGCGAAGTGGACAGACAGAATAAGAAATGAAGCTGTGTTGGAAAGAGTGATTGAAAAAAGAATGCTGCTGAAACTGATCAGGAAGAGGAAAAGGAATTGGTTGGGTCATTGGCTGAGAAAAAACTGCCTACTGAAGGAATGGTGAACAGGAGAAGAGTTCGAGGTAGAAGAAGATATCAGATGATAAACGACATTAAGATATATGGATCAGATGAGGAAATAAAGAGGAAGGTAGAAAATAAGAAAGACTGGAGAAAGCTGGGTTTATAGTGAAAGACCTACCCTTGAGCAGAACATTAAATGAAATGAATAATAAAACTAGAAAAAGAATCTTATTGCCTACACAGGCAGACTTCAATAATTCCATTATAAAAGTAGATGTACTGAAAACATATAGTAGGTATGAAAGATGATGATTGTGACTGTGTTAATATGATGCGTCTTTTGCATGCAATGGTGGCTGGCTTTGGTATAAAAAAATCACAAAGAAGAGAGAATGAGAAAAAATAGGTAAGAAATGATAGATTAAAGGAAGAGTAAAACACGACAGCCACCAATTTCCAATGCACATCCAGTCACCAACATGAAGGAACTCATCTCATCTGGAATTATCTTAGAGATTGATATTTCTTTCTTGAATTAAATGCAAATAATTCAACATATTAAGAATTCAGTAAAATTCTAGTTTATATAAGTAAATGTGCACCCTGTTATTTAATTTCTAGAGCACTGGCTTGTATTATGAATATCTCCTTCCATACATTGCTGAGTCGAAGAGTAACTTATGGTGGATATTTTGTTGGTGCAAGTTTCCTTAAGAGATACTCTCACTTCCCCTGGTAAAATTCCAATAATTCTTCAGTATCACTCCATCACTGTTCCACTAAATGTCAATCCTTACCAGTATGCATTATAACATACTCTCCAGCATTTGGCAGGATACCTCATATCTGACCAACTACTCCAGATGAAAACAGATTAAGGGAGAGGAAAAAAAAAAGGTAAAGAATGAAATAAAAGCCCAGTTTCCTTGCTAGCCAGCAAGCTTGGTGCTATGATGGGTATGCTGCTGACACCCGTGTTTGTTACTATGCTGGTTAGTGTTCATACGCAGCTAGCTCTTTTCACAGTTCAAATTGAAAAATCATCTGCTGCTTCATCAGTTGCCAACACTCATGATGAAAAAGAAACTAAACTATGAGTGGAAAGCAACTAAAGTCCTACATTAACAACAGCAAATTTTGTATTAAAGAAATTAAATCAGAAGTATAAACAGCCAAAGTCCGATACTTAATTGCTGTTTCTGAGAAACTCAGGAATACAGAAAGAAACAGATTTAGTTGCAAACAACGAACATGGCAATACGGTTCCAATGGTGATATGATATTATATTATCATCTTTGGTTCCAGTATGCAAACGGACATGAAAAATAGCAAGCAATCTAATCTTGAAATCCAGGATGGTAGCTAACAAAACAGCCACCATTGGGCAGGATATCCAGCAAGCAAGTACACAGAACTGCCATCAGCGCTTCCAGTATGCAGTCCATCACAGAAACAAGCACCATGGGAACCGGGCTTTAGAGGAGTAATAAGTAAATCCTCGTATGATGGAATGATGATAATGATAAAGCACATTAGGTAAAGCAATATTTGTCAATCACTTTAAAACATGAACAAACTGTGATTTCTTGTCTTAAGAGTATAACAGATGTACATTAACATAAATTTAAAAAACAATAAGGATGTCTTATGCTACAAAACTTCCCTCCATTTCATATATCGGGCATACATCTGGGAAATATTTATGTTAATTTAATTCACTCCTATTCATAAATACTAAACCTGGTAACAAGAAATGCTGGGTCTTTTACAACTTCAGATCCAACTCTCACATGTCCTTGTTGCACGAACTTCGTAGCCATGCGTACAGATCCACACATCTTGCTTTTCATCATTATTACTGGGAGTCGACGGCGGCAGAAGCATGAAGCATTCACTTTGTCACACAAAGACAAATCCCATTTTGTTGGAATCAGACCCATCATATATCTATAAAAATAAATAGCAAAATAAAGTTAAAAACTGTATTTCTTTTTCAGTATGGTGGTAAACAACCATGAAGAAAGAACTGTATTACCCATCACAGAAAATAGCATGAAAGGTGAAAGACCTATTTGTCTCGTATTTCAGTCTAATGTAGACTAACTAAAATTTTAAAATATGAGCTATGAACATCTTACTAGTAGGTACAGTAAAACCTCGATTATCTGTCTCTTCATTAACTGATAAGACCATTCTACTTTATTTGTCTCTTCATTAACTGATAGGACCATCCTACTTTATTTTTTTAATAACACATTCAGCTGAAATTCTGTATGTATTCAAAACGGAGAGTAGAAAAAAAGACTGAGATCCTCGACTTATTTTCTGTTAGAAAAAGTTCAATTACTTAACTTATAATTGTTACAATACTAATTGTTCACAAATACTGGTCTTTAACTTTTCCTCCCATTTAATCTTCCTATAAAATAGAAATTTACCCTTTTAAATTAGTACAATTATTAAGGGCATTACACAGTTTTAAAAACGTTATATCAATATTAATACTAGTACAGCAGACATTCGAACTTTCAGGGGGGAGGGGGGCAGACTGTAATTTTGACCATTATTTGGTAATTGGAGAATTAAGAGAAAAGCTATCAGTAGCCAAGAAAGTAGAGCAAGAAGTTAATATTAGTAGATTCAATATTCTGAAATTAAAGGACGTGGAAACTAAGCAACATTATAAGGTCGAAATTTCAAATAGGATTGCCACGTTAGGCAGTTCCGACGAAGTTGACAAAGAGTTAGATGTTAATAGTGTGTGGGAAAATATCAGAGATAATATCAAAATTGCAACTGAGCAGAGCATATGTTATTACGAAACTAAGAAAAAGAGATCGTGGTTTGATGAGATCATTTCATTGTAGTAAAAAGAAGGAAACAGACAAAATTGAAATTTTTACAGGATAAAGTAGAGGCGAACAGAGATAATTATTTCAATGCAAGACAGAATGCAAGTCATTCACTTAGGAATAAAAAGAGAGATTACTTGAAGGAAGAACTGAATGAGGTAGAAACAAAGAGAAAGAAAAATAAAACCATTCGAGATTTATATAAGGATATAAAGGAATTTAAGAACAGATATCAGGGAAGGGTAAATGTGATCAAGGATGAGAATGGTGACTTGCTTACAGACTCTCACTCAATCCTGAACAGATGAAAAAAACTATTTTGGGCAACTACAAATGTACATAGGACAAATAGAAATGATGACGACGAAATTCAATTACAAACTGCTGAGCCGTTTATACCCAAACCCACACTTTCTGAAGTCGAAATTGTTATAGAAAATCTGAAAAAGTGCAAGTCTCCAGATATCAATCAAATTCCAGCAGAATTAACACAAGAGAGTGGAAGCGCATTATCTAGCGAAATTTATAAGCTTGTACTTGCTATGTGGGAAAAGGTAACTGTTCCAGAACAATGGAAGGAGTCCATAATTGTACCTATTTTTAAGAAGGGGGACAAGACTAACTGTAGTAACTTTCGAGGAATATCACTTTTGTTAATGTCGTACAAAATTTTGTCCAATATTCTTTTGAGAAGATTAACTCCATATTATATAGATGAAATTATTGGGAATCAGAAGTGCGGTTTTAGGCGTAATAGATCGACTATTGATCAGATTTTTTTGTATTCGACAGATATTGGAGAAAAATGGGAGTATAAGGGTACAGTACATCAGTTAAACATAGATTTCAAAAAGGCATATGACTCGGTTAAGAAAGAAGTTTTATATAATACACTTATTGAATTTGGTATTCCCAAGAAACTCGTTCGATTAATTAAAATGTGTCTCAGTGAAACTTATAGCAGAGTCGGATGTTTTTCCCATTCACGGCGGGCTAAAGCAAGGAGATATACTATCACCTTTACTTTTTAACTTTGCTCTAGCATATGCCATTAGGAAAGTTCAGGATAACACGGAGGGTTTGGAATTGAACGGGTTACATCAGCTTCTTGTCTGTGCGGATGACGTGAATATGTTAGGAGAAAATCCACAAATGATTAGGGAAAACACAGAAATTTTACTTGAGGCAAGTAAAGCGATAGGTTTGGAAGTAAATTCCGAAAAGACAAAGTATATGATTATGTCTCGTGACCAGAATATTGTACGAAATGGAAATATAAAAATTGGAGATTTATCCTTCGAAGAGGTGGAAAAATTCAGTTGGAGCAACAGTAACAAATATAAATGACACTTGGGAGGTAATTAAATGCAGAATAAATTAATCGCCCCATGTAGAAAGGGATTCAGTCACAAATTTTGAAAACACAAGACATCGATGGAAATCATATCTTTATGGGTGGCTCCATCAGCCTTCTTGGAAAGATAGAAACTGAAGCATCAGGCTCAGAGTTCTATGCAGAAAGGAATATAATGTACAGAATGTTTTTTTTAGTTTTCTTAAAACTAGGTCTAATGGACTGAAGTCCTTTCTGCATGGGGTGGTTCAAATATGGAAAATGCGTGTTCTTATTTAGTTGAGAAGCTTCTGTCATCTAGTCTGGTGTCAAAAAATCTGAAAGTTAGAATTTATAAAACAATTCCATTACCGGTTGTTCTGTATGGTTGTGAAACTTGGACTCTCACTTCGAGAGAGGAACAGAGATTAAGGGTGTTTGAGAATATGGTGCTTAGGAAAATATTTGGGGCTAAGAGGGATGAAGTTACAGGAGAATGGAGAAAGTTACACAACATAGAACTGCATGCATTGTATTCTTCACCTGACATAATTAGGAGCATTAAATCCAGACGTTTGAGATGTGCAGGGCATGTAGCACATATGGGCGAATCCAGAACTGCATATAAAGTGTTAGATGGGAGGCCGGAGGGAAGAAGACCTTTAATCTTGCACAGGATAGGGACTGATGGCGGGCTTATGTGAGGGTGGCAATAAACCTGCGGGTTCCTTAAAAGCTATTTATAAGTATATGAATATTAAAATTCAAAAACCTCCTATTAATCTACACTTTTATTAAGATTTCAGTCTCTGGGTAAATTAAAACACATGTTTCACATCTTCTTCTGCCCGCTAAGGGGGCAGATATTCCTATCCATGTTTCCTCTCTTGTTCTCTAATTTTCATATTTCCAATCTCTATCATGCCATGCTAGTTCTCTCCTTTCTCTCCTCTCTGGTGTTCGTTGGTTCTCAAGTATTCTTCCTGCTCCCTTATAGTTTTCATATCTCTACAATTCTTCAATGATATTAATTCACTTAAATTTTAACAAAGCTCGTATCATGTTATTTCATTACATATTAACTGTGCCAATTTTCTTCCATAGCCACAGCCAGACGAGAAGATTTTCAATGACAAATGAAACTGGAATTACCTAGTATACACTAGGTTAGGTGAAGTACAAGTGGCAGACAGAGCAGTAAATGGTGTTTGGTGCTTTCCAAGGTTCTGTCACAACTCGAATATGCCTGGGCACATTTCTTTTGTTACAAATACTGCTGCTATGTGGCTAGACGTGACTTTATTGTAGCTCAGCTGCAGAAGAAACTTCATGTAGATGTTACTATTTGCACTGATTATGAATGATTTGGAAGGTACTTTTTTTGACAGCAAACATCTCATTCTGGAAGTGCACAAATTCTCTTGTTTACACAACACAAAGGCTGAAGACTATAAAGATATAAATTTTTAATTTTGAAGCTTGAAGATGTTTTTCAGCCCAATACTTTATAATTATATGGAGAACGTTTTTGAGGACTCTCCTGTATTTACATTTACATTTATTATTGTTATTATTATTATTATTATTATTATTATCATCATCACAAAACTTTTATCATTATTTACATATTATGTTGATATACAAATTTAATTAACATCTTGATGGTATCAGCAACTATATTTATCTTTGTTAAAAGAATGGTAATTCCTTCCATGCAAGGGAGCGGACGGTTATGCCCACTACATGCTCGTTGTGACTGGTTATAACATCAGTAGGCGGTAAGTTGTACATGCTGTTCATCGCATAATATTCAAAAAAATTCTCTGGATGAAGTTTCAGTTTCTCATGAATAAGTACAAATTTTCCTTGAGCTGATCTTGCACTGATGTTAGGATAAATCTATGTCTATAACTTTGTCTATAGCACACATGTCGAACTAGTAACATAAGGTGGCTTTTGCTATATAATTCATATGATCCACACCTAGCTACTTTTATCGCACAAACTGAGCAGTATTTGCAGCTGATCTGATCACATATTTTGCTACAGTTATAGCAGCTTCATTTGTCGCTGAAAATCAGCTACAATTAGAGCTCGTCTGGCCACTGCCTAAGTCCTAATCTACGAACATAGTTTTCCAATTCCTATAGCTAATTAGATTTCAAAGAGTAGACATTTCCTCATAGTAGTATCATCCTCCATCATCATAATATGGTCCAAAATTCTATTATAGTGCCTATAATACTATATATTCCCAATGGTGATAGAGTTGAGAGGCTATAATTCCTGAAAAAATCCTGTTATTAGCAAAGGTTTGCAGGTATAAGAATACACAAAATCTCTTCAACCTTTTCTTCTCCCTTTCTGCCCATCTTCTGTTTGCCAAAACAAGCTCTTGTAACATTCTGTTTTTAGTTGCTGTGTAGATTGTGGTTTCGTTCAGATATAGTGTACTAAGTGTGCAAGGTAATGATTTTGTGTTTAAAAGCCTGTGTATGTTTGATTGGTGAAAGACTCAATGCTTTTCATTCTGAGACAAAGAAATTATTTATCAGGTGTACAAATATTTTGAAAAAGAATTCGAATATGAGAAATGTGGTCAGTAAAATGTGGTTTGCAAGTAAAGTTGTCGAAAGAACTGTCAAGGCCACTGGTATTACTCTGTCCATAAATATTATAAGAAAAAATTCGGCAAGCTGGAAAGTCGTGCAAAAAAAAAAAAAAAGAAGCGACCTTGTGAGTGTCCAAAAGCAAAAATAGACGATTTTGATAAACATACATTATTCAGACATTTTTCATGTTTGTATAACGAAGGCTTCATACGAGTTTAATAGACATTATGTCACGTGCAAAGAACAAGATGGAATTTTTCGCATTCCATTCATCTTTGTGGAAAATAATGAAATCGAAGTGCCGGTAACGGTTCACACAAATATTTAATGGAATGATTTGACATTGTGGCTCGGCATAATAAATTATTTCGGTCATCAGGGAAGACTAGGAAAAAACAACATTATTTTTTGGACAAGATCTGGATAAATGTTAATATGACAAAAACAAAATGTGAACAACAGAAGACAATGACTTCTTAAAAGTACAGTCCATGACGAACATAATGGCCTTCTCTCATATCACTCCATTACATCCTCATCAATGATTTCACTCGTGATTTACTTCAACATACAGTGTATTAGTACTATAAGAAGGGGGTTTCATCCAAACTGGAAACGCTAACAAAAATAATGCAGGAGTGAGTATTTAGGACCTTCCTTTCAGGAGAGAAGGCTGTTATGTTTTGTAAGGAAGTATACCAATCAGGAATGGTGAAACACAAAGAAATCAAAAAGAATTTGTACCTAATGCATTGTTGGTTTTTAAGTTAAATTCGACCAAGGATTACCACAAGATGGACAACAATTAATAACTAATATATTTTTCAGAGAGTAACATATTCTACAGTTCATCTAAAATATAATACCACAACTGTGGCATATTCTACAATACCTATTTGTGATACATCCCAGAGCAGGCTCCTCTACAAAAGCAACCCATGGACTGTTCTTTTAAAATATTGGTGGGTAGGTGGCATAATTCGTGAAATAAATAATAATATAAAGCCATTTGTTTAAACATTTGTCAAAAGCACAAAATGCAGGCTTCCCTTCATTAAAAACCGATTCATTCCATATTCTCCAATTAAACTTACTATCTAACACTACATCCAAGTAGGTAAATTTAGAAACAAAATCAATTGGGATCTTATTCATAAATCATTTTCATTTTTCCCTGTACCAGCATTATCAAAAGTTTCAATTTTTTTATCTGCCCCCATGAGAATGTTTGCTTGTAAGCTAACAGCTGACTATGTAGCTGTCCAGAAATATCAAAATTATACACTGTTGGTCATGTTTAATTTTTCGTCAGAGACTAATATTTGAATCGAGTGTGGAATTTCTGATTTAAATATGTACAGTAAAACCTGTTCAAGATGAAAGTGACAAGGTCCTAATTTTTCTTTTTCCGCTGTGGGCAGGTTTCTGTATTATTCAAGTTGAAATTAAAATGGAATATTTTATCATTCATATACATGAACAACAAAATGGCATGCTGGAAACTACCAGAAGTATAAAATATTCCATTTAACATTACTGACATTAAATCAACCTTCTGTCGCTTATTCCATTGGTGAATCATCTTGATTAAAATCTCATTTTCTGTATAAATGTTATCGTAACTCACTCATTAGTTATTACTACTATTTAGTCACTACTAAAGTTTACTAATCTCATTCAATTTAATATCTAACACTATACTATAATACTGTACTGTATATCATGCACATTATTATTTAATTGCACTAGGAGTCATCCACTAGAAGCCTTTAATTCTCGGTTATCTAATTTCTTTGCCAGTTCAATGGCTTGCTTTGCAGAATAGATCCAGAAATTGGCATGTTCTTTGAAAGGTCATGAAGAACCCACTCCCACAACAGTTCATTTATTTCCACATAAACAGTTGCTTTCTGGTTCCTTTTATGTCACCAATATTGGCCGCAAGCCACTCATTATGATATTTATTGTTTGAAGTGCCACACCTGAGTTTTCCACATTATTTCACAAACACTTTGTTTCTAATTTTCTTTTTAACTCGATAACTTTTACTTCATCACTTAATGTTAATGCTACATTTTACGCAACTTTCTTTTTACCAGGAAATTACTACACTTGCGCTCTGTCTAGTTACAACAGTATACGAGTGTGAAGCATTGAAAATCTTTGAAGGGACTCGTCTACCTAGTCAAGAGGTTAATAAAATTTATGACCGACAGGCCAACACACCCTCATACCCCCTAAAATTTTGCAAAGAAAACTTGTTTTTATCTAAGTGACTTACATATTTCGTATAGGCCCTATTCATTGAAATTGCACACTATTTCAAAATATAATTTACATTAAAGCAATGTGCTCAAAATATCATTTTGAACAGTAGCAGGCAGTGTCTGTTTCCATGTTAGACAGTTTCAGTTTTATTCAGGAAGAATTACACATAATACATACAAATTTAGATGGGACCAATAAATTGTTCCAAAATAGACAGGATTCCGGATTCTTCATATTCCGATTTGAACAGGTTTCACTGTACAACATATAGAAACGATACACATTCTCGCCATGTAATAGTTTTACAATGCAGATACTGTGCTACCTCACCACCCTGCACTTTCGAGACTTTCGAGGTTAAAAAACGGAAAAAAAAAATCTAGAAAAAAAGCTATACATTAACTAAAATCACTAAAATGCAATAAAATTCCATTATAAAAACATTTTAATTTCGAATATTCACTCATGCCACCCCCACATTTTCAAGATTTTTGAGGTTTTGGAAAATAATGAGAAAAGATATTAAAAAGTAAGCTATAAATCACCTAGAAATACAAGAAATCTTAGCCACTGGTGTGGCTCAGTCAGTTACGGCACTTGCCTGCCAGTCTGAAGTTATGTTCGGACACGGGTTCGATCCCCGCTTGGGCTATTACCTGGTTGGGTTTTTTCCGAGGTTTTCCCCAACCGTAAGGTGAATGCCAGGTAATCTATGGCGAATCCTCAGCCTCATCTCGCCAAATACCATCTCGCTATCACCAAGTCATCAACGCTAAATAACCTAGTAGTTGATAGAGCATCATTAAATAATCAACTAAGAAAAAAAAAAACAAGAAATCTTGCACAGAACTAAAACAGAAAACTACCAAAAATATAAAAAAATTCCGAGCAAAGATATGAGTTACATTAATTAGAACTAAGGAAGAATCCACACCTGTGGAGTAATGGTCAGCGTGCCTGGCCACGAAACCAGGTGGCCCGGGTTCAATTCCCGGTCGGGGCAAGTTACCTGGTTGAGGTTTTTTCCGGGGTTTTCCCTCAACCCAATATGAGCAAATGCTAGATAACTTTCGGTGCTAGACCCCAGACTCATTTCACTGGCATTATCACCATCTTATTCAGACGCTAAATAACCTAAGCTGTTGATAAAGCGTCGTAAAATAACCTACTAAAAAAAAACTAAGGAAGAGATTAGTGAAATTCTTTGTGGCATTGTTGTTGTTTAGTCAACTGTCCAAATACAGGTCCACATATCAAAAGTGACACCAACAATGCATCACTCATAAGGCAACTAGGCCAGGATATAATGGGGTAGAGTGGCCAGTTTCTTTCCCCCTCCATTCCATACATCGCCAATTAGCTACATGTTACACTAATCAGACTTCAAATGTATACAAACAATTATTCTTCCTCCAACACATATCGTCAAATGAGATGTACTGCCTGATAATAGATGTACATATCAGCCAGAACCTCAATCAGAGTATTTGACATTGTACGGAGTAGAAATATGGACATTATGACTTAGTGAAGAGAAATGACTAAAATCATTTGAAATGTGAATATGGAGAAGAATGGAGCATATGAAATGGACATATAATATATGAAATGAAGCTATACTAGAAAGAAAGGGTGAAGAAAGTGATGCTGAAACTAATCAGGAAGAGAAAAAGGAATTGGCTGAGTCACTGGTTAAGAAGAAACCACATACTGAAGGATGCACTGGAAGGAATAGTGAATGGGAGAAAGTTCTGGGTAGAAGAAAATATCAGATGACAGACAACATTAAGATAAATGAATCGCTGCAGAGACCAATACGAAGGCGAAAAATAGGAAGATTGGAGAATGCTGGATTTGCAGTGAAGGACCTGTCTTTGAGCAGAAAACTATGAAAGAATGAATGAATGAAAACTAAGACCATCTAACCTGAAAACAAGCCCCTTTAGCTTCTTAGTAATTAGAATTACACTGTGCTGACACCGCGCAATGGTATGAGAAAACAAAAAATTCCTGATCTTATTACACACTTAGCATATAAAGTTCACCTACTTAACGACCCTAGTACTAAATAGTTGTAGTAGAAAAGGTTGAATGAAGTAAACAAAACAATATAAACTAGCACAGAAGTTGAAGAGGAATGGAAGAACAACATAGACATAATAAAGCAAGTTGCATTCAAAAGCTTAGGTACTAAGAAAAAGTGGTTCAAGAAAAGAGGACTAAGAATTGGGAGACCGTAAAAAACAAATTATTGAAGATAAACGAAAAGCATATAAGAAATATCTCGGATAAAGGTAAGAATGAATACTTCTTAGAAAGAGCAATTGCTAAATGTAAGTTATGAAAATATTCCCGAGTTTGTATCTTTCTTTCTTAAAAAATGATGTAACACAACCTCAACTACAGATACATAAAATTCTAAAATTGATGAGCAAAGAAATTAAAGAATCTGTTCGACTAATACAATTACTCAGGACTCCAGATGACAGTAGACAGAGATGAGTCTAGTTTTAAAGAATGGATGAACAACGATAAAATAGAGTATTTTACACTGTTCAAAAAAAATTATAAATAAAAATACAGCAGGATTCACTCTCTGAAAGCTCAAATTCTATTTGTTTCTGTAAAATTGAACATGAAGATTGTCCTATGGTTTCTGTTTCCTTTAAAATTCTCAATGATTAAGTATCCAGTTTGGCATAATAATGCTATGGTTTCTCCTGCTACTTTTAAGTGGTTGCTAGGACCCAATCTGCTGTGTGATCAGTGGACAAAATTGGAATGCCTTTCAAGTCATTTAAAGTCACTCATAACAGAATAGTTGTCAGTGGCACTCATTGCAGAATGTGTAAAGGCAAGTGAGGCTACTTCCTCTCTGTCAAACAATTAGTACTCTTCCTACAAGAGCAAGTTGATCTTGCACCAAAAAGTCTTCCACGATACTCTTCACACCCTTATATGGGTTTGTTCAGTGTTCTTTACAGATCCGAAACCATATTACAAAATTCGAGAAATTAATGGCCTTACCCTTCTTCATCCAAGTTATCTAAGAAAACTAAGTTTGGATCTTGGAGCAGAGCGCTCTGGAATACAAAATTCACATGTGTGTTACCTGAAAGAGAAACTAAAATCTCTCAAAGAACATGAAACATACGTTAATCTTCTTCTAGATGAAATACACGTTTCCCCTCAAATTAGTTGTAAAGGAGGCACAATCGAAGGAGTTGCACAAAAAAAAGTTCCTTACAACCACAACAATTCAAGCCTTCATGTTAAGTTCACTATTTTTCACCAACGAAAATGTTGTAGCTATTTTTCTTTCCACAAAATTAGATGCAGATAATCTATTAGAATTAACAAAGAAAGTTATAAAACTATTAACGAAATGTGGTTATGTAATAATTTCCATTATGTCTGATAACAATCGAATTAATAGGAAAATGTTAAAAAAAATTAGGCAATAATGAATTAAAGTTCAGTGTTGTTAATCCATAGATCAGGAGATATTTTTATCTGATACTATGCACTTATTAAAATCAATAAGAAATAATTGGATTAATCAAAAAGATAATTCACAAACATTTCTGTATCTTTCATTAGAATGTGATGATATTTTATAGGCCCATGTTGACTATTTGAAAAAAAATATGTAATGGAAAAAGATAGCCATGCTAAATTAGCATCAAGTTTGAGTAGAAAGGTATTATTTCCCTTGTCCATTGAAAGGTAAAATGTGAATTTTGCCATCAGAGTATTTGACGACAAAAATATTGCAGCTTTGCAAACTTTAGATAATAAATTGAAAAATTAACGTACAAAAGGGACAGAAGAATTTATTTCTTTAATTAATAAATGGTGGAAAATAGTAAATGTCAAACACCCACAAAAAGGAAGAAATCTTCACCAATCGCATTGCAATCCAATTTATTCTATGGATGACAGTAATGTATAAGTTCTAAGAAAATCAGCTTCTTGGCTGCATAAATGGCGGACTTGCACAAATCTCACAGGACAGCTTACATCTGAAACCTTTACCACACTGACACACACTACAGAAACTCTCTTAAGTCTGTGACTACATTTTGAAGCAACTAAAATCAAATTACGTCCTTCTGGGAAAATTTCAAACAGTCATTTAGAAGGTAGATTCAGTCAGTATCGACAAAACGAATGGCAGAAATTATCATGTATCAGTGAGACAAATATTATAATAAAAGAAAAACTGAAAGTAGTTAACCTCATCAAGATGCATTCTTCATCTGGCGAATTTTCACTATAATATTTCTTAACATCCTGTAGTGAATGTGCAACACAAGACAGACTGACCACATTAATGTAGCCGATTTGTACACATATATACAGGAAACATCAGAAGATGTTAGTATCAGTGAGAATATAAAAATGGTGTTAATTTATTTAGCAGGATATGTTGTGAATATAGTAAAATAAACAATGTCGTGCAAATCTTGTATTGATTTCATAATGTACGACAGATAAATGGAGATCAAATGTCAGCAAGAAAGTTTTCAGTACTTGATCGATACTGATCGAGGTGGACTTAAATAGCCAAAAGATTTCATTGTTCACATTGTTGAAATTGTCTTCATAATATCTGCAGTACCTGGGAAAAGTGGCATAAGTCAGTTTCCACAAACTGTTTTTGATAATTTATTGACAATTTACGGAACACCTGCTCGCTTGGAAAATGAGACATAAGTATTTCTCCCATTACAATAATTCATACAGAAAAAATCAAACCGACATAAATCAGTGTAAGTTGTCAATAAATTATCAAAAAATATTTGTGGAAACTGACTTATGTCACTTTCCCCAGGTACTGCAGATATTTGAAACACTAATTAATAAGTGATCAATTTGAAACAATATTTTTTTGAATGCAACAAACAGAGTTCATTACTCCAACAGTTATCACTGTTGAAAGCTGAAGACGTAATGTCTTCCACATGTAATTTGTGTGAAAGTGGAGTTGCATGCATGTTTGTTATTAATAAATAAGTGCCTGTCATCACAAATATATTTTTAAATAACTACTGCAAAAGCAGAAACGACACATACATTTCACAGATAAAAGAACAAAAACGGAAATTAAAGACTGTTACCAAATAATATTATGAAATTTTAAATTATGATTTATTTAATGACGCTCGCAACTGCACATTTAAATGTCATCGACTTCAGCCAGGATCGAACCCACAACCTCGAGCATAGAAAGCCAGCGCTATACCGACTGTGTTACCCAGGCCAACAATATGTATATCGTATTCAAGTGTAATCTTAAGATTATTGTCACCTTGCTACTACTAACACAGGTACATACTTCATTTTCTGTGTAATTGTATTTTTCATCTTCAACTGTATTAAAATGCTACTTTTAATATGCATGTATGAGACTGTCTATACACATGCCAGTGAGATGACGTCATAATTGTTATGCTCAGGCCTTATCACGAAGGCCACACTAGAACACGACAATAATTAGTTCCCTGTCTGAAAGCACACCTATTATATATTTTCGAAGTTTTAATGGTAAACTTGCTGCTCTTATAAACACAAGAAGGAAACACAATATTGGAAACAGTTGGAAAACTAATTATGACTGTAAAGAAAGAACGAGATTTGTAGGAGCAGTTGATAATGGACTGTTGACTATGAGGCATGATAACATAATATGGAGGTTGTATAATGGTTGTGTATAGGTGATAATGACCGAGTCAGTTACTGATAAATCAGGCCTAAAACATCAGAAACAGTCCACGTTATCTGATGTGCTTCATAATGTAAGTACATTCTTGTGGAAATCCTGCATGCATTCAATGCTTTATGTTAGGTTGTTAGTTTAAAATAATCATCTATTATGTTGCATCATCTGTCACTGCTCCACACGTGTCATGCCTCACTTCCCGGCATTAACATAGAACCAATCAACGGTTGGGGCTGTGAAGGATTTTGCAGTATGCATATTGAAATGCAGAGTAATCTTGTATGGAATGAAGATTAATGATATAATAAGGTTTCTATTGTGTGTTATGCAATGTCATGCTATCTGGGGGGAAGTAGAATCAACTGAAAATGATCTCTCCCTCCCTCGCTCCCTCCCTCCCTCTCTCTCTCTCTCTCTCTCTCTCTCTCTCTCTCTCATAAAATTAAGGAAAATATTCATCTCCAATCGCACATTCTGAAATTACCAAGAAAATATGCAATGGCTGAATTCAGATAAAGGAAGTTTGAGTCAGATCTACAAGTAGACCAAAATAAAGAAACGAAGTATGAAACCACTAGGTATATACATTATTCTGTGTGGTCTGTACTAGGGAACAAGAACAATTTCAGTTTAAAACTGTATTACACTGGTAACCATAAAGAATGAACAGTGGTGAAAGAGCAAAACAGACAAAAATGAAGAGATATCATAAGAAAGATCGAGGCCAATAATATACTCTGAATTTAAAATTAATTTTATCATACTTACAATTTTTCCAACAACTGTGCACTTGATTCTGTTCGAAAAGGATCCTTTGCGTCCAATTCTTTTATCTTTCTTGCCAATTCTCTTACATGACGTGAAAGCTTATTATATCTGAAACAAAATATAGCAGTTGTAAAACTTATAAGAAAATTCGACAAAACTGGACAATGACTTATGCCGTTATTGCTTGAACAGGACGGCATTTATAATGATAGTGTAGGATGAGTACAATATCAGAAAAACATACACCTTGTTGTTCTGTATATTGTACAGCATGTGGTTAACACTGTGTGCATTGCTAGAGGGAGGGAGCTCTTATGTATGGCCATTAGATCTAGGGTAGCCATGAATTCAGTTAGCAATGGAACATTGGTCTAAGCAGAAGCACGTTTTCTATATGGAACAATATCTGTCAAATAAATCAATTGTGTCTAATCAATGTGACCTTCAACAGGCATTTGATAACGATAATCAGCAAAAATGGAGTTGCACCTTCATAAAAAATAATGATCAGTCAGTGGTGTGAGACTGAATCTACAGTATCTATGGCTAAATTGCTAGTGTGCTGGTCTCCGATTCAGGAGGCCTGGGTTCGATCCCAGAACAGGTAGTGATGGAATTTTAATTGGACGAAACAGACATTGCAGAAGTTTTTTTCTCGAGGTGCTTCCGTTTACTATCATTCTATCTAAACTCTCCACCTCCCCTCATTTCATCAGTCATTTGCAATAGTAAAAAATAGGCTGGAGTGAAGTCTTCAGGATAATATAGGTTTCCGATTCTTATTACAGGAAGGACATAGGGCTCCGGGTCCATGGGGCTTATCAGGCTACTCATATGTGAACAGGATCTGGCTCTATCAGGTGCTGAGACAGGATGGTTCACCTATCAGCATCAGATTCTCGAACGCCACACCTCTCGGAATTCGACAATCATTACATATATATAGGACACGCAATGGGCCAAAGCGTGCCTATATGTAAGCCAAGAAATGGAGACTGAAGCCATTCAAGATAAACCCTCATGTTTATTGCAAACCAGTGTGATCACCTGAAAATATCGAGCATATGAGATTGGCCCTGCAGAGAAGACTGTGTCTATCAGTATGGCAGCATTCCAAAGTTTTGAATTTGGCTGACAGAAGTATACAAAGAATTATTCTACATACTGACTGCATTTCCACTCTTACAAACTGCAGATAGCACAGGAATTGACAGCTGTGAACAAAGTTTTGCACATCCACTGATATTGCCGCGACTTCAAGAGATGCCTCATCAAGAGTGACAAAGCAAATTTCTGTCTCAACAGCTCTGTAAATAAATATAACTTTCGATACTGGGCTCTGCAAATTCACACCAAATCCACAAGCAGCCACTTCATTGTCCTAAGGCCATTGATTGGTGTACTATTACAGCACAAGGAATTATTGGCTTCTACTTTTTCGAGGACGATAATGGTTGCCTCAATAACTGTCAACACCAAATGTTATAACCACATGCTGACAACCTTCTTTCTGCCTGAGTTCACATGTCGTATCTGAAACATAGCGACATTGTGGTTTCATGTGCATCTATACATAAACTTCGATAGTCTACATCTACATGTAAACAAGATGTAGACTATGCAGACTATGTAATCTATGTAGACAAATGTAGCCTATTATTTTACGTTTGTGAACTTGAGTCTGCGCAATGCAGGTATAAAATGACCAACACACAAAAATGCTTACTGCAAATGACAAAAGGCTTAAAAAGTTACAACCAGCTGTCGAAGTCTTAATATCTGATAAGTTTCTTCATGCGGTACAGGATAATGTTAGCCTTTTTGACTCAATTTGTACTGAAAGTCAGTTGAGATGAAAGCTGAATGTAATTCTTATGTCACTAAAATTGCTTGTCAGCATCAGTAATGCAATTACCAGTATGTATAACTCCAACTATGCCATTCATCTATTTTTATATTATGTTTAAACTATCATCTAGAATGGGGTATGGCTATTTTTGGATATGCAATATTTATCATTACATCTATTACGACATAAATTCTTTTAACATGATAATGCTGTAAAAACTACAAGTTTTATTAAGGCAATATAAAAACTACCAAAGTACAAAATTTATGAAGAATGTTAAATTTCACTGCGTGTTTAAGTCTCTTAGCTAAACTTGAAATCTTAACATCTAAAACTTCAGCTTCTTCGTTTGCCTTTTCTACAAGCTTTCTTTTGTTACCTTTGAGTTCTTTCATTTCTTTAACTGCTTTCCTTTTATGATTGGCCGCTTCTTCTTCATCATATTTCTTCTTTTTTTAAGGCTTGTACTCTATTTGATGAAGCATTTGTCACAGCTAGTATAATTTTGTTGATTTTGTGATGTCCACATGCAGTAAACCACCTAATGATTGTGTTGCACTGTAAACACTTTTTTTGCAACAACAGAATCTTCTTCTAAGTTTTCAATTAAAAGTTCTTTGTTAACAGAAAAACCTTCTTCAACTGCTGTACAGTACAGCATCGATTATCCAAATACCAATCAACAGAAACATCGTTAACTGAAAGCGTTCCGGTAGGAAAATTTGAATTTGCACGCACATTATGCAGAAGTTTCGCTAGTGCTGTTTGCGAGATTTAGCAGCAAAAAAAAACGAGTTTCAGCTCTGAGGCAAAAAAAAAGTTTGGATTTCTTTTCCTAAACTGTAGGACTACTTTTGAACTTGTCAAAATAGGCTAGTCAGTTTTCTGTGTTATTTTATAAGACGTGTGATACAAAATATATACTCTATGTACAGTTTTGTGTTCAATATCAGTGTTCCTTTGTTTCATACTGCTCCTATATCACTGGCACAATTTGTTTTCGTAAGTGATCGATTATACGAAAAATCAATTGTCCCCAATTGTTTTAGATAATCGATGTTCTATTGTACTGCCATGAAACATGCATAGCAGCTTCTGTAAGAACTTGGTAAAGTCATGGTTCACACTTTGTAATACATTCATCAGGAAGTGTTCAAGTTTGAAAAAAAAATGAAAAAGGGGGGGAAAAGAAGGCTAAATTGGCTGCTGAAAGAAAGAAGGCACAGAGAGAGAAGTGAAAATTATTAATTTGAGTATCAAAACGAAATTCAGTCTGTCCACTGGAATTCATCACAATGCACTTTGTTTACTACATGAAGCTAGTTCAGCTCAGTCAATGCCTCACATGATTGCGTCAGATTATACAGCATGATAAATACGCTGTTGCAGTTCTTAAAGATGTCATATTGAATCACTTCCAGACTGAACACCCTAAGTTCCGATTGAATAGTAGGTTATTTTATGACGCTTTATCAACAGCTTAGGTTATTTAGCGTCCAAATGAGATAAAGGTGATAATGCCAGTGAAATGAGTCCAGGGTCCAACACCGATAGTTATCCAGCATTTGCTCATATTGGGTTGTGGAAAACTCCGGAAAAAATCTCAACCAGGTAATTTGTCCTGACCGGGAATCAAACCCGGGCCACCTGGTTTCGCGGCCAGACGCACTAGCAGTTACTCCACGGGTGTGGACTCCGATTGAATATGTTGGAATATCAGTCAGATGGACGTTCTCAGCACTTTCAATAAAAATTTTCGCTATATCTAATTATCCTGAGTGACACAACAACATATTGGAATTTTTCAGCAACCTCTCATGGAAAGGGTCCTATTGATGGCCTTGGCGGTACAGTAAAAAGGCAGGTCTGTGAAGCCACAAAAGCAAAATCCATACATCTCAAAATGTGCTAAATATAGCCTAGTTTTATTGCACACTGATGAAGAAAAAGCTGCACAAGAGAAAGATCGCTTGGACAAAATTTGGAATCCTTCCGGAAAAAAAAAAAAAAAAAAAAAAGTAACATTCCACAAATGAGGAACATGCACCATTTTGAATCAATAGCTCCATATAAGATTAAATGTCAGCCATATGCTGGAAGCACCAATATTATTGTATTTGATTTCAGGGATGGAAAGATTCAACATTTAAGCAATAATGAAAGCAATGATGGTAAGCAAGTCACAAAGTGTGGACACTGGATTGTTGTACAATATGAGAGTAAAAAGAGTGTGAAAAATTTTGTGGGCCAGATAATTACGGAAGAAAGGCAAGGCCTCCCATTCAAGTTCTTGAAATATGATGCCACATTTCGTAAATTTAAGTTGAATGTCAACAATGAGGGAAAAGAGAATAGTGATGTTAAGGTTGAATTACATCAGTTGAAGTGCAAGCTGCAGGAACAAACTACTGAATTTTTTTTTTTTTTTTTTTTTTTTAAAGGAAACAGAATATTAAAGAAAGAAAAATCATGTGTTTTGACATGTTTATAGGCCTTAGAAAAGTTTAGTATTTTGATAAGCACTCATATGATTTACCAAATGAACATCAGACTCTAGACAATATGCCACTTAATGCTTGGTATAAAATGGCTTCCATGTTTAAATTACATTTGTGTTGATGCTGTAGGGTAAGTCACAATTTGAAGTCGTGTAATTCACGGAATAAAATATTTGCTGTGTATGACAAACTGTTAAATGTAAAAAAATAATATATGTACACAGTCTATGTCTTGTACTTTAAAACATATCACATCATCATCCATGTAACTATAGTAGTAGAGCAGATTTTCAGAATAGTTTATGTTGTCACAGAACTGCCTGTCTTTTTCATGTAGTGTAAGTCACCATCAGTTTTTTTCTTATAATGTCCTTCATATGTTATATCAGTGATGACAAAACAAGTGCATTTTTGTGACCTAGACGTCGTGCACGGGCATCAAGTGCTAGGTATGGAAAGAGGAACGATTATGTATATGAATAAGCGCCTGTTGAATTAAGAAAACAGTGGTGCACAAACTTCAAACAGAACGTGAAATTTTATGTCGTTATTTTTATATGGCTTCTTTCTGTTTGATATTATCTATATTATCTGTGAAACAAAAGTGCTAACACCAATTTCTTAATATTGCAGCTGTGTTTTAAACGTTAACAACATAATAAAGAGTTAAGAAGGAATATTCACATAAATTTCATAATAGTACAATTACCCCATGTATTGTGGGTCCCTATCACCACGGCATGGCGCGTCCTCAGGTTGCGGATAGAGGAACCGGCCTCCAGATATGGAGGGTAGCTGCGAATATATTGAATAAGCAGTCGTGGACAGCCGATAAGGGGTGGTCCTCCAGCTGGGGGTTGGGCGAAGGGCTAACAAACCATCACCGTAAAAAAACAGCTTGTTACGAAACCTAACAATAAGCCTCGGAATGGGACTGATTCTCCGGCACGACCACAGCAAAGGAATAAGGTTATAAGATTTGGTACATGGAACGTAACTAGTCTTTATAGAACAGGAGGGGTAACATTAGTAGCAAAAGAACTCGCTAGATATAGAATAGACTTCGTGGGAGTACACGAGGTTAAGTTAGATGGGAATGGCATATCACAAATAGGCGATTACTTGTTGTATTATGGGGAAGGAAACATTAATCACCAATTAGGAAAGGATTCTTTGTACATAAAAGAATAAAATCTGCAGTAAAAAGGTCGAATTTATCAGTGACAGGTTATCGTATTTAGTACTTAAGGGTAGATGGTGCGATATCATAGTTATAAATGCTCACGCCCCTACAGAAGAGAAAGACGACCATATAAAGGATAGCTTCTATGAGGAATTGGAACACACTTTTGATCAGTTACCTAGATATCACATGAAAGTTTTATTGGGGGATTTCAACGCTAAAGTAGGACAGGAGGATATTTTTAAACCAACAATTGGAAAAGAGAGCCTACACGTAAGTAGTAATGACAATGGAGTTAGGTTAGTCAACTTTGCCACATCAAAAAATTTAATTGTCAAGAGTACAACATTCCCCCATAAGGATATACATAAATATACTTGGACTTCTCTAGACGGAATAACACACAAACAATAGATCACATCTTGATAGATAAACGAAGACATACTAGTATAGTAGACATTCGAACCTTTAGGGGGGCAGACTGTAATTCTGACCATTATTTGGTAATTGGAGAATTAAGAGAAATACTATCAGTAGCCAAGTGGGTAGAACAACAAGCTAATATTAGTAGATTCAATATTCTGAAATTAAAGGACGAGGAAACTAAGCAACATTATCGATTGAAATTTGAAATAGATTTGCTGCTTTAGCAACTTCCGACGAAGCTGAGAAAGAGTTAGATGGTAATAGCGTGTGGGACAATATCCGAGATATCAAAATTGCAGCTGAGCAGAGCATAGGTTATCATGAAACTAAGAAAAAGAAACCATGGTTTGATGAAGATTGTTTCATCGCAGTAGATAGAAGGAAACAGGCAAAATTGAAATTCTTACAGGATCCAATTGAGGAGAATAGAGATAATTATTTCAATGAAAGACGGGAAGCAAGTCATACACTTAGGAATAAAAAGAGAGATTACTTGAAGGAAAAACTGAATGAGGTAGAAACAAATAGTAAGAATAAAAACATTCGAGATTTATATAAGGGTATAAAGGAATTTAAAAATGGATATCAGGCAAGGGTAAACGTAATCAAGGATGAGAATGGTGTCTTGCTTGCAGACTGTCATTCAATCCTTAACAGACGGAAAAACTATTTTGGGCAACTATTAAATATACATAAGCCAAGTAGAAATGATCAGGACGAAATTGAAATACAAACTGCTGAGCCATTTATACCCAAACCCACACTTTCTGAAGTCGAAATTGCGATAGAAAATCTGAAAAAGTACAAGTCTCCAGTTATTGATCAAATTCCAGCAGAATTAATACAAGAGGGTGGAAGCGTATTATCTAGCGAAATTTATAAACTTGTACTTGCAATTTGGGAAAAGGAAATTGTACCAGAACAATGGAAGGAGTCCATATTCGTACCTATTTTTAAGAAGGGGGATAAAACTAACTGTAGTAACTTTCGAGGAATATCATTTTTGTTGACGTCGTACAAAATTTTGTCGAATATCCTTTTGAGAAGATTAACTCCATATGTAGATGAAGTTATTGGGGATCATCAGTGTGGTTTCAGGCGTAATACATCGATTATTGATCAGATTTTTTGTATTCGACAGATATTGGAGAAAAATGGGAGTATAAGGGTACAGTACATCAGTTATTCATAGATTTCAAAAAGGCGTATGACTCGGTTAAGAGAGAAGTTTTATATAATATTCTTATTAAATTTGGTATTCCCAAGAAACTAGTTCGATTAATTAAAATGTGTCTTAGTGAAACTTACAGCAGAGTCCGTATAGGCCAGTTTCTATCTGATGCTTTTCCAATTCACTGCGGGCTAAAGCAGGGAGATGCACTATCACCTTTACTTTTTAACTTCGCTCTAGAATATGCCATTAGGAAAGTTCAGGATAACACAGAGGGTGTGGAATTGAATGGGATACATCAGCTTCTTGTCTGTGCGGATGACGTGAATATGTTAGGAGAAAATCCACAAACGATTAGGGAAAATGCGGAAATTCTACTTGAAGCAAGTAAAGAGATAGGGTTGGAAGTAAATCGCGAAAAGACTAAGTAGACCTATATGATTATTTCGCGTGATCAGAATATTGTACGAAATGGAACTATAAAAGTTGGAGATTTATCCTTCGAAGAGGTGGAAAAATTCAAATATCTTGGAGCAACAGTAACAAATATAAATGACACTCGGGAGGAAATTAAATGCAGAATAAATATGGGAAATGCCTGTTATTATTTGGTTGAGAAGCTTTTGTCATCTAGTCTGCTGTCAAAAAATCTGAAAGATAGAATTTATAAAACAGTTATATTACCGGTTGTTCTGTATGGCTGTGAAACTTGGACTCTCACTTTGAGAGAGGAACAGAGATTGAGGGTTTTTGAGAATAAAGTTCTTAGGAAAATATTTGGGGCTAAGAGGAATGAAGTTACAGGAGAATGGAGAAAGTTACACAACGCAGAGCTGCACGCATTGCATCCTTCACTTGACATAATTAGAAACATTAAATCCAGACGTTTGAGATGGGCAGGGCATGTTGCACGTATGGGCGAATCCAGAAATGTATATAGAGTGTTAGTTGGGAGGCCAGAGGGGAAAAGACCTTTGGGGAGGCCGAGACGTAGATGGGAAGATAATATTAAAATGGATTTGAGGGAGGTGGGATATGATGGTAGAGACTGGATTAATCTTGCTCAGGATAGGGACCAATGGCGAGCTTATGTGAGGACGGTAATGAAACCTCCGGGTTCCTTAAAAGCCAGTAAGTAATTAAGTAAGTACAATTACCTATACTGTACTAAGTGAATGAAACACATCATTCATAAAGAAAGAGACTGAGTATGACATGATAAGTTGGAATTGATATTGATGGTATCTTTAGCCTTATAAAAATAATCAATAAACTAATCAAGACAATATTATAGTACAAAGCAAAGTTACTTGGTACAGTATACACATGTTTTAACTGTAACTAATATTACATAACAAAACTCTTATCGCATTATGCTTTTAAGGCAATATTGGTGCGTAACTTCCTATCATCAGAATATTAAATTATTTTCTCGAAATCTGTTGAAGCTATAGAGCTGATGTTCTTACAACACATGGTCACATATGTTTTGTTTATGATGTAACAGAAGTTACTTTGTTAATTCATTTCCTTACAAACATTTTACATACGAATATTTTCAAAATTTTCAATACACTATCTTCAGTAATACATATTTACGATATAGTAGATTTTCGAAACTTTGTTTCAGTACCTGTAAGGCTACTAAATAAACATATCTAAAAATTTCACTTTTTCTATTTTAAAAATTTGAGAAAATATTCCTTTTGAATAAAAGAGCAAACTTGTGAAAAATGAGCATTACAATTAAAACTTACATTCTTAAAATGCAATTATACTTCTCAGACAAATCTAAAAATTAACATAGATAAAGTTTTAATAAATTCTTTTTCCTTTATCCATTGTATCAGTGCTGGCCATCCCTGTATATAGCTCGACCAAGCGGCATATTCTACCTCTGTCTGTCTCTTTCCTTTCTGCTATGAAGTGCTCAGGCTCTCCTGAGCTCTAAAGCACGCCTATGGGCATCAATTGACATGACTGTGTTATATTAACCATTTCTATCCATATGGGCAAAAAGTACACTCTTTGATGAAAGTTTAACCCATTACAGCCATGCGTGATCATATGATCACTGCACGCATGTGTTTATTTAAACTGTTGAAAAAATAATACTACATTATGGATTTGAATTTTGGAAGTGCCTATTGGTTCAGAAGATATGTGGAAACACTGTCATTGCATTAAGTTCATTGCCGAGAAACAATTAGGAGCTGTCTGCAGTGTTAGTTATCTGCTCGCCTTCATTGGCTGGAATATGGTGGCAGTCTTTGTGTCAGTATTGCTTTTATCGCATTGTTTGAAGATATTTATTAGGATATCTATGTTGGTCGTACTCTAGAATAATCTTAGCTTCTGTTGTATTGCTAAGGATGTTTAGTATTTCATTATGACGCAAGTGTACTAATTATAAATGTGTCGTGATCATATATGAACATGCTACAAGTAGGCATTGATGAGGTCACTACATAGTTCATTCTATGGGGAGCAGTACATTACATATAATATAGTAGTTTTCATCGATCCATTTATTTTACATGAATCTGTGTGTCATGATAATTGATCCATAAAATTAATTTTAGGCATGTTCATAATGAATGCATAATTTATCTCTGTAATTTATAATAACAATTGTATGGATATCACTAATAATGCTTCATTTCAAATATAAAAACACTATTCTCTTATATGTTGAAATTACTTTCGATATTCTGTTGTTTTTTTTAGTAGGGGATTAACACTGAAAGAAACCATCGATATTATTGAATCAGACAACACTTCAAATAGTGTGGAAAGCCATATTTATTGAACCTCCTGCTGTGCACATCGATTCTGATGAAGATTCGGGTGACAAGGACAGCAGTGGTCTTGTCGACAATCTAACTGGGTGTCAACTATCTAGCAGAACCGAAATAGTTCTGTCTAATAACGAACATGTTGAGGAAGTTGATTACAATTTACCTTCTTCCTCAGTGCCAACACCTCTAAACAAAAAAACTAAAGACAATCTAAAAGCAACATTACATGGAGAAGGAGGATATTATCGATAGAAGCAATGTGTTCCCTGAAGCGGACTATACATTTTTGAGTGGAAATTCACCTGTAGCTTATTTTGAGATGATTGTAAATGATGAACTTATAAATTTGCTAATAGAAGGATCAAGCAATTATACATTACTCAAGAATTGCATGGACCCCAAGATAGCTTCCAAGGAGATGAAGATATTCCTATCCATACTACTTCTTTCCAGATACAACACTGTTTCCAGCAAGAGATCATATTGGGAAGCAGGAGGTGATGTGTGCAATGAACTAGTTGTGAACGCCATGAAACGAGATCGCTTTTTGGAAATTGTAGTTTCGTTCATCGCGTTGACAACAATAAACTCGAGAAAAATGATAAATTGTCCAAACTTCGTCCAATAATGAACCACTTCACTCGATTCGTGGAACTGTTCCAACCAGAACAGTGTCTTGATTTTGATGAGTCCATGGTGGAATATTATGGATGCCACAGTTGCAAACAATTTATCTGCGCAAAATCCATCCGGTTTGGCTACAAAATCTGGTGCCTCAATACGTCAACCAGATATCTGATAAATTTTGATGTTTACCAATGGAGGAACCCTAATGGTAATATCCAATACGAAGAAAACTTTGGGAAATGTGCTGGACGAGCTACCAGAAGAACTGAAGCCGCTACCATTCCAGATTTATTTTGACCTCTTCACAGGAGTGAAACTACTTGTTCATCCAAGAACACAGGTGCCACAGTGACAATCCATGAAAACAGAATACCGAAAGACTGCCCACTTACGTCATCCGAAGAGATGAAAAAAAGACAAGTGGCTCTTATGAACTGGTGAACATTTCAAACGAAGGAATTGGTATTGTGCGGTGCATGAACAATTCCGTGGTGACCATAGTGTCCACTTGTCACGGAGTGCTGCCTATTCCGAAAGTGTCTCGTTACTCATAAGCACAAAAGAAGAAAGTGCTAGTTCCCTGTCCTATACTGTGTCCTACACTACAAAATGTGACAAATACGTGTTAATTTTATTTTTTAAGAACTGATCCGAGAAACTCGTAATCATATAAAATTGTTTCGAAAGGAATGCTTTTATAAAGTATTTTGTGGTCTGAAATCATTATGAGTTGCAAATATTATATTTATAAATGTTGCTAATAATATTTTTGCTGAATGTCGACTCCGAGACAAATATAACAAATTTGCTAACATTAACATCTAGCGTGATCATAGGAACACAGCCCCTAGTGACCAAACAGCATAACATACAAACGAAATATTTTATGAATATCGTTGACAGACAGTTAGAAACTTAATTCTTGTGGTGGAAACATATTCGGTAATTTTTTTTTATTCCGGTGTTAAAGGGTTAAGACTTTGAAATGAAATTTTAATTAAAAATAATTTCTGTAGTTACATTTTCACTTCCTTGAAGTGTGTCCAATGTCGTGTCACACGTGGAATTAACCAATTATGTTCTTAGGCGACAAATCCAAATTATTCAGACCCTCCAAGAAACTTGACTGTAAATCAGCAGATGTGGCAGAATTAAAAAACACAGATGTTAAATATCTTGTAGATACAGACGACTTTGTTAATCTCAGAAATGAACCACCAAATTCATTTGTCCCTTTTTGACAACTTTGTTTAAACGCTCATCATACTACACACAAAAGAATCCAGCTTCCCTGACTTTGTCAGCTAGAAGATTCTGAAAATGAGGGCCGAGTTCATAAGTAATTATAGGCCTATATGACATCTTATCCTTGTGTAACTCCATTTTTTGGCAATCATGCTATCAGGAGACATAATTTGGAATGTCTGTTGTGTTTCCAGAGCTTCTTACTGAAGAATGAATGAGACATCACTTTATTCGCAGCTCAAATAATTTCAGATTTTATTTCCTCATCATTAACTAAAAATGTTTCAGTGAATTTGTTTTAGAACTCTCTTCAACTCAAGCTCTAGAGGTTGTAGGAACAAGTGATGATAATTATTATTCAAATTCTCTTCAGATGATACTTGTTATTGTGCTGACACTGCTTGTACTACAGCAAAAAGTAGTTTACTTTGTTGTCCTGAAAACTAATGACTGAACAACTGCTGAATGTTTCTTTCCCCTTTCATGTGTCAAAACACATGAAATACCACTGGCACAAATATCAAAAGTCACATGTGCACATAATACACCTTTCTGTAAATTTACAGTTTTTTACTGGTCAAAGCAACAATTTCCAGTTCTTTGACCCAACATGATGTAGCGAGTTTTCATTGAAACTGCACTTCAATGCATCTTGAAAATATTTATGAATCAAACACTTCAGTTTTCAGTATCTGAAACTAAAAATATGGACGTTAGCAATACCAACAGGCCTGTGAAAGAATATACACATAGAAACCTGATTCAGTTTAAATTAAGTATAATGCATGTGGTCGATCGGTGTATGATAAAAAAAAATTATCTGTTATTCCACCCTCACCACTTAGCATAGAACATTGAACACAACGACAAATTCAGTTTTAAGACTCCTCTGTATTTTAAATCACTGCAGACAAATACAGTAAAGCAATGTCTACTTACCAGTGTTTAACTTGTCATTCAGATGCTGACACAAAACTAAAAAATTCGGGTCTATATGACTATAGGATGTCAGTAGTGTATTTATGAGAATATATGTTGGCTAGATTGGAGAATGGGGTGATGTCATGTGGTCGACGTATGTGAGAAGGTTAGTGGGTTAGTTGAGGTGATATCTCAGTGACATGAGGTCAACTTATGTGAGAAGGTTAGTGGGTTAGTTGAGATGATATCTCAGTGACATGAGGTCGACGTATGTGAGGTTAGTGGGTTAGTTGAGGTGATATCTCAGTGAGTTTTATTTACTCGTTGTGTTGGTTTATGTCGACCATGTTGTGACATCAGAATCGTTTGTCAAACTTGACGGAAATTAAGCGATATCCTATAATAAAAGTATCCCAAAAATTCATGATCATCCATTTAATATCATTATTTTTTCATTGCTTTCATGACCAACTGTTCAGTTTCATTACTTTTTCATGACCAGTAGACACCCTGCATTTCTCAGAAACCAGACACTTCAATTGCAGATGCAGCACAACAGTGGTTGAGCCTCAAAATTCTTAGCAAATTTTATAAGTTAGCAAATAATGTGAATTCTAGGAAAGAAATGGCAGTCTGAATGCTTGTTGTCTTCATCCCACCTTTTGCTTGCAAGTAAAAATTTGCAGGAAGTACAATACTTTCTATTAGATAAGTTGAACCAAGAAAGAATATAAGCAGTCTTCATGAGCTTCAACAAAGAACTGGGATATTTAAAAAATCATTTTTGAAAAAAAACATTACTGACCCAATAGTGTTTTGGAGTATGGGTGAACATCACCAAGATTTATCTCATTTAACTTTGAAACTTCACACAATACCACCTTCCTCTGCACAAGCTGAACATGTATTTCCAATTGGTCATACATCCTATCAGAAATATCTAGATTTTGGTAGATCATCAAAACAACTGCATATCTATCTGACTCAGAAAAATTATACATAGCAACAGTGCAGATTATTATTAACAACCATTTAAGGGGATCCAACCCCTCAAAATCTGAAAATTTTGACAATTTTTGTTTTTATATTTAAAAGATAATGCAGATTTTCTTGATTAATTTGATATATAACCAGTGCTTCTTTTCTGGCAGAACAGTATCTTTTCATTGTATTTGTCATCATGAAACCAAAAAATTTACTACCGTTAGTAATTACGTTTTTAACATAATTTTTTTAACTCCACTTCAGCCTTCAAAGTCTTAAATTTGGACGAAAAGGAGGTTAAAAACGACAAGATTCCCATGTACTCGAGAGTATTCATCGCCCCATCCACTATAATATATTTTCCACAGAGTTACATCACCTTTTTTCTCCACAATAACACATTAGCAATATCGTTTTTTAACTGACCTAAAATATTTTTTAAATTATATGCTGTGCTAGTGAAGAGGATGTAGTCACTCAGTTTGAATATATGTTTGCCATTTGAAGTGAAACATACATCTAGTTTCGCATTTGCCGCAATGGGTGTTTTTGGGAAAATTTCATGTGTTGACTAACAAAACGTGTCAACAATGTAAAAATCAGTGATTTGTTGAAAAGAAAGCATGCGAGTTTATTGTATGTTATCTCAGCAAAATCGTTTTTCTCTTGCTTTGTACTTATAATAGTAAATATTGGTTCAAACACAGGAAAAGTATTGAAAAAAAAAAGTCTGAAATTTCCCTACATCACGTGCATCAAATGAAAAGGTAATTGTGAATTACAGAAACGCCACTTCGTACCATTTTCAAAATCGCTTAAATAAACTATAAAATGAAAGTATTCATTGTAATTGTGAATTAAAAACAAAAAAATCGTGTTAGAAGATTGAATTTGTGTATTTTTGGTCCAGGGAGCATCCGTTTTTTGGTGCAAAGATAATTCGTTTGGCGTGTTTCTTAATTGAAATTATGAAATGGCATTCCTTGTGCTTCACATTTAATAACCTATCACATAATACTACACCCCTGTAGTAACATTCCTCAAGTTTAGTATCATTTCGTTTGCAAGAGAATCATCTAGCAGAAGAAGTGAAACGTGATGGTGAACGTCTTTTGCCTCCATTCTTCGTAATTACATTTAGTTCGTTGTGTGTTTTGCCTTACGTTAATTGTGATTTATAGCGTCACATTGGCAATGATAAAAGTGTGCAATAGTCGTTCAGTGGCCGGTGGATACTCTACCTTGACCCGAATGTGTAACAAAGAATGCTCACCGTAGACCACTCATTGCCTGACTTGACTTTGGTGAGTTCAACATGCATGTATTATTATTGTTATTATTCAGTTACGATACTGTCTTAAATTTGGACGAAAAGGAGGTTAAAAACGAAGATGGTACATTCAGTAATACGAAATAAGCGGAAATATTTTTCTCTGCCTAGAGGCGCCAAGTAGCAGGATTCACTCCTGAGTAAGTGAATACTCCTAAGTTAGCCTTACATTAAAACACGATTAACCGTCTTACAGTCTCTCGTAATACATGGTTCATATCTGCTGAAGAAACTACTTACTTTGTGTAATCTTCTCTCTTCTGAATACAATATCTTCTCATAATTTTAACTTCATGTATATTGTTATCCACTTCCCATGATATGAAATCGACCTTCTTCAGAAGTTTTTGTTCGTGAAATTTTAATTTACGTACCATAATTACTACATGAATACAGTTTCAATTACTACACCATTACTACTAGTACACGCTGTACAGTGTGCAGTGTGGCCCAAGAGGAGATGTATAGGCCTCTTGGTGTGGCCAGACTGCTGTAAGAAATTACACTTACTGCTCTTATGAAATATCCCTACCTCATCAAAAAATTCCCTAATACTAATGATAGACCTATCCTCTCAGGATAGACTTCACAACATAAAATACTTTACCACAGCCTACTTGATTGGAAGCCTGGATCATACATATAATCACAGTCTAATATATATATATATATATTAGACTGTGATATAACCCTAGATAATATATACAACAGATCAGCCAAGCCCTCAATTTACACTTGCTATTTGTCGCGCAACATCAAGCGCTTTCTGTCGGCTATATGTAGCATCACCGTTTACACTTGGCAGATTTTTCCTCCACAAGTCGACGCAAGTTGTTGAGCTTTCTGTCGGCTAAATGTAGTATCACCGTTCACTCTTGGCAGATTTCTCGTCTGCTACTCGAGGCTAGTTGTTGAGCTCGAGCAACGTGTGAATGATGTGTGGTGAGCCTTTTAAATGAACAGAATGGATTTTAACAATAAAAAGTAGCTCTTTTAGCTTCTGCAGCTTCAAGTGTTTTGTTAGCTTTCACTAATGAGAAGCAAAAAAAAAAAAAAAAAAAAGAGAGAGAGAGAGAGAGACTGGGAAAGGAGATGGAGATCCAGAACGCAGGAGAAAGGGTTATTCCATGTTCTCAGTAAAGATTTCAAACTGGAACAAAATTGTCCAATAGATATTTATTATATTAAAATGAATTGAGAGTTTAATTTTTTTTCTTGCATATTGACTTCTAATGTTCTTTATTTTTCTTTGATGTCGCAGGGAATAGTATTGGGACGAACAGACTCCAAATTTTTACAATAAACTCCAGTGCATTTTCCCTCCGAATCCTATTGTGATAGTCCTTATTTCTGATGTCATAAAAGTATGGAAATTCCTCGTAAAGCTTGATTAATTTCATTACTTGGTTTTTGTTCCAATCTGACATGATGCTACAAACCGCGCGGAAAGAGAGAAACAGCTGATTAAAAGTTCTCTGCTACTGCTTTTCCGAACCATGTTCGGGTCCTGTCGCGTCAATTCGGCTGGTCCACCTAGGAAATGTCGCACAGAAGTAGAAAGCAAAGAGTTTGTAATATATAACCACAGTCTAATAGATACAGTCACGCAACTCATACGTATAAAATATGCCAACATTTGACAGCTAGCGCGACAGTAGCCCTCCAGCGGCAGGCAAGTTAAAAGTGTGCACACGACATATGATAACTCATCAGAAAACGGGTTTTGCGTAATTTATTTTATATGTTTATGCTATACAATAAGTGTATATGGTTCCAATTAATTCTACTTTAGAATCCTGCAAGAATTTTAAACGCAGTTAATCTACAAGTTTCAGAAGCTGGGAATAAACGTAATTCTTTCTGCTCCTTACAACTGAATCATGGCCCTGATCGCGTATCATGGTTTGAAATAATATAATTGTTCGTGCGTGGTCGGTTAATTCAATTCATTCCTAAATATATTTATGAATCATTGGAACTTTGTATTTCCTGTGAGAAGAGTAAAAATTAGTATCTTCAAAATTGTAGGGCATATCTCGTAGGGTACATCGCGTGGTGAACGCCTCTCCCTATTTCCTGAGAAATTATCGATTTTGCATACCGCAAATTGGGGTAAACTCGGCCGCTGAGGTGAACTTGAAAATAAAGAAAAGGGGAGGATTTAAATATTAATATGAAGTTCATTATTTTTCCATTTCTTAAGAACCGGTATTTTCTTTATTATTTTGAGTCACAAATAGTGCTGATGTTATGGTTTAAATTTTTATGGTAATTTTACCGCTTTTTACATATCATTTCCAGTTTTCACACATAATGCCTAATTTTAACTTATCCTACCTATATAATACGTAATTTACATGCACTTACTGTTAATATGACGTAGGTGAGAACAAATAAATGAACACACAATTTTGTTGAAAAAATTGTAACTTCAATTAATTCAGAAAATGTAGGCCTAATTTTATTTTCAGAGCAGAAGTGGTGTAAGTCAAAAATGGGTAATGAGGGGTTAAAGTAAACATTCTGTAAAATAGAGCGCAAAGTGGCAGTTAATATATGGAATGTATTTAAACTATTAATTGTCAGTGAATAGCACGAAGGATATATTAATTGCTACTTTGCGCTGTATTTTACAGAATTTTTACTTTAAACCTCATTATGTGATTTTGACTTACACCACTTCTGCACTGAACGGCTCAAATAATCACTGGGAATGTAAAATCAATACCAATAACAGTCATGCAAATTATTACAGAAAAGATTGCTTTTTATGTTAAATTTAAAAAGGCTCTTTTATTTCTTGAGAACTTAATAAGTCTGGCACATGAATCTACACCAACACATCAGAAATTTGTCGACACAGTCTGGATTTTTTCAAGAAGTGAATATTTTGCAAAAGGATTACTATACTCCATGAATTCTTGCAAAATTATCACCATGATACCTACTTGAATGCTATATGACATTCTTGAAAATATATAAAGAAAAAAAAAACGAATACAAAAATTATGAAATTACTTGCATTAAAAACTGTAGATATATTATCCAAAATCGGAATGGTTACACATATGATCTCTGCAAAAAAAATAATATACTGTAACAGGTATTTACTTTGTTTTTATTTAAACTGTCCTTCCTGACATACAAATAGGTAACTGATAAGTAATAAATGTTTTATAGAACACAATACGTAGGCTACCTACAACGTGGATTATTGGTTATGACTAGACATCGGATTTTTAGGCACTAAAAATTGCAGTTTTAGGCGCCTAAAATAAGCTCAAAATTTGTAAAATTAGGCTCTATTTTAATGAAAATAGGCATTTTAGGCACATCAAGGTATCATACTTATTTCTTTCACTGAAATTTTTAGTTATACACTAAAATACGCACAAAAAAGTATGTTTAAACATTAAAAAAGAATACTATATTATATTTATAAACAGAGCTGCACAAATTTAATATATTGAAACTAATGAAATAATGATTATTGATATCAAGATTACTCATTTTAAGTTATTGAAATTCAGTTCCATGCTCAGACTTTATTATAATTATCTGCACAGTACACCACCAGAATTTTTTATAAATTCTCCACAGTTAACCTTTGCCTTTTGTCACTGAGAATCATTTTCAAAGCAGAAAAACTTCTTTCAACCGAAACTGATGTGAGAGGCGCAAATTTTAAATTAGGTACAATAGAAACATCAATACTTACTGGAACATTTACACTTTCCCCCGATATCACTCTTGATACTTTTTCCAACAATGAAAATCCTACATTCTTATTTAATACGTTGTCCCACTTATTTTTAACTTTTTTCCCAGTTTCGCCCAAAGCAGAATGTATGTTCACTTGAGCTTCCTTTACTATTGCTATTTGGCTACAAAGAGATTGTTTTTCACGTTCTAATTGTTCAATGCTTGCAGGTATGAAAGAAAAGTTTGATGTTATGTAGGCAATATCGTTTTTCACTCGTGAGTCATTCAGACAATCTTTCACTGCTTTCACACACGCTGCACTATCAGTTTCAGGTAATTTATCAATAACTGTGACCACTTCTTTAAAATCCTTAGAATAATACACCACTGACTGAATCCAGGTTCCCCATCGTGTAACAACCGGCTGAGGTGGGAGTGGGATATCTGGAAAGTTCTCTCTGAATATTGAAATCCTGGATGGGGCTTTACAAAAACATGTTTTTGTGTTAGAAATAAACGAATTGACAAGAGGAAATTCATTCCGGATTGTTTCAGAAACCCTGTGAAGGCCATGTGCTAGACAGGTTACATGCGTGAGGTTAGGATAAAATGTTTTAAGAAGTGGAGCTGCAGCAACCATGTATGAGGCAGCATCAGTACAAAACAACAGAACTTTAGAATCGTCTATATTACCTGAGTATAAAGACTGTAGGCCTTTATTTACAAAATAAGCAATGGCTTGGCTATTCACTTTCGAAAGTTCCTTAACACATATCGAAGTGTGGAATCGAAGGTCCATCAGGACTAAGTTTTCCTACTACCATATTTGCTATATACCTATTCATAGGATCTGAGGTTTCATCCACAGAGACCCATAAGTAAGAATCACCTATATCCTCCCGAATGGAAGCTAAAGTTTCATTGTATATTCTAAGTAATTTTATCTTAGGGTCGACTCAGATGGGATATTTTGTTTGCAGTATTTTTGTAAAAACTGTCTTAAAACCGGATTTTCAATTGCATTCCAGGGAATGTTAGCAGCAACAAACGCTCTGGTTAAATCAGCATAGAAATTGCTGCTGAGATTGGATGAAGTAGGCTGTGTTAGTAAAGTTTGTTGCAGTTGATTTTTCTGCTGAGCTTTAGCCTTATGAGCCGCTCCTTGCACATGCTGCTTTAGGTGGCACTTTTTTTCTTACGAAATCTAAAAATGTAAAGTAAACTGAATTAAAATAAAATCCTAATTGTTGTATTGCCGTTTTTCTATCACAAAGTTAGTGGGTTCGAACAATCAAAATTTTAATGACCTGCAAATACTTTAACTATCGGAATTTAAAAGGTTAAAGTGTAGTGGTCTTAAAAAGAATTATACCTCAGGATAGCTCAGTCAATGTATAAATATTATAGGCCTACTCATTAAAATTAATAGAATTTATATATTTCAACTATTGTTACATACCTGTTTGCTACAAATCTTGCAGAATATTATTTCTCCATCATAAGTGAATTCTGAATATTCTGTTAGCCATTGCCGGATCAATGTAGATTTTGCACTTATATTTTTCGGCATTATCGCGTTAAGGGAACGAACAAGTGAAAAATGTGGAAAAATGGAAAAAAATACAAATTTTTGTTTTTATGTTCATAATTTTATTTAAACCTTCTACTTTCATAATATGGCCTCATTTTTTATTTGGGAGCCCTTTAAACCGTGTCACATGACGTTTAAATGTCTGCTTGCACGTGCTTCGTTGCCCTTTAAACGAGCTGTCAGCTCTAAAGTTTATGTTGAGCTTTGTAATTTGAATAAAGCGGGCTAGTTTTTTTTCTGGTGTGTATCTAGTGAAATTAAGTTTGTTGTCACTCCTGAATATACTATCAGCTTGCCTGTCAGCCCTGCAAATACTTCGTTTTGAAACTGAACGGCAAAATATTGTTTGTGGACCGTTTCTTCTCGAGTTTGTGCGTTTGTACGTGAATATTCATACTTGTTTTGCTGATTTCGTGTTATTTAGGATGTTATTAAAGTTTTACACTAATTTTGTATTCAATTAGTTGTATATATTAGTGTGAATAAGTTAGTATAAGTGCATTAGGTTAGGAATCGTCACAATAACATTCAAGACCACGTGTATAACTCAACATTTAGCATTTTAGGCATAGTTTTAGTTTTCTAAACATGAATAGACTAAGTGACATTCATAATAAGGGCAAGAAACGATCAAAATATGCTAATAGGGCTAAAAATTTAGCAAATATAAGGTGGAAGAATGCCAAAACTATTGTGGAATGTGTGCAACAAGAAAATGTGTTAGGCCTAGTTGGTGATAATGAAGATCAAGTGTCAAAAGAAACAAATAATAAACAAAGTGCTAGTGAGATAAAGTTGATAAAATATGGCAACTTGCAGGAGAATTCAAATATAAGTGCCCCCCAGTGTAGTGAAGACTACACATTAGTGCATGTAAGTTTGTGGAGTGAACTGTATAAAGGAGTAAAATGTGGTGAATGTGGAATGGATAGTGCAAAAGCTGAGCTTACTGAACCATCAGGCTTTGCATTTAAAGTGATAGTGAAGTGTTATAATTGCAACACAGTGTTGAATGAAATGTATACAAGCCCTAAGGTAGGTAACACTGAGTCAACTCGACCTCCCTTCGATGTAAATAGGAGAATGGTCAACGCCTTTGTTACCATGGGAAAAGGACACTCTGCTATGGAACAACATTGTATGGCTATGGGTATGGCAGGTTTGAGCTCACCATCCTTCAACTCTCACCTGATAAAACTGACGGAAGAAAACAAACTTGTTAGACAACATGTGTTGAGAAATGCTCACTCTGCAGTTAGACGAGCTCACATGGAAGTGGACAGTTCTATTAGTGATAGTGATGTTATAAATATTGGTGTGTCATACGATGGCACATGGATGAAGCGTGGACATACATCAAAGTATGGTTTAGGTTTAGTCATAGATATTTTAACAGGGCTAGTGTTAGATTTTGAAATAATGTCAAAATATTGCAGTACTTGTGAAAAGACAGAAAAAAAAATGGATGTTGCAAGTGACGAATATAAACAGTGGTATCAAAGTCACAAAGATGCTGGTGTTTGTGAGAAAAATTTTGATGGATCTTCAAATGCCATGGAGATGAAAGCTGCAGAAATTCTCTGGACCCGGTCCATTAGGTTGTGTAATATGAGGTACACAACCTTATTGTCTGACGGGGATGCAAAAACACACCATCACCTTCAGCAGCTTCAAGTTTATGGTGAAGGCATTGACATTAGAAATGAAGAATGTGTGAACCACGTTGCTAAGAGAGTAGGTAAAGGTCTACAGAATATTGCTAGGGAATGGAGAGGGACAGATTCCTCAATCGGAGGCAAAAAAAAGGGAAGTCTGACTGCAGAAATGATACCTCGACTGCAAAATTACTACAGAAAGGCCATTATTGATAATATCCCCGATGTAAACAAGATGAAGAAAGCCATCTATGCAACACTTGACCATGCAATGTCCACGGATGACAAGCCCCTGCATTCAAAATGCCCTAGTGGTGAAAAGTCATGGTGCTTCTTCAACCGGGCCATTGCGAAGCAAGAAGCTGTTCCGAAGCATGACTTGAAAACCATGAAGACAGTGTTGCGACCTGATGTTGTGGCTAAAATCATGCCAGTGTACTGTAGACTAGCTAGTGATGAACTTCTTAGCAAGTGCACTGCAGGAAAAACTCAAAATGTGAATGAAAGTGTTCATAGTGTGATATGGCGGAAGTGCCCAAAAGAAATTTTTGTATCAAAAAAAAAACTTGAAGTGGCTGTTACTTCTGCTGTGACTGAATTTAACATGGGTTGTACAGCAAACATTTCCATGAGAGATTTAGTGTCAACAGTGAAATTATCTCCTGCAGCATACAAAATTGGCAATAGGAGAGACAAGCGTCGACTGCAGCAAGCGGCTACTTCAACCAGTGAGAACTTCAAAACAAGCAGGAAGAAGCTACGTTTGTCAAAAAGTGTCACTGAAAGTAGGAAAAAGCAGCAGGAGGGGTCAACATATCAGGCAGGAGGGTTTTAAGCAATTTCCATAATGTGTAAGTACTCAAACATAGTGTTGTACTTTAAAACTTGATTTTCTCCCTTTTAAATTTTATTACATTTTAACATGTTCAAATTGCTCCATATGATGCATTTCTTAACCAATAGTGATGAAATTTTTACCACAAGCCCACATTACCTAAAGGAAAAAGACTGTCACATGGATTTTTAAAATATTTATTATTTGCCAAGATATAAATTGATTAAGATGCATGAAATTAATTTTTTTCTTTAAATTGGCACTCACCCAGTTTTGAATTTTTTTCTCAGTAACTAAGAAGTGCTAACTAAAAATCATGTGATAGATGTTTTATTATTGTTAGAGGAACTGTTCTATATTTTTTTTTTAATTCATAATGTTAAGCGTTCATCATGCAGCATTTTTTAAATATTAATTAGTATTAATTGGTAAATAATTAATTTCTTCAAAACTAATTAAGATACATTGATGAAATTTATAGGGATGTTTTAAATACATATCAGCACTCTGTGGTAAAAATTTCAGTCCATTAGCATCACAAATGCATAATTTGAATATTTCACTTGTTCATTCCCTTAAACTTCACAGGAAAACGTCCTACCGCTCAAAACTTCTCAACACAAATAAGGTGAGGGAAAGAGCAACTGTTAACGAGCATTCACATGAACCGTTGTTATTGAGATTCAATGGGACAAAAATACAAAGTTCCACTTATTGTTGCATTTCCTGGTAGTGTTAACACTAGGAGGGCCATTCTTTTAAATATTTTGTAACGGTTTACCCTACTAATTCGCAGTTTTACGACTTTTCATAAATATTTCAAAAACACTCTTTCTCCAAAAATTGTGATTTTATGACACTCTGAAGGGCAGTACAGCTAATCGGTTTCAGACCGAAAACAGTCATTTTTATAGTATAGTATATCTCTGAATCGGTAGCAGCACATGTTGTGATTGTTGCCTGCTTCAAAACTAAGGTTGGTTCTTTGTCGGCATTTATGCCTCCAAACATGTTGAATTCGGTGAAATCTATTGCGAGTGTCGTGAGATTCAAAACATTTTGTTTCCTTTATCAATGGTTTCACGGCCGGTGTGAAGCAAACTTTCCACTTTTTAAATGTCTTAAATTTCGCAGTGAATGCATGTATAAATTATAAAAAGTAAGAGTAAAATGCGAAACTTTACAGTGAGTTAGGCATTTTTAGGCGAATATTAACAAATTAGGCTCTAATAACCGTTTTAGGACATTTTAGGGCACTATAAAACTCTTTGAATACCTTTCAATTTCCATGAAACACAAATATTAATAATTATTTTTACTTTTCTCCTAAAGAAACAAAATAGGCATTTGCCCTAGAATCCGATGTCTGGTTATGACTGAGTTATGATTTTCTCTTGGTCTTTAGGGAATCTGAAGAACGACAAATTCGGAGATTTAAACTTGTTGTTACTGCAATTTTCGTCATTGCACACATTGCCTTTATTCCGACGCATGATTAAAACGTTATTATAACATCTCGCATCCCTTTAAATCACGTGCAGTCTGTATCAACCCTATTACCAGTGCCTTGCCTGCCGCTTGGGCGCTAGTGTCGCGAATGTTGACAAAAAAAGTCTTGAAGTTGCGCGACTATAAGTATTAAACTGTGATATAACTAGAGACACCAACGGCGCTAGTTTCGCGTACAAAATTGAACCGCTGTTCGGCCGCCATTAAAGGGAGTTGATGCTTCGCCGGGAGTGCGAGCAGTTCATGCTTGTTGAGGAGTACGAATAAATGTAAGTACACTTGAAGGGAAATAATAAGAAAATGGTGAAATACTGCGCCGCAAATAATTGTTCGAACATAGCTACTATTGTAGCATGCTCAGGAAAGCATGCATATCTTAATATTTGAAAGAATGTTCCAAATGCAGTTCCTCCTTTGAATGTGTTACAGAATGTCGGAATATTTCTTGGATAAAGTTTTTCCAGAAACAAATTAATCAGGTTTACAAGGTTGGTTTCAACAATGTCTGTAACGGTTAGGTGCCATCATATGACAGTGGATTATAATAAGAGCGTGCATAAGAAAATCCTCAGACTATATCTGTCTAAAACTGTTTTGTTTCACAATAAATGAATTAATAATGTAATTTCCGTATTGTACAGTATGTACTTCTAGTTTTTGGTTGTATTAAATGCAAAGAAATTAGTGAAAATATAGCTGATGGCCTAGTTAGGCCTATTATTACCACTATTACTAGGTCTACTATGACTACTACTACTAGGCCTACTATTACCACTACTACTAGGTCTATTATTACCACTAGTACTAACTAGATCTCACTACTACTAGGCCTACTAATACCACCAAAACTAGGCCTACCATTACCACAAAAACTAGGCCTACTATTACCACTAATACTAGGCCTACTATTACCACTACTACTAGACCTATTATTACCACTACTACTAGGTCTACTATTACCATTACTAGGCCTACTATTGCCATTACTACTAGGCCTACTATTGCCACAAAAACTAGACCTACTATTACCACAAAAACTAGACCTACTACTACTGCACTTACTATTACCATTACTACTAGGCCTACTATTACCACTACTACTAGGCCTACTATTACCACTACTCCTAGGCCTAATATTACCACTACTACTAGGCCTACTATTACCACAAGTACTAGGCCTACTATTACCACTACTACTAGGCCTATTATTACCACTACTACTAGGCCTACCATTACCACAAAAACTAGGCTACTATTACCACTAATACTAGGCCTACTATTACCACTAATACTAGGCCTACTATTACCACTAATACTAGGCCTACCATTACCACAAAACTAGGCCTACTATTACCACTAATACTAGGCATACTATTACCACTAATACTAGGCCTACCATTACCACAAAACTAGGCCTACTATTACCACTAATACTAGGCCTACTATTACCACTACTCCTAGGCCTACTATTACCGCTACTAATTGTATTAAAAAGTCTGTACTGACCTCTGCCTTGGTGGTCATCAACTACACAATGAATAGATTGTTTTATGATAAAATTTATTCTCATTATATTTTAAATCTGTTTCCAGAATTTTTATGAACTCATATTTCACCACTAAATATTTTCTAAGCCCCATATACTTTCCTCTTCCTTTGCATGAAAGGACTGAAATATAGATCATTTTAAATATTACAGTAAATATCCATTATTATGTCCTTAAAACAATACTAGTAATACTGAAAATTAATGCTGACATTGCCATTATTCACTATTTCACATACTTATCCCGAGTGTATATGGGTGATTTAATTTATTGTTTAGAATATCGTCAAATATGAACCATTATAATACTTTAATAAATATAGCGCTCCTCTGCCATTCATGTTTATTTCATCACGACTCATCCTTTGTAAAAGATGTTTAAAACAGTGTCTATCACCAGGCTACATCAATGTATTGTGGTACTGTTTTTGAATTTTGCGCCGCAAACACTCCCTTTAATGGCGGATGCTAGCCGATTCAATTTGTGACATTTTTCTTGCCTGCCACTCACGGGTATGTGTCTCTAGTAAGTATTACAAACACTTTGGTAGAAACAGCTTCTACTCAGCAGATGTCGAAAGGAAAGGAACGAAATCCGTACTGCGCATGCGCCCGCGCTGTAAGTCGAACGACAATAGCAAGTGTAAATAGGGACTAAAGGTACGGTTTGTTTACGGCCATGGATAAATATATAATATGTATATTTATCCATGTTTACGGCAAAGACGTTTTATAGTTTAACCGCATGGATTATATATTTATCCATTTTAACCGTTTACGGCGATCATCGCCGGACGCACATCGCCAGCGATTGTCGCCTGAGTTGCTAGCAGTTGAAATGCATGTGCACGGTTTCTTTACAGCGAAGATCGCCAGCGCAGTTCGTTGGACGCGACGCAGATCGCTGGAGGTTGCTTCTGATGCAAATTCAGGACGCACATCGCCGCATTCATGTTCAATAATCGATATCAAATACTCTCTAACTAATACTGAAAAGCTTTCCTGTTTAGCATTGCAAGCGGCGGCGAAAAGTAACAGTGCTGCCATCTAGCGGCTTGAAACGTTCGCACACTCCGTGCGTCGTGCTGGGTTACGTGAGGAAAAGAGGAGAGGTTTTTTTTTTTTTCTTAATATTGGTCGACCAGCAAACTTGCTATACTGACCACTGTTAAATTATGGAATATCACAAGCAGAATATCATGTTGAGGTTGGCTCTAAAGGCTCCTTTAATTAATTTAAGTTGATTAATTAAACATTTTTGTGAATTATGTGAATAAAAATATGATGATTTTCTGTGTTAAATTTATGAAGAGTCGTCAGTTTCACTAAGAGGGATGTCTTGAGGGAGTTTCCGTTTAAGTCTTGATGGCTGACAAGATCTTGCTCCAATGTTATATGTCACAGCTCCAGGAACACCAGGAAGTTTGTTGAAAAAAGAAAAAGAGGAGAGGTGTTCATTTGATTTCAATAAGAAGCTGCAAAGCAATGAATAGCATACTTTAGAGTCACTTTGTTCATAACATTTTTAATTAATAACAAATTACAAAGTTATTAGAATAGAAATGAATTCATAAATTCTCATATTTTCAAATTTGATGAAATTTAGTTGTGCATGACTTTAGCAGCTTTCATACATCGCTTGTTTTGTTTTTTAGCTGTATGGTTATCCATTTTATTTTTGATATAACAATTTATTAACACATTAAAATATTTATCAATGAAGACATTGGCACAGTCACTGCAAATGGACATTTTAACAGGGAGCACTACCATTTTAACTAAGTTAGTTCTTTTTTTTACACCAATTCTAGTTTTACAAATAACATGATCAATTTCTTTGAAAACATCAGAACACAATTGGCTGAGTATTAGAGAAACATCATTAGGGAAAACAATTTTTGAATCTTTACAGTATTTTTTGTTTGCGATATGCGTTGTTACGTCGTCGTTGGGGTTTTCTTTACGAGATAAATTTCTTCGACAAATTTCGTGATTTATTCTGCTACACATCCAACCTGCAACATAAGCCCTTGCATTTTCTTGCAACACGGTTTCTTCATTTGTATGCTGTACATTTTTGTCATCAACAGTTACATCCAAATCGGAGACATCTGTAATGCCTGGACTGAAAAAATTCAATTTAGCTGCCTCGATATCTCCTTTCTTGAGTAAGAAAGAACAAACGTCAGCTTCACAGTTGCTTGTTTCAGGAGGACTTAGGAATTGATTCGTCATGGTTACCCGAATTGTAGCTCTAAACTTCGAGCAGTCTGGAGTTACGTTGTTTCCACCTTTAGATCGAATAATAGAAAAGAGATTTTCTATGCAGTCTTGTGTTAATCTTCTTGTTATTAAAAATTTAAATCCATAATTATAATGCAATTCTATCCATAGCAGTTTTAAAGATTGTAAATTTTCTAGCCAGCCATTTATACATTTTGGGTTCATTTTCCTATTGTTTATTACCTGAATATTTCTAAATGTTTTATCTATTTCATTAAAAAAATTCCATTGTGTGGAATTTTCACTTAGTGGCCTATTTAAGACTTTACTAGTTTGGAAACTAGAAGAGTTAAAACAATCAAAAGCTTTATCCATGAACAGGATGAAGTCTGCAGTAGGTTGAGCCTCCTCTAGTACCGTAACTGAATTTTATGAGTGTTGCCATGGCTTTTTCTACAGAATGACTTAATAACTGTGTAGCAAGGCACACTCGCATCCGTGTGAATGATGGTAGATTCAAGTGATTAAGTTTTACTTTAGGACAAAGTCGGGGATTCATATCTTTATCTATAAAATAAAGCTTTTCTAGGTATTCCCACTTAATTAATTTATCAAATAGCTTAAAATTATGTTTTAAATTATTCCTTACGCTCTTAATCAAATATGGTGTATCATGAAACAAATAAATTTTTTCACCATCGTGTCCAAAATAAGGCTGTACTTCATTACATCCAAGCAGTCTTCTCAATTTAGTGTTGTTTGATCCTTGGTCTGAAACAATCGCTTTAGGGATAAATCCCGTATCTTTTATTTTATTTATTACATCAAGCAGATGTGATTTTAAAATCTCTGCAGGCATGGCATCTTTCGATAGAAAATAACCAATGGTTTGCTTAAAATTTTTACACATTCCTCGAATCATAAAAACCATTGCTTGGTTTGCAAGTGGTACCTCTGAATCTTTTACGTTAGTTGGAGATTGTTGGTTAGGGCTGTGTATACCCAATTCAATGAATTCCTCACTTTAGCATTGTACGTTATATTTTCCTTCAAAGACATTTCATCTACAACAATTGTTACTACCTTTTCATTTAGTGGCAGCATTCCAGACTTTACTTTTAATAATTGTAAAATGGTGGGATTTATACCGGAGCCTAAACCAAATCCATGAAGCCAATTTCGGAGAGATCTTACTGTTGGCAAACACAATTTTCTCCTTAAAAATCTGTAGCCCTGAGGTGAGCAATAATGGAGCGCCAATGCAAAACTTTTATCGTAACTGGAATACCGCTTTCCCATTTTTTATTTTTTTTAAGCGCACTTGCGACATAATGAATTCATCATTAGAAAAAATTTTGATTAAATCAGTTTTTGAACTGGTTGTCTTCAGAGCTCTCACTTCCGCCCGAAGAGATGAAATAATTTTTTTTTTTTTTTTTTAGATGCCAACTTTTGAGCTGCAATCAATTTCTTAGAAAGTGTCTTTATCTGAAGATTTTGAGCCATCTTTGACCTTTTACGATTTCTTGCATCTTAAAAAATAAACAGGGACTTACTTTAGTGAAATATTAAAAACGTCTTGAAAGTCTAGGACTAGGTAAATAATATTTTGCTAATAACTAACTGAATCAGTTTTTATGAGAAAACATGAGTTCACACACTTTCTTCACAAAGTCAATAATTCGTATTTTTATTTTACGTATCACAATATGCGTCTATTTAGTTTGAAAAAGTCATGACTTTCAGTATTTTATATGGAGAAACTATAAAGAAATTGTGTTTGGTATGATGGAAGTAAAGTAGTTTTATGCAGTTTAATAACTGATTCACTTAGCACAGAGAACATGTTATTGCTAATGTACTATCTGATTATGAGGTACCTGGTAGAGGACTATCGTTGTTTCTGTCTGGAATCGGAGAACATGTCGCCTCCTCGATGGAAGGTATAATGCGTTTCTTTGGGGACCTTCGCGGTTCTTCCATCGTACTTTGACCCATATTTTCGGAAGAAGGAGCTGTTAAATTCAGTGAAGGAATAGCTGTTCTCTTCAGTCTGTTATTAAAAAAATATATTAAAAATTAACAGATCTGTGACTCATTTGAAACTTCGGTACTTTTCCAATTACACCTTATTTTCACTTACCCCTGACTTTTCAAATTAGGGTTATTGAAGTCCGATAATCTAAAGTGATCTGAACATATTCTGTGATTTTTGTACAGACACTCTGTTCCTCTAGTTTTAAACGTTTCGTCTAGGTCCTGTCTTTTACACTTATTTACCCACTAGCCGTACCCGTGCGCTCCGCTGCACCCGTTAGAAATAAATATAAAGAAATTACATAATTAAAATAGGACATTTGATCCAGGGAACATTCGTGTTTGATAGAAGGATAAATCGTTTAATATGTTACTTAATTTAAATTGCATCCAAATAATTAAAATGCGATCATTTTGGTCCAGAGACACTCATTTGGTGCAATGATAATTCCTTTAACATGTTTCTTAATTTTTATTACATGCAACCATAGTTTAATGAAGATTGACATCATTTAGATTTAATGTGTATATTTTATTTTACTTGTTATAGGTTTCCATTGAATTATGGTAATAACTTAAATTTAACCCTTGTTTTCTACATATTCAGTAAATGGCGCTTGGCCCACTATGGTTCTGAAACCTTCAAATAACTTAAATTATATTATATAATATTACATATTATATTATATTATATTATATTATATTATATTATATTATATTATATTATATTATATTATATTATATTATATTATATTATATTATATCAGAAGTTACTGTAATAACATTATACCATTATGTCCATCTAGAGAAACTACACTTTCCAATGGTGGAATAATAATTAATTATACAAATCGGTTAATTTAGCTTACGATATTACTTCATACAAACACAGAAACATTCTCTGTAGGCTATCTTTCATAGCTTTCGATTGTTGCTGTCGAAGGCCCCTTATAGACGAAGTCATTTGTTTTTTAATTCATTACACGGCCTTAGTTGGCAGTTATTTTAATTTTAAAACTCATTTATCTCATTAAATATCAGTCCTATCAAACTTTCTCGAGGAATAAAACTTATCGAAAATTATGTTTAAAGAAACTTTTGTTATGTAACATTTTTCACAAAAATCAATAATAAGCGAGATATTTCGATTTATTTAATTCAGACCCCCTTATAACCCCCCTTTTAAATAATGTATTTTGAATGCCATATAGCCTAAAATCTAAGTTACAACGAACTTAATTTATATTCCAATTTTCATCGGAATCCGTTCAGCCATTATCGCGTGAAAAGGTAACAAACATACAGACAGACATATAAACAAATTTTCAAAAAAGCTATTTTCGGTTTCAGGGTGGTTAATTATATATGTTAGGACCAATTATTTTTGGAAAATCGAAAATTACCAGAAAAATTTCGGCTACAGATTTATTATTAGTATAGATATGGCATATCTATAAGACAAAAACAAATAACAGTAATAATAATAATAATAATAATAATAATAATAATAATAATATGATGATGATGATGATGATGATGGTGAGGACACGAGACCTGTCATGTGAATCGTGCGAGTGGGGAAAGGATGAGCTAACAGAAACAGAGTTTGTTTCATGATTAAAATTATACGAATCTACTGACACGAAAGTTCATCTCAGACTAATTATCTTCCTTCTCCATACCCACTGGTGATAGCCACAACACATGATAAGGTCACAGAACAAGTTATCTACTGTCTCCTCTACTGTAATAATAATAATAATAATAATAATAATAATAATCCTGTGGCAGAAAAGTAATAGACTACTCGTATTTACACGACTACTCACTCACCTATCTGTATCTTTCGGAAATCTGAAGAACGATCTAGCATCTTTTTGCGAAGCGTAGTTTTTACAGAAGAACACAGAACAAACAATTCCACTTTTCCCTGACATTTTGTGGACCAGCCATGAGAATAATCCTTGCGCCTTACACCACGTGTTGAAGTATAAAACTCTTGTTAGCTGCAGTTTACCGCGCTACGTGTCACGTTATCCTCACTGACAATATTCCCTGCCGCAAGATAGCACTGATGAGTCATTCGCCTCTCTTATCGTGAACTTTCCAGTATTAATGTTAGAGAGTATTTGTCGATATTTAGACAAGGCAGTCACGCAACTCATACGTATAAAATATGCCAACATTTGACAGCTGGCGCGACAGTAGCCCTCTAGCGGCAGGCAAGTTAAAAGTGTGCACACGACATATGACAACACATCAGAAAACGGGTTTTGCGTAATTTATTTTATATTTTTATGCTATACAATAAGTGTATATGGTTCTTACTAATTCTACTTTAGAATCCTGGAAGAATTTCACACGCAGTTAATCTACAAGTTTCAGAAGCTGGGAATAAACGTAATTCCTTCTGCTCCTTACAACTCAATCATGGCCCTGATCACGTATCATGGTTTGAAATAATATAATTGTTCGTACGTGGACGGTTAATTCAATTCATTCCTAAATATATTTATAAACCATTGGAACTCTATATTTCCTGTGAGAAGAGTCAAAATTGTAGGGCATATCTCGTAGAGTACATCGCGTGGTGAACTCCTCTCCCTATTTCCTGAGAAATTAACTATTTTCCATACCGCAAATTGGGGTAAACTCGGCCGCTGAGGTAAACTTAAAAATAAAAAGGGGGAAGATTTAAACCTTAATTTGACAGACATCGATTTATGAAGTTCAATATTTTTCAATTTTTTTATTATTATTTTGAGATGCTCATAGTGCTGATATTATGGTTTAAATTTTTATGGAAAGTTTACCGCATTTTACATTACATTTCCAGTTCTTATACATAAGCTTAATTTTAACTTACCCTACCTATATAATACGTAATTTACATGCACTTACTGTTATTATGACGTAGGTGAGAACATATGAATACACAACTTTGTTGAAAATATTGTAACTTCAATTAACTCAGAAAATGTAGGCCTAATTTTATTTTCAGAGCAGAAGTGGTGTAATTCAAAAATGGGTAATGAGGGTTAAAGTAAACATTCTGTAAAATACAGCGCAAAGTAACAGTTAATATTGAATTTATTTAAACTATTAGTAGTCAGTGAATAGCACGAAGGATATATTAATTGCTACTTTGCGCTGTATTTTACAGAATTTTTACTTTAAACCTCATTACCTAATTTTGACCTATACCACTTCTGATCTGAACGGCTCAAATAATCACTGGTAATGTAAAATGAACACCAATAACAGTCATGCAAATTATTACAGAAAAGATTGCTTTTTATGTTAAATTTAAAAAGGCTCTTTTATTTCTTGAGAATTTAAGACGTCTGCCACATGAATCTACACCAACACATCAGAAATTTATCGACACAGTCTGGATTTATTCAAGAAGTGAATATTTTGCAAAGGGATTATAATACGCCATGAATTCTTGAAATAAATAACACCATAATCCCTACTTGAATGCAATATAACATTCAACTTTTGAAAAATATAAAGAAAAAAACACGAATACAAAAATTATGGAATTACTTGCATTAAAAACTGTAGATACATTATCTAAAATCGGAATGGTTACACATTTACACATGATCTCCGCGAAACAATAATATACTGTAACAGGTATTTACTTTGTTTTTATTTAAACTCTCCTTCCTGACATACAAATAGGTAACTGATAACTAATAAATTTTTTATAGAACACAATACGTAGGCTACTACAGCGTGGATTATAGGTTATGATTTATGATTTTCTTTTGGTCTTTAGGGAATCTGAAGAACGACAAATTCGGAGATTTAAACTTGTTACTGCAATTTTCGTCATTGCACACATTGCCTTTATTCCGACGCATGACTAAAACATTATTATAACATCTCGCATACCTTTAAATCATGTACTGGCTATATAAACCCAAAGACGTTGTAGTTATATATCTAGACACACAACTGGCGCTGGTGTCGTGTACAAATTTGAAACCTCTCGCGCAGGTTCGCGCGACGCCATGTTTGGGGAGCAAAAATGATTGTTATAAATCATTAGGAGTTTAGAAAATACCATTGGGTATACAGGCGTTTTCTCAGCGGTCATCCAACTGCACTGTAATGTAACTAAACTTATTTACGTATTTGCTAACGTATAATAAGTAAATATAAATTCTGTAACTAAGCATTGCTTTAAATATAAAAGCTTTATATTACTCATAAATAGACTTATTAGTTTATTTCTATTTCCAATGACCGAAAACATGGGATGTTTTTACTTATGTTATTTTATATACGTTAGAAAATACGTAAATAACTTATTTAAGTTATATTACAAAGAGAGGGATGTCCGCTAAAAAGATGGCTATATACTCAATGGTATTTTCCAAACACATAACGCATTTTAATATTAATCCTCAGTGTTTTGAGAATCAGAGGCGCTATTACTCTTTAGAACTTTCAACTGCAGACATTCATTGCAGTTCCCTCATTCTTACATCATTCTCGATGACAATATTGTGAAAATGTGATTGTTTGCATTGCTGGCTTTGTTGTTAACATTAAGAAAATATGGTGTAATAAATCTAGAGATTCAATTTATAATACATATTAGCAGTAAACAAAATCTCTTTTATTTTTCTTTAACGAAAGAATAATCGGAGTCTTATATCATTTGAGATTATAGAAATATGCCTCTTAAGTGAAAGAGCGACTATACAGATGTTGAGAGAGAATATGGCAGATTACCATCCAAGGGTCTCTCTTACATCGTGTGAAAAACAATGTGATAACAGTAGAACACTTATACAATCTTTCTACAACTATGGGAACATATTTTAGAAAATGGATTTCCGGATTCCCCCCGAGAATCACATTTTAAACTTATTAAATTGACCATAGAAGTAGGCTTACATGAAGAGTTGCCAGCGTAGCTCAGTCGACTAAGGCCTGCCGATCCGAAGTTGTGCTCGGGCGCGGGTTCGACTCCCGCTTGGGTTGATTACCTGGTTGAGTTTTTTTTCCTTAACCGTAAGGCTAATGTCAGGTAATCTATGGCGAATCCTTGGCCTCATCTCGCGAAATACCATCTTACTATCATCAATGCCATTAATTCTAAATAATCTAATAGTTGATACAGCGTCGTTAAATAACCAACTAAAAGAAAATACTACATAAAGAGCAGGTGTCACCACATAGCTTATAGTTACCAGTACAACACGATTTTACATAAAAACAAGTTCAAAGACAACATTTAACGAAATCAATAATAATAGGCCTAATAATAATAATAATAATAATAATAATAATAATAATAATAATGATAATAATAATAATAATAATAATAATAATAATAATGAATCAATAGGCAAGATGTTCTGTAAACTACACTTGAGTAGTTTTATTAGGCCTATATGACTGATTCATGCATGTGACGTTTATTTCCTACTATAGCTCTGATAATAAGCTAATGTATGGTAGGCCTACTTTTATTTCAAACTAAATATTATGTACTTGTTTTTATTTTACAGGTGTCTATTATGTGAAATGAAAGCAGATAAATAATAATTGTTCGTTTCTCGTTCGCATGAAAGGAAAGCTGTGTTTACAATATAACTTAGGCCTTACATAGCTGGCAGTGTTTTGTTAATAATAGTTAATTCTGATAATTTTCTTTTAGTCTGAACTATTACTACAATATGCATTTGTATTTCTATTCGCTATGTGTGTTGTCAAGTAACTATACAACATCTTTGGTTTCAGTATCAAATTGTTCCAGTCTTCTTTTGTTTCTTGTTAAACTAATGTAACTACTGTAAGCTTGATTATGTCCATAACATGGTTGCTTTAAATGTTAATAGGATTATTTCATTTATCTATTCAGATTAATTTATAAGATACACAAACATACGAATTAAACATTCAGCATTGCATAGCACAGCCTTCTGTTAGCCGGCGCTTTCTCCAAAACATGGCGACGGACGAAAGCTTCAATTTGTCCGTACTCTAAACTTCTGCGCAGCCTTGGCTGTAGGGGCTCGTATCAACCCTATGACCAGTGCCTTGCCTGCCGCTTGAGCGCTAGTGTCGTGAATGTTGGCAAAAAGGGTGTTGAATTTGCGCGACTGTATATATTAGACTGTGGTCATGTTGTAATATCGAATATCTAATCTGTACGCGTTAACCACGTCTGTACTGTCTGTACGTTTTGGTGCAAAACAAATCAAGACGTTTTGTAATTTTTCGCGGTCTGAAGACGAAATTACTGTATTATTGAATATGTGTCACAACATAATGCTCTTTTTAATATGAGCTTGTGAATTAATAAACAAATTAAACAATAAACCCTTACATTACAGATTACATTTTTATCACCCCCGAGCCCCAGAGAATTTCGTTCTGTGTTGGGTAAGGGGGAAATTCTCTCTTCTGTAAGTTTTCCACCAGCTCCCTTGCACTAGATTTCGGCTGCCATAACCTCAAATTTTAGAGAAATAATCTATGGTGTTTAGGTAAAAGATCTAAACTCTTATTGTTTGGAATACACCATGTAATGTAATACAGTATCATAATAATAATAATAATAATAATAATAATAATAATAATAATAATAATAATAATAATAATGATTTATTTAACCTGGCAGAGTTAAGGCCATACGGCCTTCTCTAACACTCAACCAGGATAATAATAATAATAATAATAATAATAATAATAATAATAATAATAATAATAATAATAATAATCAGTTCATAACCTGAGTTACTGCCAATATTTCAGCTGGAGTTACTGGGGTCTTGACAAAATTTGTAGGTAATTTAAGTGTCATTTTCAATTAAACTCAAAATATACTGCCGAGCAAAAAAAAAAAAAAACGCAACACTTTAATAAATTTGAAATATCAATCCGTAATACAAATTATAACATTTCTGTGTGCTTCTATGGACCTGCTTGTGTTAGGCAAGAGTGTTAATTCATGTTTTGGGAAGAAAAGTATACCCATTGGGTCGTTTGTGACACCCTGTTTATCACTTCCTGTCCGGTACTGTATATTTATTGCTGTGCCATTAAAATTTACAACCCTAAACCCAAGCAGCTAAAACAAAGTTACAACACTATAGTTTTCTCTTTTTGGTTATAATGGAATTCTGTGATATTGAACTCTGTTTTAAACAACATGTAAGAGATTTAAGATACCGTTAACCCCCGAGAACGCCGCTAGAGTAGTCATGTTGGTAAAAGCAAGCCCCTACAGTCTCGGCTGTGCGAAACGAGGAAACCGGGGCAAATTGAACTCTGCGCTTGCCGCCATATTGTTGGAGAGCAGACAAATAATAGCAGTGCGTAAATCACGCAATTTAACGCTGTGATGATCTAAAATTGACATATTATGGCCATTTTCGACGTTTAACGTAAAATTAGGACGAAATAAACATATTCAAAGTTTCATTGAAATGTGTTAGAACATTAAAGAAAAGAAAATACGTATGCAGCAATTTATAGAAAACATACTGCTACATCCATAAATAGGCCTACACAATACACATTATAGATTGTATAATTTTACGATAATCAGCAAATTGTTACGTTTCAGAGAATCTAAAATTATATTAACATATTAACTCTTAGATCACAAGATATAAATATATGCACCTTGATTACACAAGTTCTTGTTATAATCAAATTCCTAAGTGAAATAAATATGCGATAATCAGTATAGACTTGTTAAGTTTTAGAGAATCAAAAATAAATTATATTACCGGTACTTTTAGACCACAGGACATAGGTAATCTGGTAAAATATAATATGCGAAGGTAGCCAAATTACATTGAATTCATTCTTCAATTAATAAAGGGAATGCTATCAATTATAAAAAGTATCGGTACCTAATACATTGCAAACAATAGGTAACGCGAAGACCTAAAAACTAAACAATTACTTTATGCAAGATAAAAAAACACATACTTTTTAATGTTGGATTTTTTTAAATATTGTATTTTTATTTTAAATAAATGAAATAGATATATTATCATTGCTTGCGGAGTGATGGTACGTAATTTTTATGCACATATGCAATATCAATAAGATGCCATTCCTTGCTTTTGTTAATAAAATATATCCGGCAAAATGTAAAAGATTTATTTATAGGTGAACTCTGAATCATAAATTCACAAAGGAGGCTTAGCTATTATAGCTATTTATTTATTTATTATCTGTATATTTATTTATCCATATATGGATCTTGAATGAAAGTTTATTATCTTGCAGATAAATTCATTTACACAATAAAAACAAAAAGTTATCTTTCCACTAATGTTTTAACATCTGATGTGTAAGTCTAAATAATTCACTCAGTGGGATTTCTCTACAGTCTGATATACCTGTACTAAAAATTAAGCAGTGGCGTAGCATGAAATTTTGAGCAGGGGAAGCTAACTCAAGTTGTCTTTCATGCAATATGAGAAAACGTATTAGAAAAATACAGTCTTAAATAAATAGTAGTCAATTTCAAGTCAGCAGTCGAAGATTGGTTGGAACATCGTAAGTAACACCAATAAGGCATGACCTGAAATGAGACGTAATAAAATGATTTCACGGTTTACACATATCTCTTAGCAAATAGACACGTAAACATATAACATTAGCTCACTCCCTGTCATACGTAGAGAAGTCACAATATTAGTATCATTACGTAAGTATGCGTCTGTCTTTTGGTTGTGTCCTTCATTGACAGCAAGGGAGTCGGTCATTTGTTTTTTAAATCACACTTTTGTTCGCAAGTCAGTCTTGATAATACAATTGTCCTAAAAAATTCAAGTAAATTAGTGTCAGGACCTGTTATTTCGCTCATTATTTATTATATCACTAACACTTCAACTGAACACAACTGACGAAAAGGTATAACTCGGAAACTACTTATTTTAAATGTAAAAACTAGCTTCTTGGAAGCCTTGCGACTAGAGTACCGGTAGTTTAGTTAGAAAGGGATGGAAAATCTGCGGGATGGATTACACAGAAGAAACCGGTCTGCTTGGAAGCTGGTGTGTGCAGGCTTCTTGTTTACTGCTGCATCTCAAATCATCCTGAGCTGCCGCATCACAACATTTAAAGCGTAAATATAAATTCTATTAAAATTGATAAATAATTTTCTCCATAAACTGCAGGTTTATTATGAAATCATTATTAACTGGGGAAGCTAAGCTTTTTAGCTTACATTGACGCTACGCCACTGCAATTAAGTATTCTTTATTGTCGTAAACTACTGATTGATATTTAATGATATTTATATTGTAGCAACAGAGATAATATTATATCGTACCTTTTGCAAATAGCTTGGAAAATTAAACAGGGATGGTATTATCGCCGCGCTCTCATGGTTAACATTCGGCAGGTCTTTGAGCGGCCTCATGCGTTCGGCAGGTCTTTGAAATTTAATTGTATTATTGTTTTCAATTTCTTGTGTCGCCGCTCCAATCACTCGCCTCAATTTCAATAATGCAACCAATAAGCTGCTTCAATTATTATTAAATGACACTTACTTGTCTAATCCACGTAGACTAAACCCGAGGTTGCAATGTCTTGTGCTGAGGACGAACATTAAGGTATGTGATTAAAAATTATTATTAAAGAGTTATTATTAAGAGTTAAGAAAGCCAACGTACTCGTATATGAAATAATAATAATAATAATAATAATAATAATAATAATAATAATAATAATAATAATAATAATAATAATAATAATAATAATAATAATAGCCATTTAACAATATAACAAACTAGTGCTTATTCTTATCGAGAAAGTAGACGTGACAACGTGACGCTTAGAGTGAAACCTACAGAGCAACAATCGGTCGGCAAAATTATTTTTTTAAACCACACCGCACGTTATTGTATGATGCCGACATGTTAAACATGAGTCCGCGGCGATAATATAGCCTATATTTCAAAATTATATTGCCATTACTTTCACACTATTCACTAAAAACACCCGAGACAAAACAAAGGACAAGTATGACAATCGTGTTTACCGCTCTATTTCTACCAGTAGCATGGCGGCGTAAACATGCGCAGACTGGTTTCAATTTTGGACAGCACACCAGCGCTCTGTGTGAATCTAGTATACTATTATAACGTCTTTGGGTAAAAGATGACCGCAGCTTACGTTATGTGGCTCAGGTGTCGCATACATCGCTCCGTAGCTCTTGAAGAGTATCTGGAGCATGTTGACGGACATTCCTTCCTAAAATGTCCCACAGATGATCAATTGGGTTAAGATCTGGACTACGTGACAGCCATTGCATGAGTTGAATCCCTACTTCATTGAGGTACTGTAGGACGTATCGCGCCACACGAGGACGTGTATTGTCCTGCATGAGCACGTAATTGTCACCAATAAATGATGCAAAAGGAAGAACATGTTGCCCAAGAATTTCTTCAATGTAGCGATGGGCAGTAAGAAACCCATCTTCCAAAAAACAAGATTCGTTCGTGCAGTCAAATTGACGTCTGTCCACACCATCACTGAACCGCCCTGAAATGCTTTCCTTGATGAAAAGTTGCATGAAGAATACCTTTCTCCAGTCCTCCACACTCTTTCTCTTCCATCTGAGGATCTGAGGCAGAATCGGGACTCATCTGAGGACAGAACTGTTCCCCACTGTTTGTCACCCCATTTCTGATGTTCCCTTGAAAATTGTAAGCGAGCTTGACGATGTTGTCTTGTAAGTTCTGACTCATGGGCAGATCTTCTGGATATCAGGCCAGCATCATGTAACCTCCTCCTCACAGTCCACTCACTGACATTGACATCTCGCACTTAGTCTAGTCGATTTCTGGCTTCGACCGCAGTGGTGTGGCGGTTACGCAGCACTTGAAGGAGCAAGAACTGGCCATCTATAGCAAGAAGTTGACCTTTTCCTACCATATCTCGGTCTTCGAGAATATGAACCAAGTTCCTTGTACCTTTGCACTGTACGTGAAACCGTCGACGTTGTTGTATGCAACACCTGAGCCACATAACGTAAACTGCGGTCATCCTCTACCAACGCGACTGCTCTAGCGGCGTTCATGGGGCTTAACGTCATCTTAACTATCTTACATGTTGTTGAAAATTGAGTTCAATATCACAGAATTCCATTATAACCAAAAAAAGAAAACTATAGTGTTGTAACTTTGTTTTAGCTGCTTGGGTTTAGGGTTGTAAATTTTAATGGCACAGCAATAAATATACAGTACCGAACAGAAAGTGGCAAAGAGGGTGTCACAAACGACCCAATGGGTATACTTTTCTTCCCAAAACATGAATTAACACTCTTGCCTAACACAAACAGGTCCATAGAAGCACACAGAAATGTTATAATTTGTATTACGGATTGATATTTCAAATTTATTCAAATGTTGCTTTTTCTTGCTCGGCAGTGCATAATCAAACTGGTCAGGTGAGATTCTGAAATATTTCTTAAATTTTGTAGCGTTTTTATAAAGATGTCTCATTATCAATGTGTTAAAACAGCATACTGTAAACCTATTCCTGAATATTTCATTAGTCTGTAGCTTGTTCCTTTTATAATGCGCATGTTCGACAGTGATATCGTCATCTCCCTCTTCTAGAATAAATAGCAACTTTATTATCTTGGATTTATTCACATAATTTTTAGGTTATGTCCGTGGAATACATTAATTTACTTGACCATATGTAGTAGATGAAGGAATAAACAAATGAGAATCTACAGCGATGTGCGTCAATAAAGAAATCACTTCTCGGCGATCATTGCCAGGATTTATAATCGCCGGCGTTGTGCGTCCGACAATGATCGCCATAAAACAAACCGTACCTTAAGCCCGGTTCAGATGGTGCGTGTTTCTGTGATGGATTCCAAGGTGGCTGCCCGGATGGGTCGCCTGCGTGGTCACTCACCGGAAGTAATGCGCTCTGGTGGCTCCGTGTACGGCTAGATTGCTGGATTTCGAGGGTAGGTTCCTTGCTATTTTTCGTGATGGTTTGCAGGTTGGAAACCAAAGATGATCATATAAAATAACTGTTCTCGGATTCTCAGCCAGGTGAGTTGGAGATTAGCTTCCAAGCTTTCGACGGCTAGCTCTGCCATCTTCTTCAGTGATGAAGTGATATGGGACGAAATCGAAAAATCGAAAGAGAATTTGGAGGAAAAATTTTAAAATGTACGCAAAACGCGTCCTTGCAAGGGGTTGGGGGCTGTACAAAACTAAATTTGTGAGCTCCAAGCCTGTTGGCCACTAGTCTCACTCCGGGTTACGCTGCTCCACTGAAGGAACTCTAGAAAATTCTGAAGGGGAAGCCGAAATTGGACGTAACCTCTTAGGTACCAAATACGCGAGGAGGACTGAGATTGATCAAGTGATCACGAAACGGGAAGAGGAAGAGCTGGCTAGTGTTTGCCGTTAGGATGGCAAGAAGCTGTCATCTGTTGTTCGATGTCAAAGCATGTGAAGGCCGTCGGAAGAAGCGCCGTGAAATCAAAATCTGCAATTTCAGAGGTCCCTGTCCTTTCAATTTGCGACTAATTGAGTGATCTCGTATATTTAATAGACAATTTATATGTTCTGAACTAGGGCATACTTCGTTTGCAGGTCCGTGGCCCATTTCTTTTAGGGCTCATCCTGACATTTGTCTTAGCGCCTTAGGTAAACCACGGAAAAACCTTAGGCAGGATGAGTTGTCTCAATATCAGAGACTAGCCAGTTGGCTCTTAGGTTGAATGACTCTATGAATCGATGGATCTATACTAGCCAATTGGCTCTATGATAGTTCCATCGATCAACAAAAGTAGATATTGTTGGGGAGGGATTTTGTTTAGCCCAGTTAAGACAAGGTCATTTTAAAGCGGTTGCACTATCCAAAGAGTCTCATGGAGTTGAGTCGTGGCTACCAAAACCTGGGAGTAACGCCAGCCTCCCTGTCCTCCTGTCTGAATAGTATAGCTAATGGACCTGTCTGGTGTCTACGCCGTAACCTAGGATCATACTGGCCGAGACCAGATATGAGCGGGTTGGGGTTAGCACGAGCTTCCGCATACAGGTTCCTAGCCAGTCGAGCAATGAACTCGTCTATGGTTGGCAACTCTAGTTCATCATGGAACTTTCTTCTCGAGGCGACTCGGGGGAGATGGGTAATGAGTCGAATCACCTGGTTTTGGATAACTTGGAGTTTACGGAGATGGGACACTGCCGCAAACCCCCATGCGGGTGCGGCATAGGTAATGACAGAGCGAATGAGGGCCTTATACATGGTAAGTCCTACCCTCAGGTTGTCAGGAGTTAAGGCCGCCAGAATGGGATAGTGTCTAACTATCAGCCCGTTAGCCTTACGAAGAAGGGATTGGATGTGATCTCGGAAGGTGAGATGAGAGTTCATAATGATCCCTAAATATTTAATTTGGTTCATCCACGGCATTTCTCGTCCGAAAAGTGTGGGTGGTGGTGGTATGTCTTCGAGCCTCGCTCTTAGTGAAAAGAGTATGGCCTGACATTTCTCTCCATTGACCTTGATTCTCCAGTCGTGGAACCACGGCTGGAGGTGATCTAAGATCGACTGCAATCTACGGGACGCTAAGCTATAGGTTTTGCCCATCACCAAGAAGGCAGTGTCGTCTGCATAGATATACAGATGACTACTTCTGCCGTGGATATAGCGAAACGGGAGGTCATTAATGAATATATTGAAAAGTATGGGCCCGATAATGGAACCCTGTGGGACTCCTGCGTGAATTTCACGGGGGGTGGAGAAATAGTGCCTACACGGGTTTTGAATGTACGGCCTCGGAGGTAGTTAGAAATGAGGCGTATCATTCCATCTGGGACTCCCATGCCCAGTAACTTAACGAGGAGTCCCTCATGCCAAACCTTGTCGAATGCTCGCTCGATGTCCAGGTAAGCTGCAGCTACTACACGCTTCGTGCTCATAGCCCAGATAATGTCCTCCGTCATGCGGAGTGCCTGGAGTGTAGTGGAACGACCAAGGTGCAAACCAAACTGCTCGTTCCTGATTTGGGGCACACTATTTCAGTGAGACCACGTCTAGCCGGTATATATGCAAAAGTAGTGCTTCCCGCTGCGGGCCAATCAATAGCTAGTTCCTAGTCCCGACCGCCAGGCGCATTCTGGTTGGTGGACGCGGCAGCCAATCAGGAGCTATTTGCTGGTCCCGACTGTCTGCCGTGTGCTGGTGGTCTAAGAGTATTGATGGCAGGTTTCCACACTGTACTCAACTGTAGAACCCCGTCTCTGTTGAAATTATTGCCATCTAGCTGGTTTTCGATGGCTTCCTTGATAACCAAGTCCAAGTAACCTGATGTCTTGTCCAAGATGGTGGTGGCGCCGAAATCTATCTTGTGACCAGTTTCTAGGCTGTGTTGGGCTACTGCAGACTTATCAGGATAATATAGTCTTATGCTGCGTTGATGTTCCTTGCAGCGTTCCATAATAGTTCGTCCCGTCTGCCCGATGTAGCATTTCCCACAATCACAAGGTATTCTGTAGACACCAGGTGTCCTAAGACCAAGGTCGTCCTTAACTGGTCTCGGCAAGTTCTGGATCTATGTGGGCGGCTTATGGATGGTTTTAATCCCGTGTTTTCTTAGCATTCTGCTAATTTTGCCCGAGATGGGGCCGTAGAACGGGATGTATGCCATGCCCTTCGTCTCCTCTTGTTCCTCGGCAGGTTGGTTTGTCCGAAAAGGCCCTTCTGAGGGCCAAGCCGATTTCCCTGTTGCCGAAGTTGTTCTGTTGTAACGTCTTACGTAAGTGACGGATCTCAGAAGGGAGACTCTCTTTGTCCGAAATCCCTCTCGTCCTATGTAGAAGAGTCGACAGGACAGTCCGTTTCTGTGCCGGGTGGTGGTGGCTGCGTCCATTCAGATATAGATAGGTAGGAGTCGGATTCCTGCATACTCTGTGACCCAGTGTGCCATCTAACTTCCTGGAGATGAGAATGTCTAAGAAGGGGAGACATCCGTCTTTTTCCACTTCTTTCGCGAACTGGATGTTCGGGTGGAAATTGTTCAGATATTCTTGAAACTCCTGAAGTTTTTCTTCTCTATGAGGCCAGACGACCAAAGTGCCATCTACATAGCGGTAGAAGTGAGCTGGTTTCAGGGGCGCGTTCTCCAGGGCTCTGTGCTCGAAGTCTTCCACGTACAAATTGGCTATGGCAGGTGACAGAGGTGAGCCCATGGCTACACCGTCGGATTGCTCATAATACTGCCCTTTGTACGTGAAGAAACTGGAGCTGAGCGTATGGTTAAAAAGTCCAATGACCTCAGGCAGGAAGTGAGGTCTCAATAACTCCAACGTTTCCTTGAGTGGGACTGTAGTGAAGAGGGACACAACATCAAAACTCAACAGAATATCAGACGGATTCGTTCTGATGCTCTGTAGAGTCTTGAACTCTGCTGAATTCTTCACATGGTTGCTGCAATTATCTCACAAGAGGATTCAGAAGACTGGTGAGGTATTTGGCCAGCCGGTAGGTGGGAGAACCTATGGCGCTGACAATTGGTCTCAGGGGAACCTCCTTGTGGTGCTGCAAGTTTCTGTCCTTGAGGAGGAGCAGTTGGATGTCATCATATGGCAGCGCTGCTTATACACGCACATCACAATGTGTCGGTGACTGACTAGTCGTGCAGCTGGAGTATGAGAAAGCAGAAGGAAGGTAGTGAAATTAAGACTATTGAACAATTGTTCCCAGCAGAAGAGGAATACAATCCTTTGAATAAGAAGCCTGCAATAGACATAAAAGATAGTGTTTTCTTCATTGAAGGATCATCATACAGTTGGGTTTACTTGGTTATTAGGTTTAGAACATCGTTTACCTGGAACCATTTCTAGCACCATGTATGGAAAAAGTTATCTTTTCTGAGAACTACAGTAGTGCAAAAGATAAAGGGGCTTTCTTAAAGCAACACTGCACCTTGTCAGATGCAGCAATTACTCTGCTGATGAGACTAAGGGGCAGACAGTAATCACTACATGGACAGAACTCAGAGAAAGTGCAGATTTACTGCACGTAACTTTGTATCTTACTCAAATCCTGTCAGTGGGATAGATTTCCCCCATTCATCTTTAAAAAACTTGTTGGTTATGATATGTCAAGTATAAAAGCTGTGTAGTGAGGAAAACAGCATGAAGCAGTAGCTGTGTTAGAAGTCTCAGGGTTATTAAAGTCACAGATTCAAGCAACAGGTTTATGACTTCATTCAACAGGCGTACTAGGAGCAAGTCTTGATGGACTTAATGATATTCAGGGGAAAACGTACACGTGAAATAAAATGCCCCTATAAACACAAAAACACAACATTGACTCAGGCACTGAAAGGGGTAAATGATTATATATTGTTTGTGGATGATGATGATTTTTTTTTTTAAATATGGACCATTACTACTGTCATCAAATCCAAGGTCAGTTGTATATGACAGGTTGTGATGTAGGATATTTGCAGTATGGGCTCCACAGCAGCCTGTTGTGAATTTCGTTGAGAAGAACTCTTCATGGGAAAAAAAACATGCAAATATTGCAGTCATTTTTCATTCATAAATTCGTGCCATGGTTGCACGAACATAGGAAGTAATAATGTCAATAGACTTACATTAATATCCTTAACAGAAAAAAATGTGGTGAACAAATTTTCAAGTCTTTGTAGTTTTCCAAATAAGGGTCTGTGAAAGAAAAACCAAATTAGGAAAGAAGCTACACGTTTCATTTCGCTAGAAACAACACATCCAGGTGTGGACAAATATCTGGCGTCAGGTTGCCATGGCACCAAAAAATGTTTGTATGGTGCCTGAATTTTTTTTTATCGAGTTCTAACTTTCCAAGATATCAGTTTCTTTTAGGCTTTGTTGCTTCGACCAACATATAATGTTCACAAAAACAGTCGTAGGAAGAAATTTAAGTGCGTATTGTGTTTCATTAATTAATTATAATATTGTTTAAAGTATTTGTAGTGAATATAGGGGCATTTTACTTCAAGTGTACATGTTTTTCCCCTCAACATCATTCAGTCCATCAGGACTTGCTCCTAGTATGCCTGATGAATGAAGCCATAAACCTGTTTCTTGAATATATGGGTAAAATGCAGTCTTAAGATTTTGAAGTTCTGTGTATATCTCTAATGTCAAACATAATTCTTAACAATACAGGTGAACTATCAAAACCAAACTGAAAACTGCTGTCAAGGCATTAACAATATGCTTAACTCCACTGTTCTATAGTGCTGCTCTTCTCTAATGTGCCGTTTTAGCCCTCTATTTTGACAGCCTCACACCTACGTGGCACTCAAAACAATCCTAATATCATAAAAGTGGGTTTCTATTACCAAATGTTGCAAGATGACTTTAAATGTGTAAAAATGTACAATATATGTATCTGTTGTGACAATTTATTGATTGTAGCAACTGCTATGGAGCTAAAACAGTCGTTTGATTTGTTCAGTCTAATATTTGGTTCAGAAAGATAATTATATTTCGTGCTGTAACTGTGAAATTTAGATCTATTAACATAATTGTTGAAGTTTTGTCAACATCTAATAAACAGGTTAGTATGTATAGATTTACGACACTTAAAATTTTTTTCTCTGATGAATAAAGATCTAGAGAGCGTAACAAAGGTTTCTGGTACAGTGAAAATTTTAGTTTTTTTCAAATATTTGATGGTAAATATTACATTTTCAGCCAAATTATTAATAAAGGATTGCATCACACCACAATCAAGTAGCTTCAACTCCTACACCATAAAATTTGGCCATAGTTCCTGAGAAAATGGAAATTCATTTGATGGTAGTTACCACATCTGTCTTCCAGGTCATCTGTTTGCACCCAACAAGTTAAAAAATAGTTCCTATGCATTATGTTGATCCAATGAAAATAAGTCAAGCAAGACAACTGTTGTGTGATAGAATGACGACTGCCTGCATAATGAAACCTGCCATTCCTTTGCTCAACCACATAGAAAAGCGAGTCATAAATTCTGTAATATTCTGAAAATTTAGTGTATTGGTTCCCGGTACGTGTTTTTAGCTGGCTGACTCACTAGCTACTGAGGATACTTAAAGCCCTGAAACTTTTAACTTTTTAAGTGTTTTAATAGCCACCTGTAACATTTTAGTATTATGCACATTTTAATGATTTAATGGAAAACACTGTTGAATAACGACTAACAATTTAACACGTCAGAGTTTTACCATATTTCAATAAATTGTCCTCTAAGGCATGAAGGACTTTAAGAGCAGCAAAAGAAGCCTCTCCTTCTCTACAGCTAAATACCATCACAGAAACATTTAAATCCAATAACCTGATCTGTTTGGTTCAGCCAGTTATTTCTGACATAACTCACTTTAAAATAAGTACGCGTACACTGTCAAAAATAAAGTACAGGGGTCGGTCTGTGAGATTGCTATTGGGGCATTGCTAAATAATGAAACAGTACTTCTGTTTATAGCATTGTTAACTAAGACAATGTCAAAAACGTGGAAATCTATCTCCTCCAGCTTTAAAATAACACCGCTTCCAAACAAATACAAATGTTCGGCTTTTATGGTTGCAACACGCAAGATATGTGCTACATCTAAATAATTTGTGTCCAAACTTTGTGTCATAAAAACTGTGAATTTCCTTCTGCCTAACCAACTATTATATTCCCACTCTTGTAATCAAACTGGGCTTTTAAATGGATTTCATCCACGAGCAGTAAGACAATTTTATCTTAGTCTTTTAGAAATTATACTTCCTTGGGGAAATAATTTAAGAAATTTGAAGACTGTTGATCTATTATTGTATTTGTGGGAAAATTGTTGCAGACCCTACTTAACGTAATTTCAAAAGGCAACAATAAACCTGAATTGCTTCTTATGTATCTGTAACAATGTAGCCTATGGATACAGATTGTACCAGTGACCAGAAAACCATTAACTTCCATGAATATCTCATGCTGACTTCTTACAATTTAACAGAGAAACTTGAACTATAAAAATAGCAAACTAATTGGCTCTTTTCCTGGCAGATCGATACACAAGCTGCTTAGCAAGTGTTGAATCAATTCCAGTTTGTCAGTAACTGCATATTCTCAATTTTTAAATCTAACACTAATTTCATTCACTATAGTGTTTAACTTACATATGTCACTTACCATGACGGGAAGAGTTGCGTTGTCTATCCTTCTTGTATATCTTTCACATGCACTATAACTAATCACTATTAATAACTACATAATAGGCTACAGTATTCTGGGTAAGAAACTTCACAAATTAACAACAAACACACAGAGGTATCTTTCGTCATAAGTACCCAATCACTGTCCAATTTCGATTTAGAAGCAAGTTCATCTAAAGAATTAAATATCATTTCCATTTGTTTATTATACACAGATAAACTCTCCTCCATTGAACCATTTAAGGCGATTGTATTGTAGACGTTCCCTACGAAGAATAGGATTTTCCCTGGATGTTGATGCTTCACAAAGATATGAAGGACAGTCAGGGAGTTTTGAAGGCACGTATCTGAAATAAATTTTACATACGAAAACTATTTCAGATTATGGTGAAGATTTTATGCAATTCTTATTTAATGATATTTTATAGAATGGAAGCAAAATAAACAATAAAAGAAAACAATGTGTCTTATTGGTGTTGAGGTCATAACCTCAAACCTGGAGCAAAATAATAATTCTGTGTCTTTCAGGATATGAACAAGTCGCAGTACTGTATTAAGAAATTACGCTAGTGTATAGGAAGCTATTACAGCTTATGTAGCCTAACTAATTTCTCTTTACAAATTGCAACTTACCTTTCGTAAGAAGGGGACGTTACATTTGTTGTTCATAATCTCCCAGTCATCGAATCACGCCTAAACATAATTAGTAGTGGATTTTAAAATACTTTTTGTTGTTTTAGATAATTGTGTGTGTGCACACAACTACCTGTGTGTTTTTTTTTTTTCAATGCACAAAATGTAGGTTAAACACTCTTGAAAATATGTGTAACTGTTGTAAGGGGCAAAGGAACTGGTCATGCTACTGCATTATCTCCTAGGCTAGTTGCCTCATAAGTGGTGCCTTCTTGGTATCACTTGTGAGGTTCATACCAGTCTTTGGACAATTGACAGTTCATTATTTTTTTAATTCCTTGAATTAAAAACTTACAAATATTGGATTATGTTAATTTATTTCATATAAAAACAAGCTTATACAGTACATTTTAATGGTAACTAGGTAGCCAACATATTAGGCCTATGTATAAATAAATTGGTGTAATTATTTACACATTAGGTATATGATACTAAATTTTTTATATTAATTTTAAATCTTTTTATATAATAACATTAATTAACTTCCACTAGGTATCATTTAGCAATTCTAAAAGATAGGCCTATTTAAATCTATATTAGTTTTATTGATATAAATATTTATACATTTTGAACATTTTTTGATAGTATTTTCAAGAATTCAAGTTGGGTTTTTTCCGAGGTTTTCTCAATGGCAGGTAATCTATGGTGAATTCTCGACCTCATCTCGCTAAATACCATTTCGCTATCACCAATCCCATTGACATTAATAACCTAGTCGTCATTACAGTGTCGTTAAATGATCAAGTAAAAAAAAAAAAGACCTCAAATACAAAAGCTTGTGGTGGCGAAGAATTTAAAGTGTCTGTGATGTCCAAGAAAAGAAGTACTACAAATGGCTGACATATTGGTATATTCGTCACATGACATTACACAGGAAATATCACCTCATATGGTTGTAAACAACGGTGCATATTTTGAATTTAAAAGTATATTTTAGTGTAATCTAGTGTTTTGTATAATAACTGTAGGCAGTGTATAAGTTAAGTCTTTCACAAGATGTGATGTATTACAGAGCATTTAGAAACAATTAGTAATCTACATGACAAATGTTCGTGTGTCACAACATATTTGCAATATTTTATTTCTTAATGGCACTGTTAATTTTTTGTAAAGTTTGTGATTTAGCAGTTACATGTACTACACAAGAGTGTCTTAATTATTTGGAATACAACTGAATGCATTTATGTCATTTGCCACAACAATATGAACATTTTCCATTTTGGTAATAAATCAAATGGCAAGAAAATACAATATTTAATATTTTTTACATTATTAACTATTCCTTTTCTTTAAGAATTTGTGTTTATAGATAGGAATGCTTATGTTAAAAGAAATTGTCTTTTTCATGAACTATTAAGTATTTAATTATATATCCTATGAAGATCATAGTTACTTCAAAAATGTTACATGTGTCACTATGGAATGACCCAGATACATAAGGGGTGGCCAATGTTCTAAAATATATTTAACTACAGTGGTTGTTGGGCTGATTTAAATTACTGTCTTGACTCTTTTACACAGCATTACATATGTTGTGCATAACACAGTAATTCAATATTTACTGTTTTTACTGCTTTTAACCCGCTAATGAATATAGATTTCTGGACATGGCTGCATATACACCTGTCCTTAACTTTGTATCCTACAGAACATAGATATAACTTAGACGATTACACACAAAATTTCTGCGATTTTTTTAATGGCAGAATGCCTGTAACTACATTTAGCACTTTCGTGACTGAACTGATTTTATACACCCACTCGACAATTGACTACATCATTACTTATTTTACATAAATCTTGAGCAGAATACTTTGCAAAACATTACATAGACATTACAGACAATGAATTTCACCAACAGTTAGAAAAATAGCAATTCATTGTGACCCATGTAAAGTACATAAGAAATTATTAAAATTTATTTGTCCTTTTATAATTTGCAACACCGTTCTTTCTTAGGAAATCATTCATTTTTTTCACATAATTGTTCACTAAATTATTAATCTTCTTCTTCGTAGGTGTGACAGTCGGCTTCAGGCCATGACTGCCTTCACTACATTTACTAAATTATTGACGATAGGCGATATATTAGACTGGACAATATCTTTTCCACATTGAAGGGCTGATAATAAATGACATGACATATTGTCTACAGAAATTCTGAACAACACCTTTTGCTGATTTTCTTGTTGTAAAAAAAAAAAATTCTTTGTTGTGACCTAGAATTTTCTAAATAATTGCAAAAATATAAGACACTAATGTTACGACATCTGTACTAGGAATCATAATTGACCTCTGTTCATCTGACACATCAAATTATTTCTTACATCTCTAGTTTCATTACCATCATTACATACAAAAATCTTACAATTACCACTCTTTAACTCTTTTAATATTCTATAAGAACAATAGCCTCTAATTTAATGCAACAGAGTCATTCCATGCCAAATCAACACAGAGAAGTGCAATATTCAACCTGATCTCTTTTGATTTAATACGCATGTATGTACTAAGTAGCACATATTTGTGTAAAATTTTAGCTCTCTAGGTTTAGAACTTTATGAGATACAGGGGATCAAATTTATGAAAGAACAACATTTTTCCATACAAATACTTTTCATTTAAATAGGCATAACATTTTTCTTTATCATTTCATTGGATTGAAAGAGGTATCAATGAAACTTAGCTAATGAAAAAAAAAAAAAAAAAACTTTCAAATTTAGTTTGCAAGGTCATGTAATTTGACCTTTGACCTCGAATAACTCAAAATATGTTATTTCTAAAATTTCTGGAACAAAAAAAAATCTTAACCTAATCGTTCTATATTAATTACCATGATATTCAATTGTAACAGTAATGTTATGATATATTGCAAATTGTTTCACATAACTATCTTGATCTTTCATACTAAGCATATTAAGACATTTCTGACACATAGCCTGTATATGTTTTTGCACATATGATGTAAGTAATCACTAACAAATCATATCTCTCAACAAACCAATAACATATCTTCTTATTACCAGCAACCACAGTAAACTATAAACTTCAATTAGCCAGTAACATGCTATGAAATTAAACTAGCCAGCAACATGCATTCTTATTATGACCAATCACAATACAAATAATAAAAACCATATTTATTAATCACTCACAGCCAGTGACTAATTGACCACCTGTAAAGTAATAAATTAGTACCTCCAATTTGTTAAGTGTAGAGTACAAATTGTGAAAGCTTGGAAGTATAGACAGTCTATGTGATAAACATACATAGAATTAATTTGTGAAAAAAATTCAGACTCTGAAATTATAAGCCAGCTTAAAGATAAACTTCAAAGTAGTGTCACAAATAGTGAGAGAAAAAAAAGAAAAAAGATTCAAATACTGACGATTCTCACAAAAAGTAGGACTAACTAGTAGACAATTGAAAAATAATTTGGAGTTTCTAATTATTTAGCAAGAAAAGCAAAACAATTACAAAATAAATGTGGTATATTAGCAAACCCTAATCCTAGATCTGAACGATCTGTTTGGTTCAGCCAGTTATTTCTGACATACTTTAAAATAAGTACACTGTCAAAAATAAAGTACAGGGGTCGCTCTGTAATATTGCTATTGGGGTATTAGTAAATTATGAAATAGCATTTCTGGGTATAATCCAACGAGTTAGAAAGAGAAGACTATAGAGTGGCCATGTTGTCCTGTACAGCGCTCTTTGCGGTGCCACCGCGAAACACGGCAGATCTCAGCTAAGCGCCCACCTTTGTAAAAATTCGTCTGCTTACAATGTTGTATAATGGAGATAAGAAGTACAAAAAAACGAAGAAAAAACATGCCTGTTGTGTGTGCTGCATATAACTGGAATGTCAAAAGGAAAAAGACAACTGATATATCATATTTAATGTAAATTTTATGAAGTTAAGTCCATAGTTTTGTTAATTAGCATCATTTTTTTTTTCATGCATAAATGTGTAACAACGCCCGGCATAAACAAAATAAATGGTTCACTGGTAATGTACTTAAACTAAATAGGATAAAACCAATACAATTCCGTTTCAGACCCAGTGAAAAAGAAATAGCAATACAATATTAAAACTGTATTTCGACACCGGCATTCTTTATTTCTGCTCCTTCTGTCCTTACTACTTATACAAGAAGACGATGAGCTGTAGCTTATAAGAAGTAGGCCTATTTCGAAGACAAACGATTAATCAAATAAATAATAAAGTTAAACTAAATACGGATAAAACCGCTACAATTCCGTTTTTAACCTAGTATTAGCAATCAAATATTAAAACTGTATTTCGACACTCGCATCCAAAATAACGCAAACTCTGGGGTAGGTCGTATTGTGACTGGAATGACATGAAAGAACATAATTGAGCACCCACGTACAATAATGGGGTAAGTATGAATATATTTCGTAACTACTTACCCCATTATTGTACGTGGGTGCTCAATTATACACTAATAATTATCTGTGGTGCCACAGCCCTTGAAAGGCTCAGACAGACCAGCCGGCTGTTGGCCTTATGTTCACATTTCGATAATAATTATACTTTACTGTAACAAAAAAACTGAAAGCGTGTTTTGTCATGTTTCACCCACGTTACAAGCTTGGAGGAAAAGGTTGTTTACTACAGATAGGGCCTACTTTCATTCTATATCCTATGGTATAGTAAATAGTTTTGCAACGTGTAGAGACCGGGGAAAACAATTTAATAAAATCATCTGAATCATACTCGTTCATTTTATAGGCAATCTTGCAGGTTGCATTTAAAAGAACCTAGGAATATTAACATTTTCTTCAGTATATTTGCTAGGACTTCTTGTCATACTACATGACAATTTTGCTTAGGTTATTCTTTTAAGCATTCCTTCTAGGAATAGATCAAGTGTTTTAAATTTAGCGTACATAAGTTTAGATTAAGTTCCTAGCACGTATTTGACGAAATACTAGGTTTTTCCACTTCGATTTAACTGATTTATGCAAACGAAATTAAGACAGCTGACGATTCTAATGTCAGTTATCACCACGCCCACTTTGTTTTGGGCGCATAAGTTCATTACCGACGGTCGTTCAATTTTCTTCAAACATGGCAGCGCAATGACCACTCTATATCTTTCTCTTTCTAACTATTATGATATGTATAAATAATGTAAGATACGTATATAATATTAAAACTAGTATGAAAAATAAAACATGAATTTCAGGTTGGTGTAAATTACTGTGTAAATTGATACTTCATGTTTGAGGTTAGTTCAACATGCGTAGTACTAGTATGAATAGGCCTATTAATTTAAGATTTTCTGATATTTTTAATAGTTAACAATGGAAGATGGTAATATCGGTGGTGCTGCAAGTTTCTGTCCTTGAGGAGCAGTTGGATGTCATCATATGGCAGCGCTGCTTATACACACACATCACAATGTGTCGGTGACTGACTAGTCGTGCAGCTGGAGTATGAGAAAGCAGAAAGAAGAGTGAAATTAAGACTATTGACAAATTGTTCCCAGCAGAAGAGGAATACAATCCTTTGAATAAGAAGCCTGCAATAGACATAAAAGATAGTGTTTTCTTCATTGAAGGATCATCATACAGTTGGGTTTACTTGGTTATTAGGTTTAGAACATCGTTTACCTGGAACCATTTCTAGCACCATGTATGGAAAAAGTTATCTTTTCTGAGAACTACAATAGTGCAAAAGATAAAGGGGCTTTCTTAAAGCAACACTGCACCTTGTCAGATGCAGCAATTACTCTGCTGATGAGACTAAGGGGCAGACAGTAATCACTACATGGACAGAACTCAGAGAAAGTGCAGATTTACTGCAAGTAACTTTGTATCTTACTCAAATCCTGTCAGTGGGATAGATTTCCCCCATTCGTCTTTAAAAAACTTGTTGGTTTTGATATGTCAAGTGTAAAAGCTGTGTAGTGAGGAAAACAGCATGAAGCAGTAGCTGTGTTAGAAGTCTCAGGGTTATTAAAGTCACAGATTCAAGCAACAGGTTTATGGCTGCATTCAACAGGTGTACTAGGAGCAAGTCTTGATGGACTTAATGATATTCAGGGGAAAACATGTACACGTGAAATAAAATGCCCCTATAAATACAAAAACACAACATTGACTCAGGCACTGAAAGTGATAAATGATTATATATTGTTTGTGGATGATGATGTTTTTTTTTAAATATGGACCATTATTAATGTTATCAAATCCAAGGTCAGTTGTATATGACAGGTTGTGATGTAGGATATTTGCAGTATGGGCTCCGCAGCAGCCTGTTGTGTATTTCATTGAGAAGAACTCTTCATGGGAAAAAACATGCAAATATTGCAGTCATTTTTCATTCATAAATTCGTGCCATGGTTGCACGAACATAAGAAGTAATAATGTCAATAGACTTACATTAATACCATTAACAGAAAAAAATGTGGTGAACAAATTTTCAAGTTATTGTAGTTTTCCAAATAAGGATCTGTGAAAGAAAAACCAAATTAGGAAAGAAGCTACACGTTTCATTTCACTAGAAACAACACATCCAGGTGTAGACAAATATCTGGCGTCAGGTTGCCATGGCACCAAAAAATTTTTGTATGGTGCCTGAATTTTTTTTTATCGAGTTCTAACTTTCCAAATTTCAGTTTCTTTTAGGCTATGTTGTTTCGACCAATATATAATGTTCACAAAAACAGTCGTAGGAAGAAGTTTAAGTGTGTAACGTGTTTAAGTAATTAATTATAATATTGTTTAAAGTATTTGTAGTGAATATAGGGGCATTTTACTTCAAGTGTACATGTTTTTCCCCTCAACATCATTCAGTCCATCAGGACTTGCTCCTAGTATGCCTGATGAATGAAGCCATAAACCTGTTTCTTGAATATATGGGTAAAATGCAGAGTCTTAAAATTTTGAAGTTTTGTGTATATCTGTAATATCAAACATAATTCTTAACGATACAGGTGAACTATCAAAACCAAACTGAAAACTGCTGTCAAGGCATTAACAACATGCTTAACTCCACTGTTCTATAGTGCTGCTCTTCTCTAATGTGCCGTTTTACCCCTCTATTTTGACAGCCTCACACCTACGTGGCACTCAAAACAATCCTAATATCATAAAAGTGGGTTTCTATTACCAAATGTTGCAAGATGATTTTAAATGTGTTAAAATGTAAAATATATGTATCTGTTGTGACAATTTATTGATTGTAGTAACTGCTATGGCGCTAAAACAGTTGTTTGATTTGTTCAGTCTAATATTTGGTTCAGAAAGATAATTATATTTCTAGCTGATGTGAAATTTAGATCTATTAAATAATTGTTGAAGTTTTGTCAACATCTAATAAACAGGTTAGTATGCAAAGATTTACGACAGTTAAAATTTTTTCTCTGATGAATAAAGATCTAGAGAGTGTAACAAAAGTTTCTGGTACAGTGAAAATTTTAGTTTTTTTTTTTTTTCAAATATTTGATGGTAAATATTAAATTTTCAGCCAAATTATTAATAAAGGATTGCATCACACCACAATCAAGTAGTTCCAACTCCTACACCATAAAATTTGGTCATGGTTCCTGAGAAAATGGAAACTAAACAAGAGAATTATTTTAACATACTGTTACAGAAACTTTTGTTACACTCTGTATAATGTTTATCGTAAGGAAAGTCTGTATACCTTTTTTTTTGAGAATGAGAAATTTGGATACATAGCACTTAAGTTACTTACTGGCTTTTAAGGAACCTAGAGGTTCATTGCCGCCCTCACATAAGCCCGCCATTGGTCCCTATCCTGAGCAAGATTAATCCAGTCTCTATCATCATATCCACGTCCCTCAAATCCATTTTAATATTATCTTCCCATCTACGTCTCGGCCTCCCAACCAACACTCTATATGCATTTCTGGATTCGCCCATACGTGCTACATGCCCTGCCCTGCCCATCTCAAACCTCTGGATTTAACGTTCCTAATTATGTCAGGTGAAGAATACAATTCGTGCAGTTCTGTGTTATGTAACTTTCTCCATTCTCCTGTAACTTCATCCCTCTTAGCCCCAAATATTATCCTAAGCACCTTATTCTCAAACACCCTTAACCTATGTTCCTTTCTCAAAATGAGAGTCCAAGTTTCACAACCATAAAGAACAACCGGTAATATAACTGTTTTATAAATTCTAACTTTCAGATTTTTTGACAGCAGACTGGATGATAAAAGCTTCTTCAACCGAATAATAACAGGCATTTCCCATATTTATTCTGCGGTTAATTTCCTCCCGAGTATCATTTATATTTGTTACTGTTGCTCCCAGGTATTTGAAATTTTCCACCTCGGATACATAGCACTGCTATACGAATGCATAAGATATTACACCATAGAGAAGTGCATAATATGAGTTTTGAAGATATGTTTGGGGATAAGAGGTTTTAAATGTCTTAATAAATAAATGAATCTTGAAAGTTTAACATATAAGGTGTTACCATGTCAATTTGGTGTCCAGTATAATCCCTAATGATAAGAATCCCAACACAGCTGTTCAGTGTGACGTCCATTCATGGCAATGCATCCCTCTGCCCTTCGGCGTAAGGAATCACTCACCATTTGAATTTCTCTTAATATGTTAATAAAGTCCTGATGACTATCCCCGGTTAATCTCTGTGGTAGCACGTGTGGCCCTATTAATCTGTCACTAAGAACGTCTGCCCATATGATGATTGAGAATCAGTGCTGATGCCTTGTTTCTTCAACTGCATGGGGATTTTCATCTGCCCACACATGCTGATTATGAAAATTCACAACACCATCTCTGATGAATCCCGCTCAAATCTGCAACCGGACTTTTGTTTTCAGTATTCCTTGCGACCTATCATTATTCCGTGCCAGGTGTCAACTACGGTATGATTATCTGGTAGCCTGCAGTATTGTAGGGCAGAGAAATTCATTGCAATAAATGGACGTCACATTGAGCACCTCCTATGAGCAAGTGTACAGAGCTCCGAAAGTATGTGTTGTAGGACTCATGTCTATTAGACATTATTTTCTTGTTTTGATGCATACTATCACCTCCTAAAATATTGGATACTTTTTTTAACATCTTGTATATTTCAGATTTTACAATGTTTCTTCAATGAAACAGACACTCTCTCTGAAAAAGTCAGAGTTAAACATTCTTTGCACTAAGTTTCAAGATAAAACATATTGTGATGGAAAAGTACGAACCAATTCTAAAAATATACAGGATATTAAAATATTAGTTAAATGTGTGAAACCTAAGGCACTGAGTTTTTAAAAAAAAATTCTGAAATAGTCTACAGGAGATACTACCGCCAGGGGAGGAGATGATAACAAATCAGTAATGGATAGATAATATAACATAATGTATTTCAACAGCTTTTTTTTTTGCTATATATATATATATATATATATATATATATATATATAGGCCTATATTTTTTTAAATAACGACTTGACGACTTTTTATACCAGTAAACCTATTATTATCATCTAGCGGGTATTTGTTATTAATTTTGAATACCTATAGTTTAAAAATTGAATTATTATGTTTTGTATTACTACTGGATAAACACAGCAGACTACTTCTTAACACTGTTTAATATTCTATAACCATATTTCGGTGAATAAAAATAAAGATATATAAAATTTCAAACTGATTCCATTACTGGAAATCAATTTCCGTGCTAAAAGGCATTATGTCAGTTTTATATAACAATTACTTTTAAATGATTAAACAACTCCAAATATTTATCCATTATTGAAAACGTCGTGTCTGTCAGTACTCTACAATACTGAATGAGTGAAAATGTGTACAAAAAATCTTTTGAAGATACATTTTTTCCACCTCCTGAAAACTTGTAAAAACTGACATAAGTTAATGCCTTTTAGCTCTGACCAATTCACTTTTACATTGCTTTATGATGTATATTTCACTATATGAAATTTTATGTCATGATCACATGTTAGCGTCGCAGTTTGATATTCTTGGTAATTATGAAGTTAATATTGCTAATTTCTGTGTAATTTTTTCAGAATTTTTTGAGATGACATATTTTGCATTATTCAAGTTCAAAGATCAAATTACATGACCTTGCAAACTAAATGATTACAAACATAGCTGTGTTATATATATATATCATTTGAAAGGTTTTTTCATTAGTTTTCAATTAAGGCCTTTCCCATTTCTGTAAATTAATTAGGCCTATTATTTGACTTATACCAATAAATAGAGTCATATGCTAGAAAATCCTTTACTCTTTAAATTCTTTGAAGTCCTGTATTCCTTAAAGTATATAAGACATGAACCTAAAATTTTATATGATTATTTACTTTAACAAGGTCTGCAAATATGTCAAATCTGATGAAGATCAGAGGATGTAAGTTTGTGGGCTGAGTGATTTGGCATGGAATGACTCAATACAGGAAAAGTACTCTCATCTAAATCATTTATGTCATCCTCCATTACAGTAACATTAAATTCATGATGTACATCATTTACCACCTTTCACATTGAATCATTTACATAGATTTCATTTTGTGAAATTAAGATATTTCCTACTTTGTTCGATCTCATAATTAACTGCAAATAAATTTGTACTCTTAATTTTGCTTCTGTTTCATAAACCTGTCCGACAGATATGTGGTAATTCCCAGCACTCATTTGATGGTAGTTACCACATCTGTCTTCCAGGTCATCTGTTTGCACCCAACAAGTTAAAAAATAGTTCCTATGCATTATGTTGATCCAATGAAAATAAGTCAAGCAAGACAACTGTTGTGTGATAGAATGACGACTTCCTGCATACTGAAACCTGTCATTCCTTTGCTCAACCACACAGAAAAGCGAGTCATAAATTCTGTAATATTCTGAGAATTTAGTGTATTGGTTCCTGGTACATGTTTTTAGCTGGGTGACTCAATAGCTACTGAGGATAGGGCGGTACTTAAAGCCCTGTAACTTTTAACTTTTTAAGTGTTTTAATAGCCACCTGCAACATTTTAGTATCATGCACATTTTAATGATTTAATGGAAAACACTGTTGAATAACGACTAACAATTTAACACGTCAGAGTTTTACCATATTTCAATAAATTGTCCTCTAGGGCATGAAGGACTTTAAGAGCAGCAAAAGAAGCCTCTCCTTCTCTACAGCTAAATACCATCACAGAAACATTTAAATCCAATAACCTGATCTGTTTGGTTCAGCCAGTTATTTCTGACATAACTCACTTTAAAATAAGTAGGCCTACACTGTCAAAAATAAAGTACAGGGGTCGGTCTGTGAGATTGCTATTGGGGCATTACTAAATAATGAAACAGTATTTCTGTTTATAGCATTGTTAACTGAGACAATGTCAAAAACGTGGAAATCTATCTCCTCCAGCTTTAAAATAACACCGCTTCCAAACAAATACAAATGTTCGGCTTTTATGGTTGCAACACGCAAGATATGTGCTACATCTAAATAACTTGTGGGGAATCCAACTTGTGTCCAAACTTTGTGTCATAAAAACTGTGAATTTCCTTCTGCCTGACCAACTATTATATTCCCACTCTCGTAATCAAACTGGGCTTTTAAAAGGATTTCATCCACGAGCAGTAAGACAATTTTATCTTCGTCTTTTAGAAATTATACTTTCTTGGGCAAATAATTTAAGAAATTTGAAGACTGTTGATCTATTATTGTATTTGTGGGAAAATTGTTGCAGACCCTACTTAACGTAATTTCAAAAGGCAACAATAAACCTGAATTGCTTCTTATGCATCTGTAACAATGAAGCCTACGGATACAGATTGTACCAGTGACCAGAAAACCATTAACTTCCATGAATATCTCATGCTGACTTCTTACAATTTAACAGAGAAACTTGTTGAACTATAAAAATAGCAAACTAATTGGCTCTTTTCCTGGCAGATCGATACACAAACTGTTTAGCAAGTGTTGAATCAATTCCAGTTTGTCAGTAACTGCATATTCTCAATTTTTAAATCTAACTCTAATTTCATTCACTATAGTGTTTATTTTACATATGTCACTTACCATGACTGGAAGAGTTGCGTTGTCTATCCTTCTTACTTGTATATCTTTCACATGCACTATAACTAACCACTATTAATAACTATATAATAGGCTACAATATTCTGGGTAAGGAACTTCACAAATTAACAACACACAGAGGTATCTTTCGTCATAAGTACCCAATCACTGTCCAATTTCGATTTAGAAGTAAGTTCATCTAAAGAATTAAATATCATTTCCATTTGTTTATTATACACAGATAAACTCTCCTCCATTGAACCTTTAAGGCGATTGTATTGTAGACGTTCCCTACGATCAATAGGATTCTCCCTGGATGATGATGCTTCACAGAGATATGAAGGACAGTCAGGAAATTTTGAAGGCACGTATCTGAAATAAATTTTACATATGAAAACTATTTCAGATTATGATGAAGATTTTATGGAATTCTTATTTAATTATATTTTATAGAATGGAAGCAAAATAAAGAATAAAAGAAAACAATGTGTCTTATTGGTGTTGAGGTCATAACCTCAAACCTGGAGCAAAATAATAATTCTGAGTCTTTCAGGATGTGAACATGTTGCAGTACTGTATTAAAAAATTACACTAGTGTATAGGAAGCTATTACAGCTTATGTAGCCTAACAAATTTTCCTTTACAAATTGCAACTTACCTTTCTTAAGACGGGGACATTACATTTGTTGTTCATAATCTCCCAGTCTTCGAATCACACACTGATGCTTCTCTTTCAATATTCTGGGTTTCAAAATGTAACTCGCATACCTGCGAAACAAATTAATACTCATTGGTTTTTGTTTCTCAAGTTAAGTTTTACAACATAGGATACATATCAGTTGATGTTACATAACCTCTTATTCAAATTCTACTAAATACTTACCTCACATTTATTTGAGACAAAATTATCCCGATGCATCTCCCTGAAATATTTCCAGCGTAAATCTTCATCCTTTGGGAATAAAAAACATTGACTGACAAAATTATCCCGATGCATCACCCTGATGTATTTCTGGCGTAAATCTTCATCCTTACGGAATAAAAATACACTCACTTTCGAACCAGTAAAATAATTGCCTTCACAGGCAGGTACGCAACATTTACGTTGCCCATTATTTTGTATATTCACATATAAATATACAAAAAGTACATAAACAGAATTCGAATGGCAAAATTCCGTTTTCTTGCACAAAGTGAATCCGGTAAGGATCCGCAATATTTACGTGGCACATTTGTATATTCACACGTAAATATTCGAATAACAAGCTTCCGTTTAATTGTTTTTAGAGGTAAGTACGCAATATTTACGTTGCACATTTTTATATTCACATGAAGACAAAATTCCGAAGTGACGCTCCAAGGGGTCTTGGGCGAGTTTCCCTGTTAGCATATATTTGTATCCTTTGCTCCAGATTCATTCGCTCATTTCTAAAGTACTCTGCGAGGTTACTACGATGCCTGTATCTTTCTTTTTTTTTTATCGTCGAACGAATTAGGAATATAGTATAATTCTGAAAAAATTTTCCACTGATTTATAAGACTTCCAGGCCTTTCTATTTGTTTCACTGCCATCACAAATGAGACCGACTACTCTCGTCTCAACTGCTTCTAATTGTTGTATAACTTGTATAAGAATTTTAGCGAGAATGTCACCTAGAGTAGCGTTTCTACTAGCGTAAATAGCAATTGGTTGAATCCAATCTTGCATAAATGGTATAAACATAAATACTAATGCATGATTAGCTAATTGATTCTTTTGGATATCAGTCGTGAGATCTTCGAAATAAAAAAAATACGTCCATTTTAAGGGAATAATTATTAAATTGAATTTCTTCCCTGAGTTTGACCTCATCGAATATTACCGCTCCGCAACGTTTATTTTCATATATATATATATATAAACATTTCGGTAAATTAGGGAAAATGTGAGGTAGAGTTCCTGGTTGTAATTTTCAACACACTCGCGGCATTGCTGTCTTATGACTTTTTATATTAAAACAGTCTGATCGGTTATTTACCGAAAGCTGCCTATTTTTCCCCAAAATCGCTCTGACCCATTTCCACAGTCTCGCTTGAACCACGGCAGAGTAAGGTCGAGGTTACGGGAGCGGTTATCTAGTGAGTTCGTGTACGCGGAGTGTGTGTATACCGTTGCTTACGAGATTATACAAGCTGGCGCATAGAGCTTGAAAAACGAGTCTGAAGTGGTTCCCTCGTAATGCCAATTCCGCCGCTCGGAGCGCTGTTCTGCCCTATATATTCATAGCAGAACACTTAAAAGACATTGACATTTGGGACATTTAAAGGACTCACCATTGCTTATTAAATGCTGCGTACAATATTTTATGGACAATAGACGTAATTTCCAAACTTCTACTCCTCAATTATATTACAATAAAAGGCTGTCATTCTTGATATTAAAACATATTACATATAAACTGAGGGACTGTCTGCTCTGTACTTCAGTTCATACACCAAACATTTCCGGAAATAAATTAACTTTACATCTTACATATACGCACTATAGCCCACCCTTTTCACCTAATATTATTAATATTGTTATTAAATAAGATATTGCAACTAATTAAGGTACTGCATTATCTTTAATTTCCTTGAATTCATAATTACGCATTTGCAAGAAGGCCTAACTTTTCCCTCTCTTAAAAAAAAAAAATACGGACGTCACAATAACTGAGAAGTATAATTATTGCGCGATTTTTTCTTGCAGTGGTGAAAACATTTCTATAGGCCTACTGATTAATCTATTGAGCATAGTAATAGTAAACGCTGTAGTATTTTAGTGCGTGTACGCCTACTTAGCTCTTGTAAAACGAAATTTTCACTTTCACTTTCAACGGAACACTCACTTATATTCAGTTCTTGTATCTTGCAGTAAATTATCCATTTGTGATCATCTTTCCAATATAACCTCCCATTGAAACGACCACTTAAAATCATGAGCTAGAAATTATTATTTTAAAAACATTTCCACGTACATACTGTTATAATTGTTATGAACCACAATACAAAAGACAACACTGTGAAATTGGATTAATTTACCAAGATCAACATCAATACCGGTAGTATAAAATCACATATAGGCCTAGGCTATATTATTTCATTACTTTATGGTATTAATTAGAAGAATTAATTTTGAAGAGTTTACAAATATGCTGAAATAATTTATGACACCTCTTATAGAAATGTAAAAATATGTATGTACATTTTGAAACAATGGGTATAGCACCACTTGAAAATGTGGAGCATTTTAACAGTAACTTGTAAATTGTTCCATCACGTTGTCTATAGTGTTCATTTATTGTAGCACTTTTAGAACGAACGTGGTTCACATACATAAGAAGAAATGACGGTGGAATGAGTCGAACACATACAGTTTTCTTTAATTTTTAGCAAATGATGAAGTTGAATAGCCTATATATTGTTACTTCATATCATAACATAAGTAGAGTTGCCACCATAGATGTAACACCTGAAATGAATATTATAAAATAAATTAATGTATTGATAATGATACAAGAATAAAAAGAAATTAGGCTAGACATGACCTCACAAAATTACAAACACATGGTAAAACAAAAACAAAAAAAAACTTTACGTATCCGTATATAATAAAACTAGATATTCCAGATATAGTTTGTTTCACACGATAACCACCTCAGCCTATTTCGGCAGCAGCCATTATTAGTTACAGTTTGAGGTGCATTACCCAATCTCATACTAACCTTGTTAAGTTCTCTAACCTAATTCACTGAAAATTACGTAACAATACACAGGTCTAAAATACAGACAAATACACATTAATTACCTAATAAGTACAGCATGAAGATAATTCATTACTTTTGTCGGTATTTTCTAAAAGAGAAAGGGAAAACAGTAACAGCATTATCTTCAATGTTTACATCACGTCGTTCACATTTTCATTAGGCCTATATCAGTAATGCTTGGTAAGTGAAACAATGCATGAAATTATTTTACATTTCGGGTCACATCATTCGAGAGTCGGAAAATGCAATTCGCCACTTTTAACATAGCATTGCTTGTTATATGAGAGAACTTTGACATTTACCTTAACCTATAAAGATACGACCTGTTGGTACCGAGTTCTTCACATAGCAAAATACAGACAATTTTCAAATATAACTTAGCTGAACAAACTTCAAATAACACTGTAATATGCTTGGCATATTTATAATATTCGTACTCAATCAGTAATGCACAATTAATCGAACTATTTTCACGACGCACAATGCTTTGTAATGGTACTATTCATCATTTCATAGGGCAGAGAGGCGAACCTAGCGGCAGAAATTGTCATGACTCACAGAGACCTACTCTCGATCGTGCTATGCGCCAGCTTGTGTAATCCCGTAAGCAACGGTGTATACTGTAGACTAGTGTTGTACTGCCTACCTGAGTGGACGTACTTAGTCGAGTATCTCGTACATATCGCTATTGTGCCTCTCAAGTATATAGTTCGTGTTATTGAGTGTTTCCTTGTGTTATTTAATTATTATTTAAAACTATACTGTGTCATTATATTAATATTATCGTGACTGTGCAACATTACAAGTGATTTCACCTACGTTTTGTTTACTTTACTCCGGACTTCCGCTTCGGTGGGACTGCCCGCTTCCGCTCTACGTTTCGTCACAAAAAGAAGATTTAGTTTTCATCACAAGATTTAAACCGGCCACAACTGCTTCCAACATCAACATCCAATACTACGATGTCGTCTCCAGAGGACGACGATTTGCAACTGATACCACATGTTTCAGGTAATGAAACCATCTTCACGATACAATCATCTAGTCTCAGAAACTTCTCGCGAACGTCACCAAAAAACAAAATGGACTCGAAAAAACTTCACTTAACTCAACAACATTCCGAAACATCAGTAAAAACAACAATGACTGCAGGAAAAAACAGCTCTGAACAGTCAACGAAAAAAGCAAAACTAACTCCTACTCAGGGACAAATTGCAAATTCAGATACATTCCAAAACACTTCGCACGAGTCCATTATTCATCCAGACATTAACCTAGAGAACAGTTTTGAACCTCTTGCGTCTCATATGGACACTGACATAATTTCACCTAATGATGATCTACAGAATACAACTAATACCAACCAAAATACAAACAAACCCACTACTCATCTCAAACAAACAAGAATGCCACCAATCGTAGTTACAAACATTCCACCAGGCAATTTTTTCGGTAACAATAAAAAGCTGCAGTCACTCCTCACTCAACCAATGAAAATCAGCTACTCTTCTGAAGGGATCAAATACCACACTGCTTGTCGAAAGGACTATGATATACTATACAACATTTTCCAGACTGAAAAACTGAAATTCTACTCACACGAACCAAGAGAAACCAAACTTTTACAAATTGTACTGAAGGGACTTCCAACTTTCATTGAATCAGACGTAATAAAAACTGAACTCGAACTTCTCAACTTCAATGTAGAACATGTCCGACAGATGACAGTACCTAGCAATGACACCGAAGGTTCACCCATGAGACGACCTATACCAATATGGGTTGTTACACTACCAAACACTGAACACTCAAGAACAATTTATCAATTAAGAGACATCAACAATCACATCATTAAAATCGAAAGCTACAGAACAAGTCCTCATATAATTCAATGTCACAAATGTCAAGGATTTGGACATACCTCTCGTCGATGCAACTTACAACTTCGCTGCGTCAAATGCAGTCAAGAGCATTTATTCTCCGATTGCCCTATAAAAGGACCAGCTCACACACCCATATGTGCAAATTGTAATGGAGCACATACAGCTAGTTATGGACAATGCCCAGTCCAATTAGAACGCAAAAGTGCTCTACGAGAAAAACTACGCAACACACAAAAGTTTCGTCTTGAAAATCGAACTCAACAACCGGCTTGGACTTCTTCTGATTTTCCACAGCTTTCGCAACCAGCGCAGCCGCAGGCTTTTGAAACAACATTTCGTCATACTGCAAACACTACTCTTCCTCCCGACTCTCCTGCTGAATCTTTTAAAGACATCCTACACCTGCTTCGTTCCTTCAACATTTTTAATTGCCTTCGAATCATTCGATCCACTCTTCATAAAATACAGTCCACTTCCGATCCTCTGTCTAAACTAATAACGTTCATAGAAGGTATAACAAATCTAATTACCAACGCAAATGAGCAACCCTAGATCATCAGTATTACGTCGCAACCTCAAAGTCTTGAATTTTAATGCCAACGGGATAATTCGCCAGACATTCGAACTGCAAACACTACTTCACAATTACAGCGTGGACTTGGCCTGTATTACAGAAACTCATCTCAAACCCTCAACAAAGCTCCGAATCAGAAACTACAATGTCATACGAACAGACAGAGATCAACGTCCAGGTGGTGGTACGGCCATCCTCATCAAACGTACAATTCCGTACAGAGTAGCGACGCTGCCCATATTTCAAACACTTGAGGCCACTGGTGTGTTCATACTACTCGATAAGATTGAAACTCTGATTGCTTCCGTATACTACCCGCCCTATGCCCACATAAATGAACATGACATTACATCACTGATAACTCACCATCAACATTTTATAATATGCGGTGATCTAAATGCGAAACATCGAGCCTGGAACTCAAGGATTACTACAATAAAAGGAGAAATTCTACTACAACATTCCACGAAATTCCACTACGCCATAAATGGACCACAACAACCTACAAGATATCCATGGATAGCAGCCCAAGAACCTGACGTGCTAGATATTTGTCTCCACAAAACAAAACACATACCACTTGAACAATACTGTATCAACGCCCTAGACTCTGATCATATTCCGGTTTTACTTACTTTCAAGGTACCGCTACTGTTGCACTCACATCACAAACAAGCATCACGAGTCACTAACTGGAATGAATACACCAAACGGCTACATAACGCACTACCAGGAAATATCCCAAAATTAACACCTGACGACATAGACATGGCAATAAATATGTTCTCTACAACTATAACAAATATATTTTTAGAAGTCTCATCAACATCAACTACAGTAATAACAAATGACACCCCAAATCGAGAATTAGAATTCTTATTAAAGGCCAAAACAAAAGCTCGGAAACGATGGCAACAGTATGGAGATCCACAAGCGAAAACTGCATTTTACAGATACCAACGAGCCCTACGTAGGAAATTCCAAATGTACAAAGAAAAACATTTTGAAGACACTGTACAACAATTACAGCCAACGTCCAGAAATTTTTGGTCCTTCACGAAACGTATATTAGGTAAAATCATACCTTCAACAAAAACCCCCATCCAGGATTCTACAAATAACTTCATCTATGATCCCCAACAGAAACTCAACGTACTTGCCAAATCCTTCGAAAAAAGATTCTGTCCACATTCCCACCCATCAACTCCGCATTTCTCAACAAGAATACATCAACAAGTACAAGAAACACTACATCGACCTACAAGCGATATTATTCCATATGCTCACCCTCAAGAAATCAAAACTGCTATCAATAAACTACATCTAAACAAGACACCAGGTCCAGACAGAATCTCTCCAGCTATGTTGAAGCATTTACCTAAACGGGCCATTACCCATCTAACAAAAATATACAACTCCTGTCTACAACACAACTACTTTCCTTCAGCATGGAAACTGGCACACATAATAGCTATACCGAAACCAGGAAAAGATCCGACTGTATCAAAAAACTATAGACCGATTAGTCTTCTGGATTTTCTTGGAAAAATTTATGAACGACTGATACTAGCACGAATCCAAAGATACTTAAACAATCCTAACAATCTCCATCATGCACAATTCGGATTTAAGCCTCATCATAGTACTAGAGAAGCAATTCACAGACTCACTTCACATATCCAAAATGGTTTCCAGCGTAAACAGCACACTATAGCAGCATTTCTGGACATAGAACAAGCCTTTGACACTGTATGGCACGACGGTCTGCTATACAAACTCGATAACATACATATCCCGTCCTCCTATATTAAATTAATTCACAGTTATTTACAAAACAGAACCTTTCAAGTACGGGATGGACCACTTATTTCAGATTTTCACCCAATCAAAGCAGGAGTGCCTCAGGGTGCAGTTTTAAGTCCTTCGCTATTCAGTGTATATGTTCAAGATATACCTACACATCCCAAGTGTCAGCAAGGGCTATACGCAGACGACACTGTCATCTACACACAGCACGTCAACATTCACTTTGGATGTCTCCAACTACAGGAAGCACTGGATTCTATCACTCAATGGTCAACAAAGTGGCGCCTCAAAATAAATGGAAGCAAATCTCAGGCTATAGTCTTTACCAAACGCTTTCCACATCGAACTGACTCTCTTTCCATTCAAGAACAAGATATACCATTTGTCACAACAACTAAGTACCTTGGAATATTTTTGGATAAACGACTTACATACCGACAACACATCACTTCCGTCCGCGACAGAGCCTTCCAGAGATTCATGGCGCTTTACCCGGTTTTCAAGACCTCCACTTCACTCAAGATCAAGACTCTACTATATACTACTCTACTTCGTTCATACATGTTGTATTGTTGTGAGATATGGTCCCAAGCACACCCGCGTCACCTTCAACGCCTAGATGGACTCCAGAGGGCAATCTGCAGAACCATAACAGGAGCGGATTATCGGATTCGCAACGCCCAACTATTCGAAATGCTAGGTATAATGAAATTCACAGAGTATATAAAGCTGATCCGCCAAAATTTCATATCCTCACTACTTACTCATCCCAATCCATTGTTGAAAATTCAAATCATCTAGCTCAATAGCAATTTCCATCCCTAATCATTTTCTTAAACACATTCCTTACACCTCAATAAATCCAACCAACACTGTCCACCTGACTTGTCTGCTGCTAGTAGACATTAGTTAAACAAATTATCCAACTAATCATATACTACCCTTTAGATTCATTATAAGGCAAGGGTCCTAAGTAAAGGACCTGGTACTTAAGCACACACTGCTCCTAAAAAAAAAAAAAAAAAAAAAAAAAAAAAAAAAAAAAAAAAAAAAAAAAACTAGTGTTGCATTGCACCGGAGTATTTTCGTGCAGTGTTTACATTCTACGAATACTTTCGCGTGTTTTTTAGTTTTTTTTCTTCTTCTTCTTCTTCTTCTTCTTCGTAGTAAAGAAAAGTGACAACAGGAAAACCAAACATGTCTACAATTCGACGTCTAAATACAATTAAAGTACAATTTGACAGTAGTGCTACTCGTCCTATGGCAATGGATGTACATCTTTGGATACAAAAAAACTCTCAAATTAAACACAGAACAGGTAGAAATGTTGCAATTAAATACACAAGAAAAATCACTATATATAAAAGTGATATCGCCCACGATATACGAAAAACTGATACACAAACATGAAGGTACAACGGATTTCAAATATAATAATGGTGAACAAACGCAAGTGAAAGTAAGCAAGGCAGATGTTCCATCCGTAACTGTCCGAGTGTTTAATTTACCCCCGGAGGTGCCGAGTTCATTAATTCAAACAGTGTTAAACACGTATGGTGTAGTTCATTCAGTGCGACAAGAACAGTGGAGCACAGCTTATCCTTTCCCAGTTAACAATGGCGTTCGTGCGGTAAAAATGGAAATCAAGAAGCATATTCCAGGATCGATAGCCATTGCTGGATATAACGCACACATCACGTATGTGGGACAACCAATTTTGTGCTATGTGTGCCATGAGCCCAATCATAAAAAAGAAGACTGCCCTCAGAGGAAAACTACCTTTAATGTTAATGTTAAACCACGACAACTGTTATTAAGTGACATTGTTTCGGGAACAGTCGTTCAGCAACGCGAGAAGCAAACGACGGAACGGCCCACGCAACGTGACGCACCTGTAGAAGAGGAAACCGATACCGCATCAGAGACTGAGGCAACAAAAACAGTGACTACCGAAGATGAACAAAATATCATGGACATCATAGAGTATACAGCAAATGATGCAGCTGATCGTGCACAGGATATGGAACAACTTGCAGTTATAGCCGATGACGTGGAAATAACGAATATTTCATCTGGAATAAAAACACCTCTGCATCTTGGGGAATCCACACTCGATCTCGAAGAAAACAAAATAGGGCAACCTACCGAAACTACCGAAAAACCATCTAAGAAACTTAAACCTATGGCGCAAAATGAGTTTACACGAGACCCACGTCTGAGAAGTCGCGAAGATGGGGCGGCGTCTGGCAGCAGCTCCAGCGAAAAGAACACAACAACCACGTATCCTAGCAATAAAGTCAAGAACAGTCCACGACCTCACCCCTACGCAATCTACGGTCGCACCAAAGACGGCAGTAAGAAAGACGGTCCTGATGGAAATTCTCTTCCGAAGGAGGATAAAAACGTTAGGGCTGGAGAATCCCTTAACGACGGTTAGCCATAAATAATTTTGGGACGTAGAATATGCAGACTGGGATATCCATATCGTACGGCAAATCAGTACTTGTACTACTTTATTTAATTCAATATATGGTGCTACTACGAAATTATGCAACATTAAACATAAATTGTTTACAAAGTAAAAATAAACAGTCGTTACTCAATGCATTCATAAGACAAAATAGCATAGATATTCTATTGTTGAAGGAAGTGAATACCGAAAACTTTGATTTCATAGGACCGCAGTACGATTATGTTGTTAACACTGGTGATGAAAATCGTGGTACGGCAGTTATTTATCGTTGTGGACTTACGGTTGATGCCATCGAAAAACATCCAAGCGGACGAGTGATAGCCATGAAGATTAATAACATTCAGGTGCTCAATGTATATCTCCCTTCTGGAACTAATCATCGCCAACAGAGAGAAAGTTTTCTAAGTAAGGAACTCCCTTTCTTCCTTCGTCACAGATATGACTGTCTATTGATAGGTGGGGACTGGAACTGCGTGCTTCACGCGAAAGATCAAACGGGGCAGTATAATCCATCTCCGGTTTTAGCAAACCTAACACAAGACTTACATTTAGTAGATACATGGGAGCTTCTCCATGGTAATAGAGTCGAATATACTTTTCGCCGACAAAATGGAGCATCGCGATTAGATCCTTTCTATATCACTCGAACACACAGTAAATATATTTACCGTATACAAGTTTTTCCAACGCCATTTTCTGACCATGACTGTGTCCTCCTCTCACTTCAGACTGATATTACTCTTCCCATATATGGTAAGGGCTCTTGGAAACTGAACAACACTTTACTACACATTCCTGAAATTAGTGAACAATTTTCTCAACATTTTGAAAAATTAATAAGCAAGGCCAACAAGTCCAAACTCAACATCATGCGAAAGTGGGTAAACATTATAAAACCTGGAATAAAAACTTATTTTCAACAAGCAGGTATCATTCGAGCCGAAGCAAATAGAGACACACTGAATTTTTATTATCAGTTGTTAAATGAATTGTATGCGGTACAACAGGCGGGTAGTAATAAGTGGCAAGAAATTATGAACATCAAATCGACTATTTGTGCTCTTCAACAAAAATTCATGGACGGTGTAAAGATACGTGCGAGAACGCCAACAGCAAGCGAAGATGAAAGATGTGCCCTATACCATCTTGTAAAGGAAAAACGCAACGCTAGGACTAAATATATATCCCACCTCCAAACAACGGAAGGAACACAATTAACATCTAACTCAGATTGTATTAAAGAAATTGAAACCTTCTTCAGAGCCCTTTATTCTGCATCTCCCACATCTGCAACGGAAACAGACACTTTACTTAAGCACGTGAATAGACCCTTGAATCTGCAGCAGCAACACGATCTTCAGCTACCAATTACAGAAGAAGAAATTCTTAGGGCAATAGAAACTGCACCCAAGAATTCTGCCCCTGGACCTGATGGACTTACATATCAATTGTACAAAATGCAATGGAATTTAATTAAAGACACATTAGTGGACTTGTTCAATTACATTTTGATAGAGGGATTGTAGTTGAGGGGTTCAGTGATGGGATTGTAATATTTCTCCCGAAGGTTACAAATCCACGTACAGTGTCGGAATATCGTCCAATTACACTCTTGAACACAGATTATAAGTTATTTATGAAGATATTAGCGTGTAGAGTAAAAACAACTTTTCGGGATATTATTGAAATTGGCCAAACTTGCAGTGTACCAGACAAATCAATAATTCACAACCTTGCCACCATTCGTGATTCAATTTTATATTATGAAGAATTCCCGGATGAAAAAACAGCATTGTTATCAATAGATTTTAATAAGGCCTTTGATAGAATGAACCATCTCTCTCTACAACGAGTTATGAAACACTTCTGTATACCAGAAAAATCTGTTAATGCTATAAGTAGCTTGTATGATAGTGCATACTCCAAAATTCAAGTGAACGGTTTCTTTACGAAACGTATCCCAATTGCATCATCGGTACGACAAGGATGCCCTCTATCAATGTGCCTATTCGCTATTGGTATAGAACCACTTATTAGAATGTCACATAACATCTTACAATCTGGACGAGCCACGTGCAACATGTTCACGATCCGGGCTTATGCAGACGATGTTGTAATCCTACTCCGAGATGAAGACGAGTGTACAAAATTACCACAGATTCTACACACATTTAGTATGGCATCCTGTGCACAAATAAATGTACAAAAGTCATCATTAGTACCATTAGGCAACTGGGCTGCTACACACACTCATTCATTCATTTATTCATTCATTCATTCATTCATTCATTCATTCATTCATTCATTCATTCATTCATTCATTCATTTATTTTATTCCATAGATCTTACATGAGCAATGAAGCTTTAAGATGTGGAACATGTCAACATTTTACAATATTACAATTACAATTTTTACAATTTTTTATAGTTTTACAATTTAGTAAATTTCTACAATTTTTACAATGTTGTACAATTTTTTTTTTTTTTTACATTTTGGCGAGATGTAGTGAGATGAAATGAGGTCCGAGGATTCGCCAAAATATTACCCGGCATTTGCCTTTTCGGTGAGGGAAACCTCGGAAAACCCCAACCAGGTAATCAAATCAAATAAATCAAAGGTGTTGATGCCAAGGACTCGCCATAGACCATCCGGCTTCAGTTCCACGGCTGTGGAAAACCTCGGAAGAAACCAAAGTCCAAAGGGGGATCCAACCCAAGCCCGAACGCAGCTCCGGATCAGCAGCCCAGCGAGTCTGCCGACTGAGCTACATCGATGGCTCTACTAAAAGTATACAATACATAGCCAATCAGATTATTAAATTTACAAACGCAAACGATCATTCATAAGTTGAGCTATATTATAATACAAAACAATTTAATTAAATTTAAGGCATAAACAATTCAACCAGTTGTGATATACAGAAATTGATAATACATATCATGCAAACTACTTCAAATTACAAACACAAACAATTTATCAGTAGAGCTATATAGATTACTATTCAATTTAGAGCATATACAATTCATAGGCCAAAACTATACGAATATATACAATACAAAGTAGCATACTTTCATTAAGCTATACAAATTTGTGCAATTAATATCAAGTAGATTAATTCAATTTATAATCATAAACAATTCATCAGTTGAGCTATGCATATTACCATTCAATTTACAGTAGGTCTATATACAATTCATCAGTAGAGCTACACAGACTAGTAATCATTTTAAAAACATATACAATTCATCAGCCAAACTATACAAACATATACAATCAAATTAGTTCAATTTATAAACTTATTTTCGTTAAGCTATACAATTCATATGAAGTAGATCAATTCAATTTATAAGCTTAAACAATTCATCAGTTGACCTATACAGTATACTATTCAATTTACAGTACATACAATTCATCAAAAAATACAATACATAGTAAACATATTAAGTCAATATAAAAACATATTTTAGTTGAGCTATATAAAATTGTACATGTCATTTAAGTAGAATAATTCAATTCACAAGCATAAACAGTTCATCAATTGTGTAGAAGGTATGAGTATGTAGAAATTTGGTTAATTCTTTTCTGAACCTTTTCTCGTTGTTCTTCAAATCTTTAAGATAATTAGGCAGTGCACTGAAGACTATTATACATGAATAGCGAACTCCTTTTTTTAAAACAGCTTAGACTAACAGAGGGTAGATGAAGATCTGATTTATGTCTTGTATTAAAATGATGAATGTCTTGATTAGTACTGAATTTATCTTGGTTCTTAATATACAGCATCATTAGGGAAAGAATGTATTCACAAGGTAAAGTCAAGATTTCTAAGTTTCGGAAAATATTTTTACATGAGGTCCTTTTATGCACACCGGTCATTATTCTTATAGCTTTCTTTTGTAAAACAAAAACGTGTTTAGCTTCAGACGAGTTACCCCAGAATATTAATCCATATTTCATTACAGAGTGAAAATATGCAAAGTATGACATTTTAAGTAAGTTTATATCACCAATAGTAGATAAGGATCTTAATGCATAACAGGCAGAGCTTAATTTACGAGTAATACATTCTATATGCGTTTTCCAGTTCAAATGATTATCCAATTCTAAACCAAGAAACTTTGTGCTTATAGATTCTTTGAGATGAGTTCCATTTAATCGAATACTGTAGGAAACCTGAGCACTATTGTGTGTACTAAATTTGACTGCACTGGTTTTATCAACATTAAGTGCTAGTTTATTTGCATGGAACCATTCATTCATTAGATTCAGCACTGTATTAGAAGTGTTTATAAAATGATCGTATTGTTTGCTTGAAATAATTACACTTGTATCATCTGCAAATAAAATTACATGGGATGAATTGTTTATGGTCAAGGTTAAATCATTAATATAAACTAGAAACAACAATGGACCTAAAATTGACCCCTGCGGAACACCATGTTTAATATTTCTAAATTCTGAATAAGTAACTTCATGACTATTTGGTACATTTATTTCTACTTTTTGTTTTCTATTTGATAAGTACGATGTAAACCAACCCAACATCTCATCTTTAATACCATAAAACTTCAATTTTTTTACTAATATGCTATGGTCTACACAATCAAATGCTTTAGCCAAGTCACAAAAAATCCCACCTACATGTAGTTTCGAATTCAATGAATTTAGTATTTCATCCACCAAACTAAAAGCAGCATTCTCTGTCGATTTTTGTTTTCTAAATCCAAACTGTTCTAAAACTAATATATTGTTGGACTCCAGGTAATGATATAATCTATTATACATAACTTTCTCAAACACTTTTGAAAATGTTGTTAATAATGATATGGGTCTGTAATTAGCAATAGTACATTTATCTCCCTTTTTGTATATTGGTTTTACTATTGAATATTTGAGTCTTTCTGGAAAAATACCACATTGCATTGACAAATTGCATAGATAGCTTAACGGATGGGATAATATTTCAGAACAAGCTTTCAGAACTTTACTTGGAATTTCATCATATCCAGAGGAATATTTTGTTTTTAGTTGTTTTATCACATGCATGATTTCTGCTGCGGTAGTGGGAATAAATTTGAGACCTAAAAACTCAGTGTTAAATGCATCAGTTAGGTAACCAAGTGCAGCATCTTCTGCACAATCTTGAATGTTTAAGTTCTGAATAATATTTATATAGAAGTCGTTAAAATGATTTGCAATTGATTTTGGGTTATCTATTTTACTATCATTGATTTTAATGCAAGTAATATTTTCACTCTTTGAATATCGATTAGTTTCATTTTTAATAATATCCCAAATAGTTTTAATCTTATTATCTGAATTTTGTATTTTTTCATTCAGATACATTTTCTTTGCATCTTTTATAACTTTTGTCAAAGTTTTACAGTAATTCTTGTAGTAATTAAGAACATGAGGATCATCACTATTCCTACTCATTAAATATAGATTCCTTTTCCTAGCACATGATATTTTAATTCCCTGAGTTATCCACATGTTTTTACTTTTACATTTTTTCACCACCTTGACTGGAAAACATTCATTGAAATAATTCGTAAATGCAGTGAAAAATGCATTAAATTTAGTATTAATATCAATGGTATCGGTACTATATACATTTTCCCAAGATTCATTTTGTAGACATGTATTTAAATGATGAAGATATTCAGCATTTATAATCCTTTTTTTTTTATTTTTAGATTAACACTTTGGAATTTTTCACTCATATTGAAAACACTTAGAATTTGTGCATCGTGATCAGACAGGCCATTGACTAATGGTACTGTTGAATAGGAATTCAATCTACTTTTATCTATAAATATATTATCAATGGCAGTACTACTTCCAGCTTGTGTTCTGGTTGGAAAACTTACTGTGTGACTAAGATTATAAGTTTCAAGAAGTGAGTTTAATTTTCTTTTACGTGAGCTTTCTGATAGATAATCTATGTTTATGTCACCACAGATTACAAATTCGGTATGTGGTTTATAAAGTCTTTTCAATAATGAATCTAAGTTAGTTGTAAATTTCTTATAATCTCCCATTGGCGCCCTATAAACACATAAGATAATTAAATTTGATATCTCATAACCAATTTGTATTCCACAGATTTCAATATCTTGTTCAAGGCAAAAATCAGATATATCAATTTTACTAAATAATAGATCCTCTCTGATAAAAATACAGGCACCCCCTTTTTGGAAGACATCTCTACAGAAATGAGAACCTAATACATATCCATGTAAAGACAGTTGTAGTATTTCCTGTTGCTTCATATGATGTTCAGTTATACATAATATCTGAGGTTTATGCTTTTGAGTTGCTAAAGAAGTGATCAATTCATCAGTTTTTTGTTTTAATCCCCTAATATTTTGATGAAAAATAGTGAAGTTACTGTGTTCATTACTAGAAACATCAGAGCATTTACAATTTAGTTGAACTTGTTTCAAACACCTTACTGGTGGGAGGTTTAACCTAAAAAAGGAGAAGCCCTAGCATTAACTAACACAGGAATATTACATCTCTGCTTTTTAACATGGCTGCCTCTGATGCTATTAGCAATAAGAACCGAAAGGTGCTCCTTGCCTCTACCATTCAGATGCAGGCCATGTGACGTATATTCATACCTTCTTATAGGGCTTACATCTATCAAACCAATGTGTGATGCCCCAGGTCCCATCAGAGCCCGCTCAAGCCGCATATTCACGCTCCGCACCCTCCTGTGAAGATACGGCTTGTCGTACCTGCTGAAAAGACTGAGAAATCCCACATTGGTATGGCTGCTCATCTCAATTATGTTGTTGACATCTTTCTCAATAGAATAGTTACAATCGTTATCAATACTATTACCTGGCCCACCCACTATAACTACATGATCCCTCTTAGAAAAATCTGAACTCAATTTCATCATATCCTCAACAACATTCTTAGGCTTACATACACTAGATATTTCAAACTCATCGCCCAGTTTCGACTTCAAAAGTGAGGAAATACCTCTTGCATGGCTGCTTCCTAAAATCAATACTTTACTCCTACAATCATTAACCCAACGAGTTAGATACTATAGAGAGGCTAAAGACCTCTGATAAGCGCTCCCTGCGGAGGCCAACAGTACTATGGATCGTTCCCTAAAAAACATGGCGGTCTATCGGTCTATAGTACCGCCAGCCTCCGCAAGGAGTGCTTATCAAAGGTATAGTGAGGATCACGTAAGTTCAGTTCCCTAACAGCAAATATTTCCGCCTTGTCAGTGTTGCCAACTGTTACCAGATATCACCACATGTAGTAAAATCACGATCCTATGTACTGAATGACTTCTTTAGTCACCGTACTTTACCTTAATGTTGGAAGGTTATTCGAAATAGTTTCAATAATAATGAGAAATGTATTGCTATGTTCTATTCTTTTATTCCTTTACATTATTATTAGTATTAGCATTAATAGGTTACTAGACGTAAATATACAACAAAGTATAGTATATAATATTCAAGAATCAAATCTGTTCCAAGACCAATTAAATTATTGTCACTTCACTTCAAAGATTCCAGCGTACATATACTGTACTTCCTAAAGGTAGATAAATTAATAACCAATTGACTTTTGGTTGGAATTCGAATGAACTTCTGATTATCTTTTGAAATTAGTAAGGAAATGGATAATACAACTAGGCTAAAACTGAAATAATAATAAATCAACTTACAAAAATAATTTTGATCCTTAAAAACCATAAGTAATTTCACTTCTAGATACCTTTTTAAAGATTTCATTTGTTTGTAAATTACTTAATAATGTTACACTTACACTTATTATTTCTGCAACTCCACGTCTGTCATTGAAAAAATGTATGATACATAACTGTGAAGTCTCTTTTTGGCTCTTGTGTTCTAAATTTAAATAAGAAAAAACAAATGATTCAAGAAATGTGAGCTGGTGAAAATTAAATACTCAATTAATAAAATAATTACTACCAAAAGGGTATTTTATTAATTCTATACAAAAGATGGATTACACAGAACAGATGGCCAGAAATCATAGATTTATACACAACATACAGCATGAAACGATCATCAAAAAATGCTTTTTGTACACAATAACATCTTTCAAACGAAGTGAAATAGCCAATAAGTTCAATAAATATTATGCTAATAAGTAATAACTATAATTAATAATTATCTACAAGCTGTAAAAGGGAATAAAATAGTATATTGTTGAAATTAGGGGGTATGGTTTATTACGTGTATTTATAATTTTAATTACTTTTTCTACATATAATTATATTTTAATTTATATTAGATTAGTTGGTGGTGTGGGTGTTAGTTTTATCGGTGTACGTCAGACTATTAAGAAAAACTGAAAGAAATATTAAATCTACAATCTACTTTATATAACAATATTTAATCAAGAACTGAATATTACTATTAATTTAATAACATAAGACCCAAAACATCTCCAAGTCCAGACAATACACATGCTGATTTTCTTAAATATGTTGGCAAACAAGCAAACTCACTACTTTTATCTTGTAATCTCATCTAAAATACAATATCTGTCTGGAGAAAATCTATCATAACATCAATTTTGAAAAGCAATTATTCAACTAATATCTTTTCGAGTTATCGACAGATACCACTTACCAGTATGATAGCCAAAATTATGGAAGAGATGATTTCATAGATTGAATTGGTTCCTGGAATCTAGTAACTAACTTTCATCTTATTGAGTTGACTTTAGAAAATTACATTCAACAAATGGACAGATTTTAAATTTTAGTCAAGATATTAAAGATATTTTAAGCAGAAAACAAAACACCTTAGCAATTTTAATTTATTTTCAAGGATCATATGGCTCTGTAAATATAAATCACTTAAGAAATTGCAAACTTAGGGTGTCCATGATAAAGTGTTATACTGGGTCAGTGACTTGATTATTTGATTCATTGTCACAAATATGTAAATAGAGACAGATTCATCTGAGCTTCCCACATTGTTGTTTTCAGGAATACATTTTCCAATATTAATGTCGATGGTCTAACTAAAGAAATAGATCTTATGATAATCTCATCATTTGCAGATAATATGGTTGTCTAGAACAAAAAATCACAGTCCACAAATATTAATAAACTGAGCCAAAATCCCAACAGACTTTTTGACTCTACTTGGAGAACTCAAACTTGCTCAATCAAGGGAAACTTTACTAATAAAACACAATCCCAAGTTATTTCAAAATGAATAGTATATAAGTTAACTTTAACAGATGATGTTAAGAAATGTGATACTTCTCCAGACATTTTAAAAATCATTAGAAACTATAAATGATCTGGTAAGTGAGTGACTACATACAGTATTTTTTATAGATGGATCCTGTTTACCAAGCCATAGACGTAGTGGTGTTGTAGTACAATACCAGTATATTCCCTTTTACAGGGAATTATATTCAAACACTTGTTTGCCCCATTTTAACCGTGACAACGCCTTTTAGTTTTTTAAACTTTCTGGTTATTGTATTGTGTTTGTGTTTAGTGAAAGATTTTAGATAAGGGCGCAAATAGCCATAGTAGCTGACGCGCCCTTTTTAAACGCCACTAACTAACTAACTAACTAACTAACTAACTAACTAACTAACTAACTTCAAACACTGACTAATTTTGATAGTGAAAATTTAGATACACTTTTAAGCTTACAAAATCTCCAGTATCAACTTCATAAATCTGAGAAGGCTGTCATACTATCAGATTCAAAATCAGATATTCTTGCTGCAGTATTGGACGTAACAGCATGAAATCTCAATATTTTACAGTGTTTTAATATTTTAAGCAAAATGGTCGAATTACATCGACGACTGGTACTTCCGTGGATCCATGAACTTTATGGAGTGGGAGGTAATGAGGTAGTTGAAAGGTAGCAAAATTACTGTAAGGTTATCTATACCTGCATCTTACCACACTGTTAAAAGAATAACAAGATCAGATCATGACAATGTGGTAACAAAAATCGGAATGATTCTAAAGCAAATGAAAAAATTGCAATAGGCCATCCGGCATCCGCTCCACGATGGAGGAAAATCCTCAGAAGAAACCAACTAATCAGACCAAATGGGGGATCCAAACTACCCTCGAGAAGTACATGGCACTCAGATTATTAAATTGACAAACCTAAACAATTATTCATCAGTTAAGCTATAAAATATAATACATAGCAAGCAAGTTAATTCAATTTAAAAGTATAAACAATTCAATCAGTTGAAATATACAGAAATTGATAATAAATATCATGCAAATTACTTCACATTACAAGCATAAACAATTCATCACTTGTGGTATACAACCTACTATTTAATTTACAGCACATACAATTCATCAGTTAAGCTATAGGCCTACAGTCTACTATTGAATTTACAGCATATATAATTCATCAATTAAGCGAAACAAAAATATAGTACAATACATAGTAAAAATAATACACCTAATTTAATAACTGAACTTCTATGAAAATCTACAGTGGCAGTACTCATATTATCACAGGCCATGATTGTCTCAAATATTTACAAAGAACTGATATTTCAGAATCTCCCCATGCCATTTCTGAAATCTCAATGAAGATATGGATCACTGTCTTGACTGTTTAACTTTACACAGCTTTCAATCATCTGGTTAAATATTGGAGTGCAAGATAACAAATGACATCAACTGCTGAACACTTGGTATCAATCAACCAACAACTTCATTACATTAAAGGGGAAAAAAAACTGAAAGAATTAATTGTATATAGACACAACACATAAGACAAGGCCGCTTCAGAATAGTAATTGGCAAGGCTCTGTTGTTTTAGGATTCTTATGTAGATTCAATTTCACCTGAAAGAAAAAAGTAGCATCTATAAGTATGCCTAATTATGAGAAATAAGAGAAACGGTTGCAATAGTAGTAGTAGTAGTAATGGTAATAATAATAATAATAATAATAATAATAATAATAATAATAATAATAATAATAATAATAATGACTGTAAAGTATGGAAATTAATATTGCAATGTAATATCAAAAGGTGATTTCACACCATTAACTCTTATCATTTAGTACAACAAATCTATTATATTCAGTTGCAATCACCAGTAGCTGTTCTTTCCTCCATTTTGTTGTTGGCTGATTTTTCACAAGTCTGCTATGATATGCAGCACTATCCATGACAATAACGCATTGCCCTAATGTTCTCAGGTCAATAACTGTGTTTGCACCCACTTCTCAACTACAGGGCTATTCATAGCACTATGGTAGTCCTGACTTTTCTTTCAATTGCATGAAAAAATTAAATCAGCACCTGCAATAAAAATTATACCTGGGCATATAATTACGTCACATGAATTCACAGCATTTAAATAAAGAAAATAAAACATAACATAACATGACATGAGATCCTCTTTGGTGAAAGGCTTTCCCACGTTTTTATTTAGTCACCAATTTTTATATTTTTGTACCCTGATTTAAAAAATTACTCTTGCCAAATTTATGTAAAATATAAATCAATATAACTTACCGAGTATAAATCCACCTTTCGTTCCGGCATCTAATCTTCCACCCTCATTTGTTGGTCTACGAATAACACCATTCATGTCACTGGAAACGTCACCTGGTTTATTTCATGAGTAAGTGAGTGATCCTACTTAAAAAAAACAGAGAGAGAAAAGCAATTCACATTGACACTCTAAGAGACACAAAAATTTTAAAGACAGGAAAACCGTTCAGGAATTTTATAACTAACCTCTAGTTATAATATGAAACTATTAATTGCAAAACATGTTGTTCCCACCTGAATTCATTACTAGTAGCCTATATTAATTGCAATTTCATATTCCACATAAGTGTTAACCTATTTGTTAGTAAAAAATTCAATCACTCAATGTCTCACAATACATTGAAATTTACCATTCATAAAAATCCAAGTCTCATCCAAGAATACTACGGGTTTAGGGTTCTCACGCTCCACATTTCTTATATATTCTCTTAAAAACGAATAACATCACTTTCTCGTACATGTGTATAAGGATCCCCTTTGCTCCATAGAAATTACATCTCTTTCAAAATTTTTTTCACCGATGATAAGGATACTCTAAATAAATATGTTTCATAATCATCATTCATATGTTCCAGAACTTTTGCTGCTGTTAGTACTTCCCCTGTAACAGTAAATGAAAATTATGCCATATTTTTATACATATGACTAATATCAGAATTACATTGCATAAATCAACACAATAATTCCTGTAACTTCCCTACCGTTATGTAACTTGTCATAAATAAATCTCGCAATTGCATCTTTCGTAAAATCATCAGCATCAGTCACTGGATGTTTACGTAGTCTATGTTTTCCTGGTGTCACAAGTGGGGTCCCCTTCTGTGAATTTATCACATTCGTGGCTGTAGTAAAGCCAAGCTGTAATAACAAACAATAACATAACACTTCTAAAAATTGTTATATCATAAAATTCATGCATGATACCAACATTTGCAGCTATATGAATAGAAAATGATCAACATGTTAGGTTGGGTCTACGATAGGTTTAAGTAGGCTAATATTTAGGTAATTCTCCAGAAAAGCTACATCAAAGAAGGCATAATTTTATTTTGTTTAATTGATTTCTGTGATATTTACATAGTGATGCACACGTGGTTTTAGTGCACAGCCACAAATACATTCAGCACAAAAATCCTTTGACACTTACCTGTATATTCTAATGCATTGTTGTAGTCCCTCCCTCAAACTTGTTACTAATTACCAATATAACATGCGAGAGGTCCATGACGAAGAGAAATGGTTAGTTTCCCAGTAGTGCGTCCTCGTCCTCTCGAGTGTTATATCTTAACAAGTACTTTGGGTGGGGTAGCTTTTCTGAAGAAACACCATATTTAATATTACTTAGACCAGTCATGAATAAATTATTCAGCCAGAGTCAACGTTCCTATGCTTTATAGAGTATGTTATATAGTTATTATATAAAACTGAATTATTTTTAAGCACCATAACAGGCCAACATTCATGTAATATTTGCTGCAATATCAAGTTAATAATTACAATATGACTTGTATTTTCTTCGGCCGATGTGGCATGTAAATTGTGATCTGAACGGTTAATTTAATACTAAAAGAGAAAACTGGAAATTTACTTTGTGCTGTTTGATTATTTGTTCGTCTAATTTGTAAATGTATTTAAGCTATCACCTACTGCAGTATTACAGTATCTTAAATGTATTTAGTTTGGCAATATGAAAATCACTGACTAGATTGAACATCTAGGCCTAACTTAAAAATTTGTTTTGTTTGACCACAATCATGAAATTATTAGTGCAAACTCCTAAAACTGAATACCACTTTGAAATGTATGCTTAAGAATACTTACTCCTAATAATTTTCCTATTCTGCTTGTAATTGCTATCTCCGTTAGCATAATTCCTTCTTCATTATCTTCTTTCTTCAACTCATTATACACGTGAACTGCAGATTTCTGAAGCGTACTCTGAATGCCACACATTTTCTTCCTTGGAGGAGTCACTGCAACACTATTTCATTTTTTTGACATAGTAATAAAAATCTAAACACGAAAGAAATTCATTAAAATTTGAAATAATATTTCTATCCATTACCCACGTGCATTATCACGCCCAAGTATATTATATTTATTCGTACTTATCTGACTATTCTTGAATTATAACCACAACGCAACACATAAAATAACTATTATGTATTAATATTAATACTAATATTAATTAATGATTAATAAGTTCGAATTTCACTATCTTCCAGTAACCGGCTGAGAAATCTAGTACAATTTTAATTTCATGGAACTCCAGTACCGGCAAATATTGTCGATATTTGCCTCAGCTGCCAACATACCAGTTACAAAATCACTACCATTTATAGTATTTGTCAGTATCGAAATTCGAAACGAAGTTGGCAAAAGAAAATTCAACCTTCAAACTAGAAAATCACCATAATCCACTAGCATTTGTAGTAATGGGGGAGAAATGGTTAGGTTTCACCCTTAGGGTATCAAGTTACCTGGTCTTCCCTATACACTGTAACGAGTTGGTACATGTATTATATTTTTCAGATACATCAATATTTAATTTAAACATTTCGCTATAAGTTTTGTAAAAAGCTGATTTATAAATGAAAAAGTAATAATTTAGACTTTAAAATTTCCAAAAATGTCTCATTCCCTCGGATTTAAATGAAATGTACCGTAAATCATAATATTCGTTGCTGGATAATTAAATCCTTTCAAATACAGGTACCATTGCCGCAGAGAATTATAAGATAAGACGGACTGAGCATAAGCGAAGTATCTGTATTAATAAGTTTGTACCATCAATAGTATAGTATTTATTGTGTTTATAGGGCCTACTCCAATTTTCTTTTTATTAATGCGTAGGACTCTTTTTGTTACCAAAGAGGAAAGTTAGCACTTGCATCACACACAATTTGTCATTATTGTTCAAAATAATGTAAGAACAGTTTTATTCTGCAAAAGCCTCTGCTTAGTTGCGAGACACGTTTGAGATCAATGCTTGTTTCAAATTATATTAGACTACACGATGTCTCCATCACGCGAAAAGAAGTGTACCTAGCTGTGGCTCCTGTTGTTTCTGATAACAATGTTAATAGTAAGTATCTTATCGTTTCAATAAATGTGGTGAGTTATGATAATGAGTAACTTTCTATTAGTGTCATTCTTTAATTATTATGTTGCATGCTAAGAGATTATTTGTAGTTTTAATAATTTCAGTTTTCAAAAGTTCTCTGTGTTAATTCCAATTTCAAATGCATTTTTCTCAATAACTTAATTACTGGATATATTTTTTTTAATTTCCGCCACTACCTTTCCTATATTTTACTACTATTAGTTACATACGTCGTCTCTCTTGATATCACCTGGTGAGCACTGAATTACATAATTTCATATTAGGTTAGATTAGCTGTAAGGTAATTAAATTTGTGACGAAGTCAAAAAATTATTTATTTCTTTTCTGCCGATTAAATTCATCGTCTTTAGGTGCTTTGCTTTGGTTGCATCGAGTATAGCTTGTCACTTAATATCTGAGCTATATTTAGTGAAACTAATAAAACATAGGCCTACAGCTGTTATAAAACGTAAATTTTTGTGTGTATTTTACTTTTTACTTATTAACATAGTCTTAATATGTAACTCAATTCACAATAATACTAACTTCATCACAGTCATTTCCTACAACATCCGAGCCATGCCCCTTTGTTTTGACTAACCGAAACATGGCGGACCAATGTTCAATTGTCTTCAACTTTCTGAGGTCTTTGTCCTCTCTATAGTATCTAACTCGTTGCATTAACCTTATCTGTTTTCTGACTTACCTTTACTGTTAATCATATCCCTATAAAAAGAAAAGCAAAGATTTTAGGATTGACAGTATGTGCATCCTTCAAAGAAATGGTTGACATCAATTGGTCCATTACGTCTGCAAGAACTCGAGCAACAATGTTTCAGCATATACATAGAAACCTCAATCTCCTTGAGAGGATATGGCACATAAACGTATTTTGCCTGTCCAAATTGTGGTATCTAGCACAGATTTTGCCTCTTCCTTCCAAATACTCCACAGTGCTAGACAGAGCAATCAGCTTCTATGTCTGGAAAGGATATTTTTACAAGCTTCCGAAAACGCAGTTGCATCTACCAGTAACGAAAGGAGGTTTACAGCTGACGGCAATAAAAGAGAAAAGTCAGGCCCTTTTGACACGGAATATTCTTCGCGCGAAACACGATGAAAGCGATCCCATGGACAACAAATTCTGGCAAGACCACATTCCACTACTATGCAGTAAAACTACCACCTTACCGCACTCGCTGAAAATGATTTGGGAAATAATAGAGTCAAATCCACCAACAACAGTCACGAATGAAAAGAATCAAAACACCAAGACTATCTACACTTACCTCATGAAGAAAGCCGTGCAAACGCCACGTATCGTGGAAAAGTTTCCAAACCAAAAATGGGGAAATATATGGCGCAATTTGCATATGGCAAACATCCCGACTGCATGGAAGACAACAGTATATTGCTATCTCAACCAGATTATACCGACTGAAGAAAAGAGACATCGCCATAATTTAACAGACTCCCCGGCATGCAAAAAGTGTGGGTGGTTAGACACACTGAAACATCGTGTCACAAATTGTGGTGCTGCGAAAACCATATGGGAAGGAGCAAAAGCTTTACTAGTAAAAGTATGGCCAGATTCGCAACTACATGATTGGTTCCAAACATTATTGGTATTAGACCCACCAACGAAACAAAACAAATTTGTAACGGTATGGCTTGCTTCAGGATTCCTGCACTACCAGTTGACAAAGTCCTTGCACAAAATGGAAGAATTCCTACATATGTTGAAAGAAGAGGCAGCCAAGTTGGAAATGAAGGACGACAAATCATCCCAAATTTTAAAAGAACTCAAACTATTACAACTGAATAGCTCACTCAATTTAGTTTAATTCAGGAATTACAAACGTGTTCCCCTTGTTGTTTTGTTCTCTAACCATTGCATGCTCGCTCATTGGTAATATTAAACCAACACTGAACAATATTTAGTGTACATTTTACCTCAACTTATATTCAGTATTTAAATGTATGTAAATATGTTGTTATTAGTGAAATAAGGAGAATTTTGAGGTAATAGATTAACTTAATTTCAGTTATTCTCAGTTTAAAAATAATGTAAGTTTATAACTTATTCATTCAACATCACAGGTTCTCGTAATGTAGCTATAATGATAAGCCAGGAATTACTGTATGATTTTATGTAATTTTAATTTTACAGTTAATAGCATAGAACTTTAATTCTGTTAACTATTGAAACTATAGGGTATAATTTGACTGTGAAGATGGATTAGAGTGAAAAGTTAAAGCCATGAAGTTAACTGAGGTTATTGACGATAAGTTTCAAAATAATTATACTATCAGATTGCGTTGGGCATCTAGGATAGCAATGTAGTATGCTCTTGCAACACAGTTGTAGAATGTAAAAAAGTAATTATGAACTTGTAGGAATTAAGTTTCACATAATGTTTCAGTTTACATAATGTTTGAGATAATGTTGTAAGAAAGATATGATATTATTGATATTATGTTTAGTGTCAAATTTCTGATCTTTCTAAGACGATTAGATATGTAAAATTGAGTTTGAAGAGAGAACATTGATTTACTGTTGTCTCGGGATTCACTTTTCAATGGTGTGTTGAGAATTTTTTACAAGGTATATAAGAGAAAAAATTTAATTTTCAGAATGCTTGTTACCATAATGCCTTTTGTAGAACTGTTTTGCAGAATGACATCTATATCTGGGGTTAAGTTACCTCTAAAATAATTTTATGAAGCCTTTGTTCTGTATCTGTTTTAATAAAAATAAAAAAAAAGTAAAAAAAAAAAATTTCCCAAACTCATTTATTTTTTCTTTGGAAGATGAAAAGAAATGGCTTGTTACACTATTTCTACTGTATTCCGAGCTACAACTCGGAACAAAACAGTACGGAACTTTTGTAATTGTTTTGTAAACCACCATACAATATTCTTTTGTCACTAGTTAATTCAGAGCACAACAAATTGAAGACATCTACATAACTCTCAACAACGAATCATATTAACAACCCTTAGAAACTTTCACCATTAAACGCGCGAGAAATATGTTTTCGGTGTCTCACTTCAGACAACAGATGGCTCCTAGCGATCGAAGCGCCACTAGTTGTCAGGTCCGCCACCGACAATGATAAAGCATAGGAGTGCGTCAACGAGTTAGAAAGAGAAGACCAAGTGGCCATGTTGTCCTGTACAGCGCTCTTTGCGGTGCCACCGCGAAACACGGCAGATCTGAGCTAAGCGCCCACCTTTGTAAAAATTCGTCTGCTTACAATGTTGTATAACGGAGGTAAGAAGTACAAAAAAACGAAGAAAAAACATGCCTGTTGTGTGTGCTGCATATAACTGGAATGTCAAAAGGAAAAAGACAACTGATATATCATATTTAATGTAAATTTTATGAAGTTAAGTCCATAGTTTTGTTAATTAGCAGCATTTTTTTTTCATGCATAAATATGTAACAACGCCCGGCATAAACAAAATAAATGGTTCACTGGTAATGTACTTACACTAAATAGGATAAAACCAATACAATTCCGTTTCAGACCCAGTGAAAAAGAAATAGCAATACAATATTAAAACTGTATTTCGACACCGGCATTCTTTATTTCTGCTCCTTCTGTCCTTACTACTTATACAAGAAGACGATGAGCTGTAGCTTATAAGAAGTAGGCCTATTTCGAAGACAAACGATTAATCAAATAAATAATAAAGTTAAACTAAATACGGATAAAACCGCTACAATTCCGTTTTTAACCTAGTATTAGCAATCAAATATTAAAACTGTATTTCGACACTCGCATCCAAAATAACGCAAACTCTGGGGTAGGTCGTATTGTGACTGGAATGACATGAAAGAACATAATTGAGCACCCACGTACAATAATGGGGTAAGTATGAATATATTTCGTAACTACTTACCCCATTATTGTACGTGGGTGCTCAATTATACACTAATAATTATCTGTGGTGCCACAGCCCTTGAAAGGCTCAGACAGACCAGCCGGCTGTTGGCCTCACGTTCACATTTCGATAATAATTATACTTTACTGTAACAAAAAACCTGAAAGCGTGTTTTGTCATGTTTCACCCACGTTACAAGCTTGGAGGTTAAGGTTGTTTACTACAGATAGGGCCTACTTTCATTCTATATCTTATGGTACAGTAAATAGTTTTGCAACGTGTAGAGACTGGGAAAACAATTTAATAAAATCATCCGAATCATACTCGTTCATTTTATAGGCAATCTTGCAGATTGCATTTAAAAGAACCTAGGAATATTAACATTTTCTTCAGTATATTTGCTAGGACTTCTTGTCATACTACATGACAATTTTGCTTAGGTTATTCTTTTAAGCATTCCTTCTAGGAATAGCTCAAGTGTTTTAAATTTAGCGTACATAAGTTTAGATTAAGTTCCTAGCACGTATTTTACGAAATGATAGGTTTTTCCACTTCAGTTTAACTGATTTATGCAAACGAAATTAAGACAGCTGACGATTCTAATGTCAGTTATCACCACGCCCACTTTGTTTTGGGCGCATAAGTTCATTACCGACGGTCGTTCAATTTTCTTCAAACATGGCGGCGCAATTTCCCTTTCTAACTCGTTGGAGTGCGTACACTATTTCTTCTATTCGTCCTGATACCGGTAAGGATATCACTGGCTAGAGTTGAGCTTAAACGATATTTTCAAGTATCTGTGACAACTGTGACTGTGACAATTAAATATCTGTGACTTTTATCTGTGATTTTGTCACACCGATATTTTATATCGCTAAGTAAGCACAATATGCATGAATTATACCGATATTTTGTCACACCGATAAAAATTAACAGGAAATATTGAAGAGCAGTGCAATGTGAATACGATTTCTCTATACACGCCACACTTCAGTGGTTTATATGGGAAAATCCAACAAATAAATTATGTACACGTACCATTAACAAATAAATACTAATCTAACTGAACAGTAACATGTAAAAAGTTAACCTTATATACCAAGAGGTTATATCGTAGTTGATTGTAGATATGGAATCAGTTGATAATTTTTAATGTAGTTGGGTACGGAGAAATTGAGGTTATGTGATTATCCTAATCGTTTTAAAAATTGATCCTTTTTATTGTATATAATATAATCGATAAATTATTTTAAGTCATGCATTAACATTATAATATTGAGTCAGAATAAAAATTAACGAAACATAAGTATTCGGAAAAACAATAGAAAATAATTACAGAACAAGACAGTTGTTCAGACAGGATTTTACACAAGATAAAGTATTGGTAACCAATGGTATTATTATTATTATTATTATTATTATTATTATTATTATTATTATTATTATTATTATTATTATTATTATTATTTAAATCGTGTAATCACTATATCATTTATAATAAGATGGTGAAACTAGCGCTGAAGTAGTTTCGGCAATTTCGGATGTGAAAATCATTGCATTTATAAGGAATTTTTTTTGTGCAGAGACAGTTCCTTAGGTTAAACTAGCGCTGAGGTAGTTTCGGTGATTTCGGAAGTGAAAATCGTTGAATTTGATTGTTTGTGGAGATGCAGTTGGTCGTATATCCAAGGCATAACAAAGCCTAAACTAACCAAACCTAACCTGTCACAGATTCGTATATGCAAAGTATATAAGGGGAATACGAAGGAAACTACCTGAAGGTTAGTTTAGCCAAATAAGTTTTATCTCGTTCGGTTTTAATTCTATAGGTGCTGTTGTCGGCTTGTGAGAAATGCTTCGAAAGTTCGGAAGAGCATAACGTTCAGTGACAAGGAGTGAACTAACATGATTTACGTTTGATACCCCTTATTTTCAAATGTAATTAATTATCCCATTTATGTGTAAGTGTAGGTCTATTTTAAAAGTGTGCAAGGGCAATGAGAACGATTTGTTGGAGCAGTGTCTGCTAGATGTCAGATCTTTTTGGAATTTATAAAATTGACAATTTTTGCTAACTACCCCATATTATTATATTTAAAAGTTGAAAATTACTTGCCAGTTGATGATTTTAACAATATCTAGATAAATATCACTAAATATCAAGTTTAGAACATTGATTAGGCTTATTAATTGGGTGAAATAACACCCCACACGAGTACCAATGTTAGAAAGCACTGTGCGATTTCCTAAGAGTTAATAACCATAAATAACATACCGGTAATGAACTTATTACAAATAATTTTATTTTAAGTTTAATTATTTTAATTAATACTACCCTGCACTGTTCGTGTTAGAGCTATACATTAAAACTGGATCATACATAAATGAGAGAAGTACATGTAAAGTTATTAAAATAATGTAGGCTCTTGTAACTATTCTGTTTGTAATTAATAGTATAACTAAAAAAAAATATTGTTACTGCGTAAAAATTGAGTGGAAAATACTTATACATTCATATATATTCACAGTAATATGAAAATGTGAAGATCTCGGGGGACTATATAAAATATTTATAAAACATATATTCAGACTTAATATGAAAACAAAATGTCAGATGCATGATTATATTATTATAATGCCGCTAATAACTTTGCAACACATCATCACTTTGAAAATAATAATATTGAACAAAATATCACGAAAAAATAATCAAATACCACCGCCCGATTGTTGTTATTGTCGTCCGATTGCTGTTATTGTATCATGCGCATGCGCAAACCCACGACGTAGAGGAGAAAATATCAGTCGCAGACGTTGCAAGTCACAGAGTACTGAATACGGAGCAGATTTCGATAGCGATATTTTGTCACAGATATTTCGCGTCATCAGTCACAGGTTTATCTGTGACAAAAAAAAAAACCTGTGACAAAATATCGGTTTGTGAAATATCGGCCATCTCTATGACACTGGCAGTGAATGAGATAGCCGCGCATTCGTAGGATGCGCAGTTTACAATCTCACAACCTGCTATTGGTAAGAGTGCTTGATGATTCTGACCCGTGCCTCTCGTCGGGTGTGACAGCCACGTGCTTGTGTTTACATTAGGATTTTTCTTACAGCGAAAACAGTATAGTATTCGTTTCATATCAGTATTACGGTATTGAATTATGTCCATAACGTGGGCGAGATATTATCAGGCTGCAAAATTCGCTCTGAATGCATTTTTTATACAATTTTCTAATTTTCAGCAGATTTACGATACCATGTGTGGTTTCTCTGCCAATGCAGAGTTAATTGCAATATACGGTACGGTAATTCTGTTATTTTCCTGATACTTTTATTTCCGTTCTCATAAACGTACTGATTTAGATTCTTTACCCTACTGTAGGTATTTTGCTCTCTACAAATCATCGTTAGTCAAATGAAATAGCCTATAACAGTTGTTTGTAACGACTACTTATAGACAACCTCAATCCCTTCTGACCGCCTCCCTACGAATTTCTTTCTCACTTTAATCAAATTTTCTTTAGACGGGTCCTTAAATTAATGAAACTAGTGCTGAGGTAGTTACGGTGATTTCTGAAGTGAAAATCGTTCAATTTATAAGGATGATCTCAAAAATAATTTCTGTAGCCTTTCCTTGTCCTTAATTGGAAATCTGAGTAACTTCATATTACGACAATATTTCTTCTTCTTCTGCAGTTAACATAATTGCAGATGGACATTTCTAAATGAATAGTTTGTTACACAGAGACCTTTGAGACAATACTGACACTAGAAGTTCTTTATATAGTTCATCTATAAGAGTTAAACTAGCGCTGAGGTAGTTTCCTTCATACTCGGGTTATTCACCTTGCATACAAGAGTCTGTAACAGGTTACGTTTGGTCAGTGCTGTCCAGGTAATTTTTTTCTTGGCCATACACCCCACCCTTTGAAATATATTTTACTCTCCTCTCTCTATCTCTCCAATTGTCATTTAATTATATTTTTTTTATATTAAAAAAGAAGTAAAGAAATTGTTTTGCTTTACAATTTAATTTACAAGTTTGATTTAAAGAATACACCATGTAGCACCACCGTAGATGCACACTTCTCTCGATAAATCTTGGAGTGTATATTTGGAGCACTTCTTGTTTTCCAGCCATTATTTTATATAATTCTGGATTCCAGTGCTGAAGAGGTGGATAATTTTTGTTTATGAACATCAAACAAAATACCGGTACATAAGGAACAGCAAGAGATGATCTAAGATCTGTACAGATCTCCACGTACAAAACTTAGGCACCCATATGCAGTATGGCTCCATATAGACAAAATTTTCATTTCCCCATATGATTAATTAAAAAAGATTGTAGGTTCCATAAGATGTATGGCCCTGTGTGGTCTCCATGACAGCACTGGGGTTGATTAGTTTAGGCACTTTTACACCTTGCATATACAATCAACTGCATCTCCACAAAAAAAAATTCCTTATAAATTGAACGGTTTTCACTTCAGAAATCACAGGAACCACTTCAGTGCTATCTTCACCCAGGTAAGTAGTTAGCAGTTAATCATTTCAAAGCTCTTGTTATATTATGAAATAGCATCACACAATGCTACCAAAATAAATGTTCTCAGTGTTAAGATTACAGAGTGTAAATTTCACTTAGGACAGATTTTGCTCTGGAAAATTAAAGGAAACAAACAGTATATCAAACCAGCAGCTGCGACACGAAACATCTGAAATTCGAAAGTGCTTAAAAATTTTAATATTTCGTTATTTCTTATTTACCAGCATCAGAAGTATCAGATTTTTTGCAGAGCTAATATCAGAGGCCCCTCCTATTAGAGAATGTTTTGAATATTATTATATTCTGGAAAACTACATTGGCACATCAACCTGCCCTCCCCCCACCTGAATTGAGGGCTGAAGCACGAAAATTTCGAAATGTACAAACTACAGATGCGGCAGAATGTTACCACAATGGTCTTCAGCAAGAATTTTGTAAGACATATCCAAATATCTTCATGGTCATATATGTATTAAAGTAAAACATATACTACATGTGAAGTACCTACTCAAAATGCGAGAAATAGAAATGAGAAGTACAATAAAAAAAAGTGGAATGGACAAACACTAAGAAACTATTGATCTTGAATCAGTATGAACAATAGAACACTTTTTTATTGTACCAGTGGTGTAGAATATGAAATTAAGTTGTATCAATAAGTTAATCGAGTTTAGCATTAATTGATTTAAGTATTTATTGTCCCCCTGTTGGAAAGATGGAATTACTTCGTTTGAAATTTGATGAAATTTTATTATAAATTAATTCAATTTATTAAGGTACAATAAAATTCAAAATAATAACTACAGGTAATTTTAAAATAAATCTGTTGGATGTAAATTATTTCTTAATTTATTAGGACCATAAAGGTATTGTTATAAGCGATAGAATGAATCATTTTTATCTTAATAATTTAATGTAGGATGATTATTTCGGAAATTGTTATGCTCTAAATTGTGAGGATATTTTTAATACTTTTTTAAAATATAAATTTGGAATATGTTTCCAGTTAGTCTTAAAAAGAGTAATTCAGAGAGACAGAAGTCTCAAGCATAATTATTGACACATACCAGAATTATTAAATATGAAAAAAAAAAGAGTTCTTGCACTAACATACTGTTTATAAAGTAACCAAACCTTAAGAAATACAGTATATGTACTGGTATTATATATAAAGGCATAGGAGTGAATATAAATCTGTTTTAGGGAATTCCTATTCAATATTCCTGCTATAGGAACATGACAAAATAAATACAACGCAGCATGGAAGCTAATTCAACTCTTTATCGATTATTGTTGATGAGATGTGTTATGAAAGTAGAACGAATCATGCAATATAAATTGTATAAATAGGACGAATAATAATAGATTAATTTCAATGTACGTAGTATCAAAACTGAAAGTGGTAACTAGTCTATGAATGATGTCTTAACAAGTATAAATAAAGTGGACTCTTGACGATAGACACACATTTGTCTTCAGTAATAACTAGGACTTCAAGGAATTTATGGTAGCTCACCTGTCAGGCAAAACTCTAGTCAGCATTGTCGAACCATAGAATCGCGATTAAAAAGTATTTTTTTTTCCCACCCATTACATATGATTGCTTTTTTTCAAGTCCCGGTAATAAAATTATTAAATTAATTATCCCACATATTTGGGTGGTGCCTTTCTTTGTTTCTGACATAATTTATGAGAGTTTCTCTTTTACACTACAATAGAGAAATACAACTTTCAGTGGACAATGAACGTGTAACTCTAATGGAACTCTAAGAACCACAGCATTAATGTTTTCTTCTTTTCTTTCATGCCCTTTAGTTTTTGTTGAAGAAAACATCATGCTATTGGATAATTACACATGCACCTTTCTAATAAAACTGGCATATATTTCACTGGTCTCAGAAATAAAATTAAGCGTATAATAGCTTCTCGGTGCAAAATATTTACTGAAAATTATTGTAGGATATAAATAGAAATGCCACTTCTCAGGCAAGGTTATTCGTGGATGACTGTATAATATATAGAAAAAAATTAGCGATAAATCTTATATCACCGCCTTGCAAAATTAGCTTGACATTATTGAAAACTGGACTACAACAAATAAAATTAAAATCAATGTGAGCAAAAGTAAATCAATATGTATCCTTCTGTAAAAAATCACAAAAATAAATTCGACTCACATACCAATTAAATGGATCACCAGTGCCACAATTAAACACTTAGGTATTGTATATATTTTAGTAAGAAACTGGTTGAAATAAGTCACTAATATTACAAGGATAGCCTGGAAAGCACGACATTTCTTCATGCGTATTCTTAAGAAAGCTAACCGAAGGTCAAAACAATTAATGTACATAACCCATGTTCGGTCCACTGCTGTGGAGTAATGGTAGGCAAATCTGACTGTGAAATGAGTGGACCCGGGTTCAAATCCTGATTGGGGCAAGTTACCTGGTTGAGGTTTTTCCGAGGTTTTCCCCAATTGTAAGGCGAATAACATAAATAGTGAAGTTGCATCAAGACTGAAATATAAGTGCAGTGAAGTGACGTATCGTGTAGATTAACGTCGACAAGTGTTGTACCGGTATAGTGAAGTGATAAAGTGTAGTGTTGGTCCATTGAAATATTGTAGTGTGGTGATACTTCAAACTAGAAATAATTTAAAACATAAATAGTGAAGTTTCATCTAGACCGAAATATAAGTGCAGTGACGTGTCGTGTAGTTTCAACGTCGAAAAGTGTGGTATAGTGAAGTGATAAAGTGTAGTGTTGGCCTATTGAAATATTATAGTGTGGTGATACTAAAGGGTAGAAATAACCTAAAACTAATATACGTAAGTACATTAAATTGAAAAGTGAGTGAAATTGAATTTGTAAATAAGGTACAGTATATACATAATGTGTGCTATGGCTGCTCTGTCTGGAAACTGTCGTAGTTGTAGAAGGATTGTAGTGAAAGGATTGGTATGTAATAATTGTAATTTCTGTTTTCATTGGAAATGTATAGATATAGATCCTGATAATTTTGTTGACAAAGGTAGTTGGGAATGTAGTGATTGTATATATGATAGAAAGATGCGCGATCAACTGGAGAGAATCAGAGCCCTAGAATTGGAATTAGATGAGGCAAAGTGTGAAATTAATAAATTGAGAGCTTTGAAGGATAGCATTAGTGTTTCGAATAAAGGGAGATCTCACACTTGGATGAAACCGAAGAATTCCAAATCTAGGAGTAGACGTTTCTCTGCGGATGATGCTGCATCAATCAAACTGACCAACAAATTCAGTGCTCTTCAAGCAATGAATGTTGATCAGGAGAACTCAGACCCAGTATCGACACTAGTAAAGGTAAGTCAGAAAATAGATAAGGTTAATGATTGTAGGAGTAAAGTATTGATTTTAGGAAGCAGCCATGCAAGAGGTATTTCCTCACTTTTGAAGTCGAAACTGGGCGATGAGTTTGAAGTATCTAGTGTATATAAGCCCAATGCTCCTCTCAAGAATGTTGTTGAGGATATGATGAAATTGAGTTCAGATTTTTCTAAGAGGGATCATGTAGTTATAGTGGGTGGGCCAGGTAATAGTATTGATAACGATTGTAACTATTCTATTGAGAAAGATGTCAACAACATAATTGAGATGAGCAGCCATACCAATGTGGGATTTCTCAGTCTTTTCAGCAGGTACGACAAGCCGTATCTTCACAGGAGGGTGCGGAGCGTGAATATGCGGCTTGAGCGGGCTCTGATGGGACCTGGGGCATCACACATTGGTTTGATAGATGTAAGCCCTATAAGAAGGTATGAATATACGTCACATGGCCTGCATCTGAATGGTAGAGGCAAGGAGCACCTTTCGGTTCTTATTGCTAATAGCATCAGAGGCAGCCATGTTAAAAAGCAGAGATGTAATATTCCTGTGTTAGTTAATGCTAGGGCTTCTCCTTTTTTAGGTTAAACCTCCCACCAGTAAGGTGTTTGAAACAAGTTCAACTAAATTGTAAATGCTCTGATGTTTCTAGTAATGAACACAGTAACTTCACTATTTTTCATCAAAATATTAGGGGATTAAAACAAAAAACTGATGAATTGATCACTTCTTTAGCAACTCAAAAGCATAAACCTCAGATATTATGTATAACTGAACATCATATGAAGCAACAGGAAATACTACAACTGTCTTTACATGGATATGTATTAGGTTCTCATTTCTGTAGAGATGTCTTCCAAAAAGGGGGTGCCTGTATTTTTATCAGAGAGGATCTATTATTTAGTAAAATTGATATATCTGATTTTTGCCTTGAACAAGATATTGAAATCTGTGGAATACAAATTGGTTATGAGATATCAAATTTAATTATCTTATGTGTTTATAGGGCGCCAATGGGAGATTATAAGAAATTTACAACTAACTTAGATTCATTATTGAAAAGACTTTATAAACCACATACCGAATTTGTAATCTGTGGTGACATAAACATAGATTATCTATCAGAAAGCTCACGTAAAAGAAAATTAAACTCACTTCTTGAAACTTATAATCTTAGTCACACAGTAAGTTTTCCAACCAGAACACAAGCTGGAAGTAGTACTGCCATTGATAATATATTTATAGATAAAAGTAGATTGAATTCCTATTCAACAGTACCATTAGTCAATGGCCTGTCTGATCACGATGCACAAATTCTAAGTGTTTTCAATATGAGTGAAAAATTCCAAAGTGTTAATCTAAAAATAAAAAAAAAAGGATTATAAATGCTGAATATCTTCATCATTTAAATACATGTCTACAAAATGAATCTTGGGAAAATGTATATAGTACCGATACCATTGATATTAATACTAAATTTAATGCATTTTTCACTGCATTTACGAATTATTTCAATGAATGTTTTCCAGTCAAGGTGGTGAAAAAATGTAAAAGTAAAAACATGTGGATAACTCAGGGAATTAAAATATCATGTGCTAGGAAAAGGAATCTATATTTAATGAGTAGGAATAGTGATGATCCTCATGTTCTTAATTACTACAAGAATTACTGTAAAACTTTGACAAAAGTTATAAAAGATGCAAAGAAAATGTATCTGAATGAAAAAATACAAAATTCAGATAATAAGATTAAAACTATTTGGGATATTATTAAAAATGAAACTAATCGATATTCAAAGAGTGAAAATATTACTTGCATTAAAATCAATGATAGTAAAATAGATAACCCAAAATCAATTGCAAATCATTTTAACGACTTCTATATAAATATTATTCAGAACTTAAACATTCAAGATTGTGCAGAAGATGCTGCACTTGGTTACCTAACTGATGCATTTAACACTGAGTTTTTAGGTCTCAAATTTATTCCCACTACCGCAGCAGAAATCATGCATGTGATAAAACAACTAAAAACAAAATATTCCTCTGGATATGATGAAATTCCAAGTAAAGTTCTGAAAGCTTGTTCTGAAATATTATCCCATCCGTTAAGCTATCTATGCAATTTGTCAATGCAATGTGGTATTTTTCCAGAAAGACTCAAATATTCAATAGTAAAACCAATATACAAAAAGGGAGATAAATGTACTATTGCTAATTACAGACCCATATCATTATTAACAACATTTTCAAAAGTGTTTGAGAAAGTTATGTATAATAGATTATATCATTACCTGGAGTCCAACAATATATTAGTTTTAGAACAGTTTGGATTTAGAAAACAAAAATCGACAGAGAATGCTGCTTTTAGTTTGATGGATGAAATACTAAATTCATTGAATTCGAAACTACATGTAGGTGGGATTTTTTGTGACTTGGCTAAAGCATTTGATTGTGTAGACCATAGCATATTAGTAAAAAAATTGAAGTTTTATGGTATTAAAGATGAGATGTTGGGTTGGTTTACATCGTACTTATCAAATAGAAAACAAAAAGTAGAAATAAATGTACCAAATAGTCATGAAGTTACTTATTCAGAATTTAGAAATATTAAACATGGTGTTCCGCAGGGGTCAATTTTAGGTCCATTGTTGTTTCTAGTTTATATTAATGATTTAACCTTGACCATAAACAATTCATCCCATGTAATTTTATTTGCAGATGATACAAGTGTAATTATTTCAAGCAAACAATACGATCATTTTATAAACACTTCTAATACAGTGCTGAATCTAATGAATGAATGGTTCCATGCAAATAAACTAGCACTTAATGTTGATAAAACCAGTGCAGTCAAATTTAGTACTCACAATAGTGCTCAGGTTTCCTACAGTATTCGATTAAATGGAACTCATCTCAAAGAATCTATAAGCACAAAGTTTCTTGGTTTAGAATTGGATAATCATTTGAACTGGAAAACGCATATAGAATGTATTACTCGTAAATTAAGCTCTGCCTGTTATGCATTAAGATCCTTATCTACTATTGGTGATATAAACTTACTTAAAATGTCATACTTTGCATATTTTCACTCTGTAATGAAATATGGATTAATATTCTGGGGTAACTCGTCTGAAGCTAAACACGTTTTTGTTTTACAAAAGAAAGCTATAAGAATAATGACCGGTGTGCATAAAAGGACCTCATGTAAAAATATTTTCCGAAACTTAGAAATCTTGACTTTACCTTGTGAATACATTCTTTCCCTAATGATGCTGTATATTAAGAACCAAGATAAATTCAGTACTAATCAAGACATTCATCATTTTAATACAAGACATAAATCAGATCTTCATCTACCCTCTGTTAGTCTAAGCTGTTTTAAAAAAAGGAGTTCGCTATTCATGTATAACAGTCTTCAATGCACTGCCTAATTATCTTAAAGATTTGAAGAACAACGAGAAAAGGTTCAGAAAAGAATTAACCAAATTTCTACATACTCATACCTTCTACACAATTGATGAATTGTTTATGCTTGTGAATTGAATTACTCTACTTAAATGACATGTACAATTTTATATAGCTCAACTAAAATATGTTTTTATATTGACTTAATATGTTTACTATGTATTGTATTTTTTGATGAATTGTATGTACTGTAAATTGAATAGTATACTGTATAGGTCAACTGATGAATTGTTTAAGCTTATAAATTGAATTGATCTACTTCATATGAATTGTATAGCTTAACGAAAATAAGTTTATAAATTGAACTAATTTGATTGTATATGTTTGTATAGTTTGGCTGATGAATTGTATATGTTCTTAAAATGATTACTAGTCTGTGTAGCTCTACTGATGAATTGTATATAGACCTACTGTAAATTGAATGGTAATATGCATAGCTCAACTGATGAATTGTTTATGATTATAAATTGAATTAATCTACTTGATATTAATTGCACAAATTTGTATAGCTTAATGAAAGTATGCTACTTTGTATTGTATATATTCGTATAGTTTTGGCCTATGAATTGTATATGCTTTAAATTGAATAGTAATCTATATAGCTCTACTGATAAATTGTTTGTGTTTGTAATTTGAAGTAGTTTGCATGATATGTATGATCAATTTCTGTATATCACAACTGGTTGAATTGTTTATGCCTTAAATTTAATTAAATTGTTTTGTATTATAATATAGCTCAACTTATGAATGATCGTTTGCGTTTGTAAATTTAATAATCTGATTGGCTATGTATTGTATACTTTTAGTAGAGCCATCGATGTAGCTCAGTCGGCAGACTCGCTGGGCTGCTGATCCGGAGCTGCGTTCGGGCTTGGGTTGGATGCCCCTTTGGACTTTGGTTTCTTGCGAGGTTTTCCACAGCCATGGGACTGAAGCCGGATGGTCTATGGCGAGTCCTTGGCATCAACACCTTTGATTTGATTACCTGGTTGGGTTTTTCCGAGGTTTCCCCCACCGAAAAGGCAAATGCCGGGTAATATTTTGGCGAATCCTCGGACCTCATTTCATCTCACTACATCTCGCCAAAATGTAAAAAAAAATGTAAAAAAAATTGTACAACATTGTAAAAATTGTAGAAAATTACTAAATTGTAAAACTATAAAAATTTGTAAAAATTGTAATTGTAATATTGTAAAATGTTGACATGTTCCACATCTTAAAGCTTCATTGCTCATGTAAGATCTATGGAATAAAATAAATGAATGAATGAATGTCATATAATCTATGGCGAATCCTCGACCTCATCTCGCCAAATATCATTTCACTATCACCAATCCCATCGAGGCTAAATAACCTAGTAGTTAATACAACATCGTTAAATAAATAATCAATTTAAAAAAAGACTCAGATAAGCAGAGGAAGTGGCGAAAAATTTCAAGTTTCCATGATGTTCAAGAAAGGAAAGTACTACAAATGAGAGGAAAAGTAGATAGCCTATATTGGTGTATTCATCACATGACATTACACAGGAGATATCACCACATATGGTTGTAAATAATCAAGGGCATTTTAAATCTGAATGTATATCTTAGTGTAATCAAGTGTTTTAGAGGAGCCTTTAGAGCCAACCTAATCATGATATTCTGCATGTGATATTCCATCATTTAACAGTGGTCTGTATAGCAAGTTTGCTGGTCGACCAATATTAAACATAAAAAAAAAGTGTTGCTTTATATAATAGGAACTGTAGGCACAGTGTATAAAGCTCGATATGCATCTGAAAAAAATAGTAATCAACTTGGCAGAAATGTTCGTGTGTCACAATATAATTCGTAATATTTGATTTGTTAATGGCACTGTTATTTTTATTAAAGTACGTCAGCAGTTACATGTACTACACAAGTGTCTTAATTCTTTGGAAAATAACTATTTATGTCATTCGGCACAATAATGAGAACATTTTCCATTTTGGTAATAAATTAAGTGGCAAGAAAGTGTTCATATGTCACACCATATAATATTTCATATTTTTTACATTATTAATTATTCCTTCTCATTAAGATTTTCTGTTTATATTTTGGAATGCTTACGTTAAAAGACAGTGATGTCTCTTTCATGAACTGCTAAGTATTTAATTAAATATCCTGCGAATATCATAGTTACTTCGAAAGTGTTATGTGTGTCACTATGGAATGACCCATCAGTATTGTTAGTATTGTTACAAATTATAAAACCTGAAACTGTTAGAAAGGGATCAGGGGTAGTGACGAAAAAAACGTAATGTTGTAGGTCTATATCAACATGACTATTTTAATCCAGTTTCTAATAGTTTTTAAGGTTTGAAGGCCTTTTGAGTTAAACAGTATTGAAAATGTGAGGGAAGGGGTATTTCTTGGTAATGGATTAGGCCTGTATATTTTATAATATTATTAACTATATATTGTTAAAGTACGGTACCTAATAAATATCGCAATATGTACCTATATTATATAATACTGTAAACGAGACATCACAGGCTGCAAACTAGATTATTCTTAATAATTCGAAATTTTCTCGGGCTGAAGATGAGGAAGATGAACATCCTCGAAACGTCGGTGGATCACCAACTTATGACCTGGCTGGAAGCCCGAGAAAATTTCGAATTATCACGCCGCCAGGAAAGCTTCAGTAGTTAGATTATTCTTGTTTTTATATAATTTATACGAACATGTATGAAATAAACAAGAGTACTATTGCTTAGGTTAGGATAGGATTACTTATGTATTGTAATCAGGCTATATGCACAAATTTTCCAATATACTACCATCATAACTAAATAGGTAATGTTAACATTAATTTTCATACGTTTTTGTGATGCAAGTTAAAATAATTCAAAGTAAAGTATAACAAAACTCCGACAACATTATAATTATGAACGTCAAATTCTCTTATTTTATTAATTTTTCAGTGTTTAGTTCCTTATTTCCCACTGTTCTTTAGATTTATCATTAGTAAAATATCAATTAACGGATAAATTATGCTATACACTCAGTTAATAATATAAATAATATTCACGACAAATATATAAAAACAGAAGAGATAACGAATCATAATTTAGCCGACCGATAACTTTATAACATGGTCTACATATTCTATATTCTATATAGGTACATTGGCTTTGCGCCGAGAGACTGTATTGTATTCTATTCAATACAAGGCGTACTTTATCTTATCTCTTCGCTTCGCCCACGTGACAACTATAAAAACATATAACATGTCTACATATTCTGGTTACATTGGCTTTGTCTGGCCGAGACTCTGAATTCTATTAGAAATGGCCGATATTTCACAAACCGATATTTTGTCACAGGTATTTTTTTTTTTGTCACAGATAATCCTGTGACTGATGACGCGAAATATCTGTGACAAAATATCGCTATCGAAATCCGCTCCGTATTCAGTACTCTGTGACTGATATTTTCACCTCTACGTCGTAGGTTTGCGCGTGCGCATGATACAATAACAGCAATCTGGCGGTAGTTTCTCCATCTTATTATAAATGATGTAGTTATTACACGATTTAAATAATAACACCATTGGTTACCAGTAACTTACTTAATCTTGTGTAAAATCCTGTCTGAACAACTGTTTTGTTTTGTAATTATTTGCCAATGTTTTTCCGAATACTTATGTTTAATTAATTTTTATTCTATGACTCAATATTATAATGTTAATGCACGACTTAAAATAATTTATCCATTATGTTATATACAATAAAAAGAATCAATTTTTAAAACGATTAGGATAATCATATAACCTCAATTTCTCCATACTCAACTACATTTAAAATGATCAACTGGTTCAATAACTATAATATAACCTCCTGGTACATTAGGTTAACTTTTGACATGTTACTGTTCAGTTAGATAAATATTTATTTCTTAATGGTACATGTACATAATTTCTTTGTTGGATTTTCCCATATAAATTACTGATGATTGGTGTGTATAGAGAAATCATATTCATATTTCACTGCTGTTGAATATTTCCTGCTAATTTTTATGGATGTGACAAAATATCGGTGTAATTCATGCTACGTATCGATATAAAATATAGGTGTGACAAAATCACCGATAAAAGTCACAGATATTTAATTGTCACAGTCACAGTTGTCACAGATACTTGAAAATATCGTTTTAGCTCATCTCTAAATTCTATTCGATTCAAAGGCGTACTTTATCTTATCTATTCGCTTCGCCCACGTAACTATAATTAGCTGCCTCCTTCCGAACTTTCCAAGGTCATATAGGCCAATAATATGGTCATCAGTTGTCGACAGAACATACCAGGGGGGTTTAACTCAAATGGTAGATATTGGTTGCTCATAAATGTTCCTTAGTTTGCCGCATGTGGTCAGGACACCGCTGGCTGTATTTCAATCACAGAGTTTGTAAAATTAGCAGCACGAAACTCTTTGGTTTCGAAAGTTCTTTGGTTATAAGTTTTGCCAATATGACAGTTTTAAACAGATATGATTAATATCCATTATTTACAGAATGTGTCAGTTTTAAACATTCGGATTATTATTATTATTATTATTATTATTATTATTATTATTATTATTATTATTATTATTATTATTATTATTACTATATAGCCAATTTGCATTTTCATTCGAGGACAAAGTAGCCATATTTTTTATTGGGTTATTTTACGATGCTATATCAACATCTAGCTTATTTAGCGTCTGAATGAAATGAAGGTGATAATGCCGGTGAAATGAGTCCGGGGTCCAGCATCGAAAGTTACCCAGCATTTGCTCGTACTGGGTTGAGGGAAAACCCCGGAAAAACCTCAACCAGGTAACTTATCCCGACCGGGATTCGAACCCGGGCCACCTGGTTTCGCGGCCAGACGCGCTGACCGTTACTCCACTGGTGTGGACAAGTAGCCATATTAGTCTACTGTGTATGACCTATATTAACCTCATTTGTTCAGTTGGTCAATTGCTGGATGTTGGCATTCCTATTCTGTTTAAATCTTGTATAAATTATGGAATGGACGAACATGGCTGCTTAAGGAAGAAATTTGAACAGATCGAGTTAATTTAGAAGTTACTGGTGCTTTCCTGCAACAAGAAATAATTCGCAACGTTAAAGGTAAGAAAGAAATACGGTTGAGATTACAAGACTTCACGTCATCTACACGGTTCAACTTTTCTTTCAACTTCACACATTCAAGCAATGCCTGCAAGATTGGTATTTTAATATTAATATGGCGTACCTTGTGGATAGAAAATCTCGCTAGACTCAACGAGCACAGAATACAATAGAGTAGACACTAGCATCTTAATACCATTGGACGGAGTGAAGCCTGTTTGATGGACCTGACGCCATCTTGTTGCTACCAAAACATTGCAAAATAGCTATTACGTTATAGAAGATCTTATGATAATAAGAATTCCATATGTCCCTAATTTCTTGTAGGACTCACACTTTCTTGTTTGTTTCGTAATACAGAATCGCTATGCACGTATTTTTAGCAAAAATTACGAAACTGTCATCGATAAATCACATATATACAGGTTATTTAAATTGGCAGCTCTTCAAATTGCAGTATGGTATTTAATAGATAATCTGGAAGGTTAAACAAACAATAATGATAAAAAAGGAAGATAACAGTTTGACCTTATTTTGCTACTAGTCCAATAAAAATGCTACCCTATAATAATTACTTTTATAGGTTGATCCATTTGCTTCGATTTAATAATGAAACTTGCTTCTTAACGCAAATTATCGTTCTCTTCCTTTTGCCAGTATTTCGTATAGATGTCCCGATTTTGTTTAGAGAAAAAATGGAATGCTCTTAACCATATAATATTTGATAGGCTCTTCGTTTATAGTATATAATTAGATTATAACGGCGAACAAAAGTGAAGTTTTATTACCAAGTGGGTCAAGTCAGTTCACGACCGAGTTAATGAAGCTACTAAGTCTGTAAAGCATAAGTCTGATTTCGTGATTATAAAAATTAATTACAATAATATTAATACACTATTTCTTTTTCTTCATCAAACGAATACGTGCATTCGGTTTAAGAGAAACCTCGGTACACCCGTTTTCTATAGCACTCGACACAAACTTCCAACATGGGTTGTTAGGTTAGCTTCGCTCGTAAATGCTAAGTCTGCAAAGCATGTCTGATTTCGTGATTATAAAAATTAATTACAATAATATTAATACACTCTTTCTTTTTCATCAAACGAATACGTGCATTCGGTTGAAGAGAAACCTCGTTACACCCATTTTCTATAGCACGCGACACAAACTTCCAACTTGCGTTGTTAGGTTAGCTTCGCTCGTAAATGCTAAGTTTAGAAAGCGTGTCTGATTTAGTGATTATAAAAATTAATTACAATAATATCAATACACTAATCCTTTCTCTTAATCAAACAAATACGTGAACAATACGAATCTAACCGACTAACTTAGGCTAAATCATTCATTACCGTATCTAGCCTACCGGTAATAAGTACATTTCACACATGCATATTTACCCGTGAAAAGTTATTCCAGGAATTTTTTTTGAAAACCTGTTTGTGCAGCCATACGCAGAACATGTAGGCATATTGAAATTAGTTAATTTATTAATTAAAACAACGATGCAACATCACAATCAATTGCCCATGTGCTAACCGGGAGCCCAATGTTTTGGTAGCATCATAATGGCGACTGTCCACAAAAGCGGCTTCACCTCCTAGCTGTTTATATCTACTCTATGCATTCTGTGCTCGTTGGCTAGACTGGAGAATTCCCACAGTATCTTTGAACCGTGCCGTTACGTTTAGCAGCAAATTTAAGTAAATACACAATATCGCCAACATAAGAACACGACGTTGGTGTGTGGTATCGTTGGAGGGAGAAATTTGTTATTTTCTCTCTCTACCTCCTTCGTTCTGAACATTACTGAGAGATAGCACCACTGTTAGCTACAAGGTATATTTGCGCAAATATATTGAAGTAGATTACGTGACTTAGATTAGAGTCTCGGGACAAAACAGTTTTGCTATATTTATTTTTTTATTAAATATTGGAAAAGAGAGCCTACACGCAATTAGTAGTGACAATGAAGTTAGATTAATCAACTTTGCCACAACGAAAAATTTAATTGTCAAAAGTACAACATTCCCCCATAAGGATATACATAAATATACTTGGACTTCTCCAGATGGATTGACACACAACCAAATAGATCACATCTTGATAGATAAACGGAGACAAACTAGTATAGTAGATATTCGAACTTTCACGGGTGCAGACTGTAATTCTGACCATTATTTGGTGATTGGAGAATTAAGAGAAAGATTATCAGTAGCCAAGCGAGTAGAGCAACAAGTTAATATTACTAAATCCAATATTTTGAAATTAAAGGAAGAGGAAGCTAAGCAAAATTATCAGGTCGAAATTTCGGATAGGTTTGCCACTTTAGAAAGTTCCGACGAAGTTGAGAAAGAATTAGATGTTAATAGCGTGTGGGAAAATATCAGAGATAGTATCAAAATTGCATCTGAGCAGAGCATAGGTTATTATGGAACTAAGAAAAAGAAACCGTGGTTTGATGAAGACTGTTGCATGGAAGTAGAAAGAAGGAAACAGGCAAAATTGAACTTCTTACAGGATCCAGTTGAGGAGAAGAGAGATAATTATTTCAATGAAAGACGGGAAGCAAGTCGTACACTTAGGAATAAAAAGAGAGGTTACTTGAAGGAAAAACTGAATGAGGTAGAAACAAATAGTAAGAATAAAAACATTCGAGATTTATATAAGGGTATAAAGGAATTTAAGAACGGATATCAGCCAAGGGTAAACGTGAGAATGAGAATGGTGACTTGCTTGCAGACTCTCCATCAATCCTAAACAGATGGAAATACTATTTTGCGCAACTACTAAATGTACATAGGCCAAATAGAAATGATCGGGACAAAATTTAAATACAAACTGCTGACACATTTATACCCGAACCCACGCTTTCAGAAGTCGAAATTGCGATAGAAAATCTGAAAAAGTACAAGTCTCCAGATATCGATCAAATTCCAGCAGAATTAATACAAGAGGGTGGAAGTGCATTATATAGCGAAATTTATAAACTTCTACTTGCTACGAGTATTTGGGAAAAGGAAATTGTACCAGAACAATGGAAGGAGTCCATAATTGTACCTATTTTTAAAAAGGGGGACAAAAACCAACTGTGGTAACTTTCGAGGAATATCACTTTTGTTGACGTCGTACAAAATTTTGTCCAATATTCTTTTGAGAAGATTAACTCCGTACGTAGATGAAATTATTGGGGATCATCAGTGTGGTTTTAGGCGTAATAGATCGACTATTGATCAGATTTTTTGTATTCGACAGATAATGGAGAAAAATGGGAGTATAAGGGTACAGTACATCAGTTATTCATAGACTTCAAAAAGGCATATGACTCGGTTAAGAGGGAAGTATTATATGATATTCTTATTGAATTTGGTATTCCCAAGAAACTAGTTCGATTAATTAAAATGTGTCTCAGTGAAATATACAGCAGAGTCCGTATAGGTCAGTTTCTATCTGATGCTTTTCCAATTCACTGCTGGTTAAAGCAGGGAGATGCACTATCACCTTTACTTTTTAACTTCGCTCTAGAATATGCCATTAGGAAAGTTCAGGATAACAGGCAGGGTTTGGAATTGAACGGGTTACATCAGCTTCTTGTCTATGGAGATGACGTGAATATGTTAGGAGAAAATACACAAACGATTAGGGAAAACACGGAAATTTTACTTGAAGCAAGTAAAGCAATAGGTTTGGAAGTAAATCCCGAAAAGACTAAGTATATGATTAAGTCTCGTGACCAGAATATTGTACGAAATGGAAATATAAAATTGGATAATTATCCTTCGAAGAGGTGGAAAAATTCAAATATCTTGGAGCACCAGTAACAAATATAAATGATACTCGGGAGGAAATTAACCGCAGAATAAATATGGGAAATGCGTGTTATTATTCGGTTGAGACGCTTTTGTCATCTAGTCTTCTGTCCAAAAATCTGAAAGTTAGAATTTATAAAACAATTATATAACCGGTTCTTCTGTATGGTTGTGAAACTTGGACTCTCACTCTGAGAGAGGAACATGGGTTAAGGGTGTTTAAGAATAAGATCCTTAGGAAAATATTTGGGGCTAAGCGCGATGAAGTTACAGGAGAATGGAGAAAGTTACACAACACAGAACTGCACGCATTGTATTCTTCACCTGACATAATTAGGAACTTAAAATCCAGACGTTTGAGATGAGCAGGGCATGTAGCACGTATGGGCGAATCCAGAAATGCAAATAGAGTGTTAGTTGGGAGACCGGAGGGAAAAAGACCTTTAGGGAGGCTGAGAAGTAGATGGGAGTATAAAATTAAAATGGATTTGAGGGAGGTGGGGTATGATGATAGAGATGGATTAATCTTGCACAGGATAGGGACCGATGGCGGGCTTGTGTGAGGGCGGCAACGAACCTTCGGGTTCCTTAAAAGCCATTTGTAAGTAAATAAGTTAAGCACAGGTACGCCATTTCGTAATTTTATTTAAGAAACAAGCCAAAGAAATTATCTTTGCATCAAAATCGGATGCTCCCTGGACCAAATTATCGTATTTTATAATTGTTTGAATGCAAGGGAAGCCAGAAGTCTTGCAATTGACTAATACAATGAATTATTTAAGAATATAGTTGCGAATTTTACTACCGCCATTTCGATTGTGTTTTGTTTGGCACGGCTCGGTGACTATAGGTCTACCACTTTGTAAATGCAGTTCCAATGCGCATGCGCGAGTCTCCCCTCCCGCAACTCGTGATCATGATGAACACGTGGGCGGAAGTCAGTGCTGATTTCGTAGTGAGTACGTACAGTCGCGACCAAGTGAAGTGTAAAATAAATACATAAAAGTAATAGTGCTTTGCATTTAAGTTTTAGTACTTTTAGGTTAGGATGCCTTCGACATCTAAATCTGGCAGGCCGCTAAGAGGCCAGGCCCGCGAAATAGTATACAATGTGCATCAGTTCTTTAAAAGGCAGAACGAAGAACACAAGATGGACATTAATGTTGCACGTGTAACAAGTGAAGCCACTGGAGTTTCGGAAAGAGTGATCACCAGAATTGTGAAGGAAGGAATAGAGAGTTTAGCAAAGGGATCTCTATCTTTCTCTACACCCAATGGAAAAAAGGGGGAAAGAAAGAAAAGAGTAGAAGTGGACAATTTTACAGTCTGTGCCATAAGGCAAAAAATTCGTGGATTTTATGCCGTGGAAAGAGAATGTCCAACAGTTGGAAAACTGTTAACGGCTTTGAAGGAAGATCAGGTTATTGACTGTGGACGAGAATTTCTACGTCAGACATTAAAGAAAATTGGTTTCGAATGGAAAAAGTGCCAAAATAATAGAAAAATATTGGTAGAAAGACCAGATATTGCAGTGTGGAGAACACGTTATTTGAAAGAAATAAGAAAACATAGGAGGGAAGGCAAATATATTGTTTATGTAGACGAACCCTACATTCAAGAATCACACTCTGTAAAATCATGCTGGCAGGCAGAGGAGGAATTAGGCATTCTAACGAAAATAGGAAAAGGGGAAAGACTAATAGTGCTACATGGAGGAGGGGAAGATGGATTCGTGGAAGGTGCATTGTTGGTGTTCAAAAGTGAACAAAAACATGGCGATTATCATACCTCCATGAACGCGGAAAATTATTGTAGATGGATGGAAAATGAACTCCTCCCTAAATTAGAATCTCCTAGCGTTATTGTGATGGATAACGCTAAATATCACAATGTGAAGATAGATAAGAGGCCTACCACAGCAACTCCTCGACACAAAATAGTGGAGTGGCTGAGGAAACATGAAATTGACTTCATTGAGTCAGACACGAGGTCCCAGCTTCTTCAGATAGTGAAAGGAGTTCATCACAAACGAAGATACGTAGTTGATGAACTCATCATGAAATATGGTCACATACCCCTTCGGCTTCCCCCATATCATCCCGACTTAAATTCGATCGAGCTGGTTTGGGGTGACATAAAAAGTCAAGTAGCTAGCCAGAGTATGTGCACATCCTTAGGCGAGAAAAAAGTTTAGTCGTAAAACTTATGAATGAATATCCGTCCGAAAAATGGAGGAAATGTTTTGAGCATGTGAGGAAAATAGAAGACAAATATCTTGACCAGGAGTGTACGGTTGATGCAGCAGTAGACAGCGTAATCATATCGTTATCCAATGGGAGTGACGATAGTAGCGGGTCTAGTGCTGCCGACCTGAGTTCAGAAACAGACTCTGATTGGTGATCGACGGAGGGGAATGCACGGAGGGGTTCGCACAGCGAGTGTGGGAGAAGGAAATAAGGTAAGGATTCCGCCATAACTGTTTTTTGTAAATGGTCTACCTATAGTGGCCAGCGAGTAACGTCGACTATCGACATTGCTCTGCCGTAGGTATTATCACAGTCTAAGACATACAGTCACGCAACTCATACGTATAAAATATGCCAACATTTGACAGCTAGCGCGACAGTAGCGCTCTAGCGGCAGGCAAGTTAAAAGTGTCCCTATTTCCTGAGAAATTAACTATTTTCCATTCCGAAAATTCGGGTAAACTCGGCCGCTGGGATAAACTTGAAAATAAAAAGGGGAAGATTTAATACTTCGTTACTCGCGTTAAATTTCGTAACACCAGTACTCACCTGGATTACAATGGTAATACACATTTGTTTTCGTTTACAGACAAGGTTTAAACATTGCAATTAGATTTAAATGTTAACAAATATATTGTTTTCAGTTATTACAGTAATGAGAATGGATATGTTACGCATAATGGAACGTATTAAATATAAATATTAATAATGAAATATATTATAGTACACAAATTGCATTCAAGTGACATGTTTGCATAATATTTCCACACTGGACGTGTCTTTGAGTCATAATTTATTGTTGCACCATATTTATCATTTAGTTCACTATCATCATAATTATGTAGGATATCTAGCATTGTTGCTCACTCGCTGTTTGAAGGTCACCTGAACTCTTGATGTAATCTCTCCCGCAGGAAACGCAAGTTCACTACTGCTGACCTTTCTTACGTCATATTTGATAACTAAATACCTCACTCAGGGGTGTAGCAATGAAAAAATTCAGGGATGTAATAATCATTCTCACTTCACTCGTAATATTTTACAGAAGTTTTTGTGTATTGTAAGAAGGATATTGATGCACTTTCATTTTTATGTTTGCCGTTCACGCTTTACACACGTGAGTCTTCTAATCTACATCTGATTCAATTATCTGAGTAGACCTATGCATTTCTTCTACACAGTTGAAACAAATTACGTCCACGCCTGTGGAGTAACGGTTAGCACTTCTAGCCGCGAAACCAGGTGGCCCGGGTTCGATTCCCGGTCGGGACAAGTTACCTGGTTGAGGTTTTTTCCGGGGTTTTCCCTCAACCCAATGTGAGCAAATGCTGGGTAACTTTCGGTGTTTGACCCCGGACTTATTTCACCGGCATTATCACCTTCATCTCATTCAGATGCTAAATAACCTAAGCTGTTGATAAAGCGTCGTAAAATAACCCACTAAAAAAATACATCTGAATGAGTAGGAAAAATTCTCTTCAAGCACTGGAAACAAGATTGTCTTGTGCTCTTGTTTCTTGTTCTACCACACATGTAGCACCTACCAATATCTTCTGGCCGTGTTCCTTCTTCTTGACTTATTTGTGGAATGCTAAAAGTTGCTCTCCTCTTCTCTTTATTTCTCTTGAAATTGTCTGTTGGGTGATACGCTCGAAAATTAGTGGCTTCATTAGTTCCAGAGCAAGGGTTTTTAGGAAGTTTTTCCGTAGAATGTTTTTTGTTTGTTTGCAGAATAAACAACAAGAGCATTGACAACTGCTATGTTTAGTAAGTCAAAGAAAATAGTCAGAGGCCAGCGGCGTGAATTTATGCTTACATCATAGGCTGAGCATAACTGGTCCAGGACATCCACAGCACATTTAGTTCTATTATAGAATGATATTATTTCAGGCTTCTGGCTTCCTCTCGTTTCCTCAACCATTGCCTTATCATAATGCATGGTTGATAATGCTAACACTGTTTTTTTTCTTTGGTACATACGAAATAATTGTGCAGCTTTCATTGAATCCAAACAATGTACTGTTAACTTGCCTGTCTTGAGTAGTTGTGAAATGGGGAGGGATTTCTCTTTAGTTTTTTTTTTTTTCCAAGGTTCCTACAAGTGTAATTTTGTCATTTTCTAGAAAATCTAAACACAGAGGTATGCTCGTGAACCAGTTATCAGTGGTCACCTTTCTTCCTGTTCCTTTGATAGGATGAACCAGCCTCTTCACCACTGCATGTGCACTGTTACTTTGGTGAAATGGACCATCTGGTTGAATACCAGCATAAATTTCCAAGTTATGAGTGTAATATGTTTTCACATCCACCATAGCAAAAATTTTGATCCCATGTTTTGCTGGTTTAGTAGGTATATACACTTTCATGGGACATCGTCCTCTCAATGCAACCAACTGCTCGTCTATAGTTACATATTCGCTTGGAATGTAGCACCTTTGTGAATTCTGAACAAATAACTCGAACATTTCACGTACAGCAGTCAGTTTATCAATTTCTTTCCTTTCCTGCCTGTTATGAATGTTATCAAAGCGTAGACATTGTAACAAAAATTGGAATCTATTGTAGGTCATAGTCAGGTAAATTGACTCTATACTTGTGCCATTTTTATCCCATAGTTCTCTTACGTTCAGTCTTCCCGATTTCAAAGCGCCAGCAAGATACAAAATACCCAAGAGTGCTCGAATTTCAACGTCATTTGTCAATTTGCAATCTCTATCACGTCCGTAATTACGCTTCACTTTTTCAATATAAATATTAGTACACCTTACTATTGGGCGGGTAGCTCAGTTGGTAGAGCAGCTGGCTACGGACTGGGAGGTCCGGGGTTCGATCCCAGGTAGTGACAGGATTTTTTCTCGTTGCCAAACTTTCAGAACGGCCCCGAGGTTCACTCAGCTTCCTATAAAATTGAGTACCGGGTCTTTCCCGGGGGTAAAAGGCGGTCAGAGCGTGGTGCTGACCACACCACCTCATTCTAGTGCCGAGGTCAAGGAAAGCATGGGGCTCTACCTCCATGCCCCCCAAATGCCTTTATGGCATGTTACGGGGATACCTTTACCATTTTTACACCTTACTATTACATTGATTATTGTCTGATCAATAAAGCAGTCAAAACACTCTGTGTGTGTCCGCGCATTTTTTACAGCTCTTTTAGGGCCCGGTAAATGAATCTCTATATTTTGTGCTCTTCTTCTCCCTCGTTGAGCTACTGGTTCTTTTTGCCAAATTGTCGTGTTGTCTATGCCCGTATAGCAGTTTCCATCATTTATAGACATTAGTCTTTCATCATCATCATCATCATCATCATCATCATCACCATTATCATCATCCTCCTCCTCATTGTCTTGATCTGAATTAGAATCGTGAACTTCATTCAAAAGATCTTCTCTATTGCTGTCATCATCACTTTCATTTTCAATGCCATCATCCAGATCTTCTAGCCACTTGCAAATATTGCTTGTATTTTCCGTATCGTCGATCTGGTTGACAAGTTGGTATAGCGCTGGCCTTCTATGCCCAAGGTTGCGGGTTCGATCCCGGGCCAGGTCGATGGCATTTAAGTGTGCTTAAATGCGACAGGCTCATGTCAGTAGATTTACTGGCATGTAAAAGAACTCCTGCGGGACAAAATTCCGGCACATCCGGCGACGCTGATATAACCTCTGCAATTGCGAGCGTCGTTAAATAAAACATAACATTTTTTTTCCGTACCAATTGCAGCCAACTACAAAGAGGATGGAACGATATCACACATTTTTTTTCATAAAGTTACTGCATTGTATCACTCAAAACCATATAAAAAACAATTTCACTTATCTGATAACGCCAGTACTCGCGTGGATTACAATGTTAGTCCACTCGGAAAAATTATGTATCACTTGATAAAACTCCGTATAACTTTGCAAAGCGTTGCGACAAATACGTCTAAACACCAGTAATGCCTCACTTAGACTGTGACGAGAAATTGCATTGACGCTCAACTACGCAGTGCTGCAGGCGGTGACGTAATACAGGATTAAATATCGATGGATTACTATTGTAATCCACGCGAGTACTGAAGGGTTAAACCTTAATATGACAGACATTGATTTATGAAGTTCATTATTTTTCACTTCTTAAGAACCGGTATTTCCTTTATTATTACTGATATTGTGGTTTAAATGTTTATGGCAAGTTCACAGCATTTTACATTACATTTCCAGTTTTCACACATAAGCTTAATTTTAACTCATCCTACCTATATAATACGTAATTTAAATGCCCTTACTGTTACTATGACGTAGGTGAGAATATATAAATGAACACACAATTTTGTTGAAAAAATTGTGACTTCAATTAACTCAGAAAATGTAGGTCAAATTTTATTTTCAGAGCAGAAGTGGTGTGAGTCAAAATGAGTAATGAGGGTTAAAATAAACATTCTTTAAAATACAGCGCAAAGTAGCAGTTAATATTCAATTTATTTAAACTATTGGTAGTCAGTGAATAGCACGAAGGATATATTAATTGCTACTTTGCGCTGTATGTTACAGAATATTTACTTTAAACCTCATTACCTAATTTTGACTTACACCACATCTGCTCTGAACGGCTCAAATAATCACTGGGAATGTAAGATCAACACCAATAACAGCCATGCAAATTATTACAGAAAATATTGCTTTTTATATTAAATTTAAAAAGGCTCTTGCGAACTTAATCCGTCTGCCACATGAATCTACACCAACACATCAGAAATTTATCGACACAGTCTGGATTTATTCAAGAAGTGAATATTTTGCAAAAGGATTACAATACTCCATGAATTCTTGAAAAATTAAAACCATCATCCCTACTTGAATGCAATATAACGTTCAACTTTTGAAAAATCTAAAGAAAAAAATACGAATACAAAAATTATGGAATTACTTGTATTAGAAACTGTAGATACATTATCCAAAATCGGAACGGTTACACATTTACACATATGATTTCCGCAAAAAAAATAATATACTGTAACAGGTATTTACTTTGTTTTTATTTAAACTCTCCTTCCTGATATACAAATAGGTAACTGATAACTAATACATGCTTTATAGAACACAATATGTAGGCTACCTACAACGTGGATTATTGGTTATGACTGAGTTATGATTTTCTCTTGGTCTTTAGGGAATCTGAAGAAAGACAAATTCGGAGATTTAAACTTGTTACTGCAATTTTCGTCATTCCACACATTGCCTTTATTCCGACGCATGATTAAAACGTTATTATAACATCTCTCATCCCTTTAAAGCACGTGCTGGCTGAACGAGACTATGACCAGTGCCTTGCCTGCCGCTTGGGCGCTAGTGTCGAGAATGTTGGCAGAAAAAGTGTCAAAGTTTCGTGACTGTATGTATTAGACTGTGGTCTAATAGATACAGTCACGCAACTCATACGTATAAAATATGCCAAAATTTGATAGCTGGGGCGACAGTAGCCCTCTAGCGGCAGGCAAGTTAAAAGTGTACACACGACATATGATAACTCATCAGAAAACGGGTTTTGCGTAATTTATTTTAAATTTTTATGCTATACAATAAGTGTATATGGTTCTTACTAATTCTACTTTAGAATCCTGGAAGAATTTCACACGCAGTTAATCTACAAGTTTCAGAAGCTTGGAATAAACGTAATTCTTTCTGCTCCTTACAACTGAATCATGGCCCTGATCACGTACCATGGTTTGAAATAATATAATTGTTTGTACGTGGACGGTTAATTCAATTCATTTCTAAATATGTTTATAAACCATTGGAACTCTATATTTCCTGTGAGAAGAATCAAAATTGTAGGGCATATCTCGTAGGGTACATCGCGTGGAGAACTCCTCTCCCTATTTCCTGACAAATTAACTATTTTCCATACCGCAAATTGGGGTAAACTCGGCCGCTGAGGTAAACTTAAAAATAAAAAGGGGGAAGTTTTAAACCTTACTTTGACTTTGAATTTATGAAGATTATTATTTTTCAATTTTTTTTTTATAATTTTGAGTCGCTAATAGTGCTGATATTATGGTTTAAATTTTTATGGAAAGTTTGCCGCATTTTACATTACATTTCCAGTTGTTATACATAAGCTTAATTTTAACTTACCCTACCTATATAATACGTAATTTACATGCAATTACTGTTATTATGACGTAGGTGAGAACAAATGAAAACATGACTTTGTTGAAAAAATTGTAACTTCAATTAACTCAGAAAATGTAGGCATAATTTTATTTTCAGAGCAGAAGTGGTGTAAGTCAAAAATGGGTAATGAGGGTTAAAGTAAATATTCTGTAAAATACAGCGCAAAGTAGCAGTTAATATTGAATTTATTTAAACTATTAGTAGTCAGTGAATAGCACGAAGGATATATTAATTGCTACTTTGCGCTGTATTTTACAGAATTTTTACTTTAAACCTCATTACCTAATTTTGACTTATACCACTTCTGCTCTAAACGGCTCAAATAAAAGCTGGTAATGTAAAATGAACACCAATAGCAGTCATGCAAATTATTACAGAAAAAATTGCTTTTTATATTAAATTTAAAAAGGCTCTTTTATTTCTTGAGAACTTAATACGTCTGCCACATGAATCTACACCAACACATCAGAAATTTATCGACACAGTCTGGATTTATTCAAGAAGTGAATATTTTGCAAAGGGATTATAATACGCCATGAATTCTTGAAAAAATTAACACCATAATCCCCACTTGAATGCAATTTAACATTTAACTTTTGAAAAATATAAAGAAAAAAACACGAATACAAAAATTATGGAATTACTTGCATTAAAAACTGTAGATACATTATCCAAAATCGGAATGGTTATACATTTACACATGATTCTCTGCAAAACAATAATATACTGTAACAGGTATTTACTTTGTTTTTATTTAAACTCTCCTTCCTGATATACAAATAGGTAACTGATAACTAATACATGCTTTATAGAACACAACACGTAGGCTACTACAGCGTGGATTATAGGTTATGATTGAGTTATGATTTTCTCTTGGTCTTTATGGAATCTGAAGAACGACAAATTCGGAGATTTAAACTTGTTGTTACTGCAATTTGCGTCATTGCACACATTGCCTTTATTCCGACGTATGATTAAAACGTTATTATAACATCTCGCATACCTTTAAAGCACGTGCTGGCTGTATCAACCCTATGACCAGTGCCTTGCCTGCCGCTTGAGCGCTAGTGTCGTGAATGTTGGCAAAAAGAGTGTTGAAGTTGCGCGACTGTATATATTAGACTGTGGTATTATCCAGTTGTTCCGAAAATCGTAATGTATCTTAATTCAACACGCGCTTTAAACTTGATTCTTTCAATATTCTTTCCAGACTGCGTGCGTACGAGCATGAAAAACTGAACCGTGTAGATGCAGCTTAACTGCACCGTCATGTTTTTTTTTTTAATTTAATATATATAACAGATCAGCCAAGCCCTCATTAATCTTGGCAACAAGTGGAAAATAACGGACGCTATGGGTTGCTAGTGCCGAAAAATGAGCTTGCGATAACCAACACTACATGGCAGAGTACCTGAAAAGTACATAGAGTAATACGACTGTGGGATGACTTTTTCACCACCGTCTAGTATGTACGAAGCTTGGGATGATTTTTATGCAATTCTCGCGATAGTTGCTAGCCGCTTGGAGCGCTGTGAGTACTAGGAACAATAGACTGTGCTACAGCCATCGTGATCTAATACAGGCCGTAAGTCAGACCACGTAACTCGCTTAACCCGATCACGAAGGGCGGCGTTTCAACCATATAAATTTGTTGGAATGCATAAACAGTAACATATGTTCGTCTAAAATGTAGTGTAATTCCATTAATAAAATTTAAAACAACGATTATGAGACACTTCAGACATAATTCACTTACGAGTTAAGGTGTAATATTATTTATGGTGTGAAAATTACGTTGTTCGCATGTGTAATATCAGTCTTTATTTCTATTAAATATTGCGAAATTCTTGTACATTTCATTTATGAACGATTCAATAATTTTCAATTGCACCGCACGGATATTTAGATATGATGAAATTATAGGTTATGTTTACTGTACCAGTTGCCCCGTTGTGTCTAAATTTAGTGATCTCCAATGCTTTGCCATTCATATGAAAATTATAGGTTATGTTTACTATATTTAACTTATATTCCTGAATTCGCAATCATACATTACAATTAAGCATAATGTCATGTATGATTCCCCGGACATTCAATTTGTCTGTATTTTAATACTACAATTGAGTACTGAATTACTGTATTTATCTACTACTTAAGAGACAAAGTAACACAATTGTACGTACACTAATTTCATATGAGTGGTATGGTAAATGTATTGTCTAAAATTAAGGAAGGCAGATGTGCTAAATTGAAATCACAATACAAATTCTTTTTAATTAAACCTCAAAATAGCTTCCATTCTAAACTTGAAATGTTGACGCCAACAGATTATGTTAAGATATAAAATTATCTTCACATTAAAATAACACAGTTTTGTAATTATTTCTGCAACATATTATGCAACAAGAAGTAAACGGAACTTTGGACACATTACACTAAATAATGCTTAGCAATGATACGCAATAAAGTCATAATATATTTCACTGAGCTCCATACACTGAAATAGAAAACTGGAACAAACAAGCATTGACTGTGCCATATTTCGCATTTTTGTGATAAGCTATGTAAACTGTGATATGTTCGTTATCGGTTGTAATAAATATAAATGGCTGAAATACAATAATTTGAATAATAATATGGGACAAGGAGACGTTTGTAGTACTATAAATTGTAAGAAAAATAGGTTAGAGTTATCCTTCTTCCGAAAGATCCAGGAAGGTGAGTTTATAGAATATAGGCTAATATATATTTTATGAAAATAATATATAAACCTTATGTATTTCATATTTCAATAGTGGAAGAAAGGTGTTATTTTTTCAAAAGAACACGATATCGAAAGTACAATATATTTTATGGTCTGCTAGGGAGCGATTCTGTGATAAGCCAATAGTAGCGATCTTAGTGATGAGCAACTATCTATGGATGCATATTTCAACTGTCTATGTTTGCATATTTAGTAAGCATTAGCTTCGTGACCGTATATACTGCACTGTGATTAAAACGTTATTATCAGGGAACGGATTTATATGGACTAAAAATATATGAAATATGTAAATATATATGTAGTTATTTTTACCAAAATATGGAATTAAATATGGATTTTTACCAAAATATGGAATTAAATATGGACTTAAAATTATAAAAAAATGACTATGTACGTTAAATATTGGTACATTTTAATCAAACTAAACAAAAAATATAATGGACGTACCTTATCTTCCAATGTAGTTTCAACAAAACACAATTTTTATTGTCTGTTACCATAACAATAGGTTACAAACATTTCTTTCAAGTGCTGAAAAGTGAATCTTCTTCTATTGTCTCTGAGGATAGATTTATACTGACTAAAAGAGCGTTCGACGTCACAAGAAGTAACTGGTACATAATTCAATTTCACAATGTCTGCTGGGGATAAGTCCAAGTTAATCTTCACTGTTGATTCACCACTCATCACAGCAACAACCTTTTGTAGTTCTTCATATCCAGGGTTTTTTGAAAGTACAGTGTCCACCTTAGCTCTTACTGCATCTGCAACTTTACCTCTACCACGATTCAGTTGTTCCACAGTACTATTTATAATTTCAAAACTTTCAGATAGTGAAAGGTGCCTATTTTGGAGACTTTTGAGCGTTTTTATGATGCATGAAAATGTATGCTGAATGTGAGCTAAGTCATTCTTCACACTTATGTCACAGGTAACTGTTTTCGCAGTATCAATTGAGACTGCATCTTCAGAGTCCAATGCAAGGAGAACATTGTTAATAGAGTCTATATGTTCGGCATAATATTCAACTGCTTCTAGCCATGTACCCCATCTAGTTAAAATTGGCTTTGGTGGCAATGGAATTTCAGGGTACATTTCTTTCAACACGTTAACTCTACTGGGAGCTTTGAGAAATACTTTTTTCACTGATGAAATCAACAAATCTACTTTAGGGAAATTGTCTCTGACCACTTCTGCCACACGATGAAATGCATGCGCCACACAAGTAAAATGAGTCAATTTAGGATATACAACAGATAATGCTTGTCCAGCTTTGACCATATAAGGGGCAGCATCGCTAATAAAGAATAACACATTATCGTACATAATACCCTTTGGCCACAGGATACCCATAGCTTCGTTGAACAGTTTAACTATAGTTTTGTTATTGCACTTTTCTAGAACATCACAATGTAAAAGAATTCGTTCAGAATATTGTTCACTTAACAAACCGATAACTACATTACCAACAAGTCTACCTTCTTTGTCGGGAGTCTCATCAATGGAAACCCAAATTGAACTATCTTTAATTTCATCTCTTATCTTCTGTATTGTCTCATCGTAGATGGATGGAGCATACGTCTTCCTAAGTGTTGACTCATCCGGGATTGTATGTTGAGTATATTTTTCAAGGAATTCCCTGAAGACCTTATTCTTTAGTTTGTAGAGAGGAATATCAGCAGAGATGAGAGAACGGCACAGGTCGATGTTAAACTCAGATCTTACATTCGATGTTGTTGGTTGTGTTAAAAACAATTGTCTCTGCTTGGAATTTAGTTGTTTGTTGGCCTGATGTTTACTAGTTGTAATGTGTTGTTGCACCAGGAACTTTTGTGTAGATGATACTGCACACTGACACAAATTACAAAATAATATTTTATTGTCAGTTGATAAACCATCTTCTTTAAATTCTGAAATGTAACTTGTTAGTTTTGATTTTAAATTGACTGAATGACGTACTTTTGGCATATTTACCGTCTTTATAGTATGATTTACAAAACTGAACCTATGTGTACTCTGACTGGCATTTAACTGTTGAGCTGTACAACTGAAGTCTGTTAAAAATTTTAAATTAAATTAATACAGTTTTGTAACTTACTTTCCCATTGTTGATAGGACTGCTAATTTTCAAATAACTCTGATGTTAAAGGGATTACTGAACATGTGTTTAAATCTCTATTGTTGAAATGTATTTTTAAAAGTTAATGGAATTTTGTTTTGTTTTATTGTTAAACCTAATATAATATGGACTGTTTTATATGAAATATGGAAAATATATGGAAATTAACGAAAATATGTAGTAAACTCTAAAATATGGAAAAATATGGAAAATAAAAGTAGGATTTTTCAACCCTACACATTGTGAAACATAAAGATAATGCAAAATATAAATTATATTAGCTTTATAAGTAAATATGTATTTACATATAAATCCTTTCCCTGGTTATTATCATGGCAACGAAACAAGCTGAATTATCTCATACGATTAGTCAAGACAAATCTTGAACAACATCGTCTGCAGTCGTATCAGTCTTATTTATCAACTCTATCTGCAGCTGATAATACTCTTTGATACGCCACAAAGCGTATTCTGCGAGAGCCAACAGCCATCCCGACACTTCGTCTAGACTTTCAAATACCCACAGACACAAAGTCGAAATGTAATTTGCTTGCATCTCATTATCAACATGTATTCGCCCCAAACGAGAATCAAAATGAACAGATTACCTCTGAATTTGAAGAATGACATATAGAAAATATTAATAAACCGACTGTGCCAGAGAAAATTTCCTATACTACTCCGCAAGAATTGTCTCACTTCATTCAAAGGCTTCCAAAAAAAAAAAAAATCTCCAGATCATGATCTTATACCCAACATTGTACTAAAGAAGCTTACCAACAAAGCTCTTACTTATTTGACGATAATTTTCAATGTTGCCCTTTTAATTGGGTACTTTCCTAGAGCCTGGAAGCTTGCTGAAATCATTGTTTTTCATAAGCCTAACAAACCTAAGTACTTGCCATCCAGTTATCGACCCATTAGCTTACTGCCCACGCTATCGAAATTGTTTCACAAGGTTATTCATCATCGCATTTGTAAATTTACGTTCCAAAACAAGATAATAACAGATTTTCAGTTTGGCTTTCGTCCGAAACATTCTACAACACACCAATTGCAAAGAGTCACTGAATCTATTATAAAAGGCTTTGAAGAAAAACAGAGTATACTGCCGCTGTGTTTCTGGATATTGCCCAAGCATTTGATACTATTTGGCATGATGGTTTAATGCTAAAATTATATCGAATTGGCTTTCCTGACTATCTCACACGCATCGTGAAAAGTATTTTATCTGAGCGTCAGTTCTCAGTACGTATAGATGGCATTAAATCAACGCTTCGTCCAGTTTTACCCAGAGTACCACAAGGATCCATACTGTCACCACTTCTCTTCAATCTCTTCACATATGACATTCCATGTTTACAACCGTCACACATAGCTAACAGTATGTATGCTGATGATACAATTCTCTTTTATTCTCATAGTAACCTAAATACTGCAATCAGCACTCTTCAGACATCCTTACAGGAGCTGTCCAAATTGTTATCCGACTGGAGATTACTACTCAACATTACCAAGACAGAAGCCAAAATCTTCTCTTTAAGGCCTATTCATAATCCACCTCCTTTGATTCTTCTAAATGAACAAGTTACATGGCTCTCTAGTTAAGAAGCTGTAAAATATTTGGGACTATTGTTAGACACGAATCTTACATAGAATATCCATATAACTTGCATTGTTACACTAGCCTCTTCCAGAATTCGAAAATTATAGCCCTTGGATAATAGACGTCCACAAATTGGATTGGACTGTTCAATGCTACTCTACACCTCGCTTGTACGACCACTTTTAACATATGCAGCGCCAGTGTGGAGGACAGCAAATAAGACTCACATACATCGCCTACCAATTCTCCAGAACAAGTACCTGCGAACAGCAACAAATGCCCCCTGGTTTGTAAGAAATCAACAATTGCATCAAGAATTGGGAATTCTTCCACTAGAACAGTACATCCATTCAATATCAAAATCCTTCTTAAACAAACTTCCTTACGTTCCTGGAGCTGTGACATATAACATTGGAGCAAGATCCTGTCAGCCATCTAGACTTAAAAGGAAATTTCCTCAAGACATCTTTCTTAGCGATACTGACGACTCTTCATAAATTTAACATAGAAAATCATTATCATATTTTTATTCTCAGAATACACAAAAATGATTAATTAACTAATTTAAATTACTTAGAGGAGCCTTTAGAGCCAACCTCAGCATGATATTCTGTATGTGATATTCCACAATTTAACAGTGGTCTGTATAGTAATTTTGCTGGTCGACCAATAAATAAATACAAAAAAAAAAACGTTATTATACCATCTCGCGTCCCTTAAAAACACGTGCTGACTGTATCATCGCTGTGATCTGTGCCTTGCCTGCAGCTTGGGCGCTAGTGTCGCGAATGTTGGCAAAAAAAAGTGTTGAAGTTGCACTGCTGTATGTATTAGACTGTGCTTATAGCAACGTCTCTCTCTCTTTCTAACTCGTTGGCTTATACTATACGCCTTCCCACCTCTACTGCAGACTTGAAATCGACGCAGTTCAAGTTATGGCCGCAGAGCGCTGCCTGCGTGTCTCTGTTGGAACTTAGATCGTATTTGATTATACACGCAAAATCTTTCTACTTTGAGGTTTCGTGTTCAAATATTTTACTCGTTCAAAACTTTCAGTTGTTTGTAAGGCTATGTTCTTTAGAAACAAGGGAATTACACTTCCACAAATTATTTCACTCTTTTTTTTGTAACTGGCCAGGCTGAGAGCACTTCAGATAGGTAGGTAGGTAGGTAGGTAGGTAGGTAGGTAGGTAGATAGATAGATAGATAGATAGATAGATAGATAGATAGATAGATAGATAGATAGATAGATAGATAGATAGATAGATAGATAGATAGATAGATAGATAGATAGATAGATAGATAGATAGATAGATAGATAGATAGATAGATAGATAGATAGATAGATAGATAGACAGACAGTAAGACAGACAGACAGACAGACAGATAGATAGATAGATAGATAGATAGATAGATAGATAGATAGATAGATAGATAGATAGATAGATAGATAGATAGATAGATAGATAGATAGATAGATAGATAGATAGATAGATAGATAGATAGATAGATAGATAGATAGATAGATAGATAGATAGATAGATAGATAGATAGATAGATAGATAGATAGATAGATAGATAGATAGATAGATAGATAGATAGATAGATAGATAGATAGATAGATAGATAGATAGATAGATAGATAGATAGATAGATAGATAGATAGATAGATAGATAGATAGATAGATAGATAGATAGATAGATAGATAGATAGATAGATAGATAGATAGATAGATAGATAGATAGATAGATAGATAGATAGATAGATAGATAGATAGATAGATAGATAGATAGATAGATAGATAGATAGATAGATAGATAGATAGATAGATAGATAGATAGATAGATAGATAGATAGATAGATAGATAGATAGATAGATAGATAGATAGATAGATAGATAGATAGATAGATAGATAGATAGATAGATAGATAGATAGATAGATAGATAGATAGATAGATAGATAGATAGATAGATAGATAGATAGATAGATAGATAGATAGATAGATAGATAGATAGATAGATAGATAGATATTTTATTAACTGTTGGAATACAATTATTCATGGCATCGTCAGTATACATTAATCTAACAATGATACAATAATATTACAGTCATCTTAATCTATGGTAACATGTCACATGCTTATTTAATAGAATACTAATTACTTAGAATATAATGTATTTAATCACTAAGCAAATAACGTACTACTAATATTACTAAGTCAGTCAGTAATGCATAACACACTAACTCACTAGAATAGTTACTTGTAAATAAAATGCTGAATTTATTTTAAGAGATACGTAATTAATTATTTTGTAATCACACACTAGCTCACTAGATTTTCTTTCTTCTGAGTCTTGATGCTGCCTGTCTTCCAGTAGGGTCTCCGGGCACATGAAACAAAAGAGAACAGAAGGGCAGTACTCACAAGAATAAATGGTTAAAATTTAAAACTTTATATTTAAATATCCCTTTGTACACATTGGCATGTGTGTCAGTAATATATTGTTAACAGATTTCTTAAACATACTATTGTCATGTGCCTTGACATGTGGGGGAAGTTTACTATATAAATTACTGCCAGTATGTGTAGGGGTATTGAGAGTTTTGGCAAGTCTGTGATAATTCAAATTTATGTTATTGGATGTTCTAGTATTGTGCTCGTGATATTCTGAATTTGTTTTAAAGGAATTTAAATTTTTATGAATAAAGCATACAGTTTCTAGGATATAAACACAGGGTACCGGTAAAATTTTATGTTCCTTGAAGAGTCCTTTACTTTCTGTGCGAATGGATACTTGCTTCATAATTTTAACTATTAATTTATGTAGTTTAAGTATAAGAGAAGATTTTGATGATGATCCCCAGAATATGATACCAGCAGTGGAGCTTCACTCAGAATGGGAGTAACAACTTCTGTTAGACTGGCACTGACGCTAGATGATACATAAGCAAATGCCTTCATAACAAACTCGTGAATTACTTTCAAAATCCAAAGTAGATAGTTTAAAGGGTAGTTGAGCTTATTACAGTGGTCTCTTTTATAGATTAAATCCATCAATATGGAGCTACATTTCGGTATGGATATATTATTCACACACAGATGACAGTTAATTTTCTTTACCACTTTAGACACAATGTAGCCTCCGATGTATGCCATACTTGCTATCTCAATAGTTGGATACCCAAGAGCTGTGAAAGAAAACAAGTATAAATCATTACGAATTTAAAACTGTGGAATAAAAATGTTACATTTGCAAGAAACTTGATGCTTATGATATTCAAGCCTATGAATGAGGTTTATGAGATATTATTCATTTTGTAATTTTGCATACTAAACTTCATTTTAAAATGCCTCTATTACTTTTATAGTTACTTACAAGGTATCTTCTGCACTCCTAGAAGGATATCAGTTACTGCCTGCGGTAAGTGTACAGTCTCGGAATGACTGTTTTCTGCACAGCAAATATTTTTCCTTGTCATTCCTATCATATTTGTCTCACTCCTGCTTTCAATGTTACTGGTTGATGGAACTGAAAGAATGTCTGTTTTCAGAATTCTGTTTAAACTGCACACAACTGCTCTGCAGTCCAGCATATCATTATTCCCTGACATTTGCCGTAATGCACTGAAAAATAGTTCTATTGCGTCACTGTTAAAAGCCCTTGTGAGCACAAAATGGAATCCAGACTGGAGAAGATACCTAACACAGTCTAATGTAGACGACGATGTTACGAGGATGGCTTGATATGTCGCTTTACTGAGAAATCCCTTTCCTTCCTTTTCACTTGCGTCTTTTATTATGGCAAGGTAGCGAGGAAAATCATGCTCGAGCCACTGCAACCTCTCATCATTAATGTTAAATAAATACATTTTTTCTGGTTTATGCATGTCCATATTACTGCTACTAACATCATGAATGTCGAGACCACTTTTTAATGTTCTTCATGAAAGTGATTGTTGCTCCAGCATTACAAAACTCATGTGCGCCTATCTGTTGTGAATGGTCTTTCAGGTAATCCAATGCCGAGATAACTTCTAAGGAAAATATATCTTTGGCGCGTTTGACATTCATCTTCTCGAAATTAGTGGGAGCAATGTGCTTGCTGGTGAGAAAAGGAATTGGCTTCGTAGTTTCTGTTGACTGAAGTTCATACAGTTCCTTTACGTGGCTGCCACTAATCTCCTCATCACCATCGAACATAACCTCATCTAGGAATGCATTTCTTATATTCCTTAAAATGTGGTACTGATCGAATGCAAGATAAAGAGGTCGTTCACTGTTGTAGGGGTGAGGTATTCTTGGTTTCACACTTTTCGAGGATGACAGTTTACACATCATGTTCACATTTGTTTTACGATTGTCTGTTACTACACGTAACACTAAGAACCCACAAGATTCGATTTATTTTATTACGGACAGAGTGAGTTTATGGATGTCCGCACCAGAAAGCCTCTTTGGGAAGATGCAGGAAGTTTGTATTGCGTTGTCAGTCCTGATATCAAAAAAGAAAGAAGGTTATTTGCCAGGATGGTTTGCTTCTCTGTTGTTTTGTTATCACCCTCTTCATGAAATCTATTATCATTATATTTGTGCATTATATAAATTTCGAATATGGGCAGAAGTATCTTGCACACCGAAAAAAGAATCTAGTTTCTTGTCATTATATATCAACTGTTGCTTGATTGACATTTCGTCCACTATTAATGAACACAATTTTTCTGCCTGATTAAGCTGATTCGATTCCAGAAGGAGACGACTTTTATGATAGGTGTTATTCCAGTGTCACATGACAAATCCCCTACATATCTGGAAAGTGTACTCTTGCTAGGAATATCGAAAATGTAATTTCTAGTATGTTTGTACCCTTTAGGACTCGCATATTGCCAAATCACACAGTGCTTCACTATACTTTCCGACCATCTAGGATATTTCTTCTGAAAATTTGTTATTAACTCTAATAATATTGAGGCTTTAAAATACGAGGGATCGTTTTCATTGATATTTAATTTGGCAGAAAGAGCCTCGTAAAACTTATTTTTACATTTTTCTAATTTCCTGTTGGCGTCTTGTAGGCTGAGTTCCAATTTTCGAATATTTACATTCGCCCGCCACAATTTCAATCAAAGTTTTCCTTTTTCTGCCTCAGTATCTCTTAATTTATGTTGAATGTTGCTTTCAGTTTGAACTGCAATGGAGTGGAATGACTTATCAGAAACAGTATCCGCGTCATTTGCATTTTCGGTAACAGTGGTATTGCATTCAGGACTATTATTACGTTTCCTCTTTGTACCTCTCTGATTAGCGGCAGGATTCCTCGAGACAAGTTTTCTGGGCGCCTTTCTAGGTGTAATTTTGTAAGAAGGGTATCCACTGAAAACACTGGGAATAGAATCATATTTTAGTTTCCTTATTTTCAGTCCAGGTTGGTAATCTGCTTTTAAAAAAATGTAAACTACACACTACAGAACTTCTTGAATTAAAATTCGGTAGGAAGTTGTCTCTTGAAATTGCTTTCAACCATGCTTCAGCTTGCTCTGCATTTACAGGTAATTCATGAAATGAAATTCCTGCTACTCCACGGCTTTTACTTTTACAGAAAGGCACACAGCATAATTACATATTAACACAGATACCTCCGTATTATAGTACTATTACACGTTACTTAAGAACACTTATCACGTTAGGCTGTCAAACTAACTGAAGCTGTGCCTACAGCATAGACAAATGGTCTATAGCGTACTGTTGACGATGGCGAAGTGCATCAACATTGATTAAAAACGCAGTAATCATAGATTACGAAACGATGGTTAAACAGTAGCCGTGGTTAAAATGTAATTTATGTGCACCATTCATAATCACCGATTACTAAAACATGGCTAGCTGACACCTCATTTAACCATAGTAAAGTCTATGATGGTACATTGTTTCTACAAAATGACTAAAGGAAAGCATCCATACCGCTGCAAAGATAATAGTCAACGTCTAAAAACGACTGCGCTCACTATGTTCTACATCGAAATGAACGTATCCTACATTTTCGCGTTGCATTTGTTTGCCTTTGGGCGCTGTTATATTTGTGAGTTCCATTTCTTTGTTTTTCAGTACTTTTAGGTTAAAATCGTACAAAATGGAAAATTGAATCCAAAAATGATTATATCCCAATGTTAGGTTGAAGTATCGATAGACTTAATTACTAGATTTAAATGTAGGCCTATTATATAAAAAAGATGGAATATCCATAAAGGAAAAGGATGCAGAAAATTGGTAGGAATGTGTGTACGATCTTGGACTACACCAGGGAATTGTGCATTATCCTAAGATCCATCCATAACCTCTCTTTGTTCAGCCAGTGACATAGAGAAAGAGATACTGGTATTCGAGTATTCCCTCTTAAAATACAGAAAATAATAGTTACATAGAATCGTAATATAAGCAGCCGATCCGTAGGAGAAACATGATTGTTCTTGTGTTATTTCAATTGATCCATTTGTAGATTTTGATAAACGAAATCCCTCCTGAAATTTTCTGTCACCTAATTGCTCGCAAGAATTCTCTCTTTCCAATAACCTTCACGCTCATGCTCTATCCAAGTAATTCAAGTACTGCACAATAATAATCGTCTTCGAAATAATCACCTGTGGTTATGGCCGCCATTTTGCTTTACTTGCTCTACTAATCGCTGGTTATCTCCTTTAACCGCTCATATTTGGCCGGTTAGAGATTACTGTGGTTAACTTCCTATTTAAGTCGTAACCGAGGTCGATCCACCGTAAAAATGCTTAATCGGGGATTAGGTCACAATTTTAACCGATGGTTACACTAACCGACGTTGATGCACGTGGGCATCAAGGCAATAAGTATTCAGTGGGTCGAGTTGTGCCACGCTATGAGCGACACAGCGGCAAGTTTGTGAACTATCTCCTGTTCGCAAGATTATACGGTGATGGCCAGTAGCACAGTCTAATACTTATAAATACTTATACTTATAATACCTATACTTATACAGTCGCGCAACTTCAATACTTTTCTTGCCAACATTCGCGACACTAGCGCCCAAGCGGCAGGCAAGGCACTGGTAATAGGGTTGATACAATCTCGTTCAGCCAGCACGTGCTTTAAAGGGATGCGAGATGTTATAAAAGTTTTATTTATTTATTTTTTTTTAATTTTAGGTTCTTGATAAACAGTTAAATTATGAATAAATACCGACACTTCGTGTTATATTTCACAGAATGTAAGTATAGAAATAGTGTTCTTTCTTAACATAATATTAATATTTCACTGAAAATTGAAGTTACACACAACAAACATTAAAGAATCATAAAATTAATTTCCAAGCAATCACCATAACTTAAGAGAACAATTTTTACATTCTTTCAGCCTCAGATTTTAGAGCATTCAATTAAAAAATCTTACCAAATTCTGGAATGGTCAGTCGACTCATTACGTATTTGTGTTGCTTTAAACGAGCTGTGGTGAATACTAATAATAACATGATGAAACATATCTCATTTTGTTTATTTTCGTCTTCTGTCACGACTAAATAAATTTGAGTTCACGTATCACTTTGTAGCTGTATACCTTCCTCTGTGTACTTTTTTTTATAGGCCTAGTTTTTTTTTGTTACACATACCCTAATTATTTATTCACACCATACATTCGCTAAGTACAATGAAGAACAGAATGCAAAAACACACACACATACACACACACACACACACACTTGAAACCAGCCATAACCTTGTACTTTGAATGTACTTGTTTTAAAGGTTTAAAGGTGCAATGATTTTAGTTGCTGTAAATTCTGATTGTTCATGGCGTTGCACTTTTGCTCAAATTTGTGACGTTCTGTTGCGAGCATTTTCAAGAACTCCTCCATTGTGTGTACTGATGCCGTCAGTTGATAGTGTAGAAATCCTGCAGCAAGCCAAACCTTGATGAAAACTGCATTTTCAGTTGGACGGTCTACTAACAAAAGAGTTTGATGCTTATCATTTAATTGTGACGTAGGCCATATCTGCTGCAATAGATGTTTTGCTCCGTCCCAAGTTGTTTTTGCAGTTCCGCAATTTGTTATTCTGTGTTTCAGCGTGTCTAAGTAACCACATGTTTTACATGCAGGCGAGTCCGTCAAGTGGTGTCGGTGTTTTCTTTCCTCCGTCGGTATTATGTGATTGATGTAACAATAAACTGTTGTCTGCCATGCAGTGGGGATATTGGCCAGATGTATGTTGTGCCAAATTTTGTGCCAGCGTTGATAGGGAAATTGTTCTGTAATACGTGGGGACTGAAAGTTGTTCTTCATGATGTGTTTATAAATTAATTTGGTTTGTTGTTTTGTGTCCGATGTGATTAGTTCTGGAGGATATGACTCTATTAATTGCCATAAACTTTGTATAGACTTCGGTAGCGGGGATTTTCTGCTGCGCAATGGTGGAATTTGTCGCTCCCAGAAGTCGTTGTCCATTGGATCGCTTTCTCCTCGCTGTCCTCTTAGAATGTTCCGAGTTATGAGTGCTTGGCATTTTTCCTTCACTGCTATCAATTGCAGCCCTCCTTTCCCTTTTGGCAAACACAACTGTGTTTTCTTTAGTTTGTACAGGTACCCTTTCCAAATATAGAAACTGACTGCACGTTCAAGGACCGTAGCGTATTTATCTGGAAGTGGGAGAATTTGTGCTAGGTACCACAATTTGAACAAACAGAACACATTAACATGCCATACTCTTTCAAAAAGATTTAGATTTCTGTATATCTGTTGGAACAGTGCAGCTCTTGTGAGAGCAGTTGTCTTTGTCCAGTTGACTTCAATCATTTCATCGAAGGAACCACATACTGTCATTCCTAGAATTTTCCCTTGGCGTACCGTAATGATATCATTAAATGTGTGTCTGTCAGGCCAGCTACCCAGGGGTAATAAGAAGGACTTCCGTGCGTTTATTTGTGCACCGGAGGCTGCACTGTATATTTCTAAAATACGTGACAGTGTCGCACATTCTTCTACGTCACGAAGGAGAAAGACAATATCATCTGCGTACACTCTGCTAGTGAATAGCGGGGATATTGTTCGTGCATCCGAATTTAAGTTCCGATGTGCCATTCGAATAAGGGGTTCCACACTGAGTGCAAACAGGAACATAGATAAAGGACATCCTTGGCGTACGGACGATTTGATGGGGATTCGTTTCGTAAAAAAGCCATTAATTTGGACTCGGAAATGTAGAGTACTATACATGTTTTTGATAATGTTAATTATTTTATCTGGTATGCAAAAACGTGTCATGACTTGTTGTAGGTACTGGTGATTAACCCGATCATAAGATTTGTAAGTCCACTGAGAGCAATGCTCCTTTATCGTCATGATGTTCTTCAAAATGCAGGACCGTGTCGCGAATTGTGGAAAGGTTATGTATAATGGATTTTTCTTGCACACTGCATGTCTGACCAATTTCAAATATATCCCGAAAGGCCGGTTTCAATCTATTAGCTATTACCTTCATAAACAACTTGTGATCAGTGTTGAGCAAAGTAATGGGGCGGTACTCTAACATTGTAGTTGGGTTAGTCGTTTTCGGAATTAAAGTCACTAGACCGTCACTGAAACCATCGATTACTGAACCATTTTCTAAAATATAATTCATCAGCTCTAATAGATATTCCTTAATTAAGCGCCAATGGGTCTTGTAGAATTGATAAGATAATCCATCAGGACCGGGAGCAGTATTCTTGGGCGCGCTTTCTAATGCTGACCGAATTTCTTCTTCCGTTATTGGTGACTGGAGATTCTGTTGTTGTTGTAGACTTAGATGTCTGCTCACACTTGTCAATATGTTTGCTGTTTCCTTCTGTGATGTTGGAGATGCAGCATAAAGTGAAGTAAAAAAATCTTCAGCTTCTTTGATACAATCTTTCGAAGTGTTTACAATATTTCCTTCGGCAGTACGGAGCTGGCCTATATATTTTATTCTAATCTTTCGTTTTTCCTTTACCAGATGGTAAAGCGCACAGCGTTCTTCTTCGTGTACTGTCGGTACACGAGTCCTGACCATCACACCATTCATGAGTTTTTTGTACATCTCACAGATTTTCAACTTAGTTGCAACGATGTCTGCCCATTTATTTCCCTCTGTTTTTTTTTTGTGCCTCATGAAGTTCAGTTAACATCTGGTAATAAAAATGCAATGTTGCTCTGATTTCTTGTGCTCGTTGAATCCCTACAGACTGATAAAAGGATTTGACATCAGGCTTCACTATTTACATCCATTTTTCCATTATATTGAATTTTGAATTTCTGACTCTTATGCTCAGAATTTTGAAATGTTGAACAAATTGGTCTCTGTAGTCAGGTATAAATAATAAAGAGTCATTAAGTTTCCAGTAGCTTTTCCCATAGAGGGGGAGTTGTGTATCTGTCTGCAGTGAAATGCAGACACAATCATGATCCGAAAAAGGTGTCGGTATGACTTGTATTCTGTATACATCTGTTGAATGCGGACGCGTGATGTAAAATCGATCTAATCTGGACGATACATTCTGTCGACGGAAAGTATACTCTACATCATTACCATGAAGGAGTTCCCAGGTATCTATTAACTGTAGTTCCCTTGTTAAATTTTCTAATGCTGGCGATGGATTATATTTGCCTGTCTGGTCTTTTGCGTGTAATACACAATTCCAATCTCCACCTATAAGTAGCCGATTGTATCGGTGACGCAGGTAGAATGGGATTTCTTTACTAATAAAATTCTCTCTCTCCTGACGATAGTTGGTTCCCGAAGGCAGGTACACGTTTATAACTTGTATGTTATTAAGATTCATGGATATGACTCTGCCGCTAGGATGTGTTTCCACTTGATCGATATCCATCCCCGCATGATAAATAATTGCAGTACCACGATTATTCTCACCGGTGTTCATAACATATTCATATTGGGGACCCAAAAATTCGAAATTATCATTGTTTACTTCTTGCAATAAAAGCACATCGATATCATTTTGCCTAATGAATGCATTAAGTAACTGTTGTTTGTGTTTCCCTTGTATACAATTGACATTTAAAGTAGCATATTTGCGTAATATTACCATCGAATAGAAAATCGAGAGGGCTGTGAGAATAAACAGACAAGATCGCAGACGTACATCCATCCTACACATTTAACGTGTCCAAGTCTGTAATAACCTCAAGATTGGTGGTAGAATTTATATGTCCTTTCCGAGTCGATTTTACTTCAACATAGTCTTTCTTGTTGCTGTCTTTGAGTAACTGTTGTTTGTGTTCCTCTTGTATACTAGTTATATTTAAAGTAGTGTTTTTGTATACTATTACCATTGATAGAAATCTAGAAGGCTATAAACATAAACAAACAATACCGCGGTCGTGCATATGTCCTACAACTTATATGTCCAAGTCAGTGATACTTTCGATAGTGTTGGCAATGTTTATATGTCCTATATGAGTCGATTTGACTTCCACCCCTCTTTCTTGTTGCTCTCTTTGACTGACTGTTGTTTGTGTTTCCCTTTCATATAATTGAATTTTAGAGTACATATTTGCGTAATATTGTTATCGAATGGAGAATCCAGAGGCTGTAAACATAAACAAACAGGATCGCGGACGTATACATCCTACACATCTAACATGTCCAAGTCAGTAATACCCTCGACAGTGGTGGTATTGTTTATATTCCCCTTCTGAAACGATTTCCCTTCAGCAAGCAGAGCAGCAAGAAAGAGGGTGCCTCTTTCTTGCTGCTCTCTTTGGTACGTCCATATATAGCATATGGATGTGGTCTTGTTGGACTATTCTTCGTTTTACTACTCGGGTTTACATGTGGCGAGTTTTTATCTGTGGCTGCATTACTGGGCCCCGCGTCTCGACTTCGCAAACGTGGGTCCCTTGAATTTTCCTGTTGTGTTGTGGGTTTTAGTTTTTTTGATGGAGTTTCCGTTGGTTCTTCTAATTGTAAAGTACAGCTTACCTCGAGTGGAGCATTTCCAAATTGTGAGGGTGACTTCGATTCTGGCGGGATTACTGTTGTTTCCATTAACTACCTAGCTGCATTTCGTCCGTCTGTGTTGACCTCCTCTGCTGTTGTATCCTCTGTCCGGTCTGTTGTCTCCAACGTAGGCTGCTCCGTCCTGTCGGTCACTACGTTTGTGATCTCTGCTGTCTCGGAAGATGTATCTGTGTCATCTTCCACCGGTGCGTCTCGCTCCACGGGCCGTGTCATCGTTCGCTCTTATTTTGATGTCGATGGTCCTTGTGAAGATCTCCCCATAACTATGTCACTCAATAACATTTTCCGTGACTGAACACTAACTGGTAAGATTGTTTTCCTTCGTGGGCAGTCTTCTTTTTTGTGATCAGGCTCATGGCACACAAAACATAAAATCGGTTGACCAATGTATGTAACATGTGCGTTATAGCCCGCTATCGGTACTGAGCCTGGAATATTTTGTTTCACTTCCATCTTCAGAGCACGGATACCGTTATTAACAGGAAATGGGAATGCTGTGCTCCATTGTTCGTTTCTCACTGAATGGTTAACACCATATCTAGTCAAAGCTGTCGATACTATTGAGTTCGGCACCTCGGGAGGAAGATTAAATACTCTGTTATAGCAGGAGAATCAGCTTTACTAATTTTAATTTGCGTTTGTTCACCGTTGCCGTATTTAAACTTTGTTTCACCTTCATGTTTTTGCACTATTTTCTCATACACAGTTCGCGATATCACTTTTATATACAACGATTTTTCTTGCATGTTCAGCTGCAACATATCTACTTGATCCGTGCTTATGTTCAGAGTTTGTTGTATCCACACGTGTAACTCTATCGCCGTAGGGCGCGGGGCACTTGTTTCAAATTGAACTTTTATTGTGTTAACACGACGTATAGTAGCCATGTTCTGTTCAAATTGTTCGTTGCACTGTCTTTATAACACTCGAAAACAAAAAAAAAAACTTACAAAATAATAATATATATAAACGCAAAAAACACTATATATGTAAGAAGTTATACACTGGATGTGCACTGTTGTTTATTACGCGACCAAACGACTCGGCACTGTACTCCGTCAGCAACGCTCGCGTACACAATACAACTGTACTATACCGTGGTCGACGCCACACTGCTTTAATCATGCGTCGGAACAAAGGCAATGGGTGCAATGACGAAAATTGTAGTAACAACAATTTTAAATCTCCGAATTTGTCGTTCTTCAGATTCCCTAAAGACCAAGAGAAAATCATAAATCAGTCATAACTAATAATCCACGTTGTAGTTAGCCTACGTATTGTGTTCTATAAAACATTTATTAGTTATCAGTTACGTATTTGTATGTCAAAGTAGATACCTGTTACAGTATATTATTTTTTTTTGCAGAGATCATATGTGTAAATGTGTAACCATTCCGATTTTGGATAATGTATCTAGAGCTTTTAATGCAAGTAATTCCATAATTTTTGTATTCGTGTTTATTTCTTTATATTTTTCAGAAGTTGAATGTTATATTGCATTCAAGTAGGGATCGTGGTGTTAATTTTCCAAGAATTCATGGAGTATTGTAATCCTTTTGCGAAATATTCACTCCTTGAATAAATCCGGACTGTGTCGATAAAATTTCTGATGTGTTGGTGTAGATTCATGTGGCAGACGTATTAAGTTCTCAAGAAATAAAAGAGCCTTTTTTAATTTAATATAAAAAGCAATCTTTTCTGTAATAATTTGCATTACTGTTAACTGTTATTGGTGTTGATTTTACATTCCCAGTGATTATTTGAGCCGTTCAGAGCAGAAGTGATGTAAGTCAAAATTAGGTAATGAGGGTTTGAGGATTAAAGTAAAAATACTGTAAAATACAGCGCAAAGTAGGAATTAATATATCCTTCGTGCTATTAACTGACTACTAATAGTTTAAATAAATTCAATATTGACTGCTGCTTTGCGCTGTATTTTACAGAATGTTTACTTTAACTCTCATTACCCATTTTTGACACACCATTTCTGCTCTGAAAATAAAATTAGTCCTACATTTTCGGAGTTAATATTGAAGTTACAATTTTTTCAACAAAATTGTGTGTTCATTTATTTGTTCTCACCTACGTCATATTAACAGTAAGTGCATATAAATTACGTATTATATAGGTAGGATAAGTTAAAATTAAGCTTATGTATGAAAACTGGAAATGTAATGTAAAATGCGGTAAACTTGCCATAAAAATTTACACCATAATATCAGCACTATTTGTGACTCAAAATAATAAAGGAAATACCGGTTCTTAAGAAATGGAAAAATAATGAACTTCATAAATCAATGTCATATTAAGGTTTAAATCCTCCCCTCTTTTATTTTCAAGTTTACCTCAGCGGCCGAATTTACCCCAATTTGTGGTATGGAAAATAGTTAATTTCTCAGGAGATAGGGAGAGGAGTTCACCACGCGATGTACCCTACGAGATATGGCCTACAATTTTGAAGCTACTAATTTTGACTTTTCTCACAGTAAATATAGAGTTCTAATGATTCATAAATATATTTAGGAATGAATTGAATTAACCGTCCACGTACGAACAATTATATTATTTCAAAGCATGATACGTGATCAGGGCCATGATTCAGTTGTAAGGAGCAGAAATAATTACGTTTATTCCCAGCTTCTGAAACTTGTAGATTAACTGCGTGTGAAATTCTTCAATGATTCTGAAGTAAAATTAATAAGAACATATACACTTACTGTATAGCATAAAAATATAAAATAAATTACGCAAAACCCGTTTTCTGATGTGTTATCATATGTCGTGTGCACACTGTTAACTTGCCTGCCGCTAGAGGGCTACTGTCGCGCCAGCTGTCAAATGTTGGCATATTTTATACGCATGAGTTGCGTGACTGTAAGTATTAGACTGTGGTATTAGACTGTGATGTGACTCGCTTAACACGAACACGGAGGGTGACTTTCAACCATATAAATTAGTTGCAATGCATAAAGGGTAACATATTTCTCTAAAATGTAGTGTAATTGTATTAATACATTTAAAACAATGATTATGAGACACTTCAGATATAATTCACTTGCGAGTTAAGGTGTAATATTATTTTTGGTATGAAAATTACTTTGTTCGTATGTGTAATACCTTACTTTATTTGTATTAAATATTGCGAAATTCTTGTACATTCATTTATGCACGATTCAATAATTTTCAGTTGCACCGCACGGATATTTTGATATGTTGAAATTATAGGTTATGTTTACTGTACCAATACTTCAATATTCGCATTTATACATTATAATTAAACATAAAGTTATTGTGATAACTTGAAAATGGAATTTGTCTCTATTTCAGTTGTATTTTTTCCTTTCTTACGGTACTCCAATCTGAAGTCTGATTAATGTACTTGGTTAGTAGGCTAAACTAGCGCAGAGGTAGTTCCACTGTACTCATACTCCTTGCATACATGGATCTGCGACAGATTAGGTTTGGTTAGTTTTGGCTTTTATTATTCTTGCTTATACGATCGCCTGCACGTCCACAAAAAATCTCTTGCAAATTCAACGATTTTTACTTCCGAAATCGCATAAACTACCTCAGCGCTAGTTCCACCGCTTTATGAGTGCTGCCTTATTGGCCTTCAGACACTTGACTATATTGAAATACGGTAACCTCACAGCGCTATTACTAGAGCAACTAGCTTTACAAAATCTCCAATGCCCTGCCATTACATATGTGGGCCTATGTTATGTCTTATGGAAATTATAGGTTATTATTTATATTCCTATATTCGCAATAATGCATTATAATTAAGCATAATGTCATGTATGATACGCCGCACAATCAATTTGTCTGTATTTTAATATTACAATCGAGTACGTACTTAATTACCGGTATTGTATTTATCTACTTCCTAAGAGAGCACAATATGCCAATGTGAGCCTACTTGCATGGATCAATTCCGGGTCCAGTTCTCGAAAAGCCAGAAGAACCTTTCCATTTAATTACATTCAAACACAGTGTTTTAAACGATTCTAGGCCTGTGACCCAGGCGGTCTGGATTCGAGTCCCTAACAGGCCTGTGATGCTTATGGCGGAAAAGGTCTGGTTTTTTTCAGGGTTCTACCCTTTTCCTGCGTTAGGCGTCAATATCATACCGACGCCTAGCTGAGGGTGAGAGCAATAATTTTACAATCGTAGTGACTCCTCCTCCCCAGGAAATATACACATGACTCGTTGCACGTGGTATACTAGGCTAAACAAACGACGTAGACTGGCTGGCTTTACGAGAGCTAGATCCGAACACTTAGGGCACATTTTGCCACCTGTGCTCTTTATACAGGGTGTCTCAGGAGTATTGTAAAATACTTCATGATAATGTAGTTTGGGTTAATCTACATCGATTTAATCTTATATACCTATGTTCGAAAGGTAACGGTTGGGAACTCAATGGACGAACGTTTAAGTGAGAGAGGCATTATAAACGTAGTTTTACGGTTTAGAACATTGTGATATAATACATTATTGAAAATGCTGGATCTTGTGTTGCTCCAATCAGTTTATTTCGTAATTAAGTGCAACCTCAGTAATAAAATAATTACACAATACAAATTACTAAGGTTGGCCTCCTTATGGATTCCATGAACTGTAAATTCATATTAGGTACCGATACCGACTCTCTTTCCGATCAAAATGAAACACTTAGTAGTTTGCCACTTTCTGATAACATTCGGTAAAAGCGGGGATAACAGCTAGATGAAAACACTTCGATAGAGAAAATGTCGTCTGTACTCCTCAACAGCAGCAAATGCATTGCCATCACAAATCCATAAAAAAAAAAGCATGTCTGCATATTCACTATGCGAATAATACACGAATTAAAAGTGAAGTGAACTTCTATTAGTTGTATATTTTGCGCAGGGGTTGCGGTGTTCAGATGCTTCGTGTGAAAGAAATCTGGAGTAACACAAGGAACCGCAAGAAGTTCCAGTATTTCTCGCCAACCGTTAGACTTCGGACATAAATGTATCAGGTTAAATTGATGTAGGTTAACACAAACTACTTTATCCTAAGCTATTTTACATGCCTTCTGAGACACCCTGTATATATGTGATGATTATCCAAGTCCGACAGATGACTGGGTGACATTCATGAATCTGATGCTGAAAGGTGGGTCATCTTACCTCAGGCCCTGATAGAGCCAAGTCCCATTTCGCGGATGAGTAGCCTGATAAGCAACAGAGGCTCGGAGCCCCAAACCCTTCCTGATCAGCCGACGCTGATAGGTGGACCATACTATCTCACCCCCTGATAGAGCCAGGTCCCGTCAGCATACAAGTAGCCTGATAAGTCCAAGGGGCCCGGATCCCAAAACCCTTCCTATATCAGCATCGGAAACTGGTACTGGCCCCAGACTTCACCTCTGCCTATTTTTACTATTGCAGGTGAGATACTAAATGAGGTGGGATGGAGAGTGGAATGATATGGGCAAACGGGAGTACCTCGAGAAGACCCTTCTTCAACATCTGCTTTTTCCACCACAAATTTCATAACCACTTAAAGTAAGCGTTCACTACATTGTATCGCACTGCTCGTACGAATCGCACGCAACGGATATTTTAAGTGCAGTGCGTTCATTGTAACGGCTTCACCTCATCGTATTCCCCTATCACCTGTTTAAAACATGACGTCGTACGATATTGACATTACTGAAAGCAGAGGAGTTGAGGTTAGGTCTATTAATTACGTCTGTTAGCGAATAAGAATTTGTAATTGGTTCATGCGTCTTAATTGAAGAGGCAGAAACGAAAGAAATATTGGTTACATAATATATTTGTAAGAAACGACTTGATTACTGTAATGGGAACGCCTCAAATTATATAATTCTTCGCAATTTTCTACACGCGAAATAAGTTTTCCTTCTGCCATTTTGGCGCGACACTGAACATAGCACAACATAATAGTAACAGTTGACCAATTAAAATTGATTTATTAAAGAAGGCCATGATCGCACGCATCGGAAAAGTTGCCCATCCGAGAAACGTGGACGGATTTGCCGAGAGGCGATGCGTCCGATACGATCTAATGAACGCGGTTACATAACAATTACAGCAAAGATAGTCTTTTTCCGATCCGTGCGATTCGTCCGATGAGTGCGATACGATGTAGTGAACGCTTACCTTTAGTAGGAGATCGAACCCGGGCCCCTGGATGGAAGACAAGCGCGCTAGCACTTGTGTCAGAGACGCGACCATAGACAAATAAATAGAAAGACCCCCTACTCAATGCATTACCTCCGACACGCTATTGACGCGACGTCGAGACACTTGGCGGCAAAACATCGGAACTACAACTCGTTACACATAGCGGCAGAATGCGGAACTACATCCCTTGTTACACGGCCCGAACGGTATTACAGGTATCCGTTATGCCAACATTAGAGCACGATCGGTACTGCAGATACCTATTATACCAACACATACTGGTATTTTTCATATCGCCAAAGGAGTGTGTAATGGTTTATCAGTTTAAATAACATGTTTAACCACAATATTTATATCACATTTTTGTTTTAACATGTGAATATAAATATAATGGTTGAACATGAAACTGAAAACCATTAACACACTCTCTCTTTTAACACCGTCATTTAACCCTTTTATTAAATTAATTTATCAAATTTGACTAATAAAGGTTTTTGCATCTTCTAGATCAAATATGTAATTGAGATACAGGATGCGAATAGGATAGGATACTTCTCTCCAAAACACCTTAAGCACTATTTTTAAATAATGTTATATATCATGTATTGGAAGATAAAAGCAAAGATTGACTTTGGAATATTGACTTCGAAGTTATTTTTGGTCAGTTATATAATTATAATTGGCTCTTAATTTTTTTATGTCAAACATTAGCTTGAAAATAGTCATAAGATGTTTTGCTGTGACATAGTACAACGCACGTTCATAAACATTTATAAAACACCACTTTATTTGTTTTACACCGTCAGAGCTGAACATCTATTTTTAGAAGTAACTGCCATTAGTTTAATATATGGATATTAAAAATCTAAGTAATCAATAATCACCACTGATAAAGAATACAAAGAAAACTATTTGTCTACAACAGACATAAAATTAACTTAGACTTTTAATAAAAACACCATTAAGAAATACAAGTAAAAAAATCATTTTTCATTCTCTGATGTATAGTTGATTCAAAACACTGAACATATTAGAAAAAGTGCAATACAATTTATTAGAGATAAGTCTATACTTCGCAACATTTCCTAATTTTGAGCATTGATACTGAGTGTTTGATTTGGTTGTGGCCCCATTGCTCAAAATATGTTGTTGTTGTATTCTAATGCTAGGGGTTTGACAAAGTCATTTGACCTCTTGCACTCCAATATTTTTCGAAGATATTATCATGGCCAGCCACTGAAGCACAGATTTTGAGGTGTTCCGAATCCATTTCTTGGTTTGAGTTGCACAGTGGGTAGTTAGGGGACTGATATATTCCAATTCTATGCAGGTGTTTGTTTGGCCAGACAGTCATGGCCTGTTGCCAATCTAAATGCAGCTACAGACGATTTTCGTGGTAAATCGGGAATTAACTGTGGATTATGATGCAGAGAGTTCCATTTTTTCCCTTGAGATTTGTGTTATCAAATTTTGTTTGTTGATGTAGATTTAATAAATCTTTTCACAGAGTAATACGTAGATTTAGTAACAGGTCTGTAAGTAGCAGTGCTGCCCTTCTTTGCTAAAGCATCAGCATTCTCGTTTCCCAGGATTCCACAATGGGATGGTATCCACTGGAATACAATTCTTTTATTGAGTGATATTAATAGAGAGAGCATTTTAGTTATTTCTGCTGTTTGAGATGAAAGTATGTATTTAGAGACTATTGATAGAATAGCTGCTTTGGAGTCTGACAATATAACTGCATTCTTAAATTTATTGATGTGGCATAGAAGATTCCTGAGACTTTCACTTATTACAATGATTTCTCCGTCAAAACTTGTTGTTCCATATCCAAGAGATCTATAAAGTGAGAAGAGACAAAATATTGTACCATATTTACTCTCTTCTTAGCTGATGTTATACAAGCATTCCATTATAAAAATTTAGTTGCTTCTGTACCATTAAAGTAGTCCCGCCCAGAAATCCGATTGGGGGACTATTTTGCTGCATAGAATTGGAATATATCAGTGCATAGAATTGGAATATATCAGTCTCCTAACTGTCCATTGTGCTACTCAAACCAAGAAATGGATTCGGAACACCTCAAAATCTGTGCTTCAGTGGCTGACCATGACAATAATTTTGAAAAATACTGCAGTGCAAGAGGTCAAATGACTTTATTGTCAAATGCCTGGCATTAGAAAACATCAACATATTTACTCTGGTCATGATAATACCTTTGAAAAATATTGGAGTGCAAGAGGTCAAATGACTTTATTGTCAAACTCTTGACATTAGAAAACAACAACATATTTACTCTCTAAAAATTCTAAATAATGCACCCAAATCTCACCTGTTGCCGAAGCTGCAGATTCGTATCGCTGCCATGGGACTCCCTCCTATGCCCTATAGATGACACAACTGAAATGCTCATTGTACTAGTAATTATTATTTGTATTTATATTACTATGTAATGTTAACTTAGGGTCTTAAAGATCGTTAGATTTATCATTGCCCTATATATTACAAAAATTATATTGCTCATAATGTAGAAGTCAAGTACTCTACTTTTTTTTTTCAGATGAATGAATGAATTCCCCTTATTTTCCTTCAATTAACTGAAGAAATCAACACATTAAACGAAATGAGATAACAATGATAATAATAATAATAATAATAATAATAATAATAATAATAATAATAGTAATAATTCATTCTAGTACAGAGGTCATGGAAAGCATGGGGCTCTACCTCCATGCCCCCCAAATGCCTTCTTGGCATGTTACGGGGATACCTTTACCTTTTACCTTTAATAATAATAATAATAATAATAATAATAATAATAATAATAATAATAATAATAATAATAATAATAATAATAATAATAATAATAATGAATGAAGTCCATTACCACACACTTGTCAACAAAATTAAACACAATTTTCTTAAAAGATAAAGACAATGAATGAATCACTCAATGAAAGAGAATACAGGTTCAAATTGGTGCCACAGTGAAGTGCAATGAATGAAGCAATTATGTTAGGTGGTGAAAAAGGTTAATGTAAGTAGGCTGGTGATGAAGTGGGTCGTAGTTCTTAAGTGGGATACCAAGCATCCCTTGATGGAATGGCCCCTCCTAGTAAGTTATATCTGAAGTCACAGTTATACTGATTACTGCGAAAATGGCTTGCACATATATAGGCCCTTCTGTAAGGGTGAGGATTTTCTGCCACAGCTGCCCACATGTGGTACCTGTAACAATCAAAATTCTATTATTATCTTAAAAAAATACACAAACCAGGGTTGGTATTAATTTAAATTAATGATTTAATCATGATGTAAATAAAATAATTTTCATTTTATTTAGGCCTACATCAAATAATTGTTACTACTTAAATCACAGATTAAAATTATATGCACCTAACATGATTAAGATGAGAAATTAACTTCCTGAAAAAAAAATAAACGTTTTTACATATGACTGTTCTGCTGCTTCTTAAAACTATTAGCAATATATATGAGTAGCAAACTTGCATCTCTGCAATGAACAAAATATTTTCTATGGTGAAATATATTTTTCTTCCTATGAATTCATATAAAATTTCACCACAGAAAAATCTTTGTTTATTACAGACATATAATTCTAGCATTTTCTGAAGATATGGACGGGTTTTGAAAGTTTGCTTCTCATATGTATTTTCCCAACTCCTAATTAAGGAGCAACAGAACACATGGTACAGGTAGTCAAGTAGAGCCTACTTTCGGAATCACCACCTAATTAAAGCACAGTATGATGCTGAGGATTGAAACGAATAGCTGTAGCTTATAACAATATTCAAAGTAAAAGTTGCACTATGCCAAATGGACTACGTATTTATTCTGAAAACACACAATGCTAAGCTCTTCTGATAAATTTATTTGTAAATATTAATCTCCCTAAATAGTTGAATTCTCTTCTAATGAATAACAAACTGAGCATAATATCTTGCCTAAGTCTAAGCTAATTATTATCATTAAGTGCAGGTTATTAGTGCTGTAACTCTTCATGTATTAATAATGAGGCCTATGTGTAAACATAGTAAATTATTTTTGAAGCGATGTTGTTAATTACTTAAAATAACACATTAACAAAATACACAATTATGTAGGAACTAATGCACAAATTAAGTTTAAATGAATTACAAAAGAAGGCAAAAACTCATTTTAATAAACAAATATGATTTTGACAAATAATTCTCACTTAAATTTAAAAATCACTGCAGTTTACCAACCCTGACTATTTACTGATGATATATAAGGATATCTTTGCATTGAGCTTATGCCAATGCCACTGCTTACCTTTTAAGCTGTGCTGCATTACTTGGCGCAGGAAACAGGAATAGCCAGGTCTTCTCATTACTATCCGATTTCTGACAGTACACTGCAGCACATTCACAGTGTAAAACTCCGCCATTTGTCTTTCTATTAACTGAAACACACCAGCAGTAGCCTAGTATCATATAATGCATTAATAACACCACATTTCATAGAACAATTGAAGGATTGCAGTATAATCAACGTTTGTGAAATATTCCTGGAAGAATTCTATCCACGAGTCTATAAAAATAATAAATATCTCCGGCAATTTAACTCTTTTTATTTTATCAACATTATTCCAGTAAAGGTACTACTGTTAACTGTAAAGTCAAATTTCTAAAATATATCTTTTCGGGAACAATACTTCTTTACTATTGCGTTACCAAGCTAAGATACCCCGCCATCCTTTGGTAACGCAACTGTAAAGAATTACACCGGGAACAACATATTTAGTCATATCAGATTCTGTCCCACGAATTTTAAGATGTCTGAGCAACTTGACTTAGCAATATACAAAAATAAGATGTTCGTTCATACCCAAAGTTTATATTAACTCTGTTAGCTTACCTTTAAAGCTCTTGGCGTAATTGCAGTTAGGCCTAATACACTGTTGTAATTCAAGACAGAAGTCAGTTCATCATGTGGTAGTGGTAGAAGGAAGGGAATCGCGTTCTGAAGTTCATCTCTGAAAACAATTACAGATCTCAGTTTAATAAACGTTTAAGATATGATGGAAGAATTCAGTTTAAATTAGAAAATATGACGGTGCAGTTAAGCTGCATCTACACAGTTCAGTTTTTCATGCTCGTACGCACGCAGTCTGGGAAGAATATTGAAAGAATCAAGTTTAAAGCGCAGTTGAATTAAGATACATGAAGATTTTCTATCTACAAGGTACGCCATATTAATATTAAAATACCAAAATACCATGTTCTGGAGTTTAGAAAAACCGATTATAGTTTCACTGACCAAGTTCTGCAGCAGCGAAAGCTAAAATAATATATTATCCTGCACATTGTGTGCACTTCCGTTATTATTAAATACCAATCTTGCAGGCATTGCTTGAATGCGTGAAGTTGAAAGAAAAGTTGAACCGTGTAGATGTAATCTCAAACATATTTCTTTCTTACAAAGAGTTTGCAATATATAACTAGAGACACCAACGGCGCTAGTTTCGCGTACAAAATTGAACCGCTGTTCGGCCGCCATTAAAGGGAGTTGATGCTTCGGCGGGAGTGCAAGCAGTTCATGCTTATTGAGGAGTACGGATAATTATAAGTACACTTGAAGGGAAATAATAAGAAAATGGTGAAATATTGCGCCGCAAATAATTGTTCGAACATAGCTACTATTGTAGGATGCCCAGGAAAGCATGCATATCTTAATATTTGAAAGAATGTTCCAAATGCATTTCCTCCTTTGCTTGTGTTTACAGAATGTCGGAATATTTCTTGGATAAAGTTTTTCCAGAAACACATTAATCAGGTTTATAAGGTTGAATTCAACAATGTATGTAAGGGTTAGGTGCCATCACATTACAGTGGATTATAATAGCAGAGTGCATAAGAAAATCCGCAGACTATATCTGTCTACAACTGTTTTGTTTCACAATAAATTAATTAATCATATAATTTCCGTTTTGTACAGCATGTACTTCTAGTTTCTGGTTGTATTAAATGCAAAGAAATTAGTGAAAATATAGCTGATGGCCTAGCTAGGCCTATTATTACCACTGCTACTCGGTCTACTATTACCACTACTACTAGGCCTACTATTACCACTACTACTAGTTCTATTATTATCACTACTACTAGGCCTACTATTACCACTACTACTAGTTCTATTATTACCACTCCCACTGACTAGGTCTCACTACTACTAGGCCTACTAATACCACCAAAACTAGGCCTACTATTACCACTACAACTAGGCCTATTATTACCACTACTACTAGGCCTATTATTACCACTGCTACTCGGTCTACTATTACCACTACTACTAGGCCTATTATTACCACTACTACTAGGTCTACTATTACCACTACTACTAGGCCTACTATTACCACTGCTACTCGGTCTACTATTACCACTACTACTAGGCCTATTATTACCACTGCTACTCGGTCTACTATTACCACTACTACTAGGCCTATTATTACCACTGCTACTCGGTCTACTATTACCACTACTACTAGGCCTATTATTACCACTGCTACTCGGTCTACTATTACCACTACTAGTAGGCCTATTATTACCACTGCTACTCGGTCTACTATTACCACTACTACTAGGCCTATTATTACCACTGCTACTCGGTCTACTATTACCACTACTACTAGGCCTACTATTACCACTGCTACTCTGTCTACTATTACCACTACTACTAGGCCTATTATTACCACTACTACTAGGTCTATTATTACCACTACTACTAGGTCTACTATTACCACTACTACTAGGCCTACTATTACCACTACTACTAGTTCTATTATTACCATTCCCACTGACTAGGTCTCACTACTACTAGGCCTACTAATACCACCAAAACTAGGCCTACTATTACCACTACAACTAGGCCTATTATTACCACTACTACTAGGCCTACTATTACCACAAAAATTAAGCCTACTACTACCACTAATACTAGGCCTACTATTACCACTACTACTAGGCCTATTATTACCACTACCACTAGGTCTATTATTACCACTACTACTAGGCCTATTATTACCACTACTACTAGGTCTACTATTACCACTACTACTAGGCCTACTATTGCCACTACTACTAGGCCTAATACTACTACCACCACTACTACAACACCTACTATTACCACTACTACTAGGCCTACTATTACCACTACTAATAGGCCTACTATTACCACTACTAATAGGCCTACTATTACTATTACTACTACGCCTACTATTACCACTACTACTAGGCCTATTATTACCACCACTACTAGGTCCATTATTACTGCTACTGCTAGACCTATTATTATCACTACTACTAGGTCTACTATTACCACTACTACTAGGCCTACTATTAACACTACTACTACGCCTACTAATACTACCACAATTAGCTCTTCTATTACCATTACTACTAGGCCTATTATCAGTACTACTAGGCCTACTATTACAACTACTACTAGGCCTACTAATAGTACCAAAACTAGCCCTATTACCATTACTACTAGGCCTATTATCACTACTACAAGACCTATTATTACCACTACTACTAGGTCTATTATTACCACTACTACTAGGCCTATTATTACCACTACTACTAGGCCTACTATTACCACTACTACTACTAGACCTACTATTACCACTACTACTAGGCCTACTATTACCACTACTCCTAGGCCTACTATTACCGCTACTAATTGTATTAAAAAGTCTGTACTGACCTCTAACTTGGTAATCATCAACTACACAATGAATAGATTGTTTTATGGTAACATTTATTCTCATTATATTTTAAATCAGTTTCCAGAATTTTTATGATCTCATATTTCACCACTAAATATTTTCTAAGCACCATATACCTTCCTCTTCCTTTGCATGAAAGGACTAAAATATAGATCATTTTAAATATTACAGTAAATATCCATTATTATGTCCTTAAAACAATAAAGTAATATTGAAAATTAATGTTGACATTGCCATTATTCAATATTTCACATACTTATCCAGAGCGTACAGTATATGGCGAATTAATTTATTTTTTAGAATATCGCCAAAGATGAATCATTAAAATACTGTAATAAATATAGCGCTCCTCTGCCATTCATGTTTATTTCATCACGACTCATCCTTTGTAAAAGATGTTTAAAACAGTGTCTATCACCAGGCTACATCAATGTATTGTGGTACTGTTTTCGAATTTCGCGACGCAAACACTCCCTTTAATGGCGGATGCTAGTCGATTCAATTTGTGACATTTTTCTTGCCTGCCACTCACGGGTATGTGTCTCTAGTAAGTATTACAAACTCTTTGCTTTCTTACCTTTAACGTTGCGAATTATTTCTTGTTGCAGGAAAGCACCAGTAACTTCTCAATTAACTCTATCTGTTCAAATTTCTTCCTTAAGCAGCCATGTTCGTCCATTCCATAATTTATACAAGATTTAAACAGAATAGGAATGCCAACATCCAACAATTGATCAACTGAACAAATGAGGTTAATAGGTCATACCCTAGATGATATATACTAACAGATAGCTCTTTTATATAGGCTCCTAGATCATATATAAAACAGATCGACCAACCTTATATTAAATTTAGACGCAACTGGAAAATAACGGACGCTATGCGTCGCTAGTGTCGAGGAATGAGCTTGCAATAACCAACACTAGATGGCAGAGTACCTGAAAAGTACATAGAGTAATACGACTGTGGGATGACTTTTTTACGTCATGCCACCTCCAAATTTCTTTCTCATTGTAATGTGAGGTTATGTTACTTTGATGTGTTGCTAAATTGTAGCATACAGAAGCTTGTTTTACCCAAATTCATCAACACACATAGATGACATTTTGGTACATGGCTGATATAATGTTGTTTGCGTTCAATATATAATCTGTCATCATTTGATGTACGATATCTAATTGTTTTTAATTTTCAGTATACAATACCCCACTAGCAACAATTATCACAAAATACTAAAAAGAGCAGATTTGTCTGCGTGTGTTGAATGCACATCATGATGCTCACGAAAAGGCACTAATTTATTTTGTGTTCACAAGATTACAATTTTTGAATATGAAGGAAAAGCAGGTATCCCTCTTCTGAAATTTATCCGAAAGGGGAAGAATTGCAACACCCTCCCCCCAAACATGTTTCCTCTTTGCTAGGCCTACATGTTTTCATTTTACAGATGTATTATATCATGCGATATGGAAGCAGATAAATAATAACTGTACGTTTCTCGTCCACATTAAATTCAACGTGTACATAACGTAGGCCTGATGTATTGCTTCATGTAGGCTACACAGCTGGCAGTGTTCTTTTTACGAATAAGCGGTCGTACTAATCATTTTCTTTTCATCTGAACTATTGCTAGATTATGCGTTTGTGTTTTTATTTGCTCTGTATGTTGTTAAATAACTACGCAACATCGTCTTTGGTTAACAAATTGTTCTAATATTCGTTTCATATCAGTCTTACGGTATTGAATTATGTCCATAACGTGGGCGAGATATTATCAGGCTGGAAAATTCGCTCTGAATGCATTTTTTTACACAATTTTCTAATTTTCGGCAGATTTACGATACCCTGTGCGGTTTCTCTGCCAGTGCAGAGTTAATTGCAATATACGGTAATTCTGTTTTTTTCCTGACACTTTATTATCCGTTCTCATAAACGTACTGATTTAGAATCTTCACCCTACTGTAGGTATTTTTCCCTCTACAAATCATCGTTAGTCAAATGAAATAGTCTATAATAGTTGTTTGTAACGCATTAGTAGACAACCTCAATCCCTCCTGACCGCCTTCCTTACAAATTTCTTTCTCACTTTAATCAAATTTCATTTATACTGGTCCTTAAATTACTTAAACTAGTGCTGAGGTAGTTACGGTGATTTCTGAAGTGAAAATCGTTCAATTTATAAGGATGAAATCAAAAATAATTTTTGTAACCTTTCCTTGTCCTTAATTGGAAATTTGAGTAACTTCATATTACGAAAATATTTCTTACTTATTCTGCAGTTAACATATTGACACTTGAAGTTCTTTATATATATATATATATATATATATATATATATATATATATATATATATATATATATATATATAGTTCATCTATAAGAGTAAAACTAGCGCAGAGGTAGTTTCCTTCATACTCAGCTTCTTCACCTTGCATACATGAGCCTGTAACAGGTTAGGTTTGGTCAGTGCTGTCATGGTAATTTTTTTTTTGGCCATGCAACCCACCCCTTTTTTTCTCCCTTGAAATATATTTTACTCTCCTCTCTCTATCTCTCCAATTGTCATTTAATTATTTTTTTTAATAATAAAGAAGAAGTCAAATTGCTTTGCTTTACAATTTAATTGTACAAGTTTGATTTAAGGAATACACCATGTAGCACCACCATTGATGCACACTTGTCTCGATGAATCTTGGAGAGTATATTTGCAGCACTTCTTGTTTTTCAACCATTATTTTATTTCATTCTGGATTCCAGTGCTGAAGAGGTGGATAAATTTTGTTTATGAACATCAAACAAAATACCGGTAGGTACAGTAGGAACAGCAAGAGATGATCTAAGATCTGTATAGATCTCCACGTATAAACCTTAGGCACCCATATGCCGTATGGCTCCTTACAGACAAAATTTTCATTTCCCCATACGAATAATTAAAAAAAAATTGTAGGTTCCATACGATATATGGTCTCGCGTGGCCTCCATGACAGCACTGGGGTCAGTTAGTTTAGGCACTTTTATCACCTTGCATCCTAGATCATATATACTATATGATCTAGGCTTGCATATACAATCAACTGCATCTCTACAAAAAAATTCCTTATAAATTGAACGGTTTTCACTTCAGAAATCACAGGAACCACTTCAGTGCTACCTTCACCCAGGTAAGTAGTTAGCAGTTAATCATTTCAAAGCTCTTGTTATATTATGAAATAGCATCACACAATGCTGCCAAAATAAATGTTCGCAGTGTTAAAATTACAGAGTGTAAATTTCGCTTAGGACAGTTTTACTCTGGAAAATTAAAGGAAACAAACAGTATATCAAACCAGCAGCTGAGACACAAAGCACCTGAAATTCGAAAGTGGTTAAAAATTTTTATATTTAGTTCTTTCTTATTTACCAGCAACAGAAGTACCGGTATCAGATTTTTTGCAGAGCTAATATCAGAGGCCCCTCCTATTAGAGAATGTTTTGAATATTATTATATTCTGGAAAACTACATTGGCACATCAACCTCCCCTCCCCCCGTCTGAATTCAAGGCTGAAGCACGAACATTTCGAAATGTACAAACTATAGATGCGGCAGAATGTTACCACAATGGTCTTCAGCAAGAATTTTGTAAGACATATCCAAATATCTTCATGGTCATATATGTATTAAAGTGAAACATATACTACATGTGAAGTACCTACTCAAAATGCGAGAAATAGAAATGAGAAGTACAATAAAAAAAAAAGTGGAATGGACAAACACTAAGAAACTATTGATCTTGAATCAGTATGAACAATAGAACACTTTTTTATTGTACCAGTGGTGTAGAATATGAAATTAAGTTGTATCAATAAGTTAATCGAGTTTAGCATTAATTGATTTAAGTATTTATTGTCCCCCTGTTGGAAAGATGGAATTACTTTGCAAATCAAAATTTTCAGGTATAACTCCCTGTAAAGTTGATTTGAATAATTTCGAGGGAAAAATTGTTCCGGAGCCGGGTATCGAACCCGGGACCTTTGGTTTAACGTACCAACGCTCTACCACTGAGCTACTCGGGAACTCTAACCGACACCGATCCAATTACTTTGGAATTACTTTGTTTGAAGATTGATGAAATTTTATTGTACCTTAACTCAAATTTGTAAGGTACAATAAAACTCAAAATAATACCTGCAGGCCATTTTAAAATAAATCTGTTGGATGTACCTAAATTATTTCTTAATTTATTAGGACCATAAAGGTATTGTTAGAAGCGATAGATTGAATCATTTTTATCTTAATCTTAATGTAGGATGATTATTTCGGGAATTGTTATGCTCTAAATTGTGAGGATATTTTAATACTTCTTTAAAATATAAATTTGGAATATGTTTCCAGTTAGTAAAGAGTAATTCAGAGAGACAGAGGTCTCAAGCATATTTATTGACACATGCCAGAATTATTAAATATGAAAAAAAGAGTTCTTGCACTAACATACTGTTTATAAAGTAACCAAATCTTAAGAAATACAACATATGTACTGGTATTGTATATAAAGGCATAGGAGTGAATATAAATCTGTTTTAAGGAATTTCTATTTAATATTTCTGCTATAGGAACATTACAAAATAAATACAACGCAGCATGGAAGCTAATTCAACTCTTTATCGAGTATTGTTGATGAGATGTGTTATGAAGGTAGACCGAATCATTCAATATAAATGTATAAATAGGATGAATAATAATAGATTAATTTCAATGTATTTAGTATCAAAACTGAAAGCGGTAACTAGTCTATGAATGATGTCTTAACAAGTATAAATAAAATGGACTCTTGACAAGAGACACACATTTGGCTTCAGTAATAACTAGGACTTCAAGGAATTTATGGTAGCTCACCTGTCAGGCAAAACTCTGAATAGTCAGCATTGTCAAACTATAGAAGCGCGATTAAAAAGCATTTTTTCCCTACCCATTATATATGATTGTTTTTTTTCAAGTCCCGGTAATAACATTATTAAATTAATTATCCCACATATTTGGGTGGTGCCTTTCTTTGTTTCTGACATAATTTATGAGAGTTTCTCTTTTACACTTCAATAGAAAAATACAACTTTCAGTGGACAATGAACGTGTAACTCTAATGGAACTCTTAAGAACCACAGCATTAATGTTTTCTTCTTTTCTTTCATGCCCTTTAGTTTTTGTTGCAGATAACATCATACTATTGGATAATTATACATGCACCTTTCTAATAAAATTGGCATATATTTCACTGGTCTCAGAAGTAAAATTAAATGTATAATAGCTTCTCGGTGCAAAATATTTACTGAAAATTATTGCTGGATTTGAATAGAAATGCCACTTCTCAGGCAAGGTTATTCGTGGATGACTGTATGATATATAGAAAAAATTAGTGATAAATCTCATATCACTGCCTTGAAAACTAGCTTGACGTTATTGAAAACTGGACTACAACAAATAAAATTAAAATCAATGTGAGCAAAAGTAAATCAATACGTATCCTTCTGTAAAACACAAAATTAAATTCGTCTCATATACCAATTAAATGGATCACCAGTGCCACAAGTAAAGACTTAGGTACTGTATATATTTTAGTAACAAACTGGTTGAAATAAGTCACTAATATTACAAGGATAGCCTGGAAAGCACTAACTTACATTACTTTATGCGTATTCTTAAGAAAGCTAAACAAAAGTCAAAAGAATTTATGTACATAAACCATGTTCGGTCCACTGCTGTGGAGTAATGGTAGGCTCATCTGACCATGAAATGAGTGGGCCCGGTTTCAAATCCTGATTGGGACAAGTTACCAGGTTGAGGTTTTTTCCGAGGTTTTCCCCAATTGTAAGGCGAATGTCATGTAATCTATGGCGAATCCTCAACCTCATCTCGCCAAATATCATTTCACTATCACCAATCCCATCGAGGCTAAATAACCTAGTAGTTGATACAACATTGTTAAATAATCAATTTAAAAAAAGACGTCAGATAAGCAGAGGAAGTTACAAAAGCTTGTGGTGGCGAATTTAAAGTTTCCGTGATGTTCAAGAAAGGTAAGTACTACAAATGGGAGGAAAAGTAGATAGCCTATATTGGTGTATTCATCACATGATATTACACAGGAGATATCACCACATATGGTTGTAAATAACCAAGGACATTTTAAAAATGAATGTGTATTTTAGTGTAATCAAGTGCTGCTTTGTATAATAAGAACTGTAGGCACTGTGTATAAATCTCGATATGCATCTGAAGAAAATAGTAATCAACTTGGCAGAAATGTTCGTGTGTCACAATATAATTCGTACTATTTTATTTGTTAATGGCACTGTTATTTTTATTAAAGTACGTCAGCAGTTACATGTACTACACAAGTGTCTTAATTCTTTGGAAAATAACTATTTATGTCATTCGGCACAATAATGAGAACATTTTCCATTTTGGTAATAAATTAAGTGGCAAGAAAGTGTTCATATGTCACACCATATAATATTTCATATTTTTTACATTATTAATTATTCCTTCTCATTAAGATTTTCTGTTTATATTTTGGAATGCTTACGTTAAAAGACAGTGATGTCTCTTTCATAAACTCCTAAGTATTTAATTAAATATCCTGTGAAGATCATAGTTACTTCGAAAATGTTATGTGTGTCACTATGGAATGACCCATCAGTATTGTTAGTATTGTTACAAATTACAAAACCTGAAACTGTTAGAATGGGATCAGGAGTAGTGACAAAAAATGTAATGTTGTAGGCCTACATCAACATGACTATTTTAATCCAGTGTCTAATAAGGTGTGAAGGCCTTTTGAGGTAAACAGTATTGAAAATATGAGGGAAGGGGTATTTCTTGGTAATGGATTAGGCCTGTATATTTTATAATATTATTAACTATATATTGTTAAAGTACCTAGTAAATATCGTAATATGTATATTATAGAATACTGTAAACGAGACATCACAGGCTGCAAACTAGATTATTCTTGTTTTTGTATAATTATACGCACATGTATGAAATGAACAAGACTACTATTGCTTAGGTTAGGATAGTATTATTTATATATTGTAATCAGGCTATATGCACAAATTTTCCAATATACTACTATCATAACTAAATAGGTAATGTTAACATTAATTTTCATATGTTTTTGTGGTTCAAGTTAAAATAATTCAAAGTAAAGCATAACGAAACTCCGACAACATTATAATTATGAACGTCAAATTCTCTTATTTTATTTATTTTTCAGTGTTTGGTCCCCTATTTCCCATTGTTCTTTGGATTTATCATTAGTAAAATATCAATTAACGGATAAATTATGTTATACACTCAGTTGATAATATAAATAATATTCACGACAAATATATAAAAACAGAAGAGATAACGAATCATAATTTAGCCGACCGATAACTTTATAACATGGTCTACATATTCTATATTCTATATAGGTACATTGGCTTTGCGCCGAGAGACTGTATTGTATTCTATTCAATACAAGGCGTACTTTATCTTATCTCTTCGCTTCGCCCACGTGAGAACTATATTTAGCTCTCTCGTTCCGAACTTGCCAAGGTCATATAGGCCAATAATATTTATCCATGGTCATCAGTTGTCGACAATACATACCGTTGCTTACGAGATTATCTCGTAAGCAAGAAATTATCGATTTAGACCTACCAGACCGGTTCAGAGTTCGTGTCTCGTGATGGTGTTGGTCATTGTGCCATCTGTTAACGATTATTGAACTACATCAAGCCGGCCTCCAACTGCTAACTCGAAAGTCTATATAAAGGAGTTATCTGTTAGTATACATGATCTAGGATAGACTTTAGGGTTTGCAGTCGAGGCCGGCTTGATGTAGTTCAATAATAATAAGAAAGAATTGCGCACAAACGTGCAATTTAGTTTGGTATGAGTTATTTCTCTTTACTATATTCCACCAGTGACTTCGTTCTATTCACACATTTACAAAAATGATATTTTGGACACACTTCGTTGCACAGTTTGCACACGCATTCGGGGGAAGATTCGTGGTACTCTGATCTTCTGCACAGTTTGTGGTGAAAACCGTGTACTGCTAGCCTTGTTATGGCGCTTCGTAATTTGTTGTTCGGCCCTGTCCACTTTCGGTGGCCGGGTAGCTCAGTTGGTAGAGCAGCTGGCTACGGACTGGAAGGTCCGGGGTTCGATCCCAGGTGGTGACAGGATTTTTTCTCGTTGCCAAACTTTCAGAACGGCCCCGAGGTTCACTCAGCCTCCTATAAAATTGAGTACCGGGTCTTTCCCGGGGGTAAAGGCGGTCAGAGCGTGGTGCCGACCACACCACCTCATTCTAGTGCCGAGGTCATGGAAAGCATGGGGCTCTACCTCCATGCCCCCCAAGTGTCTTCATGGCATGTTACGGGGATACCTTTACCTTTTTTTACCCCTGTCCACTTTCTATTTCCGCCTTCTTCTCTTGCATGACCGTGCGTAGTCGAAGTTCTGCTGCGGTAGATGGCAGCATGAGTCTGCTTCGTAGTTCCTCTATCAGGAATGGTTCTCGTGCGAGTTCGTACGCCATTCTAGAGGGTGCATATTTGGAGATTCCCAGTGTTGCTTTTAAGAACCTTGCTTTGGCGTTCTCCATGGTCTTGAGGTCATTGTAGTTTAGCCGGGTCCATGTGATGTCCAGTCCATATGACAGTATAGGGAGTATCTTGGCATAGAAAAGCTGCATGGCTGTTGAGAGTGCTAGTTGGATAATGGATGTAGTTCAATAATCGTCAACAGATGGCACAATGACCAACACCATCACGAGACACGAACTCTAAATCGATTATTTCTTGCTTACGAGATAATCTCGGTATGTACTGTCGACAACTGATGACCATGGATAAATATTATTGGCCTATATGACCTTGGCAACTTGGCAAGTTCGGAACGAGGCAGCTATTTATAGTTGTCATGTGGGCGAAGCGAAGAGATAAGATAAAGTACGCCTTTGTATTGAATATAATTCAGAATCTCTGCCAGTCTGCCAGGCAGAGCCAATGTACCGGTAAACAGAATATGTAAACCACGTTGTAATGGTACCGTATCGGGCGGCAATAATATGATTCGTTATCTCTTCTGTTTTTATATATTTGTCGTGAATATTATTTATATTATCAACTGAGTGTATAACATAATTTATCCGTTAATTGATATTTTATTAATGATAAATCCAAAGAACAATGGAAAATAAGGGACTAAACACTGAAAAATAAATAAAATAAGAGAATTTGACGTTCATGACTATAATGTTGTCGGAGTTTTGTTATACTTTACTGTGAATTATTTTAACTTGTACCACAAAAGCGTATGAAAATTAATGTTAACATTACCTATTTAGTTTTGATAGTAGTATATTGGAAAATTTGTGCATATAGCCTGATTACAATATATAAATAATACTATCCTAACCTAAGAAATAGTAGTCTTGTTTATTTCATACATGTTCGTATAATTATACAAACACAAGAATAATCTAGTTTGCAGCCTGTGATGTCTCGTTTACAGTATTATATAATATACATATTACGATATTTACTAGGTACTTTAACAATATATAGTTAATAATATTATAAAATATACAGGCCTAATCCATTACCAAGGAATACCCCTTCCCTCACATTTTCAATACTGTTTACCTCAAAAGGCCTTCACACCTTATTAGACACTGGATTAAAATAGTCATGTTGATGTAGGCCTACAACATTACATTTTTTGTCACTACTCCTGATCCCATTCTAACAGTTTCAGGTTTTGTAATTTGTAACAATACTAACAATACTGATGGGTCATTCCATAGTGACACACATAACATTTTGGAAGTAACTATGATCGTTTTTATTTTTATTTTAGTAGGTTATTTTACGACGCTTTCTCAACATCTTAGGTTATTTAGCGTCTGAATGATATGGTGATAATGCCGGTGAAATGAGTCCGGAGCCCAGCACCGAAAGTTACCCAGCATTTGCTCATGTTGGGATGAGGGAAAACCCCGGAAAAAACCTCAACCAGATAACTTGTCCCTACCGGGAATCGAACCCGGGCCACCTAGTTTCGCGGCCAGACGCGCTAGCCGTTACTCCACAGGTGTGGACACTATGATCGTCACAGGATATTTAATTAAATACTTAGGAGTTTATGAAAGAGACATCACTGTCTTTTAACGTAAGCATTCCAAAATATAAACAGAAAATCTTAATGAGAAGGAATAATTAATAATGTAAAAAATATGAAATACTATATGGTGTGACATATGAACACTTTCTTGCCACTTAATTTATTACCAAAATGGAAAATGTTCTCATTATTGTGCCGAATGACATAAATAGTTATTTTCCAAAGAATTAAGACACTTGTGTAGTACATGTAACTGCTGACGTACTTTAATAAAAATAACAGTGCCATTAACAAATAAAATAGTACGAATTATATTGTGACACACGAACATTTCTGCCAAGTTGATTACTATTTTCTTCAGATGCATATCGAGATTTATACACAGTGCCTACAGTTCTTATTATACAAAGCAGCACTTGATTACACTAAAATACACATTCATTTTTAAAATGTCCTTGGTTATTTACAACCATATGTGGTGATATCTCTTGTGTAATATCATGTGATGAATACACAATATAGGCTATCTACTTTTCCTCCCATTTGTAGTACTTTCCTTTCTTGAACATCACGGAAACTTTAAATTCGCCACCACAAGCTTTTGTAACTTCCTCTGCTTATCTGACGTCTTTTTTAAATTGATTATTTAACGATGTTGTATCAACTACTAGGTTATTTAGCCTCGATGGTATTGGTGATAGTGAAATGATATTTGGCGACATGAGGTTGAGGATTCGCCATAGATTACATTACATTCGCCTTACAATTGGGGAAAACCTCGGAAAAAACCTCAACCTGGTAACTTGTCCCAATCAGGATTTGAACCCGGGCCCACTCATTTCATGGTCAGATGTGCCTACCATTACTCCACAGCAGTGGACCGAACATGGGTTATGTACAGTTACCCTTAAAAGGAATGAGACGACTCTTGGTCGTCGGAAGTTAAAGTTCTACAGCGCGGTTCACTCGATATCGACGTAACAATAAATACCATGACATATACAACAAGAATTGTTACAAGGACCACAACAAGGACAAGGACCAGAATAAGAATCACGAAGAAGATAGCGATTTAAGGCCACGATTTCACAACATAGCTCGAGTTACAAAATATCATTGCTTCTCTGTACCGAATGGCAAATGCCTGCTAAGGGATCTACATTCTGGACTGCTGCTGTCACTGTCTTGTCTCGGTAGCTCATATAGTAGCATGTCGGTTCTACTATATAACCGAAACGTCTCGTGTTCGATCCCGGGTAAAACTTTTTTTTATTGAGGTGTAATTAATTTCTTCACAGTTCCTCGATTGACTAATTTGTCGAAAAATATGGAATAATTTATGCCCAAATTCTGGGTCTTACAAGTGGGCTGAACCTCGTCAAAAAAAATCTTACTTGGAAGTTAAAAGTATTCTTCCTGAAACAATAATCATAAGAAACAAAACGAGACCTGTTAACTTAAAATCTTGTCCACATGCCATCAGCTTCTATTACAGCTCTAAGTCAATCCGGCATGGATGTCACGAGATTGTGGAAAAGGTTCTGATCCTCGGCGAGATCTTCCCAGGTGTCAACAACTTGATTCCACAATTCGTCTCGATTTCGAGGGCGTCGGTGGGCATAGGTGGCTACTCTGTAGTGACATAAACATAGATTATCTCTCGGAACTTTTCCGTAAAAGTAAATTAAATTCACTCCTTGAAACTGACAACCTTAGTTGTAGCGTAATTTTCCTACCAGCATACAAGCTGAAGTAGCACAGCCATTGATAAAAGTTTTGTACACAGAATTAGACCGAATTTCTATTCGACAGAATCTATAATCAATGACTTTTCTGAACATGATAAACAAATCCTAAGTGTTTCCAATGTCACTGAGCAATTTCAAGTATCTAGTGATTATTTACATTTATGTCTACAATATGAATCTTGGAAAAACGTATATGATACTGGTACTACTGGTATTAAGGGTAAATGTATTGTATCTTTCACTTAATTTCAGAATCACTTCAGTGGATGTTCTCCACTGAATGTTGTGAAAAAAATCAAAATTAAAAAAATGTAGATAACGCAGGGACTTAAAAATCTAATGTATTAAAAAGAAGAATGTCTATGTAATGAGCTGAAATGTAATCATCCTCATGTTCTTAAATACTACAAGAAGTACAGTGTAATTTATCAAAAATAATGAAAGAGGGAAATAGAATACATTTGAATAGAAAAGTACAAAATTCAGATAATGCAATTAAAGCTATTCGGAATATTATTAAAGTTAAACTTGTAGATATTCTAAGAAAGAAAATATTTTTTCATTAAAACAAGTGATTATAAAGTAGAGGATTCCAAATCTATTGCAAATTCTTTTGACGTCTTATAGTATATGGTACAGAAATATTATTGACAACTTAAACATTAAAGATTTTCCAAAAGATACTGCAATTGGTTACTTAACAGTTGCATTTAATAATTAGTATTAATATATGTAATTAGTCAATAACTGCAACATTGCTTTTTCATTCAATCAAAACATGAATAAAATTGAATGCACATTAAATTAAACACTATTGGAAACACGTAGATAAAATAGTTAAAATCAACTGAAGGGGTGAGAGTGAAATAATCCAAAGCCACACTTTTGACAAAAAGTGTTTTGTGCGAGTGCATTTCTTACACATATGGGAAAGCTACTAATAAAATATTGTAATGATTACTCAGCAAATGACATAGCCTAGGACTCTAAACCCTTGTAAAAGTTTGTCTGTGTGGCTTAGGAATATTTTTAAATTTCATTTTAATTGTTAGTTTTTAATATATATGCATTTACATTGTATATGTGTGTATGTAAATGCATTCACTAGATTAAAGTTTATAATATTATAACTTGTAATTTTGTATTGTCTGTGATCAGTTTTAATTTCAGGACATTGTAAAACTCTATTTTAACGTTACTTAACTATTTCAACATTATTTAGACAAAAAAAATCGTTGACGTAGACTAAGAATCGAACTCGCTCTCTTCTACACAACAGGCAGAAGTCTTAGCGTCTGAGCTATTGAAACGACACGAAAGCTTTCCTTTCTTTGCGGAGTGTCGATCTAGTCATGAAGGTCCATTGTCGATTTTACTACACGATTTACGTATATATTTATATTTTATTTACGTAATATTATCATATGTTTTGCAGTATTTGAAGTGAATTTCGGAACGATGGTAGTAACAAACCAAATAGCCTGCATTTAAGTAACTCAATATTCGTTATCTTGTGTATCAGTGCTCTGGTCTCTGATCATGCGCAGTGTGTTACATCTGAGACTTGGGGAATATTCAATCGCCTCATCCTTTTCCAGGGAAACTGTACATTAATTCTTTTGACTTTCGGTAAGCTTTCTTAAGAATACGCATAAAGAAATGTAGTGCTTTCCAGGCTATCCTGGTAATATTAGTGACTTATTTCAACCAGTTTGTTTCGAAAATATATACAGTACCTAAGTGTTTACTTGTGGCACTGGTGATCCATTTAATTGGTATGTGAGACGAATTTAATTTTGTGTTGTACAGAAGGATATGTATTGATTTACTTTTGCTCACATTGATTTTAATTTTATTTGTTGTAGTCCAGTTTTCAATAACGTCAAGCTAGTTTTGCAAGGTGGTGATATAAGATTTATCACTAATTTTTTTCTATATATCATACAGTCATCCACGAATAACCTTGCCTGAGAAGTGGCATTTCTATTCAAATCCAGCAATAATTTTCAGTAAATATTTTTCACCGAGAAGCTATTATACATTTAATTTTACTTCTGAGACCAGTGAAATATATGCCAATTTTATTAGAAAGGTACATGTATAATTATCCAATAGCATGATGTTATCTGCAACAAAAACTAAAGGGCAAGAAAGAAAAGAAGAAAACATTAATGCTGTGGTTCTTAGAGTTCCATTAGAGTTACACGTTCATTGTCCACTGAAAGTTGTATTTCTCTATTGAAGTGTAAAAGAGAAACTCTCATAAATTATGTCAGAAACAAAGAAAGGCACCACCCAAATATGTGGGATAATTAATTTAATAATGTTATTACCGGGACTTGAAAAAAGCAATCATATATAATGGGTAGGGAAAAAATACTTTTTAATCGCGCTACTATAGTTTGACAATGCTGACTATTCAGAGTTTTGCCTGACAGGTGAGCTACCATAAATTCCTTGAAGTCCTAGTTATTACTGAAGCCAAATGTGTGTCTCTTGTCAAGAGTCCATTTTACTTATACTTGTTAAGACATCATTCATAGACTAGTTACCGCTTTCAGTTTTGATACTAAATACATTGAAATTAATCTATTATTATTCATCCTATTTATACATTTATATTGAATGATTCGGTCTACCTTCATAACACATCTCATCAACAATACTCGATAAAGAGTTGAATTAGCTTCCATGCTGCGTTGTATTTATTTTGTAATGTTCCTATAGCAGAAATATTAAATAGAAATTCCTTAAAACAGATTTATATTCACTCCTATGCCTTTATATACAATACCAGTACATATATTGTATTTCTTAAGATTTGGTTACTTTATAAACAGTATGTTAGTGCAAGAACTCTTTTTTTCATATTTAATAATTCTGGCATGTGTCAATAAATATGCTTGAGAACTCTGTCTCTCTGAATTACTCTTTACTAACTGGAAACATATTCCAAATTTATATTTTAAAAAAGTATTAAAATATCCTCACAATTTAGAGCATAACAATTCCCGAAATAATCATCCTACATTAAGATTAAGATAAAAATGATTCAATCAATCGCTTGTAAAAATACCTTTATGGTCCTAATAAATTAAGAAATAATTTACATCCAACAGATTTATTTTAAAATGGCCTGCAGTTATTATTTTGAATTTTATTGTGCCTTAATAAATTGAGTTAATGTACAATAAAATTTCATCAAGTTTCAAACAAAGTAATTCCATCTTTCCAACAGGGGGACAATAAATACTTAAAGTAATGTTAAACTCGAAAAACTTATTGATGCAACTTAATTTCATATTCTATACAACTGGCACCAAAAAAAAAGTGTCCTATTGTTCATACTGATTCAAGATGAATAGTTTCTTAGTGTTTGTCCATTCCAATTTTTTATTGTCCTTTCCATTTCTATTTCTCTCATTTTTAGTAGGCACTTCACATGTAGTATATGTTTTACTTTAATACATATAATGACCATGAAGATATTTGGATATGTCTTACAAAATTCTTGCTGAAGACCACTGTGGTAACATTCTGCCGCATCTGTAGTTTGTACATTTTGAAATTTTCGTGCTTCAGCTCAGAATTCAGGCGGGAGAGTGGAGGTTGATGTGCGAATGTAGTTTTCCAGAATATAATAATATTCAAAACATTCTCTAATAGGAGGGGCCTCTGATATTAGCTCTGCAAAAAATCTGATACTGGTACTTCTGTTGGTGGCGAATAAGAAAGAACGAAATATAAAAATTTTTAACCACTTTCGAATTTTAGGTGCTTTGTGTCTCAGCTGCTGGTTTGATATACTGTTTGTTTCCTTTAATTTTCCAGAGCAAAAACTGTCCTAAGCGAAATTTACACTCTGTAATTTTAACACTGGGAACATTTATTTTGGCAGCATTGTGTGATGCTATTTCATAATATAACAAGAGCTTTGAAATGATTAACTGCTAACTACTACCTGGGTGAAAGTAGCACTGAAGCGGTTCCTGTGATTTCTGAAGTGAAAACCGTTCAATTTATAAGGATTTTTTTTGTAGAGATGCAGTTGATTGTATATGCAAGGTGTAAAAGTGCCTAAACTAACTGACCCCAGTGCTGTCATGGAGGCCACACGAGGCCATATATCGAATGGAACCTACAAATTTTTTTAATTAATCGTATGGGGAAATGAAAATTTTGTCTGTAAGGAGCCATACGGCATATGGGTGCCTAAGGTTTATACGTGGAGATCTATACAGATCTTAGATCATCTCTTGCTGTTCCTACTGTACCTACCGGTATTTTGTTTGATGGTCATAAACAAAAAATTATCCACCTATTTTCAGCACTGGAATCCACAATTATATAAAATAATGGTTGAAAAACGAGAAGTGCTGCAAATATACACTCCAGGATTGATCGAGACAAGTGTGCATCAATGGTGGTGCTACATGGTGTATTCTTTAAATCAAACTTGTACAATTAAATTGTAAAGCAAAACAATTTTACTTCTTCTTTAATATTAAAAAAATAATAATTAAATGACAATTGGAGAGATAGAGAGAGGAGAGTAAAATATATTTCAAGGGAGAAAACAAGGGGTGGGGTGCATGGCCAAGAAAAAAATTACCATGACAGCACTGACCAAATCTAACCAGTTACAGACGTTGTATGCAAGGTGAAGAAGCTGAGTATGAAGGAAACTACCTCAGCGCTAATCAATATTTTCAGGTATAACTCCCTGCAAAAATTTGATTTGAATAATTACTAGGGAAAAATTGTTGCGGGGCCGGGCATCGAACCTGGGACCTTTGGTTTAACGTACCAATGCTCTACCAATTGAGCTACCCGGGAACTCTACACGGCACCGATATATTTCAAGGGAGAAAACAAGGGGTGGGTTGCATGGCATGGTGCAGCGCTAGTTTAATTCTTATAGATGAACTATATATATATAAAGAACTTCAAGTGTCAACATTGTCTCAAAGGTTTCTGTGTAACAAACTTCATTTAGAAATGTCCATCTGCGATTATGTTAACTGCAGAAGAAGGAAGAAATATTGTCGTAATATGAAGTTACTCAAATTTTCAATGAAGGACAAGGAAAGGCTACAAAAATTATTTTTGATTTCACCCTTATAAATTGAACGATTTTCACTTCAGAAATCACCGTAACTACCTCAGCACTAGTTTAAGTAATTTAAGGACCAGTATAAATGAAATTTGATTAAAGTGAGAAAGAAATTTGTAAGGGAGGCGATCAGGAGGGATTGAGGTTGTCTACAAATTCGTTACAAACAACTATTATAGACTATTTAATTTGACTAACGATGATTTGTAGAGAGCAAAATACCTACAGTAGGGTAAAGAATCTAAATCAGTACGTTTATGAGAACGGATATAAAAGTGTCAGGAAAATAACAGAATTACCGTATATTGCAATTAACTCTGCATTGGCAGAGAAACCGCACAGGGTATCGTAAATCTGCCGAAAATTTGAAAATTGTGTAAAAAAAAATGCATTCAGAGCGAATTTTCCAGCCTGGCATCATCTCGCCCACGTTATGGACATAATTGAATACCGTAAGACTGATATGAAACGAATACTAGAACAATTTGTTAACCAAAGACGATGTTCAGTATTTATTTAACAACATACAGAGCAAATAAAAACACAAACGCATATTCTAGCAATAGTGCAGATGAAAAGAAAATGATTAGTACGACCGCTTATTCGTAAAAAGAACACTGCCAGCTGTGTAGCCTACATGAAGCAATATATCAGGCCTACGTTATGAACACGTTGAATTTAATGTGGACGAGAAACGTACAGTTATTATTTATCTGCTTCCATATCGCATCATAAAATACACCTGTAAAATGAAAATATGTAGGCCTAACAAAGAGGAAACATGTTTGGGGGGAGGGAGTTGTAATTCTTCCCCTATCGGATAAATTTCAGGAGAGGAATACCTGCTTTTCCTTCATATTAAAAAATTGTAATCTTGTGTTCACAAAATAAATTAGTGCCTTTTCGTGAGCATCATGATGTGCATTCAACAAACGCAGACAAATCTGCTCTTTTTAGTATTTTGTGATAATTGTTGCTAGTGAGGTATTGTATACTGAAAATTAAAAACAATTAGATATCGTACATCAAATGATGACAGATTATATATTGAACGCAAACAACATTATATCAGCCATGTACCAAAATGTCATCTATGTGTGTTGATGAATTTGGGTAAAACAAGCTTCTGTATGCTACAATTTAGCAACACATCAAAGTAACATAACCTCACATTACAATGAGAAAGAAATTTGGAGGTGGCATGACGTAAAAAAGTCATCCCACAGTCGTATTACTCTATGTACTTTTCAGGTACTCTGCCATCTAGTGTTGGTTATTGCAAGAACATTTCTCGACACTAGCGACGCATAGCGTCCATTATTTTCCAGTTGCGTCCAAATTTAATATAAGTTTGGCTGATCTGTTTTATATATGATCTAGGGTCATACACAGTACACTTATATGGCTACTTCGTCCTCGAATGAAAATGCAAATTAGCTATATAGTAATAGTAATAATAATCCGAATATTATAAAACTGACACATTCTGTAAATAATGGATATTAATAGTATCTGTTTAAAACTGTCATATTGGCAAAACTTATAACCAAAGAACTTTCGAAACCAAAGAGTTTTGTACTGGTAATTTTACAAACTCTGTGATCGAAATACAGCCAGCGCTGTCCTGACCACATGCGGCAAACTATGGAACATCTATGAGCATCCAACATCTATCATTTGAGTTAAACCCCCCTGGACGCGACGGTCGGTTTGCCAACATTATAAGGAAACACATAAGAGTTAGTGGGGATGCTAACTTGTAGGCGCTTCTCTTTAAACTTTATTAAGTTACTTCATAATGAACGCATTTCCTACCCATAGGTCTACACATCGTATAAAACTTTAACTATACAAGGATTGCGAACTCTAGTGCCGTTAAACATTACGAAGGTGATGTTTGTCCTAACCGTTGTATCTGAAGCATATCATTTTTCTTACTGTACCACTGATTCCTTTTGTAGAAATGCTGATAAATGCTGAATATAAAATGAAACGAAGGAATCTACAAGGGAAATGAAATTGTTCAATGTCAAGTCAAAAACAAGATCATTTATGTGACATGTGCAGTATGCCTGTTCAGAATCTGCTTACGTTAGAATATATTTTCTGTGCTTCTTGAGTTTAACTAATTCAGCGAAAATTCCCACTTGTCGAAATAATTTTTGTTACCTTATAGGAGACACCACCTCATTCTAGTGCCGAGGTCATGGAAAGCATGGGGCTCTACCTCTATGCCCCCCAAGTGCCTTCATGGCATGTTACGGGGATACCTTTACCTTTACCTTTTACCTTATAGGAGACCACTAGCGTAGCTCCGGGGCAAAGAGCGGGTCTCATGTTTGGAAGGCTGCGCTTGGACGGGGATCCAAATCCCACTTAGGCTGATTATTTGATGGGATTTTCTGAGGTTTTCTCCAACTGTAAAGCAAATTCAAGTACTCCAATTATTGTACATCCTCAGACTCATGTCACTTTCTTGACGCTTGATAGCCGTACGTACAGCATCATTAAAATAATCGAGTAAAAATGAATCTCACAGAATAGATGTGTTCGTTCAGAAGTATTCACATCTTGTGATCGATGCATAAGAAGTTACTTTAATGCAACTGCTTAAATTAAAAAAAAATGGTAATGCTGAAATTAGTAATTAAATGCGATATTTTAACAAAACTAGATATTATATAATATTATATTCTGTTCAAACATTTTATGTACATAGTTATTTCTCCATTATTTTGGAGATACAGTTTAATAAGTCTAATAATACATTAATCATATAAATTAAGTTAAATATGACATTCTAAACACACAATAATAATTTCAAATTTATTACTATGTTCAATGCTTTCCGGCACTAATCCAATACACTAAATTTGTGCATTCTTAGCAACATTTTAGGTTTTCCATTGTTTTTATTTGGCACTTCATTGTTTTTTTCTGATTTTTACAGTTGATTTAATACGGGTAATCTGATCATGTTCTTTCGGTGTCTGTAAGAGATTAAATACAACGGGCAGACATTTAATAATTATTGTAAACGTGTTTCTATTTGCACATATGTGTTCTCGTAACTTATAGCGTGCACATTTTCATATCTCTGGAAGTCTTGCATTTTTATCTCTTCATTTCTGCTTGCTTGGTAACTGCTGTACTCGCAAACGGGGTTCTGGTGACGAAGGTGGTGACAAAATCACAATGTTAGTACGGACGTAGTAATATTACTAACATCAGGTAGTTCTTCATAAGCTATGAAGTATACACCTTACTCTTCTTGATACGACCTTGTCAAGTTTGCGACGGAGGCGTATACAGTACCTGGCCACATTATTATAATCACTCACATTTTTACTATATTTTACATATTACTTCCTCATTTGAACTCTGGTTTCCTTTCTTAAGCAGAATTCATATTACATATTTAATTTTTAAACAATATTAAGTGTAATTACAATTATAACAATGTTAATTCAAGAAATATTGATAAATAACCAACCACACCTCATTTTTACAGAAATTTCAGTATTTCGTACGACCTCCTTTGGCTTTAATTACAGCTTCAATTCTCTTTGGCATGCTTACAATACACTTCTGTATTATTTCCTGGATCCTCTCATTGTGATTCCAAACATGTATCAGCCTTTCAATATGTCGAACTCTGGTAGTAATAAATTCTTTTGCCATCTCTCTTTTTACGAGGCTCCAGACGTTCTCAATGGGGTTCAAGTCCGGTGAGTTTCCTGGCCATGGCAAAAGTGGAATGTTTTTGGAAGCCAGAAATGTTTTGACTCTCCTAGCAGTGTGGCAAGGTGCACCATCGTGCATAAAAATATTTTTCTCCCCATTTGGGAACCACTCGTTCAGCTGAAGGATAAACCTGTTTTCCAATACCTGGACATATTGATCTTGTTTCATTGTTCCCTGAACAATGTAGAGTCGTCCTGAACCTTTGCTTGATATCACAGACCATATCATGACTGATATTGGGTGTTTAACTGGTTTAACCAGGCATCCAGGAGCAAAATTTTCTCCCTTTCGTCGACGAACAAAAATAGCTCTGTCCATCAAACACTGAAAGGTTGATTCATCGGAGAAGCAAACCTGAAAATTGTCAAAGAAACTGATAAAAAAAACTCTAAATTTTGTCTTTAAGTATTAAATACAGCATTTAATTTAGAGTTTTTATCAGTTTCTTGACAATTTTCAGGTTTGCTTCTCCGATGAATCAACCTTTCAGTGTTTGATGGACAAAGCTATTTTTGTTCGTCGACAAAAGGGAGAAAATTTTGCTCCTCGATGCCTGGTTAAACGAATTAAACACCCAGTATCAGTCATGATATGGTCTGTGATATCAAGCAAAGGTTCAGGACACTCTACATTGTTCAGGGAACAATGAAACAAGATCAATATATCCAGGTATTGGAAAACAGGCTTATCCTTCAGCTGAACGAATGGTTCCCAAATGGGGAGAAATATATTTTTATTCAAGATGGTGCGCCTTGCCATACTGCTAGGAGAGTCAAAACGTTTCTAGCTTCCAAAAACATTCCACTTTTGCCATGGCCAGGAAACTCACCGGACTTGAACCCCATTGAGAACGTCTGGAAACTCGTGAAAAGAGAGATGGCAAAAGAATTTATTACTACCAGAGTTCGACTTATTGAAAGGCTGATACATGTTTGGAATCACAATGAGAGGTTCCAGGAAATAATACAGAAGTGTATTGTAAGCATGCCAAAGAGAATTGAAGCTGTAATTAAAGCCAAAGGAGGTCGTACGAAATACTGAAATTTCTGTAAAAATGAGGTGTGGTTGGCTATTTATCAATATTTCTTGAATTAACATTGTTATAATTGAAATTATACTTAATATTGTTTAAAAATTAAATATGTAATGTGAATTCTGCTTAAGAAAGGAAACCAGAGTTCAAATGAGGAAGTAATATGTAAAATATAGTAAAAATGTGAGTGATTATAATAATGTGGCCAAGTACTGTATTCTGTTGTGAACCCTTTTCCTTGATGTTTTAACCATAATGTCTCACATATGGAATCAGTTTGCATAATATAACAACAACACAGCGTTTCATGTTTTGTTCTGATCTGACAGGAATTCATACAGATTTACACAGATTTGTCCACCTGGTTGGCGAGTTGGTATAGCGCTGGCCTTCTATGCCCAAGGTTGCGGGTTCGATCCCGGGCCAGATCTATAGCATTTAAGTGTGCTTAAATGCGACAGGCTCATGTCAATAGATTTACTAGCATGTAAAAGAACTCCTGCGGGACAAAATTCCAGCACATCCGGCGACGCTGATATAACCTCTGCTGTTGCGAGCGTCGTTAAATAAAACAACATTGTACACAGATTTAAACCAACGCTCTTATTGCGAAATGTAGATTTGGTCACATTTTTACGAACCTATTCTACTTCTTCAGGTGTGGTTCTAAAAGTATTTTGTTGGTTTGTGTCTACTGTCGATTTCATTATAGTTAATTCTGTGAGAGGTGGTTGAGTTTTAAAGCAAGAAAGCAGAGAATTGTCATTGTTAAACACGTAGGGATGAATAATTGGTGCAACAGGACAAATAACATTATTTTCTGTTGTATGAAAATGAAGATCCTGGTAGTAAAGTACCGGTATATTTGATTCCATAGAATTCGCTTTTGCGATGTAGAAATCACAATTTTCGTTTTCAGTGCTCTTTGGTTCTATAAGTATTGAATTCACTAGTATAGAATCAGGTTTATTCGGAGAATGTTTAACGAATGGGCTATCTTTGATTGATATTTCGTCACACGTAAGAGAATCTGTAACGAGTTCATAATTAACCTGAGAATGCAATAGCCCTTTCATCTCCGATCACATATTTTCATTTCCATTCGCTTTAACTGCAGAAGTTAGTGTACCGCATGTAACTGTTGCATTTTTAAGCTGTGTCCATGCAAGTTAGACATTTGGGATGTATAACAATAAGGCACATGAGCATTCCAATTCTTGGCGTGTCTTTATGAAAAGCCAAATTGAATACATTTGTGTCTTTTTCAATGAAGTTCTTGTAGTATTGTTTTCCGAAATAATTGAATTCCTACGATTTTTGGCGAAAGTTTTTATAGAACTCGGTTTGCTTATATGTTGAAATTGGCTTGTAATATCTGAAGATAAAATATGGCGACGTTTTTCATCATAAAATTGTAAAGTATTCTGACTAGGTTTCTGCGATGTCAAATTTTTTGATAATATAGATTTTAACATTGAATCATATAATATGTCTTTGTGGGAGGGACTCTTGGCAAAAGTCAAACGAGAGGTACAGTGTGTAGGATGTCATACATAAATTTTGTATGAGGCTTATGTTCCCAATGCGGTCTCATATTCATGCAAGGAAAAGCATAATTTTTCGTATTCTCAGTCTTTTGTGTGTTTTGATCAAAATTACCTAACCCATTCTGTAACTGTGTCAACATAGAATATGATATGATTAATTAATATTACTTACTTACTTGCTTTTAAGGAACCCGGAGGTTCATTGCCGCCCTCACATAACCCCGCCATTGCTCCCTATCCTGAGCAAGATTAATCCAGTCTCTATCATCATATCCCACCTCCTTCAAATCCAATTTAATATTATCTTCCCATCTACGTCTCGGCTTCCCCAAAGGTCTTTTTCCTTCCGGCCTCCTAACTAACACTCTATACGCATTTCTGGATTCGCCCATACGTGCTACTTGCCCATCTCAAACCTCTGGATTTAACGTTCCTAATTATGTCAGGTGAAGAATACAATTCGTGCAGTTCTGTGTTATGTAACTTTCTCCATTCTCCTGTAACTTCATCCCTCTTAGCCCCAAATATTTTCCGAAGCACCTTATTCTCAAACACCCTTAACCTATGTTCCTCTCTCAAAGTGGGAGTCCAAGTTTCACAACCATAAAGAACAACCGGTAATATAACTGTTTTATAAATTCTAACTTTCACATTTTTTTGACAGCAGACTGGATGATAAAAGCTTCTCAGCCGAATAATAACAAGCATTTCCCATATTTATTCTGTGTTTAATTTCCTCTCGAGGGTCATTTATATTTGTTACTGTTGCTCCCAGGTATTTCAATTTTTCCACGTCTTCAAAAGATAAATTTCCAATTTTTATATTTCCATTTCGTACAATATTCTGGCCACGAGACATAATCATATACTTTGTCTTTTCGGGATTTACTTCTAAACCTATCTCTTTACTTGCTTCAAGTAAAATTCTCGTGTTTTCCCTAATCGATTTTGGATTTTTCTACTAACATATTCACGTCATACGCATAGACAAGCGGCTGATGTAACCCGTTCAATTCCAAACCCTCTCTGTTATCCTGGACTTTCCTAATGGCATACTCTATAGCAAAGTAAAAAGCAAAGGTGATAGTGCATCTCCTTGCTTTAGCCCACAGTGACTTGGAAACGCATCTGACAGAATCTGACCTATACGGACTCTGCTATACGTTTCACTGAGACACATTTTAATTAATCGAACTAGTTTCTTGGGAATAACAAATTCAATAAGAATATCATATAAAACTTCTCTCTTTACCGAGTCATATGTCTTTTTTAAATCTATGAATAACTGATGCAATGTACCTTTATACTCCCATTATTTTTCTCTATTACCTGTCGAATACAAAATATCTGCTCAATAGTTGATCTATTACGCCTAAAACCACACTGATGATCCCCAATAATTTCATCTACATACGGAGTTAATCTTCTCAAAAGGATATTGGACAAAATTTTGTACGACGTCAACAAAAGTGATATTCCTCGAAATGATTTATTGATATTAGTTCACAAAGAGTACACACTTAGTAAATTAAAAATGATCTCTATACAAAATTAGTTAGACATAATAAATATGCAATTTCCTAAACTAATTAATTTATCGCAAATCTCCGTAATTTATTGTTCAAACTTGCATTTACGTCTGTTTTTAGTGCGTGTTTAAACCAATCGTGATAACCATTAAAACTTTAAAACTTATTTATCTGCTCCTTTTCGCAATTTTCTACCATAAACATTTTAAATCATTTTTTTACTTTAAACATCTAGAATTATTCTATAACTTTATATTTATGTTTAGTTATAGGTTCACTTATGCATGTTAACTAATTATTCCGTGTCATCATACTGCATCCAGGTTAGCAGTTGTTGACACTGACACATAGCCAGCACACTGCAATAGCTGAATCAGTCTTTTTCAGTGAGTACAGTAGGTCAGTCTAATTTCCTGCTACCTGCATGTCAGCAAGTTATTTGCTTATTTTCACATCTTGCAGCAATATCAATTACAGTTACAACATTCTATTCCATGCTCACATTTTCGTTTAATTCTATTATACTTTTATTAAATTTATTTTATGTGTAATCTCACTGAAATTTAAAATAATGAATATACAAATCAGTTTGATGTTGTCTTTATAAACAAAGAATTTTACTACTAAATACATCTTTCTTGTTCAGATTAATGTTGTTAGGTCAAGATAGAATATGAGATTTTATCGTCCACATACTGTAGCTTTTTTTGTTATGTGTAGAACTACGTAGACAAATGCTTTCGTTCTCTATTGTCATATTCCGTATGTCCGGACTTTGTCTTGTAAGTTCACATCTCATCTGATCAGAAATTTGACTTGTATTTTCATGAAAGTGTCATATGAATTCACAGTGACTGGATGATAGTCTATTAATATCGTTATCGTTGATCACTTTTTAATTAATGAAGTCAGAAGTTTGTGAAAGAAAACGTTGTCGTTTTGATGTACATGGAATTTCGAGTTCATCAGTTTCTTCTGCAGTGGCTGATATGTTGAAAGTTCCTCGTAATCTCCTTCTTTTTCCAAATATTCCTGTTCGATAGCGAATTCTAGACGTCTTGTAAAGGGGACTGGTATAGCGACATGACACAGTATTGTGCGATGTTTTTGGTTTGTTCCTACTATACAGTGGCGAAAATAGGGAAACAGTTTGATGTGTTGTTCGATACTTCAGATCTATTTAGAGAGCAGCTAACATTCATGACTCGCGAGTTGTAATATACGAGGATCACTTCAAAAATAATGCACATTTTTTAAATTCAATTTTTATTCTACGCCATTGTAACTTATGGAGGCCATAGATATATCTTTCCCGCATATTTCAAATTTAATTTACGTCGTTTCCATAAGTGGCACCATGATAGCATTCCTTCAAGGTGGTTGGTGTTGTTTTTATTGACAAAGCTGGCTTTGAGCCAGAGGCCGTTTTAGGATATTTTACGCGCAGGACGCCCTCTCCAGCCATTGTACATAAATAACAATAAAAATATATTTACACATACCGGTATGAGACTATTTCTGGCACAAGTGCCAGTAAGTGTGTGAGTGCAGTGATTGATTCCTTTTATCTTGGTGTAGGCCTAATTTGTTAATTTGCCATATTTGTAGGGAACTAGTTAGTAGGAATATAATATACATATACATAAGGAATGGTGAACGGGAGAAGATTTCGATGCAAAAGATATCAGCTGATAGACAACGTTAAGATATTATATGGGGAGATTAAGAGGAAAGCAAGAAATTGGGAAGAATGAAAAATGCTGGGTTTGCAGTTAGAGACCTGCTCTTGGGCAGAACACTACATACATACATACATACATACATACATACATACATACATACATACATACATACATACATACATACATACATACATACATATTTTTTGTTGAGATTTTTAAGTTTCCCCTTCCGGTGGCAGAAGCGTCGGAATGGTTATGGAGACTTTCATGTGTAGAGTTATTTTTATTGATCTGCCTCTCTGTGCTATCGTGTGTCTTCTCAGACAGTATTCAAATTTCCAACATGTGTTTGCGGTTTTGTTTGTGTGTTTTAGTTTGGTGGTTGGGGCTGGTGGTAATTGTAGAGAAGTGTCTCCAGTGTTGTTCTGTTGTTTGTGTTCGGCGGATTTGTGAAGATGTGTTGTGTATATACGCGATTTACTGCCTAATGTGTGTACTTCCTATTTATGTTGTTTAGATGTGTGAAGAGTGGCTTCGTTTTTGTCGTAGTATAAACTGTGTTGTTTCTGGTGCGTCTGTGCAAGTCGAAGATTTGGAGGAGAATTCTTCTTTCTCGGGCTTCGAATTTTGAAGGGGTCGTTGGAGGGGATTGTGTGAGGAAAATGGAGAGATGTATGCATAGGGAACGAACCAATGCTTTGTATAGGTTGAGGAGTGTTTCGGTTATACAGCCAGGTCGATTGATGCCACTTAGGTAGGTTATTGCTCTGGTGGCTGCGTTATATTTCATCCAGATTTCTTTAGCTACTTCGGTCCAGGAGAGTTTGGAGGTGAAGGGTATTCCTAGATATATGATATTTCGCTGGAGTGGAAGTTGAGTGTTGGCTATTGTGATTGGGTTGTTCTGGAGGACCCGAGTTTGGAGTTTTGGGCGGAAGACGCATATCTGTGTTTTGTCTGTGTTGACTGTGATCCGCCACGTATTGGTCCAATTTAAATACTGCCTGAGTGTTGCGTTTAGCAACTTCCTAGCGGAGGGGAGTCGGAGGTGTGTAGCCCAATATGAGACGTCGTCTGCATATTGTGCCAGTCCTACTAGCGGATTATTGGGGAGGGGAATCTCAGCCACATAGATGTTATACAGAATGGGAGATATGACACTGCCTTGGGGGACTCCAGCTTCTATTCGGAAGGTCCGAGAAAGTTCGTTCCTTCCGAGTCTTATCTGTCGTGTTCGGTTGGATATGAAGCTGGAGAGCCAGCATGTGATTTCGTGTGGCAGGTTAAGGATGTGAGTTTGTATTTTAGGGCGTCTATCCAAACAGTGTCAAAGGCTCTCTTAGCGTCTAAGGCAATAAGGACGCTGTAATGTCTACGTGTATAAGCCTCTTCAATGGGAGTAAGTACTCTTATCAGCTGGTCGTGTAGCTGCGCTCCCGGTCGGATTCCGACTTGAGTGGTCGGAATTAAATTGTGGTTGCGCATATAGGCGTGTAGTCGTAACAGTAGAACTTTATCCATTAATTTGGCTAAGTTGTTGTCAAACTGACATTTAACAGAAGGAACGTGCTGTTATCGAGTTCGTGTTCTGTGAGAAAGACACAGTGGGAAACATTCACAAGAGGTTAAAAAAGGTGTATAGATATGCTGCTGGTCGATCATAGTACGATTCATCGATTGGCAAGCAGATTATCTAGTGAAATAGAACACATAATTATTCGGGATATTCCTCGCAGCGGCAGACCCTGCACTGCATGAAGACCTGACAATGTGCAGCGCGTTAATGACATGGTTGTGGCTGACAAACGCGTAACAATGAAAGAATTATCACTCCAAATTGGAATAGGAGAAGCAAGCGTGTGCAGAATTTTGAAACAGTTGGGGTTAAAAAAGGTTTTTGCCATGTGGGTTCCGAGGATGTTGAAAGAAGCACATAAAGAAACCCGAAAACAGTGTGTAGCGAATTTTTTAGTGGAGATGACTTTCTTGCAAGAGAATGGTGGAGATGACTTTCTTGCAAGAGAATGGTGGAGATGACTTTCTTGCAAGAATTGTGACAGGAGATGAAACATAGCTCCACCATTTTGAGTCGGAGACAAAGAAGCAGACAATGGAGTGGCATCATGCAAATTCATAAAGAGGAAGAAATTCAAAACTGCGCTTTCGGCAGGAAAAGTTAGGCTGCTGTGTGGACATCATATCACATGGAACCACCATTAATTCTGACGCGTATGTGGCAACTCTCAAGAAACTTCAAGCTCGACTGAGTCTGGTAGAGTTTTCGGGTAGCTCACAAGGAAGTATCACACCCTGCATGTCGAAACTTCCCTCGAAACTTTGGTGACATAACCGATGTGCTACGAGACGACCACGTGCAAAATATTAGCTGTCTGTTTTCATTGCAAAGCCCCGAAATAAACCCCGGAATTATGCATTTAAGCATTAGGGAAGTAGATACTAGTCGCTACAGGTTGGAATGGACAGCACTTCCTGTGTGCAAGCCAGTGGAGCTGTGGCAACCAACAGCGAACAGAAGCACATGAGTCAAGGTCAGTAACACAACGGGGTTAATGTTGAATGAATCCAGTATGATGTTGAGGATTGTGTAAGAAAGGAGTACTGTTGCAATTAGTTCCACGGAGCAAGACGTAAATTCGACTAATGTACTTGAGTTCACCACGAGTTATTTCCGTAACAATATTGTTTCGTCTTCGGGAAACATAAACGCGAAAGAAAAGGAAATGGCCCAGTTCAGTATTGAACTGACTGAAAGTAGTTGTAAAGGAGTGGACCGGTATGAAGGGGACAACTCTCGATATATGTGAAGGAAGTGATTATGATTCAAGTAATAGCAATACCGATCGCAAGATTCTTGCTCCTGCCACAGGTAATGTTGCAGGCCCGAGTTCGATATTCGAGTCAGACAGAAATCCCCAGAAGCCAGTGATACGAACAATCAGCCCCCTGCAAATCGTCCAGTTCAAGCTATGTCGTAAGTCCTGAAAAAAATGTAAATGTGGGTGTCAGCATTGACTACAAATGGAAAGCTGTGAAATTCTGGCTGAATGAATGTGGTAAAAAGCGTCATTCAATATCATACGTTCGCAGGAACTTCTGTCGAATTACATCAGAGCGACAACTACTGTATATTTATGGAAGAAACAGGTGAAACATATAACGACACATCCCATAGAACATAAAAAACTTATGTATGAGAAACTATTTGCTTGTTTTGAACATGCTAGAAGATCGTCGAAATGGTCCAGATTCCTCTTGGTACTATGGGAAAAACCCAACCGCTTTATTAGTTCTTCTTCCGGCGGTGGAAAGTCCTTTACCGCCGCTTATCAGAAAAAAATAGCGAAGCGCGAAGATATTCACGCCGAAGTTTTTCATAGTGACACCATAATTAAATTGCAATCCTTTATCTATTTTCAATTTTCATCTCCACGATTCCGGGATATAATAAGGTATTCTTGGTTTGCAAGCAGGTACACCACAGAAGGACCTCCTGAATTTGTAGTACCCGTCAAATATTGTCTTGAAACGATGAGAAAAACAATGTGAAGAATAGTGTCACAATGAAGTGATTTTTCATTGTGCATAGTGCCGAAAAGAATTGAGTTTTCAACATTCAATTAATACGAGTCACTTCTATCTCTTGTTTATGCTTCATTGACACCATGGGATGCGAGAGGGTTTACTCCATTTCACACGCGCACTCCACTCCGCTCGCCACTGAGACAGGATGTCCAACTGCGTTGCGTTATCGTCTGACCACAGAAGGATTCCAGCTTCGATTTCGGGGCCTTGCAGTGAAAACAGGGAGCTAATATTTTGCACGTGGTGTTCTCTTAGCACATCGGTTATGTCACTAACGTTTCGAGGCAAGTTTCATCATGAAAGGTATGATACTTCCCTTGTCAATTGGTAGAGCGTTGGTACGTTTAACCAAAGGCCCTGGGTTTGATATCCGGCTCCGGAACAATTTTTCCTTCGAAATTATTCAAATCAACTTTACAGGGAGTTATACCTGAAAGCTTGATTTGCATAATACACGTCACTGTTGGTTAGCAATTTAAGTCACACAGAGTCAGTGTGCACTCATTGTTGGTTTCTTGACGGTTGTCAGCCCACTTTGAGTCTGTGGATATAGAGGGAAAAATTGGATCGGAGTCTGGTAGAATTCCCGGGTATCTCAGTTGGTAGAGCGTTGGTACGTTTAACCAAAGGTCCCGGGTTCAATTCTCGGCTCCGGAACAATTTTTCCCTCGAAATTATTCAAATCAACTTTACAGGGAGTTATACCTGAAAGCTTAATTTGCACAAATGTATTCAATTTGGCTTTTCATAAAGAAACGCCAAGGATTGAAATGCTCATGTGTCTTATTGATATAGGCTACATCCCAAATGTCTAACTTGCTTGGACACAGCTAAAAAATGCAACAGTTACATAGGGTACACTAACTTCTGCAGTAAAAGCGAATGGAAATGAAAATATATGATCTGAAATGAAAGGGGTATCGTGTTCTCAGGATAATTATGATATTGTCGCCAATCGTTAAAAGGTAGTTACGTATAATGGTTTGGGAAGTTACAAGTGCATATGGCTTTTAAATACATGCAATGAAAACATTGCCATTTTAAAAGAAAAGTAGATGTTAAAATATGTGAAATAAAAGTAAGCATACCTTAAAGAAAAAATTTAAGGTGGTACTGCTCCTTCCTCCTTTTCTTTATTGAGTAAGACTGGTCTGCCGAATGATGTCCGGAGGTGACCCATCTATCTGCGACGGTAAAGGCATCCCACAAATTCAATGGCAGCCCATTAAGTTTAATTGTCATTAGAGACTGTAAAGTTTTCACCAACAAACGATTTCTTTGGCAGTTTTGATGCTAAGAGCAACGCTGAAACCTCGTTCACACGCGGCAGTTGACAGAGGCACTGAACGGACTTTCCGTATTAAGTTTTCCAGAATAGGCACAGCATTGAAGGTTAGAGAGCCTAACATGTAATCTCTCCATTGTGACACAGCAGTGTCACCATCCAAACCAAGCCAACTAGCTGCTTTATATACGTCAGAATTAGCGTACAAACTGCTTTTGCCGCCAATTTTATTTTCTTGAAAAACTGAGAAACACTTTATCACTTCACCTGAAGGAAACCTTCTTTCAAGTTCATTTATTAAACATTGAATTATTTGTCCTCTTATTTTGTTAAACTCTCTGTTTTCACCTTCCTCTTCAGGTTGAAGGTTACAGTATGTTAAGTAATTTTCTTTGCAAAGACTCAAATAATGATAATTTCTTTAAGAGTTTCTTTAAGAGTTTGTGTTGCGGAATTATGGTAATTTTATTTTCTATTTCAATGTAAGAAAGAGACTCTTTTTGTATTGTTGTACTAATTAGAGACAGAACACATGATATATCTAATAAGAAACCCAGCAATAGAATATTTTTTCTCAGTGAAAGCTTTTTATAAAGCCCTCTACTTAATAATTCACGTCTTTCAGATTCTATTCTAAGTTTAGGAACTGCATGATACAACGAAAACCTTTGAACACTGCCAACAAAGCATCCTTCTCACTAGAAATCCAACGAATATAAGACAGCTTTTTCACTTGCAGATAACTCGTGATGCCTATAGCCGCCGCAATATTTTTAAGTTTTTCAGAAGTTCATCTAGCAAGCTTTCAAAGTTATGAACAGCATTGACGTCACTAAAATCTGTTCAGAAACAAGGACCATCCAATGACTCATACAACGTACACTAATCAGGTGTGGAGATATGTTTCTCCTAATTCTAGCTACAACACCTTCTTTCCTACCAGTAAACAATGCCACTCGGACTTAACCAAATCCTACAATTAATATTAGAGGAGAAATATTCGCTCCGACGCCGGGGATCGAACCCGGGTCCTTGGTTTTACGTACCAAGCTCTCTGACCACTGAGCTACGCCGAATTCAATCCACAGCACCGGATCGAATTCCTCTCCTTCAATGTTTCCCTTTGTGGCCTTACTCCTAGTTAGGCATATATATTGACAATGTTATGGATTCATTAATTTGTCCTACAGAATAATCTCTGTAATGTTAACAATTAATATTTGAGGAGAAAAATTCTCTCCGGCGCCGGGGATCGAACCCAGGTCCTTGGTTCTACGTACCAAGCGCTCTGACCACTGAGCTACGCCGAATTCAATCCAAAGCACCGCATCGAATCTTCCTCCTTCAGTGTTTCCCTTTGTGGCCTGACTCCAAGTTGGACATCTATGTTGACGTATATGTCTAGTATCAACTGTCATTATACTAGGACCGCACTCAGTTGAGTGATTTATTTGGCCGGGATTCCGCAGTTATGATGCACTGCTAGCTATGAGAATATTATGGATTTATTAATTTGTCCTACAGAATAATCTCTGTAAAGTTGACAATTAATATTTGAGGAGAAAAATTCGCTTCGGCGCCGGGGATCGAACCCGGGTCCTTGGTTCTACGTACCAAGCGCTCTGACCACTGAGCTACGCCGAATTCAATCCACAGCACCGCATCGAATCTTCCTCCTTCAGTGTTTCCCTTTGTGGCCTAACTCCAAGTTAGGCATATATTTTGACGTATATGTCTAGTGTCAACTGTCATTATACTAGGAGTGCACTCAGTTGAGTGACTTATTTGGCCGGGATTCCGCAGTTATGATGCACTGAAGGAGGAAGATTCGATACGGTGCTGTGGATTGAATTCGGCGTAGCTCAGTGACCAGAGCGCTTGGTACGTAGAACCAAGGACTCGGGTTCTATCCCCGGCGCCGGAGCGAATTTTTCTCCTCAAATATTAATTGTCAACATTACAGAGATTATTCTGTAGGACAAATTAATAAATCCATAATATTCTCATAGCTAGCAGTGCATCATAACTGCGGAATCCCGGCCAAATAAGTCACTCAACTGAGTGCGCTCCTAGTATAATGACAGTTGACACTAGACATATATGTCAAAATATAAGCCTAACTTGGAGTTAGGCCACAAAGGGAAACACTGAAGGAGGAAGATTCGATGCGGTGCTTTGGATTGAATTCGGCGTAGCTCAGTGGTCAGAGCACTTAACTCGTAGAACCAAGGGGTTCGATCCCCGGCGCCGGAGCGAATTTTTCTCCTCAAATATTAATATATGTTGACGTTTATGTCCAATGTCAACTGCAATTATACTAGGGTCGCACTCAGCTCAGTGACTTGTTTGGCCGGGATTCCGCAATTATATGCACTGCTAACTATGAGAATATTACAAGTTTTTTTCCTTCCCACCCCTACAGAACAATATCTGTGATATTGACAATTAATATTAGAGGAGAAAAATTAATTGTCAATATCACAGATATTGTTCTGTAGGATAAATTAATAAAAAAAAAAGTCTGTAATATTCTCATAGTTAGCAGTGCATATAACTGCGGAATCCCAGCCAAACAAATCACTCAGCAGAGTGCGCCCCTAGTATAATGGCAGTTGACATTGGACATAAACGTCAACATTATCCCTAACTAGGAGTAAGGCCACAAAGGGGAACATTGAAGGAGAGGAATTCGATCCGGTGCTGTGGATTGGATTCGGCGTAGCTCAGTGGTCAGAGCGCTTGGTACGTAGAACCAAGGACCCGGGCTCGATCCTCGGCGCCAGAGCGAATTTTTCTCCTATAATATTAGTAGTAGTGGTAATAGTAGACCTAGTAGTAGTGGTAATAATAGGCCTAGTAGTAGTGGTAATAGTAGGCCTAGTTTTGGTGGTATTAGTAGGCCTAGTAGTAGTGAAACCTAGTCAGTGGTAGTAGTAATAATAGACCTAGTAGTAGTGGTAATAGTTGGCCTAGTAGTAGTGGTCACAGTAGACCGAGTAGCAGTGGTGATAATAGGCCTAGCTAGGCCATCAGCTATATTTTCACTAATTTCTTTGCATTTAATACAACCAAAAACTAGAAGTACATGCTGTACAAAACGGAAATTACATGATTAATTAATTTATTGTGAAACAAAACAGTTGTAGACAGATATAGTCTGCGGATTTTCTTATGCACTCTGCTATTATAATCCACTGTAAAGTAATGGCACCTAACCCTCACATACATAGTTGAAATCAACCTTATAAACCTGATTAATGTGTTTCTGGAAAAACTTTATCCAAGAAATATTCCGACATTCTGTAAACACAAGCAAAGGAGGAACTCCATTTGGAACATTCTTCCAAATATTAAGATATGCATGCTTTCCTGGGCATCCTACAATAGTAGCTATGTTCGAACAAATATTTGCGGCGCAGTATTTCACTATTTTCTTATTATTTCCCTTCAAGTGTACTTACATTTATTCGTACTCCTCAATAAGCATGAACTGCTTGCACTCCCGGCGAAGCATCAACTCCCATTAATGGCGGCCGAACAGCGGTTCAATTTTGCACGCGAAACTAGCGCCGTTGGTGTCTCTAGTTATATATTACAAACTCTTTGAGCGTATTCCGAATCTCACCGGTGAGCAATACGATGGCATCACGGTGTTCCGAATTCCACCGATGACGTCATTGATGCTCCACCGGTGTCGCACCGGTGCCATCAACTTGCAGAGGTGGTGGCAGTCTCCATCAGCCGCCATCAGTGAATCTGATTGGTTCTTGTATAGGGCGGGAATTAGCAGACGAATAACATCGTGCACTGTTGTGTCATGGCGGTGTGTTCTGCTTTAGTTCTGCTGTATTGTTTGTAATGTGCACAACGTAAAAGCAATATGTTAATGGCTTATGAGCGAACATGTCAACGGACCAGTTATTACTACTGGTTCAAGAAATAAATTGTTTATGCTATCTTTTCTTTGAACGAGATGGAAGTACGAAAATTTCGCAAAATTTTGCTAGCGTTGCACAGAAAACAACATGTACAGTCGCCATGACAGCATTGATTCTTCCAGCAGTTTTGTTCCTTATTTCGCTGCAACGTGACGTCATTGATGCCACCGGTCCGGTGAGATTCGGAATACGCAGTTTGGTTTCTACCTTCGAGCATTAGTCCCTATCGAGCCGCTACCACGCCGTAGGGGAGAAAGGAGAAATATGTTCCCAAATAGAAGCAGCAGAAAGCCGCCATTTGTTAGGTAGAAAACGCGCGGGATTTCAAAACCGCTATTTGAATACGTGTTGTATTGCGTATCCGGAAGCTAAATGTTTTTGTTTAAAGGAACAATACTTCCTTTGCGAGATACCTTTAATAACGTGTCTCTACTGTCAGCAGAGCTGATATATTTTCTGCGAGGGAAGTCGGGATATCAGAAGCTCACCTAAGACATTAGACTTGTCAACAATTTAGCCTATCATACGATTTATAACAGTTTTATGTAAAGTAGTGTTCGCGTGCTTTTTAATGTAATAGGCCTATTCGCCTCCGTGAGAAACACTAAAATACGAAGGACACACAGTACAGTGAACACTACAATAATTTTTTTCTTTTAGTAACCGCGAATAGCCTATGTTTTAATAATTTGCTAATAAATTAATTTTGGAACCGGTACTGCAACAGTTTCACTATCTGACTATGATTCCATGTTTAAACATAGTTCACTAAACTATAGAATGTAGCAATTGTAGGTCTCTGTTATTAGTGTAAAGTACAATATCAAAACGCTATCTTTCTTGCCAGTTAACGCACTCGAAATACATAATGTTTACTAATTGCGAGAACAGCGACTATGGACTGGAACGGAATAATCAACAATGCGGTACAACTAGAAGAAGTAGGCCTATTATTTTGCGAGTTTAGTTGTCTTACGGCAATCAGCTGGGCTACCTCATACACTTACTAAATATCCGCAGGTTATCTCTGTGCTTACAATGTTACCATTTGAGTCAATATATAAATAAAAATATCGGATAATAGGAAATACAGACTAATTTGTTTAAATATGTTCAAGGCTAATATCTGTAAAATCGAGATTTTTGTCAATTCCGACTCCCTTTAATCGGGACTCAACCAGGAAATTGGAAGAATCCCGCCTAAATTGGAATACCCGGCAACCCTGGCTGTCAGACATAGGTACTGTGGTCAGACTTGCATCATTTTCATAGGAACTCTGAATGTGAACATTTATAACCACGGTTATTAAAAGAATTAATATGTCAACTTTTTAATTCAATCTGTAGGTTAAACCGCTGTATGAAGTCAAAAAAGTAGTAGCAACAGTAGCAGGAATAGTAGTAGTAATAATCAGACATCGGATTCTAGGGCAAATGCCTATTTTGTTTCTTTAGGAGAAAAGTAAAAATTATTATTAATATTTGTGTTTCATGGAAATTGAAAGGTATTCAAAGAGTTTTATAGTGCCCTAAAATGCCCTAAAACGGTTATTAGAGCCTAATTTGTTAAAATTCGCCTAAAAATGCCTAACTCACTGTAAAGTTTCGCATTTTACTCTTACTTTTTATAATTTATACATGCATTCACTGCGAAATTTAAGGCATTTAAAAAGTGAAAAGTTTGCTCACACCGGCCATGAAACCATTGATAAAGGAAACAAAATGTTTTGAATCTCACGACACTCGCAATAAATTTCACCGAATTTAACATGTTTGGAGGCATAAATGCCGACAAAGAACCAACCTTAGTTTTGAAGCAGGCAACAATCACAACATGTGCTGCTACCGATTCAGAGATATACTATACTATAAAAATGACTGTTTTCGATCTGAAACCGATTAGCTGTACTGCCCTTCAGAGTGTCATAAAATCACAATTTTTGGAGAAAGAGTGTTTTTGAAATATTTATGAAAAGTCGTAAAACTTCGAATTAGTAGGGTAAACCGTTACAAAATATTTAAAAGAATGGCCCTCCTAGTGTTAACACTACCAGGAAATGCAACAATAAGTGGAACTTTGTATTTTTGTCCAATTGAATCTCAATAACAACGGTTCATTTGAATGCTCGTTAACAGTTGCTCTTTCCCTCACCATATTTGTGTTGAGAAGTTTTGAGCGGTAGGACGTTTTCCTGTGAAGTTTAACCCGATAATGCCGAAAAATATAAGTGCAAAATCTACATTGATCCGGCAATGGCTAACAGAATATTCAGAATTCACTTATGATGGAAAAATAATATTCTGCAAGATTTGTAGCAAACAGGTATGTAACAATAGTTGAAATATATCAATTCTATTAATTTTAATGAGTAGACCTATAATATTTATACATTGACTGAGCTATCCCGAGGTATAATTCTTTTTAAGACCACTACACTTTAACCTTTTAAATTTCTATAGTTAAAGTATTTGCAGGTCATTAAAATTTTGATTGTTCGAACCCACTAACTTTGTAATAGAAATACGGCAATACAACAATTAGGATTTTATTTTAATTCAGTTTACTTTACATTTTTAGATTTCGCAAGAAAAGAAGTGCCACCTAAAGCAGCATGTGCAAGGAGCGGCTCATAAGGCTAAAGCTCAGCAGAAAAATCAACTGCAACAAACTTTACTAACACAGCCTACTTCATCCAATCTCAGCAGCAATTTCTATGCTGATTTAACCAGAGCGTTTGTTGCTGCTAACATTCCCTGGAATGCAATTGAAAATCCCGTTTTAAGACAGTTTTTACAAAAATACTGCAAACAAAATATCCCATCTGAGTCGACCCTAAGAAAAAATTACTTAGACAGGATATACAATGAAACTTTAGCTTCCATTCGGGAGGATATAGGTGATTCTTACATATGGGTCTCTGTGGATGAAACCTCAGATCCTATGAATAGGTATATAGCAAATATGCTAGTAGGAAAACTTAGTCCTGATGGACCTTCGATTCCACACCTCGTACGTGTTAAGGAACTTTCGAAAGTGAATAGCCAAGCCATTGCTTATTTTGTAAATAAAGGCCTACAGTCTTTATACTCAGGTAATATAGACGATTCTAAAGTTCTGTTGTTTTGTACTGATGCTGCCTCATACATGGTTGCTGCAGCTCCACTTCTTAGAACATTTTATCCTAACCTCACGCATGTAACCTGTCTAGCACATGGCCTTCACAGGGTTTCTGAAACAATCCGGAATGAATTTCCTCTTGTCAATTCGTTTATTTCTAACACAAAAACATGTTTTTGTAAAGCCCCATCCAGGATTTCAATATTCAGAGAGAACTTTCCAGATATCCCACTCCCACCTCAGCCGGTTGTTACACGATGGGGAACCTGGATTCAGTCAGTGGTGTATTATTCTAAGTATTTTAAAGAAGTGGTCACAGTTATTGATAAATTACCTGAAACTGATAGTGCAGCGTGTGTGACAGCAGTGAAAGATTGTCTGAATGACTCACGAGTGAAAAACGATATTGCCTACATAACATCAAACTTTTCTTTCATACCTGCAAGCATTGAACAATTAGAACGCGAAAAACAATCTCTTTGTAGCCAAATAGCAATAGTAAAGGAAGCTCAAGTGAACATACATTCTGCTTTGGGCGAAACTGGGAAAAAAGTTAAAAATAAGTGGGACAACGTATTAAATAAGAATGTAGGATTTTCATTGTTGGAAAAAGTATCAAGAGTGATATCGGGGGAAAGTGTAAATGTTCCAGTAAGTATTGATGTTTCTATTGTACCTAATTTAAAATTTGCGCCTCTCACATCAGTTTCGGTTGAAAGAAGTTTTTCTGCTTTCAAAATGATTCTCAGTGACAAAAGGCAAAGGTTAACTGTGGAGAATTTAGAAAAAATTCTGGTGGTGTACTGTGCAGATAATTATAATAAAGTCTGACAATGGAACTGAATTTCAATAACTTAAAATGAGTAATCTTGATATCAATAATCATTATTTCATTAGTTTCAATATATTAAATTTGTGCAGCTCTGTTTATAAATATAATATAATATTCTTTTTTAATGTTTAAACATACTTTTTTGTGCGTATTTTAGTGTATAACTAAAAATGTCAGTGAAAGAAATAAGTATGATACCTTGATGTGCCTAAAATGCCTATTTTCATTAAAATAGAGCCTAATTTTACAAATTTTGAGCTTATTTTAGGCGCCTAAAACTGCCATTTTAGTGCCTAAAAATCCGATGTCTAGTAATAATAGCAGTAGCAGCATCAATAGCATAAGAAAATATTTCATTAATCCGTAACTAAGACAGGAATTACGTTCAATCAGTTAAATTAAAAAAAAAGACAGGAATTACTTTCAATCAGTTACATTAAAAAAAAATATATATATATATATATATATATATATATATATATATATATATATATATATATAATTTATGCAGTTTCTGTATGTTTAAGTTCGGTGAATAATTTTATTATTCATGTATACACTGAAACAACAGCTGTTTGAAGACAATGAATGATATAGAGTGAGTGAAGGACAATAACAGTGTGTAATAACGTAGTTTGAAAGGTAATTACTATCTTCGAAATGAGTTGAACACATTGAATGATTCATTGTAGGGTAGAAATTATCTCTGCGGATTGCACCTATCCACTTTCGGTTAAGGGAATCTTCACTCAGAGGAAACTTGAAGCATAAAGAGTCACATGGCAAGTATAATAGTTAATCTTCTGTAATATAATATGGAGAAAAAATCGTCGTAGAAATTAAGGATTAACTAACCAGTGAAATATAACATTCCTTCCTTCTTCATCGTTACATCCGCGTGCATTGCTGCAACAAAAAGCAGCACACGAAAGAACCATACGTATTCAGCTCTACCAAACACCTTATTAATAATTTTGTTGATTGGGATAAATTTCAGTTGACTCTAGACTCAATGCTAGTCACAGAATATTATCCACTAACAGCAAAATACATTGACAATGATGTTCAACATTTTACGGACACAATATGTTCATGTGTAAATTATTCTACAGTGTGCTCCAAGCGGCCATTAACCCGCTACTACTTACCATCTTCCATACTACAATTAATTAAGGAAAAACATCGTATTCGTAGACAATGGCAACGAGAGAGGCAACCATGGCAACGGAAGAAGCTGAATTATCTCATACGATTAGTCAAGACAAATCTTGGACAATATCGTCTGCAGTCGTATCAGTCTTACTTATCATCTCTATCTGAAACTGATAATACTCTTTGGTACGCCACAAAGCGTATTCTGCGCGAACCAACAGCCATCCCGACACTTCGTCTAGGCTCAAATAGCCACAGACACAGAGTCGAAATGTAATTTGCTTGCATCTCATTATCAACATGTATTCACCCCAAACGAGAATAAAAATGAACAGACTACCTCTGAATTTGAAGAACTTATAGAAAATATTAATAAACCGACTGTGCCAGAGAAAATTTCCTATACTACTCCGCAAGAATTATTTCACTTCATTCAAAGGCTTCCAAATAAAAAATCTCCAGATCATGATCTTATACCCAACATTGTACTAAAGAAGCTTACCAGCAAAGCTCTTACTTATTTGACGATAATTTTCAATGTTGCCCTTTTAATTGAGTACTTTCCTAGAGCCTGGAAACTTGCTGAAATCATTGTTTTTCATAAGCCTAACAAACCTAAGCACTTGCTATCTAGTTATCGACCCATTAGCTTACTGCCCACGCTATCGAAATTGTTTCACAAGGTTATTCATCATTTCATTTGTAAATTTACGTTCCAAAACAAGATAATACCAGGTTTTCAGTTTGGCTTTCGTCCGAAACATTCTACAACACACCAACTGCAAAGAGTCACTGAATCTATTATAAAAGGCTTTGAAGAAAAAAGTATACTGCCGCTGTGTTTCTGGATATTGCCCAAGCATTTGATACTGTTTGGCATGATGGTTTACTGCTAAAATTATATCGAATTGGCTTTCCTGACTATCTCACACGCATCGTGAAAAGATTTTTGTCTGAGCGTCAGTTCTCAGTACGTATAGATGGCATTAAATCAACGCTTCGTCCAGTTTTACCCAGAGTACCACAAGGATCCATACTGTCACCACTTCTCTTCAATCCCTTCACATATGACATTCCATGTTTACAACCGTCACACATAGCTAACAGTATGTATGCTGATGATACAGTTCTCTTTTATTCTCATAGTAACCTAAATACTGCAATCAGCACTCTTCAGACATCCTTACAGGAGCTGTCCAAATTGTTATCCGACTGGAGATTACTACTCAACATTACCAAGACAGAAGCTAAAATCTTCTCTTTAAGGCCTATTCATAATCCACCTCCTTTGATTCTTCTAGTCAAGAAGCTGTAAAATATTTGGGACTATTATTAGACACGAAACTTACATGGAATGCCCATATAACTCGCATTGTTACACTAGTCTCTTCCAGAATTCGAAAATTATACCCCTTGGTTAATAGACGTTCACAAATAGGATTGGACTGTGTAATGCTACTCTACACCTCGCTTGTACGACCTCTTTTAACATATGCAGCGCCAGTGTGGGGGACAGCAAATAAGACTCACATGCATCGCCTACAACTTCTCCAGAACAAGTTCCTGCGAACAGCAACAAATGCCCCCAGGTCTGTAAGAAATCAACAACTACATCAAGAATTGCGAATTCTTCCACTAGAACAATAGGTCCACTCAATATCAAAATCCTTCTTCAACAAACTTCCTGACGTTCCTGGAGCTGTGACATATAACATTGGAGCAAGATGTTGTCAGCCATCTAGACTTAAAAGGAAACTTCCTCAAGATATCTTTCTTAGCGATGCTGACGACTCTTCATAAATTTAACACAGAAAATCATTATCATATTTTTATTCTCATAATTCATAAAAATGATTAATTAACTAATTTAAATTACTTAGAGGAGCCTTTAGAGCCAACCTCAACATGATATTCTTCATGCGATATTCCATAATTTAACAGTGGTCTGTATAGCAAGTTTGCTGGTCGACCAATAAATAAATTAAAAAAAAAAAACTCTACCAAACAAATGGCCGCTCGTCGACTGTTCAATTTGGGAACATAACACTACCGCCAGTAAGCGGTCTAGCGGTTATTTAGTAAGTCTATGGGTAGAAGTTGTTTCTATTTCTGTGCGACATTTCCGTAGGTGGGCCAGCCGAATTCACGCGACAGGACCCGAACATGGTTCGGAAAAAGCAGTAGCAGATGACTTTTAATCAGCTGTTTCTCTGTTTCCGCGCGCTTTGTAGCATCATGTCAGAGTGGAACAAAAACCAAGTAATGAAATTAATCGAGCTTTACGAGTAATATCCATGCTTATATGACATCAGAAGTAAGGACTATCACAATAGGATTCGGAGGGAAAATGCACTGAAGTTTATTTGTAAAAATGTGGAGTCTGTTCGTCCCAATACTATTCCCTCCGACATCAAAACAAAAATAAAGAACATCAGGAGAAAATCAGCAAGAAAAAAAATTAAACTTACGATTCATTTTAATACAATAAATATCTATTGGACAATTTTGTTCCAGTTTGAAATCTTTACTGAGAACATGGAATAACACTTTCTCTTGCCTTATGGATATCCATTGCCTTTCCCAGTCTCACTTTGTTATTTGTTTTTTTTTTTTTTTTTTTTTTTGCTTCTCATTAGTGCAAGCTAACAAAACACTTGAAGCTGCAGAAGATAAAACAGCTGCTTTAATGGTGTGTCGATAAGCTTCAGGGCTTCTACCGCGTTGTCTTGGTGTTATTGGCTGTCGTTTCGACCGCTGTGTTGTGGTCATCTTCAGAGCAGTTGTTGGATAAGGAAATAGTATGCCAGCTCGTATATATATATATATATATATATATATATATATATATATATATATAGTAGTCTTGATGGGGGGAATGAATACTTGCGATGATAGGTCGTAGGTTCTCCTTCTGGCATCTGATTGGTCCTACGTTGTCCAATCCGGTTGAGGTCCTTCATTTAGACCTCAACCGGATTGGACAACGTAGGACCAATCAGATGCCAGAAGGAGAACCTACGACCTATCACCGCAAGTACTCCCCCCTCGAGACTACTATATATATATATATATATATATATATATATATATATATATATATATATATCGTGCAAATTAATCCGAACAACGTAATTACTTATGCAAAAACACTCAAACGGGATAAAGAAAGAGGATCTAAGACATACCTCTGTAATCTATGTGGCCTCCCTTGTTCTTAATAACAGCTCTGAGGCGATTTGGCATGGATTCAACTAATTTCCCACAAATATCCTCCATTTCTTCATCGCGAAACCATACACCAATGAGGGCAGAAATCATCTTCTCCTTTGCAGAACAATCCATTTTTTGCATTCTTCTTTTGTAAATTGACCACAAGTTCTCAATGGGGTTGATGTTGGGGGAGTTGCCTGGCCAGGGGAGTACCTGAATATTCTTCTTGTTGAAGAATTCTGTAGTATTTCGAGACGTATGGCATGGTGCCAGGTCTTGTTGGAACACACCTCTGCCATCCGGAAATGATTTTTGCAGCTGGGGCACGATTCTGGTTTCCAATAAGTGAATATATTTGTCAGAATTCATAATTCCCTTGATAGGTACTAATGCTCCAGGCCCTTCATGTGTAAAACAACCCCAAAACATTACTTTAGGGAGATATTTGGGTGCTTGTTGGAGATGAGCTGCTGTTACTTTTTCGGATCCTTTCCGTACGTAAGAAACACGGTGGAAGTGGACCTCGAAATGAGACTCATCGGAAAAAAGTACATCCTTCCAGTCATTCACTGTCCAGTGTTGATGTAAGTTTGCCCACATTAAGCGTTTTTTGCACATAACAGGGGTTAGCAGTTGCTTCTTAATAGGCTTACGAGCCCTTCGTCCAGCTTCCAAAAGCCTTCGCCGCACTGTTGTGACGTGAATATTCGCCCCAGTGGTAGCCATAAGTCGCGCGTTAAGTCGACAGCAGTTAGTCTAAGGTTTAATTTACTTTTCCTGACATTTAAACGCTCATCTGCAGGTGAAGTCTTCCTTTTCCGGCCATAGTTTCCTTTTTTCTGGGGTGTGATGGATCCAGTCTCCCTGTATCGTTTTATGATCGAATTAACAGTAGCCAAACCGATGTGACATTCTGCAGCAATTTGCCTCTGTGTCATAGAAGAATGCTCTGCTATTGTTATAATTTTAGACCGTTTTCGTGGAGTTGTATCCATTTGTGAAGACGACAGAATGTACACAGGATTGCAGTATTAAGTCTTCAACACAACTGAAATGCTTATAAGTACAAAACGACAGGCAAAATGTTGCATATTATAAAAAAATAATAACGACAGACCTTCAACAATGGAATTACACGTACTACAGATGTCAATTAAAGCGGTATGAGAAGCTGTGAGGCCAACAATGACAGAAAATGTAAAAATATGTCGTGTTCGCATTAATTTGCACGGTACTGTGTATATATATATATATATATATATATATATATATATATATATATATATATACGAGCTGGCAGACTATTTCCTTATCCAACAACTGCTCTGAAGATGACCACAACACAGCGGTCGAAACGTCAGCCAATAACACCAAGACAACGCGGTAGAAGCCCTGAAGCTTATCCACACACCATGTACACCAGCCGCGGAAGCCTACGCGAACACTTAGCTGCTTTTATATTGTTCTAATCCATTCTGTTCATTTAAAAGGCTTACCACACCACTCACACGTTGCTCGAGCTCAACAACTAGCCTCGAGTAGCTGATGAGAAATCTGTCAAGAGTGAACGGTGATACTACATTTAGCCGACAGAAAGCGCTTGATATAGGACGTTGCCAGAGTCCGTGGATATCCAGAGTACCGCAATCCTTTGCGCCGGTAAATGCCGACAAATCCGCCATTGTTAGTCCAGCGCGCGCTATTCAATAAACAGTTGTAAGGGGAAAGAATGTAATGTAAGTGCGAAAAAATGCAGTACTGCTATGTTCAGAACTGTTCACAGAGAACTGAAATAAGCGCACATTTGTGTCACTGTGACAAGATGAAATAAATAAGGAAAAAGGAAAGAAGTGACTATAAATATAAAAAGGAACGATCCGCTACCTAAGCGGGCATACATTGTGAGATTAATGACTGACTGTATTTTAATATTTAATTCTTCAAAATTTGGGCCCCAAAATATTTTTCGAAAACTAATCTAGAATTTAAGTTGTTTCAGCAATGATATTTCTACATAAAACAAATGAAAATCAGGTACCAATTATGATCAGTTTCAAATTTTTACCATCTTCTCCTTTTCAAACCAAGCATTTCTGAATTTAGTTCTTATTGCTATTTGCAAGAATGACATAATATATTTCTGAAGGTTCTGAATTAATTCTTGAGATAAGATTGTATTGTTTGGCTCGATTAGAAAATACAAAGACGGTAGAAACCGTATTAAGGTTAGACTGAAGTGAAATATCAATTTTCTAAACTATTTTAGGTAAATCTCTGAAATTTTGTACCTTTAATTTGTAATTTTAAATTGTGTAAATTTAGGTTTTCAAAATTTTCTACTATTTCGTCCAGAATTTTTGTCTACATACGTGTCAGACCTTTAGAAACAAAACTTACTATACAATTTTCCTTTTTATTTTACTAAAAAAAATAATTAAAAATATTTGATGCACTAAAAGTGTAAAAACAGAAAAAATTCATCTAGAGCGTAAAAAATTAATAGTAAAAAAATACCTATTATTCATATTGTAGCTGATATTTGTGTATATGTATATATGTATATACTGTATATATGTATATATATATATATATATATATATATATATATATATATATATATATATATATATCTGATTAATCGGCGAAGTATGCATTGGAGGGGAAAAGGAACTGGTCACCCTACCCCATTATCTAATGGCCTAGTTGTCTCATGAGCGAGTTATTGGTGTTACTTATGAGGTTCAAACCTGTCTTCGGACAGTTGGCTAAACAACAACAACAAAAAATATGAGTTTTAAGTATAATCCTGATAGTAAGTTTTGTTAAGAACGTATTCAAAAACCTCTACAAAAATCATGCATGTAGTACAAAATCTGTAGAAACAGTAGCATTTTTAGCTCTGCAAATTTACAGAAAATTAAAGTGGAGAAAATTCATTTCAAAGTTTGGGATGATAATAATGAACCATGTCTCTGTCTTTTTTATTTTCTAGGCATTTTGAAACATATAGACCAAGCATATTATATACAGAACTTACTTTAATATACACTACCACGCTGTGCACACCTAACCTAAACTAGTAAATAAAGATGACGATTGAATAAAAACTATGTAAACTTATGAAAACACTATGCTAGATAAATGTTATTTACAAATCACTATAGACTGTAGACAGTATTATAACACTAACAATAAAACTGTTAGAAATTTGCAAATACAGTATCTTGCATCACAAACAAAAACCAAGCATGGAAAACACGTTGTTATGGCTACTAGCAACAAGTGGAATTTTCCTCTAGACAAGAGTTGTGCTCTTCTTTGTAACTGAATATCTTTCAAAGGAAAGCAGCCTTTGAAGTAGGCCTAACATCTGTTGGATTCTATGAAGAAATATTTCGAGAAGTCGAGAAGCTACAATGGCTCAATTGGAAATTTAATATAATAAATAAAATATGAAATACAGCGTAATTTCCAAAATGGTAGCAGAATTCAAACTGGAGGGCGTGTACGGAGCATTTAAATTAACAGTCAGAGTGCGCATCCTTTTAAAAATGTGACCCTAAACAGTTGATAGATCGATCTATGGCCATGAAAATTGGCAGAGGGCATTTTTAAACCATGAACAAATTTTTAAAGGTAAAAACAAAGAAACGATTTTTTGACCAAAAATGACAAAATCTCACATCAGTGGCTCCTTGGGGAAATTATACTGAAATTACTAACTCCATATTTTTAAAGCTAAATTCACAAAATTTTTATCACTATATCGCTATATCTGGTTAATAATAACACATGTACAAAATTTCATCCCTCTATGATAAGTGGTTTGCATTTTATTAATAACTTAATAAAATATTATATTGCTTTATACAAAAAAGTCTCTTGCGCCACAATTTACATTATTTTTAATTGGTATTCACTTATATGATTCTTTATATACATTGGAACAAATATTACTATTGAAATTTTCTGTACAGTGAATGGGTAAATTACTAGGAATTTTTATGACTATTAATTTTTTATTTTATAATAAAAATTTCTAGTAATTTAATGATTAATTTTACAGCAAAACACTATAGCAAGCTTTGATTCCATATATGTTAAGTGAATATCATTTAAGAATAATGTCAATTGTTGTGCAAGCGACTTTTTATATAAAGTGGTTCAATATTTTAATAAAATATTAAATAATATTATCGTAGGCGGATGAAATTTTACACATTTGTCACTATTAAGCAGATATACCAGTGATCAAAACTTGGTGAATCTAGCTTCGGAAGTGTGTTTTTTTATTTTAGTTAGTTATTTAAAGACGCTGTACCAACTATTAGGTTACTTAGCGTCGATGAGATTGGTGATAGCGAGATGAGGCCGAGGATTCGCCAGAGATTAGCTTGTATTCACATTATGGTTGGGGAAAACCTCGAAAAAACCCAACCAGGTAATCAGTCCAAGCGGGGATCGAACCCACGCCCGAACGCAACTTCAGACCGGCAGGCAAGTGCCTTAACCGACTGAGCCACGTCGGTGGCTCGGAAGTGTGGTAGTTATTGATTTCGCTATTGTGAACTCTTAAAACTAATTTCAGTAAAGTGTCCTCTTATATGCGAAAGTCGGAGAGTTTGCACGAGGAATGCATTTGGAAATGTTTAGATTTATTGTTTTCTTTATTTTCAACATTGTTGTTTCCATTTGTTACTTGTAATGTATTAAGTCCATATTGCTGTAATATCTGTAACTATGATGTTTATGAAGGAGTGTATTGAAGACTTAAATGCGTATTTATGCTGTAATAATTATTAAATGAAGTTTTTATACATTAGTATGTTGACTGACAATAATGTTCTAAAATGTAAGAAGATCCTTTAGAAGTTTTTCCCTTCAAATTAAAAATATCTGAGTTTTACTTTAAATATTCCTATCCCACGCGTGTTGAAAAGGAATAACATGGCGGCCGACTCAGTGATTGCGCTACTCTGGTACATCCACGGACTCTGGACGTTGCTCGACAACTTGCGTCGACTTGTGGACGAGAAATCTGCCAAGTGTAAATGGTGATGCTACGTATAGCCGACAGAAAGTGCTTGATGTTGCGCGACAAATAAAAGTGTAAATAGGGACTTAAATATTCGAAGGTTTCAACTCTTTACTTCCTCAAATCAACTTGTATATTCAGTCATGGGCAGTAGGGAATAATAATAAGTTATACATAGAAACTCCCAATACTTTGCTCGTAACATAGCCCTACCGCTTCACATCCCTAAATAGAGCGTATTCCGAATCTCACCGGTGAGCAATCCGACGGCATCACGGTGTTCCGAATTCCACCGATGACGTCATTGATGCTCCACCGGTGTCGCACCAGTGCCATCAACTTGCAAAGGTAGTGGCACAAGGCTTCTATACTCTCAATAGGTTATCTCGATTTCAATAGCCAATCAAATAGCTAATTGGCTGATGACGGTTGAAGAGTCCATGCTGATTGGTCCCTTATTTTCAATGATAAGCGTGCATTATAAAAATAATCACCTGAAATAAAAACATTACAAGGAATATAAACCAAGTGTGTACGTATCATGGAATAAAATAAATACGTTGAAAACGTTTATACCTTGTATATAAAAGCTGTACTTGTCACTGCATTATTTTTCTGTATTTCTTAACAATTCGTCTGCTCTCAGTGTATGACGTCCGTTTTCGTCTGCTAGTTTCCAGTCTTGTGTTCACATACTAGAGTCGTATAAAGAACCTAGTTTTGACCGTACAATCAACAATAAAATTTCACGTGGAACGTTATGTACGAACATTGCCACATATTCTTTGGTTCTTTTTATAATATTCCGCCCCTTTTAAATCGTGTTCATGCCATGAAACTCAATGCACAATTTTTCAGTATTATTGAAAGTACTTAGCCATGCTGGTGATGGCATGGTTAAACCTTCAAAAGATAGAATAATGTACTAACATTTAAAGAGGGCCAAGATGGTGGTGTTTTTGTTTTAAATGGATGTTTATAAAAGATCTAACATTCATTCATTTTAATATCTCATTCTAAAGTTTGGAAAAAGGGGCATGTACCGGTAATGAAATGTCAACAACACGTTCATTTACAATAATCATTATAACTCAACAATGAATTGTCATTGGAGGCTATTATGATTAACCCACTGATTATGCCATAATGACAAAACGTCATAAATCCTTAACATAAAATCAATATAATGAGAATTATAGTGAAAAACATCACTGGTATCAGTCGTTAAGCCTCCACCCCTTTGGTATGCAACTGTTAGTATTAGTAGTAGTATTAGTAGTTAGTATTTTTATATAAGTAGCATGATTACAAAAGAAATAAAATAATTTGTAGATTAACATAGATGAACCTAATCTAATTATATAAAGCTGGTATTGACATAGGCTACTTATATAGACCTACGTGATTTATTTAAACTTACCTATAGGTTTTAACATTGTCGGTCGTTTCGGCTTTATTTTCATTAAAGCTGCTCGAAAATCAGGAATAAAATCGTCATCTTTAAAATGATCAGAGCATAATCTGCTTGCATCAGGATTGAATTTATCCTGTCTTTTGCACGCAATTACCCACTTTTTTTTTTTCTAATTTCTAAATCTTTAGAATTGTAGCATTTGAGCTTTGGCGCGCTTAGCTATCTCGTGACGTCAGAATCATTTTCCTTTCCCCGTCGATCCCTCGCCAACAAGCTCAATAATAACGCAACCTGTGAGAAGTTTAAAAGCCTTGGTGGTGGCAGTCAGGGGAGTTTAACTCAAATGAGAGATGTTGGATGCTCATAGATGTTCCTTAGTTTGCCGCATGTGGTCAGGACAGCGCTGGCTGTATTTCGATTACAGAATTTGTAAAATTAGTAGTACAAAACTCTTTGGTTTCGGAAGTTCTTTGGTTATAAGTTTTGCCAATATGACAGTTTTAAACAGATATTATTAATATCCATTATTTACAGAATATGTCAGTTTTATAACATTCGGATTATTGTTACTATTATTACATAGCCAATTTGCATTTTCATTCGAAGACAAAGTAGCCATATTAGTCTACTGTGTATGACCTATTAACCTCATTTGTTCAGTTGATCAATTGTTGGATGTTGGCATTCCTATTCTGTATAAATCTTGTATAAATTACCTTGCGTTTTCTTGCTGCAGCAAAATTAGGGTCGAAAAAAACGTAAGTAGGTCAAATGACTGCAAAATGGTGGACAATTAATATTGGCTTCTATTTCTGCCGTAATAAATTTAACCCTAAAAGACCAAACATGTTAAATAATTTCGACTTCTATGATAATGACATTGGATTATTATTACTAGACGATTTTGACAATAATAAACGTTGCAAAAGACCAAAACACACATTCCGCCATGAAGGATCGTGCAGCAAACTCGTAAAGCGAAGTTTTGATTTGCTGCACGCTTGCTACAGCGCTGCTGCAGCGACGGTGAAGCAAAATAATGCAATAAAAGAACGGTCTTGCTGCAGCGCTTTACGTCTTGCTTTAAAAAAAAAACGCACGGTTATGGAATGGACGAACATGGCTGCTTAAGGAAGAAATTTGAACAGATCGAGTTAATTTAGAAGTTACTGGTGCTTTCCTGCAACAAGAAATAATTCGCAACGTTAAAGGTAAGAAAGAAATACGTTTGAGCTTACAAGACTTCACGTCATCTACACGGTTCAACTTTTCTTTCAACTTCACACATTCAAGCAATGCCTGCAAGATTGGTATTTTAATATGGCGTACCTTAGAGATAGAAAATCTTAATGTATCTTAATTCAACATGCGCTTTATACTTGATTCTTTCAATATTCTTCCCAGACTGCGTGCGTACGAGCATGAAAAACTGAACCGTGTAGATGCAGCTTAACAGCATGGTCATGATTTTTAATTTAAACTGAATTCTTCCATCATATCTTAAACGTTTATTGAACTGAGATCTGTAATTGTTTTAAGGGATAAACTTCAGAACGCGATTACCTTCCATCACTACCACATGATGAACTGACTTCTGTGTTGAATTACAAGAGTGTATTAGGCCTAACTGCAATTACGCCAAGAGCTTTAGGGATTCATTTACTATAGGATATCGCTTAATTTTCGTCAAGTTGGACAAACTATGACGTCACAATATAGCGCCAATGACGTCACAACGCAGTGACGTCACAACATGGCCGACGTAAACCAAAACAATAAATAAATAAATCCAAAAAAAAATTAAAAAACAAATTGACGATGACCCACTTTACAATATAACCCAACCGCTCTTATCCAAAATACTATATCACCAAAACAATTCACGATATCCCATACTGGAACAGAGCCCATCCGCTCTTATCCAAAATACGATATCGCCAAAACAATTCACGATATCCCATTCTGGAACAGAGCCCATCCGCTCTTATCCAAAATAGGATATCAGCAAAACAATATCACAATATCCCATTCTGAAATATAACCCATCCACTGTTATCCAAAATACGATATCACAATACAATTCACGATATCCCATTACGGAATATAACCCATCCACTCTTATTAAAAATACGATATCACCAAAACAATTCACGATATCCCATACTAGAACAGAGCCCATCCGCTCTTATCCAAAATAGGATATCAGCAAACCAATATCACAACATCCCATTCTGAAATATAACCCATCCGCTCTTACCCAAAATACGATATCACCAAATCAATTACAAACATCCCATCCTCGAATATAACGCACCCCCTCTTATCCAGTACAGAATATCAGCAAAACAATTTCGAAACATATATTCATCTCATGTCACTAAAATATCACCTTAACGATCATCATCGGGGCTTGCCGCCCCGATACCCCGCTTTTTGCATCATGTGCTACACGTCGGATCATCATCGGGGCTTCCAGCCCCGATACCCTGCATCTATTGGTGATATCGTATTTTGGATAAGAGCGCAATTTTGAACTCCAAATAAAAACATTAAAAAGAAACAACGAACAGATCCACACACACACACCCATATATACGAAACCAACAAACATAAAAACATATATCTACAATAAATACATTAAACATTATCCTCGATACATAATTACTACCCTAGCAAACGAAAACCCATCCTTATAAAAAAAAAAAAAACAAATAAAACCCTCACCATCCAAACCTTCTTTTTATCCTCTCAGATCCAAACACATCCTTAACCGGTTCGCCATTCGAACCTCATGAATACCAACCACGAACAAAATTTACAAATCTACCAACCTAACCACTTCCATCCAAAAAGTGACGTCATAATGTCACTTCACTCCATTCTACAATCTAGCCAACATAAATTCTCATATAAACAATAACGATATCCTATAATCAAGTAAACCCGTTAAGTTTGTCAGACATCTTAAAATTCGTGGGATAAAATCTGATATGACTAAATATGTTGTTCCCGGTTTAATTCTTTACAGTTGCGTTACCAAAGGATGGCGGCGTACCCTAGCTGCGTAACGCAATAGTAAAGAAGTGTCGTTCCCGAAAAGACATATTTTAGAAAAATTGACTTTACAGTTAACAGTAGTACCTATAATCGAATAATTTTGATAAAATAAAAAGAGTTAAATTGCCGGAGATATTTAGTATTTTTATAGACTCGTGGATAGAATTCTTCCAGGAATATTTCACAAACGTCGATTATACTGCAATTCTTCAATTGTTCTATGAAATGTAGTGTTATTAATGCATTATATGATACTAGCCTACTGCTGGTTTGTTTCAGTTAATAGAAAGACAAATGGCGAAGTTTTACGCTGTGAATTTGCTGCAGTGTACTGACAGAAATCGGATAGTAATGAGAAGACCTGGTTATTCCTGTTTCCTGTGCCAAGTAATGCAGCACAGCTTAAAAGGTAAGCAATGGCGTTGGCATAAACTCAATGCAAAGATATCCTTATATGTATATCTTCAGTAAATAGTCAGGGTTGGTAAACTGTAGTGATTTTTAAATTTAAGTGAGAATTTTTTGTCAAAATCAGATTTGTTTATTAAAATGGGTTTTTGCCTTCTTTTGTAATTCATTTAAACTTAATTTGTGCATTAGTTCCTACATAATTCTGTATTTTTTTATGTGTTATTTTAAGTAATTAACAACATCGCTTCAAAAATAATTTATTATTTTTACACATAGGCCTCATTATTAATACATGAAGAGTTACAGCACTAATAACCTGCACTTAATGATAATAATAATTAGCTTAGACTTAGGCAAGATATTATGCTGAGTTTGTTATTCATTAGAAAAGAATTCAACTATTTAGAGAGATTAATATTTACAAATAAATTTATCAGAAGAGCTTCGCGTTGTGTGTTTTAAAAATAAATACGTAGTCCATTTGGCATTGTGTAACTTTTACTTTGAATATTGTTATGAGCTACAGCTATTCATTTCAATCCTCAGCATCATACTATGCTTTAATTGGGTGTTGATCCCGAAAATAGGCTCTACTCGACTACCTGTACCATGTGTTCTGTTGCTCCTTATTTAGAATTTAGGAAAAGACATATGAGAAGCAAAGTTTCAAAACCTATCCATTTCTTCAGAAAATGCTAGAATTATATGTCTGTAATAAACAAAGATTTTTCTGTGGTGAAATTTTATATGAATTTATAGGAAGAAAAATATATTTCACCATAGGAAATATTTTATTCATTGCAGAGATGCAAGTTTTTGGCATCTGAAGTGTATTTTCTAAAAATGGACATGTCAAGTTTTGCAAGTTTGCTACTCATATATATTGCTAATAGTTTTAAGAAGCAGCAGAACAGTCATATGTAAAAACATTTATATTTTTTTCTTCAGGAAGTTAATTTCTCATCTTAACCATGTTAGGTGCATATAATTTTAATCTGTGATTTAAGTAGTAGGTAACAATTATCTGATGTAAATAAAATGAAAATTAGTTTATTTACATCATGATTAAATCATTAATTTAAATTAATACCAAACCTGGTTTGTGTATTTTTCGAAAATAATAGGCTAATAGAATTTTGATTGTAACAGGTACCAAATGTGGGCAGCTGTGGCAGAAAATCCTCATCCTTACAGAAGGATATATGTGCAAGCCATTTTCGCAGTAATCAGTATAATGGTGACTTCAGGTACAACTTACTAAGAGGGGCCATTCCATCAAGAGATGCTTGGTATCCCACTCAGGAACTACGATCCACTTCATCACCAGCCTACTTACATTAACCTTTTTCACCACCTAACATAATTGCTTCATTCATTGCACTTCACTACATGGCATCAATTTTAAATCTGCAGCTTTCTCAACTGGCGAGTTTTGGGTGCACTATTTACATATTTTTAGAGAATAAATGTGGCACAATACTCCAGCAATGGCGGCATAACCAGTCCAAGCACTGCTAGTATCGAAGCTCAAAATAAGGAAATGTGAAATATCGATTTATCTCTAATAAATTACACTGTACTTTTTTCAAATATAGTGGTGCTTTCAATTAGCTGTGCATGAGAACCTTAAAAGTACCACTTTTTTCTTTGTAGGCCTACGTAATTCTTATTGGTGCTTTTGTAGAAAGCCGAAGATTAATTATTACACTATGTCTGTTGTAGATAAATTGTTTTCATTGTAATCTCTTTCAGTGAGTGATACATTCATTGTCTTTATCTTTTAACAAAAAATGTGTTTAATTTTGTTGGTAATGGACTTCATTCATTATTATTATTATTATTATTATTATTATTATTATTATTATTATTATTATTATTATTATTATAATTATTATTATCTCATTTTGTTTAATGTCTTGATTTCTTCAGTTAATTGAAGGAAAATAAGGGGAATTCATTCATCTGAAAAAAAATAGAGTACTTGACTTCTACATTATGAGCAATATAATTTTTGTAATATATAGGGCAATGATAAATCTAACGATCTTTAAGACCCTAAGTTAACATTACATAATAATATAAATACAAATAATAATTACTAGTACAATGAGCATTTCAGTTATGTCAGCTATAGGGCATAGGAGGGAGTCCAGTGGCAGTGATATGAATATGCAGCTTCTGCAACTGGTGAGGTTTGGGTGCATTATTTAGAATTTTTAGAGAGTAAATATGTTGATGTTTTCTAATGCCAGGCATTTGACAATAAAGTCATTTGATCTCTTGCACTCCAGTATTTTTCAAAATTATTGTCATGGTCAGCCACTGAAGCACAGATTTTGAGGTGTTCCAAATCCACTTCTTGGTTTGAGTAGCACAATGGACAGTTAGGAGACTGATATATTCCAATTCTATGCAGCAAAATAGTCCCCCAATCGGATTTCCGGGCGGGTCTACTTTAATGGTACAGAAGCAACTAAATTTCTTATAATGGACTGCTTGTCGTATAACATCACCTAAGAAGAGAGTAAAATGGTGCAATATTTTGTCTCTTCTCACTTTATAGATCTCTTGGATATGGAACAACAAGTTTTGATGGAGGAATCATTGCAATAAGTGAATGTCTCAGGAATATTCTATGCCACATCAATAAATTTAAGAATGCAGTTATATTGTCAGACTCCAAAGCAGCTATTCTATCAATAGTCTCTAAATACACACCTTTCTCTCAAACAGCAGAAATAACTAAAATGCTTTCTCAACACTTAATAAAAGAAATGTATTTCAATGGATACCATCCCATTGTGCAATCCTCGGAAACGAGAATGCGGATGCTTTAGCAAAGAAGGGCAGTACTGCTACTTACAGACCTGTTACTAACTCTACATATTATTCTGTTAAATCTACATACTTAGACTTCAACAAACAAAATTTGATAACTCAATCTCAAGGGAAAAAATGGAACTCTCTGCATCATAATGCACAGTTAATTCCCGATTTACCACGAAAATCGTCTGTAGCTGCATTTAGATTGGCAACAGGCCATGACTGTCTGGCCAAACACCTGCATAGAACTACCCACTGTGCAACTCAAACCAAGAAATGGATTCGGAACATCTCGAAATCTGTGCTTCAGTGGCTGGCCATGATAATATCTTCGAAAAATATTGGAGTGCAAGAGGTCAAATGACTTTATTGTCAAACCCCTGGCATTAGAATACAACAACAACAACAACAACATATTTTGAGCAATGGGGCCACAACCAAATCAAACACTCTCAGTATCAAAGCTAAAAATTAGGAAATATTGCGAAGTATAGACTTATCTCTAATAAATTGTATTGCATGTTTTCTAATATGTTCAGTGTTTTGAATCAACTATACATCAGAGAATGAAAAATAATTTTTTTATTTGTATTTCTTAATGGTGTTATTATTGAAAGTCTAAGTTAATTTTATGTCTGTTGTAGATAAATAGTTTTCTCTGTATTCTTTATCAGTGGTGATTATTTAGATTTATTTAGATTTTTAATATCCATATATTAAACTATTGGCAGTTATTTCTAAAAATAGATGTTCAGCTCTGACGGTGTAAAACAAATAAAGTGGTGTTTTATAAATGTTTATGAGTGCGCGTTGTATTATGTCACAGCAAAACAACTTATGACTATTTTCAAGCTAATGTTTGACATAAAAAAATTAAGAGCCAATTATAATTATATAACTGACCAATAATAACTTTGAAGTCAATATTCCAAAGTCAATCTTTGTTTTTATCTTCCAATACATGATATATAACATTATTTAAAAATAGTGCTTAAGGTGTTTTGGAGAGAAGTATCCTATCCTATTCGCATCCTGTATCTCAATTACATATTTTATCTAGAAGATGCAAAAACTTTTATTAGTCAAATTTGATAAATTAATTTAATAAAAGGGTTAAATGACGGTGTTAAAAGACGGAGTGTGTTAATTGTTTTCAGTTTAATGTTCAACCATTATATTTATATTCACATGTTAAAACAAAAATGTGATATAAATATTGTGGTTAAACATGTTATTTAAACTGATAAACCATTACACACTCCTTTGGCGATATGAAAAATATTAGTATGTGTTGGTATAATAGGTATCTGCAGTACCGATCGTGCTCTAATGTTGGCATAACGGATACCTGTAATACCGATCGGGCCGTGTAACATGCGATGTAGTTCTGCATTCTGCCGCAATGTGTAACGAGATGTAGTTCCGATGTTTTGCCGCCAAGTGTCTCGATGTCGCGTCAATAGCGTGTCGAAGGTAATGCCACAGTCTAGTATATACAGTCACGAAGCTTAATACTTACTAAATATGCAAACGTAATCAGTTGAAAAATGCATCGATAGATAGTTGCTCACCACCAGGATCGCTATCATCTCATCACAGACTTTTTCCCTAGCAGACCATAAAATGGCCCATGTGAATAAAAACTAGCTTTAGCTTTTTAGTCTTCAGTATTAGCACTAGCTTTAGCTGTCTAGTCTTCAGTATTAGCACTAGCTTTAGCTAGCAATTGTGTGAATAAAATATTGCCCTTGCTAGGAAGCTAAAGCTGGAAAATTCCAGCTTTCGCTTGACATTAGTGAACACCTGTATGCCTGTTAATATAATATTTCATTGCTAGAACAAGTGTTTTATGAATCTTCTCCATAGTTGAATGAAAATGTTATTCTCAACAACTGAATTGATTTCATACCAGATTTGTTGTTTTTTTTTTTTAGTTGGTTATTTAACGATGCTGTATCAACTACTAGGTTATTTAGCGTCGATGAGATTGGTGATAGCGAGATGGTATTTGGCGAGATGAGGCCGAGGATTCGCCATAGATTACCTGGCATTCACCTTACGGTTGGGGAAAATCTCGGAAAAAACCCAACCAGGCAATCAGCCCAAGCGGCGATCGAACCCGCGCCCGAGCGGAACTTCAGACCGACAGGCAAGCGCCTTAACTGACTGAGCCACGCCAGTGGCGATTTGTTGTTGGATGAAAAAGAGCAAGGAAGGAGTTTTAACGTTTGTGAGTGTACTTAAAAAGAAATAAATGCCTGATTCCGATTTCGAACACGGGTCAGATCATGAATGCGATGTGGTAAATGATGTGCAATTTAAATTTGTGTCACTGCTACAAAATTTCAAAATCTTGTTTAATAAATCACAGGGGCCTGACATTAAACATGCAAAAGAAAAATCTGTTGGTTTTGAAGAGAAGTGCTTAAGAAATAAGTGAAAAACTACTGAGGAAAAAAATCCAAAATATGAAAAATGATTTGAAAATGAAGATAGGTAAAAATGTGACAGGTAACAAAAAAAAAATGTGCTCGAGGAGTGGGAAAAACAGTTCATGGAACTTCTATCAGCAGAAGAAAATCCCGTATTCTGTAAAGATCCATGTAATTCAACCGAGTATACTTAGTAGTTACAGTTATAAAAAATCACAAGATAAGGCGAAATTAACCATTTGAAATTAATTACTTTTTCCAAAACAAAAAAATTGACGGAATATTTTCGTAAGTTCCCATTTTAAGCTAGTTCCTCTCTAGAATATATAAAATAGAAATAAAAGTGAAATAGGGACAAACTTACATTTACTTTACTTCACAATACATTTTCTTCATAGGAGCCTTTTGTTGGAACATCAGGCCATCCTACTTTGAGTCCAAATCAGTCACAATTACCACCACCACCAAAAAGAATTAAATCATTACTTCCAGAGAGAGATGAAACCAAAAACCTATCTACTTCTGAACTGCAGAGACTAGTTCTTTTGGAGCAATTAAAATTAACAAGAGTTCAGATTGAGGAGGAAGATCTAATAATAAGACTCCTTCAGTCTAGTTCTGGTGACAAAAATAACCAGGAAAATGGAGAAATGCCAATATATACCGTTTTGTGAACACATTAAAAAGAACACAACTATATATTCAAGTTCAAATAAAGTCTGAAAAAACATCGCTTGGACAATGAAACATTATAATATCTTGCATGAATTATATTCTTCAATTCCTGCCGTCTCTGAAGACCTCTGCGTCTTATTTCTGCTGCATCAATATCCTGTCCATCTTCTACATCCAGGTTACCATCGTCATATCCTTCTCTTCATGTAAGGTTTTTTTTTTTTTTAAGTGTTTGACAACATTATGGAGAACAGCACAACTGATTATCACAGAAGGCACTTTTGTCAAATCCATTCTTAGAGGATTTGAGGCAAGGAAATTTCCGCTTAAGCTGACCGAAACACCTAGCGATTATCACTCGTTTCCTCTTAGGCAAGCATGTTGTAATCTCTTTCCTCAGGGGCATGAGGATTCCTATAAGGAGTGAGTAGCCAGGGAGTAATGCCATGTCCACTGTCTCCAAGTAATACAGCATCACTTCTCTGCCGGTTCGTCTGGACAAATAAATCTGATCTTCTCAAAATTCTGTTCTCATGGACAGACCCTAGCCATTGGGCATCAATGCTTGTAAATTCCTCTTTAGCATTGCAAGCAAATTTACTGAGGACGTGCCTTTTCAGTTGACATATTCATCACCATATAGTTGGGGCTTAGCAATTGGCACATGTGCACAGTCTATGACACCGATTGCACAGAAAAAATTATAGTCCTCATTCCATTGCAATTTTGTTGCTTTTAATTCATCAAAGGACATTGGAAATTTAATCCACAAATGTGGTTCTCAATTATTTCCGCTGATACTGCCTTTATGGTTGCAGACGGTTGAACAATGAGCACCTAAATCTGTTCCAATGCCTGTCTGAAAATCAGGATCACTTCCAAAACGTAAATATAATTCCATTCTTCGTTTAAAACTTAAAGTCACGCCTCTTGTTTCAGTTGTTTCGTCAAGGAAATGTTCAGCTAACCACTCAACGTTTTCTTCTCTGAACCTAAATAAACTGTGATAATCTTCTTCACATGTTGTAATTCGTTCCCGATAACATTTACGAGTACGTACATTAATAAATGCAGCCATCTCATTTGACATTCAGCGATAAACTGAATTTCTAGTGTGGTCAGAAGAACACATGAAAAATTAGAAGCTAAAGCTAGTAACATTTAGCCAAAGCTAGTTTTTATTCACAGAATTTAAAGTAAACACTGGAAAATTTAGCCTTTGGCTAGGGCAAACAGTTAAAGCTCTCCAGTAAAAGCTTAAGCTTAATTTTTATTCACAAAACTACTAGTGTTAGCTTGAAAATTGTTAGCAAAAGCAAAAGCTAGTTTTTATTCACATGGCCCAATGTATTGTACTTTCGCTATCGTGTTCTTTTGAAAAAATTAACACCTTCCTTCCACTATTTAAATATGAAATACATAAGGTTTATATATTATTTTCATAAAATATATATTATATTCTATAAACTCACCTTACTGGATCTTAGGGAATATAACTCTAACCTATTTTTCGTATAATTTATAGTACTACAAACGTCTCCTTGTCCCATATTATTATTCAAATTATTGTATTTTAACCATTTACAGTTATTACAACCGATAACGAACTTTTCACAAAAATGCGAAATATGGCACAGTCAATGCTTTTTCGATCTAGACCAGGCCGTATTGTTTGTTCGGGTTTTCTATTTCAGTGTATGGAGCTCAGTGAAATATTGGGCCATGTGAATAAAAACTAGCTTTTGCTTTTGCTAACAGTTTTCAAGCTAACATTAGTAGTTTTGTGAATAAAAATTAAGCTTAAGCTTTTACTGGAAAGCTTTAGCTGTTTGCCCTAGCCAAAGGCTAAATTTTCCAGTGTTTACTTTAAATTCTGTGAATAAAAACTAGCTTTGGCTAAATGTTACTAGCTTTAGCTTCTAATTTTTCAAGTGTTCTTCTGACCACACTAGAAATCCAGTTTATTGCTGAATGTCAAATGAGATGGCTGCATTTATTAATGTACGTACTCGTAAATGTTATCGGGAACGAATTACAACATGTGAAGAAGATTATCACAGTTTATTTAGGTTGAGAGAAGAAAATGTTGAGTGGTTAGCTGAACATTTTCTTGACGAAACAACTGAAACAAGAGGCGTGACTTTAAGTTTTAAACGAAGAATGGAATTATATTTACGTTTTGGAAGTGATCCTGATTTTCTGACAGGCATTGGAAAAGATTTAGGTGTTCATTGTTCAACCGTCTGCAACCATAAAGGCAGTATCAGCGAAAATAATTTAGAAACCACATTTGTGGATTAAATTTCCAATGTCCTTTGATGAATTAAAAGCAACAAAATTGCAATGGAATGAGGACTATAATTTTTCCTGTGCAATTGGTGTCATGGACTGTGCACATGTGCCAATTGCTAAGCCCCAACTATATGGTGATGAATATGTCAACAGAAAAGGCACGTCCTCAGTAAATGTGCTTGCAATGCTAAAGAGGAAGTTACAAGCATTGATGCTCAATGGCCAGGGTCTGTCCATGACAACAGAATTTTGAGAAGATCAGATTTATTTGTCCAGATGAACCGGCAGAGAAGTGATGCTGTATTACTTGGAGACAGTGGACATGGCATTACTCCCTGGCTACTCACTCCTTATAGGAATCCTCATGCCCCTGAGGAAAGAGATTACAACATGCTTGCCTAAGAGGAAACGAGTGATAATCGCTAGGTGTTTCGGTCAGCTTAAGCGGAAATTTCCTTGCCTCAAATCCTCTAAGAATGGATTTGACAAAAGTGCCTTCTGTGATAATCAGTTGTGCTGTTCTCCATAATGTTGTCAAACACTTAAAAAAAAAAAAAACCTTACATGAAGAGAAGGATATGACGATGGTAACCTGGATGTAGAAGATGGACAGGATATTGATGCAGCAGAAATAAGACGCAGAGGTCTTCAGAGACGGCAGGAATTGAAGAATATAATTCATGCAAGATATTATAATGTTTCATTGTCCAAGCGATGTTTTTTCAGACTTTATTTGAACTTGAATATATAGTTGTGTTCTTTTTAATGTGTTCACAAAACGGTATATATTGGCATTTCTCCATTTTCCTGGTTATTTTTGTCACCAGAACTAGACTGAAGGAGTCTTATTATTAGATCTTCCTCCTCAATCTGAACTCTTGTTAATTTTAATTGCTCCAAAAGAACTAGTCTCTGCAGTTCAGAAGTAGATAGGTTTTTGGTTTCATCTCTCTCTGGAAGTAATGATTTAATTCTTTTTGGTGGTGGTGGTAATTGTGACTGATTTGGACTCAAAGTAGGATGGCCTGATGTTCCAACAAAAGGCTCCTATGAAGAAAATGTATTGTGAAGTAAAGTAAATGTAAGTTTGTCCCTATTTCACTTTTATTTCTATTTTATATATTCTAGAGAGGAACTAGCTTAAAATGGGAACTTACGAAAATATTCCGTCAATTTTTTTGTTTTGGAAAAAGTAATTAATTTCAAATGGTTAATTTCGCCTTATCTTGTGATTTTTTATAACTGTAACTACTAAGTATACTCGGTTGAATTACATGGATCTTTACAGAATACGGGATTTTCTTCTGCTGATAGAAGTTCCATGAACTGTTTTTCCCACTCCTCGAGCACATTTTTTTTTTGTTACCTGTCACATTTTTACCTATCTTCATTTTCAAATCATTTTTCATATTTTGGATTTTTTTCCTCAGTAGTTTTTCACTTATTTCTTAAGCACTTCTCTTCAAAACCAACAGATTTTTCTTTTGCATGTTTAATGTCAGGCCCCTGTGATTTATTAAACAAGATTTTGAAATTTTGTAGCAGTGACACAAATTTAAATTGCACATCATTTACCACATCGCATTCATGATCTGACCCGTGTTCGAAATCGGAATCAGGCATTTATTTCTTTTTAAGTACACTCACAAACGTTAAAACTCCTTCCTTGCTCTTTTTCATCCAACAACAAATCGCCACTGGCGTGGCTCAGTCAGTTAAGGCGCTTGCCTGTCGGTCTGAAGTTCCGCTCGGGCGCGGGTTCGATCGCCGCTTGGGCTGATTGCCTGGTTGGGTTTTTTCCGAGATTTTCCCCAACCGTAAGGTGAATGCCAGGTAATCTATGGCGAATCCTCGGCCTCATCTCGCCAAATACCATCTCGCTATCACCAATCTCATCGACGCTAAATAACCTAGTAGTTGATACAGCATCGTTAAATAACCAACTAAAAAAAAAAAACAACAAATCTGGTATGAAATCAATTCAGTTGTTGAGAATAACATTTTCATTCAACTATGGAGAAGATTCATAAAACACTTGTTCTAGCAATGAAATATTATATTAACAGGCATACAGGTGTTCACTAATGTCAAGCGAAAGCTGGAATTTTCCAGCTTTAGCTTCCTAGCAAGGGCAATATTTTATTCACACAATTGCTAGCTAAAGCTAGTGCTAATACTGAAGACTAGACAGCTAAAGCTAGTGCTAATACTGAAGACTAAAAAGCTAAAGCTAGTTTTTATTCACATGGGCCATTATATTATAACTTTATTGCTTATCATTGCTAAGCTTTATTTAGTGTAATGTTCCGTTTACTTCTTGTTGCATAATATGTTGCAGAAATAATTAAAAAACTGTGTTATTTTAATGTGAAGAGAATTTTACATGTTAACATAATCTGTTCGCGTCAACATTTCAAGTTTAGAATGGAAGCTATTTTGAGGTTTAATAAAAAGAATTTATATTGGGATTTCAATTTAGTACATCTAACTTCCTTAATTTTAGACAAAACATTTACCATACCACTCCTATGAAATTAGTGTACGTACAATTGTGTTACTTCATCTCTTAAGTAGTAGATAAATACAATAATTCAGTACTCAATTTTAGTATTAAAATACAGACAAATTGAATGTCCGAGGTATCATACCTGACATTATGCTTAATTATAATGTATGATTGCGAATTCAGGAATATAAGTTAAATATAGTAAACATAACCTATACTTTTCATATGAATTGCAAGGCATTGGAGATCACTTAATTTAGACAGAAAGGGGCAACTGGTAGAGTAAACATAACCTATAATTTCAACATATCTAAATATCCGTGCGGTGCAACTGAAAATTTTTGAATCGTGCATAAATGAATGTACAAGAATTTCGAAATATTTAATCGAAATAAAGGCAGGTATTACACATACGAACAACGTAATTTTCACACCATAAATAATATTATATCTTAACTCGCAAGTAAATTATGTCTGAAATGTCTCATAATCATTGTTTTAAATTTTATTAATGGAATTACACTACATTTTAGAGAAACATATGTTACTGTTTATGCATTCCAACAAATTTATATGGTTGAAGCGCCGCCCTTTGTGATCGGGTTAAGCGAGTTACATGGTCTGCCTTACGGTCTGTATTAGATTACGATGGCTGTGGCACAGTCTATTGTTCCTAGTACTCACAGCGCTCCAAGCGGCTAGCAACTATCGCGAGATTTGCAAAAAATCACCCCAAGCTTCGTGACTGTATATAGTAGACTGTGGTATTGCATTGAGCTGGGGGTCTTTCTATTTATTTGTCTATGGTGGCAGTCTCCATCAGCCGCCATCAGTGAATCTGATTGGTTCTTGTATAGGGCGGGAATTAGCAGACGAATAACATCGTGCACTGTTGTGTCATGGCGGTGTGTTCTGCTTTAGTTCTGCTGTATTGCTTGTAATGAGCCCAACGTAAAAACAATATGTTAATGGCTTATGAGCGAACATGTCAACGGACCCGTTATTACTACCGGTTCAAGAAATAAATTTTTTATGCTCGTTTTCTTTGAACGAGATAGTACGAAAATTTCGCATAATTTTGCTAGCGTAGCACCGAGCCCCTACAGCCGAGGCTGCGCAGAAGTTTAGAGTAGGGACAAATTGAAGTTTGCGTCCGCCGCCATGCTTTGGGAGAAGCACCGGCTAGCAGACGGCTGTACTATACAATCCTGAATGTTTAATATATATGTTTGGTGTCTTATAAATCAAGCTGAATGGATAAATGAAAAAAAAAATCTTATTAACATTTAAAGCGACCACGTTAAAGACATAATCAAGCTTAGTTACTGTTAGTTTGACATGAAACGAAAGAAAACTATAACAATTTGATACCGTTACTGAAGATGTTATATAGTTATTTGGCAACATATAGAGCGAACAGAAATACAAATGCATATTGTAGTAATAGTTCAGATGAAAAGAAAATTATTAGTATTAACTATTATTAACAAAACACTGCCTGTGTAAGACGTTACATTAGGCCTACGTTGTAAACACGTTTGCTTTGATGTGGACGAGAAATGAACAATTATTACTTATTCGCTTCCATATCACATAATATAGGCCTACACCTGTATACCGGGGACAGAACAACTAGAGGCTTCAGTGACGTCACTACAGAAGAACCCACACACAGCAGAATCGTTCGTTGCACTGTAAACTGAAAACGTTGACCACTTACTTTCACTGATCCAGCTGCGCTCTCACAGTACAGTAACTTCCGTTCAGAAAATGTTTTGCAGCTGAATGGTACTGTACCTGCTAGTGCGGGAGGAGGGGGTGGTCGGACCGCTTAAAAGTAACCGTCTCCAAGCTTCTAGATGTTCTGTCCCCAGTATAAAATAGAAACACGTACCTAATGTTTTAGTTAGAAATATAAGTAGGCCTACCGTGCAATAGCTTATTATCACAGCTGTAGAATGAAATAAACGTCACATGCATCAATTAGTCAATTAGTCATATAATAGAACTCAGGCCTAGAGTACAGAATATCTTGCCTATGGATTTATTATTATTATTATTATTATTATTATTATTATTATTATTATTATTATTATTATTATTATTGACTCCGTCAAATATTGTCTTACAACATTTTGATGTAAAGTCGTGTTGTACTGGTAACCTTCAGCTGTGTGCTAACATCTGCTCTTTATGTAATACTTTCATTTATTTGATTATTTAATGACGCTGTATCAACTACTAGACTATTTAGCACCGATAGTATTGATGATAGCGAGATGATATTTGGCGAGACGAGGCAAAGGATCCGCCATACATTACCTGACATTCACCTTACGGTTAGGGATATAAGAAAAAACCCAACCAGGAAATCAGCAGGAATCGAACCCGCGACCGAGCGCGACTCCGGACCGACAGTCCTTAGTCCACTGATCTACGTCAGTAGATCTTTATGTATTTTTATGGTCAGTTTAACAAGTTTAAAATATGATTCTCGGGAGGAATCTGGGATCCATTTTCTAAAATATGTTCCTATAAGTGTAGAAAAATTGTACAAGTGTTCTACTTCTAGAGCACATTGTTTTCACACGATGTAAGTGTGGGTGGTAATATGCCATTGAACTGTCAACATCTGTATAATCGCTCTTTCACTTAGGCGGCATATTTATATAATCTTAGATGATCGTATGACAAGACTTCCATTATTCTTTCGTTAAAAAAGAAATAAAGAGATTCTGTTTACTGCTGTTAGGCTAGGTGCCATAAATTGAGTCTTCAGATTTATTACACCATATTTTTATTGATGATTTAACAACTAAGCCAGCAATGAATACAATCACATTTTGACAATGTTGTGTCATTGAGAACGATGTAAGAATGAGAGAATTGCAATCAATGTCTGCAGTAGAAGAGTCATATCGCATCTGATTCTCAAAACACTGAGGATTATTATTACAGTGCGTTAGGTGTTTGGAAAATACCATTGGGTATTTAGACATTTTTAGCGGACATCCCTCTCTTTGTAATATAATTTAAATAAATTATTTACGTATTTTCTAACGTATATAAAATAACATAATTAAAAATATTCCATGTATTCGGTCATAGGAAATAGAAATAAACTAATAAGTCTATTTATGAGGAATATAAGGCGTTTATATCTATTTAAAAAATTGCTTAGTTACAATATTTAGATTTACTTCTGTTGTTTTATATTATATGTTAGAAAAAACGTAAATAAGTATAGTTATATTACAGTGAAGGAGGAAATCCACTAAGAAAACGCCTATATGCTCAATGGTATTTTCTAAACTCCGAATGCTTTATAGAAACAATCATTCGTGCTCTCAAAACATGGCGTCGCGCGAACTTGCGCGAGAGGTTTCAAATTTGTACACGACACCAGCGCCAATTGTGTGTCTAGATATATAACTACAACGCATGGGGGGTCTCTTTATGTGGTACCTAAGAGGTTACGTCCATTTTCGGCTTCCCCTTCAAAATTTTCTAGAGTTCCTTCAGTGGAGCAGCGTAACCCGGAGTGAGACTAGTGGCCAACAGGCTTGGAGCTCACATATTTAGTTTTGTACAGCCCCCAACCCCTTGCAAGGACGCGTTTTGCGTACCTTTTAAAATTTTTCCTCCCAATTCTCTTTCGATTTTTCGATTTGGGTCTCTTCCCAGCTCCCGCGCTTTCCTTCTCAAACATCGTCTGCTGCTGACGTCACGTGGAGGGTAGCGTGGTGTGATCTGTGGTAGCGTGGCTTGGCAGTAATACACTGGTAATGCGCTGAAGAAGCTTATTTATTTTGTTTTATGGTTATATTAGTAACAAAATCGGCTAATGTAAAGGTTGTGTGTCTTTCTACATCTTGTTAATATTTTTGTTATTACTACAGTACTTCTATTACTTCGGTAAGGTTTTTAAACATGGAAGTTAGTGTCTTCAAAATGAACAAAAGTTCCAAATATAAAGTTAATTGTGCTGTGGCACAGTGTTCCAATTTAGGAACAAAAACTACTGGAATTATGTACCACAGATTGCCTAAACGTGAAGGACTTATGCGTGTGTGGATATCACGGTGTAAACGGAGTGATAAATTTAATCCCGATAATGCTCGAGTGTGCTCAGTTCATTTTCGCACAGAGGATTATGAACGAGACTTGAAAAATGAATTGTTTGGTTTACCACCAAGAAAAATGTGTGCAAATGCAGTTCCGTGTCTGTCAATTCCAAACTGGCATGGTGATTCATTTTCGGGATCTAGCGCAGACACCAGCTCCAGTACCAGTAAAATTAACCAAAAGGTATGTATTTATCTGACAGTTTAGTATTATTACAAATTAATGTCGGAAAAATAAAATATAACAGAGTTTACAATACATAATGCAATTAGGTTTTAATCATGCATGAGTACATTATTACACATTAATTTTCATTTTGCAATAGGCTTAATTAAATTCGGATAAACTTATTAAGATGGGGTTTCTTACGTGACCTACAGGTACCCAGTGAGAGAGAACGGCGAAAAGATACTAGGGAAGTTAGGAAAAGGGCAATATTAACGTTGGAAACGTTATCTCAAAAAAAAAAAAAAAAAAAAAAAAAAAACTTGACCAATCGACTACCGCGGAATTGCATTATAATACCCCTAATGTTGAAGAAATCCATGATTTCCCTAACGTTGAAGAAATTCGTAATAATTCCTCTAATGATGAAGAAATCAGTAATCTCCGGAAACAAATAGAAACTTAAAAAAAAAAAAAGACAACGCAATTTTAAGACAAAGATACGCGAACCTCAGAAAGTTCAGTGGACCTAAGTATGTTTTCTCAATCAAAGTGCGACCATCTACCACCAAAGTAAATAAGGGATTAATTACAAAACAATTAAAACTGATTCTCTCGAAATGTTTTACACCAGGGCAGATTCGGTGTCTTTTACGCGGTAACAAACGCGTTAAGTGGTCCTCAGAGGATATAGCAAATGCTCTAGCATTGCGATCGCTTTCCAGAAAAGCTTACGATTATTTAAGGGGTTGCAACATACCCTTACCTGGTAGTTCAACACTTCAGAAATGAACCCGACAGTATAGTTGCAGACCCGGAATTTTGAAAGAGGTACTTTCTCTGCTGAAGCCTAAGGCATTAAATTTCCAAGATCATGAGAAATTTGCTATTTTAATGTTCGATGAAATGAATGTAGGCGGTCACATTTGCTATGATTCGAAAGATGACCGTATATTAGGACCCCACAGCAATGGCCAAGTGGCAATGATCCGTGGGATTTTTGCACCATGGAAACAGCCCATATATTATGATTTTGACGTAACTATGACTGCAGTGTTGTTGAAAAACATTATTAACGAAATTGAAGATTGTGGAATCCGTATAGTTGCAGTAACTTGTGATATGGGAGGGAAAAATGGAAAAGTATGGAAGGAATTAAATGTAAGTATGGAAAAAAACTTCCTCATGAATTCCAGGGACAATACAAGAAAGGTGTGGGTTTTCTGTGATGTACCCCATCTGTTAAAGTTACTCAGAAACCATTTTTTGGATGATGGCTTAATATTAGGCGATGGCACTGAGTTAAAGAAGAAAATTATTGAAGATGTTTTGGATATCCAAACAGAAGACCTCTCAATAACTCACCACATCAATACAACTCACCTTACATTAACTGGGAGGTCTAGACAATATGTAAGAATGGCTGCTCAATTGTTCTCAAGACGAACAGCTAAGGCAATAAAATATGTCTTAAATAAGAATAATGAGAGTAATTTTATTGAATTAATTAATGACATTTTTGATGTAATGAATTCCAGGGTACCGAAAGACGAGAAGACACCACTCAGAAGTGGATATGGAATGAAATTGAGAAGCCAAGAAAACACTTCGAAACGATTTCTGGAAGTGATTGTTCAAGTGAGAGTAGGCAAACACAAAAGTTTAGTTCCCTTTCATAAAGGCTTTATTATATCAATAAAGTCCCTGTTAGGATTATATGTGGATATGAAAGAATTAAATATGACTTACATATTAACCTCCAAGTTAAACCAGGATTACTTAAAAAACTTTTTCTCTCGTATTCGAGGCTTAGGAATGTTTTATAACAATCCTTCCCCTTTCGAAGTGCGCAATAGAATTCGACTTCTGTTACTTATAGGCACCAAGGAAATCCCTCTTTCTAGTGGTGCATCTGTTGAAGCTGAATGTGCTCCATCTACTTAGTGATGAGCCCCAGAATGTTAACAACGACGACATATTACAATTTATTACAACTGAATTGTGCATAGATATTGTTGAAGGACCTCCAACAGCCATTGAAAGTGAGGAGACAACATTATTAGAAGACGAATATTCCACTACAATTCTAGAAAATGAGGATGTCAATCAGGACGCAGTAAAATATCTCGCCGGATACATTGCCTTTAAGTGTCGTACTGTTGACAGTACTTTAGGAATTACTGATGAGACGTGTGAACTGCCACAGGAAGTGCCTCAGGATTGGATTTCTATCGTTTCAAAAGGAGGCCTTATTCGGCCAACAGAAGAATGGTGCAAAAAAGTAGTCGGATTTGAAATTATATTTGCTGCTTTTCATGGGTCCACTTTATCAAAATCTTCTTCTGTAATGAAAACTTTAACTTCTATAATTAAGTCAAAATACAATGAAATCGACGAAAAAATCGTTTCGCTATATGTTAGGACTAGACTAGAATACGCCACCTTAACAAGAAAATGAAAATAGAAGCCATGGAAAACCAGGCAGCCAGGAAGAGACGGTCGTGGATGGCATCTAGATCTTCCAAAACAACATAACACATCACGCTTCTAAATCTAAGTCTATTTATAAAATTAAAAAAAAATCGCATTTCTTTTGTTCTAAATATTATGTTGTAGTTGTATTATAACGAGGTTAGCATATTTATGAAGATTGTTCCTTACGCATTTACATAATAAAAAATATCAATTCATAGTGTATACTACTTGCATGTGAGTTATATTCTATTAATTGTTCATTTAGTGGCATTGTGTTTCTTGTTAAGATCAGTTTAACCTACGCTATGTACGTAAGTAGCCTAATTCTTTGAATTGTAGCCTATGACTCTTGCATTGGTATAGGGGGTAGTATATAGTTTAAAACGAAGTTTACACGTAACTTTCAATTGTAATTCGAAAGACGCGCTATGCTTTACCTTCCAAGTGACGCCAGAGACGGGCAGCCAATGAGAGCGAAAAGTTCGGGAATGGCCTACCTATTATATTCTAGTTACCTTGAATACAATGTCTTTGTGTAGCACAGACAACAACTTGTACAGTCGCCATGACAGCCATCGATCTTTCCAGCAGTTTTGTTCCTGATTTCGCTGCAAAGTGACGTCATTGATGCCACCGAACCGGTGAGATTCGGAATACGCTGATAGCAACATCGAAGCGGCTGGCATCACCGGTCTCGTTCAAGGCCAACCAGATCTATGCGGAATTTGCATAGACGATTCTTGAGAACTCATTACAGCTTGTGATTCTCACCAGTAAGCACTGGTCGTCAGTCACTCTTAGAGTACGAATTACGGAAGTTGGACAACAATCTCGCGTAACATTCCGTACTTACAGTACACTTACGGCGGGCATTCTAAACTGCGAATTACGCGCAGCACGTATACTTTTGTAATAGCGATGGGAACAGTGTTGTCATTTCCAAATAAACGCTATCTTACTGGGTACGGAACAACTGCAATAATAAGTTTCCTCACCCTCGCAGCTGTGGCATATGTTAGGAGACGAGAGAAAATAACAGCTATAGAAAACAGAGTTATTTTCATCACGGGTTGTGATTCAGGATTAGGCTATTCTTTCGCTTTGCACGCACATAAACTAGGATTTATTGTGATTGCCGGTTGCCTTAATGTTCATGGAGAAGGAGCTCAACAACTTCAGAATCTCTGTCTTGAGAGGCTTCATATAATCCAGTTGGATGTTACGAACACAACGAGTATCGAGTCTGCTGTTCAGAGTGTGGAAACAATTCTCAAAGAAAATCCCAAGTTCCGTAAGTATAAGTACCGGTACATTAACGGCCAGCGAATTTTTAAATCTTCATAATTTAAATGACTTAATAGCTAACCTCTAAAAGATGCTGGACAAGTCAAATGTGCCGTGACGATGAGCCAGTTTTCTTCAGTTCTGATGTTCGTATATAGGCCTAATGTTATGCATAGTATGTATCGGTATTTACGGATTTTGGTCAATATAGAGCATCCACCAGCCACTGAACGAATATTGCATTATATATATATATATATTATTGCTACATTAACACATTTAAGTTAGTATATCACGATCCACTTCCACTAGATGGGAACCGACACGATTGGCAGGGCTGGAAATACATGAAAACGAAATGATATTAAATGTGAGGAATGTTACTACAAGTGTGTAGTATTATGTGACAGATTAGGTTAGGTTTGATAAGTGTGTATTATGTGACAGGTTAGGTTAGGTTTGGTTAGGTGTGTAATATTATGAGAGAGGTTAGGTTAGGTTTGATTAGGTGTGTAGTATTATTACTATGTTGGCAACATTGAAACCCACTGTTACATTAAAGAAATATGGCGGTATTATTCGTTCACGCGACGATTTTCGTATATAGTAATGTACATAGAGTATTTAGGCCGGGTTGGGTAGGCTTACAGCTCTCCCAGTGATCACATCAATTTCTACTAATCAGTACTATAAATCCAAGGTAGTTCATCAATTTCCTATAGTGGCTGGGGCATAAGTAATATTCACCCGGATTTTCTAAATCTAAAATTACTACAAAAATATGCAGGCCTATTAATTACATTAAAGGGTAATTCTGGAGGATGACCACTCCACGTTTTCCAATTTTTTTTTTTTTTTTCACTAACGACGATTTGATGCTCAATTTTTGAAAGTAATACAAAAAGATGTCGGAAACCTATAATTTTGATTGTAATCTAACATAACCTACCACAACTAACCTAACCTCAACTCACCCTAATTAACCGAAGCAAAACTAAAGTAAACTAAACTAAGCCAACCTAATCTAAACTATTCTGATTGCCATCAAGCAGTATTTTTTTTTAGTTGGTTATTTAACGACGCTGTAACAACTACGAGGTTATTTAGCGTCGATGAGATTGGTGATAGCAAGATGGTATTTGGCGATATGAGGCCGAGGATTCGCCATGGATTACCTGGCTTTCACCTTACGGTTGGGAAAACCTCGGAAAAAAATCCAACCAGGTAATCAGCACAAATGGGGATCGAACCCGCGCCCGAACGCAACTTCAGACCGGCAGGCAAGTGCCTTAACCGACTGAATCACGCCAGTGGCCTCAAGCAGTAAATATCGCCTACCAACAAACATAACATTACACTACCATCCAAAACTACGTAAAATTTAAAAAAATCTAAAACATAGTCCACACGCAACAATCTATGCATATAAATTATGGGAATTTAGTATAGAATAATTGTATATGGTCAGAACTCGATGGAGAGATTTCCTCCAGAATGAATCATTGAAGTTAATTTCAGTAGAGATTGTTACATGCCAATGAAGGTTAGTATCATCACCTGTCTATCTTTCGTTTAGTTTGTTAGCACTTTTACGTTTTCTAGTATGGAAGAATGACAGGTATGACAGTATTCCTTACTGGTACCATATAGTAAGGGTGCAAGTAACATTATTCATCTTTTGTATTAATTTCTTATACTGGTATGAGGTTAGGTTACTTTGGATTGGGAGAACCAAGGACAGTTTAGGCTAGAGCTTTAGTTGGTACTTAGCAACCTACTCAATACTTTCATCATATGCTTGTGTAAAAACATATCATCTACATCCACTCAATATGTCCCATATTGTACGGGACATTCTGTATTTGAGACTGTAAAAGTGTGTCCCTTCTTGATCCCAAACGGAACATCCAAAATCCCGTATTTATGAACTAGAAAAAGAATGGCCATTTTTCATCATTTTCTTTTAATACTCCATGCCTTCACTGTAAGAATATCATATGTTAAATCGCCACATTACAAATAAAATGAAAGAATGTCAAGTGATAAGGAATGTACACAGCATTGTTTCTGTACACACTTTGTCAGTTATGAAAAATGTAAGTGGAGGGAAGAAAGGAATAGATATACCATAGATGTCCACAGACTTCACGAAAGCTAAAGTCCAAGTTAACTTAAATTTTAATCATAAAAACTTAAAACTTTCTTAGTTAAAACATTAAAAGTATTATGATTTAAATAGGTATGATAGACGGGTCCCGTTTGAACACCGGTGTGGTATCATCTTCAATGTCTTTCGAACTACTGCTGCTCTGACTGGTACCGATACATTACATCTTTAAATCATAATACTTTTAATGTTTTAACTAAAAAAGTTTTAAGTTTTAAACAAGTGTTAACATGAACATAAGAAACAGTTTTAATCATAGTTGTCATTCATTTTTTGAAGCAATTAAGATAGATACAACTTTGCTAGATAATGATAAAAAAGAAACAAAATATCTTCTTCTTCTTCCCTTCAAGTATTAGGCCAAATGGCCTGTTACGATCTCACAGTTGAATTTTTAATCCAGCGCTTCTTTGGACGACCGAGAGATCTCTTCCTGTTTGGATGATAGTGGAGCATGACTTTTGGGATTCTAACTCTATGCATGCGATGCAGATGATTTATCCAGTTGTTCTGATAATGTTTTACGTAATTAATTAGAGGTTCTAGTTGTAATTCTTCCATTACATCTTCATTGCGTTTGTGATCCCATTTCGTATATCCCGCTGTATATACAGAGTGTTCCGCTTATAAGTATAACAAAAGAAATAGCTATAACTTCTGAATTAATACAAGTATATAGTTGAAACCAACTGCTACAAAGAATGAAAACTGGGAATTTTTGTTACCTTATGTTCCATAAACCTCAACATGGCTTCCATTGGTGGCACGGGAAATATCCAACCGGTATTCAACCTCGACCCAAGTGTTATGAAGCATCTGTGGTGTAACATTGTTGACAGCAGCATAAATTCTTTCTTGTAAGTCTGCCAAATCACGTACTGGCGTCCTGTAGACCTGGTCCTTAACAAACCCCCACAGGAAAAAATCAGGTGGTGTTAGATCTGGTGATCTGGCAGGCCATGTGATGTACGGTGATCCTCTTCCGATCCATCTTGCAGGGAATTGTTCGTCTAAGAATGTGCGAACCATGTTGGCAAAGTGTGGTGGAGCCCCATCTTGCTGGAAAATTGCTCCATCTGGGAGTTGTGGCACAGCATACAGTTGCAACATATCCAGGTACGTGTTTGCAGTGACTGTCTTTTCAGCAAAGAAATAGGGACCAATGATTCTGTCACGCATGATCCCACACCAAACATTCCATTTAGGGGAATCCCGTTGGTGTTCAATTACGACACTTGGATTTTCCGACCCCCAGATGCGACAATTGTGTCGGTTTACTTTTCCACTGACGTGGAAGGTTGCCTCATCTGAGAAACAGACTCGAGTTAGAAATGTGTCGTCATCGTCCACTTTATCCAACATTGTTTCTGCAAAGCGTTTTCGTTCCAGTTTATCATTCGGCGTAATCATCTGATGAAGTTGCAGCTTGTACGCTCGCAAACGCAATCTTTTATGGAGCACTGTATGCACTGTTGTTGGTGGGATGTTCAACTGCACACTAGCCTGTCGAATGGATTTCCGCGGGCTTCTCTGAAATGCCTCGCGAATGCGTTCGACATTTTCGTCAGACACTTTACGCTTGGAATGTTTACCTGCATTAGACAACAAACTTCCTGTTTCTCTGAGCTGCCTATCCCATTTCATTATTGAGATGTACGTCGGTACAGCTTCCCTCGGTCTAAGATTGTACTGACGGCGAAACAAGCGCTGTACACGAATTATGGATCTATGTTCTGCTAATGACAGCACACAAAAGGCTTTCTGCTGTGGCGTCCACATGCTGACTGACTAAAGATATGATACGAATTCTCTTATTTAATGATCTGCGCATGCGTGAGTCTTCTAAAAATAAGTAACAACAATGGATTAAAACTTCCCAATTTCCTCTTTACAATGGTACCAATCTTAACCCATTTGCATGCATTGTTATGAAATTATAACTATTTCTTTTATTATACTTATAAGCGGAACACGGTGTATTATAAATTTCATTTCATTAGCCGTTATTCTGCTTTCGTCTTTCTTCCTCAATGTCCATGCCTCACTGCTGTAACAAAGTACAGGTCTCGCCAAGGTCTTGTATAGGCGAATTCTAGTATGCCTTTGTACTAGGGAAGGTTTCATAATGTTGTTAATTATTCCCATTGTTTTGGCGTATTTAGAAATTTTCTGTGAAATGTCTACTTCATCGAAAAAAGATAATGTCTATCCAAGATATGTAAAATAATTTACTCTTTCTAATACTTTTGAATCTACACGTATTTTGTTAGGCACAGGGTATTTTGCGCAGAAGGCCTTAATTTTAGTTTTTTCTTTATTGATTTTCATATCATATTTAATTCCACTTTTGTTAAAATTAAAAATTGAACGTTGTAATTCATCTTCTGAGGATGCCACCAGAGCTAAATCGTCTGCAAAAAGTAATGAATCTAGTTGAATTTCTCTCATTCTTTTTGCATTTGTGCTTTTTGTATTTGTATTTATTTGCAATATATATAAATTTCTCTCTTTCTTTTTGCATTTGTGCTGTTTGTATTTGTTAATTCGAAATTTTCTCGGGCTTCCAGCCAGGTCATAAGTTGGTGATCCACCGACGTTTCGAGGATGTTCATCTTCCTCATCTTCAGGGTTAAATGATATCTGAGGGTACCCAGCTCCTTAATTTATAGTGCCAGAGGGAGGAGTCAGCCGAGGAGCTGTGCGCCGATTGGCTGTTATTAGTGCGGACCGCGGCGAGAACGCGGCCGACGTGTCGTCTTGCTTTGTGCTTTTCGGCTGAATGACCTTGGGTCTCATGGTGGGCTCGGCGGACGAGTTCTCATGTGTCCTCCGCTGATGACGGCCCGTCGTCCCGGCGGTGAGAAATGTAATAGCCGGTGCCCATGCCGCGCTAAGTTGAAGACCCAAGTTTCGGTTCAGGTTACCGCGTTCCACTGCTATGGCCAGGGTTTCTTTTACTCTTCTATCCCAGTAGCCCGCACACTTCACCAGGACCTCGGTGTTATTGAAATTAGCCCTGTGGCTTTTTTCAATGCAATGTTCAGCCAATCCGGATTTTTCGGGCTGCATTCGGGCCTCATGGACAAGACACATTACCAGATTTTCTCAGGCATATAAACAGTCTACGACCCCAGATCCAGCTCACTATGGAGGTTGAAACGAACGGTAAACTCCCATTTCTGGACATCCTTATCTCCAGAAATAACAACGGATCTCTTGGCCATGCGGTATACCGTAAACCCACACACACCAACTTGTACCTGAACGCGAATAGTTTCCATCACAAAGTGCAGCGGATGGGCATACTTAACACACTGGCCCATAGAGCAGTCTCTATATCGGACCCGGAGCAATTAGACACTGAATTTCAACACCTGAAGCTCACCCTCCAGCAGAATGGATATTTGGCTAAAGACATCACGGCCTCTTTGAATAGAGCAAGACACAAGAAGCAGCAGCAGCAGCCCATCACGGACTCACTAGAAGCGGAAAAACCAGCCACAGCCTGTCTACCATTCACAGGGAAGTTGTCAGGAAAGATAAGCAGACTGCTCCACAAACATGGAATAAAAACAATCCACAAACTTCCGCCGAAAATCAGGAATAAGGTCAGATCAGATCAGTGAAAGATGATCTAGGCCTCAGAGTACCAGGGATCTACCGCATCCCGTGTGAATGTGATGTGGCTTACATTGGACAGACTGGACGCACAATAGCGACGCGTCTTTCGGAACATCAAAGAAGCATCAGATTAATGCAGCCCGAAAAATCCAGATTGGCTGAACATTGCATTGAAAAAAGCCATAGGGCTAATTTCAATAACACCGAGGTCCTGGTGAAGTGTGCGGGCTATTGGGATAGAAGAGTAAAAGAAACCCTGGCCATAGCGGCGGAACGCGGTAACCTGAACCGGGACTCGGGTCTCCAACTAAGCGCGGCATGGGCACCGGCTATTAAAGTTCTCACCGCCCGGACGATGGGCCGTCATCAGCGGAGGACACATGAGAACTCGTCTGCCGAGCCCACCGTGAGACCCAAGGTCATTCAGCCGAAAAGCACAAAGCAAGATGACACATCGGCCGCGTTCTCGCCTTGGTCCGCACTAATAGCCAATCGGCGCACAGCTCCTCGGCTGACTCCTCCCTCTGGCACTATAAATTAAGGAGATGGGTACCCTCAGATATCATTTAACCCTGAAGATGAGGAAGATGAACATCCTCGAAACGTCGGTGGATCACCAACTTATGACCTGGCTGGAAGCCCAAGAAAATTTTGAATTATCACGTTGCCAGGAAAGCTTCAGTAGTTATTTTGTATTTGTATCTGTAATTTTACTTCTATTTCTTATTTCCTTCTTCTCTCTGCTTTTGTTTCTTTTATATGTCTATTTGTATTCTAGTGGTGTGGTAGAGAAGGCCTGATGGCCTTAACTCTGCCAGCTTAAATAAATAAATAATACGATAAGTCTAAATTCAATTTGTAAAAATATACACTTTTCACTAGAAATCAGTAATTTTATTGGAAAATTTAGTACTAACACAAAATAATTCCAGTTGTTTTTTTTAATCTAAATTCCAAGTAGCCTATCAAATTACTGCATAATAAAATAAGCTCCTAATTATTATTAATTCAGTGTTATGAGTGTTCGGATATGTATAAAACTGTGACAATAATATGGCATGCTTTGCATATTGGGTTCTTTAAAATTATGTGCATTTTTCTTGCAATAAACATCACATCTCGAGGCTCTACCTCATCCCGTGCTGTATTGGCATTCTGAAAACCTGATAATCCTAATCTGCATGTATGTCTAGTATGCATAAATGAGTTCGTACAAGGAGTGAACAGGGAAGGTGTTCCCTTTAGGTTGTTCAATTTTCCTAAAAAGAACAGTAAAATAAAAATAAATGAAAAAAAAACAAATTTCTTTCATTTGTATAACAATGGTGTTTTAACATTTGTTATAGAACACTGAATGATGGTCGAAGATAAAAGAGTTTGCTCTCAAGAGATTACACAAAATGTAACATCTTGGAGTGTATCACATATAGGCCTAATACCTACAGAATTTGTGTTATTTTGTTTAAGCCCAAGTGTTTAATATAATGACGAATGATTATACTGTATACTTAAGTTATATTTATAATATAAATTGGCTGTTAAGAATGTGACATATTTAGACTTGATTTTCCTTGATAATATTTTGTTGCTTACTGCATACCACACTTAACTATATAACTGAATACATCATTTATACATCTTGATTACACAACTTTTAACACTATATCACTTTGGAATATGTATATATATATATATATATATATATATATATATATATATATATGCTTTCACGTGTTAATCAACTGGGTTACCAGATCCTCAACACACAACTCAATTTCAGAACACACACATTTTTTTACTCCACATTACACTACACCAGCCATGGCGAAAATGTGACTCGCGAGCACATTGCGGCTTGCAATGATAGCTATGCATTTCTCTTGCTTCCTACCTCCCCCAATCCCACCCTCTCACTCACTGGAGTCAAACTCCGTTCCATTTGTATTTGTCTCTGACCTGCAAGTGGTATATCATCACAATGTCTCTCTCGAAACCATGTACCTCTACAAAAAAACGAAAGTTTCAAGTAGGATGGGAGGACGCATTTTTTTGCTGCCAATATGATGAGAATATTAAATGTATGATTTGTTCACAAGTATTACGAGGAAAATGGTTGTATAACATAAAACAGCATTATACTACATGTCACTCATGAAACATTAAAAGGTTAAGTGATATTATTATTATTATTATTATTATTATTATTATTATTATTATTATTATCTCTGTATGTCGATCCTTTTTCAACAGATGTACGAATAATGCGGTTAGATCTTCAATTTAAACTCACTGATTTACAATATGATGTTACAATGAAAGCTAGATGTAAGGACTTGATAAATGTTAAACTTTTCAAATCTTTGCCAAAAAATAAATATCTGAAGCATCATTCTTTCACTTGCTCTGTTGAAGCTATGTTTGCTACAACTTACGTTTGTGAAAAATTATTTTCAACAATGAAATAGTAAAAACCAAATTTAGATCACGACTGGCAGACAAATACCTTCGTGATCAACTACGATTGGCAGTAAGTGACATAATTCCTGATTTTGAAACTCTGTCACAGAGACATCTGAAGACAGTTAATTTTAGGTTGTGATAATGTGTCCTATGTTTTCTTATTCATTTTGTCGTATGCCGGGCTCCGTTGGTAGTTCCTCTCCGATGTTTTGTCGAGGTGGAGAGGAGATAGGGGAGTGACGGGACAAGATGGCCGACGCTTGTGGGCCGTTGAGTGTGTTGAGTGTTGATCTCCGGGACTACCCCCCTCGAGAGCCCCAATGAAGCGTGAGGAGTTGTTGCCTGGTGCTTGTTTGTTTTTTTTTTTTTTTTTTTTTTTTTATTTATTTATGTTAATAACTTTCGGCGTCTCCCTTGCGGCGGCGGGGGTCCAGGCGTTGGTAGGGCGGCAGAGCCGCTACCTCAAAAAGCGGATAGTCTGGAGTCGGTGGTGGCTGGGCGACGGGTGGCCGGGTCCCGAGTTCAATAGGGACTAGTCCCCAGCTCAGTCGCCGTCGGCAGGCCCTCCTCTTCCTTGGTGTTGGGGGCAGTGGCGATACGGGTTGAGGCGTGGGGGATGGCCCTGGAGGCGTTTCTGGAGAGTGCTCCACCAGAGGGGCCAAATAGTCAGGGAAGTGGTAAGAGGCGGGAGTCGCTGGTGTGCGTCCTCTTTGCCAAGCCGCTAAGCACTGCGGAAGCCACGGCTTCGTCCTCCTGGCTACTCGCCGCCGGTGCTTCTTCTTCTTTCCTCTCCGGCGTTTTGGTGGAGTGGAAGGAGGGGGGGTCATGAAAGGAAACAAAGATTGAAAAGAGAAGTAGCTTCTAGTTTATTTTATAAACAGTATTAGTACAGTAAGTATTGGACGAGAAAACTGATAGAGTGGGGAGACGAATAGGGTACCGGTGGAGGGTAGGGGGGGACAGGTGAGGGAAGGGGAGTGCCTGGGGAAAACCTCGGCCTGTCTTTGTCGGACGTTGGGGGGGGGCAGGATGACGAGAGTGATGGAATCGGGTTGTGGGTTGATTCTCTAGGTCGAAGGATCTAACACAGCGTGCTATGCGACTTATCGACGTTCGAGAACACACCCCTTCGGATTCGGAGGATCAACACAGCGTACTATGCGACTTACCGACTCCAAGAGGGGGAGGAATGGTGGCCCCTAGCATTCGGAGGATCAACACAGCGTACTATGCGACTTACCGACACTGGGGGGGGGGGGGGGGTTAGGTGACCTCTAGCATTCGGAGGATCAACACAGCGTACTATGCGACTTACCGACACTAGAGGGGGGGGATTTCAGGAGAGGACGGTGATTAAAACAAGCCGGGATCGGGTTGAAGATTCGAAGTCGGGAACGTGATTGTGTAGAAAATGTCGGAAGCTGGGTGGAAGCACGGAGATAAGAGAGAGAGACGGTTTTTAAGGAAGAGAGAAAAAAAAGGGGGTGGGACAAAGCGACTAATAGAAAATTATTTGTGAATAAGTTTCGATGGATAGAAAAAAAAGAAGATAGAACACGAGAGACAGGGATGCAACTTGGCTCCTGTTCCTGGGGGGGTGGTCGTGTTTTCAACACGACCAAGCAAAAATGTCACCTGCGCCAAAGCGAAGGAGTGTGGAGTACTGAGCGGGAGAAAGCGTGGCTGCTAACCCCGCGTCTAAGACAGTTCTCCCCGGCTGTCGAGACTCGGTCTCCTTATATAGGGCTTCTGAGGCAAAGCGTGGCGTCACTCCCACGCTGTAGAAACTTTCACCGCCTCGGGGCGTGGAGCTGGGGTGAAGCCACGCTTTACTCGTTTCCACCCGCACCAAGGCGAGAAAGAACTAAAAAGCGAGACAACCAGCTCAGAGAGAGAGAAAGAACAAGTGGCTCTTGCTTGGCGCAACAGATTTGAATGGTTTATGCAGGACACACGGGCATAGGAAAGTAACATATAACAATTTCTTTCTTCGTTACACGTACTAAACATTAGTTTGTAACCTTATACTGTATAAAATTATATTTAAATGCTTGACGTAAGGAAAATGAAAATCCGTTAATAAGTCAGACAGTTGCTTCACTTCCCCTTCGGGTGTCTGCCTCCCTCCCTACATTGCAGATTACACAGTGGCTCAGCGCACAATCACATTTTCGCCCCAGCTGCACTACACAAACACACCTCCACAGGAAACACAATCAGAAGGTGCGAAGACCACCCACTTCTGAGGATAACCCACTGGCTGAAACTAGTCAACAAGGAACCTAGTTAATTAACACGTGAAAGCATAATATACTCATATATTTTTTATATTCCGAACATCATTTATCTTTTTCAAGATACACTACAAGAAGGCCAATATTCTACTATACAATGGGAAGAACTATTTTGATTTAAATTCACCAGTTCGTATATACAACCCCTGCCCCACGAAATAGACCTCAACCACTTCAGAACATGAACTTGTATCTTCATGATGAGCTGAGAGCAAGAATGACCAAATTCATTGTGTCGTAAAACTGAGCAATACACGTTTAGAAGTACATCTATTTAAAATTATTTAATATAATGAGGAAATAGGCACAGTAAAGTAATAGCTTTAGATATTCTTTGTATCATAATTTAGTAATTTCCGAAATAGTAGATTTTTCCATTTAATCACTTTAAGTTATCTCGTACCAAATGTGCTTTGCTACCAGATTATCTGGGTTCCTCGTGATTCATGATCACTTAATATTGTTAATACATCTCAATGTTGGTGGTGGCACTACTGCTGTTGATAGAATCCTTACTTATTCTTCTGTATGATTAGTTACTACACAAATTGCTCGTGACAAATTTTATTAAATGGTATATTAACTAGGAAAGAGTGTAAAGTAGGTCGCCTCCCCTTGTTGCATTCTGGCTAATGCAAAATGATCTACAACTCAAGACGAAAACAGCTATATCAGGATACACTCTTTATCCTCTATATAAACGACACAAGAAGATATAATCCAATTTACTAGCAATCTACTTGAATGCAAGAAGGAATGACATCTGGTGAATGCCATTGGAATTTAAAAAATTAACTACAGTACTGGTAGAAACTTTTCTATTTGCGAAGGATGTAGTATGAATTTAATGTAATTCAATTTGTGGTTGAATCGTTAGTTTAGAACTTCACACCTTAACAAGCAATGTTGTGTAATATTTGGTGACTTTCACTTGGTATAATTTCAATTTAATTTGTGACTGAATCTTTATTTCAGAATTTCACACCTTAATGAATAATGCTGGCGTAATGATATTTGGTGACTTCGAATGGCAGACAGAAAAGAACATACTGAGTCAAGTGAATGTTAACCTAATAGGAACACTGCGTGTTACCAAAGGATTTGCTCCAATCCTTAGAAGAGACAAAGGTATACAAAGCAATTTGAAATATTAATTGCAGATTTGAGAGTTCCTTCATGTTTGTGTGAAGCTTCTTTGGAACACCTCCTACAACAGAGAGGAATTATAGGACCATGAACCATTCTCGACTTCAGATTACGTATCTTAATTCATACTTTAGATCTGGGTATTTCTTCACTTTCCTGTCTTTTGTTTTCGATCGACTGTTGGTGTTGGATCTGCACTGTACATGATAGATTCGACTGTTAGTGTTGGGATCTGCACTGTATGCGATAGATTCGACTGTTCATGTTGGTATTGTATTGTATCTGCACTGTATGTGATAGATTCGACTGTTAGTGTTGGGTTCTGCACTGTATGTGATAGATAAGTCTCCTTAATCTTTTATCAACTAAGGTTATATCTTATTTATTATAATCTATTATGGTCTCAATCATGATCAGTCTTGTTTCAATATAAAATACTGCACTTACTTTCCAAAACAATAAAAAGTGGATCGAATTCATAGTATGGACGTAATGGCTGACAAAGCTTGCAGCAGCAGGTCTAGGTCTAGGTCTAGGTCTTAATCTAGTTTCTAATTATATTCTTTCACAATACCAGTACATGTTAAACAATTTTGGCAACTTGTATGTCTCTGTAGTCTGGGCTGTAGGGACAAAGTTTTGGCATTTAAATATCATCTATTCAGTTGTTACATTTCATTACCATAGGGTCAACATTCATAATTTGTTTCTATGTGTGTAGTATTCTCTAGTATTTCTTAATTTCATTATTATTATTATTATTATTATTATTATCATCATCATCATCATCATCATCATCATGAATCCCAGGGCCAAACAGATGCAATATATTTTGATTTCAGTGAGGTATTTGATGTAGTTCCACATTCTATTCTATTGTCTAAATTAAATAATATAGGACTATCAGTAAGCTACATAGGCTGGTTTGAAAATTATTTACACGATAGACAATCAAGTGTACGAATTTCGAATACTCTCTTTGATCCATTTAATATTATTTGTGGTGTGCCCCAGGGCTGAACTATAGAACATCTTCAATTTTTAATCTTCATTGACGAAATTTGCAAAAGAATAAGTTCTGACTATCAATTATTCACTGACGATCTTAAAATTTTTTGAAAAATCAACAGTGTTGCTGACTGTCAATTTCTTCAGGATGATATTAATTCAATTAACAATTGGTCAATTGATAACGGGATGATGATTAATGAATCCAAAACTTACGTAATATCATTTTCAAGGAAAACCTCTATACTGAAATATAACTACTGTATCATCTAAAAAATATATTAATTAACAGAAAAGATTGTATTAGAGACCTAGGTCTATCAATTGACAATATATTATATTTTCGCAACCACGTTGATAACCATGCAATAAGAATGTTAGGAATAATTCAGTCAATTACTTATTAATGAATTTAAATACTATTATAGTCACAATCATGCCATGATATGAAAGAAAAATTTCACAACCTCGAGCGGGAATCGAACCTGCGACATCTTGTACTCCTGTCAGGCGCTCTACCACTGAGCTATCGAGTTCGTCTCATGCCAAAGGCTTGGAATCATCCTTTCATACTGGCGACTCTGTTATAGAGTACTGTCCATAGCGTCTGATCTAGTCAGCACTGCTTATGGGTGTGAAGAAACTTTACAAATGTAATCTTCATCTTACGATGTGGATGACGTATATACGTCTGTTGATGTGACATATTAATGAATTTAAATACTATTATAGTCACAATCATGCCATGGTATGAAAGAAAAATTTCACAACCTCGAGCGGAATTGAACCTGCGACTTCCTGTACTCCGGTCAGGTGCTCTACCACTGAGCTATCGAGTTCGTCTCACGCCAAAGGCATGGAATCATCCTTTCATACTGGCGACTCTGTTATAGAGTGAGTAGATCAGACACTATGGACAGTACTCTATAACATAGTCGCCAGTATGAAAGGATGATTCCAAGCCTTTGGCGTGAGACAAACTCGATAGCTGTGGTAGAGCGCCTGACCGGAGTACAGGAAGTCGCAGGTTCGATTCCCGCTCGAGGTTGTGAAAATTTTCTTTCATACCATGGCATGATTGTGACTATAATAGTATTTAAATTCATTAATATGTCACATCAACGGACGTATATACGTCATCCACATCTTAAGATGAAGATTACAATTACTTATTCTTTTTCAACACCTGACTCTCTTTTAATACTATACTATACATTAGTGAGATCGAAACTCGAATATGCATCTGTAGTTTGGAACTCTGTTACTAGTACTGATTCGGCAAAACTGGAAAATATTCAAAGGAAATTTATTTCTTTATGTTCGTACAGATTTCTGCCTAATAACTCTGGGTATAACTATGATAAAAAATACGAGCACTTTAAATGTCGAAGTTTGTATACTAGATTTCATGATCTCGATTACTTATTCTGATCTAAGGTCCTTAAAGGTGACATTAATTGTCAATCTTTCTTAAATAGTGTCAGCCTTTGTATTCCTTTGAAGAACATGAGACATCACAAACTCTTCTATATTAGAAATTCTCAATCTTCCTCGCTGGTCTCCAGATGTACCTATTAAAAATGTTAACTTACATATAGGCGATTTCGGTCCATTCAATGTGTAGAAGTATTAGAATATGGCAATGTCTTTGCTAATATTATTTGCATAATCTTATACACAAATTGGTAATACTTTTGTAAGAATCAACTCCTTTCCCTAAAATTTTATAATATTAATTTCTTGTAAATTAATCATTGTAATCTATATTCTTCATTTTGTTGTTATCTCAGTTATTTAATTTGTACCATAATTGCTCATTTTAATGTATTAATTGTATCACTGTGCTCGACTTTTATTGGCCAATGGCTGTTGTCCAGCACATAAATATCAATAAATAAATAAATAAATTTATTATTATTATTATTATTATTATTATTATTATTATTATTATGAAAAATACTAAGGATTTTTATCTTCAAGGACGCATAATTACAGTCATCAGCCACTGTGCATTGGCCACTCTTCCAACTTTGTCTGTGTATGGTGCTACGAAAGCAGGCCTTGCAGCATGGTGTGATGGTCTCAGAATTGAAGAAGCTAAATATGGTGTAACTGTTATCACTTTTATACCAGGTAAACTATAATCAATTTACACCTCATAAACTTCACTGATTGCAGTGTGGTATCAGTTTTAACAAGTTTGTAGTCAAACATGACTCTATCAATTGTCAACTAACAGTTTTGACGTAGGTCTATCCCTTTCTGGCGAAGATTAATATGTATTAAAATATTTTACAGGTTCTTTTGTTCATCAAAGTAAGATCATGTCACAACAAAGAGAATATTTTAAAGAGATGGAGGAAGCAATGGCCCCTGAGGACCGTCACATCTTTGACAAGCATTTACGAATTTTCAGTGAATATTTGAGTGGAATAACAGTACCACAAGAACTATCTCCAGTTTGTGATAAGAAATTATACTCAGAATTTGAAGATGCAATACTTTCTAAACATCCATACCCTCACTACAAACATGGTCCATTTCGATATCAGTATTATCATTTTCTTTTCAGAATTTCTCCAACATGGCTTCGTGATTACTTTGTAATGAGATTCCTCAATTTCCCTTCTGCAAAGTGAGCTACGAATCAACATTCATGATGGGGATTTAACATAACTGCAAATATACTTAGTAAATATGGAAACATAACAATGACATCATATTGTATTGTAGCTAATGAGAAAGACACACATGTTTATCTCGGTCTAGTCATGACCATCATGACAATCATCTAATATAAGGTTTGTTCCAGCAAGCAATTCAGAATGCATTCCGAACTAATACTGAACTTTCTTTTGACTCACGTACCAGTTGTGTACGGTCTCAGAACTAGTTCGGGATTTTATGCTGTTGAAACGTTTCTTGAACTGTTCTTTCACGACCTTCTGAGTTTCTTCCCATATTAAAATTATATTCATCTTTCGAACTTAATTCGTCATAAAATATATCACTATCATCTTCCAATGATGGACTACAAGAAAGTACTTATCATACATATTCCGAAGTGATACAGTGTTAAAAGTTGTGTAATCAAGATGTATATATTTTCTTTTTTACTTTAACCTGCATAGTCTCGGAGCATTTTAACCATAACTTCAGAGTAAACCATCTGCACATGTGTCAACAGTTCAGAATTCCCAGTTCCTTCTCTTAATCGAGAACCAATTTCACTTGTTCTGAATGAGCACGTTGGAACAGGGAACTGGGAATTCAGTATTGGTTCAGAATCAGTTCTAGTCTTGTTGGAACACACATTGAGCAACTGTGCATGAGCAAGCAGTTCAGAATTGATTCTGAACCATGCTGGAACAAACCTATAAATACATGTTCAAAGTTCTAAAAAACAAAGCAATTGCTATATCAAACTCCTGATAAACGTGCATTTATATATAAACTTGTTCAGTGTTGGCCATGTTATGACTAAGAATGTGACATCGCACTTTAGCCTATCTTTCTCATTAGTCACGGTGTTGTATACTTCAGCACTGTACAATTGTGTATTGTTTCCAAATCACATAAGTATAAAGATGAAAGTTTGGAGTTTGCAAGCTTTCATGTTATCATCTTAACGGTAGTAATAATGTTAGTGTTGATGTGAATCATTGTGAATGACCCCATTAAATAACCTAACATCTGTGTTTGTGTTACATTTCTGTTTAATTTTCATTGTGAATGGGCCTTAAGTTATACTGATTTACCTGCTTACATTTTAAGCCTAAAATTCTTTAATGTTGTATAATGATTAATACCGGTTATTTAAAGTTCTCAGTACCAACAAAAACAAAATTAATCGGAATCTTGTCTGTTAAGAATTCTTAGTATATTTCACAAAGGGACATGAAAGTTATTCGATCATTTTATACTATCACTAGCTGAAGGCACCCGGCGTTGCCCAGGTTGTCCTTTTTTGCTTTTTTTTTTTAATTGAACTGGTTGTTAGACTTTTCGGAAATCTCAGAAACTCAACTATAGACAGCCAAAATGAATTGTCTTTAATAAGCTTTACTTCTTAGCCAAATGCCTGAAAGGATTAACTCAATTTAAAAAAAAACTGCAGATCAGGCAACGAAAGAAAACATTTCATCAAGTGCCTTACTTTCAAATAAATGTTTTTTAATTTGTATGTATATATATTATGTGTTTATTTATTTATTTATTTATTTATTATGGCGTAGTTAAGGCCTTCACGCCTTCTCTTCCACATCACCAGAAGTATAAACAAAATAATAAAAAAAAAAAAAAAATCAAAATATAAATGAAGTAAAACCAAACAAACATATGTATAGATTACAGTCACACAAACTTTAAATGAATTAGTATTGTCTTGAAGTTCAATAAAACAAAAACATTCCTCAGTCCCTATAGGCCCACTTAGCATTGTATCAATGTTATACAGATCTTACATTTTATCTCTGTCGATCAGACAGAGACAGCTGACGATAAACAGGGAATTCCCTTGTTTCCAGTCTGAACCTGTTAAGGTGTCATCGAGAGCCAAGATTTATCTCTCTATCGGTCGTACCAAAGAATCACTATATTATATGTATATAATATTATAATTTAATTTATATTGGAAGATTTTTTACCCCTCGACCCCTATATGCCTATTTTTTTAATGTGACTTGAGAAACTATATCTCACAAATTCAGAACATATTATATTAATTCTTATGTTATACACAGAATACACATACAATATAAACTCGCAAGAAGTAATTTTTTAACATAAAGACTAATATTCTGAGAGACTTATACAGGTTTTTTTAGAAATTAAGAGATTGTTATTTCCACAACGCTTAACATACTACATTGGCAACGTGATTATAAAGTTTGAATTTCGCAGTAACACATTTTCGGACATAACAATATTTTGAGAGATGTATATTTTAGAATTAATACAGTGTTATTTTCAGTCGACTTACGTACATTCACATACTACATTAGCAATATGACAAAAGTATCACTGAAATGCTTTTTGATGTGTGTATTTTTTTCCTGCTTCTTTGTATAAAATATAGTTAAGAATGTAAAAAACACGGAGTTTTTAAGTTAATATCTGCAACTTTGAGCGACTGTCCTTGAGCTTAATTTTAATATGGACATTACAATTAATGCTAGTCGCACTGAAATTGCTGTTACTTAAAATCGAAAGGCATGTTAATGAGTATCATAAGAATGCGTGGGATAAAAAGATCTTCTCTTTTGGTTTTGTCAGTTAATATTGTCACTTGTATTACTACGTTTTGAATGAGTTTTTTTCACACCAATTCTTGTTCCATTGCATAATTTTGGTGGGTCAATATTTCGCAATAGTACTATTGCTAATTCACTATTAAATATTAAATTATATTATAGTAGCAATCCTTGTGAATTCTAGAATTCAGTTGGATAAAACACAGTCTGCTCACTATTTACAACTGCATTGAGAAATTCATAATTACAGTCCCGGACTGCATAAAGATACTTATTGCATGAATTATCTAGTTTTAGCCTTCATGATGTGTATCAACAATGTTATTTAATCTCGTGTTATAATTTCCATGGCCTCGTGAGAGTCGATGTTGAATATAACAGACAATAATAAAGAACAAATGACTATAGAAGATTGCATTTTAGTATTATACAATGTTTGATCGTATTTAATTTTACTTTTTTACTTGTTTAATTCATTTAACGTCCATTTGCACAATTTTAATGTAGCCTATGTTCTTCTCTGGGTTATGAAGGTTAAATGTGCAAACTTTGGCAAATATCGGTCAAAGCGTGTAGATTTGTATTGAGTACATACATACATACATAGCCACATTGACTTTTATATATAAGATTTGACATAATTACATTAAGTCTTTGTTTCACATAGACTTATAATCATCATCTTAATATATAAAAGTGAATGTGGGTACGGTATGTATGTATGTATGTATGTTCTCTATACAAATCTATACACTTTGAACGATATGTGCCAAAGTTTGCACATTTAACCTTCATAACCAGGAGAAAAACATAGGCTGTATTAAAATTGTGCAAATGGACGTTAAATTAAACAATAAAAAATAGAAATAAATATGATCAAACATTCATGTATAATATTAAAATTCAACATCGACCTTCATGAGGCCATGGAAATTATAACACGAAATTAAATAACATTGTTGATACCGTACGTATCATGAAGGCTAAAACTAGATAATTTATGTAGTCCAGGACCATATTATGAATTTCCCGATGCAGTTGTAGATAGTGAACAAACTGTGTTTTATTCAATTGAATTCTTTGAAACCACAAGGATTGATACAATATAATTTAATACTTAATATTGAATTACAAACAGTACTACAGTATTCCGAAATATTGACCCACCAAAATTATTCAATGAAACAAGAATTGGTGTGAAGAACTCATTCAAAACATAGGTAATAGAAGTAAAAATATTAACTGGCAAACGAAAGGAGATGATGTTCTTATCCCATGCATTCCTATGATACCCACTATCATGCCTTTCGATTTTAAGTAACAGCAATTTCATTGCGACTAGCATTTGTAATGGCCATGTTAAAATTAAGCTCAAGGACAGTCGCTCCAAGTTGCAGACATTAACTTAAAAACCCCGTGTTTTTCACATTCACAACTATATTTTATACAACGCAGTAGGAAAAAAAAAAAGATTTTACACTCATGAAAAGCAATTCAATGATACTTTTGTCATATTGTCATGTAGTATGTGAATGTATGTAAGGCAACTGAAAATAACACTGTATTAATTAATTCTAAAATATACGTGTCTGAAAATATTGTTGTTCATGTCCGAAAATGTGGTACTGCGAAATTCCAAATGTACAATCATGTTGCCAGTGTATTATGTTATGCATTCTGGAAACAATCTCTTAATTTCTATATAAAAAAAAACGGTATATGTCTTTCAGACTGTTAGTCTTTATGTTAAAAAATGACTTATTGCGAGTTTATATTGTATCTGTATTCTGTGTATAAAGTAAGAATTAATATAATATGTTCTGAATTTGTGAGATATAATTTCTCAAGTCATATAAAAAATTAGGCGTACAGCAGTCAAGGGGTAAAAAATCTTCCAATATAAATTAAATTATATACGTATATATTGATTCTTTGGTACGACCAATAGAGAGATAAATTTTGGCTCTTGATGACACCCCAACGAGTTCACGCTGGGAACAAGGGGATTCCGTGCTTATTGTCAGGTATCTCTGAAATTCAAGTGAAAGCACACACAGACATGAAATTACGTGAAATGCACAGCTTCAAATCAATGTACAGATCTTATAATTATTTTATCTCTGCCTCTGTGCAACGCCACATTTGCTGGGGAGGAAAGGAGATGGCAGAAAGGTTGTAATGCTTTTTAATATTTTGACTCTCATGACTAAGATAAGCCACTTGAAATTTAACAGTTACTGACCAGCAGAGATAAAATGTAAGATTAGTAGAACATTGATACAATGCTAAGTGGGCCTACAGGGACAGAGAGGTGTGTTTTTGTTTTGCTGAACGTCAAGACAATGCTAAATCATTTAAAGTTTGAGTGACTGTATATATGTTCGTTTGGTTTTAATTTATTTATAGTTTTATTTTTTATTACTTTATTTGTATTTCTGGTAATTTTGAAAAGAAGGCCTGGTGGCTTTAACTACGCCATAATAAATAAATAAACACATATATGTATACAGTATATATATACACATATAAATTAAAAAACATTTGAAAGTAAGACACGTGATGAAAATGTTTTCTTTCGTTGCCTGATCTGCAGTTGTTTTAAATTGAGTTAATCCTTTCAGGCATTTGGCTAAGAAGTTCATTAATTCATGTAAGTGACGCTATGTAAAGATTCATCTTGATGGATGAGGAAAGCTTGTTACAAACAATTCGTTTTGGTTGTCTATAGTTGAGTCTCTGAGATTTCCGAAAAGTTTAACAACCAGTTTAATCAAAAAAAGAAGCAAAAAGGACAATCCGGGCAACGCCGGGTGCTTTCAGCTAGTCTACAGTATATATATATATATATATATATATATATATATATATATATATATATATATAATTTGAACTGGTAATGGAAATTGCGGGAAATCGGCTGAACAAATTTTAATGAATGAGCCGTCATTTTGAAGCTTGGCATCCAAGGATTTTCAGAAAAATAGTATCTTTCAATGAAGCGTTCGTTTTCCTACATAGTTTTTCTATTTTCTAAAATTAATCTTTCGTCAGTTTTGAGAACTAACTGAATTTCAGAATAAAACAAAACACACACTACAATAAACAATAGGCTATTACACAAAGGATTGCCGACATAATTTAGAGTTCAAATTCAGTTGGTTATTAAAAACTTCAAGACTTACTATAAGTAATTTAAAGGTCTGATTCTGCGGTGTGTAGCCTGATTTTCTGAGTACAGCTGTGTATTGGATATTAAAATCTACAAAACCTGAGGTGGTTTGATGACATTATTACCATTAGAAATAAAATATTATTATAATTAATGCCATGATGTGACGATTTTTCAATAATTATATATATTAATGCTGTATTGATGATAAGAAAGTGAAACGTTTTGGGGTTATATAAGTAGATGACATAGAGAATATCTTAATTAGATCTTCAGTTCTATAATTTACTGAGTGGCGGCTATTATATTATATAACCACAAAACTTACGTAAGATAATAATATTAAAAAAAATAAAATATTTGTATGTTATTAATCAAGTGGGATTGGGTCTTTTTCATATAATTAATGGCAGTGTGGTGTAGATATTTATATGCGTCATTCTCTTCAGTATCGGCTCCAGAGAGCGCAAAAATTACAGTTCCTAAGGAAATACCAAAAGATATTACTTAAAGAGGCCTGCAAAATTTTGAAGTCTCCCAATCATTTCAGCAAGATCTCTTAGCAGGATAAAATGATTTTACCCTCTACAGTTGAAGCAGGACATGCAACAGCTATGTCTATTGTTCGAAAGCATAGAAAACCTGATTTTTTTTTTTAACTTTCACCCGCAATCCACAATGACCTGAAATAGCTATTGCTTTATTCCCACACGAAAAACCCACTGATCGTCCTGACATTGCTACTTGCGTTTTCGCGTTGAAACTCAAAAACTGAAGGTGGATAGGTTCAAGAAAAAGTATTTGGCATAAAAAAAATATTCAGAGGCAGTATGTTTTATTATTATGGAAGCAAATAACTTTCAAAATGTCTGGGAGTTTTCATAGAAAATAAATCTGGAAATTTTTTATTTGAATGTCTAATGAACTTGGTTTGCAGCATTTGCTGCGCAAGCCACTAGTAATATATAAAAGTGAATGTGGGCATGTATGTATGTATGTATGTATGTATGTATGTATGTATGTTCTCTATAGAAATCTACATGCTTTGACCGATATGTGCCAAAGTTTGCACATTTAATCTTCATAACCAGGAGAAAAAGATAGGCTACATTAAAATTGTACAAATGGACGTTAAATTAATTAAAAATTAAAATTATAAATAAATACAATCAAACATTCATGTATAATATTAAAATGCAATCTTCTATAGTCAATTGTTTTTTATTATTGTCTGTTGTATTCAACATCGACTTTCATGAGGCCATGTAAATTATAACACAAAATTAAATAACATTGTTGATACACATTATGAAGGCTAAAACCAGATAATTTATGCAATAAGTGTCTTTATGCAGTCCAGGAACATATTATGAATTTCTTGATGCACTTGTAGATACTAAGCAGGCTATGTTTTATAACTGAACTCTTGAATTCATTCGAACCACAAGGATTGCTACCAAATAATTTAATACTTAATATTGAATCACCAATATTGTACTATTGCGAAATATTGACCCACCAAAATTATGCAATGGAACAAGAATTGGCGTGAAAAAAACTCATGCAGAACCTAATAGAAGTGACAATAATAACTGGCAAAACGAAAGATGTTTTCATCCCACATATTCCTATGATACCCATTAATGCCTTTCGATTTGAAGCAACTACAATTCCAGTGCGACTAGTATTTTTTAATGGCCAATTATTAAAATGAAGCTCAAGGACAGTCGCTCAAAGTTGCAGACATTAACTTAAAAACCGCGTGTTTTTCACATTCGCAACTATATTTTATAGAAAAAAAGCTTTTACGTATATCAAAAAGTACTTCAATGATACTTTTGTCATGTTGCTAATGTAGTATGTGAATGTACGTAAGCCGACTGAAAATAACACTGTATAATTATAAAATATACGTCTCTCAAAATATTGTTGTTCATGTCCGAAAATGTGTTACTGCGAAATTCTATTTGTATAATCAGTTGCCATTCTAGTATGTTATGAGGTGTGAGTTGTGGAAATAACATCTCTTAATTTCTAAAATACCAGTAAACGTCTCTCAGAATATTAGTCTTTATGTTAAAAATGAATTATTGCGAGTTTATATTGTATCTATATTCTGTTTATAAAATAAGAATTAATATGGTGTGGTTTTGTTTTGCTGAGCTTCAAGACAATGCTAATTCATTTAAACTTTGTGTGACTGTAGTCTGCATATGTTTTCATTTGGTTTTACTTTATTTATAGTTTGACATACTATTATTACATTCGTATTTGTGGTGGTGTGGAAGAGAAGGAATAATGGCCTTATCTACACCAGAATAAATAAATAAAGACAAATAACTATACATAGATTAAAAAAACAGTTGAACATAAGGCATATGATATGTTTTCTTTCGGGTGCCTGATCTACAGCTGGTTTAAATTGAGATAACTCTGGTAGGCATTTGGCTAAGAAGTTCATTAATTCGTGTAAGTTACACTATGTAAAGATTCATGTTTATGGACGAGAGAAGCTTAGTAAAGACAATTCGGTTTGGTTGTCTATAGTTGAGTTTCTGAGATTTTCAAAAAGTCTAACAACCAGTTTAGTTAAAAAAAGAAGCAAAAAGGACAACCTGGGCAATGCTGGGTGCTTTCAGCTAGTCAAGTGAATGTGGGTTTGTATGTATGTATGTATGTATGTATGTATGTATGTTCTCTATACAAATCTACACGCTTTGACCAATATGTGCCAAAGTTTGCACATTTAACCTTCATAACTAGGAGAAAAACATAGGCTATATTAAAATTGAGCAAATGGACGTTAAATTAATTAAAAAATAAAAATAATTACGATCAAACATTCATGTGTAATACTAAATTGCAATCTTCTATAGTCAATTGTTTTTTATTATTGTCTGTTGTATTCAACATCGACTTTCACGAGGCCATGGAAATTATAACACGAAATTAAATAACATTATTGGTACAGCATGAAGGCTAAAATCTAGACAATTCATGCAATAAATATCTTCACGCAGTCCAGGACCATATTATGAATTTCTCGATGCAGTTGTAGATAGTGAGCAAGCTGTGTTTTATTCAACTGAATTCTTGAATTCTTTGAGACTACAAGGATTGCTACCACATAATTATTTTAATACTTAATATTGAATCACCAATAGTACTATTGTGAAATATTGACCCACCAAAATCATGCAATGGAACAAGAATTGGTGTGAAAAAAACTCATTCAAAACGTAGTAATAGAAGTGACAATATTAACTGGAAAAACGAAAGGAGAAGATGTTTTTATTTCACATATTCCTGTGATACCCACTAACATCCCTTTCGATTTTAAGTAATTGCAATTTCAGTGCGACTAGCATTTGTAATGGCCATATTAAAATTATGGTCAAGGACAGTCTCTCAAAGTGGCAGACATTAACTTAAAAACTGCATGTTTTTTACATTCTCAACTATATTTTATATAAAGGAATGGAAAAAAAAAATTTACACATATCAAAAAGCAATTCAATGATAATTTTGTCATGTTCCTAATGTAGTAGATTATGTGAATGTACGAGTATGTAATACGACTGAAAATAACACTGCATTAATTCTAAAATATATGTCTCAAAATATTGTTGTTCATGTCCGAAAATGTGTTATTGCGAAATTCGAAGTGTATAATTAATCACATGTTACTTGTTGCGGAAAGAACAGTCTCTTAATTTCTAAAATACCTGTATACGTCCTCCAGAATATTAGTCTTTATGTTAAAAATGACTTATTGCGAGTTTATATTGCAGGACCTATCTGTATTTTGTAATTATATAAAGTAAGAAATAATATAATTAATAATCTTATGTTCTGAATTTGTGAGATGTAATTTCTCAATTCATATTAAAAAAACTGGGTATGATATAAGCGGATGTACATTGGTAAAAGGGTAAAAAATTCTCCAGTATAAATTAAATATTATCCTACGTATATTATATTGATTCTTTGGTATGACCGACAGAGATAAATTTTGGCTCATAATACATCCCAATGGGTTCAAAGTGGGAACAAGGGAATTCCCTGGTTATCATCAGCTGTCTCTGAAATTCAAGTGAAAGCACACATAGACATGAAATTACGTGAAATATACAGCTTCAGATCAATGTACAGACCTTATAATTATTTTATCTTTGCCTCTATGCAACGTCACATTTGTGGTGGGGAGGAAAGGAGACGGCCAAAAGAGTGTAATGTTTTTTTTTTAATACGCTGACTATCATGACTAAGAAATTTAACAGTTACTGACCGGCAGAGATAAATGTAAGCTCTGTAGAACATTGAGATAATGCTAAGTGGGTGTATAGGGACCGAGAAGTGTTTTCGTTTTGCTGCAAGACAATGCCAACTCATTTAACCTGTATAAAGTTTCGTTTGGTTTTACTTTATTTATAGTTTGATTGGTCTATTATTTCATTTGTATTTTTGGTGATGTGAAAGAGAAGGCCTGATGGCCTTAACTACGCCAGAATAAATAAATAGATACACACACACACACATAGAAATTAAAAAAACATTTGAATGTAAGGTACGAAATGAAATGTTTTCTTTCGTTTGCCTGATCTACAGTTGTTCTAAATTGAGTAAATCCTTCAAACATTTAGCTAAGAAGTTAATTAATTCATGTTAGTGACACTATTTAAAAATTCATCTTTATGGCGAGAAAAGCTTAACCCTTTTGAGTCCCATGTTGGGTGACATCCGCCACTGCAATATCCGCGTTGCAGTCCCACGGTGGGCAGCATCTAACACATTTCTCGTGCAGAGTGACTGCGGTATTTAAATCCGTGTCCCATGTCGGGTGACATCCGCCACTGCAATATCCACGTTACAGTCCCACAGCGGGCAGCATCCGACACATTTCTCACGCAGAGTGACTGCGGTATTTAAATTCGTCCGCAAAGGGTTAATAATGACAATTCGTTTTGGTTGTTTATGGTTGAGTTCCTGAATTTTCCGAAAAGTCTAACAGCCAGTTTAATTATAAAAAGGAAAAAAAAAAAAAAAAAGGACAACCCGGGCAATGCCGGGTGCTTTGTAATTGTTTTTAAATACTCAGTTGTTTAATTTATAAAAATAATCAATATATTACATGTATACTTTTTAGAAAATACGTTATAATACATAAGAAATATATCAGCTGAATAGATTATTTCAATGGCATTTTAATCCATTGTCGTAAACTTTTCATTATTCTGCAACTGTACAGTGGTGACATCAGCTGTTTTTTCAATAACATTTTTGGAGGAAATTAATTATTGGTATAGATAATATATAACTCAACATTCATAACACAAGTGACTAAATAGTAACAAGCCACAGATGTAAAAATGATTCTGACTAATGTATATTACTTATTAACTCTGTAACTTATGATGAAAACTCTGAAAATTGTGTCCCTTAAATATTATACACCCAAAAATTTGTAAATTAACTGTACCATAAGACTTTAAAGTGTTACCAGTGCACAAGTGATAGTCAAGACTCTCTTCCGATTTATGATAATTCGTTCTGGAGGCAAACAACGAAAGTTGAGTGACAATACATGCACATTATATGCCCCAGTAAAAAATCAGACTATTCTATCAAAAAGGTAATTAGAGAAAAAAAAAACTTTGTTCGTACATCTCGTGGATGCACAGGAGCAGTTGATGATTTATTTTTTTATTTTATTTTAGTAGGTTATTTTAAGATGCTTTATCAACATCTCAGGTTATTTAGCGTCTTAATGAGATGAAGGTGATAATGCCAGTGAAATGAGTCCGGGGTCCAGCACCTAAAGTTACCCAGCATTTGCTCATATTGGGTTGAGGGAAAACCCCGGAAAATACCTCAACCAGGTAACTTGCCCCAACCGGGAATCGAACCTGGGCCACCTGGTTTCGTGGCCAGATGCGCTAGCCGTTACTCCACAGGTGTGGACTTGATGATTTAGGCATAGAGTTTAGAAAAGAATGTACACTAATGCGAACAAATCTTAAGACTACTGTATGTTTATGTAACAATGATTTAGTAATTCAACCAGTTTTGGAAACAAAAGTATAACTTGTTCCGTATTAGATCTTTGTTTATTCAATATAATCTTATTTTCAAAATAAGAGTGACTGTTATCTTCAAAAAATGTTTACACAAATCTGTTCAAGAGCAAGTAATTGTGCTTATTAAGAGTTGTAATACTCTGCTTCGTTACACAGTTTTATTGCCATTTTTAGAAAATCTGCAACTATTTTGGGCAGCTACTAAATATACATAGGCCAAATAGAAATGATCGGGACGAAATTCAAGTACAAACTGCTGAGCCATTCATACTGAAACCCACACTTTCTGAAGTCGAAATTGCTATAGAAAATCTGAAAAAGTACAAGTCTCCAGGTATTGATCAAATTCCAGCAGAATTAATACAAGAGGGTGGAAGGGCATTATCTAGCGAAATCTATAAACTTGTACTTGCAATTTGGGAAAAGGAAATTGTATCATAACAATGGAAGGAGTCCATAATCGTACCTATTTTTAAGAAGGGGCACAAGACTAACTGTAGTAACTTTCGAGGAATATCACTTTTGTTGACTTTGTACAAAATTTTGTCCAATATCCTTTTGAGAAGATTAACCCCATATGTAGATGAAATTATTGGGGTTCATCAGTGTGGTTTTAATATGTCTTATGAAACTTACAGCAGAGTCTGTATAGGCCAGTTTCTATCTGATGCTTTTCCGATTCACTGCGGGCTAAAGCAGGGAGATGCACTATCACCTTTACTTTTTAACTTCGCTCTAGAATATACCATTAGGAAAGTTCAGGATAATAGACAGGGTGTGGAGTTGAATGGGTTACATCAGCTTCTTGTCTATGCGGATGACGTGAATATCTAGGAGAAAATCCACAAACGATTAGGGAAAATGCGGAAATTCTAGTTGAAGCAAGTAAAGTGATAGGGTTGGAAGTAAATCCCGAAAAGACTAAGTATATGATTATGTCTCGTGACCAGAATATTGTACGAAATGGAACTATAAAAATTGGAGATTTATCTTTCGAAGAGGTGGAAAAATTCAAATATCTTGGAGCAACAGTAACAAATATAAATGACACTCGGGAGGAAATTAAACGCAGAATAAATATGGGAAATGCGTGTTATTATTCAGTTGAGAAGCTTTTGTCATCTAGTCTTCTGTCAAAAAATCTGAAAGTTAGAATTTATAAAACAGTTATATTACCGGTTGTTCTGTATGGTTGTGAAATTTGTACTCTCACTTTGAGAGAGGAACAGACATTAAGGGTGTTGGAGAATAAGGTTCTTAGGAAAATATTTGGGGCTAAGAGGGATGAAGTTACAGGAGAATGGAGAAAGTTACACAACGCAGAGCTGCACGCATTGTATTCTTCACCTGACATAATTGGGAACAAAATCCAGACATTTGAGATGGGCAGGACATGTAGCACGTATGGGCGAATCCAGAAATGCATATAGAGTGTTAGTTAGGAGGCCGGAGGGAAAAAGACCTTTGAGGAGGCCGAGACGTAAGTGGGAAGATAATATTAACATGGATTTGTGGGAGGTGGGATATGATGGTAGAGACTGGATTAATCTTGCTCAGGATAGGGACCAATGGCAGGCTTAAGTGAGGGCGGCAATGAACCTCCGGGTTCCTTAAAAGCCAGTAAGTAAGTATGCAATTACTATCAATTGAGGAGTTCCATATAAAAGAGGCCCATTCTCGATTAGGCCCTTTTTTAGGGAGATTGCATTTTCTTATCCATTACACATTTGTTGGTAAGCTTGCAAATTTGGTTTCGATATTTTTAATGTAGGCTAGAGGGAATTGTAGGCAAATGCATCAGCTGTTGTGTATGTTTAACCTAGATCAAACGTCAGTTTGTTTCTGTGTGAGCTATAAGTTATACATGTTTGTGTCTTTAGAGTTTGAAACAAGGAGTGATGATGCAGTTGCTACCTCACTTCTTCATAGTAAAAGAAGAAAACACCAGTCATTGAAAGACAGATAAAATGAAATGGGCGTCACTCAGGCCAGAGTTACCGAACAGCTTATTCTAAAAAACACATGTACTAGGTTAATCTTTCACTTATGTAGAAACATGCTATAGGAAAGATTGTTTTTTTGCAAGTTCCCAAAGAATGGCAACAAGGCATGTTCTCTTTTTTTTATGCAAGTGGTTCAAAATAAATGCAATATGCTTATTTGGGTGGTGTGATTGCTGTCCTTAAGACTGCCACTCAAAAAAGTTGCATGTTGGTAAAAAACGAGAAAATGAATGGTCATATTCTGTAAACCATGAAGGGATAAGCATACCAGTATGCCGAACTTTTCTAGTATCTCTCTACCAAGTAATGGTAAAACGAATTGGTGTCATACAGGGCAAAGTACAAAATGGGGAATCATTAACAGAACTTCATGGTCATCACAATAATCGACTTTGTAGCATCAGCGACAATGTTATGGAATTTGGAATTGACTACAAAGCATTTGCAAGAAATACCCCATCAAGATTCTCATTACAGCAGTAGTAAATCGAAGAAACTATATTTTGAAAACTCTAATCAGAACACTGTTACTTTATTTAAATTGTTCAGAAAGTATTTTCAGGAGAAGGTTGAAAACCACTGAAAATGAGTTACAAGACTTACCATAAGTTCTTCCATAATCGAACCAATTTTGCTTTCAAAATTCCACGCACAGATGTCTGGGATGCGATTTTTGTACTGAATCAGTAGTTAAACTTCAGATCAATCCAAAGGATCCTTGTAAGGAAGTGTATGATGTCCACCAAAGAAGCACTGCAGCATATAACTCACTAAGGAACAAGATTATACAGAGTAGCAAGAATAAAGGTAGCCGAACATTGGTCTTAGAATTCGACTATGCCCAAAATCTGCTACTGCCAAAAATATCAATATTGTGATACAAATCAAAATGAGGAAGCTGATCTTTGAACTAGTTGATAATCTGTAATGCGATGAAAACATATCTATGTTTTACTGTTCAACATTGTGTTCATAAAGAGTTTGAGTTTTAGTTATTATATCGCATATTTGTAACATTTAGACTTTTTATAATTCAGTGTGCATTTAGTGTAATAAATCTTATATTAAAATGCTCCCAAAAATAAATATACAAATGTAAAACTGTCATGTATTAGTTGATGTATGCAAGAAGGGCCCTTCTATGAGATTTTATAATAATAATTATTGTGACAATGCATACTTGTGTGCTGCTGATGTGTTAATGCATCAAATCAGAAGTACACTAATATTGTCAATAATATTCAGCCCCATAGTAGAGTTGCCAACTCTAGAGGACGGAAATTCAGGACACATTAAAAAATAAAAAAGCGTACAAAGACTTATAATGAATTTCAATGTAAATACACTTATATTTTGATGCTCAATTAATCAATTGCTTTCTTGTTATTATTTGGTTGTAGCTGTATTGCCCTATATTAACCGTTACTGGGCCTATGCCACCGTCAGTCTACCACCGAAATATATCAGCTACAGTCCTGCAACAGACTGAGTCTGCCAGATTTCCTACAATATTTATAAACACTCTGAACTCGGAGCAAGGAATGCATGTTGCGTCAGTATGCTATTGAGATTACAATCTGTGTGGTGGTGTTATTTTCTTGAGAATTAGAATTTTTTCCTGTGCTCTAAAATACATTTTAGAAGTGGCTGCGAAAGTTTTCTTGTACTTGTTATCACAATGGCGTCTACAAGTGAGAATGTTGTCAATAAAACTAAACGCGGAGTGAAAAAAAACGGAATGCTTTGGGCGACGATGAGATATATGAAGACTTGCATGGGGATTGGAAAACTTTTAGTGATAATTCAGACATTGAAGCAATTAAAGACAGTGACTCTGATTCTCAAGTAAGTGAAGCCATTACGAGTGACAGTACAGACAATTCTGATGACAATCAGTCCAGTTCAAGTGATGTTAAAGATGATGGTGATGATAAAATATGTTGAAAATGATGGTTGGGATCATTCGGGTGCTAATGACAATGACTTTCATCATATACTGTTTCGTGGAACAGCAGCTTATAAACCTCAGACTGAACAAAAGCCTGATTCACCATTTTTATTTATTTTTTTTTTTGCTATTTTTTAGCCAGACATTGTTTCAAGAAATAGTTAGTGAAACCAACAGGTACATTAGACAAAAAATACAAAAAGTCACACCATTGCGAAAACATTCCATTTGGAACGGGTGGGAAGATGTCACCGCTGAAGAACTAATGGCTTTTCACATAGTAATACTGAATATGGGAAGATGTATGAGGAGTACCATCACAGACTTTTTCTTGGAACAATGGCTAGACAGTTCACAGTTCTACAAAAGCATATTTTCAAGAAAGCGATTTCTGCAAATATATTGGGATCTTCATGTCTCTCCCCTTCCTAGAGATGGAAATCCAGACAGACAAATTCAGTCCCGAGCAAGTAAAGTAAAAAACGTTATAGATTACATTGAATCAAAATTTTTGGAATTTTACAGCCCATCGGAACACTTATGTGTAGATGAGTCTATTGTAAATTTTAAGGGATGTGTGGTATTCAAGATGTACAACCAGAGAAACCAACAAAATGGGGTCTTCGAATTTATGTGATTGCTTATTCGACAAATGGTTATGTTTGTGGTTTGATTCCTTATTATGGATCAGTAACTACAAAAAGTTTGATTCACCAGCAGAATAGTTCAACTTATAAACAAAGTACAGAGTGTGACGAATGAGAAAGGATACCATCTGTACACAGACAGATTTGCTCGGGAACTGTTACAAACAAACGTTCATTTGACTGGTACAATAATGCAGAATAGGAAAGGCTTGCCGAAACAAATGAAGAAGAAAGCACTGAAAATAAAGAAACATGAAGTTGTAGTCTACAGGAAGGAATATAAATATTTGACATTATCGTGGAAAGACAAGAGAGTTGTTACTATTCTAAGTACATGGCATAATCCAGACACAAATGAAGTCTCGAGAAAAACTGCGAAGGATATGGAGGTTTTTCAGAAACCAGTTGCTGTTATAGACTATACTTAAAAAATGGGAGGAGTCAACAAAGCAGACCACTACTGTTCAAGCTATGGTTTCCTGGAAAAAAAAAAAAAAAAAAAAAAAAAAAAAAAAAAAAAAAACTTTGAAATGGTGGCTAAAATTATATTTCTGGATTCTGGAGATTTCTCTTGTAAACAGTTTCCACCTATACAACTTGAACCAAAAGTCATAAAATCTTCCTGCTTTGTCTCACCTGGAGTTTCATAAGAAGATCATTGAAGGATTGGTGGGGAATGTGAGAAACAAAATATCTCGAAAACGTGGGAGACCAAGTACCAATGATACAGAAGATATCTGAATGGAAAATTACACTTGATCCGGGCACACGAAAGGAAAGTTACTAAGGGCTGTGCAGTTTGTTCGAACAGGAAAGTAAAAGGTGGCAGGAAAGAAACTTCGTTTTATTATGACACATGTGAGAGGAAGCCAGGACTTCACTCCACAAGTGTTTCACCATTTATCATACAGAGAAGAAGTATTGATAGGTATGTATTAGTTCTTATATTTATTTGGAATGTGCATGTAGAATATCTAGCAAAGGTATGTGTAGAAAAAATACGCCAATATTTTAGCACGAAAGTTCCAGTAAAGTATTACATTTACTGAATTATGTTCTTCTGTTTATAACAATCTGCCACTAAGATCCGTATATATTCATCCTCTTACCACGTGTTCTCTATGGCTATAGACCTCCTGTGTTTCTTTCACAGTTGAGGTGCCTAGAAACAAAGTCGGCAATCTCCACTTTGGAAAATTTTACAGTATAAGCAAAAAACTTTTTGAGGTGTTCACTGAATGACAATTCCATCAAAAACTATTTTCATATGTAAATAGACATCTGAAAAGCAATTTTACATAGTATCTTTACTTCAAAGTAACTGTGGAACAATATATTAAAGCGTTTAATATGGAGATTGCTGTTTTTGCTTCTCAGATGTGGATATTACAGTCTTCACATGTAAGATGAGGAAGATTACCAGGTTTTATTGCAGATTTCAGAAGTCATGTGTAATTATCAAATTTAATTCTGAATTATAAACATTTTAGGGATAACAATGCATACAAATTTTTTTTTCACAATATTCAACATTTGGAAAATCTTATTGTTCATCTTGCTACAGACACAATTCTGGATATTCTTCCATGAGTTCACATGCACAGTCATTAGTGTCTACCTCATTAGATGAGTCCAATGCATCAACATTCTCAATTAGTGGCTTGTAAATATCCAACTTTGCATTCTGACGCCAGTTCTCACTGAAGTGGATTTGAAGCAGTCGTTTGACATCAGAAATTTTCTTAGGATGCACAAGATTTGGTTGAGGTGGAATGCATTTTGGAACCATTTGAGTGACATGAATTTCTTTTTTTGTTATGTATTTAAAGCAGCCTGTGTCATGCATGTAATAATTTTCAATTCTCACGAGGATATTGCGATTATTGTTGATTGATCTCTTGAGAATGTATCTCTTGCATGGGGCAAACTTGAAATACCAAGCATTTATAGACTTGAATATCTTTTCTGCTTCAGTCTTCCAATCAAATATTTCACACTCTTGCGTTCCAACTTTTACTACTTTCGAATATTTTGATATTATTTCGAGATACTCCTCGGGATTTTCTATTGCCTGTCTTTTTGAAATATCTTTTGAACACAACCCAAAGAGTCTGTCAGGCGGGATAAGAATTGAGAAAAACATGTGAACCTTCTGGACACTTGAGGGTGCTTGAAGTAGCCATTTGCAACCATGGCTAGCAGAGTTTTGTTTTTATTCTACCCGCCACATCCGTCAGCAAATAAAAGGATTATCTTAATTCCTTCCACGTTTAGCTTCTGCAGAGAATGGAACAGACATGAAGCAACTGCATTAGACCCCTTTTTATGTACATTCTCTGTTCATACATAACTTGTGCAGTTCCAAGGGTTGAGTTTGTCATCAGAGGAGCCAACAACAACCGAAAAGTTGTAGAGATAAGTCTGCCGACGGTAGTATGCTTCTTGGTCCAGTATTTGAGGAAGAGATAGGTTCTTCTGACAGTCAAATGAGAGGGTTATAGTATCTTCGGGTTTCTCTTTTAGGAGAGATTTTCTTTTCCTTGCTTTGGAAGGCAAGACAGGTGTTATTTTATCTATACTATTCATTTTACTGGAAATTTTATGACAGCTGTATTCATTAGAACAAAGTAATTTAGTTTCCTTTTACCTCAGAGAAATAGAACTGACACTGTAATAACCATAATAACAATGAGAAAAAGGAAAGAAGACAGCTGACGGTCACATGACCAAATGGCATTCTCTGATTGGCCAATGTGGATATTGCTGGCTTTGCTTCTCAGATTGTCAAATTTGAGAATGGAGATTGCTGCCTTTGCTTCTAACCCCGGTTTTCAATATGAAAATTAAACCATTTACAGCTGCTTTTGCTTCACATAACCTCTGGAGATTGCTAGAAAACACCAAGGAGAATCCAATGCTGCCATAATATAAGTTTCTAAAAAAAGTGGAGATTGCTGACTTTGCTTCTAGGCACCTCAGTTATATTACTATTAAAGTGCTAAATCTAGGTCTTCGAACCTGACCACTGCCAGCTCAGAAGGAAGTGTTGTCTCATAAAGACAGCGAAATATAAACCAAAGATTACGATGTTGGGTGTTTACATGTCACATATCTCAACCTAAATGGCTCTTCACATCTCTAAATTCATATTACATTCGTGAGCCTTGAGTTTATTATCTGAGGAAATCAAGCAAGCACATGGCTTCACATTCATAACTAGGGCTCGGAAGTTGAAGAACTAAAAGTTAAAAATGACAGTGAGTATATATAATTAGTTGTGTGTTTGAATATATAAGGTAAGCATCTGGTTTACACTTCTTTGGAATTCAAAGAGTCTTTGCTCAACACGTGCTATTTCAAATGAAAAGAATAATTGTTTCTTGTGTAAACCGCGCCACAGATTTTTTTTACCTGTGGGAAAGGTATTGTAATCTTTCTTTTGTTTACGTTTATTGTCGAAAAATTGTGAATAGATTTCGGAGTCAATGTTCACCAGGCATAACAAAGTACCTAATGATAACGAGGATTCTACCTGAGACAGAGGGAATGTTTTCTTAGCTTGAACTATACTACTTTGCAATACTAACTTTTAGGTCTTTAACTTCCGAGTCCTATTCATAACAGACCATAAAGGCAAGCCCATATAGTCGAAAACAAAATATAGGAGACAGTTAATATTCAAAAAGACGAATGCATGAACCTTTCATATAATATTTTAACCACATATATCAAAGTTTCTTCACTTTTACGAAAGTTACAAAAAAAATCAAGCAGCGTAAAATAGTAGTTCAATTTGCATGGGTGAGCTGCATTTAAATGGACCAGGCGGAGAGTAGCCAAGACATTTAAATCTCTCCAGAAAGGGTTAAAGAACATACCATAAGTCTGTACACATTGAAAAGCACAGGGGTTGATAAGTATGCATGTCTCTACATCACTACATTAACATTGTTTGAAAGAATACTTGTTGCTTCCTTTGTTTTTGTTTATTAGTTCTTTGTAATATAATAAAAAAATTCTCTACATGACATATTAAAGTTCGTCTTTACTAAGAGTTCTGATTTTACAAGTTCTGGCCTCGTCACATCAGAAATTCATTTCTGAAAAAACTCGCTCTACATGAGCATTGCTAATTGGAAAAGCATGTATGTGTTCAGTAATTTTCTTTAAGTTTGGCACACTAAGTATCTTCAAAATAGCAGCATTCTTGAGGAATTAGTAGATCTTTCAGTATCGGGATAATCTCTTTCAATAGACAATACTCTTGATACAATGCATCACCATTTGCAAAGTCCTGTTCTATACTAATATGCAATATAGTCAGAGTTTCAGTAAGGACACTGAATGTGAAAGTATCATTGAGGCTTAGAAAAGTGAATTTCTTCAGAAGTGAAGAATAGTAATCAAACCATTTTTGCAAATAGTCAATGGCCCTCTGATAAACATTCAATGCTGCCTTCTTAAAGGGATGCACATCAGAATCACTTAAGTTATTCAAATGCTGATTTACTACCAAGCCATGTCACCAATGAGAGCCACTAACTTGCTTCTGTGGTCTATCCAAAGAGCTTATAATACAAACCCTTTGCTTCTATTCATCAAAAAGTATATTGTATAATTATAAAATGTCTTTGGTAACCATTGCAAGCTACATCAGCTCTCTGATAATGAAATATCAATATGAAATTTCAGAATATAATATTGCACTGAACAAAATTCCGGACATTAAGTGTCGTAAAAACAACTTAATTTTTTTCTTGCATAGAGGACTGATTTCCTGTCAATTCAGAAAAATTCTGGATAGTTAGCAACCCTACCTTATAGTGAAAAAATGTGCAGCAGGATCCCAAACTAAAGTTTTTAATCTTTATTTTCTCAAAACAGGCCATTCTGAAATAGGCCTCACTCACAACTCCTGAATTGCAATCTATATTTAAATTTTAATTTATAGTTGTAATGCAGATTATTTATAGGATTTAAATATTTCGAATAAAAATAAACTTTTAATTCAACAATATGACTACCGTAATTTCCCATAACTATGGTCCAGGCACCCAACTATGGTCCAAAACGCATTATGTACTACTTCGTCCCCCAAGAGTTCGGTGTTTGCCATTTAAGGCGCCACTGTGATGCAGTTATGTTCCCCATAGATGCTTCTATCTACCATTACACATGGCAATGATATGGATGCTTATCAAGGTCAGTGTGCATCGTTCTATTGAATGTGTGAAGACACGAAATCATTCAGTTTGTGATTGTCTGTTTTATTAAGCTCTCCTCTGTAGAACTGGTATGTTATAGATATATGATTATTTGTACAATTAAACCTGGCTATATAGTGTTTACTTTTACGTAATAATTACACTGGCAGAGGTTAAGGACTCTGCGTGAAAAATGTTTAACCTCAAGGCTAGAAGTCAGTCCTCAACTATGTACCACAATTTTTCGTGGACCATAGTTGTATTTCATTTTGAAATATTTGTTTTAATAAAATGTGATCAATGTGATTATTTACTTCTGCAAATATAGTATCTCAGTATATTCTAAAACACCATTTAACATTATAGTCAAGCAAATAAAATAAATAAATAAACAAAGAAGCAGGCTGTTCCAGCATTAATGGTACTAGCACGAATGATGGTCCGGTAAAATGAAAATTTCAGGGTAGAAGGAAAACAACCGTCCCTGTAAGTGACTATGAAAGCGATGAAATTGAATTGGATACAGATTATGATGTTTCTGGTGTTCTCTCCATATTTACAGACAGTGAGTCAGATGTGGAAAAGAAGACGAAATCTGTTAAATTAATGCTAAAGGCACATAGTTATATGGTAGTTACTTATGAGGAGGAATTGCAGCCAGGGGAAGTTTTGGAAGAGTGAAGAACAATGAAGCTGTTGTTTCATGTATATAGTAAGAAGCAGCAATTACTGAGGTGGTGAGAAATGGAAAACATTTTATTCTATAGAAAGGAAAATATAATAAAACAAATTGGAGACCCCAAATGCATCTGGAAAAAGAGAGATCTATTTTCAGTTTCAGAATTACAAGAGAATTGGAGATTCAAAAGATCGAAATAAGCCTACTGACTGTAGTTCTCAGTATGATAAATAAATATCAATGAATTTATTTGCATAATATTTTGCTAAGAATGTTTTAGTTTATTTTGATACCGTACTTTTGTTCTTTAATATACACTCACCGGCAAAAAAAAAAAAAAAAACCGGGCCAACTAAATTTTCTTTAAAATTTTTGAAAATTGTAGGATTTTTTAAAATAATTGTAGGTGTGCTGAGGTTCATTTAGCTATTCATTTATTTTGTGATATGTAACAATGTAATACTGAATACGTAAAAGCCAACAATGATCTGAAAAGAAGAATCATTCATCTTGTAATATTGTGTCTAAACTGCTCGGATTCATTTCAAGCTAAGCTGAAGAAGTTTACAGACTGGTATGCTCTTTTGAGGCAGTATTGGAGTACTTCATTGTATACAAATGTCACTAAGTCCTACCGATTTTGCAAAAGTGGTTGCATTGATAGAAGGTGGGAATAGTGAGCATTATGTGGCTGCAGTTCTTGGAATTCCTCGATCGACCGTATGAGTGTACCATCACTTTAGAGAGACAGGAGGTTATTCCAGGAGACCCGGTTGAGGGAGAAAACGAGTAACTTCGGCTCGTGACGACCATTTTATTGTCCTAAACACATTAAGAAATCGCCATTCCACAGCTATTGAAACCAGAAGAGCCTTCCAGAAAATAAGACAAGTTAACGTGAGTGAGAGAACTGTAAGAGAATGTCTGGATGAATGTGGGCTGAATTCCAGAAGACCAGCTAAAGGCCCAGAATTGCTCCAGCAACATCATGTTGAACGATTATGTTTTGCTCACAATCATGCTAATTGGAACCTGGGGGAGTGGCGACGTGTGCTCTTCACAGATGAATCGAGATTTAGTTTACAGATGGACGTGAAAGAGTGTGGAGAAGAGAAGGAGAACGTTTTTCTTCATGTACCTTCAGTTCACGTGTCAGTTTCAAAGTTGGATCAGCAATGGTATTGGGTGGCATTTCGTATGAAGCTCACACAGAACTTGTTTTCATTAATGGAGGTGCTCTGGCTGCTCCAAGAAGGGCTAATTTAATATGTGGTACCATATGTCCCACTTATTGGTGGAAAGTTCCTGTTAATGCATGACAATGCTTGCCCTCATGCTTCAAGAATCGTGGATGAGTTCCTTTACGACACTGGATTGAATAGGATGATATGGCCAGGAAGAAGTCTCGATATAAACCCTAGTCGTCTAACTCCTCACAGCAACTTACAGCAGCTCCGAAATGTTCTAAGTAAAGAATGGAATAGAATCGACCAGACTGACATCCAGAATCTGATAGAAGTGTTGAATCGGCAAATGGTAACAGTCTTACAGTCATGGGAAGGCAATACCCGGTATTACCAACATCTGGGTGGCCACAAAATCAGTTGAACATTTGGAAGAAAATTTATATACAGTGGAACCTCGTTAATCCGAACCAATTTTGGCTGAGAATTGTCCGGATTAGCAAAAGTCCGGATTAACAGAAATAAGAGAAAAAATTATTGTATATTTCCTGACTAAGAACAAAAAATTGTACATATACACTAATAACATAATAAAGAACAGTACCTGTGTAATTATTAAAAGTTATCCATTATACTGTTGTTACTTTGGTTTAAAAAAACTGTCAATTTTCTTTTGAGATTTCTCGCACATTTCTTTCACTACAAGTTCACGCAGGTGCCTCATGTGACAGAAGTAGACAGATATTTGTTTATTGTCACTTCGTTGAATGAAATTAATCACTGAATTCAAATGTTCTTTCACCTCACTTAATTTCATTTTTGGCAGTTCCATATCTGGATCCTCATCTTCAGATTCAAAGTGTCGATTGTCGTTTACGCTATCTACTATTTTGTCTTCATTCATTATGTGATAGCCGGGATCACCATCATTGTCTAACCAGTCCTCAATCTCTTCTACTGTGACGGATTTCTCACCACCCCTTACGAGTGCTTCATGATAGTCCTTTAATTCAATGCCTTTGCTCTCGAGTTCAACATTGTTGTCACACAAAATTTTATTCCATGCATTGGCCAAAGTAGAAGGTGCTATATCTTTCACTGCAGCCGCAAAATTGAAAATCATAGACCTGAAGTTGTATGACTTTATATTTTGCAGTGTTTTTTCTGCTCTTCTGTCTTCGCCATCTGTAGATTCTTCAACTTCAAAGACTTCAGACAAAAATCTCTTTCTATACAACCTCTTTGCAGTATAGATGACGCCTTGGTCCATTGGTTGCATTAGCGATGTTGTATTGGGAGGTAAGAATAGACATATGATTTTACCGTCTGCACTACAAAGCTTTTTTTCATCGGGATGAGCAGGTGCATTATCCAATAAGATTATGGCTTTCACTTCAGTATTTGACTTATGTCTTCTTATTTCTGGCACAGCGTAGTTATGGAACCAATCAGATGTGATATTTGCTGTGAACCAAGCATTTTTAGAATGGTAATAATGGACAGGCAAATTAGACATAATGTTTTTAATAGCCCTTGACTGTTTACTCTTGCCTACAATGACAGTCTTTAGGATATGGCTTCCATCGGCGTTAGCACACAACAATGCAGAGACACGTTCTTTACTGATCTTGCGACCAGGTGTATTTCTTATGGATTTCGATGCTTGTGTATTATCAGGCAGAGAGTGCCAATACAGGCCTGTTTCGTCAGCATTATACACCTGATTTAAACCTAACCCTTCTTCCTTCATGATAGAATGCAGTTTTTTCTTGAATGGCTCTACAGCACTTGCATCTGCACTTAGACTCTCTCCACACACTTTTCTGTTCACTATGTTGTGGCATTTGCAAAATCTAAACAGCCAGCCGGCACTAGCCGTAAACCCATTTACACCAAGTTGTTTTGCCAGGCGTTCGGCTGCAGCTTGAATTTCTACTCCTGTCACTGCTATTCCACTTGCACGAAATTGTTCGTATCACTTGTACACTGCATCGTCCAATTTTTGGTCCGCTGGCGCCCACATTCGCTTAACTCGACAAGTTTCTTTATCCACATTACACTTCAAAGCAAATGACAACAGTTCACTTTTTTTCTTTCGTATATCAGAAACTGTTTGTTTAGCAATTCTGTACTCTGCACAAACACTGGCAACAGCGGCACCATTTTCAAGATTTTCAATGATCTTTAATTTCTCATGCAAAGATCTAGCTTTATGTTTTCGCTTTCCGGACGAAGCAGCTGGTTTACTGAATGACATTGTCCACCTTGAATTGATTCACCAATTTAAATTAACACTGTATAGAGGAGAGAATACTGTACTGTACGACTGTAGTGTTAAACTGAGTCGAAGTCTTACAGGGTTTGTAATAGCACAAGGGTGGAGGGTGAAAGTTGCATTCCAGGCGGATGAAGGTGGCAGTGGTGGTCAAGGACATGGTCATTGGATACATTTACAACTCTAGAAATACGAATATAGTATGCCGAAACTTAAGCTGTGCCATGCGAGAATATTTTCATTTATTTTCCACTTTTTTTCAACAAATATAATTTTTTAAGAATACTTGTCCAGATTAAGCGATATCCGGATTAACGAGGTTTTACTGTAATATGTACGTTATTATACCTTTTAATTATACCCATTGTTTGGCGTTGAAAATAATAGCGCAAATGATAATGAAAAAGTTTTTTTTTTTTTTTTTTTTTTCCTGGGAAGCAATGTTTTCTTCATTTCATAGTGGGTTTTCTGATTCTCACCTCATAAAAAATTGAGAAACTTTAGGTGGCCCGGTTTTTTTGCCGTTGAGTGTAGTTGTTCATTTCATAATGGGTTTTCTGATTCTCACCTCATAAAAAAATTGAGAAACTTTAGGTGGCCCAGTTTTTTTTTTCTGGTGAGTGTAGTTGTTCATTATTGCAGGAAAATGACTTTCAGATTTCACTTGTTTATTGTGTGTTTATGTAATGTGTACTAATAAAAAGAATCCATGTACTTTTCATTTATTTTTAATATTTCTGTGCTAGATTATGTTTCTACCCTTAAATTAGAAACTCAGTGTATTGATTTACGAATAATTATAGCTCCAGCTATAGTCCATTCATGCTTTCAAGCATGAATATATGAGTGGACTATAGTTGGGCAACTCAGAATAGAACTATGTATCAATGCTTATTATTTTTTTAACACTTGTAATTAAATAATTTCAAACACATATGTCAATATTTATTTAATATAAACTTACAAGAGTCCGAAGCCAAAATTTCACTTAATCTGGGTGAACAGTACTGAATATACAAAGAAAAATATGACAAATGTGGACCATAGTTAGGGGAAACTACGGTACCAGTATTATGAGACTTCATTTGTACATATGAATGAAATTCTCTACTGCAGAAATAATTGACTGTCATTGTCATCAAAGAACCAGTTGCAATAACAAAATATGTACCGTATAAAGAAGTTCATTAGAAAAACTTGGCAAACTCAGAAGCAAACATTTGGTGGCCACCTGGGATCCTGTTTCTTAAGCCAACTTGTACCAATGAAAAGTTGACAAATTAGGGAACTTTTGTGATGATATTTTTACCAAAGGACATAAAATAAACTGTTACTATTGTTAATAAAAAAGTGACAAGGAATTTAAGAAAATTCCAATAATTGCGTGAAATAATTCTATTCCAAGTAATAAAATTACATGTAATTTATCACTCTCCTGTAGTGTATTTTATTTGATATTCATGTACAGAGTGTCCCAAATTGATGTATACACATTTTGAAACACTATTTCTCAGCAACGAGATGAGACAGAAATACGATTTTTGCGGTTTTGTATTCCTTAAGTTCATACAATGGCCCCATTCTGCCACAGTACACTCCCAAGAATGATGTACAACAGAGCGACATACCAACTGGATCGTTGCTAATGGAATATCATTACAGGCATGTTCAAACTAAACTCTCATTTCCTTCAGTGTTTGTGGTTTTGTGACGTACACTGTGTCCTTTGGAGGTAAGTCTGGAGGGGTTAAATCCAGAGATCGAGGTGGGAACTCCGCAGCCCTTCCTCGTCGTCCTATCCACCTCTGATTGAGTGTGCAATCGAGAAAATTCCTCACATTGACATGAAAGTGAGTTGAAGCCCCATCTTGTTGAAAGTAAAACCCATTTTCATTCTCAAAGGGGTCATTAAGATGTGGAATCGGGTTTACAACATTTGCAGGTATTTCTCACCCGTGACAGGCCCTTTGAAGAAATATGGCCCAATTATTCCGCTGGAAGAAGACCGCACCATACTGTTACTCCAAGAAGATTGACGACTTTGTCCACACCTGTGGAGTAACGGTTAGCATGTCTAGCTGCGAAACCAGGTGTCCCGGGTTCGATTCCCGGTCGGGGCAAGTTACCTGGTTGAGGTTTTTTCCGGGGTTTTCCCTCAACCCAATATGAGCAAATGCTACGTAACTTTCGGTGTTGGACCCCGGACTCATTTCACCGGCATTATCACCTTCATCTCATTCAGACGCTAAATAACCTAAGATGTTGATAAAGCGTCGTAAAATAACCTACTAAAATAAAATAAAAAAATAAAAATTGACGACTTTCTCTTGAAAGATGTGTGGGTTTTCATTAGCCCAGTACACACAATTGTGCCATTAAGTTTAAATGTAGCTTCATCTGACCAAACAATTAAGTCTTGAAAATCTTCCCCTTCATATTTTGCTGGCCTTCTATGCCCAAGGTTGTGGGTTCGATCCCGGGCCAGGTCGATGGCATTTAAGTGTGCTTAAATGCGACAGGCTCATGTCAGTAGATTTACTGGCATGTAAAAGAACTCCTGCGAGACAAAATTCCGGCACATCCGGCAATGCTGATATAACCTCTGCAGTTGCGAGCGTCGTTAAATAAAACATAACATTAACATCTTCCCCTTCATCACACATGTTCAAGAACTACTCACAAAATTCCAGTTGCTTATCTGGACAAGTCTCGGAATGTAAGACTTCCAATTTTGAGCTCGCAAAATTCGATGAACACTGGATTTGCTGATACCAATCTCACGAGAACATTGCCTTGTTGACTTCTTTGAAGATTGTGCAAAAACCTGCATGACTTCATAAACACTCTCATTATCGGTGGAACTTTTCTTTCTTCCGCACCACCCTTTCATCACATCTTGCACTGTTCCATCGACTTCAAACTTGTCTCGGATTCTTGTGATAGTTAACTTTGTTGGTGGTTGTGTTCCAAATTCAACCCTCCAACGTCGTTGAACCTCGACAACATTCTCCACTTTCCAATAATATTTCAGTATCCACTTACGTTCATCAAATGATAATTGCTTCGCCATATTTGTTCATAGATAGATATTTATTTGTCATCAACATTTATATTAGTTATGGTGTACCACAACTTATGTATACAGGTTTCACCATAACCTTCTATTAATATAAGTACAATTAGCATGCAATCTCGACAGCCTACTCATCTACTCTCACTATTAACTTAACTCCAAGCAGTCAATTTCTTCTTAATGATCTTACATGTCCACCATCTGTTCGTTACACACGTTCCTTTCAGCATTCTAATCTTGCTAACTAAATTTATACATAATTCCGTCTTTCTACATTACATCTTACTTGTAACACTTCACCCGGTTATAATCATTGGGATCTTTTTATACCTAATACACATCATTATAATCTTATTAAATCTTGACATGAATATCTAGTTCACTTTAGTTTGATCATTCATTTCTTAACCACAATCAACACTCAGAAAAAACCATAGAAAATTATAAATACTATCACTAAGATCATATATCATAACTTCACTACATCACTTTCGAAGATTTACTTTTTTACAATAAGCTTCAATCCATAACTATATTCATTAACTAGCCACTTTTTAATTTCCCAACTTTTTTTTTTTTTTTTATTTCCTACCTGATCTCTATATCTGTGATCCTCTAAACACATTTTCATCACACTAAAACACGATTTACGTCATTAAATCACCAAACTTCCTGTTGTAATTTCATTCAGACCTTTTATTTATTTTTTACCGCTCATGCACCAACTTCTAAGATTATAACTTTTTTGGTCCTTAAATGTACCCGTCAATGATAAAATACTGCCTTGTGGTGACGAAATCACTATCTCTTCACCCATCATACTTTTTGCATCCTGACCTCTTCTCTGAACACTAACCGCACCTTCTCTTGATCTCCCGTAAAGCACACCTGATTCCGCTTCTTGTCTTCTTCTTCTCGCTGACTCACGTAGGGTAGACCATATGTTACTGCCATTTCCTACACGGTCTACACTTCCACTTGGCTCAGCAGATTCCTGACTGGGTCCTGCTCGGTCGTCACGTTCGTCCATCAGCTGTCTAGTCTCCGATGTTTGCTTTAATTCCGTCCATACTTCATTCTGCTGACTCGATCGTTCCTCGCCATCATGAACCAACTTATCTACAATCTCTTCCGATTGTTCGGTATTCACTCTAGTAGGGGACGAAATATGTATTGAACTATTTTTTTCTCTTGTTGGGAAATTTCTACTCTCGAATACCTGGGATTTCTGTGATTTGAAGTTCCTCTGACAAAATTCTAAGTCATATAGTTTTCCATTAATCTTTATTTTATCCTTAACTAATATTGCAAACTGACCTCTTGATCTCGCCTCTTTCATAAATGGTAGTAACATCTTTCTCTTACTCCTTGTTTCCACACTAGTCCTGCTCAGTTTTTAAGTTCGTACCTTTCAGCATATTCAAGTGATCCAAGATAAAAAAATTTAGTCCACATACTTGTAAATTTCACTAGTATGGGACGATTCTTCCCTCTTCCAATTCTGAAGGCTTCTTCAATCTAATCATTGTTTAGGTTCAGGCCAAAAATTTCATTACACAGATGAGTTACTAAATTATATGTTTCTAGTCCATTTTCACGCCGTTCTTCATCCATTCCAAAAATAATTAAGTTTTTCTTCCTCAACTGGAATTCGAAATGTTTTATCTTGTTCTGCAGTTGGTCGTTTTCTTGTTGAAGTTTCTTTATGCTCTCAGTATTGTTCACAATTTCGTCCTTCAGTCTGGATATTGTACTGTTCAGTTAATTGAAGTTTTGTTTATTTTCCTCCATCATTGTCTTGAATCCCTCCTTCATCTCTTCATGGATTGATAATTAAAGTGAAGTATCTTCTCCATTTGTCGGCCCAGGGTTTAACTCAACATCACTAATTATCAGTAATATTGTTAATACTATTCCTATTGCACGAAGTAGTTGATCTTAGCCCCAGGATATTTGTTTATAAACAGATGAACATGTTTCCATCCTTTCCACTGCTTTCTGAATCATAAATCGCAAAAATCGTATTTCTATCTCATTTCTTTGCTGTGAAATAGTACCTATTTCAAAGAGTGTATAGGCATCAATTTGGGACACACACACACACCCTCTCCCCCTCCCCTCCCCCTCCCACTCCCCTCCCTCCCCCTCTCTCCATCCCCCTCTCTCTCCTCTCTCTCTCCCACTCTCCCTCTCCCTCCCTCCCTCCCTCCCTCTCTCTCTCTCTCTCTCTGTGTGCGTGCGTGCGTGGGTGTGTGTGTGTGTGTGTGTGTGTGTGTGTGTGTGTGTGTGTGTCATACCCAATATTTCTATGACTGTTATATGGAGGCACATCAAATAGAGAGATGGACAGCATGGGAAACCACTCACACTTCTGTTTCAATGGAGCCACGACTGATGTCATCGTATTACAAGAAAATAGGACAATTTTATCCATATAGGATTCCACCTGAATGTTTCACGTTAAATCTAACATTTGAAAATTGGATCAAATAATCAAAATGAATTAAATAGAAATAAAATTTGTCCCATACCGTAGCATCATGATCTAAGGCAGCATGCTTGGACATGCATTATAAAATAAGTGTAGTCCGAGTCCATATCAAAGAAGAAATTTTCTCACGAAATTTCAGCCAGTGTACACATTTGACCAGTGCCCACTCAGCATCTGATGAATTTGGGAAACTATAATAAGTAGTGAAACTTGGTTTCAGAAACCAGCTATAGTGGCTGGGGGATCATTGAGCTAACAACATGGTACTCCTGTACCAATTGAATGATCATTCACCTGTGCTGAGGCATGTAGATGTGAGGCCAGCAGTCGGCTGGTCAGCCCTTGGCCCTATGAGCTGTTGCCCCCAGAATAAAAAAAAATTGATAAATTTTCCTTTTAAATAGTATCTCGAAGAGAGATTAAAATCTTTGGATTTATATATACTGTATTTTTCTATTCTTTCGACTGTTTGTTACTCATACTTTCACTAGACATAAGTGCAGGGTAAGACAACATAAATTAAATATTTAAATTATAGAAATTGCGTTTTAAAACTGTATATTTGTTGTGTGAAATTACTAATTATATATGGATTAGTTGTAATTATTCAATGTATATAGCCTACTATATTTGTGAACTATTAATAAATTATTATTACTCATACTTTCAGTATTTTAAAATACTACACATAAATGAAATCCATTTAATAGGCACACAACAGATTCGAACCTCTCGCAAATGATATGGAACAGGATTCGACTTTAATGGATCAAGTTACTTTTGCTACTAATGAAGCTACTACAACTTCACGTTCAGTGCATACAAGAATGCCACCAATAACTGTAAAGAATTCAGGTAATTTCTTTGCACAAAACAATAAATTACAATCAGTACTAAGTCAACCAGTCAAAATTAGCTATTCTAATGAAGGCATCAAATATTACACAGCTTGCAGATCCTACTATGATAAGCTTTATTCTACATTGCAAACTGAAAACATAGAATTCTACTCTCATGAACCACGCGAACAAAGCTACTCCAGATTGTTGTTAAACGTCTCCCCATTTCTGTTGATTCTCAAACTCTGAAAGAGAAACTAGAAAAACTAAACTTCCCAATTCAACATGTACGACAAATGTCAGCTCCTCACCAACAATTGGACGACACATACACCAGACGTAATCTTCCAATCTGGGTGGTAACTCTCCCAAACAATGAACTTTCTCAGACTATCTACCAACTAAAGGACATTAACCATCACCTTGTAAAAATAGAATCTTACATACAAATCAACTCCTCATATAATACAATGCCATAAGTGCCAACGTTTTGGCCACACCTCCAAATGGTGTAATATCGAAACTCATTGTGTCAAATGCGGACAGAATCATTTCTTTTCGGATTGTCTATCAAAAGGCCCAACACATCCTCCAAAATGTATTAACTGCCAAGGTCAGCACACTGTCAGTTACGGTCAGTGTCCCATACAGAAAGAACAGCGAGCAGCACTACAACTTAAATTGAGAGAAAAACAAAACAACTTCATTACACAGCGCCAAAATAACTTTATATTTTATAGCTCTGAATTCCCAAACCTTCAAAAACCTCATCAGAATGACTTGGCATCATTTCAAAATTTATATGGTAATGGAGACAAACCTCAACTATCCTCAGATTCTGAATCTGTCACAGAATCGCTCAAAGAAATTGTTGCTATGCTTAAAAGCTTCAATATAAAAAACATTCTTAGTATAATTAACTCAACACTTCAACGACTCTCTGCAGCAAAAGATCCCCTATCAAAAATGTTAATAATTCTGGAAGTTTTCTCCGACTTCACACAAACAACAAATGATCTGTAGAGATCTAACATTAATGAATTTCAATGCAAACGGAATTATTAATCAAACATTTGAATTACAAGAATTTCTCACACTATATGATCTTGATATTGCATGCCTATCTGAAACTCGCCTAACAACTACAACAAAATTCAAGATATGCAACTACACAATATACCATTCAGACCAGCTAGAACGACACAGAGGCAGGACCGCTATATTAATTAAATCACTCATTCCTCATCGACAAGCAATTATGCCCCATTTTAATACATTGGAAGCTACTGGTGTATATATACAGGTTGACAACACAGAAACCCTAATCGCAGTGGCATACCATTCACCATATAGACAACTAAATGAAGCAGATATGAATTCACTTATTTCTCTTCACACCGATTTCATAATATGTGGCGACTTTAAAGCCAAACATAACATGTGGAACTGCCGTATCAATACACCACGAGGAAAATTTTTACTAGAATATTCCATAAAAAATCAGTACTCTGTCACTGGACCGGAAGACCCTACACGATATCCTTGGTCAATGACACACCAACCTGATGTACTCGATATCTGTCTGATTAAGACAAAAACATATCCTGTGATACAAAAAAGTATCTTAGCACTTGACTCAGATCATGTATCAGTACTATTGATATTCAAGATCCCAGCTATTAAATATAAAAAATATATCACAACAACCAGAATAACTGACTGGAATGAATATACCAAACATCTTCATGCATCGATAACAGTGAATCCTCAGTGTCTACAACCACCCGATATAGATGTTGCAGTTAAGATTTTCACAGACACAATTACCACAACCCTGAACTCCATCACCACAACATCTTATTCTTCTCCTGCAGAGGAAAATCCAAATGAGTTAATTTACCTACTCAAAGCCAAAACTGAAGCCAGGAAAAAGTGGCAAAATACTCGAGATCCACAAGCAAAAAGGGCCTACTACCGGTATCAAAGAGCCATATGACGGAAACACAAACTAAAAAAAATTAACTCTTTTGCAGAGAAAGTTGAAACACTTCAACCAAGTGGAAAAGAATTCTGGAATATCACAAAACATTTATTAGGCAAATCTACTCAAGTTAAGAACACATCTTTAGAAAATGCAGAACATCAGATGGTGTATGATCAACAACGCAAAGCAGGAACATTTGCAGACTCCCTTTTCTGGCGGTACCAACCTGATCATGTTAACTCGGATCCAGCCTTCAACAAACGAGTAACGGATGAAGTAAACCTATATCTTCAACAAACTCCTGTTCAAAAAATTCCAAATACCTCGCCAAAAGAACTCAAGGACATCATAAAAACATTACCACTCCATAAAACTTCTGGTCCCAATGGTATTTTCCCTTTAGCCCTTAGACGATTGCCGAAATGGGCATTAATACATCTAACCAAAATTTATAACGCCTGTCTGAAATTTTTACACTTCCCATCACAATGGAAAGAAGCAATTATCATCACAATTGCTAAACCAGGAAAAGACCCCACACTTCCTAACAACTATAGACCGATAAGTCTACTTGATTTCCTTGGCAATATTCTGGAATGCCTAGTACTAGCCCACCTAGATCCATTCTTAAAAGAGCCAGATAGAATTCAACATGAACAATTCGGCTTTAAATCCAAGCACAGCACAAGAGATCTACTTCATATGCTCTCTCACTACATAAACAATGGATATCAACATTTCGAACACACAATAGCAACATTCCTGGACATACAACAGGTATTCGACACAATGTGGCATGATGGTCTTCTTTACAAATTACAGAAAATTTCAGTTCCTGATGCATACGCACATGTTATTGCAGACTACCTGAGAAACAGATCATTCAGAGTCTGACAAGGTAATTGCCTTTCCAGTTCAAGACAAATTGAAGCAGGAGTTGCTCAAAGCTCTGTTCTGAGTCCAATTCTCTATGCTACATATTATGTTCATGACATTTCCAAGCACATTAACTGCCGACACGCTTTATATGCAGATGACATAGTCCTATATACAAAACATTACGACATCAAATGTGCTTTACAACAGATGCAAGAAGCCTTGGACTTACTCACCCAATGGTCTACAAGATGGCGACTGAAAATTAACAGTGAAAAAAGTGCAGCAGTAGTTTTTATAAGGAGATTTCCACGATTATTGCAACAGCTCTCTGTTCAGAATCAACACATCCCCTTCAAAACAACGGTCAGATATCTTGGTCTAGTAATGGACAGTCGTTTGACATACAGACAACATATACAGTTAGTACGAGACAGAGCTTTTCAAAGATTCTTAGCATTATATCCAATACTTAAAAGCTTCATTCCCCTCAAAACCAAACTATTGCTGTACAGATCACTTATACGATCATACATGTCCTAAGCTTCAGAAATTTGGGCTTAAACCCATCCCCACCACATCAAGAAACTCGATGGAATCCAAAGAGCTATGTGCAGAACAGTACTGATTTTTACATTACTAACGCACAATTGTACAGTGACTTGGAAATCACTTTATTCAGTGACTACATGCAGCACTTAGGTAAAAACAATCTTCAGAAACTACAAACACACCCTAATCCACTTATTAAACTATAATTACACATAGCATTCAGTGAACAATCAAGTAATGTTGAGTTTTCTGCAAAAATAATTGACTCTGAAAGTTTACCTGCATATCCAGCTTACCAGTCTTTGTTTCTGATGGAGAAGATGGTCACACTCATGTTATACTAAGCAATATTCATGTTAAGGCAAGGATCCATGTGACCTGTACTTGTAATGATATGTGTCTTTATTGACACCACCAAATAAATAAATAAAATAAAAAACCTAGAATAGTTATTTATAATATTTCAACATATACTTATCTAGATTGGCAACTCTGAATTCAGTAAAATCAACTTCTGGCTGTTTGCTGTAACAACGAAAAAAAAAAAAAAAAAAACTGTCTTGGAAAAATATATCTTTGTAGTAACAAATACTTTTCTGTATTCTGAATACCAGTACCAGTAACGAAAATTTACATATGATATTATCAGTAGTCTAATATAGATATAAAGTGTTATTTTTTTAACTTCAGTATTGTGATGAAATATCATTTAATATAGTACCGGTACTATGTAATGTACTGTATTAGCCAATGGTCTTAAATCATAATTATAATGAATAACGATAAATTATATCCTACAATTTCAAATGAAGTAAAAGAGAATCCAATTAAATTCAGGTTTCTGGTTTATGTTATATAATTTACAAAAAATGTTAACCACATTATATAGTCTAATTTTAATATAAGTTGATATATTAGTTTCTGTAATGGTTACCACCTCTTAATGTAACCACTGTCATAGTTATGAGAAACAAATACTTTTAATTGTTATAAAACCATATATGAGCAAAAATATGTTTATTTAAGTATTAAGTGAATAATAAAAGGAACAAATATATCCCTAATATGTTTAAGCATATCTCGAAGTGTTTTATGCACTGCAGAAATGTACTTGTACCTTTTTTTAGCTTAAAGTAGTATTCATTTTTGTACAATACTACTGATAATCCCGGGGTTCGATCCCAGGTGGTGACAGGATTTTTTCTCGTTGCCAAACTTTCAGAATGGCTCCGAGGTTCACTCAGCCTCCTATAAAACTGAGTACCGGGTCTTTCCCGGGGGTAAAAGGCGGTCAGAGTGTGGTGCCGACCACACCACCTCATTCTAGTGCCGAGGTCATGGAAAGCATGGGGCTCTACCTCCATGCCCCCCCAAGTGCCTTCATGGCATGTTAGGAGAAACCTTTACCTTTTTACCTTTTACTACTGATAATCAAGTAGGTGTGAAGGTACTGTATTATTTTCTGTGAGTATCTGATCTTTAAGAGGGTGTAGTGATAGAATTAGTAGAAGAGATGGATAGTCATTCCTCAAAATGACAGAATGTGCTCCCTTACAATAAAACAAAATAAATCAATGAAACATTAGAATAAGTGTAAAAATTCCATAAATATACAGTTTATCTACTTAGATAATTATGTACAGTCGCTCCAAAAACAATTGAGTGAACTCTTGATAGCATATATGATGGATTTTTGATGCTTCATTCACACGAGCACGTTTTATGCATTTCAGGCAAGTTTACATGTTAACCGGATCCTTATACAAATATGAAAGAAAGAGAAAGAACAAGTCGGAGACCTGTGTGATAGCTACACAGTTAGAGGTACAGTACTGGTACTGATGGAAATCGACTGGTGACAGTTGAAGACTGGCATAGGTTTAAATCATCCTAGCTTTTTTTTTTTTTAATTTAGCTCATTCCACTTTGTTACGAGAGATGTGAACAATACTACACAAAGAGATTATAATAAATATTATGAATATACTTCACTCATAAGTTTAATTTTTGGCTGTGGGGGGGGGGGGGGAGTCTAGAACCATACAAGAAAGAAAAGAAAAAAAACAAGGGGGGGGGGGGAATAAATGCCAGCCTTAAGATGTGATTTCTGTCTCTACCCAAAACACACAACTCTCGAAGTCGATAGGGCATAGTAGCAGCGAGGTCTTCGAAGTAATTCTCTTTGAGAGCGGGTTTTTCCCAAAGCTTGAGTACCATTGACCAGAGCTCATCCTTGATTGTTGGTTGGTGACAGCATTTTCAAAGAGTCTTCTTCATTAGGTTCCCAGACATTTTCAATGGGATTCAGGTCAGGAGAATTCAGAGAATTCATTGATGTATGAACTGGATGATTATCCTGCTGGAAGTGAATAAACTGTCCTTTGGGATAATTTATGTCAAGGACTAGAATCAACCAAAGACTCATATATACTGTGGCACTAAGAGGGCCTGGAAGTCTCAGTAGCATCCCGGCATGGTGAGATGTCATCCAACTTCAGCAATAAATACTAAAACGGCCACTTCTGTGAATAGTGGCAACATATTGAGGATCATACCTGGCATTGTATTCACGATATACACGGAGCTGCCCCACATCTCAAACTGAAAATGTGACCTCATCGGAGAAGACTACATCCTCCCACGCGAAATTCAGCATTTCCGTGGCTTATGCGAGGCGATGAAATATTTGAGAATCTGTCAAATAGACCTTTAGCTGTGATGTAATTTTTTAAGTCCCACATCCCTAAGTTGGTTGTGAACAGTTTACACCAAACCAGGAAATGAAGGCAAAGTCCTTAGTCTGACAGTAGATTGAAAGGGATTCACCTCAACTGCTGCCAAGAGTGCTTCATCTTGCTCCCTATTAGAGATGAATGAGCGGCCTGTAGAATGTCTCTTTGCTAGCTGAACACTATCCCTATAAAGCTTGGCTCATCATCCAGTGTAGAAGCAGGAACACCATGTCTCCGACTAGCCTCAGTTGCCGAAAGCCCTGCTCTGACAAGAGCTAAAATTGCTGATCTTTTTCTGAACTCCGTCATTTCATGAATGATCATAAACAAAGTTCTGCTCCCATCTAGTGACAAATATAACATAAGATTTTAAGTTCACTGTTTTTAAATGTTATTCAAACATTCCATTAGAACACACAAAAGAAATCTGCTCATTTTTTATAATAAATACTAAAGGATTAAACATTAAAACTAATTAACTCTTCGCAAAATATTATCTTTAAACACATAAGCCAAAAACGTAATTTATGAGATTAAGTGGAAAATTTATCTTGGAAAAAAAGAAAAAAAAAACAATGAACTGGACTCGAACTCGCAACCTTCAGATTTGTTTCTCTATGCCTAAACCATCTATGCTATGTTTTCACATTTAAGAGTAGAGTTTCTGTGTATCATACTATTGAACATTAATGGATGTACCTAATTAAAAGCAGTGTGTTTCTTCATATAAGTGATTAAAATGAGCTAATTTAAAAGTCAATCAATTAAATTCAACTATTTCGTTCTCCAGAATAATGTAATAAAGTTAGGGACTGAGGAAAAGGCTTTAAATAATAAAATATTATTTTCCACATGGTGTGTGATTGAGATGGTATAATGCATATGCAGATGTGCCCAAGAGATACTTTGAAAATATTATGCGCTCAATCTTTTTTGAAGTGACTGTACTTCCTATTAAATCGATTATTGTGTTCACAACTCTTCTGCTTTAATCCTTCTTAACCCCAAAAACTTATTACAAATTGATTTTTAAATTACTAAATATATATTGTTAATTATAACCAGTGGTGAAGTTTCAGGGTAGGCAGGGTAAGCTGAGCTTTCCCAAACATTTTCGAAGAAGGGACAAGATAAATTTAGAATTTAGTTAATTAAAAACAGGAGCGTTTCGTTTACCTTTTAGCAACATAAAGCATGGCCTAGATCACCATGCCTTCAGCCCAGCTTACCCAAAATTTTTGTCACGCTTCGCTACTGATTATAACCTACCGAAGCCATATTTATTGAGAAGTCATGGAAAACCAAGTTCACAAACGGATTATAGTGAATATGCTGCTTGGCACTGTGTTTTCCATAATAAGGAACCATTGTTTTGCCAATGGATATATGACTGGACCATATCTTTCCAAACCATTTAGAATCTCGAAGTACCTTCTGACATTACCAGATTTATCATTAGGAGGCAGATTGAAATTGTCCGAAAAATGTAAATATGATGGATTTCTCTAAATTTACTTCTCCTCATGGTCTTCCACACAAGTTCGTTGTGTACATCTGATTTTGTTTCCCAAAATATTCTTATGCTTTGGGAAGACACATAATCTGCTATCAGTAAGAGAATGGCAACATAAACTTTTATATCATTTTTGTTCAATTCAGCAGAATGATTTCTTTGAAAAACATATAGTTTTGACATTGCACATATGGGAGTGAGTATTTCGTCACAGAACAGGAGCTCGAAACATTCGACAAAAGCGAGAATCTGAAAATATTTCGTCTACGTCATCTCTTCCAGATTTACATGTAAGGATCTCTTTCTTGTCTGATCACTCTTTATTATGAAGAGAAATATTAGATTGTTTTTGTTTTCTCTCTGCTGGAGTATGGATAATATTAGAATTAGTATAATTATTGTCTTTCATTACCAGAAATATTAGAACTTTGTATTTCTTTCAGAGACTGTAATTATTTCTTCCATGTGTAATGAGTTATGAATTCGGTAGTTTATTTTTGTCTGATGAAACTTGAGTTTATTTCCCCAAAATAAGGATCAGACATTGTTGCCTGGTCTATTGTAGATGGCCCAGGCTTATTTCCTTAACCATTATCTATTGGCACTTTATCATTAGAAGTACCGGTAACATTGATTTCAATGACAGACCTTAGTATTCTTTCTGGAAGTTGGTTGATGTCATCGGCTGTCTCATCATCACTTTAATCGTCTGTAACTTGTCCATCACCTGGTGGAAATATAGTAATATCATTTACAGATGATGTCGCAACGGTATCTTCGTTCGTCTCCAATATTTCATACACAGATAATAAAAGAATATTTGTATTTGTGTTATTTATTTGCTGTACAATCTATTATAGATTATAGGTTCGCCATTAGGTACTCACACAAACATACATACATACACACGCAAACAAAATAAAATTTCTAATGTGAATTTAATTTTAATTTTAACATAAGTTCTTTAAAGAAATAGTAAAACTACCAAAGATACAATAAATAACAAGATAGGTACATGTACGGTACATAATACATTTCGGTTTAGAAAGACATCTAATAAAATTGAATAAATGGCATAGATTAAATAAAAACAAGATATATAATGAGAACACATGAACAAAGTTATCATCTGAAGTGTTTTCTTAGGAGAGTGATTGATTGATCATTTAAGAGCCAAGGGACTTTATCTTAGTTAATCTGTATTTTGTTATTAATATTGCTAGGGTAAAGAATTATATGCAACAATAATAAAGGTAGGTATTTTATTTAATAGCTTTAATGTAGAAAATCAGTAATTTTAAAATGCATGAAGTGAAGCAGAATAGTTTTAACTCTGGTTTTGAAACATTTATAAATTAAATGTCTAATATTCCAGGTATAATAAGATACCTGTATGAGAAGTACTGTTAAGTACTTCTGGTAATAGCAGAGCGTTTAGAATAGAAAGTGTGGTAATTCGGCAAGGGTCTAATGGGAATTTTAAACCCCCTGGTGTCGCCATGGCAACTGAGCAAAACATTGGCGTGATGATCGTTTTAAGACTGTAGTTTTCATCTTCTTACTGTGGGTGGACAGAGTAGGTATAGAATTACAAGGAATTAAGGAGATATTTCTTGTGATGTTCGAGTGATTTTTATTATACCATTATGTGAACGAGTAGTAATATACCTAATAGTTTTGTTCTTGGTATAAATCCGGTTATATAATCTGTAAGGAAGTAAGAAGTTTCTTTTTTCCACCCAAAGACTAGGCTATTTTTCAGAAGTGGTGTAGAGCAATTCCATGAAGACAGAAAACTGTATGCTCGTTCTTATATCTGTGATAACCATTTTTTTGCTGTTTTGGTAGTAAGAGCCGATACATTTATTATTGACGGTAAAGAGGTAGGACTTCCACGAAAAAACTGGCGACCAAAACCAGATGCCTTGCCATATATTTTCCCGAACTTGCCTCGATACCTTAAAAAATGAAAAGAAGAGAAAATCTCCAACCAAGAGGACATCAATCCTTTCTCATAACAATGTACCCTTACCAAGTATCTTCTGGCTATGACCAATTCCATCGACACTAAATAACCCAGTAGTTGATACAGCATCGTTAAATAACAAAATAAAAGAGTGAAACCCGAAAATCAGAAGAATGCCTTAGTTAATCTTGCACTTGTGTGCATGTATGTGCCATTACTACACACCTGGATGTCCAAAATTTGTTTAGTGACACAGGTAATTCCTTTCAGCGAATGAACACCAGACCAGCATTTTAGCTGTTCAGTGCGAGTTTGTCAAAATCGATACATTTTTTAGGGTCATAAACTGTGATTGGTTCGAGGGAAGTGAAAGTACAAAAGAATTCACAAGGTGAAAGAATGATCTTGCAGATACATTGAACTCAGAGACTCTTCTCTGCCCTGTACAAAAGATTCTAGCATTACACGATTTTAGAAAATATATTACACGTTTTTACCTAAGAAAGAACCCTTGAATTATTTATAGAGTGACAATTCAGAGCACTCACGAAATATATTAATTCTTGTGGGATAGCAGATTTAAATATGTTGTTGTTTCAATGCCTTTCATCTACCAATGAAGCCATTAGCATTCGTGCCTCCAATACTTCTGGGCTACAGTGTCTTCTCCAGATAGTGCATTGCAGGTCTTCAAGTGGCCCTCATTCATCTCCTCTTAACTATTCGGCTAGATCATAACTGTTTTTACCTGCCACCAGTTTTCTATTTTGGTAGTTACATCCCCATAAAAAAATCCCCAATATGAATGGAGGACCGCATCTGTCCTTGACCATCAGGGCCCTCGGACCTAGCTGGGAGGATTACATAAATAAATCCACCTACCTTCCTCCATCTGCCATCTGGGGGACGCCCCTCCATGCCGTGACAAGCCAGCAATTTATTAGAATATTTAATGGCATTTCCTCCATTGAGATGATACAGTTATACCGCTGTTACTCGGTTTCCATATCCTCATTCGTTAAAGCAGAGTGTACTACGATCAGGTAGAGATTGGGATTTGGATAGGGGAGGCTATAGCAGACACATCACTATCCCTTACACTCCGATTTAAATATATTCTGACAAAAAAATTAACCAGGATCCTATAGTCTAGAGCGACATTTCTGGATTAAAAAATGATTTTCTTGTGATGATCACCATAGACTTTCTACATCTGAACAATTTTCAATCTATGTACCAGTTAAAAAATTGCTGTATTCAAGTGATAACTGTGAACTCCTAATTGAACCCAAGCATCTAATTTCTACTTCATTAAATGTACATGTTTAATTGGTAATTATTTCATTTTTAATAATAGCACTTCAGTCGTAATTGACGTAAAATTTATTTCAGTAACACAAGTACAATATAACAATATAATGCTGTGTAGAATGTACAGCTTAATCTGGTTTACAACTATATTACATTTGTTTATTACCGGTACGTTTCCACATCATAAGAGGTTTCTAATCCAGCATATGAGAAAGTAATAGATCTCATGGAAAAGTTAATTTAAAATTCTCCAATAAGTAGCATACAACTAGTTAATACAGTGCTACTAAATTATTTTAATTTTACAAAACACAAAATAACCTAGATATCTCACAAGATCAAAACTTGTATTAGCAAAAATATAATATCGAAGCTTAATTTGTAAGTCTGAGTTGCACGTAATATTCCTTGTTCCCTCTTAATTACGTACACAACTGCAACTAATGAGTAAATAGTAGATAAAACTATTGGTAAAAACATAGTGAATCATTTATTATATTATATTCCTTCTTGTTTATAAAAAAACTATAATTTCATGTAAATGCGTACTTTATAATGCCACAAAAATGTTAATTTTTGCGAAGCTGTATTTTTTAGCATACTTCTGGCTGAAACTGGCACAATGTTTCAGTTTTTTGTTGATTATTATATTTAATATTTATTCACAATTTGTTAATGCAGTGATATTACATTTTTTAAATAAGTAAAATATTGTAACAAACTAGCCTACTCTATAATACATTCTTATCTAATGGGTTATTTTTAAAAACCTTTTGCATTCACTTGAATAGAGCTCCTGAAACTGCAGTCGGAAAACAGAGCTAGCGCTACTCAGTGATGAACCACTGAACTAGAGGAAGTAATGTCACTTTCTATTCTATCCACTCTGGTAATAGTATGACAGTTTATATGCAAGTTGTTGGCAGCTCTAGTGTTATGGTCATGAATTTCAGAGTTCCTTTTAAAATAGTTAAGATTTTTATGAATGAAGCAAACTGTTTCTAGAATGTAGATGCAGGGGAGTGGTAAAAGATTTCATTCTTGAAAAATTTCGTAGCTTGCTCACATATAAGGACTTGTTTCATTATTTTATTATTTTCTTTTTTAAGTTTAAATATTTTTATACCTTCAGAGGACATGCCCCAGAGCATTACACCATATGAAAAAATGGAATGTATGTAAGCATAGTAGACTACTTTTAAAGTTGGAGGAGAGATGCTTTTTTTTTTTGTAAGAACTCTTAAAGCATAACATAATTTCCACAGTTTTCTAGAGAGAAAGTTTACATGTTGAGTCCAGGACAAATTGAAACAGTGAGATCAAAAACCATTCAAGTCCACTTTTGCCCAAAATTGAGATATTTATACAATCAGCTACTTTGTTTCGTTTTCCATTGAGTTAAAGAACCATAACGTGATTTTAAGCAGTACTTTTCCATGTATTGTGTTTAATAACCATTCCAGTTTAAGCGTTAAAACAGGCTCTTGCTAGAAGTGTTTTGCAGTTGAGTGGGAAAGGAGCTGCTAGTTGTGAGATATTTATGGTGTGAAGATCTGGAATGCATTCCTTCAAATCATCAATCCAGATCTCTTTTCGATCGTCTGGCAGCAGGTGAATAAAATGGTAATAACAGTGACAGTGAAACAGAGAGTTGGGATTCTCAGTAGTGAAACACATAAAGAACATAAAAACGATTAATGTACTACTGTATTTCGCTAATAACATTATTATTGTTTTATTATCGTCTGCATCTAGTGAAAAAAAATTACAAATAATAGTGAGAATGATACAGGAGGCTAGAAAACTGAGTAGTGAAAGACATTAGAAAATCGAATTTAAAAGTTATAAGAGTGGATTGGAACAAAATGATGGAATCCTGAAGAAAATAAGTGTCGATTGGAAAGACAGGAGGCTGTTCAGTAGTGCACACATGTTGTATGTACTAATTACTTAATTTTGAGAAAAACAAGTTTTAATTTTCAATACCTAATTACACAACAATTAACATCTATTCTCAGAAAGTTAACATAACATAAAAAATGTGCATTGTCTGTTATTAATTTGCTATCCAACAATACAGTCCTCTAGTAATGCATACAAATTAATCATGTATTAAATAAATTGTTGTATAGGCCTACACTTAACACATTTATCAAGTATATATGTTGCACTTATCACTTTAATAATAATAATAATAATAATAATAATAATAATAATAATAATAATAATAATAATAATAATAATGATTTATTTAACCTGGCAGAGTTAAGGCCATACAGCCTTCCCCTAATACTCAACCAGGAGTAAAACTGCGTTACAAAAAACACTACAAATTTACAAAGTACACTACAATTTCACACACAAAACTGAATAAGATAATAATAATAATAATAATAATAATAATAATAATAATAATAATAATAATAATAATATAATGTTAACAACAAGTATGTAGAAATCAGACATAATATATAACATACAGAAAGAAAGGAAAAAGCATAATAAAATGTGAACAGCAGATCAAAATAAATTAGACATACAAAGTATAAAAACTAAGACAATTATTGATAATAATAATAATAATAATAATAATAATAATAATAATAATAATAGTAGTAGTAGTAGTAGTAGTAGTAGTAGTAGTAGTAGTAGTAGTAGTAGTAGTAGTAGTAGTAGTAGTAGTAGTAGTAGTAATAAAATAGTGAAGTACAAAGCATACAATGAATACAATATTTTTAGGTACACACAGTAAGGAAAATTATGATTATATATAGCTCAAGTTATCACATTATAGATCAAGAGGAGTAGAATATTTCTACTCCTCTTGATTATAGATATACCATTATCGGGAAATATGAAAACAAAAAGATAAAATAAGTTAAATATCACTAGAACATAAAAAAAAAAATGTGAATACGTGGAAACATCAATACAACACTTGTCATAATAGTAAGTTAGTTTGGCAACTCGTCATAAGATAAATAATTTTCTAACTTCGATTTGAAAGATTTCAATGTTCGGCAGCCCTTGACTTCAGGCAGCAGAGAGTTCCAGTGACGAGAGGTAGCAACGGTGAAAGATGAGGAATACAGAGATAATGTGTGAAGTGGAATTTCTAGCGTGTTATCGCGTTGTGATTGAGTATTAATATTATGATAACGAGAGAGAGTATGAAAATGAGCGAATAAATAAGAGGGGGATGAAATGTGCATAATTCGATATAAGAGAGAAAGTGAGTGCAGATTTCTCCTCTCATGTAACCTAAGCCATGATAACTTCTCGAAAGAAGGTGAGATATGATCATAGTATCGAACATTACAAATGAAGCGGATGCACGCTTTATGAACACGCTGTAGTTTCTGAGCGGAATCAATCCTGAGATTACTGAACAAAACATCGCAATAATCGATGTCAGGTAGAATGAGTGTCTGTACCAGCGTCTGTTTTAATTTAGATGAATAATGATACAACCTTTTTAGTGAATGGAGAATGGAATACATGTATATTTAATATGTGTATCCCAATTGAGATTAGATTCGAAATGCACTCCGAGATTTTTTACGGTAGAGCTAAACGGGATGATTGTTTTATTCAGTTTCACAGGTGGAATATTCAGGTCACTGACATAAGGAATTAATCTACGATTCGCGAACAGAATAGCTGTGATTTACATGCGTTTAGGTTAAGTCCAAATTGTTGAGACCAGGAAGAGACGGAATCAAGATCTTCATTAAGACTATTAATGCTGTCATTTAGTGCATCAGGTTTTTTTGATCCCTTTATGTCTTTTAGGTAATTCTTGATGAATAATTCAGTCATTAATATTTCTTTTATGTTTTTATTTATATTTAATGATGTTCCTACTATACCTGATCAAGCACCAAAAATGAAATATGAAGTTCTGAAATATACAATTGAACGTCGTCTACATATATTTGATATCTACAGTGCTTAAATGATTTGGAAATTCCATTTATATAAATAGAGAAGAGCAAGGGGCCTAATACTGAACCCTGAGGAACTCCTGTGTCTACAGTACGCCAGGATGAGAAACAGTTATTAGATATGACACGCTGCTGGCGGGCAGTAAGGTAGGAGTACATCCAGGTGATAGCACTATCAGACAGATGTAGCATTTGTAGTTTAGTCAATAGTAGATCGAAGTCAACAGAATCAAAGGCTTTGCTATAGTCCAGTAAAACTAGTACAGTAGCTTGTCGTTTATCCATGGCTGCGCATATGTCCTCGGTAACATTCAACAAAACAGTAGAAGTGCTATGGCCATTTCTGAATCCTGATTGTAAAGGGTCTAAAAGATTAAATTCTATTAGATAGTCTGACAACTGCTTATGAATGATGTGTTCCAGGGCTTTAGATGAAACAGGAAGAATGGAGATTGGCCTATAGTCTTTGACAGAAGTAGGTGAATTTCCTTTAGGAAGTGGACGTTTTCCAGAGTTGCAGATAAGCAGACGTGATAATTGAAGAACTGAAAATATGGTTCATTACGGGAAGCACAACATCGACTAACTTATTAATACTATGCTCATGTTATTAGTGCCTTGTGCATAGATTTAATGCTTTTAAAAGTCCTTATTACTTCAGAATCAGTAATGTGCGAGAAGGAGGAGGATTAGCTAGGAGAGTATTAATTGTATTTAGTTTTGACTGTTTTTCAGGTCATATAGTGGGAGGTGAGGTAAAGTATTCATTGAGTTTATCAAGTGGTATGTTTATAACGTCTTCAGCTTCTGATGCTTTCCTCCCTACTCCCATATCACGTAAGTTATTCCATAGACACGGCAGGGGAATGGATGGGTCGACGAGACTCAGGGCGTGACTGCGTTTAGCGTTCCTAATGCTTTGTGTGGTTCTGTTTCTAAGTTTTTTGTAGTTAAAGTTTTCGGCAGATTTTTTGTGTCTGTACTTCCGGAAAGCAGCGTCACATGACGTCATAAGATTACGAATACTGTCATTCAGCCATGGGGCGGGTCGGTGGGTGACACGTCTCTTCTTTAAAGGTGCATGTTTGTCGAATAATTGTATTACCATGTCATTAAAGGTGGCAACTTTTTCGTCAACTGTGATTAAATTAAAAGTAGTATGCCATGGCATTTGTAGGGCGTCAGAAGTTAGTTGGTCGTTGTCAATGCCTTTTAGATTTCTGTAAGTAATTACCTTAGCTGCATTTTTTGGGCACTGAAGAGAGTTACTCGGCAAAAATAAGATCATGACCAGATATTTCTGGAACTGGTAACTATCCTGTAGTTAGAATTCTATCAGAATTATTCGTAATGATTAGGTCAATTAAAGTATCGGAAGTAGGTGTGTGGTGGGTGGGATTGAGTGGAAGAATTGTTGGATTGAAAGTTTCGAAAAATTACGGAGTTGATTAGTTCCATTTGATCTGACAGCAAGAAGATTAATATTGAAATCCCCCATAACTAAGACATGTTCATATTGCGGTAAAAGATTGGCTAACTGGCTTTCTAAATCAGATAAATGTCCAGCATTGTGAGGCTTATAAATAACTGCTAAAAGACATTTATGAAGACTTGCTTGTATTTCTTCGAACAAATATTCGGGTCGTAATGCATCGCCTTGTGGTTTTAGAATAATTTTAGGGTGCACATCATTCCTAATATATGCGCAAACTCCACCCCCTTGCTTGTATAATCTATGTGTATTATTAAATGAAATACAAATACATTAAATAGAAGGCAATAATATTAATTTATCTTGAAAAGGACACTGAGAATATCTGTTATACACATTTGTTTAATTTTCATTTATCTTATAATTCGTCTTCCTCCTCTGACACCTCTACATGTTGGTTGGTAATTGAAATACCTTCAATGAAAGGTTTTTATTCTTCAGGGATCACTCTGTTCTATTACTTACTTACAAATAATGGGTTTTAAAGAACTCGGAGGTTCATTGCCGCTCTCACATAAGCCCACCATCAGTCCTTATCCTGACCATGATTAATCCAGTCCCTACCATCATATCCCACCTCTCAAATCCAGTTTATATTATCCTCCCATCTACGTCTCGGCCTCCCCAAAGGTCTTTTTCTCTCCGGCCTCCTAAGTAACACTCCTCTTTCTCTCCTATACCGAATTTTGCACATCTCTACTCCCTCTTACTTATCTGTTCGATTCCACAGTCTTTCTCGGTATCATAACTTAAATACACAACATGATAACATGCTAGAAATACAATTGCACATATCATCTCTTTATTCTTCATCTTTCACTGTTGCTACTTCTCATCACTGGAATTCTCTGCCGTCTGAAGTCAAGGGCTGCTGAACTTTAATTTCCTTTAAATGTAAATTAGAAAAATATCTTATGATGAGTTGCCAGACCTAACGCGTTGCAAATATTTAATGGAATGTGTTCCACTGTATTTATTTTTTTTTTGTTTCTTATTTTTATTATCTAAATCGTGTTTATTTATCACTTAACGGCAATATGTAACCCACTGTGTTGCTTTTTTTTTATTATTAATCTATTTTTTGTGTACATTTTATTCAATTGTCGGTTTCTGGTTTAATTATGTAAATCCTACTTAATTGTAATCTAATACTAATATGTATACTAATGTGTTTATTTTTACTGTGTACATTTTTTTATTGAATTATCAGCTTCTGTTTTTATGTGATTCATATTTGATTCTAACAACATAATATGTATTTCAATATGTTTATTTTTATTTTATGAGGTAAATTTTATGTAACTGCCTCTCTTGATCTCATTGGTACCTAAATTGTATCAGTATGTAATTACTTAATTCTAATCCAGTTTTATGTTCAACTGTGTAAGCAAGTTTTAATCCTGGTTGAGTGTAAGAGAAGGCCTTACGGCCTTAACTCTGCCAGGTTAAATAAAGCCATTATTATTATTATTATTATTATTATTATTATTATTATTATTATATGCATTTCTGGATTCACCATACGTGCTACATGCCCTGTCCATCCCAAACATCTAGATTTAATGTTCCTAATATTATGTCAGGTGAATAATAAAATGTGTACAGTTTTACATTGTATAACTTCCTCCATTCTCTTGTAACTACATCCCTCTTAACCCCGAATATTTTCCTAAGAACCTTATTCTCGAACAGCCTTAGTCTCTGTTCCTCTCAAAGTGGGAGTCCAAGTTTCGCAACCATACATAACAACCGGTAATATAACTGTTTTATCAATTCTAACTTTCAGGTTTTTTGAGAGCAGACTGGATGACAAAAGCTTCTCAACCGAATAATAATATGCATTTCCCATATTTATTCTGCGTTTAATTTCCTTCCAAGTGTCATTTACATTTGTTACTGTTGCTCCAAGATATTTGAATTTTTCCATCTTTTCAAAGGATAAATTTCCAATGTTTATATTTCCATTTCGTACTATGTTCTGGTTACAAGAGATAATCATACAATCTGCTCTGTGGTAGTCATAAAAGACCTTTAGGATGATAGTAGGATCTTGGTCTGTAATTATCTACTTTCGATTTATCATCTTTCTTGTGTGTTGAAATGATTTTAGCTACTTTAAATGCACTTGAGAAAATACTTTCAGTTATAGAGCAGTTACATATATCAACAATAATTGGTTTAATCATGGTTGTCATGCAAGTTTTTATTAGTGCATCTGGTATTTCATCAAGGCCACAAGACGTTTTATTTTTGAACTCTTAATTATTTTTACAATTTCATGTTCTGTTACAGGATGAAGGAAAATAGAGTTAACTATCTCATTCCATTATAAATATCAGTAAGTGACAGGTTTTTCTTCACTGGAATTTTTTTTTATATTTTCGGCTACATTTACAAAATAGCTATTAAAAATATTTGCTACTTCATGTGGATCATCACTCTGTTACTATGTAATTTTGTTATTGGTTTTTTGTGACTTCCATTTCACTTCTGACTACAGTTCACAGGGTTTTCATTTGATTTTTGGACTTCAGGATTATATTGTTATTAGGTGTTTTTTTTTTCTTTTTTTTTTGGCTTCACATATTACTTTCTTTATAGGACTGTACAATATTTCTTATAGTACCTAAGTTTTGAAGGTCTCATCTGTTGTTTTAAATAATTTATGCAAAGTTTTTTTTCCTTTGACAGGAGATCAATATACTTTTAGTTATCCAATTATTTTTACTCATTTTATTAATAGTTGATTTGTTAATTTTTCAATGGAAAGGCTCAGTCAAAAAGATATGTAATAGTGTTTATAAATGTGTGTTCCTTTTTCCCAATATCACTTTCGTTTAATATTTCATTCCAATTTTCCTTGGATATTAAGAAGTTAAATTGTTAGACATTTTCAGTGTCATAAAATATTTTCTATGTGTAAATGTTTTCATTTTTTAGGTTATTGTTTTTTTGTTTTGGTATAGCCACATGTAACAGGACTGTATTATGGTCAGATAATCCTAGGTCTAGTATGTTCTTTGTATTAAAAGAGAAAATTGAAATCTCCACATATAACTAATGGTTTTTTGTTATGCCTCAGTATATTTATATTTATAAGCGTTTCTAGATTTAAAAAAAATGTTTATACGCATTAATCAGGTGAACGATATATACATACTACCATAATTTTGTAAGATCAATTTCTATGACAGAATGTTCAAAATTCTATTCATCGTAAAAAATGCAGTATGGTTGTAATGTTTTGACTTTAGGTTATTTTTTGTAAATATGACTGTACCTCCATTTTTATGTCTTACGACAGAAGGCACTAGGTAGTTTTATTTTTTTTATTTTATTGGGTTATTTTACGACGCTGTATCAACATCTCAGGTTATTTAGCGTCTGAATGAAATGAGGGTCCAGCACCGAAAGTTACCCAGCATTTGCTCGTATTGGGTTGAGGGAAAACCCCGGAAAAAACCTCAACCAGGTAACTTGCCCCAACCGGGATTCGAACCCAGGCCACCTGGTTTCGCGGCCAGACGTGCTGACCGTTACTCCACAGGTGTGGACACTAGGTAGTTTAAAATTTGGAAAACAATAATAGGAAATTTCTTCTTATTGCAACCAGCATTCTGTGAGACAAATTATATCAATATCTTTGTGGTTAGTTGCAATTATATCAAGTTCTAATGTTTTATTTTTTATACAATGAACATTTTGATGAAATATGGTTAGACTGGAGTATGTATTATTAGTCTAGACATCGGATTTTTAAGCACTAAAAATTGCAGTTTTAGGCGCCTAAAATAAGCTCAAAATTTGTAAAATTAGGCTCTATTTTAATGAAAATAGGCATTTTAGGCACATCAAGGTATCATACTTATTTCTTTCACTGAAATTTTTAGTTATACACTAAAATACGCACAAAAAAGTATGTTTAAACATTAAAAAAGAATACTATATTATATTTATAAACAGAGCTGCACAAATTTAATATATTGAAACTAATGAAATAATGATTATTGATATCAAGATTACTCATTTTAAGTTATTGAAATTCAGTTCCATGCTCAGACTTTATTATAATTATCTGCACAGTACACCAACTGATTTTTTTCTAAATTCTCCACAGTTAACCTTTGCCTTTTGTCACTGAGAATCATTTTGAAAGCAGAAAAACTTCTTTCAACCGAAACTGATGTGAGAGGCGCAAATTTTAAATTAGGTACAATAGAAACATCAATACTTACTGGAACATTTACACTTTCCCCCGATATCACTCTTGATACTTTTTCCAACAATGAAAATCCTACATTCTTATTTAATACGTTGTCCCACTTATTTTTAACTTTTTTCCCAGTTTCGCCCAAAGCAGAATGTATGTTCACTTGAGCTTCCTTTACTATTGCTATTTGGCTACAAAGAGATTGTTTTTCGCGTTCTAATTGTTCAATGCTTGCAGGTATGAAAGAAAAGTTTGATGTTATGTAGGCAATATCGTTTTTCACTCGTGAGTCATTCAGACAATCTTTCACTGCTGTCACACACGCTGCACTATCAGTTTCAGGTAATTTATCAATAACTGTGACCACTTCTTTAAAATACTTAGAATAATACACCACTGACTAAATCCAGGTTCCCCATCGTGTAACAACCGGCTGAGGTGGGAGTGGGATATCTGGAAAGTTCTCTCTGAATATTGAAATCCTGGATGGGGCTTTACAAAAACATGTTTTTGTGTTAGAAATAAACGAATTGACAAGAGGAAATTCATTCCAGATTGTTTCAGAAACCCTGTGAAGGCCATGTGCTAGACAGGTTACATGCGTGAGGTTAGGATAAAATGTTCTAAGAAGTGGAGCTGCAGCAACCATGTATGAGGCAGCATCAGTACAAAACAAAAGAACTTTAGAATCGTCTATATTACCTGAGTATAAAGACTGTAGGCCTTTATTTACAAAATAAGCAATGGCTTGGCTATTCACTTTCGAAAGTTCCTTAACACATACGAGGTGTGGAATCGAAGGTCCATCAGGACTAAGTTTTCCTACTACCATATTTGCTATATACCTATTCATAGGATCTGAGGTTTCATCCACAGAGACACATATGTAAGAATCACCTATATCCTCCCGAATGGAAGCTAAAGTTTCATTGTATATTCTGTCTAAGTAATTTTTTCTTAGGGTCGACTCAGATAGGATATTTTGTTTGCAGTATTTTTGTAAAAACTGTCTTAAAACCGGATTTTCAATTGCATTCCAGGGAATGTTAGCAGCAACAAACGCTCTGGTTAAATCAGCATAGAAATTGCTGCTGAGATTGGATGAAGTAGGCTGTGTTAGTAAAGTTTGTTGCAGTTGATTTTTCTGCTGAGCTTTAGCCTTATAAGCTGCTCCTTGCACATGCTGCTTTAGGTGGCACTTCTTTTCTTGCGAAATCTAAAAAAGTAAAGTAAACTGAATTAAAATAAAATTCTAATTGTTGTATTGCCATATTTCTATCACAAAGTTAGTGGGTTCGAACAATCAAAATTTTAATGACCTGCAAATACTTTAACTAAAGAATTATACCTCAGGATAGCTCAGTCAATGTATAAATATTATAGGCCTACTCATTAAAATTAATAGAATTTATATATTTCAACTATTGTTACATACCTGTTTGCTACAAATCTTGCAGAATATTATTTTTCCATCATAAGTGAATTCTGAATATTCTGTTAGCCATTGCCGGATCAATGTAGATTATGCACTTATATTTTTCGGCATTATCGCGTTAAACTTCACAGGAAAACGTCCTACCGCTCAAAACTTCTCAACACAAATAAGGTGAGGGAAAGAGCAACTGTTAACGAGCATTCAAATGAACCGTTGTTATTGAGATTCAATTGGACAAAAATACAAAGTTCCACTTATTGTTGCATTTCCTGGTAGTGTTAACACTAGGAGGGCCATACTTTTAAATATTTTGTAACGGTTTACCCTACTAATTCGCAATTTTACGACTTTTCATAAATATTTCAAAAACACTCTTTCTCCAAAAATTGTGATTTTATGACACTCTGAAGGGCAGTACAGCTAATCGGTTTCAGACCGAAAACAGTCATTTTTATAGTATAGTATATCTCTGAATCGGTTGCAGCACGTTGTGATTGTTGCCTGCTTCAAAACTAAGGTTGGTTCTTTGTCGGCATTTATGCCTCCAAACATGTTAAATTCGGTGAAATCTATTGCGAGTGTCGTGAGATTCAAAACATTTTGTTTCCTTTATCAATGGTTTCATGGCCGGTGTGAAGCAAACTTTCCACTTTTTAAATGCCTTAAATTTCGCAGTGAATGCATGTATAAATTATAAAAAGTAAGAGTAAAATGCGAAACTTTACAGTGAGTTAGGCATTTTTAGGCGAATATTAACAAATTAGGCTCTAATAACCGTTTTAGGGCACTATAAAACTCTTTGAATACCTTTCAATTTCCATGAAACACAAATATTAATAATTATTTTTACTTTTCTCCTAAAGAAACAAAATAGGCATTTGCCCTAGAATCCGATGTCTGATTATTACTAAAAGTCTTACAGTTATCTTTTAATTTTAAGGATTTATCTTCCTTTATTACTGGCTGCTGAAACATAAAAAATCATTTAGATGAGACGGAGACTTGATGGATTTTGATGATGTTCTCAGATTGCTGCTGCTTTTGCTGGTATTATCTATTTGTGGCCTAACTCCATTGCTGTTCCCAATGCTCCTTATATGTTGTTCTCTGCTAGTATCATTGGTCTTGAGTTCTGGTGTTCGTAGTCCAGTGCATTGCTGTTCTCAATGTCATTCACAGCTGTTCTCTGCTAGTATCACTGGTCTCAGGTTCTGGTGTTAGTAGTCAAAATGCATTGCTGTTCTCAGTGTCATGGAGTAAGTGCTGCATCTCTTCGGTTCTGTGGCAATCTTTTTGTTTTGTTCAGTTGGAGGGAGGCCTTTTTGTTTAGATGGTTCCCTTTATTGGTGTTTTCAATGATTCAGTTCACACAGAAGATGTCTTATCAATACTGTCGTTTCGACTACCTTGGTGTTCAGACGAATCTTGGCCAGTTTCTTTAGTTTTCTGTTGGTATCTGCAATTTTACTGTTTAAATCAGCTGAATGTCTTAGGTCGTGCCTGTATGGTAAATCAATGATTAAATTGAAGCTTCTGGTATCTTTGTGATGCATTTAGATAAGTCATGTAGTATTCCACTTGTATAAGGTACACTGATATCACTGGATTCACTTATCATTACAACATGGTTTTCAGTACTTAGGTTGGCAGTAAGTTCTGCACAGGTCTTTGTTATTTCTCTTAAGGTGCGTACACACTTAGTGAACGAACAACGAACGAACGATAAACGAATGCATTTGCTGACTGAAATCGGAACGTGTGTATGTCGCATTTGGACAGCTATTAGGAAGTATCACCTGTACTGCCCATGTCTCACTTCCTGAGCCGAGAGCTCCCTAGTGCTTAGGTCTGCTCGAACCGTCATGGTAGCTGCAGCATGCGGAACAGTAGCATATTACATGTTCTGAAAACATTATCCTATGCCATTCCAGGAGTCTTTACTCTTTGTAATACTGAAGACTTTAATCGTGGTTGCCATTGTCTTTATTATCTCTAATGGCGACTTCCGAAAATGTATGTACACACTAGGCCACTCTTCGTTCAGTCTGGACAAATGCTGAATTACCATAGAGCAGCGTTTCTCAGAGTATGTTGTCGGGGTTCCGTGAGCACTATATGATTTTAAATTTTATTTTATACTTTTTTTTACTTGGTTATTTAACGACACTGTATCAACTACTAGGTTATTTTGCATCGATGGTATTGGTGATGGCGAAATGGTATTTGGCGAGATGAGGACGGGGATTCGCCATAGATTAGTTGACATTTGCCTTACGGTTGGGGAAAACCTCGGAAAAATCCAACCAGGTACCTAGCCAAGCAGAAATCGAAACCGCACCCGAGCGCAACTCTGGACCTGTAGGCAAGCGCCTTTGCCAACTGAGCTATGCCAGTGGCTATTTTATACTTAGTGGATACTACACGTATAAAAATATATAGGCTAAATGTTACGAAACTATGAATCAATAATAACATGAAACCACCGATGATGATGATAATAATAATAATAATAATAATAATAGTCCAATAATATGCGTAATAATATGTTTAATGAACATCTAAAACGAAAATAATACTTATCACTTTCATCACTGGCTTCTCTGCATATGTGTTCACTAAAACAAAATACCGAAAAGACAAAATGCAGCAGTAGAAATGAGACTACAACTTTCAGCCATAAAACCAGATTGCAGACTTAAAAAGCAAATAATATTCGTCCCACTAAACAGAACTATTGATATACTAGCTTTCCCTTGTCTGTTAATTATTAAATACCGTACTAACAAAATATTATAAGGATTCCATAGTTACACTTTAGATTAAAAAGGGTTTAGCGGTGGAAAAAGTCTGAGAAACACTGCCATAGAAGAAAGAGTTTATGGATGTGTACACATGATAACCATGATCGCGATTAGGTCGATAATCTCGAGTAGAGACTGTAGTCTACCACTGGTATAGTGTTTAGTTATAGGAATTGATGAGAAGGACATAATTTATTTTGTGAGGGGACAGCTATACCTACATTCGCTTTTCCGTGGCTGATCTTGCTCCATAGCTGACGAAAGGAATCCTGAAAGGGCTGATGTATTGAACTAAGATAGTAAGCTACTAACTGCACATGCAGTACCCAGGATCTCCCACTCTCCCTCTCTGCATCTCGTCCCGCAATGAAACAGCTCAGGAAGTCAGACATGGGCAGTAGGTGACATTGTGATGTCAAGAGTTAAAGAAATAATATTCAAAGATGCCAAAAGATCTGTTTCGATTTTGTCTTAGGTATACCTATAACTTTCTTTTATATTGACATCTTATTATCATGTACTTCCTTTTTATCTTCTGGTTGAGTGGGAGAGAAGCCCTCACGGCCTTAACTCTGCCAGAAAAAATAAAGCATTATTATTATTATTATTATTATTATTATTATTATTATTATTATTATTATTATTATTATTGTTATATGTAACTTAGTGGAATATGCAATCCACTGACACAATCTTTGGCACTGGAAAAAATAGTTAAAAATAAACAATATAGGCCTATTTTATTTAAAATTTAACAGAAAATCTCAATTTAAGATTGTATTTATTGGGAAATAATGCTAAATACTGGACACATCATTAGAATTCAAAATGTTGTAGAGGAATTTTCAATTCATATTGATTTTATTTATTACCTGTCAAAATATTTTACTTAAATCTCTGAACACTCTGTCTATAACTTTCTCTTTGTGTAATCATGTATACTCAATGTATATAGTCTAATTGTAAATGCAAAGCAATTAATTGGAGCTCAACAAATAATTTAATAATTATCTACATATTTAATATTTGCTATGACAACCACATTCCTAACAAATTCTTTCTCCTTCTGGAACCAACTAATAAGACATTAATTAAATATTCTCACACCGAATGATTTCATACCACAGGTCTAATCTTCAGGTTTTACACCTGCTGTTGTGTCTTTCAACAGCTAGTTATGCTGTCCCTTTAGTGACGAAATCTAGTTACATATTGTTAACATGTTACCAGTGTTCAAGCAATAGTAATGAAAATGTACCATTATGTGACAATTCATTTTGGAAACTAACAACTAAGTCTGAGAAATTTTCTCTAGAGTATTGTTGTCCAAGAAAACAGTCTTACTTCTGTGTAAAAAAAGTAACATGGAAAAACAATGTAATTTTTACGGAACGTGGATGTTATGGATCAGTTGACAAACTTGGAACAAGTCTCAGAGATGGATGTATTCAAATGACGAAACAAAATAGCACCATATGCATATGTAGTACTGACTTGTGCAATTCCTCTGATAAGGATGCCAATCTCTCAGTTTATTCTACAGTTGGACTTTTGTTGCACATATTGATCAATTGTAATTTCGAACTAAATTAGATTAAAACTAATACTTATGAATGTAGAAATAATTAAAATATTATACCATAATGTATTAGTAGGTCTATGCTTTGTTATGGTAGGGTAAACTTTTTCAAGAAAATGTAATAAAGTTATAATACCAGGATGTGAAATAAGAACTTGAACAATATATGAGTACTGTTTATATACTCACCAGCAAAGGAAATTTACCTTGTATTTTTACCCTTCACATGAAATGCTTGAGTTATTTATTTCTATTTCTATGTGTCATATCAGGAATAAAATATAATTTGGAAAGCTGTAGGCCTTCATTGAAGAGTGTGATCCCGAAACTCGTTCAGTCCATTTGGGCATTTTTATTATATATATATATGATTATGTTTGAACCTTCTATTATTATGTTTTAAGCATGTTTTCTTCCAAAACAATGCCAATCCTTGTCTAAAAGATTGTGTTATTGTGCATGCCACTTGAAATCTCGCTCAGTCCATAGAATGGTGGATAAAAAACTAGCCCATTTCTTTCATAATAATGGACTTAACACGTTTTGGGATCACACTCTTCAATTACACGTTTGGTAAAAATTTGTTTTAAATATGACTGTAAGTATATATCACAAAGAATATTTTAACACATTTCTGAAATATATAAGTACCGGTACCAAACAATTCAATATCATAGGGTAATTAAAGCAAAACATCCTGTAAGTATGCATGATAAATGTTCAAATATAACAGAACGAATTTTTCTCCAATAATAATAGGTATCCACATGTTAACTACATATAATCTTGATTATTCAATGAGGATGGCTCTATATATATATATATATATATATATATATATAATGTTAACAGTGAATCAAAAACTGTTGTCGAAAATGGCCATAAAGTAATTTAAATATGCCCTCCTGCATACATGACTTAGCCTATATGTCTAAAATGCAGGTAGTAGGTCATTGATGACGCAAAAGAGGAGAGATTGGCCAGTGCTGTGAATCAGGTCTCGGCATAGCTCAGCTGGAAAGAGTGCTCAACATACAAAACTGAGAGGCCCTGGCTTCGACAATAATAGGTTAAAATATAAGTTTAAAAATGTTTTATTTTTATAATACTGGTATTTAAGTGTTTCGTAAGCAATCCTTCAAATTAACTTATCTAATGGTAATTAAATTTTATCTTAACAAGAGTTTTTAAACATATCATAGTTATACAGACACATCTGAAAATTATGCTTTTTCTGTACATGAGTAAAAGAAAGTAAAGGTTCAAAAAATGTGTCGTGAAGATGACACCTACTTCCTCATACTCGTTTCACAATTCAGTTCCTTTATCTTGTTGCGAATGACATTACTGTTTATGATTTATTTTCTTGAACTGTTATTTAAAAGACTTGCCCAAATAAAGTAATAGAATATCTAGAGCCCAATATTTGGTCACTGACCCACTGAAAACAGACTAATTGTGTATAGAGCATAGCGCAACAGAAGGCTGCAGGGTTAGTACATTCTGATTAATACAGTGAAATCTGACAGCATCTTGATAGTTGTGCTTTCAGTGCCTTTCGTTTATGCTAATGCTGAGTGATTCTGAATGAAGCTGCTGACCTCTACGACAAATTTAATTGTATGATTACTTCAACTCACTTACAATCAGTTCAGGTTTGCATATCAGGAAAATAAGCAGTTGCTGATAGAAGAGTTTGGCGCGAATACTTCAGTTTGTATGGGTTAAGTATCAGTTATACTCAGTGCTCGAAATGGAAGTTTAGAAGTACTGGTACCGTATACTTTATGAAGATAAAGTTAGGTTATACTGTCCTTGTTTATACTGTCGCATAAGTATATATATATACACACACACACACACACACACACACAATAGGTACCCTATATTAAAATGCAGTTACACGTGTACAGCCATACCTGCGAGTTTAGGACTAAGGAGTAATGCTGCCATACCCATAACAAAGATCGTAATTAAGTTAAGTTTATAACTAAACTAAAATGAATAAGTTTGTTAAAATTGGCAGAAGTAAGGCTAGGAATTAGTTCATCATCCCCAAAAACAATGTAGGCCTAATGTCATGTTAGTCTTACACTTTTAAATGTTCTTTTATCATGTACAATTTTTTGTCATATCCATAACAAATAAGCACAGGAGGAATGCAGTGTTGCTTGCATTGTGGTGCTATCCTCATGTAAGAAGACGGTTGGCCTAGCTACCTAGGCCTTTGAAATTATTTTATATATTTTTGAAACATGCAGAAAAGGTTCAGTTTAGGATGAGGCTGAATTCTTTTTTCTTTAAATTATAAATCAGTTTGATCAATGTTACTTTTTAAATGGAGTTCTCTGGTATTCTAGGAATTTAATCTACAGCTCTAACCATAAGCCTAAAATGCTGGTTCTTCATTAATAGTAATTGGCTCATTACAGAGTAGGTAAAGTAAATTTATTCAATAAAATCCCAACAATAATGCAACTATTCGTGTGGATATATTTGTCTGTAGATGCGTCCTGTAGGAGAAAGAAAATAATGGCTGATTCTGATTTGAAAAAAGCTTTAGGCTCACTTATTGAAAGAAAAAAAAAAGGATGAAGAAAGAAGAGAAAAATTTGAACTGTTATCAGATTCTAAAAGGTTAAAAGATAAACGAGCAAGAGACAATGCTCGTCAGAAGAAATGTGAGGAAAAAAAAAAAAAAAAAACTTGCTTCCATGCAGCCACCACCTTAGGAAAGCAATCTCGCCATTGGGTTCGTATCAGTCCAGTCAGTCACTCAGAAAGGCTGTCAGCAAAGTCAAAATGTCAATGCCCAAAAGTCCATTAAAGCAGCAAGCTGTTCTCATGAAATTAACATCGGAAATTCCGCCTGCATTTAAAAGACTGAATGCAGAAAACGTAGGTCCCGAAGAGCTATTAGAAAAGAACAAATTGAACTCTTGCACATCTTTCATTGCAGAGATGACATTAGTTACCAGGCTCTGGAGAAAAGAGATACAAAATCTGTCAAAGATCCAGAAACAGGCAAGTGACATATTTTCCAGAAGACATAAATGATTGTTATTGTAAGGGAAGCCTTTCAATTATTTACAGAAGGAAATACTAAAGACAGTGAATAAGTTGGACTAAGCAAGTTCTACGAATTACGACGTCATGTGATCCTATCCTCCAGTTTACTTCACAATGTTTGCATCTGCTACTATCATGTAAATTTCAACTTTAGAAAGTTGAAGCTCTAAAAAAAAAAAAAAAAAAAAAAAAAGTACCATATTTTCTTGGAACACCTGGCGAAATTTTGAAAATCTTATCTTGCAACATTACTGAGGAAAGATATGTAACTAGACTGTTATTTTTGTAAAACTAAGATTTTTTTACCATATCATTCAAACTGAGACAAATATTGAAAAGAATGTTACTTACAGACAGCAGAATGAGGTAGATAGCCAATCGAAACCTAGAAAAGTGGAAGCTCCATTCGAAGATGTCATTAGTGAGTTGAATGATGAACCTTGAACCTTAAACGTTGATTACATTGTTAACAAAATCCAACAATTGTTGACTAAATTTTATTACTTTTTATTTTGTTTTTCTAGTTAATACGTAAATGACACTCGGGAGTAAAATTAAACACAGAAGAAATGTGAGAAAAGCTTCTTATTATTCAGTTGAGAAGCTCGTCACCCAGACTGCTCTCAAAAAAGCTGCAAGTTAGAATTTATAAAACAGTTCTTACATTACCGATTGTTCTGTATGGTTGTGAAACTTAAACTCTCACTTTGAGAGTGAAACAGAGGTTAAGGGTGTTTGAGAATAAGGTGCTTAGGAAAATATTTAGGGCTAAGAGGAATGAAGTTACAGGAGAATGCGTTATGTATGCAGAACTGCACGCATTGTATTCTTTATCTGACATAATTAGGAATATTAAATCCAGACATTTTGAGATGGAAAGGGCATGTAGCAGGTATGGACGAATACAGAAATGCATATAGAGTGTTGGTTCGGAAGCCGGAGGGAAAAAGACCTTTGGGGAGGCCGAGACATAGATGGGAAAATAATACCGAAATAGATTTGAGGGAGGTGGGATATGATGGTAGGAACCGATGGCAGGCTAATGTGAGGGCGCAATGAACCTCTGAGTTCTCTAAAAGTCATAAGTAAGTTAATAAGTAAAATAACACTTCCCATTTCAAGCAAATCAGTTAAGTAGGGCCTGTTGATGTTAATTTTTTATCAGTGTTGTACATGGGAGTAGGTTTATAAAGTTCACTGTAGGCTAGGCTTAATCATACAACATCTACGAAGTGTCAATATCAGGCTGCTGCTTCAAATCCAAAGTGGTGATTGGATGAAAAATGTAATGTTAGGTCTCGTAATAAGCATGATATTAAGAAGGTTGTTCCAATAATTACATGTAATCCGTGGAAACCTGTTGCAATAAAGAATGTAGAACCATAAATGGAGTTGTGTGACCTACTTACTAAAGGTACTTTACTAAGAACTAAGTTTCAAAACCTATTTCTGACTTCATTTGTACAGTACCTAGGTTTTGTTGTAAAATAAAGCATTTTTTCCTACATATTACACACTTAATTCAACACCTTGTTGCACTCGTCACACCCATAACAAATTTATGTCACATCCATAACAAACAAAAAAAATTCATATCTAAAATAATTATAATCCAAAAATGCTTTAAGACTATGGAATAGATACCTCATTAATGTACATTCTTGAAAAAATATGATATTCACTACTCTCAACATAATTCACAGAGTTATTCATTAGAATTGTTTAAAGTCATAAATCTATGTCTGAAAACTGTCACATCCATAACCAAGGTTTAGAGTTAAATACTTAATTTGTTATAATGATTTTTTTAAATCTATTTGTTGGAGATATTTGCTCTTCTTGAGAAGAAGATATTCCAATAATTGAGGGGTTGGCTGGAAGAAGGGCATAATTCGAATTAGGGCGTTTATCTGTAAAATGACTACCGGTATATGTGTTCTTTGGTGGCATTTCTACCAACCACCACAATATTATGCCCCTACTCCCAATAGATTGCAATAGAGAGTTATTATTGAATTGAGTCCGTCTTCCATCTTTGGAAATCCAAGGACCGCAATGTGCGTTCGAAATGTCAATGTTCATGTGTCCTGCAGTTCACTACTGTGGTTCGAGGACCGGTGAAGATAACTGCAAGGGTGTTCGCGTTGTCTGATGAATGTTCTGATCTATCCTATCTTTCGCCTAATGGAAACGAATATAACATTTCTGATATTGAAAGTATCAGTGAAAATGAATTACATATGGGAAGGTAGAAAACGGAAACGGTTTAACAAACTATGGAAGAATAATCTAGCAAGTGACAACGAAATTATGGTAAAGCTTACACAATTAGGTGAGGAAAAATGGTGAAAGAAATACAGTATTACTATTTATTTTTGTCAATTGAGAATGAATATAAGGTACTAATAATATAGGCGTATGCAGTGCTATAAAATGTTATCCAGGCTAGCAGTCAGTCATTTAGGAACGACCATATTTCTGACAGGTTAGCAGCAAAACATTTAAGCCAGTTACTGCCAGAAGAAATATGAGATGTCTACAGAGGAACAAGTCATTTTCCATCGAGAATTTTGGAAAACTGGAATAAAAAACCAACAGGATACATTTCTTATGGGTTATTTGGAGAGGAGGACCATTAAGCAACGTGAAACAACTGTAAAACCAAAGCACCGAGAATGTTCTTGGGTATACAGTATCATGACTGAGAAGAATTTTTATGCAAGTCCTTTATTCTGTCATTGTTTAAAATATCTAAGAAACGAGTGATAACTTTACAAAATATAGTGAAACTAGGTGATACTGTAATGGCAGATATGAGAGGCAAACACTCCAATAGGCCTCACAAGATTCTAGATGTTGTTTATAAGTTAATACATCAATTAAAGTGGTATAGTGTTTGTAAGCCTATATTTTAGGTACTATTAGTTAAAATGATAACTTGAAATAAGTGGAATTAATTATTTTTAATGTCGTGATAACAATTTAGTAAACGAACATATTACATTGTAATTATCTTCATTATTGTAATATAGAAAAGTTAACAGTATTGCAGTATTTTCAACCCTCTTCTATGGAAGAAAGGCATAATTTAAAAAAATTGAATGCTTTATTCTCGTACAATATTTAAACATTAACTATGGAACTCATGTAATCACAAGAGAACGTATTACCCTACAAATATATATATGAATAGTGTCATATTTCAATGTTTTCTGAGTTACACCCTTCTTCCAGCTAACCTCTCAATTGGTATGCTACAATAGACATTGTATATTAGATTAAATTTAATTTTAAAACAAAAAATTGAGTCCAAATGTTACACTCGTAACCATGGAATGGCCCTTAGGTTTCGAGTGATAAAAGTCCTATTTAATTTAGCACATACCGGTACAAGGAGCATTACATAAAGCAAATGCCGAACACAAATCTAAACTTAAGCAAACTCTTTTGACACAACCATCTGAACAATCCAGCAAAAAGAATTAGTTTTACAGTGACTTATGTCATGCTGTTGTGGCAGCTAACATTCCATTCCGGAAAATAGAAAATCCAACATTCAAAGTATTTCTTGAAAAATAATGCTGTCAATCAGTCCCTTCTGAGTGAACGATGCTCAATACTTACTTGGATTAAACCTACAATGACATAATGAACAGAATCCGACAAGATATTGGAGACTCACATATCTGGATATCAGTTGACAAAATGACTGACGATCTTGAATCCAGATGCTTCATCTCGAGCTTACGTGATATGCACAAAGCAAGTTCCTAAGACAAATCAGACAACATTCGCACAATTTGTCAACAATGGACAGAAAGTACTATGGTAAAACCTCGATAAGACTTATTACGCTATCCCATGTAATTCGCTTCTTTTGTCCGGTCCCTGCACATTTCATATATAATGCCTTTATAAAATACCTCGTTTGTTGTGCTCAAGTCCCACATAATATGCAATTTTTGTGGAATATTTTTTATGTAATTTTCAGCAATGTACTGTAACAGCAATGAAACATTTTTGCTATTGAAATCAATGTGCCATCAACCTGAAAAGTACTGATATTCGACCCTTTACCTGTGCGCTTAAACCTTTATACTGTACAATACTCCACCCTCTTGTTACACTGTCTTATTCGACTCTTTACCTGCATGCTTAAAGCCTACATACAGTTACAATACCCCACCCTCTTGCTAACCCTCTCTCTCAAACAACATTCCTCACTCGGCCGAAATAAAATTCTGGAAATTTTTGCTGGTCAGTTTGTTGTCCTTTAGTGTATTGAAGTGTCTGTGAGTGTGATTACAATGAATGTTAAACAAAAAGCGCTTTCTGTGTCGGAAAAATTGGAAATCTTACGAGTACAATGAAAACAGTACTCTTAATCAGAAACAACTCTCTAATTCATTAAAAATCCCATCATCGACAATAAAGATGATAATAAAAAAATCGCGACTCAATCACTGCAGCTGCGATGTCGGGAGGATGTAAGTGCAGGAAAGTGAAGTGTGGTAAACATGAGGACTTGCAGAACACGCACATGGCAAACTATAAATGGGTTTTTTCGAAAGAATTAAGTACAGTATATATTGTAAATGTCTTTGACGTACATAATTGAATTGCTCCATGCAGAAAGGGCTTCAGTCACAAATTTTGAAAAAACGAGGTATCAATGGAAATCATATCTTAATGGGTGGCTCCATCGGCCTTTGCAGAAAGGTATTCAGTTCAATGCTTGGAAAGATAGAAACTGAAGCGTCAGGCTCAGAGTTCTATGCAGAAAGGAATATAGTGTACAGAATGTTTTTTTTAGTTTTCTCAAAGTCTATTGGACTGAAGCCCTTTCTGCATGTGGCGATTTCAATTACATAATGGAGTAATACTGTATTACCTTTCATGAATCATTTATTTCAATAAAGAAAAATGGTAATAGGTGCTGTATATAAGTCAAAATTAGTATACCCGCCTAATACGCGGTTTACATGCTTCCCTTGAACAGTGTCTTATTGGGGTTTTACTGTATATCCAAAAAATGTTGAGGAAAATAAAGTAACTTACTGTTCGCTTACACAGGCACCGTGCCATACATGGTTGCTGCAACAGAACTGCCTACTGTGTTCTATCCTTTTTTGTTACACATGACATGTCTTGCCCATGGTATGAACTTCACAGCAGAACAAAAGTGTAGAATTTCCTACGGTCAATAAATTAATCTCTATGTTTTCATTAAGGCACCATCAAGATACAGGCTTTCAGAGAAGCACTCCTCTGCCATCTCAACCAGTTCTTACCCGATGGAGCTCATGGTTATAAACAACAGAGTACTACAGTGAACATTCTTAAAGATCCAGGAAGTCATAAAAAATCTACCTGAGGATGCTGCTTGTGTCACTTCGGCAAAACAGTTACTCGAAGATTTCTCTATCCCCCATGATTTGGCTTATATTATGTCCCACTACACATTTCTTGTGGTAGTCATTTAGGAATTTGAAGGCTAAAGCCTTGGTTTTTCTGAACCGACACATGTGAGATGCGAGGACTACAGAAGAGATAGTGAGTAGTTTCTATAAATGTGAGGTGAGCAGACCTCGCATCTCGCAGTTATAGAAACCACTCACTACCTCTTCTGTAGTCCAGATTTGTGCAAGGTGGGCCTTGCATCTCGCATGTGTCAGTTCAGAGAAACCAAAGCTTTAGGGAAACCTATCTATGAAAACATGGCTTTACTGGAAATCAAAGAAGGCCAAGAGATGTGAGAGAGAAAGTGCATACAAAAAATGGAAAACGTTTTACAGAAGAACAAGGGCCTGAATGAAATGTGTGAAGCAGCAGATATTCTTGTGTGGAAATCTGGAGTATTTGATTGCAGCATTCCAATTGAAGAAGTGTCGAAATTGAAGTATGCTCCTGTCATGTCTGTTGATGCAGAAAATTCTTTTTCTGCTTATATATTTATTTTCACTGACAAGTGCCAAAATTTTTCTCTAAAACACTTACAGAAGTTTTAGTAATTTATTGCGAAGCCAACTATGGTTTGAACAGTTGAAATATTTTTGTGGAGTTTTAAATGCATTTAGGTGTATGCATATAATTTAAGTGACAGTACCGGTACCTATGACAAAGTTTAATCTTTTATATAAACACAGTTTGGGTCTACCTGGTCGGTATAGTCGCGGCCTTCTGTGCTCGAGGTTGCGAGTTCGACCCTAACCCAGGTCGATGGCATATAACTCGTAAGTACCGGTAGGGATTTTTGTTACATTATTACAGGCATGCGGTCGGAGAGACTCTATTATAAAATAATTAAATTTTGCAGAATAATATTAACTAACAATATTACAAAATATCATTTCAGTTATAAAGTCTATTTTTCTATTACATGCAAATTAAACATTATTTAAATACAACATTTGCATTTCAAAATAGTTAATAAACAAACAACTGTAGTTTTATTTACCTATTTATGTACCGGTACCTTCTTATTATTCTTTCAATATACACTAAGACACTGTTGTCAATTAGATTTTTTCTAGTTTCTTAACAAAGTTGACTATATAATTAACACAAAAAATGTATTTTGGGACAAAAATAATTACTACAAAATGCGGGGGGCAGACTATGGTCTAATTGGAACCTGCACAATCCATGCAAATTGGAAAAGAACATTTTAAACAAATTAGTTTACTACAAAGATAACAATGATAAGCCGTTTTTGTCTTCTTTGCTGGAAGGCATGACAGGTCTTTCTAGGGTCCAGTTTGGCAGGAAAAACCCTTGGCTCAGTGGATTCTGTTAATATAGAAAAATATTGAAAATAAATAAGGTTATTACGCAAATCTGTATCATTAACATTTTTATTAGAAACAATTCTTACCTCTTGGAATGTTTAATATCCGTCTGACCATCTGCTTTGTGTTGGTGTGTACCTGGAGCATGGTGAGCTGTCTTTCTAGCTGCAGCACAACCAACACCCGAGCAACCATCTTCATGAAGTCAAATCTGCTAATATCAGCAGAATCTTTGTACAAGCCATACAATATAAATGAGTTAACATTTGTTATGTCTAGTATTCTGCAGAAAATAGCCATTGGCCATCTTCTTGTTCTTTTTCCAAATCCATAATTCTTACATTTTTCGTCTAAGGTGTCTACTCTGTCTTTTGTGAGATTATAGTAATCTACTTTCTGGTTTGCCTGTTGTTTCATTGGTACATTCAGCATGGTGCATGGAAGAAATCAAAATTGTGGCCAGACTTGGTCATGGGGACAATTGACAACAGTGTTAAGTCCTTAGTAAAACCATACAGACTTGTGCCAAGTACCCTGGATTTGTTTGGTAAGAATTCTGTCAGTATTTCTCTTTCGTTTTTTTTTTTAATTGTGCCTACGTAAGTCAATTCTTTTTTCTTTAGTTTTTCAGATCCGAACCAGTTGTCTACAGTAATGTTTCTATTGATTTCTACACTGACTTGGAAAGTCGAAACACTGCTTGAGTAGGGTTCGGTAGAGTTTGTTCTTCTCTTGGAAGTGTGAGTCCATCAGTGTTTTTACCTGCATAAATATATGCATCTGTCATACACATTATTTTCAGTCCGTATTTGTCGGGCTTATTAGGAATGTACATCCTAAAACGACAACGGCCATGGAAGGCGACTAACATTTAATCAATGCATAAATTATCCCCTGGGTTGTACAGGATATGGCACTGCTTGATAAGTTTTTGAAAAATGCTTGCTACAGCTGCTGCAGGATTACTTACTTTACGTTCATTTCTATCCTCTGGATTATCAAATCTAAGTGCTGCCAGCAGAACTAAAAATCTATTTACATTTGTCACTGCACGGAAAATCTCTCTCCCAGATCAATCTGTAGCAAAAATGGATTTTACATCTTCGTGATTAGATTTGAATGCACCTGTGTAAAGTAATAAACTCAGAAATGCTCTTAATTCAGTGACATCTACATCATATAAATCTCGAGGTCTAGTTCTGTATCAAGATCTCATGGATTGTAACTTTACATTTGTCCAGTTTACAATTTTATCGAGAATTCAGGAGTAAAGAATAAATTCTATACCTGAACTGCATCAGGGCTTGAAGGTAATTCAATCATCGTTGCTTTCAGAGACGGAAGTTTCATAATGATCTTATGTTTCAGGGTCTTTGTATGTTTGCTGTAGAACTCTCTAGCCATCCACTTGTAACATCTATGCTTCCCATAGAACGCCTTCTCATCACTATTTGCTTCAGACACTTCATCTTCATAGGGACTTTGTTCTGAATCACTGTTATGATCATTAACTATCAATTAACGTTTATTATCACTTCTGATATCACTGTCATCTGACTCAAATCATCACACAACTGTTTTCGAAAAGTTTTGGTCACTTGTACACACAGAAGACGGCTCTGGACAATTATTATTACGGTATTTGATATTAAGTACAGAAAACAATCACTAATACAGGCATGTGGTCTAACAGACTTCTTCGAAATTTCAGAGAGCAATGGACCGCACTAACTGAATGCAAACATTCAACTGATTCCTCTAAACATTGGAGTTATATGAAAAAGGAAGGTACTGAGAATAGCAATAATGCCGCGCAACGTTAAGCTGTTTAAATGTTTTCATTGTATTTCTGTTGAGATATCCCTGACTGTATGCCAGTACTTACGGGTTAAGTGTGCTTAAATGGGACAGGCTCATGTCAGTAGATTTACTGGCATGTAAAAGAACTCCTGCGGGACAAAATTCCGGCACACCGACGACGCTGATATAATCTCGGCTGTTGCGAGCATCATTAAATAAACCATAAAAAAACACAGTTTGGACACTCAAGTACTATTTCCTATAGTTCACAACTCTATGTATAGCTCTAATGTTGGTTTCTTTGCCTTTGTCAATAAATTTGCTAATTTGTTAACATTGTATTAATATTTTTAATATTCATAGTGTTTCCTATACTCCTATACTTTTAGAGTGTGTTTTATGTTTTATAAAGTCCAAACGAGGTACTGTAAGAGCTTATTTTAGGCACCTAAAACAAATTTTTTGTGTTTTAGGTACGAGTTTTAGGTCTTAAAAATCCGCGGTGTACTAATTAATAATTAGGCTATCATTTGCTGCATAATGCATTATATGGCAGAAACTAGTGAAAAAACTTTCCTGTGTAATTACTGTAATTCTGAGTTTTCCTATAAAATAAATCTTAGAGTTCATGAGAGGGAAAAACATGATGTAGTTTATGTGGCATCTCAGAAATCGTTCAGTGCAATCAATGTAATAACTGTAAAATTTTAAAATCACATAAAAACAGTGAACATTCTATGAATCAAATGAGTAAATTATTTCAATGTGACAGGTGTGGCATCCAATTTAATCATTTAAAAAACTTATTTGCAGATGATCAAGTTCTCATCTCCAATTCTGAAGATATACATAGGTTGGATAAAAAGTAATGGCAACACTGCTGTCATGTAACGATGGTGCATTCGAGAGTTGCCAGCTGTGAGGACATGAACAAGGACTGTTAGATGAGTTAGTGCAGCCAGCGGCGACAGTACTCTGTCAATCTACTCCAGTGTGTAGAACGTTGACTTTCATAGGGATAGTGCGAGCGCCCTAAGACCACGTTTACAAAACTAGAGCAACGTTCCTGGATCAAAATTGAAGTGACACGAGGTCGTAGTGCACAAGAATGTTTTCAGGGACTGCATGAAGCATATGCCGATGCAACATTGCCATATCGCACAGTGGCACGATGGGTTAAAGCATTCCAGGAAGGCAGGGATGCTGTTCAGGACAACCTCCGTACAGGACGATCCTGCGTGGAGGACAACACAGTTCAACTCCTTGCTTTCCTGTTGGATGCTGATCGCCGATGGCCTGCGCACGACTTAGCAACGGAAGTCTGAGTATGTCACAAACTGTGCTCCACATTCTGCAAGACATTCTGGGTTACCGAGATTTAACAATGGCACCGCTGTTCAGTTGCACAGGCCTTGTTGGACCGGTACCAAAGGAAAGATGACGACTTTCTTGGACGAAACCTGGGCTCGCTCACACGAACCAACCAAACTTGAAATGTCAATCAAATGAATGGAAGCAATCCAGGTTCTTTTTGTCCAAAGAAAGTGCGCCCTACACAAAGTGCTGTGAAAGTGATGTTCATTGTGGCATATGACATTGATGGGGTAATACTGCACCATGCTGTACCTCCAAGGCAGATGGAAAACGCGGACTACTGGAATATCCACCGTACTCACCTGATATGATCCATGCGATTACGATCTTTTCACCAAAGTGAAAGAACCACTGCAAGGGATCTGGTACAATACCAGAGATGAACTTATCCGTGCTTTAGGGTGGTCAATACGGAACATCAACAAAGATGGACGTGCTGATGGTGTACGACGCCTTCCAAACATTTGGCAAAAGGTAATAAATAAGGAGGGCGACTATATAGAAGGTACGTAAATGTTATACCCCTGTGAATAAAGCCATGTCAGAAATACCGAACTGTTGCCATTACTTTTTATCCAACCTTAGTATTACAAAAATCAACATATAAACTTAACAAAATAATACAAGAATATAACTTAACAATCTCGATTCAAAAAACAAAAACAATGACATTTAAAGGCCAAATAACAGTAAGAAGTAAAATTGTCATGAATAACCAAATCACTGAACAAGTGAATCAATTTAAATATTTAGGTAGCATTAAATACGATAACTTGTCACTGATAAATTTGACCTTTTTTTACTGCTGATTTTATTCGTTTATGGATAAATAATCCTGTTCCTAATTGGTGATTATAGTTTCCTTCCCCATAAAACAATAAGTAATCTATTTGTGATATACCATTCCCATCTAACCTAACCAACTTTTTGTACTCCCACGAAGTCTATTCTATATCTAGCTAGTTCTTATGCTACTAATGCTACTTCTCCTGTTCTATATAGACTTGTTACATTCCAAGCACAACATCTCATAACCTTATTAGATTCTTTTACGACATTAAAAAATCTCCTTGGTGTTTCACAACACTTCTTCCTTTTAAGATATGTTGCCAGACATATCTCTTGAGTGTTGCTCCATTGCCATCATATGCTCCTTTGCCATGATAAGATTCAAAGAAGTTCCGTGAATCATAATGGATGGCATCTGGATAGTTATTTTACAATTAATTTTGAAAGTGTTTCAGGCAAGTCTCTGGATAATATTAATTAATGTTTTTGGTTTCAGTCAATGACTTATCATACAATATTCAAGGAATAAATCCTTTATATTACATATTTAATGATTTGTATAAACATTTTCATCGCACTTGCAACATCATCAGATACATACACTTTCTAATACACTTAGTTACCAAATTTTATAGCATATAAACATATAAAGCAACTTAAATATCAGTCAACAATGTCAATTACAACATATAATATAGCCTACAGAGTGGCGCATGAAATGTCATACACTGAAAATGTCTAATAAAACGTTTAATTTTGGGTTTAGAACTTTCAAATTTTGTGACGAGTAGCCTTAGTTCATGCATGGTTCAGTAGAAAGCAGCATTTGTCAATGTTGGGCATGCGCAGTGCCACCCACTGAGATTTATGAAACATGGTGGACAAGAGCCGGTTGATGCTTGAACAGAAAGTGAAGATAAGATGGTGTTGTTTTACGCGGAAACAAAGAGTGTAGACGTGACTCAGGAACGTTTTCGTGTTTATTTTCGTACGAGGTGGGCTCCCTGCAGACAGACAGTGTATAGACTAGCCGAAAATTTGAAACTGATGGCAGTGTTTTAGAGAAGAAACAACCGCGTGCCGCCACAGTCCGTATGCCGGAGAATATTGAGGCTGTGAGAGTAGTTTTGACACTAAGTCCTGCTAAATCCACCAGACGAGCTTCTGCCGATTTGGGCATCTCACGTCGTTCTCTTCAGAGGATATTTCATGCTGATCTGAAATTATTCCCATACAAAATTGCATTGTTCCGGACAATTGGCCACAGAAAATTGGTAACTGGGATAACTGGCCACAGAAAATTGGTAATAAGGACAATTCGCCACAGATAGACAATTTGCCACAAATAGACAATTCGCCACAAATAGACAATTTGCCACAGATAGACAATTTGCCACAAATAGACAATTTTTCACAGATAGACAATTTGCCACACTGAGGTACAAAGATAAATCCATGACTTCCAGAAGCTCTGTAAATTCCACTAAGTATGTGAATTGCTATGTACATGTAAATTTGACTTCAAAAATGTCCTGCTAGGTTGTGGCCTACAGCTCTCAAGTACCGGATGACTGTGCCTTCTGCCTTGTACCACAGGTATTCTTCAACTATACGTGATATTCGTCTGTCTATGTGGATGTACTTCTGCTTCTTTTTGGTAGGAGAATGACCACCTTCCAATCTCTCTATGCATCTGTCCACTTCTTCCACTTCCAACTGCAGTTGCTGCAGCACGTGATACAAGGAAGGATGCGCTTTCCCCATTAATAGGTTCAACCTCCTGTGCCAAGCTTCGTATGTATTAGTAATTCTTGGTAGATTTTCAATGCCACGATCATAGCAGTTCCAAGTATCAGGTGCAAAGAGTGGCTGTTGTCTGCCTCGTCCACCTCATCGCCCTTTAATGTAGTTATCTTCTACGAAATCAAATACCGAATCAGATCACCTTCCACTGTTTCCTGAAGTTGGTCAAATGCTTCATGGACATCCTCTACTGGAACAAAAGCTAGCAAGACGAGTGAGTGGAACTGTGCTCTCAATTCTGAATTTTCTTCAACATTATATTGCTGCACCAATCCTTTGGTCTGAAGCCATCTCCAGAAAGACTGGGCTAAGTGAAAAAAGACAACCAGCTACCTTAACACCATCAAATTCACTTTTGATTACGTTTATAACAGTTACTTCGTAATCAATAGATATGAATCTTGGGTTTAATTGATTTTCAAAACGTCGGCCTACTTCTCGTTTCAATACTCGAAAGAGTGTTTCATACGCCTCCCTGGTTTTCCGTTCCATCAGCGTCATTACTACAGGCATCCATTCCCCTTGTACATTGACATGTATATTGTAAAGTTGCAGCATGATTGAAGGAGCGGACATAAAGGTCCCGTCCATTATCCAAAAATGGGACCGTAACAATTTATTTAAATGTGAATTAGTGGCAAATATGATAACTTTCACGTTGTCCTCCGGTTCAAAATACAACAACCACCTTTCTCCTTGTACGGTCTTAGTGCATCTGTCGGCTATAATGCTCTGTTCGTCAATATTCCTTGGTGCAGCTTCCTGGCATGACGCACAGTTTTTTTAATAGATGGTTTCTTCGGTAGATTCACATTGGCTTCACTTGCAATACGCTGTAACTCATTTTGAATAATGACAGACGTTGGTTCTTGGGAAGTCACGCCCTTGCCTTCATGTTCTCTTCACATTCCTTTGCCTTAATCCTTCCCCAGTCTGCAGAATGATTCTTGTGTTCAGACGGTTCTTTGACGACACTGCTTCCATCTTCTGATAACGTGACTGTTGCATTACACCCGCCACGCATGTCACAGTGCCAACAACTCCATTCTAATTTTCTCTAAGTCTCGTGTACATGTAGCCCAGATATATTAATTTGTCACAGCCTCTTTCTGATTTTGTGAAGCAAATTTCTTCTGCCATAGTTCCGAATTAGTTTACAGCTTCTAGATTTGTCTTGTGTTACCATAGAAATATATTATAAATTGTTGCGAATTTGAGTACTGCCTTGAATTTTAATGTGTGACTAATTGTCTTTGATACGAATTTCAATTATGTGGCGAATTGTCTTTGATACGAATTTCAATTATGTGGCGAGTTGCCTCTGTCGCCAATTTTCTGTGGCGAGTTGTCCCCAACCCAAAATTGCAGTGCTACATAAACTAACAATGAATGACAAGGAATGGCGAGTACAGTTTGCTGCTTGGGCTCTTGCAGAAGATGATGGCATGATTCATAACACATGGTTCTCTGATGAGGTGTACGTTTATCTGAACAGTTGTGTGAACAAGCAAAATGTCAGATTTTGTGTGAGAGAAGCTCTTGATATTGTGCACGAGATTGAAAGTTATGATGAAAAATGTGTGTGTGGGATGCGATTTCCAGTCATGGAATCATTAGGCCTTTCTTTTTTAACGACACTATTAACAGTGCGCACTACATGGACATATTGCAAAATAATTTTCTTCCGCAACTCTATGCAACAAGGCTATCAATGGAGACACAATGGTTTATGCAAGACAGAGCTCATCCCCATATAGCAAACGTTGTTCTGAATTTCCTGCATGGACAGTTTGGGCCCCATGTAATGTCCCATCAATATCCTGAACATTTTCAGGTTGGTTCAATATGGCCACTACACAGCCCGGATATCAATCCCTGTGATTATGTCTTATGGAGATATTTGAAGGAGACAGTCTATCACAATAAATCAGGAAATCTAATGCAACTGGAAGCGGCTATCACGACTTTCTATCAGAGACTGACAGAGGACTTGTGTCGTAGGGTGGTAGGAAACATCAGGGTTTGCCTCGAAGAGGTGATACGCCAACAAGGTTGACATATTGAACACGTCCTGCATGCTCATTAATCACGCACATTCAGGCGAGAAATGTAATATAGGACTGTATGAAATATTTTGTATATTAAAGTTTATATAAACAACCTAAACTGTATGACATTTTGTGCGCCACCCTATATATACAATCAAACAATTTTTATCATGTAAACAAAAATGTAAACGAGTTTTCACTCACACATAAATTAACAATTTACATAACTTCGCTTGATTAATCATAAATACACAACAAAAAATCCTTATTGTATAAGTAAGTGAAGGCTCGTACTTACTTACTTACAAATGGCTTTTAAGGAACCCGAAGGTTCATTGCCGCCCTCACATAAGCCCGCCAGCGGTCCCTATCCTGTGCAAGATTAATCCAGTCTCTATCATCATACCCCACCTCCCTCAAATCCATTTTAATATTATCCTCCCATCTACGTCTCGGCCTCCCTAAAGGTCTTTTTCCCTCCGGTCTCCCAACTAACACTCTATATGCATTTCTGGATTCGCCCATACGTGCTACATGCCCTGCCCATCTCAAACGTCTGGATTTAATGTTCCTAATTATGTCAGGTGAAGAATACAATTTGTGCAGTTCTGTGTTGTGTAACTTTCTCCATTCTCCTGTAACTTCATCCCGCTTAGCCCCAAATATTTTCCTAAGCACCTTATTCTCAAACACCCTGAACCTATGTTCCTCTCTCAGAGTGAGAGTTCAAGTTTCACAACCATACAGAAGAACCGGTAATATAACTGTTTTATAAATTCTAACTTTCAGATTTTTGGACAGCAGACTGGATGATAAGAGCTTCTCAACCGAATAATAACACGCATTTCCCATATTTATTCTGCGTTTAATTTCCTCCCGAGTGTCATTTATATTTGTTACTGTTGCTCCAAGATATTTGAATTTTTCCACCTCTTCAAAGGATAAATCTCCAATTTTCATATTTCCATTTCGTACAACATTCTGGTCACGAGACATAATCATATACTTTGTCTTTTCGGGATTTACTTCCAAACCGATCGCTCTACTTGCTTCAAGTAAAATTTCCGTGTTTTCCCTAATCGTTTGTGTATTTTCTCCTAACATATTCACGTCATCCGCATAGACAAGAAGCTGATGTAACCCGTTCAATTCCAAACCCTGCCTGTTATCCTGAACTTTCCTAATGGCATATTCTAGAGCGAAGTTAAAAAGTAAAGGTGATAGTGCATCTCCCTGCTTTAGCCCGCAGTGAATTGGAAAAGCATCAGATAGAAACTGACCTATACGGACTCTGCTGTATGTTTCACTGAGACACATTTTAATTAATCGAACTAGTTTCTTGGGAATACCAAATTCAATAAGAATATCATATAATACTACCCTCTTAACCGAGTCACATGCCTTTTTGAAATCTATGAATAACTGATGTACTGTACCCTTATACTCCCATTTTTTCTCCATTATCTGTCGAATACAAAAAATTTGATCAATAGTCGATCTATTATGCCGAAAACCGCACTGATGATCCCCAATAATTTCATCTACGTACGGAGTTAATCTTCTCAAAAGAATATTGGACAAAATTTTGTACGACGTCAACAAAAGTGATATTCCTCGAAAGTTACCACAGTTGGTTTTGTCCCCCTTTTTAAAAATAGGTACAATTATGGACTCCTTCCATTGTTCCGGTACAATTTCCTTTTCCCAAATAGCAAGTACAAGTTTATAAATTTCGCTATATAATGCACTTCCACCCTCTTGTATTAATTCTGCTGGAATTTGATCGATACCTGGAGACTTGTACTTTTTCAGATTTTCTATCGAAATTTCGACTTCTGAAAGTGTGGGTTCGGGTATAAATGGCTCAGCAGTTTGTATTTCAATTTCGTCCCGATCATTTCTATTTGGCCTATGTACATTTAGTAGTTGCGCAAAATAGTTTTTCCATCTGTTTAGGATTGATGGAGAGTCTGCAAGCAAGTCACCATTCTCATCCTTGATCACGTTTACCCTTGGCTGATATCCGTTCTTAAATTCCTTTATACCCTTATATAAATCTCGAATGTTGTTAGCCCTTCGCCCAACCCCCAAGCTGGAGGACCACCCCTTATCGGCTGTCCACGACTGCTTATTCAATATATTCGCAGCTACCCTCCATATCTGGAGGCCGTCTCCTCTATCCGCAACCTGAGGACGCGCCATGCCGTGGTGATAGGGACCCACAATACATGGAAGTGAAGGCTCGTAATATTTCAAAATGTTTTTAATGTTTTAAATCTTTTATTTTTAACCTAATTTTAGCATTCACCTCTAATATTGATTAATATCTGCTCTACTTATAACTGAGGTTAATATATTAGAAATTGTATGCATCTGATGATGTACAAGTGCAACAAAAACGTTTATACAAATCATAAAATATGTAATATAAAGGATTTATTCCTTGAATATTGTATGATAATTGACGAAACCAAAAACATTCATAGATAGTTATTGTTTAACATGCTTGCCATCATATACCTATTCTAAAAATGTGTGGCTGCACCATTCCTTCCAGGCAATTACTTTCTTCACTATCTATTACTGCAAAAATCGTCAAGTGTTGCTTTGTTCAAAATTTTTGCCTAAGATATTTTATGTTTCAAAACATTAGATATAACTGCATAACAATGAGTGCATAGTTCATCATGTTTTTTTTTTGTTAACTCTACAGCATCTATTAATGCTTTAGGGTTGTGCTAACTGATGGAGTTACTTGTCAACAATGTGATGCTGAAACCTGCGTTCAGGTACTGCCCAGCGACAGTCCTGACATATTATATTTTATATTTTTTTAAGATTGGCTAATTAATATTAACCTGACACACTCACAATCATACAAATTTCCAGACTCTAGACACCCAGGCAACGTTTCTTCTTCAAGATGTTATGTTTTATTTAACGACGCAACTGCAGAGATTATATCAGCATCGCCGGATGTGCCAGAATTTTGTCCCGCAGGAGTTCTTTTACATGCCAGTAAATCTACTGACATGAGCCTGTAGCATTTAAGCACACTTAAATGCCATCGACCTGGCCCGGGATCGCACCTGCAACTTTGGGCATAGAAGGCCAGCTCTATACAAACTCGCCAACCAGGTCGACTCTTCAAGAAAAATTCACCAAGGGCAGAGTGTGGGAATCGAACCCGTGACCTCCAGATCTGGAAGCCAGCATGCTGACCAACAGACCATGGAGGCAGTCGTTCAACATGTTGCCCATTGTTTTTGTAGTAGCGTAGTAGTGGCGTATTCTAGCGTAGGCTAGCTGCAAAGCCCAAAGATTTTGTTATCATCATCATCATCATCATCGATTTTCTCATTGGTATTGCATACTTTAAGGCTATAAGATCAATATTTATCTGTTAGATTCACTTCAGCTGCACTTCACATTGAATAGGTCTCTAACTGCAAGTTATATGGTTTGCAGCAGATTTGAGGTAGCAACAGCAAGCTTGGATGAACTTGGGAAGGGTTGAGGGGGGAGGGAGAATGGAATCAGTGCACACAATTAAGTTGCCTGCCATTGCTTTGCTAATCAAAAAGCTAGCAGTAACAACTTTCTTTGAGAGATGACGACCCCTGCAGCATTACAATACAGGTTGACAACAACAGCAGACAACTCCATAATCCCCAAGTTTCAGAATGGCCAACCAAACTTATTCACATATTTTATCGAAGCCTTTATATATATGTATTAGATTATACTGCAGTATATGTAAATATGTTTTTTCCTATGTTCATGTTAATATTGAAATGGACCCATGAAGGTTTTATTTTGGGTCTTGTAATATATTTAGCAAACTTTTAATTTTCGTGACAGGATATAGGTCTATTGACAATAATGAAAGCTGTGTCCACACTCCACGGGCTATTTGGCCATCATTATTTCGGTTCATATCATCATATGAATGCTATTTTCGTGTGTGAATTTCAATGGTTATTTCTTATATACAAGTCATTAAGTTTACAGTGTTTTTAATTGATTGAACACCTAGGCTCGAATGCTGTGTAGTAGTGTATTTATTAGTGTGATACTTGAAAAATGTCCAAGGTTATGGTCATTTGTTGAAATCACCATTTTCTAGACTTAAATCTGAAGAAAAATTGAAAATGATTGAAATTGGAAGACCACAACCAATTCTTAATGAACTTAAGTGTGAACATAACGAAAAAAATTGTTCTTATATTTCAACTTTCTGTACTGCAAATTATGAAATATACAAATGGTTAATTCGATGTGGTGAGTTGAAAAAACTTTATTCTTGGCCTTGTCTTTTATTTTCCACAGAGGTTATTCCTTGGAATATAAATGGGTTTAACAGCTTAAATTACTGGTATTTAATCACTGCATGCGATATACATAAGAAAAAATCTGTCAACCACTTAAGAGTTTTTGTTACTTTACAAATTTTTGAATTGATAGAACTGACCATGCACTGAATGTGCAAAAAAAAAATAGCGGACACACACACACACACTCTTTTTTTGGGCAAAGAAGAATGTGCATTCAGAGGGCACAATGAATCAGAAAATTCTACAAACAAAGGGATGTATATTGAATCTCTTGATTATTTATCTAATTATGATCCAGTTATAACCAATCATTTGAAGACTGCTACAGTGTTTAAGCAGAGTTCTCCTGAAATTCAAAACGATTAATTGAATCAGTAGCCAGTGTAGACACAGATACAATAAAAATTTGTTTATAGCAATGTAGTAATTTTGTATCATACTGGTTGAGTGGAAGAGAAAAGCAAATAGCCTTAACTCTGCTAGTTAAAATAAACCATTATTATTATTATTATTATTATTATTATTATTATTATTATTATTATTAACAGAAATAAAGGAAGCTCCTCTTATAGGTTTAATGTTGTATGAGACAACTGATATATCCAAAAAAAAAAAAAGTCAGTTGTCAACAGTTATAAGATTTGTTGACAATGAGGGAAATGGCCAGAAAAGGGTTCTACATTTTCTGAAACAGCTGGATACATTAAGTAGATTGACTAATTGCTCTGACCATACTGCACAGGGGCTTTTCACTCATGTCGTCAAAGTAATTGAAGACCTGGCCATTGGTTGGCCATTCTGAAACTTGGGGATTGTGAAGTTGTCTGCTGTTGTTGTCAACCTGTATTGTAATGCTGCAGGGGTCGCCATCTCTCAAAGGAAGTTGTTACTGCTAGCTTTTTGATTAGCGAAGCAATGGCAGGCAACTTAATTGTGTGCACTGATTCCATTCTCCCCCCCCCCTCAACCCTTCTCAAGTTCATCCACGCTTGCCGGGTCATTACGTCTCACGAGGATAGAGGGGGAGAGAGTTTACCTGTTTTAACGGAGATACACGGAACGTCACTTGGGTTCCGGTACGCGGCAGATATACTTAACAAGATTTGGGCTCTCGTACGCGGGAGATATTCGGAAATAATTGGCTCAGATTCAAGCTCTCGTATGCGACGTAAACATTTAATAAGACTTAGCATTTTAGTACGCAGCAGATATAGACAACGTGATTCGGGCTTTGCACGTGCTGGAGATAGATCAGTGGAGTAGTTAAATTGCGTTGAGTGTATTTGGCTTTTTAGTGGATCGTAGTTTGAAATATCGCTTGCTAGTGATATGTCTTGGGCGCAAGTTTTAGTATTTGCATCGAGTAACATATTTGTGAGATATATGTGTTTGAGGTAAATTGTATTGGGAATTATGTAAGGAGATATGATTTCAAATGTGAGTTCATGTTCCGAGACGGTTAGAGTGATAAGGCAGCAATTACGGTCTCACATATGGTTTTAGTGTTTTCCCTGCTCCATTTTGATTGTCACTTCCTTCGCCGCTATTTGTTGCTATTTAAATGATCCTTGAAATTGGAATTATCGTCCGTTACTTATTACGTGCAACTGTCTCCATCCCTCTCTCTCTCCGTTGCGTATTCATTTTGTAAAGTGCAGAGATTTGTGTTAGTGCTATTTGCACAGTTTATGTGAGCAATATGTGCAATGGGTAATGTATAGTGATCTGTCATGTAATGCCTTATGCTGGGTAGAGATTGTCTCTTATTGAGTGTACATGTATTTTTAGTTTGGTTAGTCAGACTGAGTGGTATCTATGGTCGAATGGATCATGTATTAAGTTAATGTGCTGGCTGGGTGTTGTGTTCAGATTCATACTCAGATAGTTTATATATATATATATATATATATATATAGAGTGGTTCATGAACATATGGTTAATAGGTTAGTCACTGATGGTCGAGAGACGGCCATATTAGATGATTTAATCATTTATAAGTGTGTTGGCCTCAGCCTTGTGATACTTACATGATTTACATATCCTGGGGATATCATTTCAGATTAGTTCGTCCTATTTTCACTCATCTATTTCATGTTTATTGTTATTTCATTTTTCATTGATGTACATTGTTACTTATTATTGTTAATTATATTTGTTTTACAAATTCACACTATTCATTCTAAAAGTCTTCCACTGCACACACCCAATCCTTTCAATGTGCCGTCCACCTGGCGAAAGCAGCCAATATAAGAAAGATAAAGAGGAGGAGTGGACGATCTTACCACCCCTCCACTTAACAAATGGTAGCAGAGCATGGTTATAAATGGTTTAGTATGGTTATAAATGGTTTAGTATGGTTATAAATGGTTTAGTATGGTTATAAATGGTTTAGCATGGTTATAAATGGGTTATTGTGATTAATGGATATATATGATTTTGTGTTGGTGTTTAGGATTGGACATTGTGGCATTTGTAAATTTCTTCTGGCTCTTTTCGATCAACTGTTTGCATTTTTGCAACCCACTTTTGAGGTGCATTGGATTGATTGCTCATAATAGTGTGGATTTGTTGAAAATTTGATAATTTTTTTTTTGACTTGAGATTAATTTGATATTTTCTTGTTTAAGTATGAGTGTTCAAATTGGCTGGTGTTGGGACCTACCGAAGGTTACCTTGATTGCAGAGCTGGAGCGTGCTGGCATATCTACGGAGGGTAGGAAACGGGAGTTACAGTCTCGATTTTCCCTATATTTGAAGACGTTGGACCCGGAGACTGTGAGTAACATTCGCCTGCGAGTTGAGGATGAACTTAAAGACAAATATGCTATGCAGGGATTAGCCTCACAATCTTCTGTGCCTATTGAGCCAAAGAAACGAACTTCCATTCAGGCAGAAGGTGAGGGTCCGTCTACTCTTGTATTAGGTGGGGAAAAACAAATGGATCCCGCTTATATGACACAATTGGATATAGAGAAAGGAAAATTGGGTAGTGAGAGAAGAATATTTTCTTCCGATGTAAATCAGTGCCATATGACGTTATACTTGGATTTGGTTAGAAATTTGTGGTTGACTGATGGTAAGACTCCGAGGTTATTGATGGGATTTTTAATGGAAAGTATAGGAATCCATGCCTTGGGATTAGTTGAGGATCGAGAGTTCATATTGGGTTTGATCCCGCGGACTAGTGGTTTATTATTGGAGATTTTTGGACGGGGCATCCGATTTCTATGGACTTGGCCCATCCTTCTCGAAAGAGTTGTTTTGGAACTTCTTCCTTCACGTTTGCGAGAGGACTTAGAGATTATTTATCACGCTGATTTCAGTTTCCGGAAGAGAATTTTTTGGAATTCCTCGACTTTGTATATAGGGCCAATGTTATATTAAATCATTATTCTACTGAGTCCCAACTGATAGAATTGATTTTGCAAAATATGAGTCCGTGTATTAGATCACACTTCGTGTTTCAATCTAGGCCACGCACGATCGAAGAGTTACGTGAGTTGGGGCGAAGTGTAGATAATTCCTTGATAGCGGAAAGGCAACGGGATAGATCTTTGCCATATCATCTTCGTTCGCGTGAACAATTTGCAGGTACGCGTCCGTTGAATCCAGTGGGTCAGCCTAAAAATTTTATACGAAAGAGGCCTCTTACATGTTTTCGATGTGGCAAGTTGGGTCACATTCAAGCTCAGTGTCGGGACCTGCCTCATAAGGATTTTCAAGATTCTAGCAAACCCGAACGTAAAGAAACACCATGTAATCCGGTTTTTAATGTTAATAAAAGAACTCGTCATAGTCAGGCTCATGTCTTGCCTTGGGTCTCAGTAAAATTTGGAGAGATTATTATACCTGCTATCTTGGACACGGGTGCTGCTGCATCCATAATTAGAGCGGACTATGTTCCATTTTTGCAGCAAATGAAGAAGATACGGAGTAAGCAGTCGATCAAGGATGGCTGATGGCAGTGATGTCCCTGTTAGTACCTTGGTGCGGTGCCATTTTCGTATTGAGTATTCTTGGACTCATCCTTTTAGAATTATCGAACATTTACAGGTGCCTATAATCTTAGGAAACGATTATATCGTGAGGTCTGGCATGGAGATTTTCCCTTGGGATAGGGCATATGGATTTCACTTCAGGCCAGGAGAAAGTTGGAAGTGGGATGAGAAACCCATAAGTAAGAATCTTCCGGTTAACCTTGTGTACTCGGAGGATGCCGACCCAGAACCCATTGGCGCTGGTTTGCCAAGTGTTGGGGAATTAGGTCAATACGGTCATCTTGTTGAAGAATTCTCTGAGTTGTCTCTAGACTGACTGGGTTGCACGATAGAGTAAGATTATTCCCGCAAAGCTCCGCTCCGAATCAAGTATCGGCAAAGTTGATGTTTAGATGGTCCCAACCCTTGACCATTTCCAGATTTCTTTCCCCTGTTACAGTCGAATTAAGTTGCCCAGATACAGGCTGTTCTATTCGTAAAGCCCATGTCTCGCACTTAAAATTAGTGGAGAGAGAGGAGAGAGTAGCTTACCCTGTTGACGTCGTACAGAGTTCCTGAGTCCGGGGGCACAGCTATGTGTCCTCATTATTTGTTAATTTTAATGTGTTGGTTATTTTTTATTTATTTGTCATCACTGTATACTGCTATTATGCTCTGTACTATATGTATGTTATATGTTTGCAGATTTTGTAACCCGGCGCGGTCTTTCCTATATTCCCTTTTAACTTCCGTAAATTTTCCTAATCTACCATACCTTAATATAGTGCTATCTATCAGAGCGAAACCATCGTGGGATCAGCATGCACCGAGGACTTGACGAGCGGGCACTCGTCCGACATTCGCCGGGCCGCCGAACGAATTCTGGGGACGCCTGGGTTCTTTTCTGCGATACTCGAGCCTTTTCACTTCTCGACTTGCGAATCTTCCAGGATGCTTTCCTGGAACTCGCATACTGGCATCGACACGAAGTTTTGGAATTTTTACGTATCTGTTAGGCTTCATGTTGTTGGCCGTAAACAGTAACCGCTGGTTTATGGGGACCAGTTGGTATCTGTTTTATTCTCCAAGTGTCTTTTGGAGTTACTACTTATTCTTCTTCTTCTAGTTGCAGTTCTACGAGCGACGACTGGTTTGTGGGAACCAGTTTGGACTTAGGATCCAGTATCATCGGTTGCAGCAACTAACGGGATGTCGCTCCAGACATCCATTCTAGAGCAGAGGGCATCGGTTTCTGGAGTGACAGAGTTCCTCCAGTTGAGGCTGCCGGAGTGCAGTTAGGAAGTACCGGGGAGTGACCCGGGGCCATTTAAGTTGCTGAGAATCGTTGGGGTGGGCCGAGGTGCCCGAATTGGGGATATGGATTTCCCAATACCTGGAGCCGCATTGATGCCACGCAGGGATACCATGGCATTTGGAGTTCCAGCGATTGATACTATACCCAACGTCCATGGATAATTTCAACTGTTGCTGGTTCACCAGTTGAAATTCAGCGCAGTGGGGGAGAGTGAGCCGTGCCTACTACCACGGCCGTTTACCTAGTACGTCACTTCATCCGTCAGAGCGCTCTCAGACGTCACGGAATAGATAGCGCTATCAATCCCTTCATTTATTCTTTCCAAATAATCCTATTGGCTGGGTCATTATGTCTCACGAGGATAGAGGGGGAGAGAGTTTACCTGTTTTAACGGAGATACACGAAACGTCACTTGGGTTCTGGTACGCGGCAGATATACTTAACAAGATTTGGGCTCCCGTATGCGGGAGATATTCGGAAATAATTGGCTCAGATTCAAGCTCTCGTACGCGACGTAAACATTTAATAAGACTTAGCATTTTAGTACGCGGCAGATATAGACAACGTGATTCGGGCTTTGCACGTGCTGGAGATAGATCAGTGGAGTAGTTAAATTGCGTTGAGTGTATTTGGCATTTTAGTGGATCGTAGTTTGAAATATCGCTTGCTAGTGATACGTCTTGGGCGCAAGTTTTAGTATTTGCATCGAGTAACATATTTGTAAGATATATGTGTTTGAGGTAAACTGTATTGGGAATTAGGTAAGGAGATATGATTTCAAATGTGAGTTCATGTTCCGAGACGGTTAGAGTGATCAGGCAGCGATTACGGTCTCACATATGGTTTTAGTGTTTTCCCTGCTCCATTTTGATTGTCGCTTTCCTTCGCCGCTATTTTCTTATCATATGCGTCGAGTTTTGTTGCTATTTAAACGATCCTTGAAATTGGAATTATCGTCCGTTACTTATTACGTGCAACTGTCTCCATCCCTCTCTCTCTCCGTTGCGTATTCATTTTGTAAAGTGCAGAGATTTGTGTTAGTGCTATTTGCACAGTTTATGTGAGCAATATGTGCAATGGGTAATGTATAGTGATCTGTCATGTAATGCCTTATGCTGGGTAGAGATTGTCTCTTATTGAGTGTACATGTATTTTTAGTTTGGTTAGTCAGACTGAGTGGTATCTATGGTCGAATGGATCATGTATTAAGTTAATGTGCTAGCTGGGTGTTGTGTTCAGATTCATACTCAGATAGTTAATATATATATATATATATATATATATATATATATATATATATAGAGAGAGAGAGAGAGAGAGGTTCATGAACATATGGTTAATAGGTTAGTCACTGATGGTCGAGAGACGGCCATATTAGATGGTTTAATCATTTATAAGTGTGTTGGCCTCAGCCTTGTGATACTTACATGATTTACATATCCTGGGGATATCATTTCAGATTAGTGCGTCCTATTTTCACTCATCTATTTCATGGTTATTGTTATTTCATTTTTCATTTATGTACATTGTTACTTATTATTGTTAATTATATTTGTTTTACAAATTCACACTATTCATTCTAAAAGTCTTCCACTGCGCACACCCAATCATTTCAATGTGCCGTCCACCTGGCGAAAGCAGCCAATATAAGAAAGATAAAGAGGAGGAGTGGATGATCGTACCACCTCCCCTCCACTTCACAAGACCTATTCAATGTGAAGTGCAGCTGAAGTGAATCTAGATAAATATTGATCTTATAGCCTTAAAATATGCAATACCAATGAGAAAATCGATGATGATGATGATAAAATCTTTGGGCTTTACAGCTAGCCTAGCTAGCTCACAGAATATGCTACTACTACTCTACTACAAAAATAACGGACAACATGTTGAACGACTGCCTCCATGGTCTGTTGGTCAGCATGCTGGCTTCCAGATCTGGAGGTCACAGGTTCGATTCCCACACTCTGCTCTTGGTGAATTTTTCTCGAAGAAGGAAAGTTGCCTGGGTGTCTAGAGAAAAGTTAGTTGTCCAGACCTTTGATGGAGCAGCTGTAATGGCCGGACATGTTACAGCACTTCAGAAACTTGTAAAGGACAAATATCAGACTTCATATTTCATTTACTGTTACAGTCACAGATAAATTTAGTGCTATCTCAATCCACGAACAACATTCGAGAATGTACGCAATTTTTCACATCACTTTCTGGTGTAACTAGTTTCTTTTCACACTCTACAAGCCATTCACATGCCCTTAAAAACTTCATGGAAAAAACATTTCTTCGCATTGCACCCACAAGATGGAATTTTTCATCCAGATCAGTAAACACTGTAAGAGAGTGTAGGCAAAATCTCATTGAGTTTTTTTTTCTATTGAATATGAGCCAGGGGAGTGGACTCTTGAGAAGTGAATGCTGCATCTGGTTCATTCGTTTTCTAGAAAAATTTGATACAAAATTTCTCTTGGAAATTTTTCATGGTGTATTTACTCATTCAGATGTATTATATGACATTCTTCAAAATAAAAGCATGGACATGACCTATTGTAACAATAAAGTAATAGAATTTTGTGGTGTGCTTAAAAAAATAAGGAACGAAGAATTTTAGAAGATATGGACAGAAGCGGAAAATGATGAAAGAAGTCCAAAAAGAAAGAAGCTCGATAAAGGAGATTGCACAAGAATTTTTTTTATGAAATAATATATACTGTTATTACAAATGAAACTCAGATTTGAATCACTGAAAAATAAAGCTTCTCTCTCTTTTGGATGGTAACAATTTTGACAGTTATGCGCAAAATTTTTCAGAAAGTCTTTTTAGTGAGCTCAAAGTTCCCTATGTTAGCTTCTTTGACACAATACATCTAAAGAATGACTGAAAGTTGTTTACTCTACCAAAGAGTACAAAAATCAGTTGGTGAGATTACAATATATATGAAATTAAATAAACTGCAAGTAGTATTTAATGAGGTTTATAGAATGGGCAATTGATATTAACATTTCCCTCTACACAGGACCTCCTATATTACCGGACCTGACACTGGCATCCAAGATGGCGGCCGGAAGAGGGCTTTTGTAGATTGCAATGAGTTCAAATAAATACTGCATCGATAAGATTATTTTAACAAAATTCTCAATGAAACAATAAATAATAAAGTTCCTTACCTACATAAATGAACATAGTACATTCAGTAACATAAAAATATGCCTACATATACGTATACCAATAATAAAAGAAAACAAGTGATTAAAAGCTTCAATATGTTGTTATATTAGGCCTAGGCCTATATGTTTTTATATATGAATATTGGCAATTGCCCAATTAACTCTTGTAAAATTCAGATTTGTGAGGAAATAAAAGGCAGTAATACAATACTGAATAGCTGCTGAATAATCTTACCTGGATTATACGAATAGATTTCATCAGCAATTGGAAATTATATAATATAGAGTCCTGTCTTCCTAGTCACTAAACTTTGTCACTGTATTCAGTGATATTGGTTGAAAATAAAATTAGCTATTCACTACGTACAGTTTAACACTGTGCCCACTGATGTTGATTTAGAATGAAATGGCACTATTCACTGTAGTTTCTCACTGTATCCATTGGTGTTGATTCAGAATGAAATGACACTATTCACTGTAGTTTCTCACTATCCACTGATGTTGATTCAGAATGAAATGACACTATTCACTGTAGTTTCTCACTATAACCACTGATGTTGATTCAGAATGAAATGACACTATTCACTGTAGTTTCTCACTATATCCACTGATGTTGATTCAAAATGAAATGACACTATTCACTGTATCCGCTGATGCTGATTCAGAATGAAATGACACTGTAGTTTCTCATTATATCCACTGATGTTGATTCAGAATGAAATGACACTATTCACTATAACTTATCACTGTAATATCCACTTATACATATACAAGGGATTAGATAGGCTGTACAACTAAAAACGATGAAGAATTCACAGCTTGGAGAGCACAGCAGCCTATTTTTTGAACTTGGAACAGTTTCGGTGGGTTTTATTTTTTTCTTTCAATGCCTGCTTTTCATTTTGGACCTTGCAGTAATTATTAATATGGCCAATACCTTGTTGCACTTCACTGCTAGTTTTCTTACCACTGAGTTGTTTGTTGGGGTAAAATGTTCACGATGAATGCTTCTTGACCACTTATCCCTTAAATCTTTATCTTTTGGAAACAAAAATACATGTACAAACGGACTTTCTTTATCGTAATTCGATTTGCAACCTGGGACACTACATGTGCGAGACATTTTAAGATTAACAACATAAGCTTTGTTCTCTACGAAAACAATTTACATTAATTATAATGTCACAATTCTATTAATATATACTAACTTATAAACCCTTCAACGATTACACTAGAGGCAAATGATACAAGAAACACAATAAACATTCACATGAAGTATGTATACTTTCACAGTTGCGTTAACCACTCTATTGTCCACCATGTTTGTTTACTTCCGCTTACAGTGTCAGGTCCGGTAATATAGGAGGTCCTGCTCTACAACAGCAAGTGTTGAAATGAAGCTTTTCTACTTTGAAAATAATTAAAACGTATCTGAGAGCAACACAGGGACAAATACGTCTGGGCAATCTGGGTGTCCTCTCAATTGAAAAAGAAATTCTTATTAAACTTAAGAAAAGCACTCCGGACATGTTCTATGAAAATGTGACAAAGAAATTCACGCAGAAGACAAGAAGAATAGATTTTCTTTACAAATAATTTCTACATCTTGATTACACAACTTTTAACACTATATCACTTCGGAATATGTATTATGTGTCTTTCTCGTGTTAAATTTTACAGTACCTGGTTAACATGTTTCAACCTGTTATCGGCCATCTTCAGAACTGGTTGGCGCTGGTCTTGGCACCTTTGTTTGTGTTTCCTGTGGGGGTGTGTTTGTGTAGTGTAATGTGGAGTCAAAGAGTGTGTGTGTTCTGAAATTGAGTTGTGTGTTGAGAATTTCATTTGAATGTTTTTTGTGTGTCTATATATTTCGTATTGTTCTAGTTTGTTTAGGTTCTGGTTTTTTGGTTGGATATGTAGAATTTCCATGTCTGTTTTTATGTCTCCGTAGGTATGGTTAGAATTTGTGATGTGTTCTGCATATGTGGAAGTGTTTTGTAGTTTTGTTATGGCTGTGATGTGTTCTTTGTAACATGTTTGAAATGATCTGCCTGTCTGACCTATGTAGAAGTTGTTGCAGGTGTTGCATTTGAGTTTGTATACACCTGTGTGGTTGTATTTATTTGTTTGTGTGTTGAGATGCTTTTGTAGACACAACTCAATTTCAGAACACACATACTCTTTGACTCCACATTACACTACACAGACACACCCCCACAGGAAAAACAAACAAAAGGCGCCAAGACCAGCACCAACCAGTTCTGAAGATGGCCGATAACAGGCTGAAACATGTTAACCAGGTACTGTAAAATTTAACACGAGAAAAAGACATAATACATATTCCGAAATAATTTCTGAAGGTAAGCGTTTGTGTTTCAAAATAATTTTACAGTAGATTTAAATTCATATTAAATAAACTTTACTGGATGAATGTTGCATTGTTAAAAATTATTGATACAAGCAAGCATGTCATCACTGTTGAGAGCCACCTACGCCACTGCAGAGTATAGGTAGAGTAGGCCTGCTGCAGCATATATGGTAATTGGAGAAGTTAGGTCAGTGATCCAATAGCTGATATTACCTCATTTTTTGTGCTAACTCAAACTAAACTTATCTAACTTAAATTCTTGAAAATACTTTCACAAAAATGTTCAAATTTTATAAATATGATATCAATAGAACTACTAACATAAGATTAAAAAACGACTATCTTTTAGAATTGCTAGAATTAGTGATAGGCTTTGAAGTAAACCTCGAAAAGACGAAGTATATGATTATGTCTCGTGACTAGAATATTCTACAGAATGGAAGTATAAAAATTGGAAATTTATCTTTCAAAGAGGTGGAAAAATTCAAATATCTTGGAGCAACAGTAACAAATATAAATGACACTCGGGAGGAAATTAAACGCAAAATAAATATGGAAAATGCGTGTTATTATTCGGTTGAGAAGCTTTTGTCATCTAGTCTGCTGTGAAAAATCTGAAAGTTAGAATTTATAAGACAGTTATATTACTAGTTGTTCTGTATGGTTGTGAAACTTGGACTCTCACTTTGAGAGAGGAACAGAGATTAAGGGTCTTTGAGAATAAGGTTCTTAGGAAAATATTTGGGGCCAAAAAGGGATGAAGTTACAGGAGAATGGAGAAAGTTAAACACTGCAGAACTGCATGCATTGTATTCTTCACCTGATATAATTAGGAACATTAAATCCAGACATTTGAGATGGGTAGGGCATGTAGCACATATGGACGAATCCAGAAATGCATATAGTATTAGTTGGGAGGCCGGAGGGAAAAAGACCTTTGGGGAGGCCGAGACGTAGATGGGAGGATAATATTAAAATGAATTTGAGGGAGGTGAGATATGATGACAGAGACTGGATTAATCTTGCACAGGATAGGGACTGATGACGAGCTTATGTGAGGGCGGCACTGAACCTGCGGGTTCCTTAAAAGCCATTTGTAAGTAAGTAAGATGATACCTTAAATAATTAATGTTATTAAATAAAACAATTTCAATTTCATATCAGAAATATGGTACCATTTACCTAATGTGCAAATATATACACCAATTTATTAATCATAGGTCTGTACCAGACAGCATATTCGATGGCCAGTGAGGTGGAGCTATGATAGAGGCACTAGCCAATCGATTGCATGTTCTGCCTCTCAGTGTTGCCTAGTTCAGACCTAGCGTCACACCATTAAACAATTAATCCCTTCTGCTCGGAAAGACTATTTAAGAGAGTCTTGGGAGTATGCTCTATATAAAGAGCTCACTGTGTCCTTCATGACTGTCAAAATCCCATATTTTTAGGTGGTATGGTTGCTGAGAAATGACTTAGTTAATTTTTAACACTTGAAAAGTGCATTTTAATTTTTAAAATGGTTGTACAAAGGCATTCACTCAACATCATGATTTCTGATATTTGTATTTGTCATTTTGCACTGCTTATTTTGTACACCTATCAGTCCAAACTTTTGAAAAATACTCACGGTATGCAAGGATCTATCAGAGAAATATTTCCTTTCATTTAAGACTCAACATACAGAACTTACTGTATCAAGTCCCATGCAATGCGAAATGAATTCATGTTTCGTTGTTTATTAAATCTCGGGTCACTTGTGAGAGGGGAGAACTGTTGAGATAATAAACCTTCATCATTCAAATACAAACACTGGCTTTGTTTATATGACGGATCTTTATGAGGCCTTACGAAATATAATATTTATTCAGCTGGAGGGGCCTCTCTGCTTTAATTGTTACAATCTACTTCCTTTCAGTCTTCAAATCACTGTGGTTGAGTGAAAGAGCAAATTTCATATTAAATAGTAAATCAGTGTGCAGTACATAGTTCAATTAAATTAGTAGACTCTATTGTTAGTGTTATATATTTCACCATGTTTTATTATTGCTTTAGTGCAGTGGACTATTAAGTATTAAGTCAGTAAAGTGCAAACTACATTTTGTTTATAGTGTGTGTTGTAATTTTGCATCAGCATGTCTCTTGAGGCCTAACCAAGTACTGATTTTACTATTCACAAACGTGAAATTATTATTCGAGGACAAAGTAGAAAAATATTTGTAATGTGCAGTATATAACTTCCTTAAAAAACTGTCTTCACCAGAATACCGCGAGGCAACTAGGCCAGGCGATAATGGGGTAGAGTGACCAGTTCCTTTTCTCCTTACAACAATAAAATTATGGAACACATATTTTCAAGAATGTTTAACTTACAGTATACAGACTGATTCATGAGGATTTACAGTCACTTACGGAGCTTATTTTCGAAGACATTCTGAGCAAACAAGTCATATAAACATGTGTCCTTTTTAGTAGGTTATTTTACGATGCTTTATCAACATCTTAGGTTATTTAGCGTCTGAATGAGATGAAGGTAATAATGCCGGTAAAATGAGTCCGGGATCCAGCACCGAAATTTACCCAGCATTTGCTCATATTTGGTTGAGGGAAAACTCCGGAAAAAACCTCAACCAGGCAACTTGCCCCGACCGGAAATCGAACCTGGGCCACCTGGTTTCGAGGGCCAGACGTGTTAACCGTTACTCCACAGGTGGACAACATGTGTCCTAAGCTCAATATTTTTAGAGTTACACTAATTTGAAGTTGTTAGTAAAATACCTTTTTTTCTTTAGTTTTAAGGGTAAAAGAATATTACAGACAGAAAATTATCGATTCAGAAGTATCATTTCTTTAATTGGCTAGTGTTCTGAAATTTACAACTTATGTTGATGTTCCAATAAGCCAATTGTTATAATATATACTTTTATCAATAATATGAGAGGTAATCAATCTTAATGGCTTAACAAGAAAACATAAAAAAACAAGTTACAATATAACTGTTTCAAATATATTTTTTCATAACATTTATATGCCTTTTATTACAAGTGCAAACGTTTTCACTCCCCTGGGGCATCATCAGGCTAGAATAACAATATCAAGTATCAAAATCAAAAGTTAAAATAAATATGTGATGACAATGTGTATGATAAAATTGCATTTTATGGAAAAGATGGAGTATGTTTCATGTTAAACTTGCATTTTATGGAAAAGATGGAGTATGTTTCATGTTAAACTTATCTATATAGTATAAAATACACAAACAGTATATTGTGTGTGAGAATTTACGTTCTGCAGTTGTGAATAACAACTTCGATGAATGAATATTACAACCATTGAAATTAACGGTTGATGTGGGTCAAAGTATTGACAAACTGCCTAAAATGACTATTGATTATCAATTATATTTCCATGATGTAAAAAAGATGGAAAGTACTTCCTAATTGGAATATCTACTTTAAACACTGTATTATATGTGAGAACCTTGTGTTCTACAGTTATGAATAAAATGTCAATAGATAAATATTAAAATTAACAAACTACCTAAAATAGCTATTGGATATCATTTCACATACATGATGTGAAGAAAATGGAATGCACTTTTTGTTATAGAGTGTCTACTTCAAACACTGTATTATGTGTACGAACTTTGTATTTTACAAACATTAATAAACCACTCAATGTATACGATATTAAAACATAATGTTATAGCTTGACGTAAGTTAAAATGAATACAATGAAAGAGTAATATATATATATATATATATATATATATATATATATATAAAATGAATACGGTAACAAATTGGCTATTGGAGGTTATTTTTATACATGACGCGAGTGTATCATATTAATAAATGTATAGCTGAGTAAGTCAAATGTTGTATTCGATAAGAAGATAGGATGATTTTGTGGTATGGCAAGTAATCTCGTAACGTAGTTATTTTGGAGTTTGCACTAATCATTTCATGTGAGCAAACAAAATACATTTTAATATTAGATCATATTAATATACTAATTACCAACATAATGTGCGAGAGGTCCAGGAAGAAAATATACATCTACTCTTTCACAAATTATTGAACCATTTAGAAAACACCTCCCAACATAAAGATGAGCTGTGGTAAATACCAGTAAGTAAATAAGCAAGACATTGTTATTGTTAATACTATATCATCATCATCATCATCATCATCATCATCGGTGTGTGGTCGTATTTTATATGGGGTAAGCACTAAGCAACAAGAAATTAAAACATTACAGTACAAATAAATAAGGCTACAGTAATAAAAGCAAGTTTTTTTTGTAGCACAAAATTGAATGTACCTAATCCTTAATGAATAGTATATAATAATAACAGTGAAACTTCTCTCTATGGAGGCACTTGTATCAGGAAGTGATACAATAAGTTCACAGAGTTTCACTGTTTCCTAATGCTGCATTCAGATGGTTTGATTTGATGAAAACTAATAGTTCATTAACATTTTTCTTTTACGCAAGTCTTCAGAAATATAATTAGTTAATTTGGATTGAAGAGCAGGAAAGCAAACATGTTGGGGTAACTGTCTTTAAGGGAATCAAAACTGATCTCGGGGAACATCCTTTTATTCTGATCTGAATTAATAGGAATAATGAGTTCCAAGCATAGGGCATCGAGATTATCGAAGTGTTGTTGAGCTGTTGCAAAATAAAATTGTATCAACAATTTAACAAAACAGGTATTTATAGGATGTCTTTATATCAAATACTTTATTTAATCTTGTTCTTTTTCTGTCTGGCTCATTTACATTCACTCTTAGTTCTATCACGGCCCATATTTCTTCAAAGTTCTCACATCTTGCTTCAAGTTTTATTTTCTGCTCTTTTGACTTTATTTACACAGTAACCAATATGACGAGACTTTGTTTGCGATATAGAGAACCAAACATCATTAAGAGGAAAAATACTTCCAAATACTGTCAACATAAAATAGATATTAAAGTCATTCAATTAAACTAAAAACTCATGGGCAGAAATCAACACCTCGTGATCCCACTTTTAATCAGGATCAGTCATTTTCTCAAATAATGAGATTAGCTGGTCGCGATATTCTAAATCTGTTCCTACTAATTGTGAATTGAAGTTTCTGCGTGTGACCGACACTTTGGGTAATCTATTCCTGATTTACTCATATAGTGCATTCATAATGTCTCTGTTTCTGCTAACAAGTTCATATGCTTTTGGTCACCCGCATTTTTTTTTTTTTTGGTTATCAGTCATGTGATCTATCGTATATTCACCAACGGTTTTTTTCCAATATTATTGGCTGCAGGTGATTATGAGAAAGACTGTGCTTTTTTATACCTTGCGCACATTGTTCATGAGTCCAAATAATTTTATCGTTTGAAAAAAGAAGTCAGGGCCAGCAGTATAATTTTTGAACTGAAGAACAACCAATCATAGTTGTCATATAAATTAGAATTAAAATGCCTTACGCAAGTTTTATCTATGGAGCAAATATTTAATTGAGAAGTTGGACAATCTTTCTGCAAAATTAATTTTTTTGTTTTCAAATGACCGATAAGAAAAATTACACTGAGGAAGATCACATATTGTAGTCACTTTAGCTGGTGGTCCAGTATCCGTCTCAATTTCGAACAAAAACGTTGCCACTACAAAATCAGTTTATGCATTGCATAACTCAGCCCCCTAATACAGCACTATACTTCACTGTAACACTAGTTCAGTTTATCACCTAAATAAGATAAAAAAAAACTGTTACAAACATTTATGAAACACAACATATAATGTTAACCATAAATATTTTTGTAAAAAAAAAAAACATTCTTCATTTCGGATTGGGTATAGATTCAACCTCACAAACAGAACAAAACTTTCTTTGCGTGTGAAAGAAAAGCAGTTCAAAGCATTGCTTCCTGCTTCCAGCCAACAAAACAGCATGGAAGTTTAGAAGGGGGGAGTGGAGTGAATGAGACTCGGCTGCAGTAGGGATTTTTTGGTGAGACGCGCAATGCTGGATGATGGTGATAGTACGAAGGAATACTGTACTAAGATATGGCATGGACATTGACCCAATGGAGGACATTCGCTGCAAACTGGATAGCAAAAATTACTTCTCTTATATTATATATCAATGTCACTGGATATCCTGTACAAAATAATATGTTCATCTCATTTTTTTCTCATGCACTGCTTATCTTGCTTCTATGCAATATATGCCACTTTATTATTATTATTATTATTATTATTATTATTATTATTATTATTATTATAGTACATGGCATTGTGATTTTACCCTTTGAAGAGATGGCAAAATTAGCCTTTTAGGAACTGTTATTTCGTGATCCTCACTATAGACAGATAACATGTCAAGAGTCCACCACTGTGGAGTAATGGTTAGCACATCTCACCGTGAAACAGGCAGGCCCAGATTCAAATCCTGGTTTGGGGCAAGTTACCTGGTCGAGGTTTTTTTTACGAGATTTTCCCTCAACCAATTGAAGCAGAATTGCTGGGTTACTTTCGACGTTGGACCTTGGATTCATTTCGCCATAATAATTACACTTCCCCTCTTTCAACATCATCTTCTCCGTTTCTTTCCTAGGTTTCGGGCTTGCTCTGATGTAGCATCTGCTGTGGACCGCCACCGAACTTGGACCCCCATGGTCATTCATTGTTGGTGGTAGTACTATGCACCATGGGCTTTTCACTGGGCTCACGGTAACTCATGAAACTGGGGTTGAGGGACTGTGGTGAGGGCTATGTGGAAAGGTTGAGGGATCATGTAGGCTGTAGAGGAGTTTGGAGACAGTGTGCAGGGGGATCTGTAGCACAGGGGACCTTAGAGCATGCACAGTATTTCATTCCGGGTAGTACAACGGATCCACCCGAGCTGCCTGCATGCGAGAACAATCCCAGTCCAAGTCCTCCCCTAAAGGAAGAATAATAGACAGAACATGACAAGAACATCTTTTTCAATATTGAGATGCTGAAAAGATATATTTCTATGAGCATTTAAAAACCAACTTTTTGTAGTAACACAATATTTTCTTGTGAAGTTTCGTATAATGAGGAAGAAAGAAAAGGTCTTAAAAGAAACACTTGATAATTCGAAACAACTTTTATTTTGTCAGCATAAAAATGCAATGCATATTAAATGGGACAGGTTCTTACTCTTTGTGCACTAAATTAAGAATCGTAATAAACACTACATTAGCCACAATCTGTTCCAAGAAATAAAAAAATTACAACTGCAACAGTTTGGACAGAGGGTTGTGATGTATTTATTTACAAAGTTTACAAAATACACCTTTACTGTGAATGAATAAAGTGTGCCATCATAGGTAACTGTACTTTTTAACAAACATTTACTCTTTATAAATAATAATCTGAACTTAGTCATTAGAACTGGCAAAATAATTAATATGTAATAAATTATTACTCTAATACGTTTAACCAGTGCATTTAAATTGTTCTAAATATAATATGCATCAAGGCCTCAAGTCCTTCAATAAATGCTATTTTCACACTGTACATACCAATTCTGATGTTTAAAACCTCCTATTCTTTCTGTTTTGCAATTCGAATGTTAGGATTTTGGAGAGGATCAAAACTCGGATCATCTGCAGTAGCTATACGGCCAAGCCATGAGAATATCACAATGAGCGTCAGAAGGCCAACAACAAGAAGAATAGCTGCCATCCAGTAGCGTCTGTATAAATGACCACCAGTTTTGCGTCCTCGTAGAGGTGGGCCTGAAATTGACCTGCAACAGCATAAAAATAAATTAAATTCACTCACGAAAAAAAAAAAAAAAAAATTATTAAAAGGCGATCTTACTCGTGTTAATTATGTAAGCATGTGTGGCTTACAGCTGTTTCGGTGTTACTTGACATGCCACACGTGCTTACATAATTAACACGAGTAAGATCCCCATTTAATCAATTATTTATATTCAAGTGTTAAAAGTAGTGTACGAAAGATTCAACATGGAAAAAAAAAAGTTTATCTACAACTGAATGTTGGTCATAATACCATGCAATGTCTATCTAGTGTTACTCCTGGAAAAGGGTTCAAATAAACAATGTTAAAATTTGCAATACATTGATATTTCCTTATTGTATTATTTTACTACATCAGTAAGTGTATTAATTCTTGGTCTGAAATAATAATATTCCCATAACATTTTTTTTTAGAAAAGGAAATATGAAAATCTGCAACGTTTTTTTAAATGTACAGTAAACTTACTGCCTGGTTGGCTAATAGAATAGGCTGGCAGAAGTTGGTTTGTTATGGTCCTGAAGAAAAGAGACTTGACTTTATAACTGTGATCTGGGACATGGAGTACGATGTAATATTCAGCTGTTGACAATGATGTACTTCAGATATGAGCTATGGTATTATAACGGAGACTAACAGCAACCAGTTAATGTGATAAAACTTTTATCCAAACGCCGCAATTTTGTGACAGAAAAATTAAAGAATATACCTATTGTTACATACAAATCCCCAAGGTATCATTGTTCTCTACATTTTCGATCTTTCTCGATCTCTTTTTTGTAAAAAAAACGAGCTGAAATTCGTAGTATTGAATAAAATCGATGAATCGATGACAAACCTGAAACCAAATCATTGTTGACCTTTGTCAAAGCTTATGTATGATATACAGAAAAAAATTAGTCCTTTTCTACATGCACATCGATGTGAGAGATGCAGGCTCTGATTTCTTTGAAATACAAAGTTTAATAAAAAAGACACTGATCAGGGACTGTATTTTAAAAACAAAACTTGAAAAACAGAAATAGACACTGTAATAACAGTGCCTTTATTCTATGTTATAACTCTGAAGCGACAATTCCTTCTGAAAATAAAACTACACACATATAAGCATCTTCATTCTAAGCTATAACTTTGAATGAAAAAATGTATTACAAGAAATGCCATTTTTAACACTTGAATGAATGAATGTTAGCCATGATGTCCTATGTTGGGCACAGGCCTCCTATGATGGGGTTAGAACCCCCTCGATGGGATGGATCAGTGTACTCACTTGGTGAGCCAATCCAGGCAACTTGTCGTGTATACTACTTTTGTGACATGGCTAATAACCCTGTTAGACTTTAACTAGTCTCAGCACTCTATTCTTTGTTCATTTTTTTTTGCACTACCCACATTATACTAACATCAGCACTTTGACAAACATTGATTGTTATTTACACTATGTAACTGACACTTTCTCAACACTGACTTTACTATTTACAAAACTTATCTCACACTTTCACTAATACTGACTTTACTATTTACAATATCTTAACACTGATTACGTTATCTATTTACAATAACCTTCCCTAGTTCTTTCCACAAAACTCTATTCTTTGCTGTCCTCGACCATTGTTTCCCCGCCTCTTTGGTAAACATGTCAGACCATCTGAGACGTGGTCTTCCCTGTCCTCTCTTTCCGACGTAGGGGTCCCACATCGTGACTGCATGGGTCCATCTTGCCTGTGTAGTCTCACCACATGTCCCCCACAGGTCCACTTCATTGCCGTGGCTCGTTCTGCTCCGTCAGTAGTGTTCGTCAGTCTTTGTAGTTTTTCGTTTGTCATTGTCTCATAGTGTGATGCCCAATATTTTTCTTTGCATCTTCCTCTGGCATGTTTGTATATTTGAGCGTGTCTCTCAGACAATGTCCAAGTTTCGCAGCCATATATAAAAACTGGGATTATACATGTCTCTAGTGCCTCGAACTTGAGATTGCGGTTGATTGTCTTGTCCGTCCATATGAACTTCAGGCTCCAGAATGCCTTCCATGCCGATGAAATTCTTCTATTGATCTCTTGGTGGTTTCTTTGTGTGAAGGTAACTACTTGACCCAAATACACATATTCAGAGACATACTGCAATTCTGTGTCGCCTACTCTGATTGGAATCACCTGTGTGTTCGTCATCACTTTTGTTTTCGTGTTGTTCATGGTCAGTCCAATATATGTACTTACTTACTGGCTTTTAAGGAACCCGGAGGTTCATTGCCGCCCTCACATAAGCCCGCCATTGATCCCTATCCTGAGCAAGATTAATCCAGTCTCTATCATCATATCCCACCTCCCTCAAATCCATTTTAATATTATCTTCCCATCTATGTCTCGGCCTCCCCAAAGGTCTTTTCCCCTCTGGCCTCCCAACTAACACTCTATATGCATTTCTGGATTCGCACATATGTGCTACATGTCCTGCCCATCTCAAACGTCTGGATTTAATGTTCCTAATTATGCCAGGTGAAGGATACAATGCGTGCAGCTCTGCGTTGTGTAACTTTCTCCATTCTCCTGTAACTTCATCCCTTTTAGCCCCAAATATTTTCCTAAGAACCTTATTCTCAAAAACCCTCAATCTCTGTTCCTCTCTCAAAGTGAGAGTCCAAGTTTCACAGCCATACAGAACAACCGGTAATATAACTGTTTTATAAATTCTAACTTCCAGATTTTTTGACAGCAGACTAGATGACAAAAGCTTCTCAACCGAATAATAACAGGCATTTCCCATATTTATTCTGCGTTTAATTTCCTCCCGAGTGTCATTTATATTTGTTACTGTTGCTCCAAGATATCTGAATTTTTCCACCTCTTCGAAGGATAAATCTCCAATTTTTATAGTTCCATTTCGTACAATATTCTGATCACGAGACATAATCATATACTTAGTCTTTTCGGGATTTACTTCCAACCCTATCTCTTTACTTGCTTCAAGTAGAATTTTCGCGTTTTCCCTAATCGTTTGAGGGTTTCCTCCTAACATATTCACGTCATCCGCATAGACAATAAGCTGGTGTAACCCGTTCAATTCTAAACCCTCTGTGTTATCCTGAACTTTCCTAATGGCATATTCTAGAGCAAAGTTAAAAAGTAAAGGTGATAGAGCATCTCCCTGCTTTAGCCCGCAGTGAATTGAAAAAGTATAAGATAGAAACTGGCCTATACGGACTCTGCTGTAAGTTTCACTAAGACACATTTTAATTAATCGAACTAGTTTCTTGGGAATACGAAATTCAATAAGAATATTATATAAAACTTCTCTCTTAACCTAGTCGTACGCCTTTTTGAAATCTATGAATAACTGATGTACTGTACCCTTATACTCCCATTTTTTTTCCAGTATCTGTCGAATACAAAAAATCTGATCAATAGTCGATCTATTACGCCTGAAACCACACTGATGATTCCCAATAATTTCATCTACATATGGAGGTAATCTTCTCAAAAGGATATTCAACAAAATTTTGTACGGCGTCAACAAAAGTGATATTCTCGAAAGTTACTGCAGTTAGTCTTGTCCTCCTTCTTAAAAATAGGTACGATTATGGACCCCTTCCATTGTTCTGGTACAATTTCCTTTTCCCAAATTGCAAGTACAAGTTTATAGATTTCGCTAGATAATGCCCTTCCACCCTCTTGTATTAATTCTGCTGGAATTTGATCAATACCTGGAGACTTGTACTTTTTCAAATTTTCTATCGTAATTTCGACTTCAGAAAGTGTGGGTTCCAGTATAAATGGCTCAGCAGTTTGTATTTGAATTTCATCCCGATCATTTCTACTTGGCCTATGTATATTTAGTAGTTGCCCAAAATAGTTTTTCCATCTGTTAAGGATTGAACGAGAGTCTGCAAGCAAGTCACCATTCTCATCCTTGATCACGTTTACCCTTGCCTGATATCCATTTTTAAATTCCTTTATACCCTTATATAAATCTCGAATGTTTTTATTCTTACTATTTTTTTCTACCTCATTCAGTTTTTCCTTCAATAAGCCAATATACGTACTTCTGATATTTAGTTCCTCAATCATGTTTTGCAGTTCTGTTGCTGAGTCAGTGAATAAGGCGATGTCATCTGCGAACCTCAGATTAAATAGTCTTCTGCCATTGATATTTACACCATGTTTCTCCCATTCCAAGTTTCGAAATATCTCCTCAAGTGTTGATGTAAAGAGTTTCGGAGATATGGGATCGCCCTGCTTTACGCCTCTTTGTAGGATAAAGGGTTTGCCTTTTCTCTCTGTTTTTATTTGTGCGTAACTTTGGTTGTAGATCTGACATAGGATCTTGATGTATTTGTTTTCAATCCCTTGTTTAGTCAAAGCTTGAAAGACATTTGTATGTTCAACCGAGTCAAAAGCTGTGTTGTAATCAATGAATGCTATGTACAGTCTCAGGTTGAACTCGGTTGCCTTCTCAAGTATCTGATTCACAGTCTGGAGATGATCCGCCGTACTGTATCCTGTGCAGAAACCTGCTTGTTCGGGTGGTGATTCTCGTCTAAGATCTTCGTTAGTCACTTAGTATCTTGGAGAACAGTTTGTATAGATTAGATAGTAGACTGATAGGTCTGTAGTTATTTAGGTCGTCTTTCGTTCCCTTTTTGTGCAGCAGTATTATTGTGGTCTTTTTCCAATGTCTCGGGATTTCTTCTGTTTCCAGAATTCTATTGAATGTAGTTAAAATTGGATTAACTATTGCATCTAAGCTCCATTTAATGTATTCATTTCGTATCCCGCCTTCTCCTGATGTTTTCTCGTTCTTCAATTCTTTTATGGCACAGCGTATTTCACTTGCTAGAATGGGAAGAACTGGCTCATTATTTGTTTTCGTGCAGATACCTCGGTTGCAGGTTGGTGGTAGGTTTCATGTTGTACTTGAGTATAGACTCTTGTAAAATTCCGTAGCTACTGCTGTAATGTCACCTCTCGGGGATATATGTTGTCCTGAATTCCCTCTAACCCCTAGTATCCACTGCTTCTCCTGGTATAATTGTTTCTTAGCTTTCCTGGTAGACTTGAAGTTTTCAATTGCGTTGCGTGTTATGTTGCATCTGAGTTCTCGAAGGTCTTTCCAGATTTCTCTCTTTGTCTTTTTGTCTAGTTCTTTGTATTCTATTTTGTTTCTTTCTGAGTCGTCCCTGCAGTGACTTAACATTGCTCTCTGTTCGATTAGCGCGATTGTTTCCTGGTTAAGTTTGTTTCTTGTTTCTATTTTTTTCTTTGACGCTTCTGCCTCAGCTTCCGAAAGGCATTGTTCCAATGTGTCGTACAGTGCTTGTACACCTTGTTTGGGGCCAAATTGTGATTGTTCTAGGTTTTATTGTAGGTAGGACACGAAAGCATCTTTCTCTACTTCTTTTTTGTTTGGTTGCAAGTGGTAACACTTATAATTACTTAATTTAATAAATATGATTAAATTAATTAGATTTCTTAAATGACTCTAATAGAAAAGCTTAATACCGTAAATTAAAAACTATAGAAATACATATTTCAATGGCATGCCATGTTTCTTTACCAATTTTGATATATAAACCTATGTAACAAGGACAGTGGGCCTATGAAACAAAACACTTGTGTATATGATTGGATGCTCGAGACTGTATGAATGTTGGTCACCAGGGGAAACATAGCAGAATGTGATTCAACAAAAATGATGATTAAGGCAACTTTGATGGTGATGAAGTTTAATGACACCGGTATTTAAAATAGTAAATGGCGATTAACAGAAATGGCAAAAATTAAAAGTGACGATGACTGAAGCTCTACTGTATTACTATGTCATAAATAATAATTTCTAAACAAATGCTTTGGCAAATACAATTAATTAATATTACCCAATGTTCACTAATAATTTTTCTATTTGAAAAAAACTACAGGACATCTGTGTGGGGATAAAATCTGCCAACATCAAGTTTTTAGATGCTATGATTATGAGCAGTTTGTTACTGGTGGAAAGCAAGTGTTGTCTGCTAGCTTATTCCCCTTCCATGTAATTTCCACAAACCGTTGATTCTAAAATAATTTTACACAAACAATATTATCCAGGATCTTTGGTTGGTCAAGACATTGGTGAATCCAATTTCTTTCCTAAAGATGATCCATTCCTTTAGTTTGTTTATAAGGGAATTTTTCAATGAACATTCATTTGAATGCTTCCTACTTACTTACTGGCTTTTAAGGAACCCGGAGGTTCATTGCCGCCCTCACATAAGCCCGCCATTGGTCCCTATCCTGAACAAGATTAATCCAGTCTCTATCATCATATCCCACATCCCTCAAATCCATTTTAATATCATCTTCCCATCTATGTCTCGGCCTCCCCAAAGGTCTTTTTCCCTCCAGTCTCCCAACTAACACTCTATATGCATTTCTGGATTCGCCCATACGTGCTACATGCCCTGCCCATCTCAAACGTTTGGATTTAATGTTCCTAATTATGTCAGGTGAAGAATACAATTTGTGCAGTTCTGTGTTGTGTAACTTTCTCCATTCTCCTGTAACTTCATCCCTCTTAGCCTCAAATATTTTCCTAAGCATCTTATTCTCAAAACACCCTTAACCTATGTTCCTCTCTCAAAATGAGAGTCCAAGTTTCACAACCATAAAGAACAACTGGTAATATAACTCCAAGTACCAACTCTCAAAATCTTATTCCTTTGCTGTGGTCGTGTCAGAGAATCAGTCCCATTCCGAGGCTTATTATTTTAAAGGTTTTGTAATAAGTTGTTTTTTTACAGTGATTGGTTGTTAGCCCTTCGCCCAACCCCCAAGTTGGAGGACCACCTCTCATCGGCTGTCCTTGACTGCTTATTCAATATATTCACAGCTACCCTCCATATCTGGAGGCCGTCTCCTCGATCCACAACCTGAGGACGCGCCATGCCGTGGTGATAGGGACCCACAATAATGGATTACTACCAAGTATTACTACTTACTACCAAGTATATACGGGCTTGTCCATCATCAGTGGTGGGGCATTTTTCGTAATGTTGGACAACATAATTATTCAAATGAAGCTTTGTTTCTTATTATTAATTATACTGTAGTAATCATTATGCTGCATTCTACATAATATTCATATTCTGCACAATTAGTGTAATATATAATGCATTAAATATGAGTTTGTGTCAGTGGCGACTCCTGGGGGTTTGCAGATCATGCGCCAATGCCCAAATAAAATTAGGAAATTATGGTATTATTCTTTTAATCTGTATAAAGTACATTATACCAGTGTTTTTCTTTAATAATGATTATTAACGCTTCAACTGAACTGCTACTGCTATCTATTGCCTAGCGGCCTAGCCTAGCAGTATGAAAGGCGCTAAACTTTGCCATGGCATTGCAACGAGTCACTTGCTGGACCCTGGCTGTAAGAGACTAATTGTGCATTCACCCTCTCACTCTTCCCCTCCTCTTGTAGCTCGTCAGGACGTTGAAACTACTTCCAACGACAGTACCAGCATGAGCAGCTATCGCTGATGTTGCATATGCTGCATTATACATCGTTTTAAGATGGCAAGTGAAAGTGTTGTACAAAAACTATTACATAGTCCTTTTTCATCACTTTCTTACACGCAAAAAAAAAAAAAAAAAAAAACAAGTTATTAACAGCAGCAGACCATGTCCTAATTTAATAATATCAAGGGTAAATGTGGTCTACTGGAACTGGAAGGGGGTTTGAGAGACATTTTCGTAAAGAGCTAAATGAGATTTCAAACTGGCTTTGCGGCTGAGATGTAGTGAACAGATTTTATTGTTGGACATGTTTGTTATTCTCAACAAAGAATGCTGTTTGGAATGAGCAAGGGTATGGTGATTTAAATCATCTAGTTTTTTAACATTCAACAGATTTATTGCATCCCCTACTAAAATTGACATTCTTCTGGATTCTCAACAAAAGGTTGAAATAGAACTACACAATGAAAAAGTAACAAAGAACAGGGAAGTATTAAGGAGATTTATTAATGCTGTTTGCTATTTAGCGAAACAGGAACAGTCATTTTGAGGCCACGAGAAAAATTCAGAATCTATGAACAAAGGAAATTACATGGAATTTCTTCTTGCAAATTCCGAGTTCGATTCACCATTGAAAGAACATTTACTAATGTCTACAGTGGTACTTCGGCAAGCATTCAAAATAATTTAATTGATTCAGTAGCCAATGTTCTGAGAGATGAAATCTATAACGAAATTCAGAATATAGATTTTGTGGCTATTATACTTGATGAAACATCAGATGTAAGCAATAAATCATGGTTATTAACCTAATTTCGTTATTTTTCAGTTTCACAGAAAAAAGTAGTAGAACGGTTTCTTAGGTTTTGTGACAGAACTGCAGCAGCTCTTTTGAAACATGTCAATGAAATAATGGAACAATATAACGGTGAGGATAAACTAGTCGCTCAAACATATGACGGCAATGGACTTCAAAGCAAAGCTCTTTTTACGTGCTGCTATGCTCATGTTATGAACCTGGTACTTCAACAATCATTAGAATGTAAAAAGGACCTAGAAGTATTTTTTTTTTTCGGTCTTAAATCACTGCCTACAATTTTTTCTCATTTTTCTAAGAGGTTATATGAGCTTTCAGTATCATGTCCCAAAAACTACCATCATTGTCTAATACCTGATGGAATTTTACATCTGGACCTCAGTCAGTGAAAACAGAGAAGCATTGATAATGTTCTTTCAACATGTTAAGGAAAGTGGAAACTTCGATCATATAACTGCAATGACCCCAAATGGATTTTCTAGCTTCCTCAAGGATTTCCAGAACATCTTTTTAATGAAGGTTCTATCTAACCTACTTTCTTTCTCAGATATTTTGTTCAGTATACTCCAGTCTAAAAATGTTGATATTTTGTATACCAATACTAAAATTACATAATTTCAACAGAAGCTGCAAAAAGGAAAGAGAGAATTTCGAAGCAGTGTGGTCTTCTATTCATGATATTACGGAAGATGAAGAGATTATTAAAGTAAAAAGGGGTAGATTGAACACTGAGTAACAGGGAGATTATTTTAACCCATTAATGCCCAGCATATGATTAAAAATACGGGGTGAAAAATATTTTTTCATTAATTTCCCTTTGGCTTCAAGTTAACAATTTTTTTCATGTAGGGAGTACATGGATGTGGTTTAAGATTCAGGCATTGTTGAATGCTCTGTGATCGTTTCTCTTGTTGGTATGAGGTTTCTGGTTTGGATCTTAAAGAAAAGAAAACATTGATTGGAATAAAGGTACTTATTTTCAATATAAATTATATCATGAATTATGAAACTAGTTCTAATATTACTTGTTAGGTATTCGTGAATAATTCAGGCCATTTGGTGTACATGTATCTTTGTATAGAAGCATAGCAATTTCAGTTTCTAAATATGGTATGATATATCATACGCTGAGCAGTAACGATATCATTTTCTGTATATTCTGTTAGATGAATTCTCCTTGGAGCATATGTGAAATGGACGGCAAAAAACTTACAAACTATAAGCCTAGAGCAGAGGTGTTCAAAAGTGGAGTTTTAACTCCAACCCTTGCAAAGAGGTGAAAGGAGTATACTACGGAATACTGACATATTATCTCTTCCGCGCAGGGTGAGTGAGTAGGCTACTCGAGACAGTGGTGGCATTTAGCTTACTGTTGTTTATTACACATTTCGAGGAACTGTGAAATATGCCGTAATGAAAGATTATCCATATATCATAGGATCTATGGAAGACATATATCAATACCTTGGCATTTTGCTTTTGTCTGGATATCTCTAATTGCCTTTGCGAAGAATGTACTGGGAGATTCGTCCTGATAGCCATAACATTCTAGTTGCAAACTGTATCACCAAAAACAAATTTGAAACAGTTCATCATTTCATTCATTTCAATCACAATAACACAGTTGACAAGAATGATAAAATATACAAACTTAGGCCACTCTTCAATCGTCTAAATGAAATGTTCCGGAACATGGTTGACATTGATCCGAATTCATATTCAGTTGACGAAGCAATGAAACCATATTTTTGTCATCACAGCATCAAGCAATTCATACGATGAAAAACAATCAGATTTGGGTATAAGCCTTCGTGCTTGACGACGCCTGCAGGGTACCTTATAAAGTTCGAACCATATACAGGGAGAGTCGAACGAGCACCAGGGATGACTCTAGGAAATGCTATTACATATATACTTTGTGTTGGATTGCTACCTAATGACAGTAAACTGTTTATAGATAATTATTTCACTTCCTTTGGGTTATTGTAAAAATTTTCAGCAGTAAATATCACGTGCTTTGGAATTATAACAGCTGATGGAATTGAAAAGGCACCTCCAAAGGATCTGAAAAAAAAAAATCCGTTAGAGGTACTTGCCATGCCATCAAAGACACATCAAGTAATTTGACGATGGAATGACAATGCTCAGGTCACTATAGCAACAAATGTAGCAACACTAGATGTAGTTTCTTTAGGCTTATGCTCACGGTGGAGAACTAAGGATAAGAGGAAAACCATTGTTCAACAACCGAACGTTATAAAAATGTATAATGCGTGTATGGGTAGTGTGGACATGTTTGGCAAATTGACTTTGACTATGGTCCAAGAATTGGTACTGGCCCCTTATCAGATTTTATACCAACGGATCAGTAGTCAACTTGTTGATGCTGTACAGACAATATCAGAAAGCAATATCTTTGCTGGAATTCACAAGACAAATTGTAAAGTCATTGCTTGCAACACCACTAATGGGCATTTCTAAGACTGTAACACCTAAAGGGAGAAACCAAGTTCTCAATGAAACACGTTATTATAGACTTGATCACCTAGTTGTCTGGTAAAGCACTCGGCGCAGATGTGCTTACCGTGGGAAGTGTGCTACATTTTGTTGCGTCAAATGTAATGTTGATCTTTATCTTTATACTTGTCTTCTAAAATATCATATAAAATGAAGAAAACCGAAAAAAAAAAAATGTTGAAGTATCTAAAATAATAATTAAAGTGATTAGACAAGGATATATTGTTCAAATATTAGTTCAAAATTCCTTTCTTACATTATAGGGACCTATTAAGTATTTGCATGAAACTGATACTGTAACTGCCCAGCGTATGTTATATCATACAGGTCATATCTACCATACCAGAAGAGAAAAAATGGTAATTTTTGTGTATTTGTACTCAGTAAGGTGTAACAATTATAATATTATAAAATTATATGATTATGAATTCCTTTTTTTATCTGGGCATTAATGGGTTAAGCGATTTTATTTCGGAATCATTGATAATATTAGCAATCGGTTAACAATTAGATTTGCATCATTTGAAAAGCTACAGTATTTTAATTTGATAAATCCAACAAAAATGACCCACTTCAATAAAAGAGAAAACTTTCCTAATGATTTATTAAATAGAGTGCAAAATATTTATGGCAGTGTCTTTAATGTAAGCAAATTCCAGAATGAACTTCACGTATGGTATGCTTCTAATGAAGGGACGGACAAAATACCAATTAAAATTGTAAATTATCTATTGGACATGAAATTAATGAGTGGATTTACAGAAATATAGAAATTAGCATTGCTAGTCTCAACAATTCCTTGCACATCATCATCTGTCGAGAGGTCATTCCCATCACCGAAGAAGATCCACACATACTGCCGCTCTACTCAAACAAAGAACTGGATGACTAACTTAAGCCTTATCTCTATCGAGAAAGAATTACTTGCCAACTTACGAGAGGACAAATCCAGATTCTACGAAGCAGTAATCAAGAAATTTTTGCAGAAGGAAAAGAGAGTGGATTTCGAATTCAAATAACTGTGAGTAATGATACTGCTTTAGTGGTTTTGTTTTTAATTAATTATACTTAAATGTAATTTAGATTTATTTTAATCGATGTTTGTTCTGTCAGGTTGATTGAGTTTTACCGATGTTTCAAAATTAGACGAAAATTTATGCTAAATACCTTTATGAATGACTTACCTCTAATTTGTCCACAAAAAAAAAAAAAAAAAAAAAATGTGAGGGAATGTGTAAAGCTTAATACACTATGTTTTATTTTTTTCTTTTCCAACACCTTAAGATCAAAGTCAGGAGATGCCACTGGTTCATATAAATGTCAGTGGTGTGACAAAATCTGGAACATTTAACATGTTATACAAGAATTCGAACAGAATTACTTACCAAAAATGTCAGTTACAAATAAATTTAAAATTCTTCAAAATTCATCTCCACTTAATGAATATATACCACCACAAATATCAGTTTATATTCTTCAAGTTAAATTAAGTTTATACGATGAAACAGTAATGGAACAGAGAAAAATTCTCTCCGGCACAGGGATTTGAACCCGGGTTTTCAGCTCTACGTGCTGATGCTTTATCCACAAGCCACACCGGATACCCATTCCGGTGTCGGACAGAATCGTCTCAGTTTAAGTTCCAACTCTTGGGTTCCCTCTAGTGGCCGCCCTCTGCACGTCATAGAGTCTATGAACGTAGGACTGAAGTCCACACATGTGCTGAGGTGCACTCGTTATGAGTGACTAGTTGGCCGGGATCCAACGGAATAAGCGCCATCTTAAATCACACATGTACTTTGGTACATTAAAATAATATATATGATATGCATAAATCAAATGTAACAGTTGCGACAAGTTCTACATAGGACAGACAGGCAGATCATTCCAAACACGCTACAAAGAACACATTAAAGCTATAACCAGAGGACACAATACATCTACATACGCCGATCACATAACCAATACTAACCATACATACAATAACATAAATACGGACATGGAAATCATACACACACAACCCAAGAACCAAAAACTCAACACACTATAACAATACGAAATATACAAACACACTAAAACACACCCCGATCAAATCCTCAACACACAGATCAATTTCAGTACACACACACTATTCGACTCCACACTCCAACACCTTCCAACAATAAAACACGCCCTCCTAACAGGCAGAGAAGTTCGAGATGACGCCGCGATCTAGTAGGCTCTGATGATGGTGCGTGAAGCACTGAAACAGCTGTAAGCCTGACAAATATTACATATTTAACACGAGTAAGTCTACTTGTTCATCAATTAATTATATTCAAGTGTTAAAAGTGGTGTACGCAAGATTCAAAATGGATTACCAAGACCTTTCTACGAGTCAAATAGTACGCAAATACAGGTCAGAGCGCATCAAGACTATCAAAGCCTCACACAACATCCGATTTAATCACATATGTTTAAACCAGCAGATTACACCAAATTACGCACAAATACACATAAAAAACACATCACACATAGCTCAAAAAACTAAAACACAAGCACAAAAATTACACATACAGAACAACATCAAACACCTACATTACATGAAAAACAAACATAACACAAACGCATACAAAACATATCTACATTTAGCACACATCACTCACTATACAGAACTTGAAGAAATCATTACACACACTAACAAAATAATACAGAACATCAGCCACAAAATAAAGAAACGACACAACACCAAAATAGCAAAACTAAAAACACAACAAACAAAAACATACAAATCAGAACACAAATTCCACCCAAAAATACACAACACAACAAACATAACCTTCAATCGCAACGAAACCAATCTACTGGAAAAAGGTTTAAAACATAACATACTACACAACAACACAGGACCAAAACAAAAAACACAGACAATCATCAACACAGAAACAGCAATACAAAACACAAAAACAGAACACCAAGAATACATCAGACAAGACATCTTAAGACACGCAAACAAAATACACGAACCCAACACAAACAAAAGAGAACAGATAACAATAAAAACACTAAAAGCAAAACAACAACAAGATAACCTCATTTTCACTAAAGCAGACAAAGGCAATTGCACAGTGATACTACACAAACAAGATTTACACAACAAAATAGAAACATACTTTAAACAAAACAACATCACAGAACTCGAAAAAGATCCCACCACACAATACCACAACACAATAAAAAACACAATCAACAAAAGCAAACACGTAATACCACACAACATAAAACACCAACTCAAACCAATCAAACCAGCAGCACCTAAACTCAATGCACTACCCAAAATACACAAAGAAAACATACCTATCAGACCCCTAATCAACTACAGACAGGCACCAGCACACAAACTAGCCACACATATGGACAAAATCACCAGAAACAACATAAAATTCAGAGAACAGACAACAATAAAGAACACTATAGACCTCGTCAACAAAACAAAACAACAACACATACCACACAGTGCAACACTAGCATCATTCGATATCACCAACTTATACACTAATATATCAATACAGGACACATTACAGATACTAAAACAAAGGCTCACAGATAACAACACACCACAAGAATACATCGAAGAAATCATCGAAATCACAGACATCATAACAAAGCAAAACTATTTCACACACAACAACAAATACTACACCCAAACAGAAGGATTGCCAACATAGAACAAACATACATACTCAACAATGAACACAACAAGTATGCAGACAACATAATATACTGGCACAGATATGTAGATGATATACTCATACTATACAAAGGAAACAAAAGACAAATACACAAACTACACCAATACATAAACAAATTACACCCAAAATTTCAATACACACTAGAACTTGAAAACAACAACTCCATAAATTTCCTAGACATCACCATAACAAAAATCGACAACAAACACACCTTCAAAATATACAGAAAACCAACCACCACCACCACCACACACATACACATACACAACACATCTAACCACCCCATACAACACAAACATGCTGCATTCAGGACTATGGTACACAGATTACTCTACATACCCATGAACCAACAACACTACAATGAAGAAGTGAACACAATCAAATACATAGCACAAGAAAACGGATACAATCCAAACATAATAGACAACATCATAAGATAAAACAAAAACTTAACAAACACAAAAATACACAAAACACAAGAACACAAGAAATACATCACACTAACATGAAAACAAAAGCACACATAAGATCGCATCTTCATTCAGAAAACAGAAATACAACATAACATACAGAACAGAAAACACATTACAAAGACATCTCAACACACAAAAAACACAAACAAATAAATACGACTACACAGGTGTATACAAACTCAAATGTAACAGTTGCGACAAGTTCTACATAGGACAGACAGGCAGATCATTCCAAACACGCTACAAAGAACATATTAAAGCTATAACCAGAGGACACAATACATCTACATACGCCGATCACATAACCAATACTAACCATACATACAATAACATAAATACGGACATGGAAATCATACACACACAACCCAAGAACTAAAAACTCAACACACTAGAACAAATGCGAAATATACAAACACACTAAAACACACCCCGATCAAATCCTCAACACACAGATCAATTTCAGTACACACACACTATTCGACTCCACACTCCAACACCTTCCAACAATAAAACACGCCCTCCTAACAGGCAGAGAAGTTCGAGATGACGCCGCGATCTAGTAGGCTCTGATGATGGTGCGTGAAGCACTGAAACAGCTGTAAGCCTGACAAATATTACATATTTAACACGAGTAAGTCTACTTGTTCATCAATTAATTATATTCAAGTGTTAAAAGTGGTGTACGCAAGATTCAAAATGGATAAATAAAGACTTTGTAATGATGTTACATCTTTATTCCACTTACACAATTTGCAGGTTGTTTTGCACGTTTCACTATACCATTTCTTGTTGTATACTCCTTCCCATGCTCCTTCAATGATTTCCTTTTGACATCCTTCCATTCGTCAATGTTAATCTTGCGTTTACGTCCTTTATTTATAGTTTTTTTATACATTGGAGTTATCACAACAGAGTAGTTGGCTGTCATCTTGACTGATGTTACATCTGTATTTCACGGACCACTACTTTCAACTGTCTCTAACTCATTTAATATTATGGGTATGACCTGCAGAGCACAGCATCACATATCACATCAATGTTGCGTACTGTTTCCACTATAATCCCACTTAAGCAAAATTTGATGTTACACCATTATTCGAGGGAGGTCTTCAATTATGGAAAAAGTGAATTGATTGAAATGTTAGCCAGTAATCTTTCTTACCGATTGAAAAAGAAATATCTATGTGTGTGTATACTGCAAACACACTCTTCTATAGTGAAGGAAAAAAACTGTAAAAGTAAAAATCCGATTGGTAGTGTGTTTCACGGAGAAATATTCGTCCTTCTGTGAAAAGTGTTTTGAGGAGTAGCATGGGACTACATTAAACAATTTCAAAAACGTAGCACAAACATTTGCTAATATATTGAACGAAAAGTTCTCTAGTAGGTCTATAGATCCATTCGTTATTGAAAGATACTCCAGAACTCGATCATCATGAAAGCTCTCAACAAATGCCCAACAAGGGCAAAAAAGTAAATCTTCTACAACTCGCTGTAAAACAGCGAAGAAAATTAAGAAAATCGTCAACTATGTAATGTGAACAAAATAACATATTATTCTTCTTAGAGAGTTATTCTGTATTATTTTCATATCCTCATTGTAAGAAATATGTGTTTTAACAATGTCTAAAGAGCCCACAATAATTGAAAAATTGTTTGGGATCACAATGGTCCTTTTATGAGTGCCATAAATATCTTCGGAGCTTTCAATAGCACAAGGCATGTTAAAGGCTTGATGACAGATGGCATTATGAGCAGAGCAAAGGGGTCTGTTGGCCACTACCTTCCATTCTATTTTCCTTGGCTCTACCGACGTGGTGTGTGGATATAAAGGGTAAAATTGAGACAGTGTTGGGTGTAGTTCCTGGGTAGCTCAGTCAGTAGAGCGTTGGTTCATTGAGCCAAAGGTTCTGGGATCGATACCCGACCCTGGAACAATTTTTCCCTTGAAATTATTCAAGTCTGCTTCACTGCCTGAAAGCCAAATTTGCATAATATATGTCACTGTAGGTACATTAACAGAAAACCACAATTCAAGTCACACAGAGTTTGTGTGCACTCAAATTTGGATTCCTGGCATCTTGTCAGACCACTTGAGGTGCATGGAATAAAGGGAAAAATTGAGATGGTGTCGGTTGTAGTTCCTGGGTAGCTCAATCAGTAGAGTGTTGGTGAATTCAGCCAAAGCCCCGGGATTGATACCCGACCCCGGAACAATTTTTCCCTTGAAATTATTCAAGTCTGCTTCACAGGGAGCTATACCTGAAACCCAGATTTGCATAATATACACGTCACTGTAGGTACATTAACTGAAAACCACAATTCAAGCCACACAGAGTGTATGCACTCGAAGTTGGATTCCTGGAATCTTGTCAGCCCACTTGAGGTGCGTGGAATAAATGGAAAAATTGAGATGGTGTCGGGTGTAGTTCCTGAGTAGCTCAGTTGGTAGAGCATTGGTGGGTTCAATCAAAGGTCGCAGGATCAATATCCGGCCCCGGAACAATTTTTCCCTTGAAATTATTCAAGTCTGCTTCACAGGGAGCTATACCTGAAAGGCAGGTTTGCAGACTGTTTTGTGTTCACTGCTGCCATTTACTATGTCTCCAATATACACTGCTGCCATTTTCATTAAGCTTATGATATTGAATAGGACCTTTTCTGAGTTCCAAATAAGAGAAAACAAATGTTCTGTTTTCATTCCTTTTACTTTTAAAAATTTTTCTTGCCTGTGCATTACACTAGTTGCATTCAATCATGGGAGTACTCTATGATCATAATATACTTTTCCTTCTTTTTTTTTCTATCTAAATATGGTCAGTGTCGCACTCCTCATGGGTATGATCTTCCACAAAAAATCTGTGGTCAATGGTATTCAAAAATACTGCATTTTGTAGAGAAAGCATACACAGGTTGCTAGATGTGTAATCTTATTTTGATGCGTAATCTTATTTTGACCAGGGTCTGTATCACTAAACTTGATCACGTTGGTTACCAAATCCTCAATTTTCATTAGATACCTATATATGCAAGAAGCTACTTCAGTCCCTCCTCTTACACCATATAAATGTAATGTGCGAAAGGTGGTGTAACATTACGAATGACTTATCTCCCTTTATACATCTTAATCATTAATTTCGCTGTTTTAACTTCATACACACAATTCTCTTTCATCTTTAATTTCAAAGCTACGACTTAGCACATTCTACACAATGTTCTTCTCACCTTTCTCTACCAAAATGTTGACCTTGCTCAATTTTGGCCGAAAGGTGACTTATTCTCTTTTGTCCACGCATCCACGAATTATATTCCAGATTACTGGTTACTTCCATGAAGAATGTTTCTAGATACAATAAATAAGCTAAAAAACTTTTTTTTATTCTTTATTTTAGTACATCTAATGAGTTCATAAATGTCTGTCTGTAACGTGAGTTACTGTAGAATGACCAACAGGTACTCAAAACAGAAAATTAAGTTAAGAAAATATATCTCCAATTCTCAAAATTGTTTGTTTTAGTTAATAGTGTTCTTAGAAGAGTATCTCAAACACAGATTTCAGTTTTGTTCACTTTTGTTTATTAAACCATTCTACAGGTAATGAAATTAGTAAAAATGTTATATTTATTGCATGTACATCATTAAAAACATTGATGTAATAACATAAAAACTTTCTGCGTATGTAATGTATCTGTTAATGAAAATATAGACTAAGAAACGGAAAAATGAAGTGTGTTAGATTTTGTTAGGAGTTATTGCATCATAACAATATGCGCGAGTGATTGCGAGTTAAAACTTTCATTACAAACTTTGGTACAGTGTTGCATTCTAACTGTGTATTCGAAGTTTTTTTTTTACTCATCTCTTTATTGGGATATGAACAACGATCCACATGAATCATTAAGAGTTTATACAAACAGCTTAAATAATATCAGTAATTGGGCATCCAAATGGAATCTATCTCATAATCAAAAACTGAATATACTGTCTTCACAAGAAGATATAGCTTGAAAAACTATAAACCTCACATTTATTTGAATAATCAAGAAATTCAGTACAATCCAACTTCTAAGATCCTAGGATTAATTTTTGATGAAAAACTTTTATGTAAAACACATTTAACCAATGCTGCTTCGTAGTGTCTACCACGATTAAATCTCTTGAAGATCATAGCTAATAAGGAATGGGGATCAGATACCACGACAATGCGTCTGTTTTTAATGTTTATATACTATCAAAATTGGCTTATGGATGTGAAATATGGGGAGGAGCATCAGCAACTCATCTACAAAAAATTTCTGTTCTTCAAAACTTAGCCTTAAGATTATGCCTAGGCGTACCAAAAACCACATGAACTGTTGCCCTAGAAATTGAATGTAATATTCAACCAATCAGACACTATATATTACAAAAGTATCTAAAAATACATTTAAAATTGCAAGCCTTATCCAGGTCTCAGATGTTCTTCAAACTGTCAGGTAATATCCTGTGTAATTTCTATAAAATAAACAAAGAAGAAATACAGACACACTCATTGCTAAAACTCCAGTTGTGAACGAAATTCCTTCATGGAAATAGGTGATTCCAGAAAATAACATAATATAAATGCCAGGAAATCATTCCAAAAATGATCCTCCATACATTCTTAAGTTAGATGTCAAAGAACTACTCTGCAGCACATATAAGAATCACCTTCAAATTTATACAGATGGATCTCTAAATCCTAACAATGGGACATCAGGAGCAGAGTATTATATTCCAAAATATCAAGAAAGTTATTTCATACCATGTTCACCCTCCTCCAGTCTTGACACTGAATTGCCAGCTATTGATTTTGCTCTTCAGTGTGTTACTCAAATTTCTGAAAAATCTATTTACATACTTATCGACTCCAAGGGGTCTATATTTATTATAATTAATATGTACCAAACCTATATGCATATAGAATTATTCCAATTCAGAAACAACTAAGTAAACTAAAAAACCTCCAAAAGGAAATAACATTTCAATGGATACCTAGCCATTGTGGTATACCTGTAAACGAGAAAGTCGATAATATTGCAAAACAGGCAACATATTTGCAACCAAGACCTCTTCAAGTGACATCTCTATCTGATGCCTTTGCTTCAGTAAAGTCTCATTTTATAAACCTATGGATCAACAATTGGCTCTCTTCTGACAAAGGAAAATTTTTACAGTCCATACAAAAGAAACCAAATGGCCTGGAAATGTACAAAAACTTGCCCAGACATGTTCAAACATTTTTAACAAGAGCCAGAACAGATCACATTGTCACACAATTGTACCTACACCAATTTCACCTTTCTGATAATCCTAATTGTCTGTGGTGTAATAATCATGATGAAGATCTGGAACACATTCTTCTATACTTCCCTCCATTAACCACAAAAGAAGTAAATTAAAATCAGTTGTAGAAGACACAGCCCTGCAGTATATATTGACTACACCCCAACTCTGGCTACTAGCAACAGACTTCGATAATAAACACTGATCAAAATACCCCTCATTTCTCATAAAAAACAAAAACTGAATAGACTACAGTGGACTATAGTGGACTTTATGTTGCCAGGAAACAGCTGGATACATTAAGAAGATTGACTGATCGATCTATTGTTCTGAAAGTTAATTTAATCTAATTTTAAGAAACATTAATGTAAGAGAATCTGGTATTGATACTTCTATAACGATAAACTGAAGAAAACTGAATACATGAATAAGTTATATGAAAATGTACTCACTTCCACCAGCGAGAAAACCACTCCATAGCAGATCGTCGTTTATATTTATTTTCATCATGATCAAATGAAACATCTTTAGGATCATCTACTGCCTCAAATACACGCCTTGGAAGTTGACCTGCAATAAAATTTGTGCTATAAATTTGATAATGTATTGGTAGTATTATGTTTCATATATGAAAAATACAGCTATAAAATATCACAAATTTACAATAATAATAATTGAAGTCATTCTTCATCATTTTACTATTATTTTCAAGATTACATAGGATATGTAAGAACGAAGTCCACTGTTTCATTCAATCATAGGCAGAGTTATGGGGGGAGCATGGGGATTACTGCCCCCCCCCCAAACTTGTTTGAACTCGTTTCTTTTTTATTATTGTTAGAAAATCTTGAATTTAAAAATCTTTTTTGCTTTTGTTTAATGATCAAATTTCTGTGCTTAAATTGACGAATTAATGTCTTCAGATGATGTGTCTGGACTATAATATTTATTTTAAATTTTTTAATGTAGCCTATAAGAATTTCTATACCTCATTTGAGGAATGGAAGCACTGTAATGTTTCTTTTGTAACAGCCTGTACTCATGTGTTAGAGGTCTGCATATGTTCAGGCTGCCATTTGGAGAAATATGAATAACATACTGCACAACAATGCAGAAAGAAGAAAAGTGATTCCGATATAATGTGTAAACTTAAAGACGAAATTAAATCAAACAATTAGAGTTTACATTTCATATAATATCTTCAGGAAAGCTTACTATAATAAGTTTCTGTTAGCACTGTTACCTAGTTCTATTGTTGTATAAGTGTAGTAGACTTACAGCTCACCCTACGCTCCTGTAGGAGGCCGTAGCCCTTATGCGATTTCAAGCTTTTCATATTTCATACGTGTTTCTGTACAAGACAGAAAAAGAGAGAGATTGTTTTAAATTATTCCCTATTATAATTTGTAGTAGATATACAGTTCAAGCACTATTCAATTCGGTCCGAAAGATCATGGATATGGATGTAACACTGTAAGAAACATGCCCCCTGAAAATACTTTTATTAAATGGTCATATTCCGATATATTGTACTGTACCACGGTCAACTTATGGGGAGGGGGGAGGAGGAGGTAAATGATGTCCCCCCATAACCCCGTTATATGGAGATTCTATGATTATGCTCTGCCCCCCCCCCCCCCAAGGAAACAGTTCTCTCTCCACCTACACATTCAAACCACAATAACATTTAACCATATCAAAGTTTTTACTTAAATCTTGTATAAGAATATAAGGGTGATCCTCCAGCTTAGGGTTGGACAAAGAGCTAACAACCCATCACCATAAAAAACAACTTATTGCGAAACTCCAAAATAAGTTCACCTGACATAATTAGGAAAATGAAATTCAGACGTTTGAGATGGGAAGGGCATGTAGCATGTATACGTGAATACAGAAATGCATATAAAGTGTTAGTTGGGAGGTCAGAGGGAAAAATACCTTTGGAGAGGCCGAGACGTAGATGGAAGGATAATATTAAAATGGAATTGAGGAGGTGGGATATGGTAGAGACTGGATTAATCTTGCTCAAAATGGGGACCAATGGTATGCTTATGTGAGGGCAGCAATTAATCTCCAGGTTCCTTAAAATCCATAATATGTGAGTAAGTATACGAATATCCATTATAATCACTAGCAGTTTCTATACCAGGTCTGACAATAATAACGAAAATTTCAGGATAATACCAGTACTTAGATTGAATGGGCGCTCAAACATATGTCATTTTTCCTGTCAGCTTTGGAAACGTCTGTTAAAGTTTTCCTCTTTCAATACTTCGGTCACTGCCTTTTGCATACTTCAGCTTCTTCAATTTAGGACAGAAAAAAAAATCACATAGGATGAAATCAGAACTCTATCGTTAAAGTAGAAACACTTGAATTTTTTTTGTGTAAAAAATTCTCACACAATCCAGGTAAGCTGGTACATAGTTGTGATGGAAATCTATCCATTGTTCATCAAGTCCAGACAAACATGATGAACGCGTGCCTTCACACATATCAGTATATAATCACAGGAACTCTTATGATTATTTTGAACAAATTTCTTTTGCATGATACCATGCATGTTGAAGATAAAGACCATCTTTGTTTGTTATTTGGGCTTTCATCAGTCACTTTTCGCAATTTTTTCTACCCATTGTTTGTTCTACACTTGGGATTCAAAATCAAAGTGGAAGAGTCAAGTTCCATGTTCAGCAATTACTTACATCTCCATCAACTTTTAATTTTCTTTTAAATGATCGCTACAGACTGATGAGCAAATTTCTGTTCTATGCTAAACAATTAGGGAACCAACTTTGCATAATCTTTTTTCAGGACCTTCAAAAACTTAATACAAGCAAAAATCTCACAAAGAAAACAAATGTAGTTGTCTATACACACAAATATGGATCACCAAGCTGCCACCTCCCCTAATAAAATTCTTGTTAATTTTTTATCAAATCTTGTATCAAGCAACTCGGAACATGCTCGTAACTTTACTAAATGTATTCACTGATAAATATGTTGTTTTATACCTACTGCACATTTTTAAGTTTTAATTCACCGAAGTCGTGCAATGTAAAATTCTTTCATTCACATTAGTCTTGTTGTAAGCTCAAACGTATGCAAGCCTTGTACTCTGCAACAACTCAAAGAAATTATTCCATTAGCAAATATACTTAAAGGCAGTGTACATGTAAACCCAAACATCCCCATAACTCACTTGTAACTATGAAACTTACTGACTCTTAACCTGTGGCTGAACACAATTCTAAGTTATATCAAATCTTACATATGAACAAAAGTTACCTAAATGAAGAAACATATATGAAAACATGGTGGCTCAGTACTGGAGCATGGCTTATTAGCCAGGAGGTCTGTGTTCAAATCTCACTCTACCCTGAATTTATAACTTGTGTTAAGCAAGCCAGGTAACGCAGGGGTTTTCTTTGGGTACTTCGGTTCCTGTGACATCCCAACAAACCTCCTCCTCCTCCTCCTCCACCTCCATCAACATCATCATTTGTTAAGAGTGTAATGCTGGTCCACCACCTGTGGTGAAATTTGGATAGTCTGACGAAATAAGTGGTCTATGCTTCTGACACTCATAATATCTATGCCCCCCCCCCCCCCCTGTAGTGTCCCTGTATATGACCCATATATCTTAAAGACTCTGTCAACTTAAAAATAATGTGGTACTCAAAATAAAGGGTTTGATTAGAGAAATATAACAGTGAAAACCACAAGTTTCTATGACGCTCTGTTCTCTCAAAACTGCGTGTATAATGATACACCAGCTGTAGTTGTGATGTCACAACTCAAGGTAGTTCACTGTGATTCTTCCTTAGAGATTCACTAAGTAGCATTTCGTATGGTGAAGCAACTAGTGTCTCATTATTTTATATATAAGTTTGTGTGCTATTTTATCGGAAATGCCTCATTGTTGTGTTTTTGGGTGTTCAAATACTACAAACACAGATATTCATGTATTTTCTAATTGCCAAAGATCACCGATTAGATTCAAAGCGTGGGTGAATCGAATAAATCAGCGTAATTTCGAACCCACCCGGAATTCTGTCGTTTGTTCTGAATACTTTACTCCAGAAGATTTTTAAATTACGTCCCGGCTTAGAAATGAACTTCTGTGTGTCAAAACAAGTATACCGGTTTAAAGAAAAAAGTGCAATCCCATCTTTAAAATTGAAACCGGATGAAATTAATGGACGTCATCCAAGTTAGAGAAAAATGGTGCATATGTAAGGAAGAAGATTATAAAACAAGCAATAGACTAGTCATTTACAAGTTCATACAGCGAACTTTGTGAGATAGTGAACGAAAAAACAGGGACCAGTGATATCAAAGAACAAACAAGTGATTATGGCAATTTAAACACACATACAAACTGGAATGAATTAGGTGCACAGTGTGAGCTGGGGAGTGAAATTTTCAGGGGTATTTCAAACTGTAGAAGTGAGGAAGTAAATGATATGGATGTGTCCTTTTGTGAAACAACTAGTAGCAGTAGGGACGAGTACACTGACTCCATAGGAGAAGCGGTTTTACAAAAATATAACAATTTAAAAATAGACAACAGTGCTATATTTTTTATTGTGTGGAAATGTTTACTCTCTCTGTTCGCCTTTTGTCCAATAAAAATTTCGATGTGTATATTGATACAAATTTATCAGTTAAAACTTTGAATTTGTTTTAAAAAAATGGTTTGTAATAGATTTTTGAAATTGATTACTTTTTTCTGATCAAGTTATCACTAACATTGAAACAATTATAAATGGTCAACAATATGTTTATTGGCAGTAAAGTTAGTAAAACCTTATAAAAGGAACAATTGGTAAAAAAAGAAAATGTAAAAATTAAGATAATTTTTTTAATGTTCTGAGTGTTGGTTGCAAAATATAATAAATTGTGGTGAATTTTTTAAAATTAAAAACAATTTCTAATTAATCAAAATACTAAATTTTACTTCTATCAGCAGTTTGAAAATTTCTGTATTCATTGTCAGGGTCGGGGTATTCACGACAAATTTCTTTTATTACGCATGAAGGTATGACTTTCCTGTTTCCTTTTCCGAGGGGATTCCAAGAATTAATCCAGTAAACAAATTGTAACCTACATAGCATAAGTTCCTGTTATTTACTTCCCATAACTCTTCCCTTTCAAAATTAGACTGTCTTCAACATCATAACATGCCTAGCAGTATTCAACATGTCTCTGTTTAGTACAACAGCGTGAAATGCATTATGAAATGTACTCATAATACACTCAGTACTTTCCTTTACACATCTTATCATTGCACTTTTACAACAACAGAAACACTCTTGATGAGCTGCTGAAGAAACATATTCACCACAGACACACCAGTCCGTGGCTCCTAGCTGGTTTGTATTCTCACTGCTTTCTTCCTGTATTCTTATAATTTCATCTTTCCTAGGCTCAAATTGATACAGCCTGATTCCAGCCATGATTCGTGGAAATAACTATTTCATATAACATACGACACCGGATACCAGAAACTCACACTAATAGGAAGAGGCTGACACAGGAAGCTTACAATTACCATATAAAGCCCAGTTGCTGCTACTCACGGCTGGCATACTCGCCAAGTGGAGTTGTGACATCACTTCTATAACTCAGGGAATTTTTAATTGTGGATTGTCGCCATTCTATTAATCATACGATACTCCAGTTTTCACAGAAACTAATCTCTACACCTACTCTGTCAGAATCATTTTCTACCTAAAAGTGCATTTTTTAAGTTGACAGGGTCTTTAATGTCGTCTATTATCTGATATCTTCTTCTGCCCTAAACTCTTCTCCCATTCACCATGCATCCTTCAGTAGGTAGTTTCTTCTCAGTCAGTGACCCAACCAATTCCTTTTCCTTTCCTGATCAGTTTCAGCATCATTCTTTCTTCACCCACTCTTTCCAACACAGCTTCATTTCTTATTCTGTCTGTACACTTCACACATTCCATTCTTCTCCATATCCACATTTCAAATGCTTCTAGTAGCTTCTTTTCACTTTGTCATAATGTCCACGTTTCTGTCTCATACAATGCCACACTCCACACAAAGCATTTCACTAGTCTCTTAATTATTTTTCCAGAGATCTGAAGAAGATGCTCCTTTTTCTATTAAAAGCTACCTTGGTCATTGCTATCCTTCTTTTGACTTCCTGGCAGCAGTTCATATTACTGCTTATAGTACACTCCAAGTATTTGAAGCTGTCCACTTGCTCTACTGCCTCATTTAGAATTCGCAAGTTTACCTTGTTTATTTTTCTTCCTATGACCATGGTCTTCGTCTTATTTGCATTTATCTTCATCCCATACTGCTCACAGCTGTCATTTACCACCAGCAGTATATTCCTTAGTATCATCTCCTCTTCTGCTAACGCCATATCATCAGCAAATGTTATGCACTTCATTCTTCTTTCTCCTACTATCACTCCACCCATGTTCTCAAACAGTTCTTCACTAAATCCTCCAAGTAGATGTTGAACAGGGTTGGTGATAAAGGGCATCCTTGATGTACTCCTCTCCTTATTTCACTTCCTTCTGACATTTCTCCTATCCTGACTTCGACTCCTTTCATATAAAGATTACTGAACAGCCTTCTCTCTTTTCAATCCATTTTCTTTAGGATCCCCATCAGTTTATTCCAATCCACTCTGTCAAAAGCCTTTTCTAGGTCCACAAATACTACAAACACTTCTTTATTCTTCTCTAGGTATTTTTTGTCGATTGTTCACAGCAGTCCAATTGCATCTCTCATACCTTTTCCCTTCCTGAAGCCAAACTGTTTTTCTTCCAACTAAATGTTCTTCCATCTTAGAATATAATCGTCGATTCAATATTCACAGGAGAATCTTTGGCATGTGTGATATCAGGCTGATAGTCCTGAACTCATTACATTTCTTGACATTATTTTTCTTCGGTATTGGAAGCAACACTGTATTCATAAAATCTTCAGACCATTCAACTTTCTCATATATTTCGTTGCATAATGTTAGAATTTCCTTCTTGTCTATACCCAAACATTTCACTAATTCAATGGGGATTATTTTACATATAAGAGTCATTACATATGTCATTAATTTCGTAGACTGGTATTTGATGCTGCTGTGAACAACTGTGTCTCAGATTGCAAAATATATACGACTAGTGACACTCATATACTAATCATCAATGAAAAGCAACTGTAGGGAATAGGATGAGCTATGCTATAATCTTACCGTTCAAATTTATTAAAAATTACTGAAAACTCTACAAGTCAAAAGAACGAAAGGAATGTCACTTTGTCTATAAAATATTAATTATTAAATATCTTAATCAGTATCATCATTAATACTGTTCTATGCCAGTATCATTATTACATAATAAAACAATTGTTTTTGTGGTTTAGCAGATTATTGCAAAAATATTTTGTTGCCAGTATTTATCAATAAATTAATTATTTATGCCAAGATTTACTCAAAAATTTATTCTTGAAATAACTGAACACTCTTCATCAATTAAAGAGTGTGATCCCAAAACTCACTTACAAGGAGAGGACAAGTTCCGTATATCACCGAATTAAATAAGGTTGTGTGAGATGAAAGTACAAGTAGTACTGTTTAACGTCATACCTGGTATGGGTGGCCAATGACCCCTCGTTTTGAAAATATTGGCTATTGTTTGTGACATACTTCCGTTAGGTGCTCAATAGGGAAGCATTAGAGTGTGTAACAACGTAGCCCATATGGTTGGATGTGATTTGTTATCCAGGCAACCTGAGTTCGAATCTTAACTGGTCCCATATTTTTTTTTCTTTTAATAATGATTAATATTGTGATCACAGTTATCTATTTTCATACCTATATCATATTTCTCAATGTATTGAATGCTTCATCATGTTTTAAACAAATTACTAATTAACTAATATTGTATTGTAAAGGTTAAACAATGAAATACTGCTCACGTAGGAAGGTAAGATGTGTCACTGGTGTTTGTTCTATTTGTGTAGCAGCTATTCCATTTCATTTGTACCCGATTCATTATGATGTCATAAAAACACACAAAACATACATATTTCCTGCACCATGCACAGCAAATGAAAGAAGGTTGTCCACAGTTACACACATTTTTCCGCACTTCTGCTGCGAAACAGATATCCTTCACATTCACAAACACTTCTCGTTCGTTTATCAATTTTGATGCATACCACGCATATTTCACTATGGCTTTGAATATAGGAACTGACAACTGAAAGTGAATAATAATAATAATAATAATAATAATAATAATAATAATGGTGATGATGATGATGATGATGATGATGATGATGATGATGATAATAATAATAATAATAATAATAATAATAATAATAATAATAATAATAATAATATCAAGCTTTAAAATATGAGAAGGCATTAGGTTTCGAACTCGAGTTGCCTGGATGACAACTCAGCATCCAACCACATGAGCTACGCCTTTACACAGTCTAATGCTTCCCTATTAGGCACCTAACGGAAGTATGTCATAAACAATTGCCAATATTTCCAAAACGAGGGGTCATTGGCCACCCATACCAGGTATGATTTTAAACAGTGTGTCTTGTACTTTCATGTCACAAAATCTGATTTAATTCGGTGATATAGAGAGTGTGTCCTCTCCTTGTTAGTCGACTTGACCATTTTTATGATTTGCACATAAGTGGAGAGAAAAGTACAAACTGAAATAGATCTTCAAGATACCATCATCACTACCATAATAAAATTTTCTGTAGCAATATTTCACCAGCATCTTTATGGTGTACACTCAATTTAAATTGTACTAGATTCTATTTTTTTTCTATATGTCTTAATCCCTTTTCTTTGAAACCTGCTTATATCATTTTAAATTTTAAATTTTATTTTAGCTATTGTGTTGCAAGCAAACCCAAAACATTGGGACAGACTAATAAATTTAATTAACCCATTACCACAGTGCGTTATCATATGATCACGGCACACATATGTTTATTTAAACTGTTGAAAAAATAATACTATGTTATGGATTTGAATTTTGAAAATGTCTATTGGTTCAGAAGATATGTGGCAATGCTGTAATTGCGATAAGATCATCACCGGGACACAGTTAGGACACAGTCTAGTATATACAGTCGCGAAGCTCAATACGTAGTAAATATGCAAACATTAAACAGTTGCTCACCACTAGGATTGCTAATATCGCCTCATTACAGGCAATGCAAAATAGTACAGTCACAGTCTATTGTTTCTAGCACCCTCAAAACTCAAGCTTCGTGACTGTATATAGTAGACTGTGGTTAGGAGCTGTCTGCAGTGTTGTTATTTGTTTGCCTTCATCAGCTGTAATACGATGGCAGTCTTTGTGTAAGTATTCTTTTATCACATTGTTTGACAATATTAGGATATTTATGTTGGCCGTACTCTAGAATAATCATAGCTTCTACTGTATTGCTAAGTGTACTAATTATAAATGTGTCATGATTATATGAACGCGCTAGGCATTTATGAGGTCACTACATAGTTCATTCTATGAGCCGCAGTACATTTGCATCTTTGTAGCTTGTAGTATCGATTTAGAAATTAAAATGTGTTATAGAGTATACATATAGTAGTTTTTATAGATCCATTTATTTTACATGAACCTGTGCATCATGATAATTTATCCATATAATTAATGTTAGGATGTTCATGTAATGACTGCATACTGTACATCTGTAATTTGTAATAACGATTGTATTTGCAGTAAGAAACAGTTATATAATATATCGTGGAATTGTTCCAACCAGAACAGTGTCTTGATTTCGATGAATGCATGGTGGAATATTACGGATGCCATAGCCGCAAGCAATTTATCCGTGGAAAAACCATCTGGTTTGGCTACAAAATCTGGTGCCTCAATATGTCAACCAGATATATGATAAATTTTGATGATTGCCAAGGGAAGAACACTAATGACAATGTCGAATACGAAGAAAACTTTGGGAAATGTGCTGCTCTGATGGTATCAATACTGGACGAGCTACCAAAAGAACTGAAGCCGCTACAGTTCCAGATTTATTTTGACAACCTCTTTGCAGAGTGAAACTACTTGTTCATCTCAAGAACCGAGGTTATGGTGCCACTGGGACAATCCGTGAAAACAGAATACCGAAAGACTCCCCACTTACGTCATCCAAAGAGATGAAGAAAAATACAAGTGGCTCTTATGAAATGGTGAACATTTCTAACAAAGTAACTGGTATTGTATGGTGGGTGGACAATTCCATTGTGACCATAGCGTCCACTTGTCATGGAGTGCAGCCTATTTCCAATGTGATCAATTTTCACTTGGATGGTGGATGCAGCAGTTCACAATTCGTGGCTACTAAGGAAGTCAGGGGCCAACATTTCACACCTGGAATTTCGTCGCTAACCATGCAAACATACTACAAAGGTACAGGAACATGCCAATTGGGACAGGATGGCCATCAGTTTCAAGGAGCAGTAATCAACAGTGCCGCGTCAGTGTTGACATTCATCTTAATGGTGCAGGATATCTTGGGTAGCTTAAATAGGCATTGCTGTGCAGGTAGAGACTGCAATAGTACTGTCTGTACTGAATGTACAAAGGACAAAGTAGGACTCTGCATTCCGTGCTTTGTTCCATTTCACACCAAGTGAAAGTTGCTCAGAAAATAATTGAATCTGTATATCTTACATTCCAATTGATATGTTAGTAGGCTACATAAGTATTTGTATTGATATTATTTGTTCTGTAGCAACACTAGAAGCATACTATGTATAATATAACTTCTAACAAAATGTGACAAATACGTGTTATTTTATTTCTTGAGAATTTAACAGAGAAACTCGTAATTACAGAAAATTCTTACGAAAGGAGTGTCTGAATTTGTTATCAGTTGCAAATATTATATTTATAAATGTTGCTAATAATATTTTTGCTGGATGTCAACTCCGAAACAAATATAACAACTTTGCTAACATTAACGCCTAGAGTGATCATATGAACACAGCCCCTAATGACTGAACGGTGCAACATCCAAATGAAATATTTTGTGAATATTGTTGACAGACAGCTAGAAACTTAATTCTTACAATGGAAACATATTCGGAATTTTTTTTTATTCTGGCATTAAAGAGTTAATCGACAGTATTTAGGTAAAAGGGTTTAATCCTAGTTTTTTTAAATGTGACTTTTTTTGCTGTAATTACATTTGCCAGCAAAAAAAGTGGACTACTTTGAAAAATTTTGTTTTATTGAATATAATGTTAGCCTTATGTCTTAAATAATAAATTATACTGATAATACTAATCAAACATCTTGTTCCTTACATGTTAAACACTAAATGCACTTTCAAACTTTATCTCACATTCACTTTATTATAACATTTTGCAATTTTTGTAATTGTTATTTTTTACTCATTTCAATTTCTTTCACTGTATTCAATTTTACCACTTCCACTGATGTACAATGTCAAAAAATGTTTTAGTAAACCACTAGAAACATTAAAATCTGATGTTTCCTGATGTGGCAGTGATGACCTCTTGGAGGGGTTGAGATACACTGACCAATAGGTTCCTAATTGCTTCCTGAGAAAGTGTTTTCTATTCTACCACCAGTTGTGCCCTCAGTTCAGCCAGGGTCTCGATATTCTGAGACCAAAGTCTTCTCTCAATCATAGCCCATACGTGCTCGATGGGATTTAAGTCAGGGGTCCTTGCTGGCCAGTCCAAAGTTTGAATCCTGACTTCTTGTAATGTATAATGATACGGGCAATGTGCAGACGAGCGTTGTCTTACATTAAAATGAAATGGTCGCCTGTAAATTGTGCAAACAGTACAACATGATCCCCAGAACTTCTTCCACATAGTGATGTGCAGTGAGGGAACTGCCATCAAGAATCACAAGCTCGGTACAGGCATCAATGTTTATACCCCTCCACACCATCACAGAGCCTCCCCCAAATGGTGTCATTTGGGAGTGAGTTAGGGCGAGAATTGCTCTCCAGGCCTCCTCCACACTCTTTCCCGCCCATCCAGAGACCTCAGACAAAAGCAGCTCTCAGCTGTAAAAAAGCACCATGCTCTAGTCCTGAATGGTCGATGCTGCATCGTGAACTCGAGTTGTCTTCTCCAATGCTGCCCTGTTAATAGTGGGCCTATAGTGGGTTTTCTTTAAGTAAGATTAGCCTCCTGGAGTCTTCGCCTCAAGGTTCTCTCACTCACATGGATATTTCTTGCGGCCTCTAGACGATTTCTCGCTTTAACCACTGTTGTTCTTCAGTCTCTCAAGATTTGGAGGACAAGAAATTGGTCGTCCCTGGCATTCGTAATCCGTCGACGTCCAGATCCAGGCCTCCTTTCATATGTTCCACTTCATGATAATGTTCTACTGCCCGCTGGACACTTCCATAAGATGCTATGGCACGGGCCGCATACCGAAGGCTGCGACCGTCTTCAACTAAGGCGATTACACGTACAACATTTTCTCTACTTAGAGGCATTTACCTCAATAAGGATCGAACAGAAACTGAATAAAAGGCTGGAACTTACCTGAATTTACAAAGAACATTTTATCAGATGTTTACCAGTAACTTTAAAGCTTTATTAGGGGTGTGGAACCATGTTAAAAGGGAGTGTCAAAAAACCATAAAAGTTAATGGAAGGAAAAATTATCTCTAAGAGTCGATCAATTCGGACCACATTCACCACACACTTACCAGAGAGTGATGAAAACATTTCTTTATAAAGAGAAACACCACAAAATTAAACATCCCGTTAGCATTTTAACAAAAACAAAATTTTTCAAAGTGATCCACTTTTTTTTCCAGCGAGTGTAGTTAAAATTTAATTACAAAACGTGAAGATATGTTTTTTTGACATTATGTTTACATTCCTTCATAATAATAATGTAGTAGGATATATTAAACTTATTTTATACACCGGTACCCATTTCTCTACTGTATCTCTTTAAGTTTATGTACTACTATGTCTTTAATACATCTTTGCAACCAGTGGATGACCGTGTCAATTTTTCACTAATGCAGTGAACTGCAATGTGCTGTCATCTAGTGAGCAAAAAGTGAATGTGAAGTAAATATTGTAGTAACTAACGAATAGAAATGAAGATCCAGTGTAATTTGTTCATACTTGTATCGGATCATCTGTGAATCAAATGAATTAATCATTTTAGAGAATCATTCTTACTGAACTGATTCTCCAAAATGAATCGGACTTCCCATCTCTACTTCTTAGATTTTATGATGAACACCCTTTGTGGAAGCTAAGACTGATCACGAGATCCACACATGTGGACTAATTTCTTATGTCGAATTTGTCAAAATTTCGAGTTGATAGCTTTGCAGTGATCCACAAGATGATCTTAATCTTATGTAATTCTACAAATTATTTTCTCACTAATGGTATCTTCTTTCACAATGAATTGAAAAGGCAGTAATGTCGTATATTTTTGGAAAGAGGAGGAAAAAGTAAGTCAATAGGTGAAATTTTTCTGAGCTCCATAAGGACAAAAGTTATGGGACTGTAAATGACAGTCTGTGGGAAGTGACTCAATGTGCACACTTAAATATTAAAATGAAGCTGTTTCTGAAATCACTGCATTGCAAACGAGATATTACAGTCATAGTATGTTTCAGATACAAGGTATTATCGCTAGGAGACAGTCACCTACTTTCATCTTACAGAAAGGTAAATCTTAATCGAACTAATTCTGCTATTGTTATAGCTACTCTTACATTTCATTTTTGTTTATCAGACACTCCTCGCCTCACATTGCACGAATTAGTAAGCCAGCTCTTCTCCTCTTATGGAAGGGTACGTATGTTGACGCTATTATTTGTTACAGCGCTAATCTTATTTTTCTCATTCGTGTTCTGTTGGGGTGCGTGACAAGTAATTGTTGCCGTTTGTATCATATACAGAATGGGTCCGAAAGTTGTGGTTCAGCTACTGGTATGTGAGTGTGGGACCAGTGACGATAATCCATCAGTCGCAGACATCCAGATGTTTCATCAATTGAGGGATGAGTTAAAAGACGAACAGGAGGTCGCGGAAACATATATGTCGCCCATTATTGATGAGATACCAGATTTGGACGTGGAAGATGGGCAGCAAGATTATAGTGAGATCGAAGAAGAACCAATGGCGGGACGTCAAAAAGACAGCCAGCTGAAGAGACAGAGACATCGTCGCAAACCAGCACATCTTCTAAAAGAACCAGAAACGTAGTCGACGATGATGACAAGCAGAAAGCACTCGACTATATGAACGATACAGTCAATGGAAAGAGACGATTCTTCAATTCTGTAAAAATCGATTCCCTCTTATCACACAGGGGATACTTTACGATTAAGATGCAAAAGTGAAGGAGGAGGAGGAGGAGGAGGAGGAGGAGAAGAAGAAGAAGAAGAAGAAACATGAAATAAGTACGAACGCTATAATTCATGACAGAATTATCAGGCTTTGGGGCCTACAGGTGAAGGCTCAAATTGATCCTGATAACCATTTTAACTTCAGAGCTTCTGACTCGTAGGTATGGGGATTCAAGCAGTGGAATCGTATATTTCTCGTTCTCTGATGCATAAAGTAAGCAGGAACTTCGCATGAAAGGAGGCAGAGATGAAGCAGAAATCAATTTCATGTCAAAGATGAAACAGTTATTCATCGATCCTGGCTTCACTCCTCGCCAGATCCTCAACATTAATCAAAGTCGATTTGAAAAAAAGATTCACTCCAGGAGAACCCTGCGTTTCAAAGGAGGGAAGAAGATTTATGCCACAACAGGATCAGAGGCTGCTATGACGCACTCCTACTGTACATGATTATGCCTATCATTTCCATGGACAGACAAATTTTCTCCCCTATGTATCTACTGTTAGCAGAATTACAGAAAAAGTTTCCTAAAAATAAACCTGCTGACCCATATAACATCAAATCATATGCTTCTGGTTCAGCGAATATGCGGAAGACAGATATAAAGGATATATTTTCGCAAGTATTTTCGCCCAGAATTTCTTCATTGCATGAAGATGGTGTCCTTTTGTTGCTGGATTCATGGTTAGCAAATAAGGACGAGGCACTCATCAAATCGTCAATTCCTGACTCGATTAGGATGTTTGAATGGCATTTGATCCCCCCTGGCTGCACTGGCTTCATCCAACTTCATGATGTTTATTTCTTCTGCCCATACAAAGCGTTTGTGAAGTATATCACGGATGCCATAATAACGATTGATTTCAACATCTGGCACCGAGACAACTTCATTCAATTGCAGTCCTTTGCTCTCTATCAGTTCCACCGCCCATTTGTTTAAGAACTTCCTTCGGTATGCCTGGTATACAGCTGGCTACTTGGTCGATGAGTCAGAGCCTTTCCAAATGCCAAATCAATACTGCTTCGACTCTGTAGGAGGTGATGAGTGCAGCGCTTGTACATCTTCTGCTTTCATACGGTGTGCACATTGCCCTAAATGTTACTGCTTACATCATTCTGTGATCGATGCCCATAATGTTTGCAATTCAAATGTCTCGTTTGCAACGCAATGATTTCAGAAACAACTTCATTTTAACCTTTAAATATGCACATTGAGTCACTTCCCACAGACTGCCATCTTAAATTTACAATTCCATAACTTTTGTCCCTATGGACCTCAGGCGGAAAAATTTCACCTGCTGACTTACTTTTGCCTCCTCTTTCCAAAAATATACGGCATTACCGCCTTTTCAATTCACCATGAAAAAAGGTTCCCCTGTCAATCAAGAAAAATGGTTAAGCATAAACATGTAAAGTTAGAGAAATTTCGATACGAAATTTTTAATCAGTTATTTAACAACACTGTATCAATTACGAACTTTATATAGCATCATGATCATATGAGGAAACAAAGACGAAGGCAGAAAATAGGAAACACTGGAGGAAGCTGGGTTTGCAGTGAAAGACCTGCCCTTGAACAGAACACGTCCGAGAATTTGTCATGGGATTATCCGACATTAGATTTATAGTTGGGAAAACCTAGAGAAAAAACCCAACCAGCTAACTGGCCTAAGCAGTATTCAAACCCATGCCCGAGCATAATCTTGGTTCTTGAGTCTCACTAATTACGCTGAGAATACACCAGTGACTGTTTCATTATGGCATCAATTCACGAGACCCATGCAAGTTAATTAAGATTAAGATTTAATTAAAATAAGTTGCTAGGAATTCATTTCAAGACGAACTTTTTTTAAAATGTGGAGAGGGAATTTTTCGTAAGCATATGATGGGAACACTACAAAAAGAAATCTGTCTAAATGTGTTTATGTTTTTATTGATTTATGATTCTGATGAAACAAAGAAATAATTTCAATATATGCTATGAACTAAATATTATAATGGATTTAATTTTTCATGGATGTAACATAGAAATAGGATTTATTTTCATCTTTGTTATTAATACTTGACAACTATAATTGAGGAGAGTTTTATTTATTTATTTATTTTTTTTCAAAAGTTGCTGACATCTCGAAGTAATGTTTCTATCTGTTGACATGGTGAAACAGCATATCGGCAAACTCTGAAACTACAATATGTGATGTCATGCTTCATCCACAACTATACTCAGTTCCAGTTAATACTCGAGCAGTTCAATATGTCGAATTCATGTAAGGTAATGCATAGTGAAACTGGACAAATCTGTTATAAAGCTATTTTGCGTACAGAGAAGGAAGCTAGTATAAACCATACCTATATCTAATTCAACGTGCTTAAGCACTGATGGGTATAAATAAAGTCACTTTGTAAGATACGGAAAGAAGACAAGCTAGTTGAAAAACAAGGATTTAATAGTACAACTCCGAAGAAATGTCGACCAGCTCCTGCAAATAAAATTGACATAGACGACAAGAATAAATGCATGATTAGACATCAGATTCACAAACATGATTGTGATTGTAAAGATGTACCAACTTTATGGGAGTTACATAAATGATGTCCGAAAGAGTCCTGAAATCAAAAGCTAGAAAAGATACACTGCTAAAATTTTATAAGGTGATGTCAGTGCCCACTTTACTATATGGAAGCGAAACATTGGTTATGAAAAAGAAAGATGCCTCTAAATTACAAACAAATGAGATGAAATTTTTGAGAAGAGTAGCAGGTTACAGGAAAATAGAACATAAAAGAAACGAAAAAATAAGAGAAGAACTTGAGATAAATGAATTAAACAACAAAATAGAGGAATATAGAAATATATGGATGTCTCACATTTCAAGGATGCAGGAGGAGAGGATACCATGTAAGTTTTGGAAATATAAACCTCGGGGAAGAAGAGATATTGGAAGACCAGCCAAAAGATGGATGGACCAATTTCAGTAGCTGCTACAGGAACTAATTTCCTAATTCATGAAGGATGATGATGATGATGATGATGTCCGAAAGAGATAGAGTTCAAAGGTAGTGGGGTAACACTGAGAAGAGTTCTTGAAGTGTACAAACGACACTTGCTAATGGCATGCACAGATATTGCAGCTAAATGTGCTGCATACCTTTGTTGCATGAGAAAGAATGATACTGGTGAACAAAAGCAAAGTAAACAAACAGGTTGTATTGAATTTAATTTGAATTTATTGATCATTACAGACAGTGAACACAAATATGTACAAATGACAAAATCAATATTAGGATACATATAATGAGAATTATAAAGTAAACAAGCAGAAAGTATAAAACACAATAAAATCATAGCAAAAACACTAAACAACATTAGCATTAAAAAACTCATTCATATCATAAACAGGTTTGTTCCTCAACCAATCATAGACAAGTCTGTTAAAAGATCTATCATATTAAACATAAGAAAGAAATTTATTTGCAATTTTTGAGGCCATAATAAAACAATTACTCATTGTTTTAGTAGCCACATTTGGGTAGTTCAAAAACGTCACGTTTCTGGTATTATATAGATGTACATCATTCCTATGTAAGTTATCTTTCACAAAATTTAGGGCTTGATAAACATACTGTGATGTTGCAGTCATTATATTTTCATTCACAAATAATGGTCTGCAGTGTGTCTTTATTGATGAATTTGTTATTATATCTAAGAACCTTACGAATATGAGTGCTACTACCCCATAATGGTAGACCGTAAGAAAGTACATTGTGAAAATAAATATAGGCAACTTTAATGTACTTCTTCGGAACATACATTTTTAAATTTCGCAAGAGTAATATTATTCTTGACAATTTTTTGCAAACAAAAGCAATATGGTCTCTACAGGTGAGTGCTGTCATTCATTCATAGTTCTCTGCCCAAGGGCAGGTCTTTCACTGCAAACCCAGCTTTCTCTAATCTTTCCTGTTTTCTTCCTTTCTCTTAGCCTCCACATACGATCCATGTATCTTAATGTTGTCTATCATCTGATTTTTTTCTGCCACTAACATTTCTCCCGTTCACCATTCCTTCCAGTGTATCCTTCCTTCTTCTCAGCCAGTGACCAAACCAATTCCTCTTTCTCTTCTTGATCAGTTCCAGCATTATTATTCCTTCACCCACTCCTAGCACAGCTTCATTTCTTATTCTGTCTGTCCATTTTACATACTCCATTCTTCTCCATATTCACATTACAAATGCTTCAAGTTGCTCTCTTCATTTCGTCGTAATATCCATGTTTCTGCCCCCACACAATGCCACACTCCACACAAAGCACTTCACTAGTGTTTTCCTTGGCTCTTTTTTCAGAGGTCCGTAGAAGATACTTCTTTTTCTATTAAAAGGTTCCTTGGCCATTGCTATCTTACTTTTGACTTCCTGGCAGCAGCTCATGTTACTGCTTATAATACACCCCAAGTACAGTATTTGAAGCTGTCGTCTTGCTCTATTGCCTCGCACATTCGCCTTCTTTATTTTCCTTCCGATAACCTTGGTCGTTTTGTTTGCATTTATCTTCATTCCATACTGCTCACAGCTATCATTTAGCTCCAGTAGCATATCCCTTCGTTTTGTCTCCTCTTCTGCTAATACTACCATATCATAAGCAAATCTTAAGCACTTTATCCTTCTTCCTCCTACTATCACCCCATCAACAATAATAATCATAATTAATAACGACTACTTTTCATGTACACGGGATCCCTCTATTAAAATTATGTAAAACCTAAAATGCCTAAATGAACCATCATCATCATCATCATCATCATCATCATCATCATCATCATCGTAACAAGTATCGAGCCTAATTACCCATTATGGTCTCAGGTCATCTCTTCAAAGGTCTTCTTAGTGTTCTCTTCCCTCTTGGACAGTAGGCAGAAATGTGACAAGGAATGCGAGTCCTTTCCTTGTGGCGAACATGTTGCTGCTAGTTAGTTCTGTAACTATAGATTTAATCCAAAATAGAAGATATTTCAAGCTCTTGAAGAACATCTTCATTCCTCTTGTGATCTAATCTAGTATAGTCAGCTGTTCTTCACAGGAATTTCATCTCACTGGCCACTATTCGGGTTTTATCTCTTTCTCTCAAAGTCCAGACTTCATAACCATAAGTTAATACTGGTCTTGCCAATGTTTTATAAGCTTTAATTCTCGTATGTTTCTGCACTAGTGAGTGTTAAAATGCCTAAAAACTATGTTTGTACCTGAAACGCTTCTTTTAGTATTTAGCATATATTTAAAATAAAAATACTGGTACTAAAAACACAAAAATGCCCATAAAACTACAATACCATTTAAAAGGTAAAAAAAAAAAAAAAATTATCTTACAGACAAACACTGGTCTGGTCAGTTCATTCCGTATTAGTCTTAGAAGGGGAGGGAAGAAGATTTTACCTAATTTCCTGGAACCGAAATTCGTTTGGAAAAGTCCATCCTAGCATTAAAGACATGGTAGGTTGTTCAGGTTAGGCGAGAGCTAACGTATTAATTTTCGCGTCAATGCATCCCCATTATGCGAAGTGAAACCAATCAGCAACCAGTCTCTTTCGCTGATAGAGTTTGAGTCTTTAGTTCAGTAGTAAGCTTACTCATTGTCAGCACCAGTTCTTTGCATATAAATTCCACCTAAAATGAAATATTTACTAAAATTAAGAATGTTAATTGTTTGTTTTATATAAACTCCTAAAAGTCCTAAGATGGATTTTATGAAGTCCTAAATCTCTCTCTTTTAGCATATAGAAATCCGTTGCCTAGTGATTACATAATTAATATTTCGAAATTTAGATTCATAAATGGAAGTTTACTGTTTATTTCAGAAGTTTATAAATGACAAGGAATTTTAAAACATAATATGTTTATTAATATTCTACCTGAAGTATTTCCCCCCCCCCTTTTTTTAAACGACCTTTTGCTCAAAATTTATTTTTAGATCAACATCATCATCATCATCATCATCATGTCCTTCACGTCTTAGACCCTAGTAGATCCATTACAGTCTACAGTCATGGTCTTCCTAAATTTCTCCTTCCTTCAAGTCTCATAATACTAATTTTTAGTTTATATTAATTTATATTATTGTATTCTAATTTATATTTTATTACAATTTTTCATAATTACATAACAGTGTGAACAAAGCATAAAGTAAAAAAATGTTATAATATTATAAGTTTTTTTTTTTTTGTTTGGAAACACAAACTCTATGTGTACTAGAATGATAATAACTTAATCACTTATATGAAAAAAAAAGTCCATATTTGCTAAAATAACCTGAAATATATTACCGTATTTCCTTTCTGAAATACCCATTTGTGCATAAAATATGAAGAATCTCCAAGTAACAGTAAGAGCCAATCAGAACTTTCATTCTGTAAAATAAGGAGGACTGTTCTGAATTTTCTCAAAACACATTCTTCCTTCGCCTTTCACTCATTCAATTGAACACGAATCTTTTGTAATATATATGTAGAATTCTTTAGTTGATTTTGGTATTTCAAAATAATTCATGAAGTTCAAGATGTTCATCATCTTCTTACAGACAATTTTCTTCTCTGATAAAGTAGCTGCCTTCATTATTTCTTGGTTAGAGGTCTTTGATTTTAATATTTGAACAACAGAATCTCCAGTGTAAGTGTCTGCCACTGCTAGGAGTACTTTGTTGTTTGATTTCTTTAAGTCATCACTCAGACTCTAATTTTGAAGGGCATCTTAGGTCTCAAGATATTTAGTACAGATACTGAATTTTAAATATATTTATTAAATTACTAAATACCTATTAATATCGTATTTATTAGTACTAGTTTCATTATTGCACTTTTCTTTTAAAATTCTAGTTTCTTCTTTATAGAATTAATTTCATTATTACAATTTAAAACTCTGTTTTATTCATATAGTACAATTCACAACATGTATGTTCCAGTGTATTTCCACTCATGAGGTTCTTAAAGGCTTTCTTAATTTAAAATGAAAGAGGTAATCATAATAAAGATTTTGTTTAAAAAAAATATAACAGTGAAAACTGCATATTTCTAGGGCATTCCATTCTTTTGGCGTGCATCAATAACTGGTACACCGATTGATGTGTTGGCATCATTCCTTTCAAGGTGAGCCGAGATCCACCTACTGCAACCTGGAGTCACTCATGCCTACTGTTGTCACATAATAACTCCTGTGTTACAGTTTATCTAACAAATTTCATTTTTTCGTTTCTTAGTTTATATGTATTTGCATTAATAGGTGTATTACACACAAGAAGCTTTACATCATTGTATCTATGTTTTTAATTATGTACATGCAGTTAATACAACATTCTTAGCCATTTTATTACCAAGAGGCTTGTAATTAAAGGTAAGAAAATCGGAACAGTGAAAATAAAGGTATGAAAGGCATTGTTGGAGCAACAGCTCCACATCTGGAATAATAATGAAGTAATAACAGAAAAATAAAGATTGTTAGATTTTATCCAACAGCGTGAGTGATCACAGGTCAGCTGAGTTTTTCATGGTCATGCTACTTGTGTTGTATTACTTTATATGCATGTGTGTGCTGGTCTTTTGGAAATACCTCGATGTTGTTTTTTATGGGTACTCAAAAACTACAAACACAGACCTTGAAATAATTATTCATGGATTTCCTACAAAAGATCACCGGGTAGATTCAATGCGTGGCTGAATTGAATAAATTGGTGTAATTTCAAATTACCCAGAATTTCGTCATTTTTTTCTGAACACTTAGTGAATAAGTCATTAGATTATGTGAACAGGTTAAGTATTGAATTGGAGGAAGAACTTTACATGGTCAAAGATGTTCCACAATGTATCACTCCAGTGGACCGTCCTGAATTGCCAAAATCTGTGAAGAGTTGCTCTTTCTCAAGGTTCACGGAACTTTGAAGGTAATAGTAACTTTGTCTAATAAAAATTTCCGAAAGTATTTATTTAATACACAAGACAGTTGATACGAAGCTATTCGTCTTTTGCTATCGAAAATATGAGTTAAAACTTTGAATTTATTTATTTTAAAAAAATCTCATCATAGGAGGTTTTTGAAATCGATTATATTAACAGTTTTTTTTTCTCATTTGAGTTACAACTAACAATGCAATAAAATAAATATACAAATCTAGCTTTCAGGTAAAGTTCCCTGTAAAGCAAACTTGAATAAGTTGAGATGGTGTCGGGTGAAGTTCCTGGATAGCTCAGTTGGTAAGAGCATTGGTACATTCAGCCAAAGGTCCCAGGATCAATATTTGGCCCCGGAACAATTTTTCCCTTGAAATTATTCACTGCAATAAATGTTCAAAGATATATTTGAGAAGTAAACGTAAAGTTATTATAAATTTCTAAAATGAAGGAAAATTTGGTAACATTTTAAACTAGTCCTATTGCTATAAAGATATAGAGGCCTTAGTTCTTTGTCTTAAAGGTTTTGAGTTTTGATTGAAAAAAATACGTAATAGTGATTGAAGATATGTTTTTAATTGAAACCAATGTTTAGTTTTAATTACTTGTATTATTGCGTTTTCGATTATTTACTAATTTATTATTGTTTTAGTTCAATTTATTTATGCTGTTGAAATGTATTACATTGTACATGCTGTCCTAATTGCTTTTTTTTTTTTTTTTAAGTTGGTTATTTTGTGACGCTTATCAACAGCTTAGGTTATTTAGTGTCTGAATGAGATGAAGGTGATAATGCCAGTGAAATGAGTCCGGAGTCCTCCAGCACCGAAAGTTACCCAGCATTTGCTCATACTGGGTTGACGGAAAACCCTGGAAAAAAATCTCAACCAGGAAACTTGTTCCGACCATGAATCGAACCTGGGCCACCTGGTTTCGCGGCCATACGTGCTGTTACTCCACAGGTGTGGACAATTGCTGAGTCAGACTGTGAAAATAAAATAAAAAAACGAACTTTCCCTTTCCAGCAGTTTGAAAGTGTCTATACTTGTACAGGGTATTATGCACGATATTTATTAATTATGTTTCCCCCCCCCCCCCGGGAATTCCAAGAATAAATCCAGTAAACAGTCTGTAAGAGTAAGCTACAAAGTGTGCAAGTTCCTGTTACAGGGAGATTATTGAACTGTGGGACTCCACTCCGCAGCTCGTGTGGCATTCGCCGGTAGCTTATCACTGTCTTGCACATCATACGTGCTCCAATCAACAGCGTAATAACCTCCCGTTATTTTAGCAGTGTTCAATATGTCCCGATTAGTACAATAGCATATAGGCATTATAAAATATAATGTAATGGGTTCCGGAACCCAGAACGGGAGCAGCGAACAAAGCGGCGCGGACCGCAGCGACAACAGGCCTCGGCCCGCTAGTCGCACTATAAATACGCCCGCACAACCAGCCACAGGATCAGTTGCCTCAGGTACGCCGAGAAGAGTCTTGCGACCTCGGATACCACTCCACTGAAGATGTCTGCCGCAGTTGCAGATGAAATGTCTGGTATAAAACCTACCAATAGACCATGGCCTCTCAGCCCGGAAAATGAATCTAGATCAATATTATAATTATTTTGTTTTATGTATGTATCATTTCACATAGAGTGGGACAATTATTTTTGTATTGTAATTAATGTTAGTGTGCTTTCAATTTGTTGTATACATTACTAGCCAGCATTATTAGTGAACAGTTCGGTAATATGTTAGAAATAGTGCATGTTACTTCAATGACAAAGGTTTAAATTCCCAGATCGAAGACACTATAAATAATTTAAAAAAAAAGTTCACTAATAGTGATGGTAATGAAAGGTCACTGAATAACTTTATAACTTCTTTACTGTGTTAACATAAAAAAATTATCTGGCTAACTAGTTTCGAAGTGGTATTCTTCACTGTCCAAACCCTAGGCATGTCGAGTGTGGCCAGGTAATTTTCTAATGTTAACACAATAAAGAAGCTATAAAATTAATCAGTGATTATATAAGTGTTGAAAGTGTATATTCAACAATGAACAATAACAAATGGTGTCTTAACCTGGGATTTCTAACCTACATTAATAAAGTAAGGTGCACTGTTCCTTGCAAATTACCAATATTTCAGTAGCAGTACCAGCAGCAGCAGCAGCAGCAGCAGTAGTAGCAGTAGTAGCAGTAGTAGTAGCGGTAGTATTATATCCTCTCGCTCCATCAGGAGCAACACCTCCATCTGACTCGGTTTCTTGCCAATATTTTAACCTCGTTCCATGTCTTGACATGTATTTGCTTCTTATATGACTGTCCTTTTACAAGTATGTTTAGGTCTTCTTACTTTCCATTTGCCTTGTGGATTCCAGTCCAGTGCCTGTTTACTGATAGATTCATCTTCTTTTCTCAAAATAAATGAGTAGATATTTTATAGTAGGCCTATAATGCCATATATGTTACAGATAACGTTATTTTTTTAAAGAACAGCATGAAGTAAAGAGAAGTTTCTGCTAAATACAATATCTGTCGTTGCTACCAGTCCCGTATAGTCACTAGTAATGCACATTTGACAACTCGTAAAATAACAGAAACAGCAGATATGAAGTTTTTTCCGAAGTTTCTATGTAGAGGCATATGTTTGATACTCTACTGACAATCGTCCATTAAAAGCTTTGCCTATTTATAAAAACTTAGATATGGAAAAATGAGAAATATTTTGTCTAATGTTGTACGTTACATATGGAATTAACCAAGTTTCTTCTTTCTTTTCAATAATATAGGATGAAGCATGGAACAAAATCTGTGAAGAATATAACAGCATCAACACAAATACAAGGACATCAAAAACAGCTGAGAAGCAAATTTGAATCCTTGAAAAACAACACAAGGAAAGGTACTTCTGCTGAGACAATGTAAACTGCAAACAGGTGGAGGCTCTCCAACTGAAGCAAAACAAATCCAATATTTCACAAGATCCGTAATTTAATTCTCCCATCAGCTGAGGGTCTTCCCAGTGTTTCTGATTCAACTTCAGTGTGTAAGTCCTCTACATGTTATACAAATTATTAAATATTAAGCAGAGAAAATTGTATAACACTGATTTTAAAAAATCATTATACTTTCAATTTTTTCTTTTTATTTATTTCCATCCGATTAACTTTGTAACTTCTTTATTATGTTAATATAAGAAATTTACCTGACTGACTAGTTTCGAAGTGATATTCTTCATTGTATGAAGTCTAGTGAAGGTCCTATGCTATCTTGTGGTTTCCTGTTGTGATAGGATGTGTTCATGATTGTGTCAAAAGGGTGTGTGTTCTGAAATTGAGTTGAGTGTTCAGGCAGTGCTGGGGGTGTGTTTTTGTATGCTTGTAAATTTCATATTGTTCTAGAGTGTCAAGTTTCTGGTTTTCTGGCTGGATATGTAGAATTTTCAAGTCAGTGCCCATGTTGCTGTAGTTGTGATTGGAGTTTGTGATGTGTTCTGCGTAGGTTGAATTGTTGTGTAGTTTGATTATGGCTGTGATATGTTCGTTGTAACGTGTTTGAAATGATTTTCCAGTCTGTCCGATGTAGAAATCATTGCAACTATTGCATAATAGTTTGTATACACCTGTTAAGTTGTATTTATTTGTGTGTCTTGTCTGTGTGTTAAGATAATTTTATAGTGTTTCTTTGTGTTGTATTTTAGTTTCTTGAAAGATGACGCAATCTTGTATATGTTCTTGTTTTCGTATGTTATTGTGATGTATTTGTTTTGTTCTTGTGTTCGTATCGCATTTTCTTGTTTGCGTTTAGTCTTTATTATGATGTTGTCTATTATGTTAGGGTTGTATCCATTTTGCTGTGTTATGTATTTCAAAGTGTGTATTTCTTCCTTTGTCAGTGAACTATATGTTTAATGTACATTTAATTATACTTGAAATATTAGAAATACATGAACTTCAATATTACTATTACAATGACTTCTTTAAAAATATATTAGTTGAAAGCTGGATGCTCATATTCTTGGAATGATTAGAAATAAAAGCAGTTCATGCCATCATGTTTGGAAAGAGATGGGGTTTGGGACATTAAAAGCAACATTTACGATTTTTACATTACTTGTTTTCCTCTTTAACGAGTAGTCCATCTACAAGGACATCTTCAATTAGTGACAGAAACTAAATTCATGGGTCACAGAGAGAACATGTGTAGCCATCCTAAAGCAGAAACTGTTAAAGAAAAACAATTTGCCCAAAGGGAGAAGAGGACTTAGGAATAGCATGTCTATGACACAGAAATAAAGAAGAAAGTACTTAAACTAAAAAAAGTACTACTTCTAAACTTAAAATTAGACGTTAAAATTAAAATAAACATTTTTAAAAATCTGGCAAAATGATATTAACATTAATCAGTAACTTACTAACACAAAATAGTACATCATTAACAACAAAGATATATTGAATTGCCTCTATAACTCTGATGAATAAATTCTTGGAATTCCCCTGTTTCAGGTTCTGACTTCAAGGCAATTCGGAGTAGGTAGATGAGGAATCTTCTCATAAAAGTCTAAATTCAACAATTTTATTCCAAAGTGTTAGAGTGATTGCGTTTACATGCTACAAATGTGTATTATATACATATAACATGTCAGACTGACCTATAATTTCCTCCAATAAAATTATGTTCAAAGTTTTGTATTTGTGTTGCATTTAATCATTGTTATTATGAACTCTCATGTATAATTACACTAGTCACCAGATTTCAACTTTCAAAATTGTACAGAAATGAAACATTGTGATTATCCATATATGTACCATGCTGAATCCGAAAATGTAATCCATTTTTCAGCAGCATTCTCAGACTTTCAGTTATTACATTACACTTATGTCAATTCTGAAAATTTTTATACTAACCAAGCAGTTTCACATTGTTAATATCTAATGCAGAATGCTACAACATTATAATTGTGTTAATACTGGAGATAAAGTATTCTTCATATTATATTACGTTAATGGTGTCTCTTGTGTTGTAATATACTGTGCATGAACCAGCAGTAATCGCTCGTCACGGATAGATCCCATCTTCCTTTATAAAGATATTCCATCTGAAAAATGTCCTGATGAAAGCATTCCCCATGTTCGTCAATCATTACACCGAAGTTTTCAGGGAAAAAAATCGACTTGTGTATGCAGGAAGTGAATTTTGAGAGACATGCTACATCCCAAATTCTGTAATTCTGAAGCAGGTTCTGAACTAGTTCTTCACTATTTTCTTCCTTCTTGTTCCCGAGGAACCAATCGATTTTAAACGATTCTCATGCTGCAAGTTCATTTAGACTTAATTCCACAAAACATTGTTCACCCAACACTTTTTAAATCTGATTTCCAATGAATATTACTTCTATTAATTTTGCATCACTCAAATCAGGCAGGAAACACTCTTCGTAGATATTTGAAACCCTCACCTGTTTTGTCTATACCAGCGTGCAGAACCCATGACCTGCGGGCCTCATGCGACCTGCCACTATGTTTGCTGCGGCTCGATAGTAAAATTTCAAACTTAAAATTCAGAAAAAATACATGAACAGATCTCTATTATTAATTACTATAAATTACAGCAATCACTAATTAGGAAGATATTTATGTAAATTCTATTTATTATTGGAGGATGTCTGCTGCCCTCCAAAAGAACATTGTTTTTTTTTTTTTAATATTGGCCTGCAGTATTCATAAGGTTGAGCACCCTTGGTCTATACTTTTCACAAAGTTCTTCATAAGCCCCAATTTAAGGTGTAAAGGAGGAAGATATATATTTTGTGGATCAACTAAAGATTTAAATTTTATGTTATACTGCCCAGGAGTGAATTCTTCTCTTCTTGGCCATTCCTTGCTAATGAGTATCACGGCTGTCTCAAAGACACAGAAAACAAGAATATTTAGTGAATCCACTCTGAATTCCAAATAGAAGATCAATAACTGTAAGATCCCAACAAATATGCCAACAATGGTTTTCACATTTAATTTCTTCAAGAATATGTATGACACATGTTTCTGTAAGTTTCCTACATTGCTACACAAATGAGCTACAGGTATAAAGGGAAGTTTATTGCCATTCTGTAACAAAACAGCCTTTAAACTAATTATTTTAGAAGCATCTATAAATAAACGGCACTCTTCAACATTATGTGTAACTGTAATACCAAATTTTAACATCAGCCCATTTACATTGCTGCATGCACAAACTCCAGAATCTGTAACTGCAAAATACGATAATAAATATTTATTTCAGGTCTAAATACTGAAACCTTAGTAGCTTTATCCTACAACTTCCATAACAAAAAAATATTCGGAGAGTTTTTACAACTACACCTTTGTTTCTTCATAATTTTACATTGCAATCCAACTGAGCAAAATACAGACTGAATGCCTTGTTTACATTACCAGTTACCCTCTTAACTTTCCAGATGTCAACATAAGGTAAGTCAAGTGAGACTCTTGCTATAATAGATGTTATACATGTATACAGGGTGGCCTACTTGACTCTTCCACCTCAGGTAGTGTGTTAAATATTTCAGATATACACAAACCGACAATTACAAGTTAAATTACATCAAAGGGGACATATGATACACGTAATATATTTTTTGTACATGAAATAATTTTCAAGATATTAGAGTCAACTTTCTTTTTTTTTAATGGGAATCAACTAAGATTTGTATTGCAAATGTTGCATTAGCTCTGTCTATAGGTAATAACAACTGGCTACTTTACTGATTGTTTGAATGTCACTGGTAAGGGTAAACATAAACAATGTCTGTTCAGTCGGTAATGTAGTAGTCAGTTGTTATTAGACAGAGCTAACGCAACATGTGCAATACAAAACATAGCTGGTTCCCTTTTAAAGAAAGGAATTTGACTCTAATATTTTGAAAATTATTGCATGTACAAAAAAATACATTACGTATATCAAATGTCCTCTTTGATGTAATTTAACTTGTAATTGTCGGTTTGTGTATATCTGAAATATTTCGCATGCTATCGGATGTGAAAGATTTAAGTGGGCCACCCTGTATATGGCTATTAATAAAATATAAATTCGTTAAAGTACTCAAAAATCTGGCGTGATGGACAAAATCTGATTACATACTCGTAATCAGCATATCAGACTTGGAAATAATCAACATTCCGTTATCTGTACAAACAACTGTGTTTACTAGTGTTATTAGTTTGTAAATATGACATGTACCAATATAATTAACAACAGGTCCTAATAGAAACAACCAAATTTCTTGGATTACAGATCGATAATATATTAAATTGGAAAAATCATATTAAGAAAATTACCCCAAAATAAATTCAGCATGTTTTGCTATTAGATCTATGCAAAAGACTGTAAATATTGTATCAATACCTTAAAAACAATATACTTTGCATACTTCAAATCAATAATGAGTTTTGAAACAATATTCTGGGGAAATTCTACAGATAGTAACAGCATGTTCCTACTAAAAAAGAGTAATTAGAATAACAGTAGATGACAAATCTAGGGAATACTGTAACACCATTACCAAAAAAACTATAAATAAGGCCCATGGATTATCTGTATATTTTTTTCATTAATAAACTTCCTCCTATGTAACTGTGAAAACTTTGTAATTCAACAGTTCATAGTACAAATATTCGTCCAAAATTACCTTCATACTACATCGATAAGTCTACCATGCTATCAAAAATGAGTGTGTTATATGGCAGTTAAGATTTTTAATAGCCTCACAATGGATATAAAAAAAAAATCAAACTCAAACCATAATATTATTTAGGACCAAATTAAAGAAGTACTCATGCCTTCTGTTCTGTAAATGAATTTAGGACATTTAACAACACTGCATAAATACTAAACTCCTTATACTGTGCTAGTATATTGTAAAATCCTTCTGTATTATATTTCAACTAGACTATGATTACGTTATTAAAACTTTGTAGCACTACAGTAAAATCCATCATAACCAGCATCTAAATAATTGGAAATACCAAAACAACGGCACTTTGGTTGGGCAAAAAAAAAAAAAAAAAAAAAAAAAAAGTTTAAATCTGCCAGACTGCCACAGTCTGAGCCGTCAGTTTTGTCACATTAGGAAGTTCGCACGAACTTTCATTTTCAATGAATATTCGAACCTAAAATTTGTGTATTATTTGTGTTGTGTGATTTGTTTTAATAAAGAAAATTCACACAGTTTTTATGTTTATTTAGTTATGTTTGGGTCGTCAGTGTTGCCACATTAGGAAGTTCGCACAAACTTTTATTTTCAGTGAATATTCGAACCTAGAATTATTGTATTATTTGTGTTGTGTGATGTGTTTTAATAAGGAAAATCCACAGTGTTTCTGTTTATTCACTTATGAGCAAGTGATAGAGAAATAAGCATCAAATGGCTGCAGTTTCAACATTTGGCACCATGAAATACGGACTTTTTATTTTGTATATACCGGTATTTATTCAATTATCTGGCAAAATTTCGTATCAGGAACTAGCATGGTCCCTTTGGTGCCGGTTAAGAGGGATTCTACTGTATTAACATTTTTTTTAACATGTTCTGTATTCTAGCTGTGAAGCGATGTATGAATATCTTGGAATGTAAATAAATTCAATACAATACAATACATAATGATCTAATCTTCTAGTAGATGCAATATGATATAATTATCATTGTGTCTCCTAAGAAATGTTGTGTTACTGTATTTCGTTTATACAAAATAAATAAATTTAAACTTCAATTGTAGTATAGTGAACCTTAATTGTTCTAAATACACATGCAAATTACCTGATTATGATTGTGGTGCCTCCTGAGAAATGTTTGTTTATGCAAAATAAATCTGAATCTGAATTGCAGCCACAGACATCTTTATTGTTTTAATCACACATGCAGAGTACCTGGTCATGATTTTTAAAGTGTATTTATTAAACTTTTCAATCATCCTAGCCCTTCAAGAGATCACTTCGAAGGATTCAAGCAGTAAAATATATTTAAAAAGTAACAATATGAATATGTTTTCATACATGAATCACTAGATCTAGCATGAACTGAAGAGCTTCCTTGAAAAACGTAAACACCAATCCCAAAACTTTCAGCAAATGAAGAAAAACTGTCACGTAAAAATTTAAGGTAAGAAGGTACTGCCTATCTCGACAATGTTAATTTCATGAAGTTTGGGAGCATGTTACTCAAAAACTGTTACAGATAAGGTTATGGGACATCCGTATTTAGCAGGACATGTCTGTATTTTAATGCTTTGTCTTGCCATCTGTATTTAATTTTAAAAATGTTATAACTGTCCGTATTTTCTTAATAAGCTTATAACATTAACTTAAAATAACTTCATTATAATCTACAATCATCCCACAAGCGATTAGCCTAATCTCCAACTTAAATAGTACACTAGCGTCCCTAGTGTGTGTGAATCATAGATGTATAGCCATACCTATTTATCCTCTTTGCGTCTTACCACAGTTTAGTATATACAGTTGCGAAGCTTGGGATGATTTTTTGCATTTCTCGTTATAGTTGCTAGCCGCTTGGAGTGCTGTACTAGGAACAATAGACTGTGTCACTGCCATTGTGATTTAATATAGGCAGACCATGTGACTCACTTACCCTGATCACGGAGGGTGGCGTTTCAAGCATATAAATTAGTTGCAATGCATAAAGAGTAACATATATTTCTTTAACATGTAGTGTAATTGCATTAATAAATTTAAAACAATGATTATGAGACACTTCAGATATAATTCACTTGCGAGTTAAGGTGTAATATTATTTTTGGTGTGAAAATTACTTTGTTCATATGTGTAATACCTGACTTTGTTTGGATTAAATATTGCGAAATTCTTGTACATTCAATTATGCACGATTCAATAATTTTCAATTGCACTGCACGGATATTTTGATATGTTGAAATTATAGGTGAAGTTTACTGTACCAATACTTCAATATTCGCATTTATACATTATAATTAAGCATAAAGTTACGTGTGATAACTTGTAAATGCAATTTGTCTCTATTTCAGTTGTATTTATTCATTTCTTACGGTACTCCAATCTGAAGTCTGATTAATGTACTATGTTAGTAGGCTAAACTAGCGCAGAGGTAGTTCCTCTGTACTCATACTCCTTGCATATACAGATCTGACAGGTTAGGTTTGGTTAGTTTTGGCTTTTATTATGCCTTGCTTATACGATCACCTGCACTTCTACAAAAAATCTCTTATAAATTCAATGATTTTCATTTCCGAAATCGCAGGAACTACCTCAGCGCTAGTTCACCGCTTTATGAGTGCTGCCTTATTGGCCTTCAGACACTTGACTATATTGAAATACGGTAACCTCACAGTGCTATTACTAGAGCAACTAGATTTACAAAGTCTCCAATGTCCTGCCATTACATATGTAGGCCTATGTTATGTCATATGGAAATTATAGGTTATTATTTATATTTGTATATTCGCAATTATACATTACAATTAAGCATAATGTCATGTATGATACGACACACATTCAATTTGTCTGTGTTTTAATACTACAATCGAGTACGTACTGAATTATTGTATTTATCTACTTCCTAAGAGAGAAGTAACACAATTGTATGTACACTAATTTCATAGGAGTGGTATGGTAAATTTTCTGTCTACAATTAAGGAAGGTAGATGTGCTAAATTAAAATCAAAATATAAATTCTTTTTTATTAAACCTCAAAATAGCTTTCATTCTAAACTTAAAATGTTGATGCGAATAGATTATGTTAACATGTAAAATTCTCTTCACATTAAAATAACACAGTTTTGTAATTATTTCTGCAACAAATTATGCAATAAGAAGTAAATGGAACTTATGGACACATTACACTAAATAAAACTTAGCAATGATATGCAATAAAGTTATAATATAATATTTCACTGAGCTCCATACACTGAAATAGAAAACCCGAACATACATTATTGTCTGCTCGGGAAAGGGTCTGTGCTGAGAAGACAGTAGCGATCCTGGTGGTCAGCAACTATCTATGTATGCATATTTATTAAGTATTGAGCTTCGCAACTGTATATACTAAACTGTGGTCTTACTATCTACATCTCCATGTCCCTTGAGTCTTACTTTCTACAACCTTCATGTCCCTTTGTGGTGGGGCTGGAAGATTAGCATATTACCGCCATATTTCTTGTTGATTTGTGAAACTGTTATAGCACATAGCAACTTGTCTGGGTCTGTAATCTTGTGTGTGCACCATAGTGAATCATTGGGAAACAAAAGTGCAAATTTACTGCAGAACTAGAAAAGGACGTACAGATGAAGAAGCAAAATGTTTGGTATGCAAGTCAGGTACATATGTTTCTGTTGCTAATCAAGGGGCACTTGATCTAGAAACTCACGTTTCTACAACGAAACATAAAAGTAATATAAGGAGTGCGTCATCTTCTTTTTCAAAGATAATCATACAATTTTTTTACAAAGTAAATTTCCATTGGCCGATAAAGTACATGCTGCAGAAGAGACTTTAGCTTATCATACTGTTGTCCATCACTGCAGTTACAGAACAATGGACTGTATTTCAAGGTTACCTTCGAAAATATTTCCAGATTCTGAAATTGAAAAGAAAATTGGTTGTGCACAAATGAAATCAGAGGCTATTATTAAGTGTGTATTAGACCACACTCCATAGAAGAATGTACGAAGGCAGTGGATAGTGTGTCTTATATAGGAGTCTCCACAGATGAAAGTAGCCATGGGAATGTGAAAATATTTCCAGTGGTTATTCAATTTTTCAACTTCAGGCAAGGAGGATTGAAAACAAAGTTGTTAGATATAAGAAGTGTTGGAAATGAGAAGTCAAAGACAATTGATACATTGATTTTAGATGTCCTTTGTGAGAAAGGTATTGCAAGTGTGTTGCATTTGGGGTGGATAATTGCAATACCAATTTTGGTGGAATAAGAAGAGGTGAAGGGAGTAATGTTTTCTCAAATTTGAATTCACTGCTAAACAAAAGTTCAATAGATTTAGGGTGTTCAGCCCATATTTTACACAATTAAATTCAGCATGGTGTGGATTTATTACTAGTTGATGTTGAGAGCCTTATCCTGAAAATCTTCAACTATTTTTCCATTTATATAGTTAGGAAATGAAACATTAAAAGAATTCTGAGAGTTTGTAGACATAAAGTACAAAGTGTTGTTAAGCCATTCGAAGACCCATTGGTTTTCTTGCTATTGACTGTATCCTTGAAATGTATGCAGCTCTAAAGTCTTATTTCCTGTCAATAGACCATCCTTCAACAAACTTAAAGAAGTTTTTCTCCCACGATTTAAGTGAAGGCTATTTGTTATTCTGTCAGTCACTTATGTCTGTATTTCATGGAAAGTTTCAATCAGTAGAGACGCAAGACATCTCAGTTATTGAAGTGAAGCAACTGCTTGAAGAGACAATTAATGTGCTAAAGAACACATTAAATCGCAAGTTTATCCCACTCAAACTAAAACAAGTTTTACAAAAGCACAAAGAAGATGGAATGGAGAGGGATAGTGAAGAGGTGTGCGAGGTATATGCTTCTTGTCTTGAATACCTCAATAAGAGGGTCGAGCCAATGGGAGAATTTGAATCATTTAAGTGAATGACATAGGATACTAAATTGACTTGGTCAACAGTTGAAGAAACAGTGCAGTATGTGAATGAAAAGGGGGTTGTCATCGATGATGTCAAATTATTTGATAAGTTTGTAAATCTTCAAAATTATATGATAAAACAGAAACAAGATAGGCCTACTGAGTTCTTTGTCTCTGTTGTTCCTATGTACAAAAAGTGGGCAGATTATTTCAATAGTATTAATAAATTATGTTGTTCAGAATTGTTAAAATTGGCCACGTTCTTTTTTGCAATTCCTTCTCACAACGCAAATGTAGAAAGGATTTTCTCATTGATTAATGCTGAATGGACAAAGGAGCACAACAGACTGGAAGTTGAGTCTACGAAATGGATTACCTGAGTAAAATTCAATCTGAAAGACTTGTCATGTGGTCAGTTTTATGATTACATTATAAAAAGGATCTCCTCAACAAGATCGGTTCATTCCAGAAATAAAATTAAGGTACTATAATATTCTTTTTTATTAATTATTTACTATGTAGGCCTAAAAATATAGTTCTGGCAAACGTCTTGAAATTTGTAAGAAATATGATTATGGTATTGCAAAATTTTAGGTGTCTTGCTTTTAAACTCAACTTGTCCTGCTTTTAGTAATGACAATCTGGTAAACCTAGTTACAGATATACAAACAAGATTTTTTTGCAAGAGGTCAAATGACTTTATTGTCAAACGCCTGGCATTAGAAAACAACAACAACAAACAAGATTTGCAGGGAATGTTTTTAAATTCTTAATCCTTAATAATACCTCCTATAAAATGAAAAATGAGATTGAGGTATTGAGATATAATTTTCTTTAAACTTCATAATTTTTTTTGGCTAAAATTTAATATCAATATTTTTTTTTAATATTTCCAAGAATGTCACAGCAAAATCATCCATTCCTATTTTAGTCTTTTGGGTCTGGTTAATGCACACAAAAATTTTCATTTATTTTGGATGAACAGTTTTTGAAAAAATGCATCATTATAATTTTCCATGTTGAATCTTTCGTACGCTACTTTTAACACTTGAATATAAATAATTGATTAAATGGCGATCTTACTCGTGTTAATTATGTAAGCATGTGTGGCTTACAGCTGTTTCGGTGCTACTTGACACCATCCTCAGAGCCTTCTGTGTCTCCACGCCATCTCAACTTTGCTGCCTATTGTGTGGGTGCGTTTGTGTGATGAAGAGTTGTGTCAAATAGTGTGTGTGTTCTGAAATTGATCTGTGTGTCTGTATATTTCATATTGTTCTAGTGAGTTGAGTTTTTGGTTTTTGGGTTGTATGTGTAGGATTTCCATGTCTGTATTTATGCTATTGTATGTGTGATTAGCATTAGTTATGTGTTCGGCATATGTAGATGTATTGTGTCCTCTGGTTATTGCTTTAATGTGTTCTTTGCATCGAGTTTGGAATGATCTACCTGTTTGTCCAATGTAGAAACTGTCGCAACTATTGCATGTGAGTTTGTATACGCCTGTGCTGTTGTATTTATTTGTTTGTGTTGTTTGTGTGTTGAGATGTCTTTGTAGTGTGTTTTGTGTTCTGTATGCTATGTTGTATTTCTGTTTTCTGAATGAGGATGCGATCTTGTGTATGTTTTTGTTTTCGTATGTTAGTGTGATATATTTCTTGTGTTCTTGTGTTGTTTTGTGTGTTTTTGTGTTTGCTGAGTTTTTGTTTTGTCTTCCCCATGATGTCTATTATGTTTGGGTTGTAACCATTTTCTTGTGCTATGTATTTGATTGTGTTTCCTTCTTCATCGTAGTGTTGTTGGCTCATGGATATGTTGAGTAATCTGTGTACCATTGTCCTGAATGCAGCATGTTTGTGTTGTGTGGGGTGATTAGATGTGTTGTGTATGTGTGTGGTGGTGGTGGTTGGTTTTCTGTATATTTTGAAGGTGTGTTTGTTGCCAACTTTTGTTATGGTGATGTCTAGGAAATTTATGGAGTTATTGTTTTCAAGTTCCAGTGTGTATTGGAGTTTTGGGTGTATGTATTGGTGTAGTTTGTGTATTTGTCGTTTGTTTCCTTTGTATAGTATGAGTACCATGTCATTTATGTATCTGTGCTAGTATATTATGTTGTCTGCATATTTGTTGTGTACATTGTTGAGTATGTATCTTTGTTCTGTGTTGTGTAAAAATATCTCTGCTAGTATGCTAGATATGGTTGATCCCATTGGCAATCCTTCTGTTTGGGTGTAGTAGGTATTTGTTGTTGTGTGTGAAATAGTTTTGCTTTGTTGATGTCTGTGTTTGGATGATTTCTTCGATGTATTCTTGTAGTGTGTTGTTGTCTATGAGCATTTGTTTTAGTATCTGTAATGTGTCTTGTATCGGTATGTTAGTGTATAAGTTAGTGATATCGAAAGATGCTAGTGTTGCACTGTGTGGAATGTGTTGTTGTTTTGTTTTGTTGACTAGGTCTATAGTGTTTTTTATTGTTGTCTGTTTTCTGAATTTTATGTTGTTTCTGATGATTTTGTCCATGTATGTGGCTAGTTTGTGTGCTGGTGCCTGTTTGTAGTTGATTAGAGGTCTGATTGGTAAGTTTTCTTTATGTATCTTGGGTAGCGCATTGAGTTTATGTGCTGCTTGTTTGATGGGTCTGAGTTGTTGTTTCATATTGTGCAGTATTACGTGTTTGCTTTTGTTGATTGTGCTTTTTATTGTGTTGTGGTATTGTGTGGTGGGATCTTTTTCAAGTTCTGTGATGTTGTTTTGTTTAAAGTATGTTTCTGTTTTGTTGTGTAGGTCATGTTTGTGTAGTATTACTGTGCAATTGCCTTTGTCTGCTTTGGTGAAAATGAGGTTATGTTGTTGTTTTGCTTTTAGTGTTTTTATTGTTACCTGTTCTCTTTTGTTTGTGTTGGGTTCGTGTATTTTGTTTATGTGTCTTATGATGTCTTGTCTGATGTATTCTTGGTGTTTTGTGTTTTGTATTGCTGTTTCCGTGTTGATGACTGTCTGTGTTTTTTGTTTTGGTCCTGTGTTGTTGTGTGGTATGTTATGTTTTAATTCTTTTTCCAATAGAATGGTTTCGTTGCGGTTGAAGATTGTGTTTGTTGTGTTGTGTATTTTTGGGTGGAATTTGTGTTTTTTTGTTTGTTGTGTTTTTAGTTTTGCTATCTTGGTATTGTGTCGTTTCTTTATTTTGTGGGTGATGTGGATATTATTTCGTTGGTGTGTGTTATGTGTATTTGTGCATAAAAAACACCTCACACATAGCTCAAAAAACTAAAACCCAAGCACAGAAATTACACATACATAACAACATCAAACACCTACATTACATGAAAAACAAACATAACACAAACACATACAAAACATATCTACATCTAGCACACATCACTCACCATACAGAACTAGAACTGTGTGTTATGATTTCTTCTAGTTCTGAGTCCATCATTAACATACTTAAAATCAACGCAATTGAAACAATTAATACAAGATTTCCCCAAAAATTCATGGATTCACACATATGCACATGGATCAAAATTAGACAATGATGAAAATGTTGTGAACTGTTCTCCTTTTACACTTCACTAGGCAATAAAGCATCTGTCTTTATGGAGAAATCCACGTTATATTTATCAGCCTAAAACAGTTGGCTATCAGAACCTTGATTGTTATTTTATCTGACTCAAAGGCGCCTATTCAAGCAATAAAAAATCTAACAAACTGTACTGCTATACCGAGACATTGCTGAATGTAAAACGATGTTAAAACAATTAATTACATCACTCCAACAAGATTATTGCCCTGCAATATCCCAGCTCATTATGGCATCCTTAGAAATGAAACAGTAAACACACTTGCTAAGAAGGGTACACTGGCTCGCAAAACTTTTGTCCCTTGAAACAATGTGGAAGTGAACTTTGTGAGATATTATTTTGGCAACATGTCTACATACCCCACACCACATCTCGTCCTGGGAAGGGATTTGAACTCTGAGTTGCAGCTAATCGCTAATAGAACCAAAGACAACCTTTTAGAGCAATAACAGTATATGTAACTGACAGAAATAAAACATTGAGTCTATTTTGCACCGAAATGTTTAAAATATGTTGTTTATTTCTCTTGAGTATTATATAATATTTCAGGAAAATTTTTCATCTCCTCAGCACGTATAAATACCATGTTGGATTATAAACATAGAATAGATACATTGTGTTTTGACAAGAATATTATGAAGTCCATGGGAAAATGTAATAGTTTCAGATTAAAAGATTTTCTCAAACACCAGTCATGGGCCTATTCAGGTATTTCGTCCTATTGGGTCCACAAGGTTCCAGCCAGAATATGTAACATCAACACTACACAGTGGACGTATTTCTGTCGCTGTTTGGGGATGGATTTCCAGGCTAAGAGAAGGAACTCTGTGTAAAATTGAAGAGAATTTGATTTCCCAGTAATATATCCACATACTGGAAAATACTTTATGCTATCTAGCATGCGCATGTTGCAATCTGATATAATTATATTTTTTCAACAGGACTGGTAGAGAAGACTGATGCTGTTGACTGAACACGAAGACCGGTAGACAGTGCGGAAGTACACAGTTTGTGCATTGTGAGCGACTGAAATGATGACGAAAGGGTGTATGTTGTATCATGTATAATTGATGGAACTTACAACTTTGTTTCAATATACTGTGTCAATAAATTAAAATATTTCTTTGTTGACGGCAAAAAAAAAAAAACAGGTGTTGAAAGCACAGACATTTGCTATTTCTATATGCTTTGCTTATTGTTTAGTTCGTTACATCCACATTTTCGTTCCATTAGTATATGAGAGTAATATGCAAATTTTTTTTTTGTGTGTGCAAAATATAAATTAAACTGCTGTATCCTACAGGATATAATTGACAATCAAGTTTTAAATTATGCACATACCCATAAAAATTTGTCTTAATAAAATTATTTACCCGATTTTTTAGAATATTAATCTATTCATTGTTAATGCCACCTTTAATCAATGTAATTTTATTAACGTATTGTTATTACCATGACAACAGCCAAAGAAAAATAAGCTATAGGCGCATTATAACGCAAAGAACCGTGGCGTAAGGAGGAGCTACAAAACACCGTGTTTATTAAATTTATCTATATCACTAGACCACTAAGTAAACTTATATCACTAGACCACTACTATATCACTAGACCACTAAGTAAACTAAGTGGTTTGGTTCAATCTTCCTGTTGTGAGGAGGGGTGGTTTGTTACCTGCGGAGAGACTACCTACTGTCTACACTACTGTCCTAGAGTGAGTACAAATACCAAATTGAAAACGAAAAAAACTGTACAGTATATCGGACTAAAGTTTTGCGAGCCAATGCACCAATCTACTACAATCTTCAAATCATTCAGTTACCTACAATAATGTAACCCAAGTCTTGAATCAGCGATCCCAGAGTAGCCAATGGATGGCTGAAATCAGCAATCTTCCAGACTGGGCATGAAAGAAAGCTGTAGCCATGTTCTGACTCTGCACAGGACATGATTGCCTGGCTAGGCACCTACATCATATCGGCATTAAGAATAGCCCCAATTGCACACTCTGTACTGTATCTTCTCCTATGGATCTAACTCACCTTCAGATATGCCCAGCTTTGACTAAGAACAATGTATGAGAAAAGTACTGGAAGCAAGACACCTGCTCTAAGACTCTTGATCTCCTTTTGTTACCTTTTATTAACTACTTGGTTTGGTATTTTCTTCTTCATTTGTAAGTGAATGACTTTGTGTCAAGTGCTTTCTGCAGTAAATAAATAGATATTTAAAAAATCATATCTCAATACCTGTTAACACTCTTCAATTTGTAGTATGTATTATTAAAAATAAAGATTGTAAAAACATTCCCTGAAAATCTTGTTCAGATATCTGTAACAGTTTTTTTTTTTCAGTAATGTGCACCCAAACTTCATGAAGTACCTTCTTACCTTAAATAAACTATTTTATTTGATCAGTCTACAGCAGAACTCTGTCGAAAGCAGTGGCATGTGCACAACAAGTAGAAAGGTCTCTGATCTGAGTTAGAATTTAGGAAGTGAAGTACAGATAGGGAAGATGGAAGAGTGGATACAAGTGATTACAGGAAAGGATAAAGTTGGTAAATTAAGGAGAGCGGAAATGAAGTTTAGTACAGGAGTGAAACAGGGTGAAGTATCAACAAAGAACCAGACTTTTTAAAATTTAAGTAGAAAGGTAGAAAGCATCAGCGAGAAGACAGAAAAGTTGATAGCAAAGAATAATAAATTGAAGAAGAAAATGAATGACTATGACTGCAATATGAGGGAAAAGAACTTAATAATTTTTGGCATTGAAGAAATAGGGTGCAAAAAAGAGATGGAAACCTTGGACATAGTAAACGTCATGTATAGAATAATCTTTAATCTGAAGTTGACAGATGAAGATGTCGACCATTCGTACAGACTCGGGAGACGGTCCAATAGACCTATCTTTTTGAGCTTTAAGAATACAAGAATAAGGAACGTTATTCTGAATAACCGAGGAAAGCTTAGTAATTCAGGAGTGAGAATAGAAGTAGATATGTCAACTGAAGTCAGAAATAGAAAAAAGTGGTTACTACCATATACGAAAGCAGCAATGTTGAAAGGACATTTTGCTAAATGTACGACAATAAGCTGAAAGTGAATAGTAAATTTTAAGATCTGGAGTCTTGCTTAAAGAACAAAGGGCACCCTGAATTTGGATTACAGGCACTGAAGAGAAGAACGAATGTGAACAGCTAACAGATTCCAAGGGAGAAAAGATCAGTTGAGAATAACCACTTAAACCAAGAGAAAAAACAGGAATGGTGGGAAAAAATCATCCCAACTGCAAGGACGGAACATCAAATAGTTGAAGGTCACCACATGGCAACAGGAGATAGTAACAAGGTTAAGGACACACATGATGATGAACGAGGAAGTATAAACATGAAGACTCGACATGGAGAAGAAAGCAACGTTAAACTAAGAGAAATTCAAGTCTGTTAAGAACGCACTTGAATGTGACAATAAGTGGCACAAGGAGAATGGGAAAATGAAAGAAGACTAGTGATGGGAAAAAACTAATCCATGAGTCGAGATGTGGAAATGGGGGAAGAAGTGATAATAATAACAGTGGGAATGAAAGAAGTAACTTAAAAGACTTTAATGCAGTGTCTCTTGAGGATATTGTTGGGGATTTTAAAGATTTTAGAAGCAAGATGGTAAAAATATCCGAGGAATTAAATTAAATGTTAAGTGAGCTGTGCGGGATAACGAAAATTAATGAAAAATATGGTGGGGGAGACGAGATTTGATAGTATAAGGAAGTTAAGCGAGTGAAGAAAGTGCTAGCTATGAAGAAGCAAGAGAAATGGTCAGTGAAAGAGATAGAGATCAGTGATGATAACGACCTGTTTTACTAAGGTAAAAAAAAAAAAAGACTAGTGAATAATATTTTTCGAGTTAATAAGTGAGCAATATTGCGAATACTGAATCGACGTTTATATTCTAAGATGGAGGAACAGTTGGAAGAAGAGCAGTTTGGCTTCAGGAAGGAAGAAGGTATGAGAGATGCAATTGGACTGCTACGGACAATTGGCAAAAGGTACCTAGAGAAGAATAAAAAAACGTATGTAGTATTTGTGGACCCAGAAAAGACTTTTGACAGAGTGGATTGGTGGGGATCCTGAAGAAAATTGGTGTGGATTGGAAAGAGAGAAGACTGTTCAGTAATTTTTATATGAAACATGGAGTGAAAGTCAGGATAGGAGAAGAAATGTCAGAAGGAAGTGAAATTGGGAGAGGAGTACGTCAAGGATGTCCTTTATCACCTACTCTGTTCAACATCTACTTGGAGGATTTAGTATAGAACTGTTTTCAGAACATGGGAGGAGTAACAGTTGCCAGAAGAATAAAGTGTATAAGATTTGCTGATGATATTGACGTTGTTAGCAGAAGAGGAAATGATACTAAAGGATATGCTACTAGAGCTAAATGACAGCTGTGAGCAGTATGGGATGAAGATAAATGCAAATAAGACGAAGAGCATGGTCATAGGAAGAAAAATACAGAAGATAAACTTGTGAATTCTAAATGAGGCAGTAGAGTAAGTGGACAGCTTCAAATACTACGGATGTACTATAAGCAGTAACATGAGCTGCTGCCAGGAAGTCAAAAGGAGGATAGCAATGACCAAGGAAGCTTTTAATAGAAAGAAGAGTATTTTCTGCGGACCTCTGGAGAAAGAACTAAGGAAGAGACTAGTGAAGTGCTTTGTATGGAGTGTGGTATTATATGGAGCAGAAACATGGACATTACGACAAAGTGAAGAGAAGCAAAGAGAAGCATTTGAAATGTGGATATGGAGAAGAATGGAGCATGTGAAGTGAACAGACAAAATAAGAAACGCAGCTGTGTTGGAAAGAGTGGGTGAAGAAAAAATGATACTGGAACTGATCAGAGGAATTGGTTGGGTCACTGGGTGAGAAGAAACTGCCTACTGAAGGATACACTGGAAGGAATGGTGAACGGGAGAAGAGTTTGGGGTAGAACAAGATATCAGATCATAGACGACATTAAGATATATGGATCATATGAGGAAACGAAAAGGAAGGCAGAAAATAGGAAAGATTGGAGAAAGCTGAGTTTGCAGTGAAAGACCTGCCCTTGGGCAGAACACTAAATGAATGAATTAGTGAACTAGTAAAAGATCAAGAAATGAGTAGACGGAAAGATTAATATCAAGGCATCAGAGTAATGAAGGTGTGAATAGTAGGAATTATTGATGGTGCACATAAGTTGTTATAGTGAATAGTGAACAGAATAATGAACTAGCTGTAGAAGTGAACTAGTATAAACAATAAGTGAACTAGTGAGTATATAATGAATAGCAAAAACAAGGTAGGATAAGTATTAAATAGACGATGAACTGAGCAGCAAGACGGGAGATAGCTAGTGGGATTAGGGTAGTTTTATTAAAGTATACTGAAATGATTGTTAATGGTGGGATTGTATTTGTGGAACTGTGTAAGAAATGCCGTGACAAAATATGTATCATATCATATTTTATTTTATTAAATTAATAAAAGGAGTAGCAGGCATATCTTAAGTCTGATTAGTGAAATATGTTAGACCTACTAGTCAGCGATATATGCAATGGGTGAGAAAAGAAACAGGCCATCCTACTCCATTATCTCCTGGCTTAGGTACCTCATGAGTGATACCTTATTGGTGTTTCAACCTGTCTTTGGACACCTGACTAAATAACAATTAGCAGGAACAAAATGAAACAGTTCTAGGAAAGCTTTAATCAAGACCTATAATATGTATATAAAACCTGTATTAAAATACTACTCAGAAGTATTCATAAAAGTATCCAAAAACAGAGAATCCCTTGAAAAAATGCAAAATCAACCCCTGCACTTAGTAACTGGTGCAATCAAAACTATTTCCGTTGAAGCATTACAAGTCATCCCTTCAATTAAACCAAGCAGAAAGTGCAACACTAGCTCGATTGACAAAAGTTCCTATTGTAACTTTGTGAACATCACAAAAATCTCCTGCTGTTGTCAGTGTTCTCCCAGTGGCATAGAACTTCAGTGCCAGTAGTAATTGGTCCACTCGAGGTAGGGCATTATTTCTGGAAAAATATACAAATAATGAGATATGGTTACGCCTTTACCATATAAATTCATATTTTGATATATTATATACTGTTATTATTTACATAAAAGTATTATTTAGAACTGATAATGACAGCTTGCCATTATTTATTATGTTAGATCACCTTAACACCGTATTAGGACAAAAGAAAACCTGCATCACGAAGCAACATTCTAATCTCACTTTTGCTGTATTACATGTTACCGTACTTCAGAATAATTATTACAGTGCCACTTATACAAAAATATTATTGCGGTACAGATAAAGTGTAGTTTATTATCAACCATGTACTCACCGATCTGTGTTATGTTTCAGTTGACATTGATTTCATCCAATACTCGAAGTGTAGTAGGTTTCATTATTCGGACATGCGTCAATAATTCTTCGGCATCCCATTCTTCAAAATTATTTGGATGTGCCCTAATTCTTTCAGCTCTTCTGACACCACGAACCATCCACTCCAGAAATTCATCATTGGAATGTCTCAAAATTAAATTCATTAATCAAATCATCAGCTGTACGATGTGAAGCTATTTTGATTTCAACACTGATTTCAACCTGGTAATACTAAACTGCCACTTTATTTTCTGGATAGCTAAACCAGAGGTTTATTCTTCAGATGTACATAAACGAAAGTCGTAGTACGCACTTATAACTCAACTTCCGGATAAATATGTTATCTGCTGGATAAGTTTAGTACAGTCATAGTACAGGCCCTTTGACTTGGATTGTGAGCTTTCTATTAATTGTATGACGCTCAGGTTTTCACAGAAATTAATCTCTACACCTGATTTATTATTTTAATTTTCTACTAGCTAGCCGCGCAATAAGTAAGTAGAATAATAACTGAATGGCTGCCTAGAATAACATTGTAAGTCAGTTTTCACAGTTTGTCAGAAAATTAAAAATATTTTTATTCCATACTAACATTGTTAAATATTACAAAATATGACAGTGTGAGGTCTGTATTAATATTTCAGTAGATATTCACAGCATTTAAACATATGTATTGCCTTCATCTTCCAAATAACACAACTTTTCGAACATTTACAGTAGAAAAACATTGTATGTCAGTCCACAAGAACAACGTTGTAAAGCAAAGAAACTTAAATACTGCCCATATTTTCCGGTAAATTTTTATGGTTGTTACATTTGAGTATATTAAATGAAGAGTCGGCTGGAACAACGTTGTAAGTTACAAAATTTTCATTTGGCGTGTTTCGTGTAATAATGTTGTATGTCATGTTACTTTGCTATACTCCTTGGCTTGCAACTATCCATCAATGCAGTACGTGAAATTTGTCCACTCAAAAGTTTGCTACCCTCATAAGAACAACATTGTACACGTACACATTTTTTCAGCTCCTGTAAATTTTACCAAATGTAACTTATAACGTTTTTCCAGCCGACGCTTATAATAATAATAATAATAATAATAATAATAATAATAATAATAATAATAATAATAATAATAATAATAATAATAATAATAATAATAATATAAATTTATATCATAAGACCTTGAAACAAATTTCACATGTTTAGGCATACAATATTAATATTACACACACAAGAATCCATTTTTTTTTTTCTTTATTCTGTTATCAGGCCATGGTAGAATTCAGACCAAGAGGAAGAAAACTTGACATTGCAATCAGAAATTTTTTTTTCTCTTTTGTGATTGGAATAGGGCCTTGATAAAGACGAGGTAAGTTATCATGTGAAATATGATTTTACTGTCCTATTCTTTGCATGCTTGCTTTTTTTAGAGAATACACTGCTGATGGTAACAATATATCATGGAATTTCCGCATTTTCAGACACATAGGATTGTCAGAACTGAACTGAAACCAGACAGCTGTTGTTATCTTGAGGTTTGGATCCTCTTTATTTTTTTGCTCTGCTAGCCCTATATCCCTAAAGTATTCTTGTTGCATATGAACAACCTCAAATGGTTTGCTTGGCCTTGCATTGGCAATAACCTCTACCCATGTGAGACGCTACAAGTATGAATGTCCGCCATTTTATTTGCGTTACAACGTTATTCAGCTCAGCAACACAATCAAAATACTACAACTCTCGAAGAAGTGTAAATATCAGCGAGATGATGGCAGCACATAATGCAAGATGTGCGATGCAACATTTTTCAGCCAAAAAATCAGAGACTTACAAACTTATTCTAAGCGGCTATTCAATTTATTCTTCTTCTAATATACATTTTACATTGTTGATCTAAATATAAATTGCTATCAAGTTGTCATATATTGCTTAAAATAAAAACAAAATTTTTATTGAAGTATGATTCTTGCTTGATAAGTTTGTGGTCTGACAAATAGATGACATTGAAAACATGTCATCAATGCGGCCATTTTGCGTTAGTTCAAGGACAAAAAAATCATAATTTTCTGTTCACTGCATTTTTGTAGTTTAATTTTGAAGTTAGTGTGGAAAAAATGGAAAATATCGAGCTTCATGGCATCATTAAATATTTCGTAAAAAAAGAAAATGAGTCAAACAGAAATTAAACCAGACATGGACTCTACACTGGGGGAATCTGCTCCAGTGTTTTTGACTGTGAAAAAATGAGTAACACTATTTAAACATGGCCAAGAGAGTGTGGAAGATGATACCCACAATGGAAATCCAGTAACAGCAACAAGTGAAGAAATCGTAGAAAAATCCACAATATGCTGTTGCATAACTGACAACTGAAAGTGAGGAAAATTAGCGAAGTTATGCATATCTCAACTGAACAGGTGCACCACATCATAGTCAATGTCCTGGAATGTCCAAGGTATCTGCAAAGTGAGTTCTGCATTTGTTAATACCAGAACAAAAGCACATCTTATGTCAAATTTTGAGGGATTGTCTGAATTGATTCGAAAAAAATAAGCCCGATTTTTTTAGGTAGTTTGTGACCACTGATGAAACCTGGATCCACTATTACATACCCAAGACAAAGCAATGGAACCACAGTGATTCTCCACCTCCAAAGAAAGGAAAAGCTGTTCAATTGACTACGTAGCAAAGGGGAGAATAGCCAGAGAATATTATTCAAATCTCCTGCAGCAACTCAAAGGGTAAATTTGCGATAAGAAACCGGGTATGACTACAAAGATAGTGTTGTTTCATAATGACAATGAACATGTGGTTATTAAACTACATAAACTACAGTCTGAATTGTTGTATTTAGTATTAGTATTTATTTATTTAACCTGGTCTCTGCCCCTCTACCAGTCTGCAACGCCTCTACCAGGGGATTACAACTATAACATGAATAATAAGTATCTCCCTCCCCTCACTACTCACCGAATCTCGCACCCTCAAACTTCTTTCCCTTCCCAAAGTTCAAAACTCACTTGGCTAAGAAATTTTCGTCAAATGAGGAGGTTATCACAATAGCAAGGTTTTTTTTTTTTTTTTTCAGACCTCGAGGAATCTGTATATAAGGAGGGTACAGCAGCATTGCAGCACCAGTGGACCAAGTGTGTGAATCTCAGAGGGGATTATGTTGAGAAATAAAGATTGTTTCAGAATAATCCTAGTTTAATTTTATGTCGGGCTATAAACTTTTCAAACAACCCTCACATAACAGTACTGTTCCGCTCGGCATTTATCGACTTATGCTTTAAATCAGTGGTCATCACCACTCACTGAAATGGGTAACAGGTAAGCAGTGGCGACTCGTACCTGAAAATAATAGCGTGCTACAAAATATTTTTAGACTCCCCTAATTTTTTAAGATGAAATCCATCCGTCAACATTTTGAATCAACTTAGAAGTGCATGTAAACACTTTGTTATTTTCAGTGTGTTCTCTCACTGCACTTTCCATGCTGCTTATCAGATTAGTAAAACCTATGAATTATCTGATGTTTCTGTCTCATCGTGACCTGCAATGCTAGTTCAAATTTACCAAAAAATTTAATACAATCAATTATTTTCGATAAAATGTATCGATTCTTTTTTACTTTCTCATTATGTTTCTGGACTGATTCTTGATAAGCTATACTAGTTGCGTTGCAGTATTTATGGTGCCAAGTGTACAAACATCCAATGAGTTTGTAATATGTTTCTTGTTGTGTGAATGTTTCTTTATTTATTCATTCCGATAACCAAGATCTTTGACAGCTGTCGTAGACCGCTATTGAATAGGAGGCAAGGGAAGCAGAACAGAGTGTTTCGTATTTCGCATCCACATATCCAGGCATTGTTGTCATAAACTGTTCTGTCAAATTTCATAGTGTACAATAGTTTTTACCACCCTTTACTTTCTCCACAATATTGAGCTTTCATGTTGGCTGCCCTAGATTTTTAATTCTAATTTAAACTTCTAATGGCTGCTTAGAGAAAGCAGTTTTGAGTAATGGATCAATGGAGTTCATCGTGATATAGATACTGTTTTTAATTTATTTATAATCCCAATATTAAAACCTACCTCTGGATTAACACACACATTAAACTTATATGTCACACTATTTGAATTACACTAGGCACAAAATATAGACACACAGCAGAATGTACATTTAAAATGACCACAGTACAAGATGATGTATCCCATACACCTGCACACAGCCATACACTATTTTGAAAGTGGAAAATAACCCTTATTTTAATGGACTTCCACAGAAAGGCATGCCAACATATACCTGTAACTCGTAGATAATAAACTTAAAACTATCTGCTGAGATTGTATAAAAGTAACTCTGTTTACAGAAATGTTAAAAATATACTTCAATATGACTACATTTATGAAAAACACAAAGAGCAAAAATAGGCTCCATAAAAACATTTCTTTATTTCAAAGTTACATCTTTAGTTATGTCTAGGCAGCTGCTATGAACCAAAAAATATAAATGGGAAGAAAGAAAGTTTCACCAAAATAACGTGAAGAAGAGTGTACTGGGCTGCACAATAATGAGCACGGTCTTGTGTGGAGAGGCAAGGTGAAGTGCTGTTCTGTGCATGAGCAGACACTGCTAGCCATGCTGAATTGGGAATTAGTACATTGGAAACGTTTGAGAGTAAGGATAGATTCTATTGAGTCTATAGTAGGTACCAAGTTATCGAAAATGGTAAACTATTATAAGTAGAATTTGCATTATATAGTTTTCTAAACAATATCATTCGACGATAATTTTATGGCATGCTACAGCACGTTAGCATGTAGGGAGCAGCTGCCACTGCAGGTAAGAAGTGTATCACAATATGCACCATCGTGCAGAAGGAAGAGGGAGGAAGCATAACCTGCCAGCAGCCACAGATGCATGTCAGTGCAATATCTTTCTTATCCATGGGTAAGAGATGTTAGCTCGAGGGTGCACTGTACTGATGACCACTGCTTTAAATGATCGACAGGAAATATAAAGTTTTGCAAAAGATCACAATTTTCATTGCCTTGTAACTGCAGCAATAATAAATATTTTGCTAAAACTGATATTACTTACAGCCATTCCATAAAAATGTAAACCATAGTGAAAACGAATACAACAATTAATAAAAAAAATAGATCTGAAACTAATTTAAAATAATTTCAGTGTTTTAGTTTATAATTTTTACTGAATAAATTAAAAATTCTGACTTGTACTTAATGTAAATATACTCGTACCCTGTGAATGCAGCTCAAATGTTTGGCTAATTTGGCAACCCTGCTACATTACACAAAATCAGCTGATGAAAGTCACATATGTTCCTATAGAAAGAGAGGTAATCACTTATCTGTGCAAGTGATTTTATTCTGGTGAGTCTTAAAAGATTATTATTAAAATTTTAGAAGATTTATTGTTTGTGCATCCCACCCATTACAAAAAAAAAAAATGAAAGTTTTAATATTTACAAAATGAGTGAGCACAAAATAAAGTAATTTTCTATAAGTTAGGTTATGCTGTTGGGTGATAGGTTTACATTAAGAAAACTATTATGTAATATCTTTTATAGACTTTTAAAGCATAACAGATGGGACATCATACTTTATAATGGATGGAACACATACACAATTTTCATTATATAATGTGTACTAAGACATACAATGGTTTCCAGACAGACATATGACGTAGTCTCAACAATTCCCTAACAGAATGGCTAAATCTAGGGCCAAGAAACGACAAAATGAAGAAGATATTTGCAAAAAGAGCGAGAATGGGATACTAAGAGCGAGAACAGGATACTAAGAGGAGAAAGTCCACCATTGTGGCTGAGGGGTTAGAAAGCCTAACTCTGAACCCAGCGGTCCCAGGTTCGATTCCCAGTCAGGATGAGTTGCCTGGGTAAGGTTTTTTCGGGGTTTTTCCCTCACTCCTATGGATGAATATCAGGTAACTTTATCAGGCAATTGGAACGTCACTCATCTTCACCACTTCCTTTCCTCCCCCATCATCCTTTCCTCATCACCCCATTTCTGGTTTTTCAGATCACACTACAGGCAGCCTCCCAGAACTACTGGCTCTCTCGATCAGCCTCCATGGAATGTAGCTAAGCGACATTGGATGGCTTCTGCAACGAGCACCCAAGGCGGACCTACTTGGGGGAGGAGTTTCGCCTCGGACCGACAGGGGGGCCTTGGGGGAAGTTGCCGAAGCAGGAATGGTATATGGATTTCTGTTGGCTGTAGGGACCAGTCGTTAGGGAGTCATGTGGTTGGGTTGGTGCGCATAGGGGATCTATGGCACGCAACTCATTCCATATCGAAGGTTAGTGCAATAGATCTCAACAGGTCGCAGTGCTGGGCCATCCGTGCCCCCTCACTTAAATTCCATTCCATTCCAAGAGGAGAAAAGTTGTCAACAAATTGTAGAGTATTGATGAAGACTTCAAGAAAAAGCAGAAGAAAAAAGAGAGGGTAAGGAAGAAAAACCAGATAGAGAAAAAGTTAAATTCAGTCCAACTTTAAAATAACACATCTTCTGCCATTTTACCAATAGGTACTTATCCATGCCATCAGGCTTTTGGGAAAACATTTAATTAGAGTAACGAAGGCATTACCAGGAAAAACGTCAGCAGCTGTGAAGGAACTAGTAGTCAAAACAATGAAATATGAGCTACAGTGAAGTCTATACTGATTCATCAAAAGATAATAGTCACCAAGCCAGCTCACCTAAGCATAGCATCGCAACTGAACCAACACCTAAACAAATTCAAGCTGGTTGTTATGTAATCCTGGTAATCTAATAACTCTATAGGTATCCTTCCCTCCGAAAAATTTGTGGGTATATATGAAGAAGTGAGTCATGAAGATTGTGAAGTGAAGATTATTTTCCTGAAAAAATATGGTAAAGACTCCAGACTATTTCTCATAGGTGATAGTGATACTGCATAGTTTGCATTTAAACAGATTATCAGATACTCTCAAATCTGGAGACAAAGAGTGTTGGGAACAGAGTTTTGTATTCTTTTCCAGAAATAAATACGTAAGATTGATTGAATTCTAATGGACAGAGATGTATCAATTTGCATGAAGAAAAATTTACTAAACCCAGTTTTTTTGTCTTAAAAAGTTTTTGGGGTGTGCTAAAGTTTTATCTGTATATATTATATTTTAGGTTACATTTATTAGCAAAATAAATACTTCTACATTTACAATTAATAAAACCTATATTTGATTTATTTTACTCTTTATTTATTATTTAAATTTCCGTTAAAAAGTCAGTAAATGTCTTGGTAATTGTATTTGTCCCACCTATTATATTTAGTATTTACCTTGTCCCACACATTACAACAATTATTTTTCCAAATTAAAATACAGAAATTAACAGAAAATTTACATTTATGTTAAATGTGTTACTGCTGAGGCTGCATTTTTGCATACAAAGGAAAATTATTTGAAAAATTTTAGAAAAAGCAAAATAATTTAATTTTTAACAGAATAACAACATTTTCAAGAGTTCAACGTCCCATCCAATACATATGGAATGGCTGATACAGGGATACGCGTAACACAAATGTTGACATGGAACCATCAAAAACTCAATTTTGAAAATTTGAGCATTTAACAACTTTCGAAAAAATCCTCAATTATAAATTTTCATACATAAAATCACGACTGTGACATGGACAAATAAAAAATGAAACATGTTTACATCTATTGAATCTTGTTCTCCTAATCTGTCATGCCTTTTACTTCGAGATGAAGTCATGCAATTTAATTCTTAATGAGGGTGATAATAGTGATTTTATAATAATGATGTTGATGATGACTACAAAAACAAGGATGTTAAAACCTTTAAATCCGAATTCTATTAATGTTAAAGAATCAATTTAATGTTATATTATCAACTGTTAAGGTATAGTAGTTACCTGGCACTGGAAAACTTTCTGTACGACTGAATGCAGACATAGCATCCTCCACATGAACAACTGAATGAGGATTCCCACTTAGAGTACCACTATTGGAAACAGAATTACTTGGTCCATGCATTGCATTAGACATCACATTTCGTTTCGGTGTGCTTTGTCTCTGATTTGAAACATCAGAATGAGAAGATGTTACTGATGGTGGTGGTGTGGCCAATTCAACATGATTGGAAATTACAGGGGGAATATCTTCTGTAACCAGCTTTCTATTTTCTCCAGCTGGCTTCTGCTCGTGATCTTCACTCAACTGTAAAATATAAAAGAGTGCTTCACTCATAAAAGAGAAAATTCAAGCATCTTAAGAACCTAACTGAAACACTTCAAAAATGATAATTGTTACTTATTTCACAGTTATCTCTTGAACTATTTTCGAAATAATTGCTTTAATAGAACCTATGTACTCACTAATAACTTCGTTAAATAAGCGTATTATTGGTTCACAACTCATGGTACACCTTTACTCCAGATTTAGTCCTTACGGTTTTTTTAAATAAACATTCCAATTTCCTTTATGTTTTCTTATTCTTAAGCAAAACTTAATGTACATGTACAGCATAAAATGAAAAAAAAAGGCTGAGACAACTATCATATTTCTTCATTATTTTATTGATTATATTAATTTTTTTTCGAATTCGAGCATCAATTCAAGATAGAATCTGTTATTTTTGCTTGTAAATTGCTATTTGTTTCCTGAAAAAAAAAATAAAAAAAATAAAATAATAATAATAATAATAATAATAATAATAATAATAATAATAATATAAAGTGCCTAAGCTTTACTAATGATATGGTGTTGTTAGCAGAAGAGGAAATAATACTGAAGGATATGCTACTGGAGCTAAATGAGAGCTGTGAGCAGTATGGGATGAAGGTAAATGAAAATAAGACGAAGACCATGGTCATAGGAAGAAAAATACGGAAGATAAAATTGCGAATTATAAATGAGGCAGTAGAGCAAGTGGACAGCTTCAAATACTTGGGATGTACTATAAGCAGTAACATGACCTGCTGCCAGGAAGTCAAAAGGATGACAGCAATGGCCAAGGAAGCTTTTAATAGAAGAAGGAGCATATTCTGCGGATCTCTGGAAAAAGAAGCAAGCAAGAGACTAGTGAAGTGCTTTGAATGGAGTGTGGCATTATATGGGGCAGAAACATTGACATTACGACGAAGTGAAGAGAAGTGAAATGTGGATATGGAGAAGAATGGAATGTGTAAAGTGAACAGACAGAATAAGAAATGAAGCTGTGTTGGAAGATTGGGTGAAGAAAGAATGATGCTAAGGTGATAATGAAGAGGAAAAGAAATTGGTTGGTTCACTGGCTGAGAAGAAACTGCCTACTGAAGAGATGCACTGGAAGGAATGGTGAACGGGAGAAGAGTTCAGGGTAGAATGTTAAATGTTTTATTTAATGACGCTCGCAATTGGCGAGGTTATATCAGCGTCGCTAGTGTGCCGAAATTTTGTCCCGCATGAGTACTTTTACATGCAGTAAATCTACTGACATAAGCCTGTCGCATTTAAGCACACTCAAATGTTATTGACCTGGTCCAGAATCGAACCTGCAACATCAGGCATAGAAGGCCAGCATTATACCACCTACGCCAACCAGGCCGTAGTTTGGGGTAGAAGAAGATATCAGATCATAGAAGACATAAAGATACATGGATCATATGAAGAAACAAAGAGGAAGGCAGAAAATAGGAGACTGGAGAAAACTGGATTTGCAGTGAAACAGCTGCCCTTGGGCAGAACACTAAATGAATGAATGAATGAATTAATTAATTAGTTAATAATAATAATAAAAATAAAAATAATAATAAAAATAATAATAATAATAATAATAATAATAATAATAATAATAATAATAATAATAATAATAATAATAGGAGTTGGGTAGTATCAGGCATTGGGTAATATCGGACAGTGATGTAGTGATGTTTCTTTCATCTACCACCAGATGATAGTATCTGAGTGACTGGTTACGTTTCTGTATGCGACATCTGAACACTAGTTTCAGTTGGAATCATTTGCTCGACGAGTACACTTTGCAGATGCCATTTTGTGTTTATGTAGTTTAGTTTCTGTGCATCGACTTAAGTTTAGTGGTCTATCTTTCTCGCAATGTAAGTATTGACATAATATCCTAAATACAGTAAAAAGTTACTCTTAAATAATAGATTGGTGTATCAGTTACAATGAAAATTATTACATAGTTTAACTTTGGGTGCCAATATGATGGTGTAATTCGGGTAGTATCAGACAGAACGTTATCGTCTAGTATCGGACAATTTTTAAAACACATACTGAGTCTCCCTCTTCATACAACTCAGAAGCTTCAACCACTAGACAGAACAGTTACGAAGCCCTTCAAGGACGCCTATAAGGAACCTTGCTCTGGATATATGGCCAGAAATCCTTTCTTCAGAATTATTGACTATGAAGTCGCAGAACTGGTCAACTTTGCATTTTCACAAGTATGCTGCATGGACTTAGCAAAGAAAGAGTTTGAGTGTACTGGCATTCATCCATTCAACCGGAACATTTTCACTGACTTTAGACTACTTGCCATCTGAAGTATCCCTGATAAGTTTTTGAAGAGTCTAGGAATGGTGGATCTAAAGGTCCTGAGACAACTGTAGAGGACCTACCTCAGCCTCCAGAAGTATAAGAAGCTTCAGCAACTAAGTCAGTAGCTACATTGTGTACTACCAAGCCGTCCACTTCTTCCCGGCTGTTCCCAATCTCAAGCTCAAAACAATCATCTTTTGAATCCATAACACCTGCTTCATCCTTGAAACCACCCAATCAGCATCTTGATCCAGCATCAACTTCAACGTCAAAATCCCACTCAAACACACTACCTCTGATTCCCTATTTTAGTCGTATCATTAAATTGATTTCACCAATTACAGAAATTGCTCAACGAAGGCTTAATGTGAGAAGGAGACGAGTTGCTAGAAGTGGCATACTCTCATCAAGTCCTTACAAAACTCAGTTGGAAGAGAAGCAGGCTTTGAAGAATGGGAAAGAGAAGAAAAGGTTAACACATTGAATGCCACTTGACGCGTATAGACGTCACACAGTCCTCGCGCCATATGCCAATGACGTGTATGCACGTCATAGTTGTTTTCTTGCTTTCCCGCGCATTATTCCTCCAGTATTTTGGTTATCCTGTATTGTTATGTAGTATTACTTACTGGAAGGGTGCTGCTACTTATTATCATTCTTGGTTATTACCTTCCGCTCATTTAAGTAGAGGAATCATGGATGATAAATTAGATGATAATTCTTAGACACCTCCAGGTCCTTCAAATGCAAAAAATCTTACAAGGGCGTCAGTTGAAACTTGCGAGGATGACGAAATTGCATGTCTATTGAATACTTCAATGCCTGATCCGGACAGTGACAGTGATTTCAATCCAAATGAAAGCCAAAGTGAAAATGAAAGTGAAATTGAAAGTGAGTGATAGTGATAGTGAAACTTATTTTGAAAGTTCTAATAATTCAAGTACTACTCCAGTTGCCACTCCAGTTCAAAATCTGGATATTTCGAACTCTTTTTGGTCAGATGGACCGCCTAATTTGAAAAATATAAACTTTAGTGGTGTTCCTGGGCTAAAAGTCGAACTTGCTGATGATGACCCAGTGAATTTTTTGGAATTTATTTGCTTGTGACGAGTTCTATGAGTTGCTAGTAACAGAAACCAATAATTATGCAGAAGAATTTTTTCTTTCTAGGTGTACTGAGCAATCTAGAATGACTTCATGGGTGTATGTCAAAGTAGAAGAGATGAAGGTTTTTCTAGGTCTTTTGTTTCACATGAGTATGATCCAGATGCCATGTATCCAGGACTATTGGTAGAAAGATCCCTTGTTCAAAATGGACTGCTTTTCGTCTAAGATGAGTAGGAATCATTTCCTTCTAATATTACGGTGCCTCCATTTTGCATAAAATCCTAAACCTGGTGAACCTAATCCACATGGGCGACTAGTGAAGATAAAATCTATGCTGGATCTCTTCAACAATACAATTGATAATGTGTATTATCCAGGAAGGAATCTCTTACTAGATGAATCTATGGTACTATGGAGAGGTTGTCTAATTTTTAGACAGTACATAAAGGGGAAAATACACAAATACGGAATAAAATTGTACATGCTACAGAAGACAATGGTATGGTATTACGAATTTTAGTATACACAGGACAAATCGATTATTTGGGTGGCAAAGCGACATACCTCGAATGCTGTACTAAAACCTATGGACAGCAAGCTGAATGTGGGTCATGCTCTATACATGAACAATTTTTACAATGGTTATGACCTACCTTTATAGCTTCTCCAAGCTGACACATACTGTACAAGAACATTACGCTCCAATTGCAACCCAAATGAAGTGACGAAATCTAAGTTACAGAAGGGAGAATGTAGGTGTCAGTGTGCTAATGGTGTAGCTGTAACGAAGTGGAAAGACAAGAGGGACGTCTTATTTATCTCGACTGAATTTGAAGACAGTATTGTTGAAACAGTGAATAAAAGAGGGCAAAAAGTTCAAAAGCCACATGCAATTATTGAAAAGTGTAATAACCACATATGAGGCATTGATCGGCACGATCAAATGCTTTTGTATTACGTATGTGAAAGAAAAACAGTTTGGTGGTATAAAAAAATTGGCATCCACCTCTTCCAAATGATGTTACTGAACGCACATAATTGCATTTTCGGTACACTACAAGGAGTAGAATTTCGTTATATGATTTCAGACTTTCAGTAACATGATATTTGCTCTCGTATGCACCATTCAGCAGTCCAACAATCAAACGGGTATCACGAACTGTGAAACACCTGCCTGCAAAACAACGCCCTAATGAGAAAGACAAAATAATGAGGAAATGCTGCAAAGTGTGTGGCAGAAGAAAAGAATCAACATTCTACTGTCGTGATTGCCCTGGCCAACCTAGATTGTGTGTCTATTCCTGCTTCGGAATCTATCACAAATGAAGTAAGGTAGGCCTAATTTGTTTTCCCTTACAATATTTCAATATACAGTCACGTAACAAACAAAAATATGTGTGACGTGTAAATGCATCAAATGGCACTGGTAATGGAATTGTTAACAAGGTGCCTGTGACCTGTAAACGCTAAAAATTCATATTCATAGACACTATTACATAATAAATAAACACAAAAAACTAATTGGCTCCTGGGGATAGATTTTGAAACAATACAGTCAGCAGTGAACGTGTTAATGCAAGATAGGACAAATGAAAGAGCTAACAAAGCGAAACACGAACTAAAACCAAGGACGGAAAAAATGTTGAAGAGGAAACAGAAAGTATCATTTGCGGTGAAACCTTCCAGGAAAGCTGGATCAAGTGTGACTTCTGCCAGGGTTTGGCACATGAAAACTGTGCTAACACTTAATGAACTAGAAAATTTTACCAATGTGATTGGTGTGAAATAAAAGAAAAAACACAGTACTGAATTTGTTTGACTGTTCTAATCACAGACAATAAAAAATAACAATGTTTAGGGTGTGTCCAGTACTAGCTAACACTCTTCTCGATTTCACTATTTTAGAACATCTGAATTTAAATTTCAAATGTAAAGTTACCATTGCATAGTTTTGATATTCACATTTAGTGAAATAAGTATGTTATAAGTTTTTTCCGGGGGTTTCCCTCAGCCCAATATGAGCAAATGCTGGGTAACTTTCGGTGCTGGACCCCGGACTCATTTCACTGGCATTATCACCTTCATCTCATTCAAACGCTAAACAACCTAAGATGTTGATAAAACATCGTAAAATAACCTACTAAAAAAATATTTTCTTATGGTAACTTCTACTAATTATTCAATTCAAAATTAATTGTAGAACCTAAATCCAATCAATCCTTAACTGTCCGATACTACCCAACTCTCCCCTAACAACAACAACAATAATAATAATAATAATAATAATAATAATAATAATAATAATAATAATAATAATAATAATAAAATAATAATAATAATAATAATAATAATAGTAGTAGTAGTAGTAGTAGTAGTAGTAGTAGTAGTAGTAGTAGTAGTAGTAGTAGTAGTAATAATAATAATAATAATAATAATAATAATAATAATAATAATAATAATACATGTACTTCCGATATTATTATTATTATTATTATTATTATTATTATTATTATTATTATTATTATTATTATTATTATTATAAGAAAGGAATTTAATTTCTTTCATCCAAGACTTCTTATAATTTGTCACAAGTCTGTCATGGTTTCATTTAATTTGTCACAAAAGCAATTCACAAATGAACAAAATCAATTTCATAATTCAGGAGAAATACCTGTATACAGACAAAGAGATAACATGCTGAATATCACTTTTTCGATGGAATGCAGAAAACATATATTTCCGTGAAAATAAGTAAACTATTTTTTTGCAGCATCACAATACTTTCTCTCTACACTTTTTAGTTATAACAAGAAGAAAAAGAGAAAATGTATCATACTATAACCTATTTCATACAAAAGTGAAAAGTAAATACATCATACTAATAAGAGAGACTCACAAATACAAAATAACTTCTCTACACTTCGTAGTTACAATGAGAAGAAAAAGAGAAAATATATCATTACATACAGTAGCGTGCAAATTAATCCGAACAACATAATTAGTTATGTAAAAACACTCAAACGGGATAAAAAAAGGATCTAAGACATACCTCAGTAATCTATGTGGCCTCCCTTGTTCCTAATAACAGCTCTGAGACAATTTGGCATGGATTCCACTAATTTCCCACAAATATTCTTCATTTCTTCATCGTGAAACCATACACCAATGAGGGCAGAAATCATCTTCTCCTTTGTAGAACAATCCATTTTTTTGCATTCTTCTTTTGCAAATTGACCACAAGTTCTCAATGGGGTTGATGTCGGGTGAGTTGCCTGGCCAGGGGAGTACCTGAATATTCTTCTTGTTGAAGAATTCTGTAGTTTTTCGAGACGTATGACATGGTGCCAGGTCTTGTTGGAACACACCTCTACCATCTGGAAATGATTTTTGCAGCTGGGGTACGATTCTGGTTTCCAATAAGTGAATATATTTGTCAGAATTCATCATTCCCTTGATAGGTATTAATGCTCCAGGCCCTTCATGTGTAAAACAACCACAAAACATTACTTTAGGGGGGTATTTGGGTGCTTGTTGGAGATGAGCTGCTGTTACTTTTCCGGATCCTTTCCGTACGTAAGAAACGCGGTGGCCGTGGACCTCAAAATGAGACTCATTGGAAAAAAGTACATTCTTCCAGTCATTCACTGTCCAGTGTTGATGTAATTTTGCCCACATTAAGCGTTTTTTTTTTGCACATAACAGGGGTTAGCAGTTGCTTCTTAATAGGCTTACGAGCCTTCATCCAGTTTCCAAAAGCCTAAGCCGCACTGTTGTGACGTGAATATTCGCCCCAGTGGTAGCCATTAACTCGCGGGTTAAGTCGACAGCAGTTAGTCTAGGATTTAATTTACTTTTCCTGACAATTAAACGATCATCTGCAGGTGAAGTCTTCCTTTTCCGGCCACAGTTTCCTTTTTTCTGGGGTGTGATGGATCCAGTCTCCCTGTATCATTTTATGATCGAATTAACAGTAGCCAAACCGATGTGACATTCTGCAGCAATTTGCCTCTGTGTCATAAAAGAATGCTCTGCTAATGTGATAATTTTAGACCGTTTTTGTGGAGTTGTATCCATTTGTGAAGACGACAGAATGTACACAGGATTGCAGTATTAAGTCTTCAACACAACTGAAATGCTTATAAGTACAAAACGACAGGCAAAATGTCACATATTATAAAAAAAATAATAATGACAGACCTTCAACAATGGAATTACACGTACTACAGATGTCAAAGTGGTATGAGCAGCTGTGAGGCCAAAAATGACAGAAAATGTAAAAATATGTCGTCTTCGGATTAATTTGCACACTACTGTATTTGGTGCAAAAGTGAAAGGTAAATACATCATACTAACTTTCACTTCATGCTTGATCCAAAGAATGAAGAAAGATCTCAACCGCTGATTGCTTCATGCTTCAAGGTTGTGCAGACCTGTATGTTACCAATCACTGCATAGCTCAGTACAGTCAGAGATGTTAGTGACAGAAGACGTGTGTGCTTGTGTATTTCTTTTAAATAAATTTTGAGTGTGTGTGCTTAGTTGTTTAGATGATTGAAATTCCAGCTGAAAAGTTTACTCTACAACAGCGAATATTTATGTACGAAACTTATGCCAAACTGATTTATGCTGACAAGTGCGTAGGCAATTTGTAGAGAAATTCCCTGATATTCAACCTCCAAATAGAGGTGCATTTCGAAACCTTGTCATTAGATTAAGACAAACGGGACTGCTGAACTCTAAAATTCAGAGGCCAAAATGAAGGGTTCTAACACAAGCAAAACTTGATATTGTTGCATCTCTTGAACCTTCTCCTAATAAATCTTTACATTGTGTTGCACAAGCAGTAGGCATATCAAAAACTTATGCCCATACGCCTACTGAACTTTTAAAATTGAAACGTTGCATAGTTACTGAAGTCCAACAATTATAGCTGCATAACAACGAAAGTCGAGTGAATTTCTGTAATTGGGTTTTACAAAACGTTGTTGATAGTATTCTTGATTCACATTTAATAATTTTCTCTAATGAGGCATGGTTTCATTTACGTGGTTATTTATGTTCACAGAACAATAGATTCTGGTGCACAGAAATTCGCGATTAATTCAGGAAGTTCCCCCTGTATGATAAAAAGTTTGATGTGTGTGGTGTGTCGTAACAACAAATCGAGTAACAGGACCGATCTTTTTTGAAGATATTGTAAATTCAAAGAAGTGTCACATGCAAATACTCGCACAGTTTTTTTTTTTACAATTTTATCTGATAATGAGAGACAACATGCATATTTTCAACAAGATTCTGTCTCAGCCCATATTGCAGGTGCTTCTTTGAAGGCTATAAGGGAGGTTTTTGATGACAATTATTTCTACAGAGTTATGGCCCATACATTCCCCAGATCTTATCATGTGTGAATTATTATTTGTAGGGAATCCTAAAAAATAGAGTCTATAGAAATAATCCACATACCATCAATGAACTGAAAGACAATATAAGAACAGAAATTAGAAGGATAACGAAAGAAGAACTTTTATGTGTGAATTCAAATTTCATCAAAAGATGTCGGGAATGTCTGAATGCTAATGGACACCACTTTCAGCAACTACTGTAACACAGGCTAGTGAATTAAATTGGTGATTTTGTGCATGCCATTAATAATAAATTATATGAGTGCCAGAGATTACAGATCTAAAATGCCACATTTTATCTCACGCTCTACAGGCTTGCTCCTGTCCGCTTTTTTTGGATCAAGCATGACGCGAATGTACTGTACAATACAACTGTTGTAAATTTAAAGTATCAACATTATTACTCACCAATGGAAGACCCAGTCCAGCCCGTGCCCAGTTAACTCCTGCCAACTTCTCACGTAATACATCAGCCACAGGAGACACTAGATTATTGGCTGGAAACAAGCCCACCTTGCATGATGGACATGTGTAACCGGCTGGGGCCGTTGTGGGAGGAAGTTGACGAGAAAACTGGTCCAGACATGCCCAGTGATAAACATCTATTCAGAAAAATATACTTAAATTGTAAAAAACAAATATATACCAGGTGTTTCAGACCACCCCTATCAGACTTTTTTTCTCATAAACTATATGATACTAGTTGTTCATAAAAAAATTTTGACAACCAAGGTCTATGTAAAGAATGGATTGATGATAGTACCATTTCCCATAACAAATCAGAAGTAACTGTGATCAACTTCGAAATTTCAAATGAGAACATACGTCATTGAAAATACCATTGAAAACTACTTTAAAAAAAAAAACTTTTACTGAAACTTTTTTTCTAACTTTTACTGTGCACTCATAAAGCAACAAAAATGGTATATTCTGAGAAAAGCTGTACGTTGTTAATGTACTGTACGTACAATCTTCATAGTAACTGTTCAAAATATCCGCCACCCTGTGCTAAACAACATTCTGATCTCCTACTAACATCCATGATTGCACGGAGCACTTGAGTACACCTGAGAGACTCACAGGCTTCTCTAATTCTTTGTTTCATGTCTTCTCTAGTTGTTGGACGCATCTGGTAGACCAAGACTTTAATTCTCCCCCACAAGAAAAAGTCATTTGGAGTGAAGATAGGAGATCGGGTCAGCCAAGCTACTAGTCCTCCTTGTTTAAACCACCGTAGGGGAAATAACTCGTTAATAATTCGTCGAGCTGTATGTAAAAAGTGAGCCATACAGCCATTCTGCTGAAGCCACATCATTAACTGAAGCGCAAGGGTAACATCATGAAGCAACTGATGCAAAATGTTTGGGAGGAAGTGTGCGTACACTCTACAATTCAAGTTCTCCTCAAAAAATATGGTCCTACGGCTCAGTGTCCAAGGCGGCCACACCATGTGTTGAAGCTCCACATGTGCTGGTAATCCACTTCATGTAGCTAGTGTGGATTAGCTGGAGACCAATAATGGGCATTGTAGAGATTCACCTGACCATAACTCTTGAAAGTTTCCTCATCAACCCATAGAATTCTGTGCTCGAAATCACGGTCCGTTTATAAACCAGTTTCAGAAATCAACACGATTCTGGAAGTCAAGTCCCTCAAGTTCCTGATGGAGATAAATATGGTATGGATGAAATTTGTTCTTTGAGAATTCTAAACACTGTACTATGGTGCAATCCTGAGTCACGAGCAATCCTTCCTGTGGAGTCATGAGGATTATCACCACAGCAAGGGCATCAGCAGCTTCTTTCTCATTCCTCACAGGTCATCTGATACGTTCACTCTTGTTGTGTTTTTCTTTTGCACCATGGCATTTGTATGCACATGCTTTGCAAGATGCTGGAAAACATTGTAGGAATGATACATATGCAATGGATATCTCTCTGCGTAAACATGTGCTGCTTCTCTGCAATTTCGATGGCATTTTCCGAATAGCATATGTCATATGAACGACGTCATATGAACAAATAAACAAAATTTACTGTTGCTATGCAAAATAAAAGCCATGTATTGTGGGTCCCTATCACCATGGCATGGCGCGTCCTCAGGTTGTGGATAGAGGAGATGGCCTCCAGATATGGAGGGTAGCTGTGAATATATTGAATAAGCAGTCTCAGACAGCCGATGAGAGGTGGTCCTCCAGCTTGGGAATTGGGGAAAGGGCTAACAACCAATCACTGTAAAAAAACAGCTTGTTGCGAAATCTCAAAATAAGCCTCAGAATGAGGCTGATTCTCTGGCACGACCACAGCAAACTTGGAATGTTATAAGTCTATATAGGAGTAACATCAGTAGCAAAAGAACTAGCTAGATGTAGAATAGACTTTGTGGGAGTACAGGAGGTTAGGTTAGATGGGAACGGCATGACACAATTAGGAACAGGATTCTTTATCCATAAAAGAATAAAATCAGCAGTAAATAAGATCGAAGATCGAATTTATCAGTGATAGGTTATAGTATTTAGTACTTAAGAGTAGATGGTGCAATATTGTAGTTATAAATGCTCACGCCCCTACAGAAGAGAAAGACGACAATATAAAGGATAGCTTCTATGAGGAATTGGAACAGACTTTTGATCAGTTACCTAGATATCACATGAAAATTTTATTGGAACATTTCAATGCTAAAGTAGGACGGGACGATATTTTTAAACCAACTACTGGAATTGTTATTGTTGTTGTTTAGTCAACTGTCCGAAGACAAGTCAATCGCACAAGTGATACCAACAAGGCCCACTTTTGAGGCAACTAGACTAGGAGATAATGGGATAAGGTGGACAGTTCCTTTCCCCCTCCACTGTATAAATCGCCGACAGCTACATATTACACTAATCAGACTTCAGGTGCATACGAACAATTGTTCTTCCTCTGATACATATTGTCAAGTGAGATTTTTTTTTCAATTAACAATTCCTAAATACTCATTCCTATATGATCGATTTTTTACTGTACATAATGTTCCTTGAATTTCATGCTCTACCTGTCTACCTAAACATGATGCTTTTCGAATGCAGGGGACTTGCTCTGCATGTTATATCTAAGTAGGTAAACATTGACTGTCTTCTATATCGATGGAACAGTGCACTATGTCTCCAAGTTAAATCTGCGTCCGGAAAGAATGTGAATTACAGTTGCCTCTCTTTCTCGCCTTTGCAACCTATGAGTAAACTAAGCTGACAAAGAGGTGTTTACTGTTCGTGCCAGCGAGTTGTATGAGATAGTGGTGAATACACGTCTATAGGAGGTGCTTAAAGTGTTGTACCCATATAAATACTGTATTGTACCCATGTAAAGTGCAGTAATCGTTAATTTTAATAGGCTATTTTATCCTATTTCAAATCATCTTCACATACAGTGGATCTCAATACTATATAGTTGTTATTGCAATGAGGTATGCCTCAACTAATATTAATATTATGCACTGTATTTCTTACACACATTATAGATATTACCTCACTCATTGCATTATCTTTTGTAACATGATCTCACTCACAGACGAAACTGTAGATTGTATACTAACAACGAGTTACTAGAGCTCATCTCTTGCATTCATGGGACGAAAATTTATCTTGGGGGCATAGTACAAACACACGGCAAACAACAATCACATTTTTTTTTTTCATATGAAAGATCTTATTTGCAGTTTTCACTGTAACTACAATAATGCACAATAAAATATGTTTTATATGAAGTGGTGTCTAAATTGCTTTTTCCATTTCCCCATCTATAGCGCTGTCCCGCTTATTACACTTGAAAGCCACAGTCAATTGACGAGCGCATTAATGGGGTTGTACTTTAATATGAAAAACGAACAGAGGAAATGAAAGCATGGAAAATGAGTGTTTACTCTGAATTAAATAATAGAAAACAGAAAGTGATTCTAAAAAGTCTTAAGTCCAGAGAAATTTACTTAAACAGCAAAGTAACAGGAGGCTGAGGACTGTGATAAGGTTGGAGTGGGTTAGTTGAAGGGATAGCTAAGTGACAGGAGCTTGAAGACTGTGACAAGATTAGAGTAGTAGGGTGGATGAGGAGATAGCTAAGTCATTTACCAGCAATAGTAATCTTAAGCAGACAGCTGGAAGTCAGCAATTTAATCTGGAGGTGGGTACAACAGAGCTGCCCTCTTGAAGAATTTACATATGATACGAGAGCCACATGAAACATGGCACTGCTCATGATAATAAATAATTAGCATAGGTCTATATGGATGGGAGTATTGTTCCATAATGCCAACTACTATTAAGCAATATGTATTCTATTGTGGTATATCTTCTAAATCATTCCATGTCAAATCATCCAGAAAATTCTGAAAATGTCACCCTATGTCAGGGATTTTCATAAAAACCTGTTGAATTGTGCTAAAAACATATCTATGGATAGTCTTACAATTTGAACTGATTTTGCAGACTGGTTCCAGAGTAGGCTAGTGACTATTGGAACTTACAGACTTAGGATTGAAAATTGTTACATGTTAACACACAAAATGTTCTGTACATTCTAAAGTTTTTGAGCTAAACATTTGATCTTTTGAAATTAAACTGTAGAATGACTGTCTTCTGAATTAGATATGTAGTTTGCTAATTTGAGTTCGTGGTTTACGCAATCAACCTATGTATGTAAAATTTAATTGCGAAAGTTCACAATTTTTTTTTCATATTGCCACACCTTCAAATACCATGAAGCGTCTCTGGAATAATTATGGAATAATAAGATTGTAACAGGAAAAAAAAATTGTTTTGGAGAAACAATGGTAATATGGAATAGCATGTTTTCAGTAGAAGGGAAAAATGTTTTTTTTTTTAGGTTGGTTATTTAACGATGCTGTATCAACTACTAGGTTATTTAGCGTCGATGAGTTTGGTTATAGTGAGATGGTATTTGGTGAGATGAGGCCGAGAATTCGCCATAGATTACCTGGCATTCACCTTACGGTTGGGGAAAACCTAGGAAAAAAACCCAACCGGATAATCACCCGAAGCGTGAATCGAACCCGCGCCCAAGCGCAACTTCAGACCGGATGAGCCACGCCGGTGGCTGGAGAAAATGTTAGTTGCTATCATAATAGTTTCGTGTCTGTTGTCATTCTCTTTAGATAAAGTTGAAAGTCATTGAAATAGCCATTCGCTCTGATATTTGTGTACAAGCCAAGCAGTTGGCAGGATTGTCAATTTCTCTCTCATATTGTTTACAACCCAAGTTGTCAGATGATGGGTGTAAATATATGAAGTGAAAATGTAATATAACACGTAAGTATATATTATATCTCTCTAAAAATCTATATTTTACAACATATAACAATACATGGTTATTCTGTCAATAAACACAGAATCACAAGTCAATTGAACAGATTACAATATCTGTTTGTTCATTTATAGGTAAATAAGATGGAAAGTAGCAGTTGCTCTTGCATTCTGGGAAGCTTTCTTGGGGAAGAATGCAGTGGGGGTTTGAAGGTATTAAATACATTGATACACAAAGAACAGGAACTTATACTCTGGCGTAGTCATATCCAGTCCATATCTCTAGATGACTCCGATATTTGTTCAAAACACATAGCCCAGACAAATATCTACACTCCATCAAAGGTTATGCTGTGACATTTTCAACATTCACAAGTGTCCGATTAAATCAGCTCTATTTGAAATAACGTTGAAAGAAGCAAAGGAATTAAGACACAGTGGACTAGCTGTGACTCCTGGGGAGAAGCTCTGTCTAACTTGTAGAAAACACTTAACAGTTCGTAACATATTCACAACTCAAAACACGGCAACATCTTCTTCTGGTGAAGAAGTTATTGAATCTACAGATTTGATTCAAGAATCACCAAGTAGACTGAATACCAGTTCACTTCAGTTAGACATATCCCCTGTACAATTGCACTCAATTCCTAGGCACAGTCAATTGGTTGCAGCTAAGCAGAAGTTTCAATCAGCAGCACAAACACTTCAAACTAAAATCAGTTAAATTTTTTATATTGAATTGGCAACCGAACTAGAACTTGAGACAACAGAAGAAAATGTGTAAGATAAAGCACAACATTTTGATGAGTTAATGGGGCAAATTAAAGATGAAATTAAACATGTCAACATCTGTGAAGAAATCCAACTACTTAAACTGGTACCACCGTCGTGGCTTAGAAATAAAGTTAGTGAAATGTTTGACATTTCTGAATATATGATATGACAGGCACGTGCACTTGTGACTGAGAAAGGTATTCTAGCATTGCCTGAACCAAGGAAAGGGAAGATGCTATCAGAAGAGACAACCAAGAAAGTGATTAATTTTTACTTGGACAGTAATTCAAGAATAATGTCCAGAATGAAAGACAAAGTAAGCATAAGTAAAAATATTTATAAACAAAAACGGCTTCTTTTAAGCAATCTGTCAGAGCTGCATTCTTTGTTCAAGACAACATTCTCTCACAATAAGACAGATTTATCTAAATTTGAAATCCTCACACCTAAAGAGTGTGTGCCTGCAGGATCCTCAGTACACATGCTGTCTGTGTGTGTACAATCCACCAGAATGTTCAGTTGCTTCTGGAAAGTATTCATAAGAAAGGAACTTACCATGATCTGATTAAACTAATAACTTGTGACATACATAACAGAATTTGCATGCTATGTCTTTGTGAAAAGTGGCCTAGCAATCTTGTCCTAAAAAACATATCCAACAAAAATTCCCAGATGATTTTGATCCTGATGAACCAATCCAGTAAAGACAAAGGGTAGTAACAGATAGAGTGGATATGGTTGTTGAAGTAAGCACTTTCTCTGAATTTCGTTCTTTACTAATACAGAAAATTGAGAAACTCATTCCACATTCATTTATAGTAAAAGCAGTCTTCTTACTTGAAAATGTTAAAAGAGAACCTGGATAATGAATCAGTTATCATTTCATTGGATTTCAGTGAAAACTACAGTTTTGTAATTCAAGACGAGGCCCAAGAGTTTCATTGGAACACAGGTAACCGTACACTTCATGCTGCAGTGGTATCTCACAAGAAAGAAGAAAGACTTTATTCAAAGTGCTTGTGTCTGATTTCTGATGATATGGATCACGATTTATTTTTCGTTTACCAAACTCAAAAGATCATAATCAATTTTTGACAACAGATCTCTATCTTTCGCATGTTAAAACTGTAGAATACTTCTCAGATGGTTATGATGTGATTTATTATCATTAAGCAAAAACATCGGTGTTTGAGAATAACGTTCTTAGGAAAATATTTGGGGCTAAGAGAGATGAAGTTATAGGAGAATGGAGAAAGTTACACATCGCAGAACTGCACGCATTGTATACTTCATCTAACATAATTAGGAACATTAAATACAGATGTTTGAGATAGGCATGGCATGTAGCACATATGGGTGAACCCAGAAATGCATATAGTGTGTTAGTTGGGAGACCAGAGGGAGAAAGACCTTTGGGGAGGCCAAAACGTAGATGGGAGGATAATATTAAAATGGGTTTTAGGGAGGTGGGATATGATGATAGAGACTGCATTAATCTTACATAGGATAGGGACCAATGGGAGGCTTATGTGAGGGGGGGCAATGAACCTGAGGGGTTCCTTAAAAGCCATTTGTAAGTAAGTAAGTAAGCAAAAACATACCAAGTGGTTGATGGCCCTTCACATTTCTGAATTAGGGACTCATCATCACTATTTACAGCTTCCTATATTAAACTATCCAGTTCTCAAAATTACATTCCTACCCCTAACTTAACACATTTCCAACCCTATATATTCTAACGACCACCCTCCAAATTCCTCTAATATCGAACTATTCCCTACATGTATCCTCTTCTATACATTTATGATAATTACTACAAGATTCACTCAATATTATTGTTCTTGGACCATTTCAGTTCTATTCAGCAGAAAGAGCCAGGGAGGGAATCTGGTGGGAAAGAGAAGATAAGAATGTTAAAAAAGAAGAAACATTACGATCAGATTCATTTCAAGACAAAGTCCACACTCACACCATACTTGTCCATATAACACTAAACTAACCAGTTTTCAAAATTACATTCCTACAACTAACTTCATTTCCAACCCTCTCTATTCTAATGATCACTCTTCAAATTTCTCTACTATCTGACTAACTAATAATATCCTCCCCTGTACATAATATAATAATCACCACAATACAATTCACTCACTATTTTGTTTTCTGTCCATTTCATTTCTATCCAATTTTTATTCTTGTTTCAAGAACTATGTACCACACTCACACCACACTTGTCCACGTAACAAACCTTCTTGGCTACACTCCTAATAGTCCATTAAGCTTGACCCTTCCCTTTTTCACTTGAACCCTTCACATCAATTTCTTAAATCGTAATGTTTCTTCTTTTTTAACATTCTTATCTTCTCCTTCTCACCAGATTCCCTCCCTGGCTCTTTCTTCTTTTTCAGCATCTTGACTCGTTTTGGTATTGTTCCCAACAGCTGATCATTAAGGCTTTGTATTGTTTGGCTTTCAGTAGCTGATTCATATGTTTCATACTTCTTTGACATCACACACTGATTAACATTGCCTGACATCACTAGCTGCTTCTCTTGTACATTTGACCCCGTGCACTCTATCTCTGTCTGTTATTCCTGATGCTGACATCGCATTATACCCAAGCACTGCACTGCCGCATAGTTCTTTGCATTCCAACAAATCATTCATACTCATGTCATACATTCCCTTCTATACAATACTATGTATTTTATTCTTCAAGATTTTTATATTTTCCTCCATTACTTCTGCTCCTATTTCCGGGTTCTTAATGCCATCCAGACATTCCTCAACATTGAAGATCAAGTTATTTATCTTTATTTTATCTCCAATCAGTCTCACAAAATGATCATTTCGGTAAAGGGATTAAAACTCTTCTCTCTCAGATGGCTGTGCAAGAATTTCATTAATATACATAATCATGAAGCAGATTCTGGTATGAAATGCAAATGGTCATTTTTTGCTCCTAGTCATGGAAAATCTCCTTGTGATGGACTTCAGGGTACTTTGAAAAGAATGGTTACCAAAACCAGTTTACAAAGACCATTTAATGAACAAATAATCACTGCATCACAAGTATTCAATTTTTGTTAAGAAAAAGCTCAAGGACATTAGGTCCTACTGTGTTTTTTGTAACAAAGGAGGAAATAGTTCAAGTCCGAAATGATCTCACTGAACAGTTTGACAATACAAAAACCATTCCCAGGACAAGTTGCATGCATGAATTTATACCTTTATCTACATTTGAAAAAAGCTATGAAGTTCTGATACGGACTACAGTGTAATATTTTACAGATTTAAACCTGTTGTCAAGGCAAATTCTTATGTTGCTTGTGTGTATGAATATTTGTGGTATGTGGGTTTTATTTAAAAGTTAATTATGAAGAAAGTGATGCTACAATAAAATTCATGCATCCATATGGACTCTCTCCATCTATTATTGGCCTGAAAATGACAGTTGTGAAGTTCCATTTTCAAACATTTTGTGCCAAATTGATGTCACCACAGCCACAGGTAGGACCTATACTTTAAACCAAGATTCTTACAAGAGAACTTAAGCCAAAGAGTTACTTTTGTTCATATTTTGAGAAATGTTGTGCGGTTACACTTCTATATTTCTCTGCCAAAAAATAAGTTATCATTACCCCATTATAAATTTTTTGTCTACTGATATAGCATTGTGTTCTCATTACTATACATAATTTTCAACATTTTCTAAGATGTGGCACTTTGAAAAAAAAATTCCAATAAACGCAAGAAAAGGTAAAAGAGTCATAATAGGCCCTAATTTAAATGTGCAATTTTTATAATCTTCAATATAAATCTCAGTTACAGAGCTAGTGTCACAACAATTCAATGATCACATTGGAAACTATGGCGTTATTCGTAGTTTTCTCAACTGCTGATATGCAACTACATAACAATATTACTATTTACTGCTTCAAGGAAGCCATTCACTGAGATATGTAAAGTTTCAGCAAAATTGGAAACAGTGGGTGACATGGTCTGGATGAATTGACATGGAATGGCCTTTCTGTATACATTAGTAACACTGAAAAATAAATTGATGTTAGAGCGTGGAAGATGGTACTTGAAATCAAGTCAGCTTTCATTATAGCATTATAGTTTTCACAGTGTTCATATCGTGTATTCAAATGTGCTCTTTTATTTTCTAGGTTATCTGAGTGATTTTAAAAATGCTAGAAAATGGAGTACCTGTGCTCATTGTTTTACCATATCAACAACTGTTCACAATTATACATTTGCACTTTAAATACATAAGTGAGGTAGACGATGAAGTAAGAGTGAAAGAGAAAGAAAGATCAAATGCACATTGTAACAATCATGACTTCATCCCTTAAAATTATAAATTCATCCATAACAGCTATGATGAACTCGATCGACAGCTATCGTTAACAGAGGTAGAGGTAGGACAGGTTTCCAGACAGGGGCAATGCCAAATTGACATTTTGGTATTTTATTTTGATTCAGTAGTTACTTAATATTGATAAACGTATTTTTTTATGTGGATAGGTCGTTTTGAGAAGCTATACTGTAATAATGCACTAAGTTATGTTATGGTACTGAGGTTATGGAATACGATGATCTAATTAGATCACCATTTTCATGTTGGGAATATTATAGCTTATTTTCTGTTTTATGTGATGTTGGACATGTAACGATCAAATCATTTTATATCCTCTGTGTGTGTGTGTGTGTGTGTGTGTGTGTGTGTGTGCGTGAGCGTGTGCGCGCGTGTGTGTGTCTATATATATATATATATATATATATATATATATATATATATATATATATATATAAATCCCACCATGGTAGCTGCTCTTCAGTAAGGGTTGCCAAAAGAGACAGCATACTAAACAAAAAACATTGTATTAGCAATATTTTTTCAGAAGGAAGCTACCCCTGGGAAGGCAAGTTTATTCAATAATTAATAATCAGATACAATATAAAATAACTTAGGTGTACAGGTGATTATGTAAAATCTGAACAGAATATTTCATTATATCTACAGCAATAATTTTCTATTTCATTAAGTCTAAAGCATCGTTTCCCAACCTGTGGTTCGTGAACCCACAGGGAGTTTGCAAAATATTTCAAGGGGTTTGTCAAAACTTTTCCATAATGGCGGGGTTCGAGATTAAGCCTATTATTGTTTCCTTCATTTCTGCGGCATTGTCATAATAATAATAATAATAATAATAATAATTATTATTATTATTATTATTATTATTATTATTATTATTTTAAAATTAAATTAACCCTATAATGCCCCTTGTTACATATTTGTAACATCGGGAATTTATCACATTATTTCACCAATAAATTAATATTTACCGCGAATGCCTGATTTACAGTTATGTAACAATGTTAGGACTGCATTTGATTTTGCTACAATGGATATTTAGTCTGCCAGCTTCTTTGTGTTCCAACAATACTAACAACAGTACTGCGACCCGACTAAGGAACAGTTACATGGCGGTCAGGCCTTCGATTTTATATGTTAATGTGGAATTTCAACAAACTTATATTTAATTTTGTATTTTCAACAATAGCCTATTTCTTCTTTCCTTGTGGAAAATGCAGTAAATTGTCAGTTGTGTATCAGAATCATTTCCGTTCAAATTAAAATCGATAACTGGTTGAAAAGTGAAAGTTTGAAAGGGAAAGGGAAACAGGGTTTAACAAAATCGCAAGTTAGTGTTGTATCAACAAGTCATTCAGCTTTTAGTGATGTGTTTCAATCCGACAAATGTGAACCATGTGTAATGAAAACAAAATACGATGATAATTACATTAGGTTTGCATTTTCATATAGCCTATAGGTGACAAGGACTGTCCAAGACCACAGTGTGTTGTTTGTGGCGACATTCTTGCTAACAGTAGTCTGAAACCTTCTCTACTTAAACGCCATTTAGAAACTAAACACCCCATCCATGTATGTATGTATGTATTTATTAACACTACAATTGGGCATACACCCGGTGGCAGTGATATATAATATACAATAATACCATTACAATTCTACAATAATTACAGCAATAAAAGAAAAATAAATAAAATAAAATAAAATAAACCTAAATTTCTAACTATAAATAAATAGATGCAATAAACCTAGCACTATAAATAAAAACTATTCTATAATAACGCCTACAATAAGCAAAAGTAAACCTAACTTATAAGTACTTATATTTCACCCAACTATTACCAATTAAAGAATTACATATCACCTTAATTAATTACAAATCAACTTAATTAAATATCATCTTAATTAATTACTTATCACCTTAATTTATTTAGATATAAACTAAATTACATATCATCTTAATTAATTACATATCAACTTAATTAATTACATGACACAACTTAGATATTTGCACTGTACCTACAATTACATTTTCAGTCTAATCTTCTCAGCCTTTCCTTAAATGTTTTGATTTTGAGAGGACCTCCCTGAAAGATTGCTGCAGGTAAGCTGTTCCAGTTTACTATTGTGTGATTAACAAAGGAAAAACATACACAAATCTGCTGATTTTTTACATGAAAAGTTAACGAGTGGAAAAATGATTTAGCTACTTTTGTATCCGCTGCAAACAGTGACAATGAGAATGCTCAAGCATCTTATCGCGTTAGCTACAGAACTGCTAAAACTGCAAAACCTCATTCAATAGCTGAAGATTTAGTGTGGCCATGTATAAGTGATTTAGTACAGTGCATGCTTAGAGAATCTTCCACAAAAAAAGTCAATATGGTACCATTGTCCGACAATACGACCAACCGCCAGATTAAAAACATGACAAATTATGTCGAAAATGAAATTTTGGAAACAGTTTGTGCCAGTCCTTTTTTTGCGATTCAACTTGATGAATCGACTGATGTTGCCAATTTAGCCATTTTGTTACTTTTCGTCTGTTATATTAATGGGGAGTCTGTAGAAGAGGCGCTACTATTCTGCAAACCCTTAAAAGAGATAACTACGGGAGGAGATACATTTAAGTTAACCGACGAATGCTTTCGCGAAAATTCAATAGACTGGACTCGCTGTGTAGGCGTTTGTTCAGATGGTGCGAAATCTATGACAGGGTATTATGCTGGGTTTGTTGTCAAAGTGAACGGTAGTGCCGAATGCTTCTTGGACACATTGTTGCATTCATAGACAGGCTCTTGTTTCTAAATGCATGCCTGATGGATTGAAATGTGTGCTGGATGATGCAGGCTCGCCCTACAAATTCCCGCATCTTTGCAGTGTTTTGTGAGGAAATGGGAAGCATTTATAAGTGTTTATTGTCTCACACTGAAGTTAGGTGGCTATCTCGAGGAATAACTATTTCCAGACTGTATGAGCTTAAAGGCGAAGTTTACGTTTTTCTCACCAGCCATGCCTTTCACCAAGCAAAGTGCATGGAAGATGAAATCTGGCTTCAGACTTTAGCTTATTTGGTAGACATTTTCTCAAAAATTAACAGTTTAAACTTATCTCTCCAGGAGTCAAATATAAACATTTATATTGTGCAAGACCGTATCGAATCATTCATTTAAAAACTTAATTTTTGGGAAACGTGTTTCAATAGCAATCAAACCGAGTGCTTTGATACCCTTCACGACTTCCCGGTGGAAAATCATCTTTCTTTGGACGAAAATGTCAAGAACATGGTTAAAGAACATTTGAAGGGACTTGGAAAAACCTTCAGAGAATATTTCCCTGCTATGTCCAATAATAACAATTGGATTCGCAATCCCTTCGAAGAGTCAACAATTTTAGAATCCACATTAAGCGTAGATGAAAAAGAGCAACTTCTTGAAATTTCCACTGATTTTCAGTTACAGAAAAGTTATAAATCTTTGTCATTAATTGGTTTTTGGTTGAGTTTAAAGGAGTTCCCAGTGTTAGCAAATAAAGCCATAATGGCTTTATTACCCTTTTCATACTTGTGCGAATAGTCATTTTCTTCATATGCCTATTTAAAAAATAAATACAGAAACAAACTTTGTCTGAAAGTGATTTGAGACTTTATTTAACTTCTGTGGTTCCTGACTTCAAAGCTCTGTGCCATGGAAAGTAGGTGCAACCTTCTCACTGAATTCCAAAAAAGAGGTGAGTAATTACAATGAAAACTTGTATTTATTATTGCAACTAGACCGACACATTGTGTAACTTTTAAGCCGTAACTAGAGTAACTATAGGTTTTAATCGTTAAGGGTTAAGTTAATTTAAGGTTAACAACACAAGGAACTATTTTTAACAAAATAATCTGCCCTCAATGAGAAGACCATAAAGATCCAGAATAAAAGCACTACAGAATAATTTAGAAAGACAAAAAGATTAAATACAGGAATTGTTTAGTAAAACATCCAGAGAAATGCAAACCCAATAGAATCATCAATGGCCAAAATATAAATGGTAATGTAATATTTGGATTGAATCCTTAAGAATATTCAATAAAATTTTTAGAATTTCAAAAAATCGGAGACCGAGTGCTTTTAAAATATTTCATGTGAATTTAGGAAGTGTGCCATGCGCACCAAACAAAACACCAGAAACACTCCACTGACTACTGTGAAGGTTATATTTCTCACTTAGGTATGGGATGCAGGACTCAAATGGATTTCTTCTCCTCATCAACATGTTGTGCCTGCAAAGCATCCCTCTCAAACCGGATTGTAGGGTCAAGATTGAGTCCTGTGGATGGCTACAATATCTGCTCTTCTGTTCGAATCTAAGAATGAAACACAGTGGATTTCCTCGTATACCTCCCATCCACGACACTTGAGGACATCAGCAATACCGGTCCTGGCCTTATGGTGTCGATTGTTGTGCAGCAGCTCCGTTTTTCGACAGAATCCCAACACGTGACCAAGAGTTTCTGTCTCGTTGCAGCCAGGATGGCGACAACAGGTTGTGTTGAAACTTCTGCTGTGCACAGATCTAACTGCAGATAGATTGCTGTACATTTTAATATTGCATTAATGTATTCTGAAATTCATAAATTTGCTTTTGAAGACATCCAGGAATTTGCCTTGGGGCACTCAGAATACAGGATAACACCTTTGCCCTTATGAGGTAATATACACCTTTTGCTTGGAATTAAATTTTATGCATGTTTACTGTATGTATATTTAAAAGTCAGTGGTTCTCCCAACTCAGATCGTTGTGAAAGGGGTTTGCGAGTCGAAAAAGGTTGGGAACCACTGATCTAAAGCAATAATAAAGTTTTTAAAGGAAGTCCAAAAGACTTGAAAGATTCAACTGAGCATTTCGGAATTGTTCCCTTTGCTTCAAACAATTATCTAAAAGACTTCAATCTGTCCTTGTATATAATAATAATCCCTTGCACTGCTGAGTCATTCCACGTCAAATTGCACAAAATTATACGAATTTTGATCTTCATATTTCTGACTGTGTTTATATTTTTTTACCAACTCTATGGGTCTAATAAACTAACAAGTGTATTTTTATTTCCTCCTAAGTCCACATGTTTTTAAAATATTACATGTTAAAATTCGTTAAAAATGTCACACAATGCAACATTTAAAGTGTCATATTTCTGAAAATATTGATGTTAAATTTTTTTTAAATGCATTTAAAAGCTTAATGTACTGTCTTTTGTTAAATATTTACTAACTAATTTTAATATAATTATTACAAATATTTTTTTTATGATTCAATTTTTAAAAGTTAAATATCAATGTGAAATAGCCGTATTAAAAATCTAAAAAAATTTCTACTAGGTGCACTGAAGTTTTCTTAATAATTCCAGAAAAAATCACAATGGGATCTCCAATAGTTTAATGGAAATTTAATTACTTACGAAACAATGTGTAGCAGTCGGTGCAGCAGCTGTGGACGGGAAGCGTAGAAGCGTGCTGGGAGGTTTATCGACGCTGGATGATCAAGTGAATGTTGCAACATTACACTCAGTACGGATCAAGTCACTCGAGGTAACACTGCTAATTTACTTGTTATGATATCTTCAAGTATTTGTACATTATGCTTTTTAAACGTTTGTTTTCATTCACACTACACTTCAAATTTTCAGTCGCCTACTTTCTTTCTCGAACGAAAATTGTTTTACTAAATCTTCAGTTCCTGACAACGGAGTGAAAGAATGTAATTTTAATGTACCAGTTATTGATTTTAGATTGTGGTATCTGGCCTGCAAATTTTCAGTGTGGTTTTTGTGCTTATTCAATGGACAAAATATAAGTGACACGTTAGAAATGTTTTTTTGTGACCAATCACAGTTCTTTTGGTGTTGTTAGAGGATCTTGTATAGGCTGGCTCTCGTGACAAGTCTTTTAACAGTTCCTCCAATGCCATCACATGGACCTTAACCATGCGACGTTGCAAAGAAGTGTCATTCAGCGCTAATTCCATAATCGTCTTCATATAAGCAATTATTTTTAAAATTCTTTTTGTTTTTGTATTGTGAACTTGATCCATCGGAAAAGTAGATGATTTTTTTCATATCGTTGAATTCTTGCTTTAAGAAATTGATTGCTTCAGATTGAAAAAAGTGAAAGGAATCGGTGTCATGTTTCATGCTTTCTGAGATGACAACAATACTTTTGTGACGAATTTCTGTATCTTCTTTGAAATATACTATGAAAGGATGTATTGTGGTTCGGCATATGTTCCAATGCACACCTTGTACTGAATCTTGTATTACAAGTGAATAATTTTCAGAGAAGTCTGCAATAATTATGTAATTTTCAGGTTGTACATTTTCTTTGCATTCCGTCAAAAATAAAATATGGCCGACTTTTGAAGGGATGACGATGCATCTTCTACATCATACATGGGCACAATTTTCGGTTACGTGAGGCACTCGATTTGAAATAGTTTGTTTACTAGGAGAGGAGACTGCAGAGTAAGATGGGAAATATAAACTGCTGTGACCTGCGTCACCTTATCATAATCGCTACGAATTATTAGGAAAGCGCTTGGTTAATGTGAGAGACTCGAAAACTTTTATTCATTTTGGCAAATTAATTCAGCAGCTTTAATCATTAACCTCTTTACTATTTCTCCCTCATTGAATTGATTTAAATTACAGGCGAGAAATTGCGTAACAGCCAATAATATTGCATCACGTTGTCTGCGTTTATTTTCTTGAATATTCTGGCGTTTATCAAGATTACTTAATAGATTTGCACTTTCTCGACCTAAAATAATTTCAGAAAATAATAGGCCTATTTCGTTTTCTACACACGTTTGATATTTTTTTTATAAATTTCTTTTGGAAATAATACGTACAAACAACATTTAATTCCTCGTACCTTTTAATGCAGCGTGTTTAAGGTATAATGTCGTATTTAGTATACTATGCAAATGTTAAGATCATAAATTTTCTTCGGAATAGTACAAAAAATAATATTTAATTTGTCTTACCTTCTAATTCAGCATGTTCTTTATGACATAAGGAGTAATGTCGTTGTATATTAAATTTATTAATGCCTAATAGGATTTTCGAGCATAACATAGCAAAAAAACTCTTCCTCCCATTTCTCATGAAATAATCGTTTCTAAAGCGTACACACTGCTTTGATAATGCCATTATGCCACCACTGATATTGCTTATGAAACTGATATAGAACCTGCCCACGCCTAGGAGCTGCATGAGGGAGGAACAGGGACTGTGAAGATGTCACTCAGAGCGATAAGGGATTCTACTGACATCAAACTCTTGTTTAATTCCTCAATATTACTGATTTCTAGCGCTGTATGCATATAACTGCTAGAAGAAGAACTGGGATAATCACTTTCTCTGTCCGCACTTTCATTTGATTCATGTTTATTAATATCACAAGAACTACCTGCTTCACATATAATTTCACCTGACCTATCCGGAAGTTGATAGATTTTTTACAGAAAGAATCACATATTCGCACATTCAAAGACTCCTTTAAATTGAGCTTTATCAATGAATCGCGACTTATGCATCTTAGTGTACTTTTCTTTTTAAAAGTGTCATTAGGAAGGTCAAATGGATTTAAACACTTGTTATATATTACGCGATCTTTACCGTCATTCATGTTCTATAGAAGTCACGCCACTCTATGAAATTCAAACCCTGACTGATTATTTTTCTCTTCTATCTTTTGTCTCCTGCCATCTGTTTACTGCCATAAATTTTATTGTTTTTGCCTTATCCAGCCTTGCTATCGGTAAACACTTCGCTATATTACAGTATAAACATACAGCTGAGCTGACAATAATAAAATAACTTTAGATAAGATATTTACTATTCCTTAAGATATTAATCATTTGATGAATGAATGTGTTTGGTAGTGTGGCGACATCAGGGGATTTCGTAAAACTTTTCGTGGGCAGGCCTTCTAGCCTATGGCTGCAAGTAGTTCATTAGCTGGGAATCGCGAGCGCGTGCATGCCTCCGGAAAAAAAATTGTTGCAAATGTATGTGTGCAGATCCCACATTTATAAATGCAGTAGTTTACAGATAATACATCAGGGAACAAGTCTATATTTTTTCAGATTTTTAACTTGGCTATATAATATAGTAATTTTGCTTTGAAAAATAAATTAAAAAATTAGGCCAAATTTTAAATTTATTTGTGATAAGGCTAAAGTAACAAAAAGTGTTGTATTTAGTCTTTCAAATGCGCCAAACCGCAAATCTCAATTATTCGTAGACACAGAGTTCCAAGTGAGTTTTTGTAACAGTGCACACATAATTTGCGTAATTTCAAATAGTCATAACTACACAAATAATTAATAATTGTGAAAATAAAACAACATGGGTCTCCTTGTTTGATGTCTGGAATTCATGAAAAAAAATTCGACCATTTACGAGAAGGTCGTGTTTTATTGCTCTGCGATTTGACATGGAATGACTGCTATAGGTTCTTTAACTGCAGTTTCAAAGTGAAGCCTATAGTGGAATCTTCGATAATTGCTCTGTCATTTCTTCTATCAATGGCTGAAATGAAACTTAGTTGGTTGTCAGCCAACTTCTCGTAAGTTTATTTGCAATGATGCTAATATTATTAATATACAAATTCAATGTTGCCAATATACAAATTCATAATAAAAAGTTGACACTAACAACAATTAAAGATGAAATTTACCTAACATACTGCCACACCAAAAGGCAGTGGCCTTTTGCAAGGATTATTAATGGAGTGAGTAGCTATAGCAGTTACATCAAGATGAAGTCTAATACAATGTTCTGACTATGTTTTCACAGTCACTACTAATCTGGTTTTGGTAACACACACAATTTCATGATAGGCTGCATGATGACACTGGAACTGGTTTTGACAGTAGCCACCCTGGCAAGACCGTCATCGCTGAGATGGACCATTTTTATCAAGCCTTTTCTCCACCAAAGTGGGGACAAGTTGTCATCCTTTATGAGCACAAGATCGCCAGGACGTATGTTGGGATGTTCTTGTGTCCACTTGTGATGCTGTTGTAGTGTGTGTAGGTATAGGTAGGTAGGTAGGTAGACTGTATGAGTTGATTGGTTTCATAGGGAATTGGTGAGTTCTGTAGTCTTCCTCCAATTCGAAGGTAGCCATTTTGGTCCAAAATAGAGCTCAAACTCTTTAGTTTACTGGTCGTATCGACTGATTTGTTTTGTGTGAGGCATTCTATTTCTCTTTGATAAGAGACCGATTGCACAATTTTAAGACAAGCATTGAAGGCATTACTTATCTTTTGTGGTTTCAATGGAAATGTATTTCTCTCACCGCGGGTGTTCCTGCAGTTAGAAGTGAATCTCAGACAGTAACCAATAGTTTTGAGTAGTCGGTTTAAGGATGAGAAGTGATTCAAAATGAATCATCATGTAGCATAACAATAAGTGTTGTTACAGCTCTCTAGTCGGGAATCCTTGAGGGATCGCACCTTGTTTGTGAGGGCCATTTTGATGGATCTAGATGTAGCCAGTTGGACCATAGTTCGTAGTCTTGTAGAAGCTTTGGTTTTATCCCCCTTGAAGCAAGATCAGCGGGATTATCCTGTGACTTTTCATGGTACCAATGGGAAGCTGGTGCAATGTCTTGAATCTCCTCTACCCTGTTTGCCACAAAGTGTCTTGATTAGACGAGCCAATGTTAGGGCACCACACAGCTCGAGACGCTGAATTGAGATTTGCTTTAAAGGCGCAACTCTTGATTTTGCGCAAAGGAGCCTCGTGAGATCTTGCCTTCTCGGTTCACGGATCTTATGTATACAGAAGCCCCACAGGCAGTCTATGATGAATTGCAGAAGCCATGTATCTCAATATTCTTCACTATTCCTTCACTGAGGACCAACCGTGGAATTTGTAGATGGTTAAGAGCAGGTATTTGCTCATAAAGATCATTCCAGGTATCAAGTAAGTTCCCCGATAGTTGATCATCCCATCCAGAACCTTCTTGCAATAGGCGCTGCATGAATATCTTGAAGAGAACAATGATGGGAGTTATCAGTCCTAGTGGGTCAAATATCGATGATATAATGGATAAGACCATATGTTTTGAGTAGCTGGATCCTCTTGCGTTTGAATTTATATCACAGTTGATTCTGAATTGATCAGTTGAAGGATGCCAAGTCGAATTCAATGTCTTGACTATACTACTGTCACTATCGGTTAATGCGTGTTTGTGCTCTCTTAAGTTCTCTGGGATGGATTCAAGTAATTCTGGGCTATTCGTGCACCACTTTCTTAGCGGGAATCCTCTAAGCTGAAGAAGCCTTTGGAGTTCGATTCGTAGTCTTAGAGCTTCTTCTAGAGTATCAGCTCCTGAAATGCAATCATTCACATAAAACTCGTGTCATAGGACTGAAGCGGCTCGAGGGAATCTGATTGCTTCATCTATTGCCAGCTGTTGGAGACATTGCGTGGCCAAACAGGCTGCTGATGATGTGCCATAGGTGACTGTTGTAAGAGCGTAAGTCTTAGCTCATTCTGAGGGTTTTCTCGCCACAATATGCATTGCAGAGGTTGATGTTTTGAGTGTATCTTTATTTGTCGGTACATCTTCTCTACGTCGGCTGTGAAGACTATTTTATGTGTACGGAATCGCATGATTAATAAGCATAAGTCGTCTTGTACAGTTGGTCTCACCATGAAAGTATCGTTTAGTGAAACACCATTGTCGGTTTTTGCAGAAGCATCAAAAACCACTCTTGTTTTGGTTGTGCTGCTTGAATGTTTGTGAAAAGCTTGATGAGGTATGTAATACTCTGGCTCTCGTAATGTAGAATTTGAATGAACTTCGAACATATGTCCTAGTTTCTCATATTCTCTCATGAACTCAACATATTCTATACAAAGGCGTGGTCGTGCTTGCAGCTTCCTCTCTAGAAAATGAAAGCGTTGAAGAGCAATCTCCTTCGAATTTCCAAGATTAATTTGCTTCCTCATGGGCAGTTCTACAATATACCTTCCATCTTCATCTCGTACAGTAGTATCCTTGAAGTGTTTTTCACATTTTCTATGTTCCAGCGAATACGTTATGTGACTTATTTCCTCTAGGGTCCAAAACTTCTGCATCTGATTTTCTAGGCTGTGGTCAGATGTAATGAAGAGTGTTTTAGGTTCTTGTCTCTTGTCTCTCTCTTCATTGAATCGTGGATACTCTCCACATAAAATCCATCCTAGGTGAGTGTCCTGTAGAGTCAGATATCCTGGTCGCGTTTTCCTTCCAACTTTCATTAGAAACAAGAAGAACTGAGCTCCGATGAGCAAATGAGTACTCTGAGGCAGGTGGAAATCTGGGTCAGCGAGGATGACTTCATTTGGGATATTCCACTCCTTATAGTTAATATATGATGCAGGAATGTTACCAGTTATCGTGGGTAGTACTATACAATCCATACTGAAGTTAAAGTCAGTGACTGTCGTGTGCACTTGTACATTCACCGATGAGTCAGCTTCAGAAGTCAGGTCACCAAATGCTTTTAGGGATATGGTAGTGGTCCTTTTCTTCTTGAGCTTGAGCTGTTGCACCGCTTGCTCGGAGATGAAGTTGCTTTGATAGCCATTGTCTAATACAGCGCGTAAGAGCTGAAATCCTCCATTAAAGTCTTTGATTTTCACTGAGACCGTACTCAAAAGTACCCGCGTTCTTGGAGCACGTCTAAGGGAGTGATACGACAATTGTTGTGAATTGTCAGTGTGTGGGTTTTGTGTCATGGCGTCGTTTGCTTGTCTTGGGTTGGTAGTTGCCCATTTCTCTTCTTCTTGATGAAGCAACGTGTGATGGTACTTCTTGCATATTTTACATGCATTTTTGGAATTGCACGACTTCCACATATGTAATGGACTCAGACAGTTGGTGCAGTGTTTACTGTTCTTGATTAAATTGAATTTTTCATTATGGTTCAATTTGAGGAAGTCTGGGCATTTGTACAGTCTGTGTTGTTCTGAACAAATGTAACATCTCTCTGCAGTTGAAATGTATGATTGTTGTGATGCAATCCTTGGTCTAGGCCTGGGGTGATGGTTCACACTTGTGGTAAGCAGTTGTGCAGAGGGACAAAGTAGCAGTGTCTAACAACGTCTTTCTAAGAAACTAATGAGTTTCTTGAATCCTACAGCTTCGAGGTGAGCATGTTCTGTTTCAAACTCTAACCTTATTTTTTTGTCTAAGCGAGAGAGCATGAGTTCGTTAAGAAGTAGGTCTAAGATACTTGGTTGGGCGTTTAGGGCATTCAGAGCATCTATAATGTCTTGGAACGTGTTGATTAGCTGACGTATTTCGCTCTCGGTTGAGCTGAGTTTACTCGGAGATTCCATAATTTGCCTAATATATTCAGCTGCAATGAGGAAAGCAGATAGTGAAATTTCTCAATGTTGGATAAGTCATTGTTGTTTACCACTAGACTTTCGAAAGTATCCTTAAAATGTAACCAGGTAGTTAAAATTCCGCTAAGATAGAAAGATTGATTTTAGGAAGCTTTATGTTTCTAGACATGTCATGCGATAACTCAGTTGGTACCTCATCTTTCACATGTGTATTTTGACCATTGAAAGCCTTTCTCAGTTTAGCCTCGAGCAGATCGATAATGTCTTCGAATTCTATTCTATAGGTAGCATGAACTTCTCCGTTTTCATCATCGTGTAATTCTAGTTCGCCTTGGATTTGCTTGAATTCTTCGTTAATGGAAAGCAGTCTATTCAGTTTAACATGAATGAGGTTGACATCTGCAGTGTTTATCTCAGAGTTCACAAATTGCTGAATACGAGTTACAGAAGCCTTCAAGATACCTCGTTTTTTTGTCAATACTCGTCTGTTGGTATCATCCATGTCTATTCTATTGTGTTGTGGCAACAATGATGAGAGCATAATGTAGTTATTTAGATAAATACCTTCTACAATGGTCATTTGAAATTATTATCCTTCATTTAGTTTACAACTTCCCTGGTTGATGGGGCTGGCTTCAAGACGTTGTAAATTAGTATTTCATTAACAGATGGTGTTAAGAAATTAATGAGTTTTTATTGCGAGAGGTTGTGGCTTTAGACTGAAAATAGCGCCTGTTGACAAGTTGAAATAGAGATGGCGTTAGTTGTACCTCAAGCGTCGTTTTGTTCCGTTCAGCTTGGTACTGATTTTCATTCACTTGGTATTAGTCTAATTACTAATGTAATCAATTAATCATGTAGATTTTTACATAGATGATTATAATGTAAACTGTATGTCGATTACCTTGCAATTAGGAAGCAAATCCATCCGGGCTCAGAAGGACCATGAAATGAAACTTAGCCGGTTGTCAGCCATCTCCACGTAAATTTATTTGCAATATTGCCAATATTATTAATATACAAATTCAATGTTGCCAATATACAAATTCATAATGAAAAGTTGACACTAACAACAATTAAAGATGAAATTTACCTACAATGGCAATGATGTTAACTTGCCGAGAACTTTCATCTTTTGCAAGACAGTGGACTTCTTGGTGAACCTCGTAGAAGGAAGACTTTTAGCAATAAGTTTTCATACCGCATTGTGTCTAGTATTAATGTTAATGTTATGTCTTATTTAACGACGCTCGCAACTGCAGAGGTTATATCAGCGTCGCTTTGTGTCTAGTATTCTGGACGAGACTTCCATATTGGCAGAATCCCAGAATGTAGGATAAGATTTCTATCGCAGTGCAATGTCTGCACTGGGAGCCTCCTGAAACTGATCTGGCATGGCATGCACGTTTGACATTTGTCCTATCATTTTAATTGCCTTCGTCTACTCGGATACAAAGAGACAATCCCTTGTTTTTATCCAATGGTTAGCTGATGTGTATTCCTGAAATAATGCCACACCTCTGAGTTTCTGCTTGAGTGTGCACCATTTCTTGTATTCTTCACCTCTTAATATATTTCTCAGTATTATTGTAGTAGTTATTTTTTTGAGTCTATGCAAACAATTTTTCTCCTTTTATGTCGAATTTATTAAGACAATTATTAGCCTCAGCTTCTAGATTTCTTGATGAAATAAAATGATAGTTACTAATGGTTTGCAACATAAAGCAGTTATTACACCATTGAATGCATGGGGAACTATACACCATGTAATCTGGTGTGTCATGAGGCAGATCTAAAATTTGTTTGAAATAAGATTTCAGGAGCATATCAATACCCTTTAACAAATAATCTGGGCATCTTATTCAAGGATGTTGACAGCATTAAATAAACAAGTGAGGGCCATATTGAATAATCAACTATGTTTAATTTTTGATCCACTCGAAGTAATGGAGAAAAAATTAATCACTGTAATCGTTCTTCAAAAATGTTCATTATCGAATTTGTATATCTAAAATTATTAACCATTGTAAGTAATTCCTAAATATGTAATGTTTTCATGTTCGTTTATCAACTCAATATTGATGTCAGGTTTCAAAAGTGTACCTTTGTTAATTTCCTTTACAAATATTAAGTACTTAATTTTTTGAAAATTTAAATTTAGACAAATTTGCTGAAATTTAGTTCTTGCCATTGTAAATAGTTAATAAATATATATATATATATATATATATATATATATATAATAAATTTTCAGTCAAATACACTTTTCAATTTGTGAGGTCAGATAATCTGTTACATCACAATATTTAATACGAAGTCACTAATATTTTCGACTTTAAAAAGTCATCTTCATTTGCATAAGATGCAAACAATTTTTAAAAATAGGTGATAAGTTGATCTAACAATTAATAATATAGTAAGTAATGCACGTGCTGGCATTTACAATTATATAAGTTTCGTGCCTCTTAAGGTAAACTATACATGGTAAAGCTGAACACTGATGCTAGATTCTCGTATGTATATAAGACAAGGAGAAGGCACAGCATGATGTTAACCTTATACAATTAAAGGCTAAATATTCTCATTAGATCATGTCATTAAAATTAAATTGTACAGTTTGATATTAACTATGTTAAAATGTTAAATATAATGTATGAATTTAAAAGAGATGGAGAAAACTGTGATGCAAATGCTGATGGTAGAAGAGCACGCAGTCTAATTCGTCGTGGTGAATGCCATATTTGTCTGAAAATATTTTAGTTAATAGGTTATTATTAATTTTGAAAAGGTTGTGAGAGCTGATATCAGCGTTTCTTAAAGTTTATTATTTGTACTTACATAGTTGTTCAGTTGTTTGCATACAGACAAGGAGGCGTGTTTCACCCGACGTTACATGTTTTAGACTGAGTGATGATGTATGGACGGATAACTGAGAGGGAATGCCAGGAGTGACTATTCGATAACATGTTATTTTATTAAGTGATATAGGGGATTACGTAAATTTGGTATTTGCTCATTTAATAATGGATTATTAGGGTCTTGATTTTTTTACAATAAAAAACTCTTCTGCAGTGTTGATAAGGTGTGAATTATTTATTACTTTTAAAATTTTTAAGGTGTTTTGTATACTATTAATTTCGTGGCCTGAATCAATAAGATGAGTAGCAAATTTAGATCTATTCCTGTTATTATGGAAATCTGATTTGAAAAGTGTATTTGACTGAAAATTTATTATATATATATTTATTAATTGTATTCACACTTTTCTGAACCAACATGTCTTTCAAATTCATTGTAAATAGTGTTAAAGCACTATTCAAGTTTTTTTTTTTTTTTTTGCAATTAAAACTGTGTCGTCAGCAAAGCCTAAGGGTATGAACACGTTGGCGCCTAGCTTTAAAGCTAGCAGGCTCCGCTAGCAGTGTTTATGAAAGACAAGGAAGCTTGGTGTGCACAAATTGGAGCTTGTTTGCAGGTCGCTTTAATCTGTTAGCTGACTCACAGCTGATTAGGTCATCTCCTTGGAATCTCTGTGTAGACTTGATATCGCAAGGGATTCAAGTAGTGAGGACGAATTTGATTTATTAGACAATGCAGAATCAAAGTGATTATTATTACAAGAATTCTTTTCTCGAGAGTGTTCCCTTCATCCTATAAATACGGGTTGCGTTTGGTGAATATTATCTTTTTAAATATCTGCGGAACTTTCCAGAAAAATGCATTAGCTACCCGAGAGTGGAAATCGAAACTTTCGATTATCTTCTCATTTAACCAAAGATTTCATACAGAAGGATTGGAAAAATTGCCAGGGAATCCTATTTTGCAGGAAGAACGGCTTATACTCACACTGAGATAAACTGTACAATTCTTACAAAATAGTGCCTAGTGAACATTCTCAATAATTTGATTGATATTAGTTATTATTTATTTGTTTATTTTTTTTATTTTTCATGGTATTAAGGCACATACAGAAGAAAGCGATTAAACTCTTGAAATGAGGTCGAAGACTGCAAATCAGGCCTATTGGTGAACGATGATGTCCATTCATCCGAATTCATTAGTAGTTTGTAATTAAAAAATTAATTAAATTCTACCTCCAGTTTTGAATCTATATGAAAAGTTAATGTCGTGGCAGGTCTTTCGAACACACGAGCAATACGTTTTTCTACATCCAATGTGTGCAGTGTTTTAAAACTTTACAACCACTGACACAGGATTCCCGCCACGAGTGAAGCAAGCGGTATGCTCAAGGCGGAGCTTGACAGGCCACTGGCTGATAGTCGGAGTAGCCAAGAATGATATTTCCTGCTCCGTTTAACTTATCACGTCGTAGCATCTATGATATTCAAACAATCGCGCTGCAATTTTTTGTATTGATAGGTCAATGTCCAAGGGAAGCATAGAAAACAATTCGAAGTCAAAATATTGTTTTTAAAAGTGAGAAAAAAAAAATACTAACTTTGAAGTGATCTGCTCACAGAAAAAAATTTCCAGTAAGTGGTAAACTTTTTCGTTTTTCACGTTAGATGGGAGGTCAAAGCGAGGAAAATGTTGAGTAAGAATGGAAATTCGTTTTAAAAGTTACCGCTCCTCAAAATCTTTACTGGTTACCGAGTTACGGCCAATTAACGCCAGAACTAAATCACATGCGCGTAATTTAAAATAGAATACAAATTTGTATAAATTAAAAAGCACGAATTACACAAATAATTGATAAAAGTCGTCTCTACTAATTACACAAGTCATCATTGACATCTGGTCCACAAACCACCTCTCCAATGTCTCTCTGCTCCACGCCGAGACTTGCGCTGCAAGCTTGAAAGAATGACTGAAACCATTCTTGGAGCTTACAGCATGCTGGAAAGCTAGCAGTAAAGCGACCATCCATGAGTCAACGTGTGCGATGTCATATGATTCTAGCAATTCATTTCCCCCACTACCGCTACCAGCTACTCTACCAGCTAGTCCACCATCGTCAACGTGTTCGTACCCTAAAACACTGAGTATAGGCAAATTTTCTTGTAAACTGTAACCATATTCACCACTTATTGTATGCTCTGATAACTCATTCAGAATATGATCCTTTGTCAAGTTGTACAAAGCAGGAGAAAGTGGAGCTCCCTAAATCAACCCTCTTCTTAAATGAATTATCTTAGGAATTATATATAGGCCTATATATATATATATATATATATATATATATATATATATATATATATATATATTCACGTGTTAATTTGAACTAGGTTTAAAAATATCTTAGTTGACTAGTTTTGGCTTGGGAGCCATCTTCAGAACTCAGGTACTGGAAACTAAGGTATTTTTAAACTTAATTCAAATTAACACATGAAAGTAATATGTACTGTATATAGTTTATTCCTAAGTGATATAGTATTAAAAGTTGTGTAATCAAGATGGATTGCCTTAGTTTTCGTATGCATTTCAATCAAATACTACCAGCCAAAAGTTCACAATTTGTGGGTGTCGCACAGTGGTCCTTTTTTCGCTATCTGGCCACGCAAAATACAAAAATTGAGTATCACATATTTTCATGATTTATGAAGTTTTCAATTAGACCTACTATAATTTCTAAGGATCAAATATTTGTTATAGTTACGCTTATTTGTGCAGCCCTTACGTTGCAAAATAAGTTAGAAGTACAGTGTATCTTACAGCCGAGCTCGAGAAATTATTGTTATTTAACTTCTAGTTTTGACTAGTTTTTTGACCCAGAAGTTTAGAATTATCAACCAGTGGTTAAATTTTTTTCAAAAGACTAAAGCCAAATATCTTATTCTTTCTCCTATATAAAAACTAGCTGCAACTTTTTGCAACTTTGGTTTTTTTTTTCTAGTTTTAGTGCTGTCAGAATAGGTATCGCAAAACAATCTTTTTGATGTATCGAATATGAATGAGGTCTCGCCCACCTGATTGCATATTACATGACTAGTGTGAACTAGTCAGTTTATTTTATTACCATTAAGTACGAATTTTTCTCGTACTTAATGGTAATAAATCTTTTTGATGTTTTGCATTTCATACAGATGAGTGACAAATAAGAAAGAAGTGATTAACTATTTAGCTACTTGCTGGAACATATGATTTGAAAACTTACAGATAATCTGTTAAAAGTATTGTTAAAAAGAAACTTGTTAATTTTTCTTGCACCGATCCTGAGAAAATTTCAGTCACAAAAAAAAAAAAAAAAGTGGATAGAGGGAAATTTATTTTATATGAACAAAATATAGAAGGAGCCTCCATAATTGACTTGTCATCTAATGCTGGTCGTCCTTCAAAATCATTCGCAGACTGCATTGAATCTTCGAAAAGAAGAAAAGTGCAACATCTGGCACAAAACCTTAGCTCCGAAAAATTAGCGTCTGCGAGTCAAATGAGTCTACGTTCAGAAGGAAAGAGAGACATACATAAAATCACACGCAAAATTACAGATTTGTAAAGAACTCTACTAAAATCAGTGTAAATGAAGCCCATGCTTTTTACATAGGTAATAAATTAACAAAACAACAATATGCCTCCACCAAGAATATTCAAGAAAGGTTCCATAAAAAAAAAAAAAAAAAGGTCTTTTGGTTAATATTTTTAAGCCTGGATTTGACACAACTAATTATGGAAATTGTGCGAGATGATATTTTACTAATCCAATTTTAAGTTCTGACTTCACTGGTGTGAATGAAGAATTGATTAAGCATTCCAGTATCATTCTCAAGACACTTTCTTGTGATTATGAAGTAAACAGTGAAGCTTTTGAAGTTACCAGCCTGGACACAGTAAAATTATTTGTAAGAATACAGCTGGTATTACATGCCTCAGAGCATTCATGAAGCATTATTGCATGGTGGTCAGATAATAAAAAAAAAAATCTTCATTAGTCTCCATAGTTGAACTGGCAGAAGAAGCTCAATAGGCGCTTAATAACTCCAGAAAATTTTTCTGTCTGTGGAATACTCGAAAAAGTTCGAGGAGAGAGACAATGAAGATACACTGAACATGCTTTTGGTGTTGTCAGATCGTGTAATAAGTAGTCCAGGAAGAGAAGTGGACCTATACCCAATGAAATTCTTTGTTCATCAAGATCCTGCACCCTCGTCAGAAATTTAATCTGAAGCCAACAGCAGCACTGAGAACTAAAAATTATTGAAAATACTTTTAACACTGCACTGCATTAAAGGAAAAATGAGTAGTGATAAAATGCTGTTTATTAGTGTATGTCATATCATCGTCATTACTTTATAGTTGTAAAATTGTCCTCATATTGTATAATAATAATAAAAACATGTCATAATAGAAAACAATGAAGTGATAAATGTGTGATACATCACATCCACCAGCACAACCTTGCAGGCCTCAAATTGCCACTCGATTCAGCAGCATCTACATCTCCTGTATGGCTTTCGTAAGGTCAAGGATCAGTGACAGGTTAGGTTGGTAAATTTTATAGGCAGGTTTAGTTTATTCAGGCTTTTTCTATGGCTTGCATTTAGCTATGTTTTTTGGTAGATGAATGGAAAGATAGCAAGTTTTCATCAGGTCAAAGATCAGTGACACATCATGTTTGGATTGTTCAGACTTTTAGTATGCCTTGTATATACAGTGCACTTCAAAAGTCACGCATATTTTCTGCTACAGCTAGATGGAAATGCTTTCCAAAAAACATTCAGACACATCAAACAGTAGCCTATATTTTAAACGACATTTTTTTCACAAAAATAAACCACTCTTGATATCACTGCTGTGCAAGTTGTGATGTCATGGAAACATTTTTAAATGGCACCCTATATTTTTCTGTATACCATTTGAAAGATTTTATTATTCTCCATAGTTACACAAGCTATCAATATTGTTTTATACAACAAACGTTGCTATGGTAACAAATTAAATAGTTAAAATAAATGTGTTACAGAAGCAAATGTTCAATTAATTAAATTTTCAAAATGCTGCCCATTTACGATCTGGCAATATGAAAGATGCAGAACAAATTCTTGTTTAACATTTTCAATAACTGCTGGTGGTATTTCTCTACACTCCACTCGTATTCTTTTCAACTCATCAATATCAGCAGGCTTCATAGCAAATACCTTACATTTCAAATAACCCCACAGAAAGTAATCAAGAGGGGAAAGATCCGGCGATCTTGCAGGCCACTCCACAAATCCTCTTCTTCCGACCTATCTATTAGGTAACACTTCATTCAGATATTGCTGTACTGGAGCAGCATAATGAGGAGGAACCCCATCTTGCTGATACCAGATGGAATCATTAGGTAAGTCTGGATCCTGGAGGTTTTGGTGAACAACGGCAAGGGCTGGTATTAACTCTTCACGCAAAAATTCTAAATACTGATCCACATTAAGTGTATCATCAAAAAAGTAGGGGCCCACATCTCTGTATCCTAGAATCCCTGCCCATACATTCATCTTCTGGGGAAAATGCGTGAGAATTTCTACTAATCCAGCATGGGTTAGTTTCTGACCAGTATCTGCAATTTTGTCTATTCACTTCTCCATTTAAACAAAATGTAGATTCATCAGAGAAAAGAAGCTTGATATGAAATTGGGATCTCTATCGCAGAGGGTGGTCACTGCCTCACAGAATTACAATCTTCTGCCTCCGTCATCTTCCATTAGCTCCTGCAAGGACTGTACTTTATAAGGATGATATTTATTATGACGTAGCAGTCTTCAGATGGCTGTTCTCGATACACCAAATGTAGAATGCAATTCAGTAAGCGAAGAATGTGGATTATCTTTCACTGTTATCAAAATGTCTAGCTCCAATTCTTCAGTAGTTGATGATGGTCTACCAGATCTTTGGACATCTCTCACATGTCCATTTTCATTGAAATTGTTTTGTATTCTATTCACGTGGGTTGATAAATAAAAGGTCGATATGGATATACTTCACATCTTGTGTACATTTCCTGTCACCGTACCCAATCATCATTAAAATCTCAATTCTCTCACTTTCACTTAATAACATCGTTATTTTCTGTTAATTTCTACAAATAAACTGCTTCCATAACATCAGGAAAGCCAACTATTTATTTTGTTACCATAGCAACATTTGTTGTATAAAACAAACAATTGATAGCTTGTGTAACCATGGAGAATAATAAAATCTTTCAGATGGTACAAAGGAAAAATGTTTTCGATGATGTCACAACTCTCACAACAATTATATCAAGAATGGTTTGTTTTTGTAAAAGAGTGTCTTAAAATATACTGTTTGACGTGTCAGAGCATTTTTCAAAAAAATAATTCCATTTAATTGTAGCAGAAAAAATTAGTGACTTTTGAAATGCACTGTATATCCTTTTTAGTATATCGATAATATTCACTTTCCTGCATAGTGCAAAATGATGACAGTATCACTGGGTTATATCATTTTGTCTGGCATTTCAGACCAAGCAAGATTAGGCTATAGAAGTGGATGCTTTATCAACTTTAATACAGGCCTACAAGTATTTTCCATTTTATCATCATCATAAGCAGAGTATGGCATTTATCTAGTTTGTTCCTTCAGTTAGAATCGTAGGTTTTGTGTGTATATATATATAAAGTACATTCTATGCTTACTGGAACAAAATATATTAATTTTATAGTGACTATAATTGCCTACATTATTTGTTTCTGCCTTTTTTCTAGCTTAAGGCCCTATTATGCCTTTTTTTTTATTAAATGACAACTTTACTGATATTCACGGTTTTCTGCTACCATAACACCAACACATTTCATTATTTTTGTTATTGCAATTAATGTTTCACACTCTTGAGTTCACCAGTACGGTATGAGTCATTGTTGAAAAAATATCTAAGGAGGTTTGTAATACCAGTATTACTTCCCAACAATGAAACACAAAACAGATGGCTTTATTTTTTTAAATCAATTTTTAATTATTGGATAATTTAGTTGCTTTCTTCCTACTGGAGTAGGAGTGTGTAAAAATCTGTCATGCCGAAATTACCATCTTCATTGAGTTCACTCTACAAACAATGGATAAATAATGATCCGGCATTCACAACAGATTGCAAAATAATTCTATATCAATACTGTCATAAACAGGTAGCCTAAGTTACAATTTTTTTATACGTAACAAATTATTTGAATGTTTTACTAGGAGGATAAAATCTAACACCTTAGTTTGTAAATTATACTTTATCATTTCTGGCAGCCTATGTTGGTAGGAAATTTTAATTAATAAATAATTATAGAAATAAAATTCTCCAAAATTTAATAGCCTATTAATTCAGAATAGTATTTTAAGATAAAATGTACTGATACCTAATGCAATTACTCCACCTAATTTACTAGGGATTGATAATGAAATTGTATAGGCAAATAGGAAATACCATTCTGGTTGCATAAGCAACGCAGTTGGCAGGGTTTGCCATAAAAAAAAATATTTAGTACCTGAAGACCATGCTTAGGGAGCATTTAAAAAAAATAATAGGGCGTGCTTCCGAACAGGGGCAGTGGCATTTCCTCTAAGATTAGAGCCCAGTTTAGGTGTGTGTATATTAATCGAAAATTAGGGGCTAGAAAATATTGAGAATAGGACGCATGTTTATATGACATTTTTTCCGATTAAAAAAAAAAACGCATGCACGCGCACACACCTAAATTATGGTTTATTTAAAGATGCTCGCAACTGTCGAGGTTGTATCAGTGTCGTCAGTGTGCCAGAATTTTGTCCGCAGGAGTTCTTCTATATGCCAGTAAATCTATTGACATGAACCTCTCGCATTTAAGCAGACTTAAATGTCATCGACCAGGGCTGGGATCGAACCCGGAATCTCGAGCACAGAAGGCCAGCGCTATACCGACTATGCTACCCAGGCCGACTTGTTAAAGAGAATAGTTGAATTTAATATATAAGGCTATTTCTATAATTACTGTTAAATCATGTTAAAGTATGTTTCAAAGTGATCAATAATTTAGTACCTACTTCAATCTTTATTATTCTGGATAGTATACGTATATAAATGTCTATCTTGAACTTCTTTTAGTGTCTATATACCTGCTTATTTAAAGATTTTTAGCGCCTATTGCGTCGAGCTCTAATCATAAGCTTCAAGGATTGGACCCTTTCATCTAATCCGACTCCAAGATTTATAGCTGTTCTCGCAAACGTAGGTCTTCCAATTGTTAGGTCTGCCAATAAACGATAGCCAAACATCTTGTGTAATGCCATCTGACAGGACACCAGTCGGTTCTGCCAGCAAATCCGACTTCTCACATCCATGTTCGTGATCCTTGACAATTCAATTTCAGTTGTAGCTGTTAGAAGCGAATAAAGACGAGGTCTCAGCGACTAAAAACTGAGACTTTCGACTAAGGGAGCACACCCTAGTAGAAATGCGGGCATTTTCGGGGTCTATATGACTATAGGATATCGGTAGTATGTTTATGAGAATATATGTTGGCTAGATTGGGGAATGGGGTAAGTCATAAGATTGACATCATCGGTTAGTAGAGTTACATTTTGTTTGCGGGTAAATATAGAGGTCACTGTGGATTCCTGTGGTTAGGTTGGTATAAGTGTAAATTTTATTGGTGGTTGGTACTGATGAGGTTTGAATGGCGTACCGGTAAAGCATGTGTTTGGATAGTGTTTAAATCATTCTATTATTTGTTCAATTCGTGAGCAGTTGTGCTACTGGTGATTTGTTTGGCTATGGAATGCTTTGCTGGCCCAAGAGGAGTGAAACGGAGGGCTGAACAAGGTCGACGTATGTGAGAAGGTTAGAGGGTTAGTTGAGGTGATATCTCAGTGACATGAGGTCGACTTATGTGAGAAGGTTAGTGGGTTAGTTGAGGTGGTGTCTCAGTGGCATGAGGTCGACGTATGTGAGGTTAGTTGAGGTGATATCTCAGTGACATGAGGTCGACGTGTGTGAGAAGGTTAGAGGGTTAATTGAGGTGATATCTCAGTGACATGAGATCGACGTATGTGAGAAGGTTAGAGGATTAGTTGAGATGATATATCAGTGACATGAGGTCGACGTATGTGAGAAGGTTAGAGGGTTAGTTGAGGTGATATCTCAGTGACATGAGGTCGACGTATGTGAGAAGGTTAGAGGGTTAGTTGAGGTGATATCTCAGTGACATGAGGTCGAATACTGTGAATTCAATTATATAAGTGCGTTTCCTCTACCATGTATAGTGTCGAATTGCCGAAATTTCACCTATGAGATCGTGTTGATGATATCCTATTTTGAATAGGATATATATATTCCAGAATTGGATGTTCTGAAATTGTTTTGCTGATATCCTATCTTGGATAAGAGCGGATGGGCTCTGTTCCAGAATGGGATATCGTCAATTTGTGTGATTATTGCTTTTTATATAATGGGATCGTGTTGATGATATCCTATTTTGAATAAGAGCGGATGGGTTGTATTCCAGAATGGGATGTTGTGAAATTGTTTTGCTGATATACCGGTACTATTTTGGGTAAGAGCGGATGGGCTCTGTTCCAGACTGGGATATCGTCAATTTGTGTGATTATTCTTTTTAGATAGTTTTATTTACTCGTCGTGTTGGTTTACGTCGGCCATGTTGTGACGTCACTGCGTTATGACGTAACTACCGCCATGTTGTGACGTCATCGTTTGTCAAACTTGAAAATTAAGCGATATCCTATAATAAAAGAATCCCCATGTTCGGAGGCCCTAAGGTTAACTATCACCAAATTTACTCAGCGATGGACTAGTTATCCACCCTGAAGACATGTCTTTAAACTCAGAATCCCCAGAAGTATTTGCCATTTTCCAATATTTTTCACTGTATCTAGAATTATTTCTATAGTCATTACAACGTCATTAGCGAAAGAACAATGGTGTATTTTTAAGTATTTCCAGCACAATAATAATAATTTATTGTGTTATTATCAAGTCAGGCCTATAGATTACTCATTGACCTCTTGTGTCCGATGTCAATATTTATAAAAGAATGAAACACTCACGGTAACAAATAAGTCGTACGCAATCTTCATTTGCCAGTTCCTTTGTGCAGAGTTCACAAATTGGGTTGTAGTCACTATCTTGAAGCCACTGAAGATACGACTGAACAATGCACTGCAATAATAAATGGAAATGACGTCTTTAACCTCACACTTTCACTTATTACACGCAGCTACCTTATGATGACATATGTCGACAAAGAGATTTTCTCAATTGTACTTGTAACTTACCTTAGGATGATTTGTCACCATGCAATGTTCACAAACATTCACACGATGTTCAAAACAAAACTGATTTGTAACTCTCCTTTTAGGACATTTGCATAGACCCATTCCTAAGCAAAATATTTATATTTGGCGAAAAAGTATTACTTTATGCTATAATAGTAACAGATATAATATTTCTCCAGGACTTCGTCAACTCATCATAAATTATTCTTATTCGTCAAATATATCAGTCAAAAACACAATCTTCCTTCCGCCACGTATTCCTGTCAAAAGCATAGCAGTGCCCCCTAGATACCCTGGAGTCAACGAGCGCAGAAGGAAGTAGAGTCACAGTCTAATATATACAGTCACGAAGCTCAATACGTAGTAAATATGCAAACATTAGGTAGTTGCTCACCACTAGGATCGCTAATATCGCCTCATTACAGGAAATGCAAAATAGTACCGTCACAGTCTATTGTTTCTAGCACCCTCAAAACTCAAGCTTCGTGACTGTATATAGTAGACTGTGGTAGAGTAGACACTTCTTCAATATTATTTATTTATGGAAGCTCTGTGCTCTATCCCAACGAGTTACAAATTATAACCACAGTCTAATATATACAGTAGCGCAACTTCAACACTTTTTTTGCTAACATTCACGACAATAGCGCTCATGCGGCAGGCAAGGCACTGGTTATAGGGTTGATACAGCCAGGGGCCTGTTTCACAATGTTTACAAGCATTTTAATTTGTAAACTTTGCTTGTAGATTGTAAACTTCTGTTTCACAATCTTTGTTTGTAATGTTGAACTTTACAAAGGAAATAAAATCTTTACAAATTAAATTTTGCTCACTTTACAAGCATTCTGTTTCACAATGAAGGGTAATTTTACAAACGTGTAAACTTTACTTGTAAAGTTAGCACATTTTTCGACAATAGCTCTGAGATGTGTAAAGTTTGATATTGCAACAAATTCTGAATAAATACAATACAGATATATTTATTAAATTAATTTTTTAGTAACTGGGTAATATTAAGAATTAAACTAGAGCAGTTTTAATGTTATTAAGTAGTTCTAATGACTCAGACGAAGATATTGAATTTAGGCCTAATCAAACAAAGACGTATGCGTAAAATTTTCCGGCCAAGAATTAATAATACGTTCGTATCATTGTATGAATTTAATGAAAGGTTTCGAATGAGCCCCGCGCTATATTTCACAATACCGCATGTGTATTTATATACGAAGACTGTATTTAATAAATAATCCCACTTAAAAAAAGAAGTTCCCTGCACCAAAAATAAATTAATTAAATAATACAATAACGACACTGAAGTCGTTTCGAGTCCCGTTTCGCTGTGGAATCTCTCCTCCAAGATATGGGACATCACATCCAAAATGGAAAAGTGGTGCCCTAACCTCAAAGCGAGAACTGTATTCATTTGCATTGGTTTAATATACTAGCTGTCAGTCCTGTCAGTTCCGTGCGTTAGTAGATAAGCACGGAATTTCTAAGTTATGTGTGCAAAAGTGCCCATAGGGTAATTGATGTTGTTAAAAGAGTTAAATTCGAGACAGGTTTTTGATAATAAATACAATAAATAAATATTATTAAATTGATTTTTGAGTAAGTGGATAATATTAAGAATTAAACTAAAACAGTTATTATGTTATTAAGGAGTTCTAATGACTCAGCCGAAGATATTGAATTTAGGCCTAATCAAACGAAGACGTATACATAAAATTCTCCGGGCAAGAATTAATAACACGTTCGTATCATTGTATAAATTTAATGAAAGGTTTCGAATGAGTCCCGTGCTATACTTCAGAATACCGCTTAAGTATTTATATACGAAGATTTTATTTAATAAATACTCGAACTTAATAAACAAGTTCCCTGCACCAAAAATAAATAATTCAATATTGCAATAGCGACACTACTTACGCGGTATTCTGAAGTCGTTTCGAGTCCCGTTCGCTGGAATCTCACCTACCTACAAGATATGGGACATCATATCCAACATCCAAAAGAGAAAAGTGATGCCCTAACCTCAAAGCGAGAACTGTATTGTTTTACATTGGATGCATACTAGCTGTCAGTTCCGTGGGTTAGCAGATAAGCACGGAATTTCTAAGATATCAGTGTGCAAAAGTGCCCACAGGGTAGTTGATGTTGTTAAAAAGACTTAAATTCGGGGCAGGTTTTTGATCACCAAAATGTTATATACTATAGCACAGAATTTTTATGCTGCTGATGGGATCATTAATATTTGAGAGTTTAGGAATGCAACATTAATAAATACTGATCGATCAACACAAACAATTAACCTGATTTTGTGTTTAGACATCGTAATTATTTTATCAATTGCATATGTGTACGTGGACCAACTCTGTTATTTACTTATTTAACTGAATTTTATGCTAACTTTGGTCATTTAAGTAATAGAATTATTGGTATACTCGACCATCACATCACATGAAACTCCATTGTCGCCAATATATAAAAATCTAAATACTTTTAATTTTTTTAACAATACTTTATATTTTCTGTTGGTGAAATATGAATCAGCAAGCTTAGAATAATCTATTTTAGTACAAAATATAAACATATGTATCGACAGTAGTAAAAATACAGCGATTTTAGCTCTGCTCCTTAGCGATTTTAGTAAACTGTCGTTGGCGATATTGTGTAACCAATAATGCGTGTTTGTAAATTTCGGAGAAACTGCAGTTAGTGTCCAAAGACGTTGTAGTTATATATCTAGACACACAATTGGCGCTGGTGTCATGTACAAAGTTGAAACCTCTCGCGCAGGTTCGCGCGACGCCACGTTTGGGGAGCACGAATTATTGTTTCTATAAAGGGAGAAACTGCACTTAGGCCGGTATTCATAGTCGAGATAAGTCATACTTATATATAAGTCGAACTTAAATCTCGTCTCAATTGCAGATTTCGGTCCAAATAAGTCGTACTTATTATAAGTCGTTCTTATTTTATAAGCTTTACTTTACAAAGTCTGACTTCATGAAGTTGAACTTATTGCAATTCATAGTGACTCAAGTGCGACTTACGTTATGAAATAAGTTAGACTTTATCAAGTCAAGGGAACCCCTGACTTATGTCAGTTTTAGCCTAAAAATGGATAACGAGTTTGAAGAAATGATTGAAGAAGTCAATGAATTGCAAGAAATTCGTGCTCCAAAGCGTTATTTGAGAAACGTCATGAACCCCTTTGAATTTTATAATGACATTGAATTCAAGAGGAGGTTTCGTTTTCACAAAAGGACGGTTTTGGATTTAATTCTTCCGAAAATAGAGAGAACTCTTGCAAAACCTAACCAGCGAGGTTTGCCAGTTCCTCCAGTTTTACAACTTCTCATTTGCTTGCGATTTTATGCCACCGGAAGCTTTCAGGTAAGTTTCATTTTATTAAAATTAATATAGCCATAACTGCAACATGTGAGGTATTCAATATATGGGTGGGGTTAGATTCCATTAATGTGCATGAAATTTGATTATTAGTAAGGTTAAATTTCCTGATCCAGTCAATTTAAATTAAACTATTAAGCATTAATAAAATTAATACAAAACAAAGCCTTCTTGTTCTTATAATGAAACTAAAATAAATTGCCAAATGTAAGGAGTTGACACTACTTTTTATATTACTTATAGATCGTCATTGGTGATCTCTGTTCACTTTCACAATCGACAGTCTCAAGGGTAGTGAACAGGGTATCAAGGATTCTAGCATTACACATACGCCATCACATAAGAATGCCATTACCGCAGCAAGAGAAAGCAACGAATCGTTTACGTTTTGAAGAACTGGGAAGGGGTGGTAATCCCAACAACCCTGTTATACCTAGTGTGGACGGTGCTATTGACTGCACGCATGTCCGTCTTTGCCACACAAAATTTGGAGACCACGCGGAATCATTTCGAAACCGGAAAAACTATTTCTCCTTGAATGTACAGGTAAAAATAATATTATTAGACTATATAACTCAACACTTTTTTAAGACAGCACACTCATTTCCAGTACATTCTTAACTAAGAAATCGCAGTCTTCATTTATTTTATATCGCTATTGTATGTTGCTGTTTAGGCTGTTGCCGGACCTGAAGGTCAATTCTTGGACATTGTATCCAGCTGGGCTGGAAGTGAGCACGACAGTCGAATATTCCAGAACTCTCGGCTCTATGTCCGTTACGTTCAAGGAGAGTTTACCGGTTGTTTACTAGGGGACGCAGGGTACTCTTGCCAGAGAATTCTGCTTACTCCCTTGTTAAATCCTGTCACTCCAGCTGACCACAGGTATTTAATATATGGACATGGGCTATGTAATGGGAAGTACAGGAGAGACCTGCTATTCTCATTGACTATCTATGTTTATATCCAACTTTCTTGTTGAACACCTACTGTATGTTTATGTCTAACTTATATATTAATTGAAATTTATAGGTACAACAGAGCCCACAAAAGGACGAGATGTGTAGTGGAGAGAATGTTTGGAGTATGGAAGAAGAGATTTCCTTGTCTTTCGGTTGGTCTAAGAAACAAACTCGAGAATGCCCCAAATATAATTGTTGCCTGTGCAGTGCTTCACAATTTGAGTTTGGAGATAAACGACAACTTACCAGAAGATGACCCAGATATAATGATTCTCCCATACGAACCTGTGCCTGTTGCACCACCTGTACAGCAACCGGGAGGTTTGGCTTTCAGGAGGGAACTGATTAACAGAGTGTTCAGGAGGCATGATGATGAAATGTAAATACATTTCACAATTAGTTTTCATATTGAGGCAATTCCATTCGTAACGGAATCACCCATTGTATTTTACTGAAGTAAAATATTTATTCATTTATGTACTTTATGAAAACATTTGAAATTGAGACGTTCTGTAACTTATACAGTACAATAAATATTGTGAAGTTTGAAACAATAACTGATTAAATTGCCCGATTACTACAATCTCAGAAATTCCAATTTAAAGGAGTTTATAAATAACAAAATTGTTCAATAATTGCCTACGTAATTCCAGAGGCGTGGCGTACATGTGACCAGTGTTACCATCACTAAACAAAATAGGTTTATTGAAGTTTTTACTACTTCTAATAATTCATTAACATTATTTGAATATAATACAAAAGGACACTACTTTCGCTGGCCGTTGTTCAGTAGACTGTGTGCGACATTGCGACATCAATGCCGAACATTGTTAACGGCAAGGGACAGTGGAACAAGCAACTCGATGGAGGGCATTGACCCCTGCAGACAGTGCTGCTAGCTCGGCAACAAACATTTCGAAGTGCGCAGAAACCAAGTGCTTCTGCCGGTCATATTGGAGTGGGGATAAAGTCATTTGGCTTGAATCTGTGGTAGAGTGCAGATCGGCTCTTGGGAAGTACGGTTTACTCTAGATAATGTAATGTATCATTGTATTCATACTACGTTAGCGTATTTCAGGTCAATCTTAAAGTGTAAGGTGTCCTACCTCTCTGTCCCGCCTTTCGTTATCAGTTACGGGGCGTCACAATATGTCATGCACTAAACTGAAATGGAAATGCTATGGTATAGTCTCTTTCGCCCTTTAAAAGCAAGCAGAGTAGAGTAAATGTAACGCATACTGGGGTCCTGTTACCACTCAGCTTGACGGTAAATGCGCAAGCACACCACAGACCAGGGAATCTAATTAATGCAGCACATATTATTCAGTGACTCTGTTAGCATTCTGTTTTACATTACATTGTCAGATTTCGGTGAGTTGGTGTCAATGTATTACCATTATAAAAAAAATATCAGCGTCGGGATCTTCTTCCAGTAGGCCTAACTGTGAGTGTAATTGTGCAGTCAAGAATCTTTTAAAACACTTTCGGTTCACGCTCTTTCGTGAAAAAAAGTAATAATTGTAAATAAAGACAAGCCCACACCTGTTACGAATAATTTAAAATTAAAAGCATCTTGTGGATATGATCGACATTTCAATGTGGTACACATACTACCCTTGCCTATATTGATGTAGAAGATTGTGTGCATCGACAAACTGGAATTTCTAGTGTTTTTAATTCTGAGAGGTATACAAACTTCGCAGAAATGTTTATGAAAAAAACTTTTCAGACCTTTATGCAAAACTATGGACCTACCAGCGGGATACTCAAGGGCAGAATAGACTATTTGGACTATCCCTAATGTTAATAGAAAAACCTCTTCTCTTGAACACGAAAGAAGGGACGGCAATACCCATGCAATACCCACACCACGCCACTGGTTGTTACGAATTGTAATTGTGTACTTTGACATAAAACAATTAATAGGTTATAGAAGTAACGTTAAATAATAAACAAGGAATGTTAAATTAAAAAGTGATTTTGCTGTTGTGAATAATAATAATAATAATAATAATAATAATAATAATAATAATAATAATAATAATAATAATAATAATAATAATAATAATATAGTAATAATAATAATAAAGATAAAGGGTCTAGTTAATTGTGACCGGATGACTTCATATAAATATGATTGGACAGTTTTATTTATTAATAAACAATAACTATCTTCAATTTTAAAGATACATATTTACGTTATGATTTTTTAAATGATAGCACGTATTATTATTATTATTATTATTATTATTATTATTATTATTATTATTATTATTATTACTACTACTACTATTATTATTACTAATGAAATCGCTTGCACATTATGCCTAGCTATGTCAACCTTTGAGCTTTAGCTAGCTCAATATCTATCAGCTGTTCTTTCTTCTTGGCCACACGCAACATAATTTCTGCAGTTTCCAGTTCTAATTTTGTCTTCTTTATTTCTAACTGCAATAATGCAGCGCTTTGATCCTTGAAAACTACATTTCTGTGCTTTCTTGTTTGAACCCTTGGAGCTGCTGCTTCTATTGATGCTGTTGGAGTTGCCATCTCTGCTGTTTCAGTTTCAGCTTCAACCGAGTTGGCTGGACCAGCAGTGGAAGGAGATACGTCCTCGGAAGGCTTTGTTGCGAGTTGTACTTCCTCTGCGAACATAACTGTAATGTAAACAACATCTCAACTCACTCATTATGTTCTGTAGAATATTCTTCTTCATTCTATCACTGTTGGATCTAGTTACCTGTTTTTTTCAGTTGGTTATTTAAAGACGCTGTATCAAATACTGGTTTATTTAACGTCGATGGGATTGGTGATAGCGAGATGGTATTTTGCAAGATGAACCGAGGATTTTCCATAGATTTTTTACATTTGCCTCACAGTTGGGGAAAACCTTGGAAAAACCCAATCACATAGTCAGTCCAAGAGGGATTCGAACCCACGTAGCAGCGCAACTCCGGATCAGAAGGCAAGCTGACTGAGCTATGCCAGTGGCCTAGTTATCTGTTACTGGTTCAATTCAAGTAAATATAATTGAATAATTTTTTTATTATAAATAATAACTAGTTTCCATTCTAAAGATACATATTTACGCTACGACATTTTTTTTAATTATAGCCCAACCGCTTTTTGCTGCTTAACACTATCTTCCATCTTTTCATCAAAGATGAATAGGCTAAGAAGCAAATTAAATGTTAAATAGATATTCACTGCTTACCTTCTAGTTCACTCTCCAGCATATCGGAGTCAATAGCTCCCGGAATGTGGACCATTATATGCGGTGATATTTGGGCCACAGTTGGATCAATGTCCTCCACAATTACTGGTGGACCACCCCCTGTAGCCATTGCTGCCTGACGTTCTTTCGTCAAAACATTACGCTGATGGCATTTTATATTCGCCCATAGTTTCCTCAGTTGTTTTTCATTTCTCTAGAATCATTATAACGAAATTACAATAAAATTCCCAACTCCGCATAAAATAACTTCATAATTTATTTATTTATAATAATATACTTTATTCAAAGAAAATATTGTAGGAAGGTGTACTTACATGTTCGACAATATTTATGGACGAATTAAATTCCTCAGTAATCTTCACCCAACATTCGTATTTTTGTCTTGAAGATACTGAATCTGTCTTCTTATTCTCTAAGATCGTGGAATATTTAAGGATAATTTCTTTTAATACTTCTTTTTCTAGAGAAGTAAAATGTTTACTTTTTCTCTTCCCTTCCATTTCAACTTTAACCTACAGACGCTATGTATAATGTACAAATTCGGAGACAAAAGAAAAACGAAATTGGAGACAAAAGAAAAACGAAATTCGAGACAAAGGAAGAACGACCGTCTGATTTACATTGTTGTGACAATGGCCTTGCAATTTCTCATACCAATAAGTTCGACTTATTTATATACACATAAGTTACACTTATTGAATGAAACTTAACAAAGTACGACTTATTAGCCGACTATGAATACCGTAATCATATAAGTTAAGATTTTCCAATAAGTATAACTTAACAAAGTCAAACTTATTGAACAAATAAGTCACTGACTATGAATACCGGCCTTAATGTCCCGCAAGAAATTTTTCAAGTCCAATGATGGGACACTGCGCATGCGCAAAACACAGACAAGTAAAGGAGCTACCACACAATAGATAAAGCTAGTGCTCTAAGGCCGGTATTCATAGTCGAGATGTCATTTTTTTTATTGGGTTATTTTACGACGCTGTATCAACATCTAAATTATTTAGCGTCTGAATGATATGAAGGTGATAATGCCGGTGAAATGAGTCCGGGGTCCAGCACCGAAAGTTACCCAGCATTTACTCGTATTGGGTTGAGGGAAAACCCCGGAAAAAATCTCAACCAGGTAACTTGCCCCGACCGGGATTCGAACCCGGGCCATCTGGTTTCGCAGTCAGACGCGCTGACCGTTACTCCACAGGCGTGGACGAGATCCCCCCCCCGTGGACGAGAGATAAGTCATACTTATATATAAGTCGAACTTAAATCTCGTCTCAATTGCAGATTTCGGTCCATATAAGTCGTACTTATTATAAGTCGTGTTTATTTTATAAGCTTTACTTTACAAAGTCTGACTTCATGAAGTTGAACTTATTGCAATTCATAGTGACTCAAGTGAGACTTATGTTATGAAATAAGTTAAACTTTATCAAGTCAAGTCAAGGGAACCCCTGACTTATGTCAGTTTTAACCTAAAAATTAATAACGTATATAATGAACTGGCCAAGGAAATTATTGAAATGCAGGAAATTTGCGCCCAAAAGCGTTACTTGCGAAGCATCATGGGTCGCTTTGAATTTTATAATGATCTTGAATTCAAAAGGTTTCTTTTTGCAAAAGGTTTTGGAATCAGTACTTCCGAAAGTGGGAAGAACTCTTGCAAAACCGAGATAGCGAGTTTGCCATTTTTTCTAGATTACTACTTCTTGTTCGCTTGAGATTTTATGCCATGGAAAATTTTGAAATAAGTTTAATGTTCTTAAAATATAGCCATAACCGTAGTCTATAAAGTCTATAAATATATCAGTTATTTGTCGGCCTAGGTAGCATAGTTGGAATAGCGGTGGCCTTCTGTGCTCGAGATTGCGGGTTCGATCCCGGCCTAGGTCGATGGCATTTAAGTGTGTTTAAATGTGACAGGCTCATGCCAGTACATTTAGTGGCATGTAAAAGAACTCCTGCGTGAAAAAATTACGGCACATCGGTGGTGCTGCAGTTGTAAGCGTCGTTAAATAAACCATAATTTAATTTATATGAGGTATTCAATATATCGGTGAGGTTAGGTTTCTTTAATATACATGAAATTTCAGTGTTAGTAAGATTAAACACCCTTATCCAGTCAATTTAAATTAAATTATTATGTGTTAATAAAATGAATTTAAAACAAAACCTTCTTGCTGTCATACTTACTTACAATTGGCTTTAAGAGAATGCGGAAGTTCATTGCCGCCCTCACATAAGCCCGACATCGGTCCCTATCCTGAGCAAAATTAATTCAGTCTCTAGCATCATATCCCAACTCCCTGAAATCCATTTTAATATTATCCTCCCAACTAGGTCTTTTTCCCCCAGATCTCCCAACTAACACTCTATACGCATTTCTGGATACCATACGTGTTACAGCCCTGCCCAGGCGACGCTGATATAACCTCTGCAGTTGCGAGTGTCGTTAACTAAACCGTAATTTAAAAATTTTAAATTTTTGTCTTTTTATGAATAAAGAATCCTGTTCCAAATTGGTGTTAGGCCATTCTCATCTAAACTAACCCCCTGTACTCCCAGAAAGTCTATTCTATATCTAGCTAGTTTTTTTTTTTTTTTTTTGCTACCAATGTCCTGTTGTGTAAAGACTGGTCCATTCGAAGTACCAAATTCCATAATCTTACTCCTTTGCCAAAGGATCGATCTCATTTCGAGACTTATGTTGGGGTTTCGTAACAAGCTCTTTTTTACTGTGATGGATTGTTAGTCCTTCGCCCAACCCTCAAGCTGGAGGACCACCCCTTATCGGCTGTCCACGACTGCTTATTCAATATATTCGCAGCTACCCTTCCCGGTGGTTCATTGCTTCAAACGAGCGTAGAGCTCACCAAACATGCAACCACAGTAACCAATTAAGTTTTCTTACTGTCATAATGAAAGTAAATAAATTGTCAAATGTAAGCAGTTGTGGAAATTTATAGGTACAATAGAGCCTACAAAAGGACGAGAATTAATGTAGTGGAGAGAATGTTTGAGGTACGGAAGGTAAGATTCCCTTATCTGTCGGTTGGTTTAAAAAACAAACTCGACAATGCCCCAAATATAATTTATTGTTGTCTGTGCAGTGCTTCACAATTTGAGTTCGGAGAAAATAACAACTTACCAGAAGATGATCCAAACGTAATGACTCTTCCATATGAATCTGTGCCTGTTGCATCATCTGCACAGCAATCTTCGGTTTGGCTTTCAGGGAGAACTGATTAACATAGTGTTTAGGAGGTATGATGATAAAATGTAAATGAATTTCACAATTAGTTTTAATGTATTTCACTGAAGCAAAATATTTATTCTTTTATGTGATTTACCAAAACATTTAAAATTTAGATGATTTGTAATATCAACAATGAATACTATGAAGTTTTATACAATAACCGATTGAAGTAATTTATCTGGATTTCATTATGGACAAGCGGTATTTGTTTGTGAGCTCCTGATTTCAGTTGCATTATTGACGTGTAAAAATAATAATAAATTCCTTCAAAACTACATTCCTGCGCTTTCTTGTGTGATCCGCTTATGCTGCTGGAGCTGTCGTAGCTGTTGTTTGAGCTGCAATTGAGTTGGATGGACCAGCAGTAGAGGGGGATACGTCATTGGAAGGATTTGGTGCAATACTTGATCCCTCTACTTCCTCTGCAAACACAACTGCAATGTAAACAATATGTACACTTTGTCAACTGGCTAATTATGTAGAATTTATTCTTCCTCATTCTATCACTTGTTAGGTATAGCCTAGATCATATATACTAACAGATAGCTCTTTTATATAGGCTTTAGGGTTTGCAGTCGAGGCCGGCTTGATGTAGTTCAATAATCGTCAACAGATGGCACAATGACCAACACCATCACGAGCGTTGCTTACGAGATTATACAAGCTGGCGCATAGAGCTTGAAAAACGAGTCTGAAGTGGTTCCCTCGTAATGCCAATTCCGCCGCTCGGAGCGCTGTTCTGCCCTATATATTCATAGCAGAACACTTAAAAGACATTGACATTTGGGACATTTAAAGGACTCATCATTGCTTATTAAATGCTTCGTACAATATTTTATGGACAATAGACGTAATTTGCAAACGTCTACTTCTCAATTATATTACAATAAAAGGCTGTCATTCTTGATATTAAAACATATTACATATAAACTGAGGGACTGTCTGCTCTGTACTTCAGTTCATACACCAAACATTTCCGGAAATAAATTAACTTGACACCTTACATATACGCACTATAGCCTACCCTTTTCACCTAATATTATTAATATTGTTATTAAATAAGATATTGCAACTAATTAAGGTACTGCATTATCTTTAATTTCCTTGAATTCATAATTACGCATTTGCAAGAATGCCTAACTTTTCCCTCTCTTTTTAAAAAAAATACGGACGTCACAATAACTGAGAAGTATAATTATTGCGCGATTTTTTCTTGCAGTGGTGAAAACATTTCTATAGGCCTACTGATTAATCTATTGAGCATAGTAATAGTAAACGCTGTAGTATTTTAGTGCGTGTACGCCTACTTAGCTCTTGTAAAACGAAATTTTCACTTTCACTTTCAACGGAACACTCACTTATATTCAGCTCTTGTATCTTGCAGTAAATTATCCATTTGTGATCATCTTTCCAATATAACCTCCCATTGAAACGACCACTTAAAATCATGAGCTAGAATTTATTATTTTAAAAACATTTCCACGTACATACTGTGATAATTGTTATGAACCACAATACAAAAGACAACACTGTGAAATTGGATTAATTTACCAAGATCAACATCAATACCGGTAGTATAAAATCACATATAGGCCTAGGCTATATTATTTCATTACTTTATGGTATTAATTAGAAGGATTAATTTTGAAGAATTACAAATATGCTGAAATAATTTATGACACCTCTTATAGAAATGTAAAAATATGTATGTACATTTTGAAACAATGGGTATAGCACCACTTGAAAATATTGAGCATTTTAACAGTAACTTGTAAATTGTTCCATCACGTTGTCTATAGTGTTCATTTATTGTAGCACTTTTAGAACGAACGTGGTTCACATACATAAGAAGAAATGACGATGGAATGAGTCGAACACATACAGTTTTCTTTAATTTTTAGCAAAAGATGAAGTTGAATATATACTGTTACTTCATATCCTAACATAAGTAGAGTTGCCACCATAGATGTAACACTTGAAATGAATATAAAATAAATTAATGTATTGGTAATGATACAAGAATAAAAAGAAATTAGGCTAGACATAACCTCACACAATTACAAACACATGCTAAAACAAAAAAAAAAAAAACAAAAAACAAAAAAAAAACTTTACTTATCCGTTTATAATAAAACTAGATATTCCAGATATAATTTGTTTCACACGATAACCACCTCAGCCTATTTCGGCAGCAGCCATTATTAGTTACAGTTTGAGGTGCATTACCTAATCTCATACTAACCTTGTTAAGTTCTCTAACCTAATTCACTGATAATTACGTAACAATACACAGGTCTAAAATACAGACAAATACATATTAATTACCTGAAGATAATTCATTACTTTTGTCGGTATTTTCTAAAAGAGAAAGGGAAAACAGTAACAACATTATCTTCAATGTTTACATCACGTCATTCACATTTTCATTAGGCCTATATCAGTAATACTTGGTAAGTGAAACAATGCATTAAATTATTTTACATTTCGGGTCACATCATTCGAGAGTCGGAAAATGCAATTGGCCACTTTTAACATAGCATTGCTTGTTATATGAGAGAACTCTGACATTTACCTTAACCTATAAAGATACGACCTGTTGGTACCGAGTTCTTCACATAGCAAAACACAGACAATTTTCGAATATAACTTAGCTGAACAAACTTCAAATAACACTGTAATATGCTTGGCATATTTATAATATTCGTACTCAATCAGTAATGCACAATTAATCGAACTATTTTCACGATGCACAATGCTTTGTAATGGTAATATTCATCATTTCATAGGGCAGAGAGGCGAACCTAGCGGCAGAAATTGTCATGACTCACAGAGACCTACTTTCGATCGTGCTATGCGCCAGCTTGTGTAATCCCGTAAGCAACGATCACGAGACACGAACTCTAAATCGATTATTTCTTGTTTACGAGATAATCTCGGTATGTACTGTCGACAACTGATGACCATGGATAAATATTATTGGCCTATATGACCTTGGCAACTTGGCAAGTTCGGATCACAGACAAGTTGGGAACGAGGCAGCTATTTATAGTTGTCACGTGGGCGAAGCGAAGAGATAAGATAAAGTACGCCTTTGTATTGAATATACTTCAGAATCTCTGCCAGGCAAAGCAATATGTAGACCATGTTGTAATCGTACCGTATCGGGCGGCAATAATATGATTCGTTATCTCTTCTGTTTTTATATATTTGTCGTGAATATTATTTATATTATCAACTGAGTGTATAACATAATTTATCCGTTAATTGTTATTTTATTAATGATAAATCCAAAGAACAATGGAAAATAAGGGACTGAAAAATAAATGAAATAAGAGAATTTGACGTTCATGATTATAATGTTGTCGGAGTTTTATTATACTTTACTTTGAATTATTTTAACTTGCACCACAAAAGCGTATGAAAATTAATGTTAACATTACCTATTTAGTTATGATAGTAGTATATTGGAAAATTTGTGCATATAGCCTGATTACAATATATAAATAATACTATCCTAACCTAAGCAATAGTAGTGTTGTTTAATTCATACATGTTCGTATAATTATACAAACACAAGAATAATCTAGTTTGCAGCCTGTGATGTCTCGTTTACAGTATTATATAATATACATATTACGATATTTACTAGGTACTTTAACAATATATAGTTAATAATATTATATAGTATACAGGCCTAATCCATTACCAAGGAATACCCCTTCCCTCACATTTTCAATACTGTTTACCTCAAAAGGCCTTCACACCTTATTAGACACTGGATTAAAATAGTCATGTTGATGTAGGCCTACAACATTACATTTTTTTGTCACTACTCCTGATCCCATTCTAACAGTTTCAGGTTTTGTAATTTGTAACAATACTATCAATACTGATGGGTCATTCCCTAGTGACACACATAACATTTTCGAAGTAACTATGATCGTCACAGGCAGTGGCGTGCATTAGGGTAGGCTCTTCATGTTTGCATGCTACATAGATATACAACTTACAATATCTCGAACATATTGATAATTTGATATAATTTTAGTGAGTTCTGACATCAAACCAGAGCAGCAGCCAGAAGGAGGGTAAGAAAACAGAAACTTCCGGAAACTAATGATAAAATAAATTGGTAATTAAATAAATCATACCTTATTTACTTAAAGGTGAACTCCATTCTGCGTTCCTTTTTAGAAAACTCCTCAATGACATCGCTGTGGAATGTAGGGGATTTTCAGATTTCTTTCAGCTTTTTCTTCTCAATGGACATCAAGGCTAAACTGCTTAATCTTTCTTGCCCTTGAGTTGATCTTTGAAGTGATTTAATCCGCTTAAGGGCAGAAAATGACCTCTCAGCAGATGCAGATGTGCTTGGTATGGTCAAAACCAGTAGGGTCAATTTGTACAATTCGACAAATTCTGTGTGGAGTTGTTTTGATTTTAAATGTGTCACCAGTTCATGAGGGTATTTTCCACGAAACTCTTCCATTGAATATAGGACTGTCAATTCATTTTTTAGACGAACTATATCAAACACTGCACTGTGCTTTACATTCAGCGCATCCAGGGCGGAATTAGGAAAATTTAATTTATAAGACTGAAATTTGTTTGGATCAAGCAATGAAATAAATTCCAACTGAGGGAGATTTCCAAACATATCTGTAATATGGTTTGTCACATTGTCTATTTTTTCAAAAAATATTCTCCTGTATTTTATGACATCATTTTCCAGGCATTTTCTTTTTCATTACAAACATCACTCCATAATGCATCAAATCTGTATCTCTCATGTAGAACAATACGTTTTGTTTCATTAACCTTTTCTACACAATACAGAATATCCAAATGCTTCGTTTGAAGAATGTTGTACAGAATGTCAATGTATGCATAGATCTTTGATAACACATTTAGAAGAAATTTGGTCTCAAACTCTGAAAGGAAAGACAAATATCCACGCGCAAGAGCAACAGTTTCACTTTCCCAGTCTGATGAGTTGTTGAGTATATTTTTAAAAAAGTCCACCAGCAATTTACGGTTCTCCTTTACAATATTGACTATTCTGGAAGAGAAATTTCATCTTGTGGGTGCATTTCTTTTATTTAAATTAAAAATTAATCTATCGTATTAAATCACTTCAGGTACCGGTAACTTATATATTTAAACACAGTATTGATAACTTTAGTTTTGTAGTGATTTTTACTGGTCCTAATATGTTATGATGTCATTTTGATATTTTCATAAAGTCATTCGGTTTATATCATTCACTGTATTAATAACACCTTAATCAACATATCACATCAGGTTATCATGCTACTTAAAACAGAAGATATTTAAATTTATGTAGCTTCTTAAGTAATTGAATAACAAGTTAATCACAGGTAGTTTAACTTAATTCCAATTGAAAAACGAAATTTATTGCATGTTATCACCTATCAAATAATTTATATATGGCTTATTTATAATATAGTAATAACACATAAGAAAAAGAACAGTAGGCCTAGGCCTAATTATAACATGACATCAAAATGTTCATAAATGAATTGTTAGTTTCATTTCTAATTATTTTAATAGACATGAACATAATATGAAATATACAGTATATTCCCTCCAGCTAATTTCTTATATGTTAGAAAATAAACCCACTGCATATTTCAAGTAATTAGTTACTGTACTTTGTGTCATTGAAATCCGACATTGATATAATTTTGATACAAATTCAGATATATTTCAACTTATAACATCACTGCGTAATTAAAATAAAGTGGAATTTTTACATAAATTGAGACTACACTATAATGTGTTAAAATATTTGTGTATCAGTACCGGTAGTAATATTTTATACAACACAGTTACAGTTAAGTCAGGTCATCATTAGATTCTATATTATGGAGGTTGTGTTGCATCTGAAGCTACACCACACAAGATTAAAAAGTCAGGTTAAAAAAATAATTTTAGGCTTAATAATTATGGTATAAGTTACTGGTACTGCTTAATTTTCAGTGAAGAAAGTTATAATATATACTTTTGAAAAATATCCAAGTTTAACATGAATAATAAACAATGTTACATGTACTACAGTGAATGAAACTTACTTTATGTTAATTTCATCCCTTTGTTTCACTGATTCACAAACAAATTTTAGTCATGAACGTACTGATGGATAAGGTACTGGTAATGCTTAATTTCCAGTGAAGTAAAGTTATAATATACTTTTGAAAATATGCAAGTTTAACATGAATAATAAACAATGTTACATGTACTGCAGTGAATGAAACTTATTTTATGTTAATTTACTCTCTTCCTTCACTGGTTCACCAACAAATCATGGAAGTACTGATGGATAAGGTGGTTTCGCCTGACATTATATTCTGCTACATTTCGGTGGTTGTTAGCTGCTTGAGGGAAGTTATGCACAGCATTAATGGCATCCAACTGGTCATCAGTAACAGGAGGTATATTTTCATTCTCATTCCAAGCTATATTGTGTAAAATAGCTGTTGCCGCAATTAGACTTTGAATTCTGTCGAATTTTAGTCTGATTCCAGTAGCTAAAACAGGAAATCTTTCTTTTCTATACCCCATAGCTCTCTCTGCTGGACTTTTAGTCCTTATGATGGCCTCCTGAAAAAGTTGTTCCTCTGGCGTGTGTGTAATTGTCTGTGGTGTAATGAGATAATTTTGTACAGCATATCCACTCTCTCCAACTAGAATGGCTGCACAAAATTCTCCATCTTTAAATCGCCTCTTAATTATTGAAGAATTAAAAATATGTGAGTCATGAGATGAGCCTGGCCACCTAGCCACAATGTCTCGAATCAACAAGGAAGAATCAGACACAGTTTGCACATTAATTGAAAAAAAAATATTCTTTCGATTTCTGCATATCCTCCACCTGGTGATTGTATTTTCACATGTGTTCAATCAATTGCACTTATATAGTTAGGAAAACGCCAAATCGTATAACATCCGTGCTTAACCCTTGCCGTTCCTTTAGGTGTTGTTGGCATGTTGATATAACGCTGTGACAAATGTCCTATAGCTGTAGAAAATTTTGCAAGGACTGAGAGAACAGAGAATGGAATTAGAGTACAGAGAGTGGATTGAGAGGACAGAGAATGATCTGAGAGTACAGAGAGTGAACTGAGAGAAGATAGTGGACTGAGAGGACAGAGAGGAGCCTGGGAGGATAGATAGAGCACTGTGGGATAGGGAGTAAGCTAAGAGAACAGAGGGAACAGAGACTGAACTGAGTGACAAGAAGGTGGAGAGCGAGGATGGTGAGTGGACTGAGAGGACAGAGAGTAGACGGAGGGGACAGAGAGTAGACTGAGAGGAAAGGAAGTGGACTGAGAGGACAGGAAGTGGACAGAGATTACAGAGAGTGAATTGAGAGCACAGAGAGTAGACTGAGGGGCAGAGAATGGAATGAAGGGACAGAGTGGACGGAGATGACAGTGAGACGACTCAGACAACAGTGTGTAGCCTGAGAGGATAGGGAGTGGACTGAGAGGATAGGGAATGAACAAGAGGAGTGGGAATGAGCTAAGAGAACAGAGAGTGAACTGAGAGAAAAGAGAGTGGACACAGAGAATGTTGAGTATATTGAGGAACAGAGCGTGAACTGAGAGGAGAGAGAAGCGGCAGAGATTACAGAGAGTGAATTGAGAGTACATTGTGTGGATTGAAAGAACGGAAAGTGATACAAAGAAAACTGAGAGGATGGAGTGAGCTGAGGAGAAAAATAGTGAACTGAGAAGACGCAGATTGGATCGAGAGGAGAGAGAGAGGACTGAGGTAATAGGAAAGGGAAAGAAAACAGAGTGGACCGGTATCAAAGGGAGAGTACCGGTACTGAAATTACAGTGAGTGAGCACATAGAGGACAGAGAGGAAAGAATTCTGACTCGCAGTTTCCCCAGTTCACTCTCAGTCTTCTCTCTATCCTCTCAGTCCACTCTCTGTCCTCTCTGTACACTCAATCCACTCTCAGTTTTTCACCCCACTCTGTTCTCTCAGTCTACTCTCTGTCACCTGAGTCCATATTCTGTATTCTCTCTCCTCTCAGATTACTCTCTGTCCTCTCGATCCACATTCTGTCTCCTCTCTGTTCTCTCAGTCCACTCTCTGTCCCTTCCCTGTTCTCTCAGATCACTCTATGTCCTATCAGTCCACTCTTTGTATTCTCACTCCACTCTTTGTCTTCTCAGTCCATTCTCTATCCTCTCAGTCCACTCTCTGTCTTCACTCTGTCCTCTGAGTCCACACTCTGTGCTCTCAGTACACTCTCTGTTCTTTCAGTCAACTATATCCTCTCTGTCCACTCTCTCTTCTCTCAGTTAATTCTCTGTTTAGATTTTTCCTGCAATTCTTTATTCCTATAATAAGCAATTATTCATTTTCAGGGCTCGAACTCGGGAAGTAATTCCGTCATTGGGTTAAAACTACAGACTGTAATGTGGCGGAAGATTTGCATTGTGGGTACAAGTTTTTAGTTTTTCCTGAAATTTTTTATTCCGTTAATAAAAAATTATAAATTTTCGGGGCTCGAACTCAGAGAATAATACCGTCATTGGGTTCAAACTACAGGCTGTAACTTGGCGGAAGATGTGCATTGTGTATACAAGTTTAGATTTTTCCTGCAATTTTTTATGTCTCTAATGAAGAATTATAAGTTTTCGTTGGCTCAAACCCAGGAAATAATGCCGTCACTGGGTCCAAACTACAGACTGTAATTTGGCGGAAGTCGAGCAGTGTGTATACAAATTTTTAGATTTTTCCTGGAAATTGTTATGCCTCTAATAAACAATTATAGCCTACACTTTCGGTATTGGAACTCAGGAAATATTGCCGTCACTTTGTCCAAAGAAGAGACTGTAATTTGGCGGAAGATGTGCATTGTCTATACAAGTTTTTAGATTTTTCCTGCAATTTTTTATGTCTCTAATAAAGAATTATAAATTTTTCGGAGCTCAAACCCAGGATATAATGCCATCACTGAATCCAAACTACAGACTGTAATTTCGCGGAAGTGGAGCATTGCGTGTACATGTTTTTGGATATTTTCTGTAATTTTTTTTATACCTATAGTGATGAATTATATATTTTCGGGGCTCGAATTCGGCCTTAATTGGTTCCTATGGTGGCGGTTCCATAGTTGAACAGTTCCTACTACAAATACAATATTTGTAATAAGACAGCAGTATTTTACATTCTTTGCGCGTCTTGTACTTTCTGCTCGACCTGCATTAGGTTTTTATCAGGAGGAAGATTGGCATAAGTAACAATTTTCGTTACAGTGGAGGCAGATGAGATAAGGTTGGTAGCGTAAAAAGCGCTAGAAATATGTTGGCACTCCTTCAGATGTTACAGCATAGCGGGACAAATACTGCAGTTGAGCCTAAATGGTAGTGGCGTATACTGGTTAAAGGGTTTGGGCTACCACTGACCCTATTATTACGCAAAATATATTTTAAAATCCCTATAATAAAATTCCTTACATATTTATGTGAATTCCAGAAGTCTTGATTGGGACGAAAATACGTTGATGACTTCGTCCTTGAAATTACAGTTGGGCCACTTGCAAAGTTTCTGTAGAAATGACTTTTCAATGGATATTAGTGACAAACCGTATAAACGTTCTTGTGTATGAATTGATCTACAGTAGGATTTTATTCTCTTCAACGCAGAAAATTTTCTTTCTACCGATGCTGACGTAGCTGGTATTGTCACAATTAATGTGCCAATTTAAGGACTTCAGGAATAACTTGGGTCAGCTGGTTTTCATATATGGCAGATAATATTTCATGGATAGGTTTGTTCGAAAAATCAAAGACTTTTGCTGAATATATTACACTTAATTCATTTTTCAAAAGTACTTGATCAAAGTGACTGTTATAGGACTGAAATAATTTGTTTAGTGCCTCATTCGGGAAGTTTTCTCTATAAGCAGAAAATTTTTGAGAATCTAAAAGATGTGTGAACTGAAGCTTTCCATAATCAGAAAATCTGTCAGTAATTTCCATGTGCATACGATCTAGTATGCTGTAGTACAGCTGCCTGTATTTCAATTCATCATCTCCTTTTCTTCGCTTTAATGTTGGTTCCATTGTATTGACTGAAGAATTTTCATTTTCCATATTACTCCATATGGAGGGAAACCCACTACGTCTGAACTCGGATATAGTATTTTTTTTTACTTTGATACCTCTTGCAAGTAGTATGCTATTGTCTAGACTTTTTGTCTGAAGAATATTGTAGAGCACATCTGTATGTGCGAACACTCTAGCATAGACTTCAAGAAGAAATATATTCTGAAACTGTGTGAAAAAATTCAAATATCCTTGAGCCTGCACATTTACAGCATCATCCCAGTTTTCTTCAGAGTCATTACAAATGATATTTTTAAAGAAAGCAGTCCGTTTTTCTCTGTATTCCTTTACTGTATTTACAAGCCGAGATGTAAAATTCAATCTAGTTGGTGCTACTTTTGGGATTTCTTGTTCATAAATTCCTTGAGTTTTCTGATCTTTTAGGAGATAATGAGAAAAATGCAACTAAGCCCGACAGTGTTTTGAAAAAAAAAAATGCGGCATTCTGGAATGGATGAAGTAGTTTGTTGCAAAACTAAATTGAGAACATGGCTGTAACAATGGACAATTAGTGCTTGAGGATACTTTCCTTGAACTTTTGTTTTTAAGGCATTAATATTTCCCGCCATAACTGAAGCACCATCGTATGTCTGTGCAATTAACTTATTGCCGACATTGTATTCTGCTATAACACCTTCCACATGCTGAAACAAAGCAGCAGCAGTTTTGTCCGAACTGACATTTGTGAATCCTATAAACCGTTCTTGAACATTGGCAGTACTGTCGACGTATCTTAAAACAGTGGACAATTGACTCTGATTAGAGCAGTCACTTGTTTCATCAACAACAATGGCCACAAAAGGTTTTATGTTCTTTATAATAACCCCACTTATAGCAAATATTAAGTCATTCTGAATTGCGAGAGAAGTACCACGAAATACTGTTGAACTCTCAATATGATTGGCCAGTAAATGGTCAAATTCACTTAAGGAACTTAAATATTCAATATAATTTCCTACATTGTCTGATTCCACACTCTCGTTATGACCCCGAAAAGCCAATTCTTGTTTTCCTAGAAAGCAGACTGCGTTAATAAGATGCAGTAAAATCTCCCGATTTTTTTTTCACAAGAGCATTGTGTTGGTTGATGTGTAGAGCTTTTTGCTTATCTAGCTGTAAATCAATTCTTGTCTTCCCAAAGTTTGCAAAGTTCATGCTACTACAAATATGAGCTTTTGATTTGTCGTATTCTAGGACTGCCGTTCGAAGGGAGTTCATATTAGAAAACCCCTCTTTTGACCACACATTAGTTTCGCAGCTAAATAACAAACATGGCCAGCAAAATAGTTTAGACAGTTTAGAAGTACCACACAACCAATTCGACTTACCATATGATGTTGAAGTGAAATGGCGTGTATACTCACGCTATTTTTCTTTTACGTCCATGGACAAATTTAACTCAGGAGTTGGTCTTTCCATTTTCACAATTTCAACTTCCTCGTTGTATGTACGACGGTTAAAAGGCACTTTTAATAAACCTTCTATTACACAGTCATTTTCAACACAAACCTCTCCAGAAACTTGTTCTGCCATATTTTTCACAATATCACTTAATTGGGAAATTAAAAACTTAATAATTCACAATTAATATAACTCTTAGACACTCGAACAAATCACAGATTTAAAATAATGCACTGCAAGAACACAATCACATTCATGAGCTAGCGTGCTAAGCATATTGCTGCTTCGCGCCTTCGAAGAAACCGATCACGAGAGCGGTAACTCGCCCGGCCTACATTGCACGATGGAAACAGAAGGGCGAGGGGGGGACAGGACAGCGTGCGCGATACAGTCACAGGCTACCTTACGTAGCAAGCGGTTTCTCCAGCGATGCCGCCTTGACAACTTGTTTCATTTCGAGAGCAGAGAGCGCATATAAATCTAACAATTACTTTAATTTTAATTGCTATGGTAAAACTAATAATACAAAATTATTACATTATGTTATATTATAAACTTTTTCTTTTGTAATGTCCTTGGGCTACCGCCGGAAGCCCCGGTAGTCCGCAAAATACGCCCCTGCTAAATGGAGTCCCTTAGCTGATTTTGTAAAGTTCGTCAGACTTTAGAAACTAATAAAATAGCATTGTGAAACACAGTTTACAAGCATTTGTAATCTTTTACTTGTTATTTGTAAATTGTTAACTTGTAATTTGTAAGGATTGTGAAACGGGCCCCAGCACGTGCTTTAAAGTTATACGAGATGTTATAATAACGTTTTAATCATGCGTCGGAATAAAGGCAATGTGTGCAATGACGAAAATTGCAGTAACAACAAGTTTAAATCTCCGAATTTGTCGTTCTTCAGATTCCCTAAAGACCAAGAGAAAATCATAACTCAGTCATAACCTGTAATCCACGCTGTAGGTAGCCTACGTATTGTGTTGTATAAAACATTTATTAGTTATCAGTTACCTATTTGTATGTCAGGAAGGAGAGTATCAATTAAAAAAAAGTAAATACCTGTTACAGTATATTATTATTTTGCAGAGATCAGGTGTAAATGTGTAACCATTCCGATTTTGGATAATGTATCTACAGTTTTTAATGCAAGTAATTCCATAATTTTTGTATTCGTGTTTTTTTTATATTTTTCAAAAGTTGAATGTTATATTGCATTCAAGTAGGGATTATGGTGTTAATTTTTCAAGAATTCATTGCGTATTATAATCCTTTTGCAAAATATTCATTTCTTGAATAAATCCAGATTGTGTCGATAAATTTCTGATGTGTTGGTGTAGATTCATGTGGCAGAAGTATTAGATTCTCAAGAAATAAAAGAGCATTTTTAAATTTTATATAAAAAGCAATCTTTTGTGTAATAATTTGCATGACTGTTATTCATGTTAATTTTACATTACCAGTGGTTATTTGAGCCGTTCAGAGCAGAAGTGGTATAAATCAAAATTAGGTAATGAGTTTTAAAGTAAAAATTCTGTCAAATACAGCGCAAAGTAGCAATTAACATATCCTTCGTGCTATTCACTGGCTACTAATAGTTTAAATAAATTCAATATTAACTGTTACTTTGCGCTGTATTTTACAGAATGTTTACTTTAACCCTCATTACCCATTTTTGACTTACACCACTTCTGCTCTGAAAATAAAATTAGGCCTACATTTTCTGAGTTAATTGAAGTTACAATTTTTTCAACAAAATTGTGTATTCATTTGTTCTCACCCACGTCATAATAACAGTAAGTGCATGTAAATTACGTATTATATAGGTAGGGTAAGTTAAAATTAAGCTTATGTGTGAAAACTGAAAATGCAATGTAAAATGCGGTAAACTTTTCATAAAAATTTAAACCATAACATCAGCACTATTAGCGACTCAAAATAATAATAAAAATATGAAAAAAATAATGAACTTCATAAATTAATGTCTGTCAAATTAAGGTTTAAATCTTCCCTTTTCTTATTTTTAAGTTTACCTCAGCGGCCGAGTTTACCCCAATTTGCGGTATGGAAAATAGTTAATATGTAAGGAAATAGGGAGAGGAGTTCACCACGTGATGTACCCTACGAGATATGCCCTACAATTTTGACTCGTCTCACAGGAAATATAGAGTTCCAATGGTTTATAAATATATTTGGGAATGAATTGAATTAACCGTCCACGTACAAACAATTATATTATTTGAAACCATGATACGTGATCAGGGCCATGATTCAGTTGTAAGGAGCGGAAAGAATTACGTTTATTCCCAGCTTCTGAAACTTGTAGATTAACTGCGTGTGAAATTCTTCTAGGATTCTAAATTAAAATTAATAAGAACCATATACACTTACTGTATAGCATAAAAATATAAAATAAATTACGCAAAACCCGTTTTCTGATGTGTTATGTCGTGTTACGGCCGACTTGATGTGCTCGCTTCGCTTCTCTTTTACCGGCCTTGAAAATTCATTTTGATCCTGTGTTAAAGCTGTAATCGAGAAAATGTGAAATTCCCGCCAGATGGCACTAACTCCCAAGCTTCACTGAGGAATGTGTGTATGGTTTCTTGTAAGTTTATAATTAGTGATATTGCGCTTATTTCTACTGGTATGTGAGTTTATTGTGATATGATTCAAAATTACGTATTTTTGTGTACTATTGTGTACTTCGAATTGAAAAAAGAGTGAAGGAGCAATATCATTCCACGAATTTCCGAGTGACAGGGAAAGATGATTATATTTCGTGACCATAATATTGCACGAAATGGAAATATAAAAATTGGAATTGTATCCTTCGAAGAGGTGGAAAAATTCGAATATTTTATTTTACTTTAGTAGGTTATTTTACGACGCTTTATCAACATCTTAGGCTATTTAGCGTCTGAATGAGATGAAGGTGATAATGCCGGTGAAGTGAGTCCAAGGTCCAACACCGAAAGTTACCCAGCATTTGCTAATATTGGGTTGAGGGAAAACCCTGGTAAAACCTCAACCAGGTAACTTGCCCCGACCGGGAATCGAACCCGGGCCACCTGGCTTCGCGGATAGACGCGCTAACCGTTACTCCACAGGTGTGGACAAAAATTCAAATATCTTGGAGCAACAGTGACAAATATAAATGACACTCGGGAGAAAATTAAACGTAGAATAAATATGGGAATGCCTCTTATTATTCGGTTGAGAAGCTTTTGTCATCTAGTCTGCTGTCAAAAAATCGGAAAGTTAGAATCTATGAAAACAGTTATATTACCGGTTGTTCTGTATGGTTGTGAAACTTGGACTCTCATTTTGAGAGAGGAACAGACTTTACTGGTATTTCAGAATAAGGTTCTTAGAAAAATCTTTGGGGCTAAGAGCGATGGAATTAGAGGAGAATGGAGGAAGTTACATAACGCAGAACTGCACGCAATGCATTCTTCACCTGACATAATTCGGAACATTAAATCCAGACGTTTGAGATGGACAGGGCATGTAGTATGTATGGGCGAATTCAGATATGCATATAGAGTGTTAGTTGGGAGGCCAGAGGAAATAAGACCTTTGGGGAGGCCGAGTCGTAGGTGGGAAAATAATATTAAAATGGATTTGAGGGCGGTGGGATATGATGATAGGGACTGGATTAATCTTGCACAGGATAGGGACCAATGGCGGGCTTATGTGAGGGCGGCAATGAACCTCCGTGTTCCTTGAAAACCATAAGTAAGTAAGGGAAAGGTGCGAAAATGACTTAAAGTGTTTTCACGCCGAGACTGTTTCTAAAGCAACTCTCCATCTTCAATCATTTGTAGTTTACATTTCAGGGAAGAAGATTATTCTAATAATGGGAAATTTAGACTATTAAAACCAAATGCTGTGCCAACAATATTCCCTCATTATCCTAGATATAAGTGACAGATAACAGAAGACCATGACGAACAGTTATTAAAACTGATCTCCCTCCACCCAAGAAACCCAAATCTTTTAGTAACATTGGTTTTCACTGTTCGAACAAGATGTTCCGAGTGGCTCAGCATCAGTTAATGATATTCTCTTCTTGCCAGTTGAAAATGACCATAAAGCGACGCAAACAGATGTTGTCAACTTTATGGAGCTAAAAAGAAATAATTAACAGATTGCATGTGAAAATTACACAACTTAATCAGGTGTTACAAGAGAAGCAAGATGGGATAACGAAAACAACCGAAAAACTCCTATTGAAAGAGATCCGTCACATAAAGAACAAGAAAATGTGTGGAAAGAGGCCGATGAAGGCAATATTCATTCAAAATTGATTCTAGATCAGCTGCTTAATCATCGAAAGAGAATACCAAACAAGAATATATTAGAAAATTTGTGTTCAGAAATTGAGCCGTTACTGTGTAGATGTCATCTCTTGCAATGCCAATTTGTGATGAAGACGGCCAAAACGGAATTGCTAATATCATTACTGTGAAATTTGTTAGGCCTCTTCTAGATAACATTGCAGCAGCTTTAACTGAAAAGCTTGTTCCTTCGAAGAATGCGGCTTATAATCCACGGAGTCGCAAAATCTTGAAACTATGATTATTGAATCTGCAATATCAAGTGGAATGTATCAGTGCAGTGAGTGAAATTACAAAACTCAGTACAAGTTATGGTAAATAATTACCCAAGTGTTTACTTTCAAACATCGCAGTTTAGCCTAGGGGTGCTACTCAGCGAATGAACTACAAAATTACGCCTCTGTCATCATGTTATTTAAACTGAACAGGGTACTATGTGGTACCTTCCCTGCTTTTAAACTCACGCTTTTACCATAATTAACAGAACTAAAAATAATAATACTTATTATTTTCTTATTTATTATTTATAAGTGTTATTATTACTCTTTAATCATTTATTTTAATTCATATTGGGTATTTCATCTGTGGACACCAGAGCTTGGCAGACAGCGCCAAGTGGTGGAATTGAGAAATTATCCAATTTCAAGAAAATATTTCTATTGTCAAGGCCGTATACAAAAAAGCGAAGGGAACATCAAGTCGGCCGTGGTCGTGTGCACACTTTTAACTTGCCTGCCGCTAGAGGGTTACTGTCGCGCCAGCTGTCAAATGTTGGCATATTTTATACGTATGAGTTGTGCGACTGTATATATTAGACTGTGTTATAACTTAAGCCCAGTTCAGACGGTGCGTGTTTCTGTGATGGATTCCAAGGTGGCTGCGCGGATGGGTCGCCTGCGTGGCCACTCACCGGAAGTAATGCGGTCTGGTGGCTCCGTGGATGACTACCTTGCTGGATTTCGAGGGTAGATTCCTTGCTATTTTTTCGTGATGGTTTGCAGGCTGGAAACCAAAAATATCATATAATATCACCACTGAATCAATGACGCCATGTTCGTTGTTTTCCAACTAAACCTGTTTTTTTCTATATTCTCTAGTTTCTAAGAAACAACAGTTAAATATCGGACTTTAGCTGTTTTGCACTTATGGCTTAATTACTTTATTACGGCATTTACTACTGTTAATGTAGGTGCAAATCTAGTCTTTCAGGTGAAGCTTCCTGTAAAGCAGATTTGAATAATTTCAAGGGAAAAATTGTTCCGGGGCCGGGTATCGATCCCGGGACCTCTGGTTGAACGTATCAGCGCTCTCCCAACTGAGCTACCCGGGAACTCCACCCGACACCGTCTCAACTTTAGTTGTTTTCCACTCACGGTTTAGTTTCTTTCTGACCATGAGTGTTGGCAACAGATAAAGCAGCAGATGATTTTCCCATTTGAACTGTGAAAAGAGCCAGCTCCGTGTGAACAACTACTATCACCGTAGGCAACATGGGAGCCAGCCAATCAGCACGAGGGCTACCCATCCGCGCACCCACATTGGAATCCATCAAAGAAATACGCACCGTCTGAACCCAAGGCTGGTATACAGGACAGGTTGATTTATTATCGACCTTTCCGACGAGAAGGGAGAGGAGTGAGGGGAACGAAACTGACGTCACAAGTTTCTACACGTGGCTTTCAGCGTATTCCGAATCTCACCGGTCCGGTGGCATCAATGACGTCACGTTGCAGCGAAATAAGGAACAAAACTGCTGGAAGGTGATCCTTCCAGGATCGATTGCTGTCATGGCGACTGTATAAGTTGTTGTCTGTGCTACGCTAGTAAAATTTTGCGAAATTTCCGTACTGCCATCTCGTTCAAAGAAAAGTGATCATAAACAACTTATTTCCTGAACCGATAGTAATAACTGGTCCGTTGACATATTCGCTCATAAGCTATTAACTTATTGTTTTTCGCTGTGCTCATTACAAACAATACAGCAGAACTAAAGCAGAACACACCGCCATGACACAACAGTGCACGATGTCATTCGTCTGCTAATTCCCGCCCTATACAAGAACCAATCAGATTCACTGATGGCGGTTGATGGACATAGACAAATGGTCAGAGCCACACTGCTGGTTCAGACCAGAGACGGTGCTAGTTTCTGTGATGGATTCCAAGGTGGCTGCGCTGATGGCGGCCCTGCGTGCTCACTTGCTGGCTCCCGCGTTGCCTACGGTGATAGTAGTTGTTCACAAGGAGCTGGCTCTTTTCACCAACGAGTTAGAAAGAGAGAGATATAGAGTGGCCATTGCGCCGCCATGTTTGAAGAAAATTGAAAGAACGTACGCCATTAACTTAAGCGCCCAAAACAAACTGGGCGTAGCGATAAGTAACATTGCAATCGCCAGCTGTCAAAATTTCGTTTGCATAAATCAGTTAAACTGAAGTGGAAAAAGCTAGTATTTCGTCAAATATGTCCTAGTAACTTAATCTAAAATAAAGATCTTATATACACTAAATTCAAATCACTTGACCTATTCCTAGAACGGAAGCTTATAAGAATAACCTAAGCAAAATTGTCATGTACATAATATGACAAGAAGTCCTAGCAAATATACTGAAGAAAATGTTAATATTCCTAGGTTCTTTTAAATGCGACCCGCAAGATTGCCCATATAATGAACGAGTATGATTCGGATCATTTTATTAAATTGTTTTCCCAGTCTCTACACGTTGCAAAACTATTTATTATACCATAAGATATACAGGTGTTTCAAAAATACGGGGCATAATTTCAGGTATGTATTTCCCACATGTAGACAATCAAAATATTTCATTACTACATGTGTCCGGAAATGCTTCATTTCCGAGTTATGGCCTTCACAACATTGATATTCACCAGAACGTTTTTCTTTCCGCAAGTCGTTGTCATTACAGAAGATGTTCAAAATGTCCACCTCCTGCTTGAATACAGACCTCACATCGATGTCTCATTGACCTGCGAACACGATCCCAAACTCCAGGTGTATTGCGTATGTCCTCAGAACATGCCACAATTCGATTCCAAAGGGATTCCAACAGTCTCCATTCAGTCGTATGAGGAACATTGACTTGCAACGCTACCCTTCGTGTGCTGATAGAAGGAGTCATGTTCACAGCCTCCAGAATCTTCTCCTGTACTTCTGGAGTTGTAGATCTTGGTCGTCCCCTTCCCAAACCAGGAGAGTTAAATTTTCCATACTCGCACAGACGGTAATGGAGACGTACAAATGTCTTCCGATCTGGACATTGCCGCTGTGTGTACCTCTCCTGATACAAACGACGAGCCAGCGCACCATTGCCGTCCGCCTTACCGTACATGAAGGGTATCTCTGCCAGCTCTTGATTTGAATACATGTCGCACAGTCTAACGCCTATACAACACTGAATGTAACCTTCGCCTCGGAATGAACTGTCAGAATGCCCACTTAATGTCTCCTTTGACGGGAACGGCATGCGGAAAGAAAACGTTCCGGTGAATTTCAATGTTGTGAAGGCCATAACTCGGAAATAAAGCATTTCCGGACACATGTTGTAATGAACTATTTTGATTGTCTACATGTGGGAAATACATACCTGAAATTATGGCCCGTATTTTTTAAACATCCTGTAGAATGAAAGTAGGCCCTAACTCTAGCTGTAGTAATCAACTTTTACCTCCAAGCTTGTAAATTAGGTAAAACATGATCAAACACGCTTTCAGTTTTTTTTGTTACAGTAAATTATAATTATCGAAATGGGAACGTGAGGCCAGTAGCCGGCTGGTCTGTCTGAGCCTTTCAAGGGCTGTGGCACCACAGATTATTATTAGTGTATAATTGAGCACCCACGTGCAATAATGGGATAAGTAGTTATCCAAAAGTTTTGCGTTATTTTGGATGCGAGAGTCGAAATACAATTTTAATATTGTATTGCCATTACTGGGTTTGAAACTGAATTGCAGCGGTTTCAGCCGCATTTAGTTTAACTTTATTACTAGTGAACCATTTATTTGATTAATAGTTTGTCTTTGAAATAGACCTACTTTTTATAAGCTACATCTCATCGTCTTCTTCTGTAAGCAGTAAGGACACAAGGGCCAGAAATAAAGGATGCCGGTGTCGAAATACAATTTTAATATTTTATTGCTATTTGTTTCTCACTGGGTCTGAAACGGAATTGTAGTGGTTTTATCCGTATTTAGTTTAAGTACATTACTAGTGAACCATTTATTTGTCTTCGAAATAGGCCTACTTTTTATAAGCTACAGCTCATCGTCTTCTCTATAAGCAGGACGGACACAAGGAACAGAAATAAAGCATATTACATAATTTTGTTCATTAAGAAAGCACTCAACACTTAAAGATTTTTTCTTCAGAAAATATATTAATTACGTATTAAATGTAAGAGAAGAACACTTTTCTATAATTACAAATATAGTAATAAAAATTACACTACAATTACTTACGCATTAGGTATATACAACAGAGAAACCTACACTTTTCCTTTAGAAAACAAAGATTTGTTAAATCAGTGGGTAAAAAACACGACAAGGGTTAAATGGCATCACACAAAACACAACTTCCTATGCTCTCCACATTCAGGAGACAAATATAATGACAAGGAGTAGGAGGCAGTTGTTGAACAGGGAGTACAAACAATTACATCTGGTTTTCCTGCACATTTACAGAACAACATGCACTCCAGATCCTCACCTACGAAACGTAAAGTTTGTGATATAATAAACACAATGTTATTTTTTTTTTTCAAGAAAATGCAGTTCACCACAACTACAGTAAATAATTTAGGGACTTGAACACTAGGTTGTGTGAAACTGCATCATAAATTATAAACAAGTGTTTTGATGGAGTACTGAAAGAAATTCTAGAAACAACAGCTCGGAGAGACACCATTTGTCCCGTTTCATATTTATTATCCACTGTTTCAACAGTTCCTTTTTTTCAAAGGGAAGCTGCAAGAAAAGAAAAATACTGTACACACCGCATGGTATGCCGGGCGTTGTTACACATTTATGAATGAAAAAAAAAAGCTGCTAATTAACAATACTATAGACTTAACTTCATAAAATTCATATGAAATATGATATATCAGTTGTCTTTTTTCTTTTGACATTGCAGTTATATGCAGCACATACAACAGGCATGTTTTTTCTTTGTTTTTCCGTAGTTCTTGCCTCCGTATACACAACATTGTAAGCAGACGAATTTTTACAACGATGAGCGCTTAATTCATATCAAAGACGTTTTATAGTTTAACCTAGACTCACTACGAGCGCTGTTCCTCGACCAAAAATTGAACACTTTTGCGCATCTCCATCTTGAGGGTGAGTGCCATGTGACTACAATATGTTTACATCACGATTCCGGCTAATTTGAAACAACATAAAAGGTTATTCAGTATTATTTAATGTGTGCGTATTAATTTAATTATTAGTGTGTGTGTGTGTGTGTATATAGTGTTTATATAGTTTAAATGAATCGTTCTCCTGTGATATACGTGAAATCACAGTGTAGGCCTACTACTGTGCTACATATGAGGCCTATACAAATAGTAGTATTTTAATCATATTTCTTTTTTATAAGTGAAAACATCGTGTGCTCTTGTGCTGCATACAACTGCACAAACAGTGTTCTTTTATCATTTATTTTCATCGTACTCCTATATAAATTCCGTAAGTGGAATTATGGTGCATAGTTGTGCCGCATACAACTGTACGAATCGACATAAGAAGGATTCGGAAATTTCTTTTCACAAGTAAGTTAGTTACATATATTGTATTAGGATATTGTAAAATGACTGAGAACATTATTACATATTTATTGTGTTAATAGAAGAGAATGTTTTATAGGAGTAAGCGCAAACTTTCTTTTTAGGTTTCCATTGCAAAAGCCTGAGCTTCTCAATAAATGATTATCTGCTGTTAAACGCGATAAATTTATACCATCAATTCACCACCAGTATTGCTTTGCGCAAGAAGATAGTCAGACAACATCTCTCTAAATAAATTTTATTTATGAATCAATAGATGAGAGCAAAATAAATCTAGTTAAGTATTTTCATACTCTCTAGATATGGCCTAGTTACAATATTTTGACATTCTTGCACTTGGTTCATATCTGCCGTGTTCCGCGGTGGCACCGCAAAGAGCGCTGTACAGGACAACATGGCCACTCTATAATCTTCTCCAATGAGCACAGAATACATTCTCTTCTTCTCATCTTGTCTTCTCTTTCTAACTTGTTTCTAAGACAGTAACACCGCTGCCACCTGGCGAGTGTAATTCAAACTACTTACTCAAGTGGAAGCTTTTGATAGGTCCTCAGTTGGCTGTGGTACGCGGTGGAGAGCAGTCCTAGTCAGTTAGTAGCTGCGTCTTTTTGCGTACAGTGCTCACATTGTGTTTAACTTTCACTAGTGTTCAGATTATTTAAAATTTGTGCTGAAAGCAAGTTCTTAATTTTTGTGTGTTAATTACAATTATTATATTTATTTGAGTTACATTCTCTTCGTTTTTGGGCCGTCTGTAGACGGACCCATTGTGTTGTTTATTCAATATGACTTCTAATGAAAATTCGAGTGATTTCAGTGAAATTATAACTACTGCTCAGGTTCATTCAGACATCTATGATGCTGCTATAAATCCACAACTGGAAAAGAATGCCATTTCTTCGCATATTGATGAAGTTCATAACTCTTCTGGAACACGGCGTAAAGTCGGAAAAATGTCCTCACCTAGAGAAGCCGACATACATGAATTTAAATTCAAGTCAGTACATAGTAAAATGAAGGGAGTTCTTCCCCGAACTTCAGCTACTCGTTTGTATAAGAAAATGGGAACTACAGTTCCGGTGAAAACTAACAATGTTTTCCAACCACTATTAGAAGATCCAGAAATTGAAATAGATAATTCTATAAGTCAACAACCTACATCACAAATGGATTTTTCCACCACAGAAGAAAAATCTGCAAATTCCCAAAATGGAAGTCGGAAACATAAGCCACCACCCCCTATTGTGGTAACAAGTAAAGTTGATTACTTTAAGTTGCAACAAACTTTGAAGAACTCGCTTCAAATATTAGCAGAAGGGAAGTTTAGTCCTGTCGGTCTGAAACTATATGTTTCAACAAAAGATGATTTTGAGAAATTACAAGATTATTTGATTCTGCAAAAATATAATTTCTATACCTTTCCTTATAACATTTCAAAAGTATTGAAAGTTGTTCTAAAAGGACTTCCAAATGAATCCTCGTCTGAAGAAATCCTAACTGAACTTCGGAGTTTAAATTATCCTATTGGGTCAGTTCGACAATTAAGAAAAAAAGTCCAAGATGAAAACACAGGCTTAATGACATGGTTGCCTATGCCAATTTGGGTCCTGACAGTAAATCAATTACAAGACAAACCCGATATTCGTCAGTTACGCAGTCTTTGCCATCTTAGAGTGGAAATTGAAGATTACATCTCCCGGCAAGGGGCGATTCAATGTTACAAGTGTCAAGGGTTTGGCCACAAGGCTCATTCATGCCACATCCAACCACGATGTGTTAAATGTGGTGAGAACCATGAATCATATTCTTGTCAAAAACCTACTTCTATTCCTGCAAAATGTGCAAATTGCCAAGGGGATCATCCTGCTAATTTTAGACAGTGTCCAAAATACCAAGCTTACGTAAATGGAGTGAAAACCAGGAATCCTACCCATAAGAAGCAGCCAGATCTTTCTGCCCAGTCTTTTCCTCCACTTCCTGTCACTCAACAGGTTATTAAAGGATTCCGAAAGGTAAATATTGATAATAATACTCGACAGGCACCAGATCAATTTGCTGACAGTTCATCTTTTAGTCAATTTTTTCATGAATTGAGAGAATGGTGGAACTTTTTAAAAAGATTCAACATCAGTTATTATTTAAGATGTTTACATCAAACCTTCTTGCAAGTGAAGCAACAAAATGATATTTTTAATAAAATATCAGTGTTCATTGATGGTGTTTCTAGTCTGTTTGGAAATGGAACAAAATAAACCCAGACAAACGTTACACAAGCCACTAAAAATAGTGACCTGGAATGCCAATGGAGTGACTAGGGATAAAAATGTACTTGACGACTTTTTACATCAGCATGATATAGATGTGTTTTTAATCACAGAAACTCAATTAACACCTAATAAGAGACTCAGCGTTAAAAATTATACAGTGTATCGCTCTGATGGAAGTAATAGCCCTTTTGGTGGAACAGCTATCTTAATTAAAAATTGTATTAGACATTACAGAATACAATCACCCCAGCTTACACACATATCTATAACTTTAATTGAAATGCAGTACAATAACGAAACCATTTTAATTGGATCGATGTATTGCTCTCCAAATAAGCGTTTCTTAGTTTCAGAACTTGATGCAATATCCTGTATATCAAATAATTTTATAATTGGCGGTGACTTCAACGCTAAGAACATTGAGTGGAATTCACGCGTAACAACAACCAGAGGTCGCATACTCTCAAAACATGCTGACAAGCACGGCTATCAAATCTTAGCTCCTAACAAACCTACTTTCTACCCTCAAAATGCAAATCATAAACCAGATGTACTTGATGGATTTCTTTTCAGATGTAATACTGTACCCCTGTTTATAGACACTTTACAAGAACTGTCCTCTGATCATAACCCTGTTGTTTTAATCATTGAAAGAGCAACTACTGAGAGGCTATTTCCTCAAGCTTTCTTAACAGAAGAAATCCATGATCTAAACCTGTTTGGATGTGGTAATGGAAACAATGATCTCACAAACTTATAAGCTTTAGGGGAGTAAAATGTAACGTAAGAGCAAACTGTTTCATTATATCACTGTACCTTTTGCTGGATTTTCCGCACTAGGAATTTTGAAACTGATTCATAATGAAGTGAAATGGAAAACCACTTAAATTACTTTCTGAAATAGTTTACAGGTAACAGTTCATATGCCCTTTCTTTTTCAGCTCTGCAATTAATTCAGAAAAGCTACTGATTTTTTTATTCCGGCGATTTAATTTCATTTGTAGTGATTTGATTCTTTTCCTCAATTTAACTTTTGTGGGAGATTGTGGAAGAGGTTGTGTTTGTGTCTGCTGGCATTTGTATGTTTCAGAAGATGGTCCCCTAGATAACGTACACTGAGGAAGATCAAGATCTATTTCAGCTTCTTTCACCTGAAATCAAAATAAAATTGTTCATTATTTGCCGCTGATTTTTAATTACTTGATATCAGTGAAATTGAAAGAAAATGATTGAGATAAGACTTGAACCAAATTATTTAATTATACAAGTTAAGGTCTATTTTGAGTAGATTTCTAAAACTGTTACATTAAACAACTGTAGCGTATCTGTGAATTTGAGCCAATTCATCACCTTTACTCTATTCCAATGTTTTCAATTTTATTGTATATCATTCTCATAAACTACTTCATAGTAAGAAAAAATAGCATTACAAAACAACACTAACAATTAACCACTAACCTGAGTAACAGTTGGTTCCAATCGCACCAAACACCGTCTTGGAATAATTTTTTTCAGCAACTTGACTTTAATATCAGGTCTTAACTGGTAGCAGTCGTCTGTAAAATGTTTACTACAGAGTGTGCCGTTTGTTGTTGGTGTCCATCTATCCCTTCTTATTCCATGAACTCATTTGTTTAAAATTGCAGGCCGTGAAAATGGAAACGTGTTCAAAACAAAGATAGGTCTATTAGAGCAATAGGTTCAAAATAATACAGACTTGGCATCAGACACACATATAATATGATAGGAGAAACGATAATAATAGGATACGTATGACTCGATCTACAACCCAATAATCTAAATACATTTGTACCTTAACGTGGTAACGCTATAGTAAAGAATTATTATATAATAATCCAAGCGATATAAATGGTCCAATCTTTGGTATATCTCCACACCACACAAGAGACCGATGTCTGATTTGTTTTTCAGGTAATTGTGAATTACAGGAACGCCAATTCTTACCTTCCTAGTACCCGGTACTCGTTACATAGGTCGTTTTTATGTTTAACAAATTTAGTATAACTTGTTGCTTGTGAGCCATCCCAAACCCCGACCTCCACCGCTAAGAGCGCCAGTCCTTATATAGCCGTCAGTCAAGGCCTTCTGACAAATAAAAGCAAATGACAATAGATATCTCAGTCGTGACAACCTCATAAAATATCCTATCAATTGAATAATCGATCTTGCTACGTACAACGTAATTATATTATATTATTACCCATTTCAGCGAGTACTTACGACCACTGCAAAATACGACAATTTGATCCAGGGAGCATTCTCTTTTGACACAAGGGTGATTTATGTAACCGGTACATTCTTTAATAAGTCACTGAAAAAGAAATGTGAATATAGGAAATGGAGTGAGTACGAAATTATTATTATTTTTGGGCGCATCATTTTTACTTAAATAACGACAAATGAAAAGGGATTATTAGCAAGTACGTACACTGCGTTTGTCAAATGCGCATCACCATGCTTTCCAAAAGGCACTTTTCAGTGCCCGACACCCCGACTTATATTTTATGATGTGTTCTTTCTTGCTTTAGGGGGCTCCGCCCCCTATAACCCCTCTTGGGGACTTGCCCCCAAACCTTCATGCAATTAATTTATAATAATTAACCGGTCCATCATATTTGAGTTGAATAAATCACTGAAAAACAAATGTGAATATGTAGGATGTAGAGTGTGTACGAAATTATTATTATTTCTTGGCGCATCATTTTTACGTAAATAACGACAAATAAAAACTAACATGCCACATAACATTATTTTAAGAAATACAGGAAACAAGCATGAATAATATTCACCATTCGTAATGATCGTGGGATAGAAAAAAAAGTATGGAATTGAAATTACAAACAAATGTGCGTGTAATAAACAATAAGCAAACCATCTTCGATTAATCATTTCAAAACAACGTGAATATAGCGTGGATTGTGTAGGAAAATAATTTCTTATATGTTGCTCCCATTGTGCATCATTGTTAACTTATGGAAACAAATGAAATTTAACATGGCATATAAACACTATTTGAAGAAAAATATGAGATATTAAGTAATATTAATCGTTCTTAACCCTTCGTTACTCGCGTTAAAATCTGTAACGCCAGTACTCACCTGGATTACAATGGTAATCCACATTTGTTTTTGTTTACAGACAAGGTTTAAACATTGGAATTAGATTTAAATGTTAAGAAATATATTGTTTTCAGTTATTACAGTAATAAGAATAGATATGGTACGCATAACGGAACGTATTAAATATAAATATTAATAATGAAATGGATAGTACACAAATTGCATTCAAGTGACATGTTTGCATAATATTTCAACACTGGTCGTGTCTTTGAGTCATAATTTATTGTTGCATCATAGTTATGAGTTAGTTCACTATCATCATAATTATGTAGGTTATCTAGCATTGTTGCTCACTCGATGTTTGAAGGTCATCTGAACTCTTGATCTCTCTTAATCTCTCCCACGGGAAACGCAAGTTCACTACTGCTGACCTTACTTACGTCATATTTGATAACCGAATACCTCACTCAGGGGTGTAGCAATGAAAAAATTCAGGGATGTAACAATCATTCTCACTTCACTTGTAATATTTTACAGATGTTTTTGTGTATTGTAAGAAGGATATTGATGCACTTTCATGTTTATGTTTGCATTTCACACTTTACACACGTGAGTCTAATCTACATCTGATTCAATTATCTGAGTAGGCCTATGCATTTCTTCTACACAGTTCAAACAAATTACATCTGAATGAGTAGGACAAATTCTCTTCAAGCACTGGGAACAAGATTGTCTTGTGCTCTTGTTTCTTGTTCTACCACACATGTAGCACCTACCAATACCTTCTGGCCGTGTTCCTTCTTCTTGACCTGTTTGTGGAATGCCTAACAGTTGCTCTCCTCTTCTCTTTATTTCTCTTGGAATTGTCTGTTGGGTGATACGCTCGGAAATTAGTGGCTTCATTAGGTCCAGAGCAAGGGTTTTTAGGAAGTTTTTCCGTAGAATTTTTTGTTTGTTTGCAGAATAAACAACAAGAGCATTGACACCTGCTATGTTTAGTAAGTCAAAGAAAATAGTCAGAGGCCAGCGGCGTGAATTTCTGCTTACATCATAGGCTGAGCATAACTGATCCAGGACATCCACAGCACATTTAGTTCTATTATAGAAAGATATTATTTCAGGCTTCTGGCTTCCTCCTGTTTCCTCATCCATTGCCTTATCATAATGCATGGTTGATAATGCTAACACTGTTTTGTTTTTCTTTGGTACATACGAAATAATTGTGCAGTTTTCATTGAATCCAAACAAAGTATTGTTAACTTCCCTGTCTTGAGTAGTTGTGAAATGAGGAGGGATTTCTCTTTTGTTTTTTTCAAGGTTCCTACAAGTGTAATTTTGTCATTTTCTAGAAGATCTAAACACAGAGGTATGCTCGTGAACCAGTTATCGGTGGTCACATTTCTTCCTGTTCCTTTGATGGGATGAACCAGCCTCTTCACCACTGCATGTGCACTGTTACTTTGGTGAAATGGACCATCTGGTTGAATACCAGCATAAATTTCCAAGTTATGAGTGTAATATGTTTTCACATCCACCATAGCAAAAATTTTGATCCCATATTTTGCTGGTTTAGTAGGTATATACACTTTCATGGGACATCGTCCTCTGAATGCAACCAACTGCTCGTCTATAGTTACATATTCGCTTGGAATGTAGCACCTTTGTGAATTCTGAACAAATAACTCGAACACTTCACGTACAGCAGCCAGTTTATCAATTTCTTTCCTTTCCTTCCTGTCATGAATGTTATCAAAGCGTAGACATCGTAACAAAAATTGGAATCTATTGTAGGTCATAGTCAGGTAAATTTACTCTATACCTGTTCCATTTTTATCCCATAGTTCTCTTACGTTCAGTCTTCCCGATTTCAAAGCACCGGCAAGATACAAAATACCTAAGAGTGCTCGAATTTCAACGTCATTTGTTAATTTGCAATCTCTGTCACGTCCGTAATTACGCTTCACTTTTTCAATATAAATATTAGTACACCTTACTATTACATTGATTATTGTCTGATCAATAAAGCAGTCAAAACACTCTGTGTGTGTCCGCGCATTTTTTGCAGCTCTTTTAGGGCCCGGTAAATGAATCACTATATTTTGTGCTCTTCTTCTCCCTCGTAGAGATACTGGTTCTTCCTGCCAAATTGTAGTGTTGTCTCTTCCCGTATAGCAGTTTCCATCATTTATAGACATTAGTCTTTCATCACCATCACCATAATCATCATCCTCCTCCTCATTGTCTTGTTCTGAATTAGAATCGTGAACTTCATTCAAAAGATCTTCTTTGTTGCTTTCATCATCACTTTCATTTTCAATGCCAACATCCAGATCTTCATCTAGCCACTTGCAAATATTGCTTGTATTTTCCGTACCCATTGGAGCCAACTACAAAGAGGATTGAACGATATCACACACTTTTTTCATAAAGTTCCTGCATTGCATCACTCATAACCATATAAAAACTATTTCACTTACCTGAGCAAGAAACTGACGTCAGTACTCGCGTGGATTACAATGGTAATCCACTCGGAAAAACTGCGTATAACTTGATAAAACTCCGTATAACTTTCCAAAGCGTTGCGACAAATACGTCTAAACACCAGTAATGCCTCACTTAGACTGTGACGAGAAATTGCATTGACGCTCAGCTACGCAGTGCTGCAGGCGGTGACGTAATACAGGATTAAATATCAGTGGATTACTATTGTAATCCACGCGAGTACTGAAGGGTTAATGATCTTCGGATGGAAAATAACAATGAAATATGTATAAAATAGAAATTACATACAGGTGAGCATATAAAAAACAGTAAGTAGAATCATTTATTTGATTAATAAGCTTAAATTACTCCAGGTTTAGTGTAAGAGTGGTCTATGTAATATCAAGTAACTACTAGGAAAATACCAATCGCTGAAATTAACTATAAAACGAAAGTATTCAAACAAAAAAATCGTGTTAGAAGATTGAATTTGTGTATTTTTGGTCCAGGGAGCATCCGCTTTTTGGTGCAAAGATAATTCGTTTGGCGTGTTTCTTAATTGAAATTATAAAATGGCGTACCTGTGTTTCACATTTAATGTTTTTCATTGTGGGTTAAATGAGGGATAGGTAAATGACATGAGACCTGGGTATGTGGCGAGGTTAGTAAATTGAGATGATAAATAAATGACGTGAGGCCGAGAAATGCGTAACGTTTTCAATGATTTAAGTATGTTTCCTTTCCTGTATGTAGCGTGGGGAAATATCTACATTTCACCTATAAATACTATAATATACCGCAATGTAACAATAATATATCATCACATCGTGTTGAGATCAATGATTAGGTCAGGGGCAATACTATAGCTTTGTATTCATGTTTTGATGCCAATAGCTTACCTGTGAAACTGAATTCCACTTCCTGAGGTTTGTAACTGTTTTCAGCCGTATACTGTACAGTATTTCACCATTATAATGGCAAAATTAAATAAATATCAATAAAATACGTACTTCTTTCAACAAAACAACCATTTCCCATGTGCGTTAGAAAGAGAGAGAGATACGCCTCAGGTTTGCCAATAGTACGGAAGTTCCAGGTCACGTTTTCTCAGCATTTCTCTACAGGAGTTGTGTATCCAGTTTATAATGTTAAGATTACTGATTAAGCTTCGTGACTATAACAACGAGTTAGATACTATAGAGAGGCTAAAGACCTCTGATAAGCGCTCCCTGCGGAGGCCAACAGTACTATGGATCGTTCCCTAAAAAACATGGCGGTCTATAGTACCGCCAGCCTCCGCAAGGAGTGCTTATCAAAGGTACACTGTGTTACGAGTTGGTTATATGTATTATTATGTATTATATTTTTCAGATACATCAATATTCAATTTAAACATTTCGCTGTAGGTTTTGTAAAAAGCTGATTTATAAATGAAAAAGTAATAATTAAGACTTTAAAATTTCCAAAAATGTCTCATTCCCTCGGATTTAAATGAAATGTACCGTAAATCATAATATTCGTTGCTGGATAATTAAACCCTCTCAATACAGGTACCATTGCCGCAGAGAATTATAAGATAAGACGGACTGAGCATAAGCGAAGTATCTGTATTAATAAGTTTGTACCATCAAGAGTTTAGTATTTATTGTGTTTATAGGGCCTACTCCAATTTTATTTTTATTAATACGTAGGGCTCTTTTTGTTACCAAAGAGGAAAGTTAGCACTTGCATCACAACAATTTGTCATTATTGTTCAAAATAATGTAAGAACAGTTTTATTCTGCAAAAGCCTCTGCTTAGAGACACGTGTGAGATCAATGTTTGTTTCAAATTATATTAGACTACACGATGTCTCCATCACGCGACAATACTTGTTTCAAACTATATTAGACTACATGATGTCTCCATCACGCGAAAAGAAGTGTACCTAGTTGTGGCTCCTGTTGTTTCTGATATCAATGTTAATCGTAAGTATCTTATCGTTTCAATAACTGTGGTGAGTTATGATCACGAGTAACTTTCTCTTAGTGTCATTCTTTAATTATTATGTTGCATGCTAAGAGATTATTTGTAGTTTTAATAATTTAAGTTTTCAAAAGTTCTCTGTGTTGATTCCAATTTCAAATTAATTTTTCTCAATAACTTAATTACTGGATATTTTTTTTTAGTTTTCGCCACTACCTTTCCTATATTTTACTACTATTAGTTACATACGTCGTCTCTCTTGATATCACTGGTGAGCACTGAATTACATAATTTCATATTAGGTTAGATTAGCTGTAAGGTAATTAAATTTGTGACGAAGTCAAAAAATTATTTATTTATTTTTCTTCTGCCGATTAAATTCATCCGTCTTTAGGTGCTTTGCTTTGGTTGCATCGAGTATAGCTTGTCATTTAATATCTGGGCTATATTTAGTGAAACTAATAAAACATAGGCCTACAGCTTTTATAAAACGTAAAGTTTTGTGTGTATTTTACTTTATACTTATTAACATAGTCTTAATATGTAACTCAATTCACAATAATACTAACTTCATTACAGTCATTTCCTACAACATCCGAGCCACGCCCCTTTGTTTTGACTAACCGAAACAAGGCGGACCAATGTTCAATTGTCTTCAGATTTCTGAGGTCTTTGTCCTCTCTATAGTATCTAACACGTTGGACTGTATATAGTAGACTGTGATGCTAATATGAATTTTGTTTCAGAAACTTTAAAGATTAAAAACCGCTAGTATTCGCGCTAAGCGGGATAATATAATTTTACCCGCCAGACGGCTATCCAAAAAAAACTAGTTTTAGCGGGAAAACCGCTGAATTGGCAACTCTGCTTGCGCCTAAAGGCTAACCTATCAAAACTTCTTCTTCTTCTGTTGTGGTGTTGATAGAGTATCGGCACAGTCTAATATATACAGTCGCGCAACTTCTACACTTTTTTTTTTGCCAACATTCACGACACTAGCTCTCAAGCGGCAGGCAAGGCACTGGTCATAGGGTTAATAAAGCCAGCACGTGCTTTAAATCTGTGCGAGATGTTATAATAACGTTTTAATCATGCGTCGGAATAAAGGCAATGTGTGTAATGACGAAAATTGCAGTAACAACAAGTTTAAATCTCCGAATTTTTGTCGTTCTTCAGATTCCCTAAAGACCAAGAGAATATCATAACTCAGTCATAACCTATAATCCACGCTGTGGGTAGCCTACGTATTGTGTTCTAGAAAACATTTATTAGTTATCAGTTATCTATTTGTATGTCAGAAAGGAGAGTTTAAATAAAAACAAAGTAAATACCTGTTACAGTATATTATTATTTTGCAGAGATCATGTGTAAATGTGTAACCATTCCGATTTTGGATAATGTATCTACGGTTTTTAATGCAAGTAATTCCATAATTTTTGTATTCGTGTTTTTTTTTCTTTATATTTTTCAAAAGTTGAATGTTATATTGCATTCAAATATGGATTATGGTGTTAATTTTTTCAAGAATTCATGGCGTATTATAATCTTTTGCAAAATATTTACTTCTTGAATAAATCCAGACTGTGTCGATAAATTTCTGATGTGTTGGTGTAGATTCATGTGACAGACGTATAAAGTTCTCAAGAAATAAAAGAGCATTTTTAAATTTAATATAAAAAGCAATCTTTTCTGTAATAATTTGCATGACTGTTATTGGTGTTAATTTTACATTACCAGTGATTATTTGAGCCGTTCAGAGCAGAAGTAATATAAGTCAAAATTAGGTAATGAGGTTTAAAGTAAAAATTCTGTCAAAAACAGCGCAAAGTAGCAATTAATATATCCTTCGTGCTGTTCACTGACTACTAATAGTTTAAATAAATTCAATATTAACTGCTACTTTGCGCTGTATTTTACAGAATGTTTACTTTAACCCTCATTACCCATTTTTGACTTACACCAATTCTGCTCTGAAAATAAAATTAGGCCTACATTTTCTGAGTTAATTGAAGTTACAATTTTTTCAACAAAGTTGTGTATTCATTTGTTCTCACCTACGTCATAACAGTAAATGCATGTAAATTACGTATTATATAGGTAAGCTTATGTGTGAAAACTGGAAATGTAATGTAAAATGCGGTAAACTTTCCATAAAATTTTAAACCATAATATCAGCACTAGTAAGAACCATATACACTTATTGTATAGCATAAAAATATAAAATAAATTACGCAAAATCCGTTTTCTGATGTGTTATCATATGTAGTGTGCACACTTTTAACTTGCCTGCCGCTAGAGGGCTACTGTCGCGCCAGCTGTCAAATGTTGGCATATTTTATACGTATGAGTTGCGTGACTGTATCTATTAGATTGTGGTATCGGTCTGTCGACCCTTCCTCTTATATGTTGTGTAACATGGTGAGCTGTCTCTTGAGCATGAAAGATCCAGACCTCTAAGGGGTTGAGGTATCCTGATATGTAGTTACATGTTGGTTGTTTTTAAAAGACGGTGGTGAGAATGCTTTTGGGTCTTCGGTGTTTATCTGTTGCAGTTGAATATGTGCCAAGGTTGTTTTGTGAATTCTTGTGATATAGTTTCGTTGTCATATTTCTGATGGTTGTGGAAACGGTGTTTAGTTCCAGTCGTCATGTAGTTCAACTGTTCGTGTATCCCAGCCACATCCATGAATAATACGTAGTATTTTATTTTGAAAGACTTGGAGTTTCTTCATTGTAGTTTTGGGTATGAATGCCCATGCTGGAGCTGCGTAGACTATAGCAGATAGAATGAGGTTTCTGTATATGTTCACTTTGACTTTGTGATTGAGAGCAAATGATTTTATGAGTGGGTATAATAAATGGAGCCTTCTATAACCTTTCTTTATTTTAGTGTTGATATATGGTAGCCATGTAAGTCGACAATCCAGTGTAACTCCTAGGTATTTAACTGTTGATGTCCATGGGATTGATGTCTGAAGCAGAGTGATATTTGTGTGTGATCTAGAATAGCATCTCGTGAAGATTGTTGCTTGAATTTTTGCGACGTTAAGTTTGATTTTCCATTTCTGAAGCCAGAGTTCTAGTGCAGGGAGGTATTGCTGTAATTTGTCTATAGAAAAGTCTGGAGTTTGCGAAGTTGACGTGAAGGTTGTATCATCTGCATATTGATATATTTTAATATTTGCTAAGGTTGGGATATCTGCGATGTAGAGATTATATAAGAATGGTGATAATATTGATCCTTGGGGAACACCTGCTTTGCTTTCTTTAATGGAAGAGAATGAGTTTTTATATTTTACTTGAAAGCTTCTGTTTGTTAGGAAGGAGGTTATAAGGTGAACTAAACTGGGATCAATTCCTGCTTGATAGAGATTATAGATGAGACCTGGATGCCATACTGTATCATAAGCTTTTTCCACGTTCAAAAGCAGCATTGTAGTGTAATATGTGTTGAAATGCCTTCGTTATTTCCTCTGTAACGCGCAATAATTGTAGAGTGGTGTTTCTTTCAGGGAAAAATCCGAATTGAGTGTCAGGGATAGCATTTAAAATTATTTGTTTGATGCGACATAGTATTATTTTCTCGAATAATTTGCTCATTGTATTTAACAAACTGATGGGTCGGCGGTTGTGAGGATATCTAGAGTCTTTCCCTGGTTTGGCAAACGAGATTATATATGATTTGGTCCAACATTTGGGGAAATATTCGAATTTTATGATAGAATTAAATAATTTAGTGATAAATGTAATAATGACATTTCTAGGTACATTTTTAGTGCGGCGTAAGGAATTCCATCAGGTCCAGGAGCTCTATTGCATGGTGATTGTTTTAGAATTTTGTAAATTTCCATAGGAGTGTCGAATGGAACTTCTTGTACTGATCTGTACTGAAGAATGTGCTGCATTTCTCATTGTATGTTCTCATAGTGCTGTCTTAATTCTCTGACTTCTGGATTCGATGTAAATTGAGCTTCATATACTTTTACTATTGTCTCTGCTTTTTCTTCAGGATTGTAGACTGGTCCAGTGGAAGTGATGATCGGAGTGTTTCGTATTGAGTTTTTTTGGAGCTAATTGCTTGGAGATAGACCATATTTTATTTTCTTTTTTAGCTTGTGACACGGCTTCTTCAAAATGTTTGATTTTAATATCTTGAAGGCGTTTGTGAATATAATTTTTAAAAAATTTATATTGTTTTATATCGACTTGTCTATGAAATTTATTCTTCAATCTTTTTGCTTTTCTCTTTCTGCGTAAGAGATCTTGTAATTCTGGAAAGTCTTCTGGAGTTTTAATTTGCTTCTGTCTAATTTGTGAAGAGATATACGCTTGTTTTATTGTATTAGTGATAATGTGACATGAGGTTTCGATGTCTTGAGTTGAAGTAATGGTTATATTGCCTGGTACATTTTCTTTTAGGGAATTGCGAAAGAGTTGCCAGTTTGTGTGTCGGAGAATAGATGGTTATGATGTAGCTCAGTTGGTTTGATGTCGAGTATTCCAATAACAGGATTATGGTCTGAACTTAAGTCATTTAAGGTTTCTATGTACATTACGTTTGTAGCTGTTTTCAGTAGGAATATATCTAACACATCTGGCTGATGATTTTGGACAGAGGGAAAGTGTGTTGGCGACTGTGGTCCGAAGACGTTGTAATTAAATTTATCAGAGTGTTCCATTAAACTTTTTCCCCTTAAGTTAGTAATCCGACAGTTCCAGTTTGTATGTTTGCTATTAAAATCTCCACCTAATAAGAAATTAGGAGAAATTGTAGTTATTGTATCCAAGTCTTTATTTGTTAAAGGGCGTCTGGGAGGAGCATAAACTGAACCTACTAATAGTTGTTCTTTGTGTACTGGGATTTGAACTACCACTATTTGAAGATGTTGCGGTTGTTGACAGGGAATTTCGTTGTGCATGATATATGATTTAATTGCTATAGCAACACCGCCCTGTCAGCAATTTGGTCGATCTTGTCTGTAGATGGAATATTTCGGTATTGAAAGCCGATCGTTTTGTTGAAGGTGTGTTTCTGTTATTAGAAATATGTCTACATCATATTGTTGAAGGAAGTGTTGTAAGAGATATTTATCCCTTTGAATGCCGTTAGCGTTCCAAATTACAATGCGAAAAGGATGTGATCTGGACTCTTGTGTTCTATTCGTAGCTTGTAGATGGTGTTGGAAGAGTGATGAAATGTGTTTGATTTATTTCTTCCGAGGAAGAAAAGAAAGCGATTATAACTTCAAATACAGCTATGAATTTATCAATGTTGGATTTAGAAGATTTTAAAATGTTTATGATTTGTTTTATTTTTTGTAAAATATTTCGTGTCTGGAAGTTTTTGAAGAAATAGATGATGTCTTTGAGAAGTCCTCCAGCGGACATATCAGATGTGTTCTCTTGTGAAGCTGCAGTTTTTCTTTTGGCCCAAGAGATTGTGGATTTTGTTTTAAGTGTATCCGGAAAGTCAATCGATTTGATAGGTGATTGCGTAGCTGGTTGAGAGACGTAGGAGGTTTTTTCTTGGTAGTCGATTCTAACGGGGCAACCTGTGAAGTTAGCTGGGTGATGTTGCTTACAGTTTACACATGTGGCTGGTGAAGTTGGAGGCTTGGTGCAAGTGTATGAAACATTATCGCCAGCACATTTCATACGAGGTTTTAGTGTGCAATTTTGTGCCTGATTGCCAAAGTTTTGGCATCTGTAGCACTGAACTGGTCCTGATTTTCCTATATAATCTTCTATGTGAACCCTGTAAGATGTTTAATGTTTGGGGTATTTTCAATATATTTGTAAGTAACAGCTCACAGCGGCAGAAGTTCTATTGACTTTACGTTATTTTCGTTAAGAACAGATTTGTTAATTGGCGGACTGCTATTACTGTGTAGTTCAAAGCAATAAGTTCTTCTTTTAACTCGTCTGCAGTTGTTGTAGGTGGTAACCCCCTTAGCATGACCTTGCGGATGGATTTAACTCCTTGACCATACGTATAGTACTGAATTGCATTTGCTTTGAAAATTTCAATTAAATTGTTATGACACTCTATGGATTTAGTAAATATTTTTATTCCTTGCTGTGCGAATTGCAATTCTAAGTTTTGTTTGTTGACTCCTAGCAGGTTATCGAGGTCCAATGGTTGCAACTTGGTAATAATATTTATAAGGGTATTTTCTTACTGACCTGGTTGTAGTTGTTGTGTATATTTACCGTTGATGGGCCGGCTTCTGAGGCGTTGGTACTTTGGTGAGGTTGTGCTGTTGTTATTGTGCCTGTTGTTGTTGACGTAGTGGTGGTGTCTAATGCCGCAAATTTATTTGACGTTGTGATGGTGAAGTGCTGCTCTTGTTTAGCAGCGATGGGTCGTTTTGGATTTTGAAAGCTAGGATCTTCTGATATATTCCTCTTGGCGATTTCTTTCTTCTTCGGTTTATCATCTGATGCGTGTCTAATAATTGGCTTGATGATATATCGCAGACCTTCAGCGGATGTATACAATTTCGGATTTGTAGATTTTAGTAAGGTGAGTTCCGATGTGATGTCTGCAGATTCAGCTAAGCCTTGAACTTCCATATCTTGCGTAGTATTCTCTGCCATGGTCGTCGTATGTACGTGCTGCCCCGCTTTGCACGGCGTAACGGTATCCGAGTTGATTTATTTATAACAAATAAATTGAATAATCACTATTTCAAATATTCACTGAGTTTAAACAAACACAATATTACACTATAAATGAGAAATAAAGAAAAATAAATATTAATATTCTCTATCAAGAGCACGCAATTCGGTTACGATGCGAATTCTGTCACGTCTCGTAGCATAGACAAATAAATAGAAAGACCCCCAACTCAATGCATTACCCACAGTCTAATAGATACAGTCACGCAACTCATACGTATAAAATATGCCAACATTTGACAGCTGGCGCGACAGTAGCCCTCTAGCGGCAGGCAAGTTAAAGGTGTGCACACGACATATGATAACACATCAGAAAACGGATTTTGCGTAATTTATTTTATATTTTTATGCAAGTGTATATGGTTCTTACTAATTCTACTTTAGAATCCTGAAAGAATTTCACATGCAGTTAATCTACAAGTTTCAGAAGCTGGGAATAAACGTAATTCTTTCTGCTCCTTACAACTGAATCATGGCCCTGATCACGTATCATGGTTTGAAATAATATAATTGTTTGTACGTGGACGGTTAATTCAATTCATTCCTAAATATATTTATAAACCATTGGAACTCTATATTTCCTGTGAGAAGAGTCAAAATTGTAGGGCATATCTCGTAGGGTACATCGCGTGGTGAACTCCTCTCCCTATTTCCTGAGAAATTAAATATTTTCCATACCGCAAGTTGGGGTAAACTTAGCCGCTGAGGTAAACTTAAAAATAAAAAAGGGGAAGATTTAAACCTTAATTTGACAGACATTGATTTATGAAGTTCATTATTTTTCAATTTTGTTTATTATTATTTTGAGTCGCTAATAGTGCTGATATTATGGTTTAAATTTTTATGGAAAGTTTACCGCATTTTACATTACATTTCCAGTTTTCACACATAAGCTTAATTTTAACTTACCCTACCTATATAATACGTAATTTACCTGCACTTACTGTTATTATGAAGTAGGTGAGAACAAATGAATACACAACTTTGTTGAAAAAATTGTAACTTCAATTAACTCAGAAAATGTAGGCCTAATTTTATTTTCAGAGCAGAAGTGGTGTAAGTCAAAAATGGGTAATAAGGGTTAAAGTAAACATTCTGTAAAATACAGCGCAAAGTAGCAGTTAATATTGAATTTATTTAAACTATTAGTAGTCAGTGAATAGCACGAAGGATATATTAATTGCTACCTTGCTCTGTATTTTACAGAATTTTTACTTTAAACCTGATTACCTAATTTTGACTTATATTACTTCTGCTCTGAACGGCTCAAATAATCACAGGTAATGTAAAATCAACACCAATAACAATCATGCAAATTATTACAGAAAAGATTGCTTTTATATTAAATTTAAAAATGCACTTTTATTTCTTGAGAACGTAATACGTCTGTCACATGAATCTACACCAACACATCAGAAATTTATCGACACAGTCTGGATTTATTCAAGAAGTGAATATTTTGGAAAAAGGATTATAATACGCCATGAATTCTTGAAAAAAATAACACCATAATCCCTACTTGAATGCAATATAACATTCAACTTTTGAAAAATATAAAGAAAAAAAAAACACGAATACAAAAATTATGGAATTAGGCTACTTGCATTAAAAAACTGTAGATACATTATCCAAAATCGGAATGGTTACACATTTACACATGATCTCCGCAAAACAATAATATACTGTAACAGGTATCTACTTTGTTTTTATTTAAACTCTCCTTGCTGACATACAAATAGGTAACTGATAACTACCTACAGCGTGGATTATAAGTTATGACTGCGTTATGATTTTCTCTTGGTCTTTAGGGAATCTGAAGAACGATAAATTCGGAGATTTAAACTTGTTGTTATTGCAATTTTCGTCATTGCACACATTGCCTTTATTCCGACGCATGATTGAAACGTTATTATAACATCTCGCATACCTTTAAAGCACGTGCTGGCTGTATCAACCCTATGACCAGTGCCTTGCCTGCCGCTTGAGCGCTAGTGTCGTGAATGTTGGCAAAAAAAGTGTAGAAGTTGCGCGACTGTATATATTAGACTGTGGCATTACCTACGACACGCTATTGACGCGACGTCGAGACACTTGGCGGCAAAACATCGGAACTACATATCGTTACACATAGCGGCAGAATGCGGAAATTCATCCCTTGTTACACGGCCCGATCGGTATTACAGGTATCCGTTATGCCAACATTAGAGCACGATCGGTACTGCAGATACCTATTATACCAACACATACTAGTATTTTTCATATCGCCAAAGGAGTGTGTAATGGTTTATCAGTTTAAATAACATGTTTAACCACAATATTTATATCACATTTTTGTTTTAACATGTGAATATAAATATAATGGTTGAACATGAAACTGAAAACCATTAACACACTCCCTCTTTTAACACAGTCATTTAACCCTTTTATTAAGTTAATTTATCAAATTTGACTAATAAAATTTTTTGCACCTTCTAGATCAAATATGTAATTGACATACAGGATGCGAATAGGATAGAATACTTCTCTCCAAAACACCTTAAGCACTATTTTTAAATAATGTTATGTATCATGTATTGGAAGATAAAAACAAAGATTGACTTTGGAATATTGACTTCGAAGTTATTATTGGTCAGTTATATAATTATAATTCGCTCTTAATTTTTTTATGTCAAACATTAGCTTGAAAATAGTCATAAGATGTTTTGCTGTGACATAGTACAACGCACGTTCATAAACATTTATAAAACACCATTTTATTTGTTTTACACCGTCAGAGCTGAACATCTATTTTTAAAAGTAACTGCCATTAGTTTAATATATGGATATTAAAAATCTAATAATCAATAATCACCACTGATAAAGAATACAAAGAAAACTATTTGTCTACAACAGACATAAAATTAACTTAGACTTTTAATAAAAACACCATTAAGAAATACAAGTAAAAAAATCATTTTTCATTCTCTGATGTATAGTTGATTCAAAACACTGAACATATTAGAAAAAGTGCAATACAATTTATAAGAGATAAGTCTATACTTCGCAACATTTACTAATTTTGAGCTTTGATACTGAGTGTTTGATTTGGTTGTGGCCCCATTGCTCAAAATATGTTGTTGTTGTATTCTAATGCTAGGGGTTTGACAAAGTCATTTGACCTCTTGCACTCCAATATTTTTCGAAGATATTATCATGGCCAGCCACTGAAGCACAGATTTTGAGGTGTTCCGAATCCATTTCTTGGTTTGAGTTGCACAGTGGGTAGTTAGGGGACTGATATATTCCAATTCTATGCAGGTGTTTGTTTGGCCAGACAGTCATGGCCTGTTGCCAATCTAAATGCAGATACAGACGATTTTCGTGGTAAATCGGGAATTAACTGTGGATTATGATGCAGAGAGTTCCATTTTTTCCCTTGAGATTTGTGTTATCAAATTTTGTTTGTTGAAGTCTAAGTATGTAGATTTAATAAATCTTTTACGTAGATTTAGTAACAGGTCTGTAAGTAGCAGTGCTGCCCTTCTTTGCTAAAGCATCCGCATTCTCGTTTCCCAGGATTCCACAATGGGATGGTATCCACTGGAATACAATTCTTTTATTGAGTGATATTAATAGAGAGAGCATTTTAGTTATTTCTGCTGTTTGAGATGAAAGTATGTATTTAGAGACTATTGATAGAATACTGCTTTGGAGTCGGACAATATAACTGCATTCTTAAATTTATTGATGTGGCATAGAAGATTCCTGAGACTTTCACTTATTACAATGATTTCTCCGTCAAAACTTGTTGTTCCATATCCAAGAGATCTATAAAGTGAGAAGAGACAAAATATTGTACCATATTTACTCTCTTCTTAGCTGATGTTATACGACAAGCATTCCATTATAAAACATTTAATTGCTGCTGTACCATTAAAGTAGTCCCACCCAGAAATCCGATTGGGGGACTATTTTGCTGTATAGAATTGGAATATATCAGTCTCCTAACTGTCCATTGTGCTACTCAAACCAAGAAATGGATTCGGAACACTTCAAAATCTGTGCTTCAGTGGCTGACCATGACAATAATTTTAAAAAATACTGGAGTGCAAGAGGTCAAATGACTTTATTGTCAAATGCCTGGCATTAGAAAACATCAACATATTTACTCTGGTCATGATAATATCTTTGAAAAATATTGGAGTGCAAGAGGTCAAATGACTTTATTGTCAAACTCCTGACATTAGAAAACAACAACATATTTACTCTCTAAAAATTCTAAATAATGCACCCAAATCTCACCAGTTGCAGAAGCTGCAGATTCGTATCGCTGTCACTGGACTCCCTCCTATGCCCTATAGATGACACAACTGAAATGCTCATTGTACTAGTAATTATTATGTGTATTTATATTACTATGTAATGTTAACTTAGGGTCTTAAAGATCGTTAGATTTATCTTTGCCCTATATATTACAAAAATTATATTGCTCATAATGTAGAAGTCAAGTACTCTATTTTTTTTTTCAGATGAATGAATGAATTTCCCTTATTTTCCTTCAATTAACTGAAGAAATCAACACATTAAACGAAATGAGATAACAATGATAATAATAATAATAATAATAATAATTCATTCTAGTACCGAGGTCATGGAAAGCATGGGGCTCTACCTAAATGCCCCCCAAAGGCCTTCTTGGCATGTTACGGGGATACCTTTACCTTTTACCTTTAAGAATAATAATAATAATAATAATAATAATAATAATAATAATGAAGTCCATTACCATACACTTGTCAACAAAATTAAACACAATTTTGTTAAAAGATAAAGACAATGAATGAATCACTCAATGAAAGAGAATACAGGTTCAAATTGATGCCACAGTGAAGTGCAATGAATGAAGCAATTATGTTAGGTGGTGAAAAAGGTTAATGTAAGTAGGCTGGTGATGAAGTGGGTCGTAGTTCTTGAGTGGGATACCAAGCATCCCTTGATGGAATGGCCCCTCTTAGTAAGTTATATCTGAAGTCACCGTTATACTGTGTTACTGCGAAAATGGCTTGCACATATATAGGCCCTTCTGTAAGGATGAGGATTTTCTGCCACAGCTACCCACATGTGGTACCTGTTACAATCAAATTTCTATTATTATCTAAAAAAAATACACAAACCAGGGTTGGTATTAATATAAATTAATGATTTAATGAAGATGTAAATAAAATAATTTTCATTTTATTTGCATCAAATAATTCTTACTACTTAAATCACAGATTAAAATTATATGCACCTAACATGATTAAGATGAGAAATTAACTTCCTCAAAAAAAAATAAATAAACGTTTTCACATATAACTGTTCTGCTGCTTCTTAAAACTATTAGCAATATATATGAGTAGCAAACTTGCATCTCTGCAATGAACAAAATATTTTCTATGGTGAAATATATTTTTCTTCCTATGAATTCATATAAAATTTCACCACAGAAAAATCTTTGTTTATTACAGACATATAATTCTAGCATTTTCTGAAGAAATGGACAGGTTTTGAAAGTTTGCTTCTCATATGTTTTTTCCCAACTCCTAATTAAGGAGCAACAGAACACATGGCACATGTAGTCAAGTAGAGCCTACTTTCGGAATCACCACCTAATTCAAGCACCGTATGATGCTGAGGATTGTAGCTCATAACAATATTCAAAGTAAAAGTTGCACAATGCCAAATGGACTACGTATTTATTCTGAAAACACACAATGCTAAGCTCTTCTGATAAATTTATTTGTAAATATTAATCTCACTAAATAGTTTAATTCTTTTCTAATGAATAACAAACTGAGCATAATATCTTGCCTAAGTCTAAGCTAATTATTATTATCATTAAGTGCAGGTTATTAGTGCTGTAACTCTTCACGTATTAATAATGAGACCTATGTGTAAATATAGTAAATTATTTTTGAAGCGATGTTGTTAATTACTTAAAGTAACACATTAACAAAATATTCAATTATATAGGCACTAATGCACAAATTAAGTTTAAATGAATTACAAAAGAAGGCAAAAACTCATTTTAATAAACAAATATGAATTTGATAAATAATTCTCACTTAAATTTAAAAATCACTACAGTTTACCAACCCTGACTATTTACTGATGATATATAAGGATATCTTTGCATTGAGTTTATGTCAATGTCATTGCTTACCTTTTAAGCTGTGCTGCATTACTTGGCGCAAGAAACAGGAATAACCAGGTCTTCCCATTACTTTCCGATTTCTGACAGTACACTGCAGCACATTCACAGTGTAAAACTCCGCCATTTGTCTTTCTATGAACTGAAACAAACCAGCAGTAGCCTAGTATCATATAATGCATTAATAACACTACATTTCATAGAAAAATTGAAGGATTGCAGTATAATCAACGTTTGTGAAATATTCCTGGAAGAATTCTATCCACGAGTCTATAAAAATAATAAATATCTCCGGCAATTTAACTCTTTTTATTTTATCAAAATTATTCCAGTAAAGGTACTACTGTTAACTGTAAAGTAAAATTTCTAAAATATCTTTTTTCGGGAACAACACTTCTTTACTATTGCGTTACCAAGCTAAGGTACCCCGCCATCCTTTGGTAACGCAACTGTAAAGAATTACACCGGAAACAACATATTTAGTCATATCAGATTCTGTCCCACGAATTTTAAGATGTCTGACCAACTTAACTTAGCTATATACAAAAATAAGACGTTCGTTCATACGCAACGTGTATATTAACTCTGTTAGCTTACCTTTAAAGCTCTTGGCGTAATTGCAGTTAGGCCTAATACACTGTTGTAATTCAACACAGAAGTCAGTTCATCATGTGGTAGTGGTAGAAGGAAGGTAATCGCGTTCTGAAGTTTATCCCTGAAAACAATTACAGATCTCAGTTTAATAAACTTTTAAGATATGATGGAAGAATTCAGTTTAAATTAGAAAACATGACGGTGCAGTTAACCTGCATCTACACGGTTCAGTTTTTCATGCTCGTACTTTAGCCTCCAAAGAGATTTAAAGCTCTCTCACTAGCAGGAAACACTTGTCGGCTCGCTCGCCCTTAAAAGCAACCGATAGAGGCGCTGCAAGACAACCTCACATACAGTGACTCTACCTCGCGCAGTTTGTGCCGGCTTCTGCTACAGTATTATTTATATATAGATATTGTATGTGTACCTGACGAAAGCGGGTAATATGCTGTAGTTCCTTGTGCGTTTAGTAGTGTATTGTGAAAAATGGTATATTTCTGCGTGCCATTTTGTAAACAGGGCTCCCGTAATAAAGCTCCTGGCGTTAGTTTTCATGAATTCCCTAGTCAAGATTCCACTAGACAACTATGGATTAAAACAATAAGCAGACAAGGTATGTACGTTCCTGAAAGAAATATTTTAAATGTTTATATTCGGTTCCTACCTAAATAGTTTTCATTTTATCTCTTATGTAGGTGATACGAAGGATAAATTATGGCAGCCTAATGATCATTCTGTGGTATGCAGTAATCATTTTCTTGCCACGGACTATGAAACTGTTCTGAAGATAAAGAAATTGAAGCCCGATGCACTTCCTAGTGTTTTTCAAGATTACCCTCCAAGTAAAAGAATTAAATTGAATGAACCGAGAAGAGTAATCGTAAGAGCTGAAACAAAATGTTTAAAATCTAGTAACCATGATAATCTTGATGAAGATCATGGAAATATGAATAACGAATCCTGCCAATACGGCCATACTTCACATCAGCTTAAAAATGACATTGGAGTTCAAACAAAGTTAAAGATAAATGGACACAGTATTTCGTTGCAAAATAGGAAACTGCAAACGCTGCAAAGGTTTCGTCAGCATGCGAAACAAAAGATATCTGCTCTACAAAAAGAGCAGAAGAAGCTCAAAGACAGAGATTAAAGAATTAGAAGAAAAGGTTGCTCACTATAACATCAATAAAATTGAAAGTGCAAGTGAAGAAGAAAATATTAAGGCAATGTTTTTATTGGAGCAGCTGAGAGTCTTCTCCCATATTAAACCTCGCTGGAGCGACGCAACTATAAGATATTGTATTTTGTGGCAAAGCAAATCACCGGCAGGATATAAATTTGTAAGAAATGCACATATATTAACCTTGCCATCAAAATCTACTTTAAAGAGGTATGTTGGTAGTACTACTGGTGTAATGGTGTCGAGTCTAATTGAAAAGAGGCTACACGCGGAAGCAAAATGTTCGGAAGGAATAAATATATGTGGCTCCATTATATTAGACGAAATGGCTATACAACCACGCTCAATGTATTGTAAAGCGACAGATGGAAGTTCTGGGACTGGTTTCAATGAATGGGCTTGAAAATAACCTTGGCTTGGGACAAGTGATTGCAACAAAATTGTTGTGTTTTGTGTTTGTTGGCTTAGCTTCCCATTTCAAGATACCGGTTGCTTATTTCTTCACAAAAGACGTGAAAGCAGAGGAGCTGCATCAACTGACAATTAAAGTAATTGAAAAAGTTGAAAATGCATCGCTCGTTGTTTTACGGATTGTAGCAGACAACCATGCCACAAATGCAAAGCTGTTCCGGATTGTGTCAAGTGGTAACGCCCCCCAACCTGTAGTGCCACACCCACTGGACAGTTTTCGTCACGTTTTTCTGTCTTATGACCAATGTCATATCCTGAAGAATCTGAGAAATGCTTTACTGGACGTAAAAAGAGAGCTGAGTAATTGTGGGAAACCTGTCACTGGCTGGTTTGTCAGGAGGCTCTACGAACTGCAGAGAGAAAAAAACTTGAAATTAGTTAGGCGCCTTACACACAAGCATGTGTATCCTACTAATTTCGAGAAAATGAACGTGGGCAGGGCAGTAGATATATTCCCTACAGATATGATATCTGCTCTTGAATTTTTGAAGGAGCATGGACCTGAATTCGGAATTTCCGAATTTAAAAATGCAGAAGGAACGATCGAGTTCCTGAAAATGGTAAACAAATGGTTTACCATTTTAAATGTGAAAAACACTCACCAGTATGTACACAAAAGGAACGATGATGCAATGCAATTTTTTTCGGTTGATGACGCAAGACTCTTCTGGTTGGAAAATGACTTCATACCGTATTTGGAATGATGGGAGAAGTCAGTAACTAGAAAGGCCGAGTTCATTAGCAGTGAAACATTTGAAGCAGGTTGTCTCACAACCAAATCTGCTGTTGAGTGCATTAAGCACCTTCTGCAGAATGGTTTCCATTTTGTACTCACACGGAAATTTTCTTCTGACGAAATAGAAAGTCTGTTTAGTTGTATCAGACAGCTTGCAGGCAGTAACGATCAAACAAACGCAGCAAGTGTTACTCAGGCGCTCCACAAAATTTTAGTAACTGGCCTTGTTAGTTCATCATTTTCTGGAAATGTAAGACCTGATTCCGCCTGTAGTAGTTGGATGCCATCCACACGTAAGTCAGTAAACCAGGAAATCCAGGATGTCTGTGTTCCAGCATTAAATTCACAAATGCTTGCACAATTGAAATATATGGAAGAAGAGCCAACAGAATTGCCTTCTGTTTCAATGACAACTGCTGCTGCTGCTGCTTATATCGGAGGATATTTGGTATGTGTCGTCGAAGAAAATATACAATGCGACGACTGTGTGAACAGAGTCAGTAGTGCACAATCTCCTTCTCCAATAATGGCCCTAATAAAAGTTAAAGATAGGGGTGGTTTACGATATCCGAAACCCATATTCGTAATGCTCCTAACAAGACTGGAACGTGTAGTTGATGAGGCTCTGAAATCAATGATTGGTCAACCAAGAATATTACGTACACTGTCAGATATGTTATTGCCTTATATGAGTCGTAATCCGGTTTTGCAGTGTGGTAAAGATGTTCATTCAGAGATATTCAGCAAATTAATATTGAAAAAATTCCTGCGACCATATATTACTAATTTCACCAACAATTTGACGGAATTAATATGAACAAAACAGTTTTCTTATCATTGTAAAATAAATATTAAGACATGAACTATAATTCTCGACGTCAAGAATCAGATGGACTCGAAGTGGTAAAGAAGAATAATTCGCAAACGTGTCATCTTCTACTCTGTTTCCATAAGAGGTCTTCATGAAATGAGGTTTGCTTGTGGCGCTTCAAGCGGAGAAATCTTGCATCGCAGCGCCGACACTGTTTACATCAAAGACGTTATATAGTATACTAGACTCACACAGAGCGCTGGTGTGCTGTCCAAAATTGAAACCAGTCTGCGCATGTTTACGCCGCCATGCTACTGGTAGAAATAGAGCGGTAAACACAATTGTTCGTTTTGTCTCTGGTGTTTTTAGTGAACAGTTTGAAAGTAATGGCAATAGAATTTTGAAAGATGATAAATATTATCGCCGCGGACTCATGCTTAACATGTCGGCATCATACAATAACGTGCGGTGTGCTTTTAAAACATAATTTTGCCGACCGATTGTTGCTCTGTAGGTTTCACTCTAAGCGTCACGTTGTCACGTCTACTTCCTCTATAAGAATAAGCACTAGTTTGTTATATTGTTAAATGGATATTATTAGTATAATTATTATTATATCATATACGAGTACGCTGGCTTTCTTAACTCTTAATAATAACTCTTTAATAATAATTTTTAATCACATACCTCAATGTTCGTCCTCAGCACAAGACATTGCAACCTCGGTTTTAGTCCACGTGGATTAGACAAGTAAGTGTCATTTAATAATGGAAGCAGCTTATTGGTTGCAATATTGAAATTGAGGCGAGTGATTGGAGCGGCGACACAAGAAATTGAAAACAATAATGCAATTAAATGTCCAAGACCTGCCGAATGTTATGCACGAGGCCGCTCAAAGACCTGCCGAATGTTAACCACGAGAGCGCGGCGATAATACCATCCCTGTTTAATTTTCCAAGCCAGTTGCAAAAGGTACGATATAATATTATCTCTGTTGTTACAATATCAATATAATTAAAAATCAATCAGTAGTTTACGACAATAAAGAATACTTATCAGACTGTAGAGAAATCCCACTGAGTGAATTATTTAGACTAACACATCAGATGTTAAAACATTAGTGGAAAGATACATTTTTGTTTTTATTATGTAAATGAATTTATCTGCAAGATTATAAACTTTCATTCAAGATCCATAAATGGATAAATAAATATACAGATAATAAATAAATAGCTATAATAGCTAAGCCCTCTTTGTGAACTTATGATTCAGAGTTCACCTATAAATAACTCTTTTACATTTTGCCGGACATATATTTTATTAACAAAAGCAAGGAATGGCATTTTATTGATATTACATATGTGCATAAAAATTATGTACCATCACTCCGCAAGCAATGATAATATATCTATTTTATTTATTTAAAATAAAAATACAATACCGGTATGTAAAAAATCCACACATGAAAAGTATGTGGTTTTTTTATCTTGCATAAAGTTTTTAGGTCTTCACATTACCTATTATTTGCAATTTATTAGGTACCGGTACCGATACTTTTTATAATTGATAGCATTCCCTTTATTAATTGAAGAATGAATTCAATGTAATTTGGCTAACTTCGCACATTATATTTTGCCAGATTACCTAATGTCCTGTGGTCTAGACGTATCGGTAATATAATTTTCGATTCTCTAAAACTTAACAACAGGTCTATACTGATTATCACATATTTATTTCACTTAAGAATTTGATTATAATAAGAACTTGTGTAATCAAGGTGCATATATTTATGTCTTGTGATCTAAGAGTAATTATGTTAATATAATATTAGAGTCTCTGAAACCTAACAATTTGCTGATTATCGTAAAATTATACAATCTATAATGTGTATTGTGTAGACCTCTTTATGGATGTATGAGTATGTTTTCTATAAATTGCTGCGTACGTATTTTCTTTTCTTTAATGTTCTAATGCATATCAATGAAACTTTGAATATGTTTATTTTGTCTTAATTTTACGTTAAATGTCGAAAATGGCCATAATCTGTCAATTTTAGATCGTCACAGCGTTAAATTGCGTGATTTACGTACTACTATTATGCGTCTGCTCTCCAACAATATGGCGGCAAGCGCAGCGTTCAATTTGCCCCGGTTTCCTCGTTTCGCGCAGCCGAGACTGTAGGGGCTTGGTTTACATAAGGTATGTTACTAGTGAGTAGGCTTCTAGTTACTTGGAGGCTAAGCTCGTACGCACCCAGTCTGGGAAGAATATTGAAAGAATCAAGTTTAAAGTGCATGTTGAATTAAGATACATTAAGATTTTCTATCTACAAGGTACGCCATATTAATATTAAAATACCAAAATACCATGTGATGGAGTGTAAAAACCGATTATAGTTTCACTGACCAAGTTCTGCAGCAGCGAAAGCTAAAATAATATATTATCCTGCACATTGTGTGCACTTCCGTTATTATTAAATACCAATCTTGCAGGCATTGCTTGAATGTGTGAAGTTGAAAGAAAAGTTGAACCGTGTAGATGTAATCTCAAACATATTTCTTTCTTACCTTTAACGTTTCGAATTATTTCTTGTTGAAGAAAAGCACCAGTAACTTCTCAATTAACTCGATCTGTTCAAATTTCATCCTTAAGCAGCCATGTTCGTCCATTCCATAATTTATAAAAGATTTAAACAGAATAGGAATGCCAACATCCAACAATTGATCAACTGAACAAATGAGGTTAATAGGTCATACACGGTACACTAATATGGCTACTTTGTCCTCGAATGAAAATGCAAATTAGCTATATAGTAATAGTAATAATAATCCGAATATTATAAAACTGACACATTCTGTAAATAATGGATATTAATAATATCTGTTTAAAACTGTCATATTGGCAAAACTTATAACCAAAGACCTTTCGAAACCAAAGAGTTTTGTACTGCTAATTTTACAAACACTGTAATCGAAATACAGCCAGCGCTGTCCTGACCACATGCGGCAAACTATGGAACATCTATGAGCATCCAACAGCTATCATTTGAGTTAAACCCCCCTGTCTCGTAGTAGGACCTATCAATTTTTTTTTTTTTTTTAAATTCGTCAACTTTTGGATACAGTATCGAAATCTTGGGTGATCTCCCGACTGTTCCTAATTACTTTTACTTATTGCTGAGAGGTAGTTCATTTATGATGCTGCACTCCCGTCATAACCAGGATGAACAGCATGAAAACAAATTTGACAGATAACTATGAGAAGAGGAACAAAGGTGTACGATGTCTTGTGTAGTACTGAGGGTTATAAGTTCCTAGTTTTGATACATACACATTTTGGTGGGAATGTGCCTGTTTATAAAATGTTTCAGCGAATCTCCTAATGATAACTGGGATACTTTCCACTTTTAGATCTTGATGTATCTCTTCGTTTCTTGTGTACCACCCGCTGTTATGAATTACACGTAATACTTTATTTTGTACAACTCGAATGGGATCTAATGTTGTCTTAGGTGCGTATCCCCATACTGTAGAACCATACAAAAGCACTGATCTAATCAGCAATTTATAAATTGTTACTTTTTTAGATGTTGACAATGCACGTGTTTTTAAAAGGGGATACAGTTGTACCATTCTTGCTATTGTTTTTGCTCGTATATTTGCAATGTTGGTATGCCATAACAGACGACTGTCAAAATGGATTCCAAGATACTTAACAGAATCCTGAAATTCAAGGGCAGTACCATACAGTGTGAGTTTAGTTTGTGGTACACTTCGAGTTCTACTGAAGGCTATGACTTGACTCTTCATTGTATTTACAGTTAAGCGCCATTGTTGGAACCATTCTTCTAAAAGGTGGACATGCCGTTGAAGTCGACCAATGGCTAGATCGGCATTACGATGTGTAGTGTATGCTAGTGTATCATCTGCATATAAGGCTAACCTGGTGACGTCAGTTTCTGGAAGATCTGAAGTATATGCACAATATAAGTAAGGGCCTAGTACTGAGCCTTGCGGAACTCCTCCTTGAATTTTCTTTTGTCTTGATAAACAGCCGTCTTCCTTAACACAGAAACGTCTGTTCCGAAGAAAATCTGCAATGATATGAATCAGTGCATCAGGAACCTCTGATTGGATTAATTTATAAATTATACCAGTACGCCACACAGAGTCAAATGCACTTTTGACATCGAGAAATATTGCTACGGTAGTAGCTCTGTTGTTGAAACCGATAGTTGTTTGTTCAACAAGACGCAGCAGTTGGTGTGTTGTAGAGAGACCTTGTTGATATGCAGCCTGATAGGGTGGAATAAGGTTTGGTGCACTTTGTAGAAGTCTGGTCATAAGAATTCGTTCGAATACTTTGCCAAGGGCATTAATCAAACTTATTGGTCTGCGATTTGCTGGAACCTTTGGATTTTTCTTTTGTTTGGGAATGGCAGTAATATATGCAAGTTTCCAAGCATCTGGAAAATATCGATGAGCTATACACTGATTGAAAAGCTTGGTAATATACATAAGTGCCTTTCTAGGTAAGTTTTTAAGTTCCATGTTGTTAATTTTATCAGGACCTGGTGCCTTTTTTGGTTTAAGGCGTTTAATAATGGTTTTGACTTCTGACGGGCTCGTTAAGCAAATGTACTGGGATACGGGACATAGTAGGAATGTGCTGACAGTTTCCTCGACATGGCGATAATGTTCAACTAAGCTGTCACATTCATTAGCAGGTTTAAATTGGTTCTCAAAACAATCGGCTATCAGTTCAGCTTTTTCACAAGACTTATAAACTGGGCCATCTTTGCCATGTAAAGGTTGATTTTTAGAGTAGGAATCATGTTTGGTTAACCGTTTGGTGATTGTCCAAATTTTATTTGACTGTCCTGCATCAGCAACATCTTTTTCAAATTTCGAAACTTTGATTTCTAGTGCCATTTTGTGCACTCTATTTTTCATAATGTTATATACGTTTTTGTCAATTTGTGATCTAGTTCTTTGCCAGCGCTTACGAGCTCTCTGTTTAGCCATTCTTAGTAGACGTAAATTCGAGTTTTGATGGAGATAACTTTGTATTGCTTCTTTCTCTAGTGAAGCATATTTTGGTGCTTTCAAAGTATTTTCAAAGATTTTAATTCCTTCATCAATGTCTTCTTTTGTTGTAATCAATGGATTAGCAGAAATTGATTGTGAAATATATCCCCGATAGGACGACCAATCCATGCTGCTTAACCCTTCAGTACTCGCGTGGATTACAATAGTAATCCACTGATATTTAATCCTGTATTATGTCACCGCCTGCAGCACTGCGTAGCTGAGCGTCAATGCAATTTCTCGTCACAGTCTAAGTGAGGCATTACTGGTGTTTAGACGTATTTGTCGCAACGCTTTGGAAAGTTATACGGAGTTTTATCAAGTTATACGCAGTTTTTCCGAGTGGATTACCATTATAATCCACGCGAGTACTGACGTCAGTTTCTTACTCAGGTAAGTGAAATAGTTTTTATATGGTTATGAGTGATGCAATGCAGGAACTTTATGAAAAAAGTGTGTGATATTGTTCCATCCTCTTTGTAGTTGGCTCCAATGGGCACGGAAAATACAAGCAATATTTGCAAGTGGCTAGATGAAGATCTGGATGTTGGCATTGAAAATGAAAGTGATGATGAAAGCAACAAAGAAGATCTTTTGAATGAAGTTCACGATTCTAATTCAGAACAAGACAATGAGGAGGAGGATGATGATTATGGTGATGGTGATGAAAGACTAATGTCTATAAATGATAGAAACTGCTATACGGGAAGAGACAACACTACAATTTGGCAGGAAGAACCAGTATCTCTACGAGGGAGAAGAAGAGCACAAAATATAGTGATTCATTTACCGGGCCCTAAAAGAGCTGCAAAAAATGCGCGGACACACACAGAGTGTTTTGACTGCTTTATTGATCAGACAATAATCAATGTAATAGTAAGGTGTACTAATATTTATATTGAAAAAGTGAAGCGTAATTACGGACGTGACAGAGATTGCAAATTAACAAATGACGTTGAAATTCGAGCACTCTTAGGTATTTTGTATCTTGCTGGTGCTTTGAAATCGGGAAGACTGAACGTAAGAGAAGTATGGGATAAAAATGGCACAGGTATAGAGTCAATTTACCTGACTATGACCTACAATAGATTCCAATTTTTGTTACGATGTCTACGCTTTGATAACATTCATGACAGGCAGGAAAGGAAAGAAATTGATAAACTGGCTGCTGTACGTGAAGTGTTCGAGTTATTTGTTCAGAATTCACAAAGGTGCTACATTCCAAGCGAATATGTAACTATAGACGAGCAGTTGGTTGCATTCAGAGGACGATGTCCCATGAAAGTGTATATACCTACTAAACCAGCAAAATATGGGATCAAAATTTTTGCTATGGTGGATGTGAAAAGATATTACACTCATAACTTGGAAATTTATGCTGGTATTCAACCAGATGGTCCATTTCACCAAAGTAACAGTGCACATGCAGTGGTGAAGAGGCTGGTTCATCCCATCAAAGGAACAGGAAGAAATGTGACCACCGATAACTAGTTCACGAGCATACCTCTGTGTTTAGATCTTCTAGAAAATGACAAAATTACACTTGTAGGAACCTTGAAAAAAAACAAAAGAGAAATCCCTCCTCATTTCACAACTACTCAAGACAGGGAAGTTAACAATACATTGTTTGGATTCAATGAAAACTGCACAATTATTTCGTATGTACCGAAGAAAAACAAAACAGTGTTAGCATTATCAACCATGCATTATGATAAGGCAATGGATGAGGAAACAGGAGGAAGCCAGAAGCCTGAAATAATATCTTTTTATAATAGAACTAAATGTGCTGTGGATGTCCTGGACCAGTTATGCTCAGCCTATGATGTAAGCATAAATTCACGCCGCTGGCCTCTGACTGTTTTCTTTGACTTACTGAACATAGCAGGTGTCAATGCTCTTGTTGTTTATTCTGCAAACAAACAAAAAATTCTACGGAAAAACTTCCTAAAAACCCTTGCTCTGGACCTAATGAAGCCACTAATTTCCGAGCGTATCACCCAACAGACAATTCCAAGAGAAATAAAGAGAAGAGGAGAGCAACTGTTAGGCATTCCACAAACAGGTCAAGAAGAAGGAACACGGCCAGAAGGTATTGGTAGGTGCTACATGTGTGGTAGAACAAGAAACAAGAGCACAAGACAATCTTGTTCCCAGTGCTTGAAGAGAATTTGTCCTACTCATTCAGATGTAATTTGTTTGAACTATGTAGAAGAAATGCATGGGCCTACTCAGATAATTGAATCAGATGTAGATTAGACTCACGTGTGTAAAGTGTGAAATGCAAACATAAACATGAAAGTGCATCAATATCCTTCTTACAATACACAAAAACATCTGTAAAATATTACAAGTGAAGTGAGAATGATTGTTACATCCCTGAATTTTTTCATTGCTACACCCCTGAGTGAGGTATTCGGTTATCAAATATGACGTAAGTAAGGTCAGCAGTAGTGAACTTGCGTTTCCCGTGGGAGAGATTAAGAGAGATCAAGAGTTCAGATGACCTTCAAACATCGAGTGAGCAACAATGCTAGATAACCTACATAATTATGATGATAGTGAACTAACTCATAACTATGATGCAACAATAAATTATGACTCAAAGACACGACCAGTGTTGAAATATTATGCAAACATGTCACTTGAATGCAATTTGTGTACTATCCATTTCATTATTAATATTTATATTTAATACGTTCCGTTATGCGTACCATATCTATTCTTATTACTGTAATAACTGAAAACAATATATTTCTTAACATTTAAATCTAATTGCAATGTTTAAACCTTGTCTGTAAACAAAAACAAATGTGGATTACCATTGTAATCCAGGTGAGTACTGGCGTTACGGAATTTAACGCGAGTAACGAAGGGTTAACCCTTCAGTACTCGCGTGGATTACAATAGTAATCCATTGATATTTAATCCTTTATTACGTCACCACCTGCAGCACTGCGTATTTGATCGTCAATGCAATTTCTCGTCACAGTCTAAGTGAGGCATTACTGGTGTTTAGACGTATTTGTCGCAACGCTTTGCAAAGTTATACGGAGTTTTATCAAATGATACACAATTTTTCCGAGTGGATTACCATTGTAATCCACGCGAGTACTGGCGTTATCAGATAAGTGAAATTGTTTTTATATGGTTTTGAGTGATACAATGCAGTAACTTTATGAAAAAAATGTGTGATATCCTTCCATCGTCTTTGTAGTTGGCTGCAATGGGTACGGAAAATACAAGCAATATTTCAAGTGGCTAGATGAAGATCTGGATGATGGCATTGAAAATGAAAGTATGATGAAAGCAACAGAGAAGATCTTTTGAACGAAGTTCACGATTCTAATTCAGAACAAGGCAGTGAGGAGGAGGATGATGATAATGGTGATGATGATGAAAGACTAATGTCTATAAATGATGGAAGCTGCTATAAGGGGAGAGACAACACGACAATTTGGCAGAAAGAACCAGTAGCTCAACGAGGGAGAAGAAGAGCACATAGTGATTCGTTTACCGGGCCCTAAAAGAGCTGCAAAAAATGCGCGGACACACACAGAATGTTTTGACTGCTTTATTGATCAGACATTAATCAATGTAATAGTAAGGTGTACTAATATTTATATTGAAAAAGTGAAGCGTAATTACGGACGTGACAGAGATTGCAAATTGACAAATGACGTTGAAATTCGAGCACTTTTGGGTATTTTGTATGTTTCTGGCGCTTTGAAATCGGGAAGACTGAACGTAAGAGAATTATGGGATAAAAATGGCACAGGTATAGAGTCAATTTATCTGACTATGACCTACAATAGATTCCAATTTTTGTTACGATGTCTAGGCTTTGATAACATTCATAACAGGCAGGAAAGGAAAGAAATTGATAAACTGGCTGCTGTACGTGAAGTGTTCGAGTTATTTGTTCAGAATTCACAAAGGTGCTACATTCCAAGCGAATATGTAACTATAGACGAGCAGTTGGTTGCATTGAGAGGACGATGTCCCATGAAAGTGTATATACCTACTAAACCAGCAATAAAAAAAGGGTTTCAAAATTTTTTCTATGGCGGATGTGAAAACATATTATACTCATAACTTGGAAATGTATGCTGGTATTCAATCAGATTGTCCATTCACCAAAGTAACAGTGCACATGCAGTGGTAAAGAGGCTGGTTCATTCCATCAAAGGAACAGAAAGAAATGTGACCACCGATAACTGGTTCACGAGCATACCTTTGTGTTTAGATCTTCTAGAAAATGATAAACTTACACTTGTAGGAACCTTGGAAAAATAAAAAAAAAAAAAAGAGAAATCCCTCCCCATTTCACAACTAGTCAAGACAGGCAAGTTAACAGTACATTGTTTGGATTCAATGAAAGCTGCACAATTAATTCGTATGTACCAAAGAAAAACAAAACAGTGTTAGCATTATCAACCATGCATTAAGATAAGGAAATGGATGAGGAAACGGGAGGAAGCCAGAAACCTGAAACAATATCATTCTATAATAGAACTAAATGTGCTGTGGATGTCCTGAAACAGTTATGCTCAGCCTATGATGTAAGCAGAAATTCACCCCGCTGGCCTCTGACTATTTTCTTTGACTTACTAAACATAGCAGGTGTCAATGCTCTTGTTGTTTATTCTGCAAACAAAAAAAAAATCTACGGAAAAACTTCCTAAAAACGCTTGCTCTGGACCTAATGAAGCCACTAATTTTCGAGCGTATCACCCAACAGACAATTTCAAGAGAAATAAAGAGAAGAGGAGAGCAACTTTTAGGCACTCCACAAACAAGTCAAGAAGAAGGAACACGGCCAGAAGGTATTGGTAGGTGATTCATGTGTGGTAGAACAACAAACAACAGCACAAAACAATCTTGTTTCCAGTGTTTGAAAAGAATTTTTCCTACTCATTCAGTTTGTTTGAACTGTGTAGAAGAAATGCATAGGTATACTCAGATAATTGAATCAGATGTAGATTAGACTCACGTGTGTAAAGTGTGAACAGCAAACATAAAAATGAAAGTGCATCAATATCCTTCTTACAACACACAAAAACTTTTGTAAAATATTACAAGTGAAATGAGAAATGATTGTTACATCCCTGAATTTTTTCATTGCTACATCTCTGAGTGAGGTATTTAGTTATCAAATATGACGTAAGAAAGGTCAGCAGTAGTGAACTTGCGTTTCCTGCGGGAGAGATTACATCAAGAGTTCAGGTGACCTTCAAACATCGAGTGAGAAACAATGCTAGATATCTACATAATTATGACGATAGTGAACTAACTCATAACTATGGTGCAACAATAAATTATGACTCAGAGACACGTCCAGTGTGGAAATATTATGCAAACATGTCACTTGAATGCAATTTGTGTACTATAATATATTTCATTATTAATATTTATATTTAATACGTTCCGTTATGCATAACATATCCATTCTCATTACTGTAATAACTGAAAACAATATATTTGTTAACATTTAAATCTAATTGCAATGTTTAAACCTTGTCTGTAAACAAAAACAAATGTGGATTACCATTGTAATCCAGGTGAGTACTGGCGTTACGAAATTTAACGTGAGTAACGAAGGGTTAATTGTGAACCTGGTTTAATAGCTGAAGCATTTGAATACCTGAAATAGAACTGTAATAAGAAACCGCATCTAAATGAATGAGCATTAATTTTCGACAGTATGTCAATAAGAAGGCAGTTAGTGTGGGATGATTCGAACAAAATGTATACAGGTTACATTGACTGGGGTGGCATTGGTTCTGCAGAAGGAGAGGAATTAGCCAAGGAAGCATTGGTGATTCAAATAGTTTCCTATACTACAAAGTTTAAATGTCCAGTGGCATACTTCCTTGTCAACAAAGTGTCTTCCGATGTACTTTCAGAAATTATACGAAATTGTTTAGTCAAATTATACGATGTTGGGGTTACAGTACGTTCTATAACTTGTGATGGGCCTAGTGTAAATATTCAAGCTCTTATGAAATTAGGTTATCAGTTCAATTCAGAAAATATTATTTCACATTTTAAACATCCATCTTCAGAGTGTGAAGTTCACATAATCCTTGACCCATGTCATATGTTAAAGCTAGCAAGGAACACTTTAGCTGAGAAAAAAGTAATAGTCTCATGATGGGGATGTTAAATTGGAATACATTCAAGCACTACATTCAGTACAGCTAAAAGAAGGTTTGAAAAATATCGAGGAATGGTCTAGTATGTGTGTCTGAGGCTGTTTTTAGGGTCATCCAATGTACTGAAAAGCATTTTCTTTCATTTCTGAATATTTCAGATTTTTCCTCACCAAACACATATTCCTACTTTGTTAATGCTGTGTATCGGTATGCATGTTTAAATTTGTCAAATAATTTTAGTGGACATTCCATTAATGCAGCAATAGACTGTGAAGATTTACATGAGACCAAACTGATAAAGGACCTCATTTCCTTATACACTTCTCTAAGATTACGAGCTATTTCAATATCTGTCACAATATGTGCTCAGGGAAAGTGTTGCACTGTGAGACAAAACTTCAATAAGCTGGTGACTTTTCTCAATGTGTAATATTGTGAACTAAGTAATGACGTTATGATGTCTCAATAGCTATTGCTTCAAGGAATTAAATATGTATTTTGCTACTTTCTTGCATATATCATATTCTGGAAACTGTTTATATTGGGAGTAGTGGAGATGCCTTTGTATTGTATATATTAGGTTAAAAGTGTATGTGAATTTAAGTTTAACTGTGTGTTGAGTTTATATTGTTTTGTATTCTTGTATGTTGTAATGAAAATAATGTATTTCCTTTACATTAAAATGTTATGGTTATACCGCCAATACTCGGTCTCCAGAGCCTCGTTAGTGTAAAACAGGTTGCACCACGTGAAGGTGAAGTTGGAATTTGGGTAAAAGAGACAATCCCTTGCGACAATGGATGTCATCACACAGAATCGCAAGAGATATGCTTCGTTATCTCCCTCAAGAAAAGAGATTACTGGGACGTCCCCAGAAACGCTGGAGAGATAATTTTTCTTTGACTGTAACGGGCCACATGGCGTAATACTTGGAGGGATGATGATGATTTATAACTTTGAAATTATAATTTTTACTTAGATTTAGGAGTATCTGAATAAATTGTTCTATAGATTCTCCACGTTGCTGTCTTCTAGCTGCAAGTAAGTGTGTAGTATATATTTCATTATCATATATACCATTGAGAGTAAATAAATCATTCCCATATGTATCAGCTTCACTTATAAAACCATAAACAGAATAAGATATATACTGTAATTAATGAGAAGATTTAACTTATCTGAATCTGAAAGAATATATAACAGTGCAAATAAATTATCAAAAGTCTTCAGCCAATGAGTCCACTCTCTATTAGCTGAATCAGAATGAAGATCAGCATCATGCTTTTCTGGTGTGAGATATGCATTGTGAATATATTCATTTCGTTGATTAAGTTGTAATGAAAATATCTATATATCTGTTTAGGTTTTAATCGACAAAACTTTACATACAATTCGAGGTCTTAGAACCAAAGTAATGTAACAATAAAAATTGATATTATTAGGTTTTTACAGTAATGGTTCATAATTCGTTCTTCTACTTGGTCACTAAAAATTCTAACTCAGTTCCGGACAGTAAACATCATGTTATAGTTTACGGTATGCACTTTTTTTAAGTTCGAAGTAATGTAGAGCACATTATATACTAAAATTTCATTTACGTGTACGTACACGTTTAGACAATTCATAGCTCATATTAAATTGAAATAAATAGATCATGATAACCCACAATATAAATAATTTCAATATGCATACACGAATTTGGGCAGTAACACCATTGTAGCAAGTGTGTTAGAAAGAGATAGAGATACCCTCACCAACATGGCAACGAGCGAACGTAGTGGCACCAACGAGCACAGAATACATAGAGCAGACACTAGCATCACAGTCTAATATATATTAGACTGTGCTAGCATCTTTATACCATTGGACGGAGTGAAGCCGGTTTGATGGACCTGACGCCATCTTGTTGCTATCAAAACATTGCAAAATAGCTATTACATTATAGAAGATAACAGGAATTCCATATGTCCCTAATTTCCTGGAGGACTCACATTTTCTTGTTTGTTTCGTAATACAGAATCGCTAGGCACGTATTTTTTTTAGCAAAAATTGCAAAACTGTCATCGATAAATCACATATATACATATTTGAATTGACAGCTCTTCAAATTGCAGAATGGTATTTAATAGGTACTCTGAAAGGTTAAAAAATAATAATGATAGAAAGGAAGATAACAGTTTGACCTTATTTTGCTACTAGTCCAATCAAAATACTAACCTATAATAATAATTACTTTTATAGGTTGATCCATTTGCTTCGATTTAATAATGCAACTTGTTTCTTAACCAATATTATTATTCTCTTCCTTTTGCCAGTATTTCGTATAGATGTCCCGGTTTTGTTTAGAGAAAAATGGAGTACCCTTAATCATATACCATTTGATAGGCTCTTCGTTTATAGTATATAATTAGATTATAACGGCGAACAAAAGTGAAGTGAAATTATTTAAAAGTGAAGCTTTATTACCCAATGGGTCAAGTTAGATCACGATTGGAGAGAGTGATCTAAGACTCACAAGTTAATGAAGCTACTTTTGTACGAGTTGCATAAAATACATTGTTCGTTATTTGCCGAAAATTAGAAAATAAATCTATAAATTAAATTAGTCATATTAAGGGGTCCGGATAGGTCCTAGCTTACCAATGTTAAAAGTGCGTACATATAATTTTTTTCTGAGACTGTTAGGATCACAATCTTGAAAAAATATGAGTTGTATGACGTACCTTTCTGATTGCTTCAACACAGGGATTTTTTTTTTTAATTTTATGCATTTACAAAATTGAAAATAACACACGACACAAACTTCCAACTTGGATTGTTAGGTTAACTTCGCTCGTAAATGGTAAGTCTACAAAGCGTAAGTCTGATTTAGTGTTTATAAAAGTTAATTACAATAATATCAATACACTGATCCTTTCTCTTAATTAAACTAATACGTGAACAATACGAATCTAACCGACTAACCAAGGCTAAATCGTTCATTAATATACCGGTAATAAGTACATTCCACACATGCATAATTACCTTTGAAAAATTATTCCAGGAATTTTCTTTAAAAACCTGTTTGTGCAGCCATATGCAGCACATGTAGGCATCTTGAAATTAGTTCATTTATAAATTAAAACAACGATGCAACACCACAATCAACTGTCCATATGCTAAGCGGGAGTCAATGTTTTGGTAGCATCATGATGGCGACTATCCACAAGAGCGGCTTCACCTTCAAGCTGTTCTTGTCTACTCTATGTATTCTGTGCTCGTTGAGTGGCACGATATTTTAACATACGGTGTTTCATCCATTTCAGTATGGAGCTCAATGAACTTAATACTTACTAAATATGCAAACATAGACAGTTGAAATATGCATCCATAGATAGTTGCTCACCACCAGGATCGCTACTTTCGCCTCATCACAGACTCTTTCCCTAGCAGACGATAAAATGTATTGTACTTTCGATATCGTGTTCTTTTGAAAAAATTAACACCTTCCTTCCACTATTGAAATATGAAATAAATAAGGTTTATATATTATCTTCATAAAATATATATTATATTCTATAAACTCACCTTCCTGGATCTTTCGGAAGAATAACTCTAACCTATTTTTCTTACAATTTATAGTACTACAAACGTCTCCTTGTCCCATATTATTATTCAAATTATTGTATTTTAGCCATTTACAGTTATTACAACTGATAACGAACATTTCACAGTTTACATAGCTTTTCACAAAAACGCGAAATACGGCACAGTCAATGCTTTTTCGATCTAGAACAGCGACCCAAACAACGACACCTACAAACAAAAACGTATAACGACATTTTTACGCCAGGCTACAATATCTCCCAAGAAAGCTACTTCCAATTTTTTCAGAATGCTATGTCACACCGCGCAGACATCCACCTATTTATTTAAAATCCGCCAACGTGAAAATAACCAGTGCAATTGTGGACAAGCAGGAACATTGAATCATTGTTTATTTGGATGTTCACTTACAAAAACCGAATCAGACAAACTTATCGACCTCATAATATAAACACAGACACTGGCCGGAAAGAAAAGATACACAAGCGCCGAGCGGAGAAAGTATATATACTTGCGAAGGGGCTTGATCGGTGAGAAACCACTTGAGTGCACGTCCAACAAACTTGCCTCACTGTGAATAGCAGGAGACGGGCCTCATGAGCGTGTGGTACTAATCGACAAATTGTAGAACTGCTGTCGAACGCATGTATATAAATGTATCTGCACTGGTGTAACTGAATGTACTCCATACTTCTCTAACCATCTCGAGTGGACTGTGAATATAGTGCTCTAAGCAATAGACAACAATACATTACCAATATAATCATAATTTTATTATTATTATTATTATTATTATTATTATTATTATGATTATGATTATTATTATTATTATTATTATTATTATCATTATTATTACTATCATCATCATAATTATTATTACTATTATTATTATTAGAAGGCAGAGGACGGACACTGGAAAGTTTTCTTTTCTCAATCGTACTATCAGGGACTGGAATGCTTTACCTGCAGACTTACTAAAGGCTTTACCAACAACCAAAAATGTATTTAAAATAGGCTTAAGGACCTTACTAATAGACGGTAATTATACACAGTATTTAAAGGGTGTAAATGATATTTTGTTATTGAAGTGTTGTATCAGTGAAGAATTATGTTGTGTCAGTGAAGTGTGTTGTATCAGTGAAGAAGTATGTCGTGTCAGTGAAGTGTGATGTGTAAGTGAAACGTGTTCCTGTCAGTGAAGCTTTATAGTTTATAGTGGCAGTACATAGTATTTAAACAGTGAAATGTTTTTGAAGTGTTAGTGAAATCAGGATAGAATCAGTGAAATGTGTCGTAGTTCCATTGCAGTGAGTGAGTTGACAGCGAAATGAGTGTAATTTGAAAGGTACTTGTGCTGATATGAACATATCATACTCGTGGGTTTTAGTTCGATCTTAGTTTTAAGATACAAATTAGATTTATTTCAAATGTTATTTTAAGTGATCGTTTCATTTAATTTAGTATATTTCCTGTTGTTGTTGTTGTTATTGTTATTATTATTAATTATTGTTAGTATTAATTATTAGTATTATTAATTGTATTTTTAATTAATAAGTTTATTATTGTCATTATTGAGTGTAATTAGTTACCACTGCCACCGGGTATATACCCACTGCAGTGTGAATGAATAAATACATCATTATTATTATTACTATTATTATTATTATTATTATTATTATTCAATATCAGACGTGTTATTTAATGTTATATATTAGGCAATGCTAATTAACAGTATTAGATAAGATAAGAGTAATCATTTGGACTATACATATTAGCCATATTAGAAGAACTCCAGCCAGGTGAATGAGTGCAGTGACAGTGGCAGTGAACACAGTGATAACGGTATTATAAAATTTTCTGCACCCCGACATACCCACCGCCGTGCAACATGAACCAGGACATACCTCCAGACAAACCAACCACAGATCCACCTCACTCCTCCCCCAAACGTCCACAATCCCTGGGTAGACAACCCTCACAAAGAGATCCACGACGAAAATCCCTCACACCTGGTTTGGCCTCCGATCAAGCACCACCTGATGCATACTGTGAAAGTGAAACCGACTCTATTCTAATTATACACAACCCAAGCGCCACACAATTAAAAAGAGTACTGGCAGAAATAAGCATCCCAGTCAGGTGGCACAAGCAACTGGATCACCTGTATATTATTAACTTTCACACCCCCACCCACCTTCAGAAATTCACGCTGTACATCCCTCCCACCGCCCTAGGTCCACCTAACCAGACACAATACTTACTCCCGACCCAAGCCAAAAATCCAGCCCCTTGGACCTCACTCTCCCCAAATAGGCCATACACTCCACAATCAGTTACCAAAGAAATTGCCCTCCCAACGGCACAAAACAAAGCACAACCCAACGGCCGCGATCTGCGGTTCCGTATTAACGACCTTTCCGCTGCCTTCCCACTGAAACTCAAGCAACTTGAATCTAATTCTAAACCTACAGCCTCCAACCAAGCAGCACTCACTAGCAACCCTTAGCAGCCCCCGGAACTCCAGCCATCTCACCCGAACGTCATCCGTATACAGAATCAAGCCCTACACAACAACAACCCCACTTTCATCTATAACAAATCTATACAACTCAACATCACTCCACCCAGACAAACATGGTCAGCCAAATACAACAGTACCACTCTCACTTTCATCTCCCACTCCCACATGGAGACTTTCATCTCAAATGTTCCCCCCAGCACCTTCGGCCCTAATGCAGATTTCATTATCCGTACTTATAACCCCACAACAACCTCGGCGTCCCAGAACTTTCAAATATCCAGAGAAACAAACGGTGTAGCTGGCGGCCTGGCTCCAGAAATCGAAACAACGGAAATATCACAGGCCATGAGAGAGAAAGGCATCAGCCATACCCGCATCACTCGCATCGTAAATAACAACGGTCCCACACCCCTAGTTCGTATCTTCTCTACTGACGAGTCAACCATCGTCTCTCTGTTGGACACAGGACTGCAGCTCCGGGGCCGGACATACCATTGCAAACCTCCCAAACTTTCGGCCAGACATCTTCCCTGCCGAAACTTCACCCGTACCTCCATACAAAACAAAAGTGTCCTCACCCGACAGTTTGCCTCCAGTGTGGGAAAGTTGGTAACAACTGCTCCCACACACAACGGCCTCATCGCTGCGCAACATGCAAGACCTACGGACACTAAACAGGACAGATGCACTGCCCCCTGTACTCCCGAGAAGTTGACCTCCCCGATGAACCAACATACCACCCACTCATTAAAAGACAAGCCCCACTCTCCCAAACTAAACCCAGCAAAATGCCTCCTAATCCGCCACCAGAACTAACAAATGACAACTTCCCAGCTTACATTAACCAACAACCCACACCGCAACAAACATCTCCCACAACCAGCAACACTACATCATACGCGAAAGTAGCTTCCTCCACCAATCAAACCCCAACTATTCCTTCACCCCGACAAATCCAGGAGTACATTGACAAAAGAATAGCGGCCCACATTGACAGACGGGAAAAATATGTGGAAGAGAAGATAAGCCAGGCCATCAACAGTATCACCTCTTTCATCACCGCTACCACAATCAACACAACGCCCCCGTCACGATTGGACGCCACGACAGCAACAATAAACGCCACAGCAAAGAAAACGATCAACAGAAAAGTTAATGTTACGCCCTATGGCAACAACATTGACATAATCATAACACCCATACTACAGAAAATGCAGACTGTTGTAATTGGTACCGCTATAAACACAGACTTAGCGGAGGGTTTCAATACTATCCAAAGTCCCTCATCCCACCCCGACGATCCCTCACAACATCCTCCTCACTCCCTGACCTAAATATTCAATATGGGGTCTATCCGACTAAGACACGACATGACCATTATACACTGCAATATCAGGCACCTGTACAACAACCGCACAGAACTCTATGACTTAATACAAGTAACGCAACCCGACGTTGTAAGTTTAAACGAAACTTGCCTGAAACCAACGGACAAATTCAACATAAAAGGTTATACAATCTACAGATACGATCGACCACTCACCCGCATACCACGAGGAGGAGCCATGTTAATGACCAAACAACACTTACACGTGAGACAAATCGCACTACCACCGTACCTCGACGACAATGATTGCTTCATAATCCGAATAGACAACGGAAATACCCATGTGCATGTGGCTTCACTGTACTCCCCCAACAAGACGCCTCCCCATACCCCTACTCCAATATCTGAACACTCTCCCAAACATAGTTAAACAACAGACATCAATGCCCACCATGAACTCCTCCATGACAACCGCAGAAACCCCAAGGGCACACAATTAGCCACCCTACTTCCAACCCTATCCTACATCCAAATACCTCTACCAGCCCCCACAAGAACAACCTACCTCAATCAAAACTTCACCAAACCTGATAAAATATTCACTTCCAACCGCCTACAACACCGTATAACTGATACCGAAGTTCTTGCCCCACTCAATACAGATCATTCACCAATCATCTTCAAACTGGCCTCCACCACCTACCGCCAACTCCTGACAAGGAGACCATTCTTACGAGAGATTTTCGCCACGCAGATGGACCCAATTCAAGACGCACATTACACTGACATTACCCGACATCGACATATCAAAACCAGAAGACATAGACTACGCCGACGAAACGTTCGTACAGGTGCTTGAAGCTGCATTGAATATATCCATACCGACAAGAAAACGCACCACGGACACACGCAGGCGACTACCGCCAGACATAATCAATAACGACAAAGAGAGCAGCGCACAGACTATACACACGGACACACGCAGAAGAAGACAGACGACTGTACCGTTCCCTTCAACAGGATGTACGAGAAACCATACAACGTTTTGAGGCGCACAGATGGAAAAAATTTATAGACAGACTTGACCACAATAGAAATCACAATCCCAAACTGTTCTGGGACGTGATCAAACGGATACGAGGAAAACACGCAAACTCAAACCACCCACTACGCGACGGACAACAAATAGTAGGGGAGAGTCGGGTAGTATCGGACAGTAAGTTTTTTTCATCTACCACACGATGATAGTACTTGATTGACATGGTTACGTTTCTGTGATGTCGCATAGAGAAACGTAATCATGTCATTCAGGTACTACCATATGGTGGTAGATGAAAGAAACGCACTGTCCGAAACTACCCGATGTCCGATACTATCCGACTCTCCCCTATACGATACGCCTGGTAAACTAGATCTTCTCAGCCGCACACTATAAAATATACACACCACACCAAATCACCCATCTTTCGACCCCAACATTTAGCATACATTACGCATCACATCACATAGAATCCCGATCTCTACGAGCCGCTTCCAGCGCCACTTCCTCGATCGGCCGACGACCCACTCATTGACAACATAACTCCGCTAGACATATCATTGGAACTAAGAAACATAAAAAACTCTGCCCCCGGACCAGACCAAATCACCTACAACATACTACGCCAACTGCCTCCCAAAGCACTAAATTATCTTGCAGAACTTTACACAGGATCACTCAGACTAGGACATACACCAAAGCGCTGGAAACACTCTCACATTCTACTCTTTCCTAAACCAGGCAAAGACGCGTCTGACCCACAAAACTATCGACCGATCAGTTTGACAACAACATTAGCCAAATTAATGGAGAAAGTTCTCGTGTCACGACTACACGTCTATAGGCGCAACCGCAATCTAATCGCGACCAATCAAGCCGGATTCCGACCGGGAGCGCAGCTACACGACCAGCTGATACGAGTGCTCACTCCCATTGAAGAGGCTTATACACGTAGACACTACAGCATCCTTATTGCCTTAGACGCCAAGAGAGCCTTTGACACCGTTTGGATAGACGCCCTAAAATATAAACTCACATCCTTAAATCTGCCACACGAAATCTCACGTTGGCTCTCCAGTTTCATATCGAACCGAACAGGACAGTTGAGATTCGGAAGGAACGAACTTTCTCGGACCTTCCGAATAGAAGCTGGAGTCCCCCACGGCAGTGTCATATCTCCCACTCTGTATAACATCTATGTGGCAGATATTCCCCTCCCTATTAACCCGCTAGTAGGACTGGCACAATATCCAGATGACGTCGCATATTGGGCAATACACCCCGACTCCCCTCCGCTAGGAAGTTACTAAACGCAACACTCAGGCAGTATCTAAATTGGACCAATACGTGGCGGATCATAGTCAAGACAGACAAAACACATATGCGTCTTCCGCCCAAAACTCCGAACTTGGGTTCTCCAGAACAACCCAATCACAATAGCCAACACTCAACTTCCACTCCAGCGGAATCTCACATATCTAGGAATACCCCTCACCTCCAAACTCTCCTGGACCGAAGTAGCTAAAGAAACCTGGAGGAAAAATAACGCAGCCATCAAAGCAATAAGCTACCTAAGTGGCATCAATCGACCCGGCTGTATAACCGAAACACTCCTCAACCTATACAAAGCATTGGTTAGATCCCTATGCATACATCCCTCCATTTTCCTCACACAAGCCCCCCAACGACTCAATCGAATTTTGAAGCCCGCGAAAGAAGAATTCTCCGCCAAGTCTTCCACCTGCACAGACGCACCAGAAACAACACAGTTTACACTACGACAAAAACAAAGCCACTCTTCACACACCTAAACAACATAAACAGGAACTACACACATTCGGCAGTAAATCGCGTATATACACAACTCATCTTCGCAAATCCACCGAACACAAACAACAGAACAACACTGGAGAAACTCGTCTACAACTACCACCAGCCCCAACCACCAAACTAAAACACACAAACAAAACCGCATACACGTGTTGGAAATTTGAATACTGTCTGAGGGGACATACGACAGCAACAGAGAGGCAGATCAATAAAATAACACTACACCATGAAAGTCTCCATATCCATTCAGACGCTTCTGCCACCGGAAGGGGAAACTTAAAAATCTAAAAAAGAAAATGTATGTATGTGTGCATGTATGTATGTATATATGTATGTACAGTGTTCTGCCCAAGAGCAGGTCTTTAACTGCAAACCCAGCATCTCCCATTCTTCCCAATTTCTTGCTTTCTTATTAATCTCTCTATATAATACCCCAATGCTGTCTATCAACTTATATCTTTTACCCCGAACTCTTGTCCCGTTCACCATTCCTTAAGCATCGCAAATTAACAAATTAGACATACACCAAAATAATAAAAAATAAAATAAAATTAATTAATTAATTAATTAATCACCGCACTCACACACCTACTGGCACTTATGTCAGAAATAGTGTCATATACAGTATTTATATATATATATATATATATATATATATATATATATATATATATATATATTATTATTATTATTATTTATGTACAATGGCTGGAGAGGGCATCCTGCGAGTATAAGACCCTAAAACGGCCTTTGGCTCAAAGCCAGTGAAGTCAATAAACATCACAACAACATCACATCTCCTGGACCACTCCATATAGATATCCTACCATTGTTCTCTCCTTATAAGTCGGGCCAAGTTTTGATGGTGAAATCATTGCAATAAGTGAAAGTCTCAGGAGAGTTGTGCTTGAAGCGTATGAATATACTTAATATCTCCGGTTAAATGATTAGAAATATGGCTGATCCTCAAAAGCGGAAAGGTAATGTAAATTGCTGTGTTCTTGAGTGTAGTAATGCTTATGGGAACACACCAACCGATATTGTTTTTATTCATTCCCAAAACAGAAAACTGAAGCGCAACGACGCTAATTGTGGATCCATGCAGTACGCAGACGAAAGTAAATAAGGCCACACTGCTTGTAATCATAGTATTGTTATATGCTAGGCCTGATATAAAAATAATATGTATATAGTATTATGTTTATAAATAACCATTAAGTTAACAACGACACAAATTTATCATTTAAATTTCAAAAAGTACATAATTACTGAGTTCTTTACATATATATTATGTATAATATTAGCAATAAATAATAATATACTTGTTTTTAAATGTATTCATATCGATATTTAATTCTTGATTTGAAGTGCTGATGGTTAACCTTGGAAACCAACACCCGCAGCAAGAATTTGCGGTATTCATTTTATTGGGAACGAGACCAGAACACCCCCAAAACTAGCATACCGTTCCGAGTATTTTTATAAAAGATTACAAGAAAAAGACTGCCTCATCTCAACTAGCTCCGGAAAGGTGCGAAAGAGACGCATAAAGAAGAAGAAAAGAAGAAAATTTAAGTTTTATTGAAGAAGAATGGTCAACAAGTGTTATTTCGAAAAATGAAGTAGCCATACAGGCAGAAGTAAATGAAACCATCCTTAGTGATTTTGTTTTTTCTTTCACAATTGAATTGTGTGAATTGTCTACTCAAGTGTCTATTCCATTACATGCCGAACTGAAGTCACATAAGAAATATTATGACAAGCGTTCAGTAACAGATGATATGTTTAATGAAATGCAAGGTTTCCGAAATTATTCTACAATAAAATATGAGACAGAACTACCAGACTTAATGGGAGTGACATTTGTGGTTTCGAATATATTGTTGAAATTGCTGCCAATTGAAACAATCATACCCGTAGAATCATAATAAGAAATATTTCCAATTCTATCATTTAACCCAAAAATAGCTACCATGGATAGTCGAAACGCCCCAAGATGTAGACCATACATATTCTTTTTTTTTTTTTTTTTTGCCATTTTTATTAGTGAATTTCACATCGAAAACTTTCGAAAAATTCTGTCCAAGGGTAAGATTAGTAAAGAAAATCGTCTACTCATACTGGATTGTCGTATTCTGCTATGAGGATGATGTTAGGAGTTAATCGTACAATTATAATTATAATGTATTTTTACCGCCACTTTAATGTTGTTGACATCCACAATGGTTACTGTAATTTTGGGTTTTGGCCTAGCAGAGAAAGTAATCAGGAAACAATGCCTGCAATATTGAAAAATGTACATAGAGTGACAATCTAATCCACATTGGGTGGCTGTTCCACTTCTTAACAATTAGTTAAGAAGTGGAACAGCCACCCAATGTGGATTAGATGGTGGCCTTCAAATCTGAATGCTGCCGAGGCAGATAGAGAGACACATTCATAACAACTGATTGCGGATTATTGATTTTATTAGAAGGTGGTGATGAAGTCAGATTTTCCCGGAATAATAACAAACTTCTCCGATAAAGGGATCATTGTTGTTACTCCACCGTATCTTCATGATGGTAAATTAACAGCTGAAGAAGTCGAAACTATTTACAGCGTTGCCAGCGTTCGAATTCATGTTGAAAGGTGCATTCAGCGAATTAAAATATACAGTATAACATTTTACACAGATTATCAATTGACCTGCTTCCACATGTTGATCTTGTTGTTTATTCAACTGTCTGAACCTCACAAGTGATAACAATAAGGCACCACTTATGAGGCAACTAGGCCAGAATATCATGGGGTAGAGTGGCCAGTTCCTTTTCCCTTCCATTGCATATATCGCCGACTAGCTACAAATTACACTAGTCAGACTTCATATGCATACAAACAATTGTTCTTCCTCTGACACATATCGTCGAGTGAGATGTACAGCCTGATAACAGACGTACATATAGCCAGAACCTCAATCAGATGTAGTATGTTGATGATATTGTTCATTATGTGTTGTGTTTTAGAGAATTTGCAGTCGCCCATTATTCAGGAAGTGTAATTAAGACTACTTTTATAATTAAATCACATTAAAATACGTATTTATAGCGACATTATACACACAAATATTACACACGACATGACATCAAATATAAGTATATCAATGTTTTCGTAATATGACTGTTCACCCTCATTCAATGGTCTGAAATCTGATTTAAATGCCAAACAACTTCACTGATATTTCAGGAACTTTGTAGTTACATTTTTACACTCCTCCAGCAGTACTGAACTTTCCACAGGGTCTATAAAATAATTAAAGACTGGAGATTGCTGGGTTTGCAGTGAAAGACCTGCCCTTGGGCAGAACACTATGAATCAATGAACCCATTCTTACTAATATTACAACTTTTTATCGGCAGAAAGCCGCATGTAATTTCTATATCACACATGACTAGTGAATGACTGCGAGCCTGTAGTTAATTAGGAATTGAGACACTGCGCGGCGCCACCAGTACGATTTTGAGACCCATGCACGGTGCCTATAGTCTCTAAACACACACCTTGATCTCAAACAGCAGAAATAACTAAAATGCTCTCTCAATTAATATCACTCAATAAAAGAATTGTATTCCAATGGATACCATTCCATTGCGGAATCCTGGGAAACGAGAATGCAGATACTTTAGCAAAGGGCAGCTCTACTACTTACAGACCTGTTACTAAATCTACGTATTACTCTGTGAAAAGATTTATTAAATCTACATAAGGTAAGTGCAGGAGTGTTTGACAGTCTAAGGAAATTGAATGGCACTGTTCCCTTGCATACTTAAAATTTTCATAGAAGAAAGCATGAAGGTCATTCTACAGTTGGTTTGCAGTTTATATTATAGATTCATAAGGTTTATAATGTTTTATTAAATAATTAGAGATAAACAAAAAAATAATATTTATTTACATGCAAGTGAAGTAGTAATTGACAGAAACATTTTGAAAATGCAAGTGAAGTAGTAATTGACAGAAACATTTTGAAATGTACTAGCAATTGACGCAGTAGTATTTGACATGTATTGAAAATTGACATAGGCTCTAGTAGTAATTGACACTACAAAATAATGGCTTAATTTGAAATCATTTCTTACAGCAATAAAACAGAAATTTGTATTAAGCCTAATTATTATTGAGCAATTAATAAATGACTGAAGTTCAAGCCAGGCAACTTAAGTAGGAACAGAATTTTCTCATCTCTGGGATCAGAAATGCACCTCGGCGATTAGCTAAGCAAGGAGGTTGAATTTTTAGCATTACATTATGCTTCTCATATATGAGAGTATCTTCTTTTTCTGGCCACTTCCAGGAATAACTACCACTCTTAATCATAGCTTTAACATGGAATTTGTCATCCTTAATAACTTGAAGAACTTGGTCTGGATAGAAGTCATCATCATAACGGACAATAACAAAGTCATCAACTTCAATAGTGTTCGATATTTCTTCAGGAACACATGGTTCATCAACAGAATCACTGTTTTCATCCTCATCACTGGCTTCTCCCCATCGATCCCCTTCACCTTCAGATTCAAGGATAATTTCTTCACTTTCTGATGAACTAGAATTATGTCTTCTTTAATTCTTAAACACCAAACTTTTCTTTTTCTTTTCTTCTCTGTGTTGTCTCCTTTCTTCAATCTCTCTCTTCTTCAGCTTTTCTTCTTCCTTTATCTCTTTATATTTTATCCACTCATCAGATGTTGCAACAGATGGTATCTTTTCCTTCTTCCTTTTACTGGTACAGGGTCGAGATTCTGGCCAAAACAAGGTTGACTTAAACGGTGATGGAATGTCCTGAAATTTGTTGCCATCATTACCAGTATTTTCTTTTGAGGCAGAAGACTGTAAACTTGGTTGCTCTTCACCTCCATCTGCTCTTCCTTGTTCAGTCGTATGCATCTGTTCCTCTCCATCCTTTTCAACCTCGGATAATTGTACATCTTCAGTTCCGATATTTTGTTCACCAGATTGTGTTGGATTCTCAGTGGGTTTATTTTTAACATTCTTCCAAAGCTGATAAAGGCTTGTGTCTTCAATTGGGCCATCCCAGTCTCTATCTTCAGCAAAGCATTCCTTGAAACTTGTGACCTTGTCCCCAAGAACTTGCTCTAATTCCTTGAGAAAACCTATGGAAGTATTTACTCTGCTCTCTGTATTCTGGGGCAAGTTCACTGAAGAATCAGTCTTTAATTTTCCAAATTCCAGTGCTTCACAGTTCCAGGGGTGCAAGCCACATTTTCTGAAACCACTTTTCAGAATTTCCGGAGTCAGACGTTCATCTAAGACTTCTTTCAGAAGTGGACAAAACTCACTTTTCGTCAACTGCTTATGCATGTGCTGTGTACGCCAATTGCAGACTTTTTCCCTCCTTGATGCTTTAAGAGTTCGAAACACAGACACGTCCATAGGCTGAATGATGTGAGTTGCATTGGGATATAGCACAACCAAGATTATGCCATTGTCTCTGCAAAAGTCACTCAAATGTAATGTCAAGTGCGAAGCATGACTATCAACAAAAAATATAATGGGTTCCTTAATCTTATTCTTCTCAAGCCAGTTGTTGAATTGGTTAACAACATATTCATAGAATATTTCACTAGTCATCCATCCAGAGTCTGGTGATCTTCCCATGGCCCAATCCTTCTGGAACTGAAGAAACTAGTCTCCTTAAAAACAGTTTCATCCAATATCTTCCTGGTCTATTGTTCTTAAAGGGGGTATTCCTTTTCAATTTTGTCACTAGGTGTTGCACACTGTTTAGTAACTGTTCTTTCGTTACAGGAAATCCAGTTGTGGCACATTCCATAACCCATTTCACCAATGTTTCTTCTTCATTTTTATTCAAATATGAAGATGGGCCCATTTTGCGCTCTACAGGTATTTTACCTTTAAATCTGTACATCAATGTTACTCGAGGCACACCAAACCTCCGTGCTGCTTCAGCCACTGGAGAACCATTCTGAACTGCTTGAAGTGCACCAGTCATTTGTTCCTCAATATATTGAAAAAAAAGGGTTTTTTCTTTAAGGAAGCCATCTAAAACGTAAATAAATTAACAAATTAGAAGCAGAAAATTGATAACAAAAGTAATACAGGTAATAAACAGTGTATGAATAAAGCAGTAGCTTCCCTGTCAATTACTAAAAACATTAAAATTTTTAGTTGCTTTAATAATTGACAGGGCTGTCAATTAATACAAAATCACCATATTGAGTTATTAGTAATTGACACCCTGCCTACAAGAAACATGATGCATACAAATTGTAAAATTAAACTTAAACTGATATCCTAACAGCTCCTCTAATAATACAACTATTATTTTTTTCAGTTTACAAAATGCATTTAGCACAGATTACATATTTGGTAACTTACCTGTGTTAGCAAAACTGTTAAGAATTTCGACAAAAACAACCAATTTCTAAGTACGTATTACTAAACTTGCTGCCATCCGTGCGGGTTTTTTTTAAGCAAGACGTAAAGCGCTGCAGCAAGACCGTTCTTTTATTACATTTGCTTCACCGTCCCTGCAGCAGCGCTGTAGCAAGCGTGCAGCAAATCAAAACTTCGCTTTACGAGTTTGCTACACGATCCATCATGGCGGAATGTGTGTTTTGGTCTTTTGCAACGTTTATTATTGTCAAAATCGTCTAATAATAATAATCCAATGTCATTATCATAGAAGTCGAAATTATTTAACATGTTTGGTTCTTTTAGGGTTAAATTTATTACGGCAGAAATAGAAGCCAATATTAATTGTCCACCATTTTGCAGTCATTTGATCTACTTACGTTTTTTTCCCCTCATCTTGCTGCAGCGAAGGCATGAAGTGCTTTACTGAAGCACGGCATATCGGTTTTGAGAGAAAATTCTAGAAACTGTTGCTACCAACATTTGAAGATGAAAAATCCCAACATGTTTCACTGTAAAAATTAGGTGTGTTCACAAATCACTGCTTAGATATAAACAATATTAGTAATACATGTCAATTACTGCTACACTGTCTAACACTCCTGCACTTACCTTACTGTACTTAGACTACAAACAAAATTTGAAAACACAATCTCAAGGGAAAAAATGGAACTCTTTGCATCAAAATCCACAGTTAAATCCCGATTTACCACGAAAATCGTCTGTAGCTGCATTTAGATTGGCAACAGGCCATGATTGTTTGGCCAAACCAAAGAGTTTGTAATACTTACTAGAGACACATACCCGTGAGTGGCAGGCAAGAAAAATGTCACAAATTGAATCGGCTAGCATCCGCCATTAAAGGGAGTGTTTGCGGCGCGAAATTCGAAAACAGTACCACAATACATTGATGTAGCCTGGTGATAGACACTGTTTTAAACATCTTTTACAAAGGACTAGTCGTGATGAAATAAACATGAATGGCAGAGGAGCGCTATATTTATTAAAGTATTATAATGATTCATCTTTGGCGATATTCTAAAAAATAAACTCGGGATAAGTTTGTGAAATATTGAATAATGGTAATGTCAACATTAATTTTCAGCATTACTAGTATTGTTTTAAGGACATAATAATGGATATTTACTGTAATATTTAAAATAATCTATATTTCAGTCCTTTCATGCAAAGGAAGAGGAAGGTATATGGGGCTTAGAAAATATTTAGTGGTGAAATATGAGATCGTAAAAATTCTGGAAACAGATTTAAAATATAATGAGAATAAATTTTATCACAAAACATCCTATTCAAGTTAGAGGTCAGTACAGACTTTTTAATACAATAATTAGTAGCGGTAATAGTAGACCTAGGAGCAGTGGTAATAGTAGGCCTAGCAGTAGTGGTAATAGTAGGCCTAGCAGTAGTGGTAATAATAAACCTAGTAGTAGTGGTAATAATAGGCCTAGTAGTAGTGGTAATAATAGGCCTAGTAGTAGTGGTAATAATAGGTCTAGTAGTAGTGGTAATAGTAGGTGTAGTAGTAGTGGTAGTAGTAGGTCTAGTTTTTGTGGCAATAGTAGGATTACTAGCAGTGGCAATAGTAGGCCTACTAGTAGTGGCAATAGTAGGCCTAGTAGTAGTGGTAATAGTAGACCTAGTAGTAGTGGTAATAATAGGCCTAGTAGTAGTGGTAAAAGTAGGCCTAGTTTTTGTGGTAGTAGCAGGCCTAGTTTTTGTAATAATAGACCTAGTAGTAATGGTAATAATAGGCCTAGTAGTAATGGTAATAATAGGCCTAGTATTAGTGGTAGTAGTAGACCTAGTTTTTGTGATAATAGTAGGCCTAGTAGTAGTGGTAACAGTAGATCCAGTAGTTGTGGTAATAATAGGCCTAGTTGTAGTGGTAATAGTAGGCCTAGTATTAGTGGTAGTAGTAGGCCTAGTAGTAGTGGTAATAAAAGACCTAATAGTAGTGGTAATAGTAGGCCTAGTAGTAATGGTAATAGTAGACCTAGTATTAGTGGTAATAGTAGGCCTAGTAGTAGTGGTAATAATAGACCTAGTAGTAGTGGTAATGGTAGGCCTGGTATTAGTGGTAGTAGTAGGCCTAGTTTTTGTGGTAATAGTTGGCCTAGTAGTAGTGGTAATAATAGGCCTAATAGTAGTAATAGTAGACCTAGTAGTAGTGGTCGTAATAGACCCAGTAGTAGTGGTAATAATAGGCCTAGCTAGACCTTCAGCTATATTTTCACTAATTTCTTTGCATTTAATACAACCAAAAACAACTAGAAGTACATACTATACAAAACGAAAATTACATGATTAATTCATTTATTGTGAAACAAAACAGTTTTAGACAGATATAGTCTGAGGATTTTCTTATTCACTCTGCTATTATAATCCACTGTAATGTGATGGAACCTTACCCTTACATACTTTGTTGAAATCAACCTTATAAACCTGATTAATGGGTTTCTGGAAAAACTTTATCCAAGAAATATTCCGACATTCAGTCAACACATTCAAAGGAGGAACTGCATTTGGAACATTCTTCCAAATATTAAGATATGCATGCTTTCCTGGGCATCCTACAATAGTAGCTATGTTCGAACAATTATTTGCGGCGCAGGATTTCACTATTTTCTTATTATTTCCCTTCACGTGTACTTATATTTATTCGTACTCCTCAATAAGCATGAACTGCTTGCACTCCTGACGAAGCATCAACTCTCTTTAATGGCGGCCGAACAGCGGTTCAATTTTGTACGCGAAACTAGCGCCGTTGGTGTCTCTAGTTATGTATTACAAACTCTTTGGGCCAAACATCTGCATAGAATTGGAATATATCAGTCCCCTAACGTATACTATATAACGTCTTTGCCCCTAACTGCCCATTGTGCAACTCAAACCAAGAAATGGATTCCGAACACCTCAAAATCTGTGCTTCAGTGGCTGGCCATGATAATATCTTTGAAAAATATTGGAGTGCAAGAGGTCAAATGACTTTATTGTCAAACGCCTGGCATTAGAAAACAACATATATGTCGGGCTCTATTCAAATTTACCACGAAAACAAAGATGAAGATATAACAAAATCACACCACAGTCTACTATATACAGTCGCGAAGCTCAATATGTAGTAAAAATGCAAACAGGGGTAGTTGCCCACCACTAGGATCGCTACTATCGCCTCATAATCGCAGATCTCTCTCCTAGCAGCCGACAAAATATGTTACACTTTCGTTGTCGTGTTCTTTTGGAAAAATTACCACCTTCCTTCCATTATTGAAATATTAAATGCATAAAGTTAATTTATTATTTTAATGAAGTATATTAAATTCCACCATAAACTCGAAGATACCTGCAAGAAATAAGTTAATATAATTTTTGTTTGTGCAAAACGAACTGAAATTTACTATAATAGCTTCACTCATTCAAGATTATAGCGATAATTAACTATGAATTGAAGCCAATAAATATTAATTTGCATTTCTCTTTACAACAATAATAATGGAAATATGAATTAATGGAGTAACTTACGTGTACCGGTACTTGTAGTGTAGGCTTACGTAGTTAACAAAATGGGATGAGGTTAAGCAATAATAATCACACCAGAATTGGAAATAAAACGTGATCAATACATTTTATTGTAACAGACTTTTTCTACGTCTCTAGTTAAAGCAACAAATAAAAATAACAACAAAATTAACAGCTATAATTAAAAAAATATCCTTTGAAGAAAAAAGTAGGCCTAAGCAATAATAATCCCACCAGAATTGAAAATAAAACGTGATCAGTAAAGTTCATTAAAACAAACTTAATTTTTCTACGTCTTTAGTAAAGTAACACATAAAAATAACAACAAAATTAATAGCTACAATTAAAAATATATCCTCTGAAAAAAAAAGTAGACCTAACCTTTATTTCTCTGGAAATTTAGCAGCCTAAGTGACAGAACTTTGACCGGTATCTAATGTCCTTTCGGTTAGACTGAAACATTTCATTGTGAAATTTAAGGATATAATGTATTCTAACAGTCACAAAGAACTTCAAATTAACAGTTTTGTTTCTGCACAGCATTCTTGTGGAAACCCAGGAACCTTTCTGAATCTTTCGGAAATCGGAAAAAGGATAACTCTGGCCTCTTTCTCTTACTGTTGCTACAATTTATAGCACTACAAACGTCTCCTCCTTGTCCCATATTATTATTCCAATTATTATATTTTAGCCATTAACATTTTCATTATAACCAATAACGAACATTTCACAAGCATCAATGTGAAATACGCAAGGAGCTAGCACTCGATAGAAATACGACACAGTCCAAAGTCGACCATGGACAGTCTATTGTTTTTAGTTGCTACCCGCTTGGAGCGCTTTATCACGAGATTTGCAAAAAAACACCTCAAGCTTCGCGACTGTATATAGTAGACTGTGATCACACCACGTTAACAACGGCTAGTAGTAGCAACACCACTGGACGCAGGAGCACAACCGCAAAGGTTGGCAGCAGCGTCAGAAAATAACCCCAAACTGAAGTGAAGTGGAGTGTTTATTGTAGTACATTTTTTATCAATAAATCTTGTTCTGTACGCGCTGATAACAATGCCAGAAAGAGGTAATTGAAACTTGATATCCCTTGATACAGATGTATTTTAACATTAAGTGACATATCTTGCTTTTATCACACCTTTATTTTGGTTATGATCCTTCTGTGAGTAGGCATGCCTGTAGTAGGCTATGTTTTTCAGTAGATTTTACAGAATTACAGTTTGGGTGCGGCGTTTACTTACGTTTTCGATGATTTAAAGTGACATGAGACCGAATGGACCGAGGTATGTGACAAAGTTAGTGAGTTAGTTGGGATAGTTCTTATTTAATATTTATCATCGGTTGTGTCCAGTAGTAATCATCGAGCTTGAGAAGAAATCGGTCTTTATTTTATAATCGACTGAAAGTTAGCGTTTTTAACCCTTAAGTAGTCGCGTGAAATAAATGGACACAGTCGCGTAGGGGTTGATTTGACCCCCAAAGAAAATCGACAAAATTAAGGCCCTTAAGGGAACACTCAACTTAAAAATTGGAGCAAAATTGTCATAGAAATGAAAAATTAAATTTCTACACTAATTTACCTGACAGAACTAAATCAATACGCAGAATTCTTCCCCTATTCATTGAGAAGTCACAGTCAAATGCACAAAGCCAGAAAATAAAAAATGATAATTAAAAGTGATACTTCAATTCATGATTGATTGAAATATCACTTTTAATTATTTTTTTATTTTTTGGCTTTGTGCATTTGACTGTGACTTCTCAATGAATAGAGGAAGAATTCTGCGTATTGATTTAGTTCTGTCACGTAAATTAGTGTAGAAATTTAATTTTTCATTTCTATGACACTTTTTCTCCAATTTTTAAGTTGAGTGTCCCCTTAATGACTTTTTTTTGTCAATCACTTTATTCATAGTATTTGTTTATAAGTGTGTTAAACATTTCTGCTTAAGAAATCCTTTTGCAAATCCTACAAAGTATTCATGGATGTTAATCGAGTAAAAAATACATGTTTCATATGGCTTTTACACGTAATTTTCTTGCATGCGACACAAGAATTGCTTGTTTTGTTGTCTTTGTTACTCGGACTAACACTATATCTTGCAAGTCGGGGATTCTCCATTTCTTTCGTCTATGGAGGGTCGATTTTAGCAATTTTAGCAGCACTAGCTCGAAGATATTTTGGAATGTAGCTAGTCATTGCTCTCTTCCCTATTTGTTGTATGTCCAATTTATAGCCAATTTCTCTCAAAAAATATCTCCTAAGATTTGTAGTGTCATGGTTGTTGTGAATAAATATGGCTTGGGCATTGATGCCTGCAATGTTTATAATCCTAGAAAACAATGACAAAGGCCATCTTTTGCAACGCCTTGCTACAGTGTATGTTTCACACATCTGATATAATGTGTCAACTGCAGACTTGGAAAAATTATAGCAAGTGATCATTTCAGATTTATGTAGATCATCTGATTCATCAAGGTGATGCATCGTAGACACTAACAATACATTTGAATTTTTTCTGGGAACATATTATGACACTAATGAAATATCTTTCTGAAAACAGAACACACTGCTTTTAGCCATTCTACATTTCAAATCTGTTAGTTCTGGAGGAATTTCTCTTTTGTTCTTCTTCAGAGTCCCAACATATGTAGTTTTCTTTTTCAGGAGTTCAATGCACAGAGGAATACTTGAAAACAAATTATCCGCTGTAACATTTCTACCTGTTCCTTCAATAGCAGCAACCAACCGCAAGACAATGTCCTTCCCAGAGTTTGACTGACAGTATGGCCTTTCAGGTTGGGTCCCAACATATACTTCCATTGTTTTCAATATTCATGTAGAATGTATGCGTATCAGCCAGCATGAATATTTTAATTCCATACTTCGCTGGCTTGCTAGGCAGGTATTGAAGAAATGGACATCTACCTCTGAAAGGAACTAACTCTTCATCTACTGTGGTCATCTCTCCTATTGTATAGTGCCTTTCACAGTCTGCAACAAACAATTAAAAAAATTCTCGAAAAGAGGCAAATTTGTCAGTGGCACGTCTTTTATTGCAGTCATTGAGATAGTCAAAACATATGCATCGTGACAAGAATAGAAAATGCTGAAGACTCATAGTGGAGTAAGATATTTCATGTCCAACAACACCATACCATTCATCCCATAGATCTTGTACATTTTTCTTATCCGATTGCAGGGAGGCAGCTAATAACAATAGCCCTATATATGCCTTCATTTCACATTTGTCAGTAAGGACAGCATCGCGAGCCCTACTAAAATTCTGAGACATTCTGGCAATGTACAAATTAGTGTTAGCTACGATAGATCGTAACATGATACTATCTATGAATAAACAAAAACAATCAACTGGGTTTTTGCACTTTTTGCTAAACCAACTGACCCTGGAAGATGGAGAACAATGTTCTCTGCTCGAGTTCTCACAGTTCTGGTAAAAGGACTTCTTGCCCAACGAGTTGTCCTATTCCTACTAATGAATTTATTTTATTGGGTTATTTTACGACGCTGTATCAACATCTAGGTTATTTAGCGTCTGAATGAAAGGAAGGTGATAATGCCGGTGAAATGAGTCCGGGGTCCAGCACCGAAAGTTACCCAGCATTTGCTCGCATTGGGTTGAGGGAAAACCCCGGAAAAAAAACCTCAACCAGGTAACTTGCCCCAACCGGGATTCGAACCCGGGCCACCTGGTTTCGCGGCCAGACTCGCTGACCGTTACTCCACAGGTGTGGACTACTAATGAAAGATCCTACATTTGCCTGACTTGCATACTTACTCTTCACTATCTGACGTATCGCTTTGTTCACTCACAGTGTTGTGATCAGACGCATTCATCTCTTCAACCTCACTGTCACTACCTGGTAATTGATTTTGTTCATCTTGATCTTCTGTTTCTACTTGCTCAGAAAGCCTTAGAATACGAATTCTTTCTTGTATATAAGGATCATTAGATGCCATGATTGTGTAATTCGTTACTTTTTCTATCTGAAAGAAATGCAGGTTACCTGAATTAGGCCTATTCAAAGTAATGTAAGTCATTAAATCATTAATTAATATATAAAAAAACAAAAGAACATAAAATAAACATATTCTCACCTCATAAGTATACAGATGAAGGCTTCAGAACTGTCTCAGCTGAACATGTGATCGCCAATGAGATGTTACACTATTAGTCGTGTGGGGATCAGTCTGACCCAGTGACAAATCAACGTGTCCTAACTCACTGAAGATAACTGTTAGACTAACAGCAATGACAGTGTCCGAAAGGAATGCTTGTTTGAGGAAGGTATGGAAATACGGAACAGTATGGCTAACTTAATAATGAAAATACAGCTAAATTTAAATAGGGTGAGCTCACCAGTAGTTGACCAGGACCCAGTTGTTGACCACATGGGAATGTTTTAATTAAAAATAAGCATTTTGGCACCAATGAAAAATATTTCTTCAGTTATATATAATCTTTAACATCTCTTTGTTTCATATGACAACAGTATAACACGAAATTATGGATTTACATAAAGCAGGAAATTTGGGAAACAAAGCTTGTGTTTGCAGTATGGCTTCAGCTGGTGCTTGCTATTAGGGAAGTGTTGTAGCAGGTGTACAGAAATATGAACACTGCTCTGAAATATAATTATATTATATTGAATGAATGCATATTTTGCCTTCTGTATAAGCTATAGGAACTATGTATACACACATTTTCAGTTTTTATAGTTCTTACGAGTAATTAATAGGGGTGGTCATTTACTAGTTCTTAATTTTTATCAAGCACCAGTAGTTGACCAGACCGGTCAACTACTGGACCAGTTTAAAATAAAGTGATATCCAGTAGTTGTCCATCACTTGCAAATGTGATCCTTCCTTTTTATGTAAATCATGTAGATTGTATGTAATCTGTGTTTTAAATGTTTGGAACTATTTCTTATGACTAGGTCAAAAAATGGAAAAAAAAATTCTTCAAATATATAAAATAATCCTAAAATAATGGAGTTGAGGATGCTCAAATGACTTTATTCCAATTCGAAAATTGCAAGAAAATACGAAATACTACATTCCACCCTGACTAATAAGCTGAAGTCCACACGTGTGGAGTAATGGTTAGGCGTCTGGCAGTGAAACCAGGTGGCCCGGATCCGATTCCCGGTTGGGGCAAGTTACCTGTTTGAGTGTTTGAGGTTTTTTTCTGGGGTTTTCCCTCAACCCAATATGAGTAATTGCTGGGTAACTTTCGGTGCTGGACCTCGGACTCATTTCACCAGCATTATTACCTCCATCTCATTCAGACGCTAGATTAACTAAGATGTTGATAAAGCGTTGTAAAATAATCTACTAAAATAAATAAATAAAAATAAGCTGAAGGATAGAATGCCTCCTCCTAAGTTGATGGTCACCATAGTTGCCAAATTGTGTGCAGAAAATAAAATTCTTCTGTTTGCCTTGCTTATAAATGCTACACACATTCTATAACCTGCTGATATTTCTGTATTTGAGCTCTTAAAAACTGGATGGATAAATGCAGTTGAGGATTTACCATATAAGTATTAGGGATGTGCAGTATAAAAAACAAATTTTGGTCAGTCACTAGAGAGAATGTCCGATGAAAGAGCCACTCCAGAATGGTTTCCTTAAATGCGGCATCTTTCCATTTGATACAAATTCAATAGATTATTCTCAATGTATGAGCCTTGAGTTTGTGTGTGTTGATGGAAATGGAACTGTAAACCTCAAACAGCAAAGTTTAGTGTGAAATACCAGATGCATTTGGAATCGGCTATGAAAGCTGGATGCACTGAAGAATTTAGAACTGTTGCAGCTAATGAAAATTGGACTGGAGATGACGTGGCATCTGATCTCTCCTGCAATTGGTTAAAATTATGGAAAAGATGCATACAACCCAATAATTCTAACAACACTGCTGATGGTGCCATATTGACTTGTAAAAAACAGTAATGTTGAAGAAGCACAGCAAAATGGAGAAGAAATGCAGACTGAGGAAATGCAGCAGAAAAATGTGTTTACAACATGAGATTAAGAGTAACAGGTGGCTAAAATATCATTAGGATTTAAATGTTAACAAAAAGAAAGAAATACGGAGGGAAGATAGAAAAAACAATGTGGGGAAAAGAAAAGAGACGGAAGTAATCAGGGAAGATCTGATAGCAAAAATTCTAAAAAGAAAAAAAAAAAAAAAACCAAAGGCCTCTCAGTCAGATTGCTCAGAGTTTGAGCTAGAATTCCAGACTTCATCATTGGACTCTGATGACATGCCTTTGGACATTTCTGAGGAAGCTAGCAACAACCAAAGCAGTGGTGATGAGAACCATAAAAAATACGGGTTATAGGGCATTGTGAAATATATATCGAGGAAAAACTTGTCATTTACTTTGTGGGAAAAGTGGTAAAGAAAGAGGAAGATTTTGATCTATTTGCTCAACAAGTGGCTGGAAATGTATTCAAGTGGCTGGCACAAGAAGATACTGATACTATATCTCAGGATACATTGCAGTGTATTTTTCCTGAACGCAGGAAAACTATGAAAAAGATACACTTATGGGATTCATATTTTCAGTTTTACAGGTTAAAATCTTGGTTAGAATGTAAATGCATTTTTATGTAATAGAATATGTGTCTCTTCTATGTTAAAATAGCTAAATCTAATTTTTTGTAGTGGTGGTCAACTACTGGTCGAAAACTGGTCATTTACTGACACATTGCGGTCAACTACTGGTATTTTTGTAAGCCACTAGTTTAAAAATAAATTTCATCATGTTACATTGCTTTAAACACACATTGAATAGCACCATTGCTTTTGTCAATATTTTATTATACTTTTACTGTAGAAATCTTTTCCTTGTGACTTTATCTTCAAACAAAATGGACATTTAAGAAACAAATGTTCCTTAACTGGTCAACTACTGGTGAGCTCACCCTATGTGTCAAGTAACAGTGCTTCTAACGCCTAGTTTTCATTAGTAGAGTTAGCGGCAGAGTAAACGAGAATACATATTAGCCAAACTACTATACTCTATCGAATTTGGTCGAGTAGCCTATCTGTTCAGACGCAAAAGGAAAATATTATGGTAGAGTCATACAGTGCAAAATTTAATTCATAAAAATGAACATCAGTCGTCGTCATTTTGCTGTAAGGAAGTCTTTGAAAATTATTGTTGAAATTTTGCTTAGGGAAGCAACTTCAGCTCTCGAGGAAGAAGAGAATAGAACAAAGAAAATATGGGTTTAGAGACTGGATCAAAAGAGTTCACAGTCATGGAGCATCTGCCCTTCTTATGGGGGAACTTGTTGAAGAGGACGTACCAGAGTATAAATTGTGTTTGAGGATGACCCAGAAAACTATGAGACACTGCTTGAGATGATCACTTAAAAAATTGTCTCCAACTCAGACCGTTTAATTTTTTAAGGTAGGACTAAACTGAAATAGGTAGGCTATATAGGCCTATGGCCTAAAAATGCAATTTTTGGATTTTTACATTGCATTCTAAATATTGCTGTGAATCATTTCACCAAGTTTCATTTGCACATTCCGCTTGTAACGGGTGTTTCTGCTGCCATTTTAAAAGTCGTGTGCTACCTATTTAAATGCCATGATGGGTCATGCCTACTCCTTCTGCAGGCTTCTCCTCTCTTTATTTCAAAATTACTGTAGTTTTCCTTAATTTTCTAATGCTTGTTTGCACACTGAGACAGAGTGCGTTTCAGATACTACATATGTGTGTCCAACTGATAGCAAAGTTTCAGGATATAATTATGTAGAATGCATTTAAATTTTGATACCTATTTTCTCGGTTTAAATGTTTTTTACACATTCACTTTTTCAGAATTTATCTAGGTACTCCATTTTTTATTGACATATTGTTATGACATTTTTTTCTATTGTTTCAGTGTATTCCAATATTTGATATTGGCATTCAATATTGTGTACCATAAAGTGTGTGATTGGGTCTAACAATGTTTAATTCCCTAACATGCGGGACTTTTTTAAAATTTTGAAATGATTAAATTCAATAATTTTTTATTCAAAACATAATTAGAGCTTGGCAAACTAAATGCCAAATATGTTTTACCATGCCATTAGCTACATTGAGAAAAAAAATTATTAAGTAAAAAATTTGTGAAATTATAGCACAAGATAGGAATTATATTGAAACCAAAATATGAACATAAAATTAATAGTACTGATATTACTTACACTACAGCTTTGAAAATTTGCATGTATGTACAAAGTAATGCTCAGAAATAGTATGCAAAAAAAAAAAAAAGTATTTTTTTTATAGTTTAGAAATTATCAAAATTCAGTTCAGCTCCCCCTTAAGCACCAACGAAACAAAACAAAACTAAGAACAATGCGCCAAACACATGGTATCTTCATAAACAGTACACTCAACTATGCCAAATCTGTTTTCATTAATATAGTGCCGGTAGAGTAGAGTAAAAATCATTCGCGAAGGAAGGCAAGTGGTAGAGTTACTATCCCACTGCGCAATCTTACTCTACCATGATCAAGTACTCTGTTCTACCAATTACATTTATGTTGGTAGAGTTGAAACCTGGGTATTTAGTACTTGCTCAAGTTACTCTATTGCTAACTCTACTAATGAAAACTAGGCCTTAGTGTTAGTATTGTACCTCAATTATTGTGTTTTGGGATATGTGTGTAGATAATCTCTGTGTAACTTTGGCCACAAAGTGTATTATCGTGGGGGTTATTCTTATATAATTATATCTACAATTTATATGTCGACCTATGAGCTGGATTTACAATCACAGGAATTATTAACAGATTTTGCTTTCAATGTTAGGCTAGAAATTGTAATAACATCAGAGTCTAATTACAGTGAGTCATTAAATAATTCCCACTTACAACTGAGTAAAATTATTTCACAAACTAATATCAAATGAAAAACAATACTCACACAATCCAAATTACAGTTATTTGGGGTAACTTTGTAGTGGTCAGTGTAACTTTGTACCAGTTCCCAATTTTACTAGAAGATTAATTTCACATTTCCTAAGTGTGATATCTTTAGACTGAGGCCATCTTCATTACCTACGATCTCTATACTTTGCTTTCTATCCAGGCTATTATGTCCGGTCCCTGATGAATATTTAAGACTCCACATGGAGGGAAAACACGGGAATTTTACTTGAAACAAGTAGAGGTATAGGTTTGGATGTAAATCCCGAAAAGACAAAGTATATGATTACATCTCGTGACCAGAATATTGTACGAAATGGAAATATAAAAATTGGAAATTTATCCTTCAAAGAGGTGGAAAAATTCAAATACCTTGGAGCAACAGTAACAAATATAAATGATACTCGGGAGGAAATTAAACGCAGAATAAATATGGGAAATGTCTGTTATTATTCGGTCGAAGAAGCTTTTATCATTAGTCTGCTGTCAAAAAAATGTGAAAGTTAGAATTTATAAAATAGTTATATTACCGGTTGTTCTGTATCTTGTGAAACTTGGACTCTCACTTTGAGAGGGGAACGGAGATTAAGGGTGTTTGAAAGTAAGGTTCTTAGGAAAATATTTGAGGCTAAGAGGGCTGAAACTATAGGAGAATGAAGAAAATTACACAATGCAGAATTGCACACATTGTATTCTTTACCTGACATAATTAGGAACATTAAATCTAGACTTTTGAGATGGACAGGGCATGTAGCACGTATGGGTGAATCCAGAAATTCATATAGAGTGTTAGTTGGGAGACCGGAGGGAATAATACATTTGGGGAGGCCGAGACATAGATGGGAAGATAATATTAAAATGGATTTGAGGTAGGTGGGATATGATGATAGAGAGTGGATTAATCTTGCACAGGATAGGGACCGATGGTGGGCTTGTGTGAGGGCGGCAGTGAACCTCTGGGTTCCTTAAAAGCCATTAAGTAAGTAACAATTATTGTAAATGTTAATGCTTATCCTCTCTTGTTTAGAATACAGTAATAACTTCGTTATATAACTACATAATCCTGTGTCTTGTAAATTATAAAATTAATCCAACAGTACTGTTTTGATTCAATTTCAGGGTTAGGCTACTTTGTACTGCTACAAAGTCTGTGTGATAACATTGATTCTATTATAAGCATTAAAATTTGATTATAAATGAACATAGCCTAGCCTACTTAATTTTTTCATTAAATAAGATGAGACAATTATTAGATAAAATTAATATGAAATGTAACTACTACAGTTTTGTTTAGCCGCGTGGTTTTCATTTTCCTGTCGCACACTGCTAGGAGCTTATCTGCTGCCAAGCGCCAACCCAGTCTGCCAGCACTGAAACATTTAGTATAGGAATTTGTACTTACCCAGCTCAAAGTAAGTGTTGAAAATGTCCCCTACCAACTGCTACACACTGTTGACACCTTCTTATGAAATTGTTAATTACTTTAAGAAGTTCTGCTTCACTAATTGACTTGATTTCAGCTCTTACATAGTCTTTAAGTTCATTTGTTGTATGCAGGTTTTTCGCATAAACCTTATTTTTAAGTGCCCCTCATAGATAGAAATCGCATGGTGTTAAATCTGGATTTTGTGGGAGCTACAAATTTTTACTGATGATTCTCCTTCCGAAAACTCGACGTAATTCTCTCATGGATTGTTCGACAGTATGAGCAGTAGCGGAGTCTTGTTGGAAATATACTCAGAAGCGGTCTTCATAAGTCAGTTCATCTAAAAATGGGTCAAGGATCTTGTTCACATAATGCTCGCTGGTAATTGTGCCTGGAGTGAAAATAGGCCCAATAATTCTGTGTCCATTCATTGCACACCATACACATATTTTTTCATCATACAAAGGTGTTTCGAGTACAAGACTGGGTTTCTCCTGACTGTAATACCAATGATTTTGTGAGGATATGTGTCCACTGTAGATCTACTACAGATACACTTTAAATTTATTTTGAATTAATTTTTTTACTAAGTTCCACATAGTTGGCTTATTAATGAAATTTCTTTGACATTGTTTATTCAACTACCATTCTAATTTTTACACTCATCTTGGATTTCTGTAATGCATTGAAATGTTTAGATTGGGAAAGTTCAAAAGGATTCTCTAGAAAGAAGACAGTATGCAATAAAGGCAAGATATTCCAGTGAAACGCTGCAGCAGGCACTAGATGATACAAACATGGGAATACTTAGTAAACGAGAACCTGCACATTTGTATTCCATCCTAAGGCAAACACTAGTGAATAAATTGGAAAATAAATGAAGAAATAATTATGGGAGGCCAAATATGCTTTCACCAAGAATGTTTGTGCTTTGTGTTATGATGACTTTGCAATAGTTTCATATAAAGGATCACTGTTCCCTGGTAGGCCTATAGTCATGGTCCATGGTCTCATCTGCAGATACAAAGTCTATTGTAAGGTCAAGAAGGGAATGCATTGGAAGTGGCCTGACCAGTGTGAAGTAATAAAGAAAGTTAAAATAAGTTTGTAAATAATAGGGACATATATGAACTGATTATGTTAAAACTGTTAATAATTTGATTAGCAATTTAAAAGTAACTTACATGAAAAATATATGTAGGTAATAAACACATAAATTGTGTTTATATTTTCTTTCGTAGTACTAATATATTTTATTGTTATAATAAATGTTCTACATTCTCTTTTTTTTTTGTGACTGCTTATGAAATAAAATTTCATGTTTTTTCTTATTGTTTGGTCAAAAGTTACCTCGGATAATTGTGCAGAACAACTACAGAAGCGATTTTAATTGCTCTTTTTTCTCAGAACCCTACATTTTTACCACCTTTTTCAAAAGAACTTAGAAACGGAAGTAGGAAAGCAACATAAATCACAGGAACCTAACCTGTTTTTTTTTTTGTCGAAACCCTGAATTTTCCCCCCTTTTTCAAAAGGACAAATAGAAGTAGCAAAGTAACCTACTCCAATAACGTAACTTAAGCTAAATGTCAGTGGCGTTAGAAACAAATTCGGGGATGTTAACATATTAGTGTTTCTAACAGATTACACACATGAATACTTAATAGTACGTTACCTAAACTAACCTAGTCTGACCAAAATATCGATACTGAGAGACCTGAATCAATTTTACAAATGCGTCAATCAATGTCAAACATGATGAGCCTTACCTTAATAATTCGCAGGATACAGTATGGTCTACCAAACTTAGCTTCATCCATCTCTATCATATGTCCTCCACCAGTCATGATGTCACCGTCACCACACATGTCTAGAAATACCTCACGCTCAAAAGAATATCAGTCCACAGTTGTGTGCACTGCAATTCGTAATTCTCTCATCAAACCTCCTGCCGAGGAGGCACAAGGAACAAAAATGACACAACCAATCGAAACACTTCCACAACACTAAGTTTAGTATGTACCAGGAAGAAACCTGAACGACCAGATTTTAAAAAAATTACCCTTAACTTTCTTCCATTTCGGATACTTCCAGTAATGTCTTCCACAATGAAAGTTCAAATCCATCTTATTTACTCTTAAATCTTGACCACACACCTTGCGAATCATGCAGTCCTTCATAATACTATGTTTAACAAAATAGTCTATAATATCCTTCTCTTTCAACTCCATACAACCAAAATACAAAATTCTACATACATTACAACTCATAGCGATAATGGAGACCATATATAACAGCAAAATAATGGATGCATCAACTACAAGGAATGAGACGTGCTGCTCATGACAAGATCATCTTGGCTGTCTGCACATGCACGGACTTGATTAATAAAACGTAAACTAACCAAACCTAACCTTCGTATATGCAAGATGTGTAACCAGAGCATGAAGGGAACTTCTTGATTTGATGTGGAACGTACACGTAAGCCCCTCCTCAAACTAGAATCATACAGCTATCACATGACCATAACCACCCAATCACACCGGAAAACACATCAGCCAATAACAACACAGAATGCTTCAGCCAATCAAATCACAATACATTGAAAGCTGTGCACTCTAGAACATCGTCTTCTAAACACGAGAAAAAACTATGCACTCTAGAACATCGTCTTCTAAATACGAGAAAAAAACTATGCACTCCAGAACATCGTCTTCTAAACACGGGAAGAAACTAAGTTCCAGTTATTCTTAATATTTAAAAAATCTACTGTACCTTAACTGTAAACGAGCTACACATAATATATACGTACTAATCAATGAAATTTAATACTGAACACTACCAAACAATAAAATTAACGAAATTGCTTCTGTACTTGTTCTGCATAATTATTTACCTTGAATTTGAAGAGGAATGTTGAGAATTGAATTTAATATGAAAACACATATGTGGTACAAAGTTTCCCCAATTAGCCATGTAACTTTGTACCAGCATTAAATGTCAAACTTCACCTATTTAAAATATTTTTGATGTTTATTATGTTTAAACCTATAAAATAAGTAGTTTTCTTAAATGATTCACTTTTAAACATCAATTTCAATAGACACTATTTGAGGTAAGTACTGTGTAAGAATGTGATAGAAGTACAAAGTTACCCCAAATGACTGTATATTTCCCTATCTGTAAATCCAAGACTCAAAATGGATTTAGACCAATATTATTCTACTGTTGAAAGTATAGACGGGGAAAAAATAGGTACATATGTAATAGCTGTTACTGGTGTCACTTCCCCTACCACACCTTACCCTCACTCTCGTCACTACTGCTGGCTGTTCCCCGCTCACACCCTGTGACCAGCCACCCTCTCGTGAACATCATTAAATAAAATAATGATTAGGATAGTAATGTGTATTCGACACATCCGTACTTCATACACTTCCGTACACATGAAATTAAGGCACAACCAAAAATGTGCATTCGACATATCCATACTTTGTTATATAAAGATACAAGTAAAATTAAGGCATAAGTAGAAATGTGCCTGCTATTCCCCACACGTCTCGTAGTGTCTGGTGGAGGGGATACTGGACGGGGCTTACCAGCAGCAGTCATTACGGTTCTTCCAAAAATAACGTGTTATTTTAGAACTGTTTCAAAAAGTAACAGCATCTTGGAATACTATGTTCCAAAATAACAGTGTTGTTCTGAGCTAGTACAAAATACTTGCTGTTATATGCCATTCAGTATCTCGTGAAACCTACCTGAGCATCAGGGGAAGAAGCAAATAGACTGAGAAGCTTCCCTCTCTCACTTCTACTTGTAGCAGAGAAAGCTCGCTTACTCCCACCTAAGATTCTTACTTATGCTATGGCACACGCAAGAATTTTGAGGTCTATTTGACTATAGGATATCGGTAGTGAGTTTATGAGAATTTATGTTGATGGTGTCATAAGATTGATGTCATCAGTTATTGTGATTAGTTTTTCGTGTTTGCTGGGAAGTATTGAGCATTTTATAGCGATGGTTGGTGTTTTAGTTTATTTAGATGGCTGTGGATTCTGGTGCTTAGGTTTGTATGTGTGTAATTTTTATTGTCGGTTGGTATTTATATAGTTTGAATGATATACCACTATATCAAGGATTTGATGGTGAGTAAGTCATTATATTATTTTCTTGTGTTTGAGACAATTTTATGTATCGTTTCCTTTGATTGATTAATGATTATGAATTTCGTTGCTAGTACTAGTGGAGTGAATTAAATGAGTGAGCATTGAATTTCTGATTCCAATTCAGAATCGTCTTTTAAAATGAAGCTGCCGTATTTTACAATTATGGTTTCCTTTTCCTTTTTGGAGAGTAATAATTATGCGTAATGGATGGTATGTGTTTATTTTATTTATTGAAGAAATAGGCAGGGGCGGCTCGTCCATAAGAGCTGCAGAGCTGCAGCACTTCCTGCTTTGACAGGAAAATAATAATAATATTTGTTTTAATTTGTAGAAGAATTGTTACAGCTTTTATTGGTAAATTGCTTTATATTTCATCTGGCCGGGAATATGTACTATTATCTTATGCATAATCTTTTTGCGCGTCGACTGTATTGGAATTGACACTGCATTCAAAGTCGTCCTGGGATCTGCAGGGTGGTCAGCTCATAGAGAGTGTGTCTTGCATGGTCAGGGGGTAGAGAGGTGAAGGGATGCAGAGGGAAACTGCCACTGTTAAAACCCATATTTCGCTGCAGTGGCTTGCAGAGCCCGGCCGTAAGGGAAGATCTTTCCTCCCGTCCCACGTCGCTATTGTAATGCTACGTCAAATGGATTCTCTGTTCCCTTGAAACTTAATAACATTTTTATTTTCTCTTCTCATACTTATTGTTGTAGAATCTTACCGAGTTAATATGACGAAATCAATATTCTTTTTTGCCTTATTGTTACGTATATATCCGGTCTCCATTAGAACTTAGGATTTGCCTTAACTCAAAATGATTGCACGAGTAGAATCCTTTTGATATAGCACGTAAAATACGAAAGAGACTTCTTTTCCAGTTTTAGAACATTGTTGACCATCAGTATATCTGAGTGTTGCTTTGGTGTGACGTCTTAGTACCATAACTTAACCAGTGCAAATGTGCAAGCATGAGAGTGTGTGAATTACAGAATATTAATTTTATTTTTCTCAACTTTCCCTTGCGGAGAAGCTTGATGTAATGAAGTGAAATTACAGGGTCGTCCGTTACCCAACTTAAATCTTACTCAAGCTTCATCCAGCCGAAATAGTGCATATATGTAAGGAAGTATAACAATGAAATTTACGCTAAGCATTTGTGGTTACGTGGATGTGAACAAAAAAAAAAATTCTGTATTTTGTTTTCTTTGCCTCCTCTTTGCTGGTGATACTGCATAGACTAGGAGTGGTGTGACAGATTTAGGACATTTGCCCCTAAAAATTAAAAAAACACGAAACTTCGCAGACTCACCTGGCTATGTTAGGAAAAACTAATATTGCTGCGCAATTAAGTGAAATGAACAGAACAAACATTCTCAAACATAATCAAGAAATGAGAAAAAATCGTGAAATTATTTAAAAAAAATATTGATTGTATCAAATTTTGTGGCCAATATGAACTTCCCCTTAGGGGACATGATGAAAAAACGATTCGAAGAACTCTGGTGTATTTCCTGAGTAATCTAAACGAATCTCTCACAAATCATTTGGAACATGCCACTGTTTAAAGGCAATTCTAAAACAATGCAGGATGAACTGGTAGATTGCATGTTGAGTGTCTGCCGATTTGAAATTCAGACTGAAATCGATGGTATCAGTTTTTTTTTAGTGATTATGGCAAATGATGCCACAGACATCTCCCAACTAAGTCAGGAAGTTTTGATTTTTCGATATGTAGTGCATTTATTTTTGTCCTATACTTATTAATGATATCAAGAAGTGAAATTTGTATGTACCAAAATCTTTGCAGCTCCCCCAATCCACAAGTTCACGAGCCGCCACTGGAAATAGGTTTACCATGTTCTTTATCCTTGTATGTTTAAGCATATAGGAATCCATTTTCTGTTTCTTTTGATGGCCATCTTCGATATCTCTCCACATCACACACGCAACTGACATCTGATTGGCATTTCTTTATGGGTTAGATGGGTTAAATGAGGCAATAGGCTGAGGTATGTGTCAAGGTTAGTGGATTAGTTGAGGAGATATTTAAGTGACGTGAGGCCAAGGAATGTGAAAAGTTTTCAGTGATTTAAGTACTTTTTCTCTCCTGAGTGTAATGTTGGGAGATATCTTAGTGTGACCCATTTTAAATAAGAACGGATGGGCTCTTTTTTTTTGGCATGAGATATTGTGAAATTGTGTTGTTGATATCCTATTCTCAGTAAGAGCGGAAAGGTTCTGTTTTAAAATAGGATATCGTGAAATTGTGTTGTTGATATCCTATTGTCAATAAAAGTGAATGAGTTCTCTTTTAAAATGGAATATTGTGAAATTGTGTGTAGCCTAATTCCTTTTTTTTTATCTTCTTTTTGCTAGTTTTATTTACGTTTTATGTTGTGACATCTCATTGCCATCATGTTGTGATGCCATCGTTTGTTAAACTTTATGAAAATGAAGCTATATCCTACAGCAAAGGAATCTCTCCTGATATAACAAAAGCTGAAATAAAGTATCAGTGACGAGCATCAGGAGACATTTCAATTTTACATATACAGATTCCATAAGAGAATCATGGAACCAAACCAAAATGCTAGGTATATTCTGTCATCGACAATTGCAGTAACATTTTGGGCTAAATATCTTCCCACACTTTTTTTCCAATATTACAATAGATACGAAATCCATCAATTTAAAAGATCAATCTTACAATGTCGAAATTGTAATAAGTTTAGACATCATTAAGTTCTGCCATAACAAGGTAATGAAATGAAATGAAATAGCCCAATATGTCCCATGAAGGGCAAAGGCCTCCTACCCTTGGGTAGGATTAACTCAGTTTTCCTAACTTGGCGAGCTACTCCATGTTAGGTTCAATGCTGTTCGTTAGGTATAATGTTGTTTGACACTACACTTTTCACTGTTCACTATTAAACTTCCCTCAAACAATGATGCTTGCATGTTGCTGTTCTAGTCGTTGCTCAGTTGTCTGCCTAGCGACTTCCACTCTTCTCTGTCCCTTGCTATCCGTGTCCATTGGTGCCCTGCGTGATCTTTGAAGATGTCCTCCCATCTGCGTCTTGGTCTGCCTTGCATCCTTTGCCCAATCCGTGTGTCCCAAACAGTACTTTTGTAGGTCCATCTGTTGTCTTGTAGTCTGGCAATATGTCCTCCCCACTTCCATTTGCTTTGTGTGGCTGTTTGTGCGACGTCTGTTGTCTGTGCTAGTTGTTGGATTGTGGTGTTTGGTATCCTGTCTCGCAGGGATATTCCTAAGATTTTGAGCTGCATTTTACGTTGACATATTTGAAGTTTGTTCTTTTGCTGAGATCTTAGCGACCATGTTTGACATCCGTATAATAGCACAGGATATAAACATGTTTCTAGGGTGTGAAATTTTATTTTCCGGCTTATCTTTCTGTCTAGGAGTATGAACTTGAGGCCCCAGAACGCTTTCCAGGCTAGGCAGATTCTCCATTTTGTCTTGAAATGAAATCAGTTGCCCCAGATATGTATATTCGTTCACATATGCTAGTGTCTCTCCATCTATTAGTATGGTTGTTTGTGGACCATTTGACATTAGTTTGGATTTTGTTTTGTTTAGTGTGAGACCGGCTTTTTTACTTTGTTCATGTAGTTGTTCGAGCATTGTTTGTAATTCTCCTGGAGTTTTACTGAATTGGACCACATCATCAGCGAATCATAAGTTTGTTAGATAGCTTCCGTTTATGTTGATACCCCAGTCTTCGTTCCAGTTCAGTTTCTGGAATATATGTTCCATCACGCTTGTAAACAACTTGGGTGATATTGTGTCCACTTGACGAACTCCCCTTTCCAGGTTGAATGGCTTTCCTTCTATTTCAGTTTTGACTTTGGCGCGGCTTTGGTTGTAGATCCTTTGTAGTATTCGCACATATTTTGCTTCAATTTCTTGTGTTGTTAGTGCTTGTACTATGCTCGAATGTTCCACAGAATCAAAGGCTTTACTATAGTCAATAAAGGCAAGATAAATGTTCATGTCGAATTCTTCTGCTTTCTCGATCAATTGATTTATCGTTTGTAGGTGGTCTACTGTGCTGAACCCTCTGCGAAAGCCTGCCTGTTCTGGTGGTTGTTTTTCATCCAACACTTTTGTCAATCTTCTGGTAATTATTTTCTTGAACAGTTTGTATAGGTTCGACATAAGGCTTATAGGCCTGTAGTTATTTATGTCATCCCTAGTACCTTTTTTGTGGAGTAATATTATCGTGCTTGTGTTCCATTGGTCTGGGATATCCTCTGACTCTAGAATTTTGGTGAATAGATGGGAGATTATGGGTGTAATGTGTTGTTCTGCTATTTTTAATACTTCGTTTTGTATCCCGTCCTCCCCCGGCGTTTTTCCTTTTTTCAGTTCATTGATGGCAGTTCGTACTTCACTATGCAGGATAGGTAGGATTTGTGTGTTTGAGGGGTCGTACCCTTGCGCGTTGTTTTTGGGTATGGTTGTTGCGTAGAGGAGTTTGTAGAATTCCGTAGCTGCATTCAATATGTCTCCTCTAGCTTTTATAGTGTTCCCTGCCGTGTCCTTTGTTCCAAGCATCCATTGTTTGCCTTTGCTCAGGTTTCACTTTGCCTGTCTTATTGATTTGGATGTTTCTAGGGTTTGTTTTGTTACCTCAGATCGGTATCTCCGTATGTCCTTCCTTATCTCCCTCTTGGTTATTTTATCCAGCTGCGCTTATTCTGCTCTGTTAGTCTCTGAGTTGTTCCTGGTTTGCAGTAGCTTCGATCTCCTTTCTATGAGTTCTATGGTTTCTGGGCTTAGTTTGGTGATGTTTGTCTTATTTCCAGGTTTCTCCGCTGACACCTCTGTTGCCTGTTTTATGCACTCTTCTACTGTGTTGTACAACTCTTTCACTTCTGACTTTGTGATAAAATTTGTTTTTGTTTTCTTCTCTTGTATCTGTCGACTAAGCTCTGCTCCATCTAGCCGTTCCACTTGCCTGCAGTTGGGTCTCCTCCTATATCTTGTTTCTCGTTTCGTTGTTATGCTTGCTTTCACCATCCTATGGTCGGTACTGAACTTTAGGTTGCTTTCCACTTGTATATCTTTTATATCCTGGAGTCTATCACATAAGATGTAGTCTATCTCGTTTTTTGTTTTTCCGTCTGGTGAATGCCACGTCCATTTCATGTGTTGGGGTTTCCTAAAGAAAGAGTTTGCTATTTTTAGTCTATGTTCCTGGGCGAATTGTACCACTTTATCTCCTCTCTTGTTCCTGCTCCCGTATCCGTGTGGTCCCACTGCCTCCTCCTCTGCATGGCTTCTCTTTCCCACTTTGCTATTTAGGTTGCCTATGATTAGGTTCCTCTGTGATCGTTGTTGATTGAGTGATGCTTCCAGGTCATTGTAGAAGTTTTCAATATCTTGCTCACTGCTATTTTCTGTAGGTGCATATGTTTGTATAATTGTTGTTGTGAGGTTCCTCAATTGTAGTTTTAGAACCGCTATTCTTTCCGATACTCCTATTAATTCTTTTACTGCAGGCTTTAGTTCTTTCTTAATTAAGAATCCTATCCCCTTTTGCCCTGGAGTTGTGCCTTTGTAGTAAAACAGGTCACCGCTGTTTTTCTCGATGATGGCTTCTCCCATTTTTCTGATTTCGCATAGGCCTAAAATATCATATCTTATTGTATTTAGTGCATTTTCCAGTTCGGTTTCTCTTTCTTCTGTGCGGAGTGTTTGTACATTGAGGGTTGCTACTATTATATCAGTCTTTTCTTCAGAAACGTTCTGTATGAACCAATGCAATACTCCAGGATATGACTGTATCACGAAATTGGACATTAACTTGATTTACTTCAAATTAATTAGCCACAGTTCGCATTCATTGTAGAAATTATCTTGTTATGGCCTGTAACTTATATCCTATTTATTTATAAATGTAATATTTATAAGTAAAGTAATGGGTTGTGAAAGTCATTATTCTTTAACTACATGTAACTTGAATCTTTATTAATATTTTATTATGCTTAATAGTCACACTGCTGACTAGGATGTAACGTAACATGGAATATGGCCGACAGGAGACAACAAGATATTGTGCTGGTAGCAAATGGCTATTTTGCATCGGAGGTGATTTGATTGTGCTGGGTCCACATGAGGACAGCACAAAGGTGGGCACATAGATATCTAAATTATGGGTAGTTTGGAAGGTGCCATTCTACAGGGCCTCTGCATATTTCAACAGAAGAAGATAACGAGACCCTTCGCAGAGCACATGAAGAGCACCTGTTCTGCTCTGCGAATCAGTTAAGAGCTGCAGCCAACTTCTCTGTCTCTTCTTGAATGGTTATCAACCATTTGAGAGAGGTAAATATTTGTTTGCGAAGAGCTGTGGCCAAAGAGGCCTTGACAGAGAAATATGCTGTTAACCACCTGGCTTTCGCAACCAGTTGGATGGGTTTTATTTGGGGAAGAGTAATTTTCTCCGACAAAAAACCATCCCATCTTATGGCGAATCACGCGCCAATGTTTATCATGAGCCCGGCACCAGATATGGTCGACTCGACACTATATCCAACGATGGCAGAGATCGGGAAGATTTAGCCTGTCATGCTGGAGCTGGATGTCTCACTATGGTACTGGCTTGCTAAAGTGCATATATAGCCAATTTGGGGCACCGAATTATCTGCATATTTTGGAAAATGTGCTTCTTCCTTCGGCCTGAGTTAGTTATCCTGAAGGAAATTAATTTTCCAGCAGGATAATCAGCAGAATGGTACATGGGAAGGTCCGAGATCGAAGTCATATCTTGGCCTCCCAAGACACCTGATTTGAATGCTACCGAACACATATGGGCTGAGTTGAAAAAGATGAGGATCGACAGATATCGAGACCATTCACCTCAAAATCCATATCAGTTGTGAGATCAAGTTCTGGCTACCTGGTAAGATCTCGCTGAGGACCAGAATTAGTTCCGCGATCTGGTGGGCTTAATGCCCTGAAGATGCCAAGTGGTGATAGACGTCGGTGGTATGTAGACAAAGTATTAGGTCCACATGTGTATTTATTTTAGTTTGCTTTAATTGGTTTGTTTATTTTTGTTTTATTTTGGGAAGAAAATTTATCTCCCAAATTGATCTCCCAAGAGTTTTTATTCTCCTAGTTGAGCCAGAGTTGGGAAATAATTCATTCCACTATAAAAAAAAATATATAAAAAATGAAGAGAGGGAACATCAAATACTCTCTAACAATAATACTGGAAAGCTTTCCTGGTTAGCATTGCAAGCGGTGGCGAAAAATGACTGCACTGCCATCTAGTGGCTTGAAATGTTGATACACTCCTTGTGTCATGCTGGGTTACGTTAGAAGAAGCGAAGAGATGTACATTTGATGTCAATAAGAAAACGGAAAACAATAGTGTAATTTGAAGTCACTGTATTCACAACATTTTAAATTAATAAGAACTTGCAAAGTTATTAGAATAGAAATGAATTGGCACAATTCTCGTATTTTCAAATGTATATGATTTAGTTGTACAGCTGTCAAAAGAAAAAAATGGCCGCTCTCCTGAAACAAAGTTCCCTTTGGGTATCTTCGCTACAATTCAGAGACAGGCGATGTTACATGTTGTTGGACCACGTTGCCTGATATCTACAGTTATAATTGAAGTATTCTGTGTGTCATTCGATAGCGTAATGGTAGCGTTCAGGCCTCTTACTCATGAGGTACTGTGTTCTACTACAACCTCGTGCTTTTTATGTTCTTTTTTTGTTCTGTTTTTGAGAGAGACAAACTATACATAATGGCTCCTTTCTAGTTTACGATTATTTTAGTAATTAACATCAGGTTCATTAATATATTATGCCATGACTTTATCATTATGATATTGTGGCTGCAAATGGAAAGAAAAAAAGATTTTATTCTTAATAAAAATATCTTTTGTGGCATAAACAAAAGAAATTTACTGGAGTCGGCCTTAAAACAATCAAACAATTAAGCGTTCAAAAAACAAAACAAAAAGCCACAATTCAATATTTATTCTATCTTCCTCTTATCTCGATCATCTTGCAGTCGAGTGGGCATGGAATTGACTAGTCTTTGCAAATAGCGACTGTTCTTAGACACGATATTCCAGGCATTCTGAACATACATAAGTGTTCTGTCCATGGGCAGGTCTTTCATTGCAAACCTAGCAATCTCCAATCTTTCCTATTTTCTGCCTTCCTCTTAGTCTCAGCATATGATCCACATATCCTAATGTCGTCATTATTCTTTTCAACCAGAGACCCAACCAATTCCTTTTTCTCTATCTAATCAGTTTCAGCATCATTCTTTCTTCATTCACTTTTTCAAACACAATTTTATTTCTTATTCTGTCTGTCCACTTCACACGCACCTTTCTTTTCCACATCCACATTTCAATTGCTTCAATTCATTTCTCTTCATTTCGTCATAATGTCCATGTTCCTTCCCCATACAATGCCACACTCCACACAAAGCACTTCACTAGTCTCTTCCTTAGTTCTTTTTCCAGAGGTCCGCAGAAGATCCTTCTTCATCTATTAAAAGCTTCCTTTGTTCATGTTTGCAGTTTTTCTTGGGAAGGATAGGCCTAAATGCGGTAACATCCCGTTGCTTTCCGCACACCACTATCTCTTTCGCATCTTATTAAATTCCAGGGGGCCCAAGCGTGGAGATGAGGAGAGTGGATTTGACTAATTGGGCCCTCCGGACTTCACTGAAAGTCATGGCAAGGGTTAAATATTAATTCTATCAGGATGTTTGACCCTATCAGAGACCGGGAAATCTCAATTAGCCTTTGCCCCCCGCATCCTGGACTAGCTTCTACGAATCATCAGAAAATCTTAGAGTGTGATTGGGCCAATTTTTCCGAAAATGTTTCCACACTTTTGCCCTCGTAGCTCAGAGGACGAACGTCGGAATTTAGATGTCAACGTCTCAGGTTCAATTCCTCGTTACTCCTTTTCATTTTATTGTGGTTCAAGATAGTATAATGTAATAATACAAAAAGAAAAACTAATACCAGTATTAAGCAACTGGATTTTTCCAAACCTAATATTAAATTTATGTTACTTATATCGCTAAAGAACGATTACAATATAAATAACTTTAATATTATTTATACAGTATCACTAAAGAACGATAACAGAATATAAATGATAAATATCGATTTGTTTAATTAATATAAGATATTATATAATACGTATTTAATTATCTAAATAAAATAACCTATTTTACAAGGAAAGATGGTTATTTGTGTTATAATAATATTACTTACATAAAATACAGATTATTTATATTGCGAAAGAACAATAACAATATAAATAACTTGAATATTATTTTATAATGCTAATGAATGATAACTGGATATAAATGATAACTTGAATATTATTTATATCGCTAAAGAACGATAACTCCCTATCACCACGGCATGGCGCGTCCTCAGGTTGCGGATAGAGGAGACGGCCTCCAGATATGGAGGGTAGCTGCGAATATATTGAATAAGCAGTCGTGGACAGCCGATAAGGGGTGGTCCTCCAGCTTGGGGGTTGGGCGAAGGGCTAACAACCCATCACCGTAAAAAACAGCTTGTTACGAATTCCTACAGTAAGCCTCGGAATAGGACTGATTCTCTGGCACGACCACAGCAAAGGAATAAGGTTTTGAGATTTGGCACTTGGAACGTAACTAGTCTTTATAGAACAGGAGGGGTAACATTAGTAGCAAAAGAACTAGCTAGATATAGAATAGACTTCGTAGGAGTACAAGAGGTTAGGTTAGATGGGAATGGCATATCACAAATAGGAGATTACTTGTTGTATTATGGGGAAGGAAACAATAATCACCAATTAGGAACAGGATTCTTTGTACATAAAAGAATAATATCAGCAGTAAAAAAGGTCGAATTTATCAGTGACAGGTTATCATATTTAGTACTTAAGGGTAGATGGTGCGACATCATAGTTATAAATGCTCACGCCCCTACAGAAGAGAAAGACGACTATGTAAAGGATAGCTTCTATGAGGAATTGGAACATACTTTTGATCAGTTCCCTAGATATCATATGAAAATTTTATTGGGGGATTTCAACGCTAAAGTAGGACGGGAGGATATTTTTAGACCAACTATTGGAAAAGAGAGCCTACACGCAATTAGTAGTGACAATGGAGTTAGATTAGTCAACTTTGCCACATCGGAAAATTTAATTGTCAAAAGTACAACATTCCCCCATAAGGATATACATAAATATACTTGGACTTCTCCAGATGGATTGACACACAACCAAATAGATCACATCTTGATAGATAAACGGAGACATACTAGTATAGTAGATATTCGAACTTTCAGGGGTGCAGACTGTAATTCTGACCATTATTTGGTGATTGGAGAATTAAGAGAAAGATTATCAGTAGCCAAGCGAGTAGAGCAACAAGTTAATATTACTAAATTCAATATTTTGAAATTAAAGGACGAGGAAGCTAAGCAAAATTATCAGGTCGAAATTTCGAATAGGTTTGCCACTTTAGAAAGTTCCGACGAAGTTGAGAAAGAATTAGATGTTAATAGCGTGTGGGAAAATATCAGAGATAGTATCAAAATTGCAGCTGAGCAGAGCATAGGTTATTATGAAACTAAGAAAAAGAAACCGTGGTTTGATGAAGATTGTTGCATGGTAGTAGAAAGAAGGAAACAGGCAAAATTGAAATTCTTACAGGATCCAGTTGAGGAGAAGAGAGATAATTATTTCAATGAAAGACGGGAAGCAAGTCGTACACTTAGGAATAAAAAGAGAGGTTACTTGAAGGAAAAACTGAATGAGGTAGAAACAAATAGTAAGAATAAAAACATTCGAGATTTATATAAGGGTATAAAGGAATTTAAGAACGGATATCAGCCAAGGGTAAACGTGATCAAGGATGAGAATGGTGACTTGCTTGCAGACTCTCCATCAATCCTAAACAGATGGAAAAACTATTTTGCGCAACTACTAAATGTACATAGGCCAAATAGAAATGATCGGGACGAAATTGAAATACAAACTGCTGAGCCATTTATACCCGAACCCACGCTTTCAGAAGTCGAAATTGCGATAGAAAATCTGAAAAAGTACAAGTCTCCAGGTATCGATCAAATTCCAGCAGAATTAATACAAGAGGGTGGAAGTGCATTATATAGCGAAATTTATAAACTTGTACTTGCTATTTGGGAAAAGGAAATTGTACCAGAACAATGGAAGGAGTCCATAATTGTACCTATTTTTAAAAAGGGGGACAAAACCAACTGTGGTAACTTTCGAGGAATATCACTTTTGTTGACGTCGTACAAAATTTTGTCCAATATTCTTTTGAGGAGATTAACTCCGTACGTAGATGAAATTATTGGGGATCATCAGTGCGGTTTTCGGCGTAATAGATCGACTATTGATCAGATTTTTTGTATTCGGCAGATAATGGAGAAAAAATGGGAGTATAAGGGTACAGTACATCAGTTATTCATAGATTTCAAAAAGGCTTATGACTCGGTTAAGAGGGAAGTATTATATGATATTCTTATTGAATTTGGTATTCCCAAGAAACTAGTTCGATTAATTAAAATGTGTCTCAGTGAAACATACAGCAGAGTCCGTATAGGTCAGTTTCTATCTGATCCTTTTCCAATTCACTGCGGGCTAAAGCAGGGAGATGCACTATCACCTTTACTTTTTAACTTCGCTTTAGAATATGCCATTAGGAAAGTTCAGGATAACAGGCAGGGTTTGGAATTGAACGGGCTACATCAGCTTCTTGTCTATGCAGATGACGTGAATATGTTAGGAGAAAATACACAAACGGTTAGGGAAAACACGGAAATTTTACTTGAAGCAAGTAAAGCGATCGGTTTGGAAGTAAATCCCGAAAAGACAAAGTATATGATTATGTCTCGTGACGGGAATATTGTACGAAATGGAAATATAAATATTGGAGATTTATCCTTCGAAGAGGTGGAAAAATTCAAATATCTTGGAGCAACAGTAACAAATATAAATGACACTCGGGAGGAAATTAAACGCAGAATAAATATGGGAAATGCGTGTTATTATTCGGTTGAGAAGCTCTTATCATCCAGTCTGCTGTCCAAAAATCTGAAAGTTAGAATTTATAAAACAGTTATATTACCGGTTCTTCTATATGGCTGTGAAACTTGGACTCTCACTCTGAGAGAGGAACATAGGTTAAGGGTGTTTGAGAATAAGGTGCTTAGGAAAATATTTGGGGCTAAGCGGGATGAAGTTACAGGAGAATGGAGAAAGTTACACAACACAGAACTGCACGCATTGTATTCTTCACCTGACATAATTAGGAACTTGAAATCCAGACGTTTGAGATGGGCAGGGCATGTAGCACGTATGGGCGAATCCAGAAATGCATATAGAGTGTTAGTTGGGAGACCGGAGGGAAAAAGACCTTTAGGGAGGCCGAGACGTAGATGGGAGGATAATATTAAAATGGATTTGAGGGAGGTGGAGTATGATGATAGAGACTGGCTTAATCTTGCACAGGATAGGGACCGATGGCGGGCTTATGTGAGGGCGGCAATGAACCTTCGGGTTCCTTAAAAGCCATTTGTAAGTAAGTAAGTAAAGAACGATAACAATATAAAAAACGTGAATATTATTCATATCGGAATTTCACAGATTTATTACAGATGTATTTAAGAAATTGTAGAAGAATAGTAATTAGTAACAGTGTCCTATTTATTCTTCTTGGAACCAAATTTGTAACTTTTAAAAGTGTGGTTACTATGTAGAAGTGTATGTGTTGCAACGGATGCTTGATTTGTTATGTATGTGAGTCAGTTATGGGATGCTTGATGTCGTCGCAATGTCGTAATTATAGTTTGTGTTTGTGTGACTATTGTGCATTAATTTATGATGTATGGTACAGAAAGCTGCATATTTGTGTTATAGAAGTGTTACATATGTGTGTTGTTAATGTTTTTGTATGTTTGAAATTGATAACTGATATTTGTTTTGCAATTGCAATGCCTAATTTACGGATTGTTTATGTTTTGTTTACATCGTGTAAGCTAATTTAATTCTCTTTTCCATTTCTCTTTATGCCTATCTTTTTTGTGTATAAAACTATAGCCCTAACATACATATGTAAACTAGGGCTAACCCCCATTGGAGATACAATAATAATTATTATTCATATCATTATAAAACGATAACAGAATACAAATGATGACTTGAATTTTATTCATATCTCTAAAGAACGATAACAAAATATAAATAACGTGATATCCATAAAGAATGATAACTGGATATAAATGATAATTTGAATATCATTTATATCACTAAAGAACGATTAAAAAATAAAATGAAAACTTGAAGAATGCCCGAACCCACAACCTTTGAATCATTAAACAAGCACTCTACCGCTGGTCTACGAGGCGCAGATATGGAACACTTTCATAGTTCCGGAACTGCTTGTACAAGCACATGCATCGTGTAACATCGCCGCGACCCGAAGTGGACTTTGAAAATATTCGCTGTTCACGAGTGCGGCCACTTTTTTTTTTTGACAACTGTACATGACTTAGCAGCTTTCATACATCGCTAATTTCATTTCCTAGCTATCTGGTTGTCCATTTTATTTTTGATGTACATAACAGTTTATTAGCACATTCAAATATTTACCAATGAAGATATTTGCACAGTCATTGCAAATGGAAATGTTAACAGGAGGCTCTACCATTTTAAATAGCTCTTTTGTTTACACCAGTTCTAGTTTTATGAAGAACATATTAATTTTAAAAAAATCTTTCATTCATTAATTCATTCAGTGTTCTGCCAGCATTCTCCAAGCTTTCCTATTTTCTGCCTTCCTTCTTGTCTCCTCATATGATCCATATATCTTAATGTCGTCTATCATCTGATATCTTCTTCTGTTTTCCATTCCTTCCAATGCATCTTTCAGCAGGCAGTTTCTTCTCAGCCAGTGACTCAACCAATTCCTTTTCCTCTTCCTGGTCAGTTTCAGCATCATTCTTTCTTCACCCGTTCATTCCAACACAGCTTTATGTCTTGTTCTGTCTGTCCACTTCATACATTTTATTCTTCTCCATATCCACATTTCAAATGCTTCTCTTCACTTTGTCGAAATGTCCATGTTTCTGCCCCATACAATGCCACACTCCATACAAAGCACTTCACTAATCTCTTTCTTAGTTCTTTTTCAAGAGGTCTGCAGAAGATGTTCCTTTTTCTATTAAAAGCTTCCTTGGGCATTGCTATTCTCCTTTTGACATCCTGGCAGCAGATCATGTTAGTGCTTATAGTACACCCTAAGTATTTGAAGCTGTCAACTTGCTCTGCTGCCTCATTTAGAATTCTCAATTTGTTTATTTTTCTTCCTATAAGCATGGTCTTTGTCTTATTTGCATTTATCTTCATCCCATACAGCTCACAGTTGTCATTTAGCTCCAGTAGCATATCCCTTAGTATCATATCCTCTTCTGATAATAGCATATCAGCAAATCTTATGCACTTTATTCTTCTTCCTCCTACTATCACTCCTCCCATGTTTTCAATTTCTTATTCTTCTTCCTCCTACTATCACTCCTCCCATGTTTTGGAAATATTTCTTAACACAGTTTTGTCTTAGGAGATAAATATCCTTAAGAAAACCATTTTTGAATCTTTTCATTTTTTTTTTTTTTTTTTTTTTTGTTACATCATTTGGACTAGCTGTGTGTAGCTATGCACCCAATCAGCAACATAAGCTTTTGCATTCTCTTGCAATACGTGTTTCTTTATTTGTATGCTGTACATTTCTTTTGCCATCATAAACAGTTTCGTTAAAAAAGGACTGCAAAAATTCGATTTAGCTGCCTCGATATCTCCTTTCTTGAGTAAGAAATAACAAATATCAACTTCACATTTGCTTCTTTCAGGAGGGCTTAGGAAATGGTTCGTCATAGTTGTCTAATTGTAGCTCTAAACTTGGAGCAGCCTGAAGTCACATTGTTTCCACGTTGTTCGAACAATAGAAAAGAGATTTTCTATGCAGTCTTGTTTTAACCTTCTTATTATTAAAATTTTAAATCCATACTTATAATGTAATTCTTTCCATAGCAATTTTAAAGCGGGGTTCATATCTTTGGCTATAAAATAAAGCTTATCTAGGTATTTCGACATAATTAATTTGCCAACTGGCTTGAAATTGTAATGTACTTCATTACATCCGAGAATTTTTCTCCATTCAATATTGTTTGATCCTTGATCCCAAAGCACATCTATTTGGTTCGAAAAAATCATGAATAGCAGTCTTTCATATGAATGAACTACTAAGAAATTATATTTTATATAAATAAAGTAAAGTAAATTTATGCAGTTTAGTAACTGGTTTAGTTAACAAAGAATAATACAGTAAAATTCCGATATAGTGTAGTCCGAATTCGTATTTAACACAGGGGAAAGTATGTCTCCCAGTAAGGAACATAAAATATACAGTACATTTAGTGTAAATCAGTCTTAAAGAAAATCAATGTAAAAGATAATACTGCGTAAAGCGTTTCTGCAGTATAATGTGTTGCATCAGCAGGTATATGCACAGCTCTTAGTGAACACTGACCTTTTCTTTGGGATTGTAAAACTCCATTGCAAGGGATTTTGCAGACATAACAGGAGACAAGTTGTGCCTAAACAAGTCATGAATACATTTTGAAATTGACAGAAGCAAGTCGGTTTCAGAGTGTGTAATCATTGAAGATATCATAAATGTTATATGGAATGAAAATGGTGGTGAAAATGAAAAAAAAAAAAAAAAGACGATGAAAATGGCAGTGATGAAAATGTTGTAGAAGAGAAAGACAATATTCCAAGTGTTATTGAAGTGATATCTTATCTAAATAATGTCTTGGTTGGAAAGACAAAGTGAACCAAAGTGTTTGTCTCCTCCATCTTGCTAATATAAAACAGTACGTGAGGAAGAAACGCAGTGATTTAGTAACCCAAACAAAACTTACGGACATTAAGTCAGTGTAAAATCAGAATAGTTGATAAATAGTAAAAGAGTGAAATGAACTATTGATAGAAATAATATAATAACAAGTTTTATAGAATAAACTGCATAACTGGTGAGTGTCTAGTTTATATTATAGTACATATTACATTGTTTAAATTCATGTATAGAGTTATAGTATATTAAATTACTGGCTTTACCCATCTCCAGGTGACTTGTCAGTTCCTTAACACATGGACTACATCGCCTATGATATATCGTCATTCAGTTATAATGCGGGGGTAAAGTATGTCCTCCAACAACCGGGCTATATTGGGCTTTTACTGTAATATATTATTGCTTATGCACTATCTAATTACATGATGGAGGAGTATCGTCTGTTGTCTCTGTCTGACATCAGAAAACCTGCAGCCTTCTTGATGGAAGATCTAATACGTTTTTGGGACCTTCAGAGTTCTTTCACTGTGCTTTGAATTTGACTCAGGTTTTCGGAAGAAGGAGCTCTAAAATTCAGTGAAGGAATAGCTATTCTCTGTAGTTTGTTATTAAAGCGAAATATTAAACATAAGAGGCCTATGACTGATTTGAAACTTTGGTATACCTTTTCAATTATATCTCATTTTTACTTACCCTTGACTTTTCAAATTTATTATTGTTGTTGGAGTCCGATAATCTAGTGATCAGAATACATTTTGTAATTTTTGTAAAATATTATGTCCCTCTAATTTTAAACTTTTTGCCTAGAACTCTCTTGTCTATCTCTATATTTTGTAAATCTGTAGAATGATCTGGCATCTTTTACCAAGCGTAGTTTTTACAGAAGAACACAGAACGAACAATTCCACATTTCCCTGACATTGTGTGTGACAATAATGAGAATAATCCTTACGATTTACACTAATATAGGTGGTATTGCTTACACCACGTATTTATTGAAGAACAAAACTCGTGTCACAGGTAACTGCACAATGCCTCATGTCATCCTCGCTGGTTACAATCCCTGCTGCTAAATAGCTGTAGTAAGTCATTCGCCACTTTAACCATGAACTTTCCAGTATTACTATTAGAGAGTATTTGGTAACATGTATAAAAATTACAGTAATAAAAGAAATTGACCTGGTCGTGAATCGAATGCAAGCCCCAGAGAACCCAAGCCAGCATGCTACTGACTGCTCCACTGCAGAGAACATTAGGAAGGCAGCACGAAGGGAGGCTTACAGCCACTCTGCCTGAAGTCAATAGAGACAGCACACATACAAACATATTCGTGTAAATCGCACATCAATTCTCCGACATTTCCACCACCAAGAGACATGACAAAACTTTTTTCTAAGACTATACGTCTATTATCAGACAGTACATCTCATTTGATAATATGTATCGGAGAAAGAACAATTGTTTGTATACATCTGAAGTCTGATTAGTGTAACGTAGTTAATCAGTGATGTATGCAATGGAGGGGGAAAGGAACTGGCCACCCTACCCCAGTATCTTCTGGCCTATTTGCCTCATGAGTGATTCCTTATTAATATCACTTACGTGGTTCAGACCTGTCTTCGGACAACAACATATTCAGAGAATATGTGGTAGTTAAACACCAGGGTATAGGCCTAGTTTTAAACAAAATGTCGAAACCAATACACAGAGAGGAGAGAATAGGTTATTTCACCCCATAGCAACTGGATTACAACGACTATTACTTGAGCTAAAATCTGAATGTAATAAATGAACCTTCATATACTTCAATGGAATATCAGAAATATCTCTAATAAGGAAGAGTTTTATATATATATATATATATATATATAGGAAGACAAGATGAATATAGGCCTGATTGTGAAAACCTAACTTTGTCCACACCAGAGATTTCGAAATCCAAAACATAATATCATCTGACACGACAGGGATAACAAAGGAGGAGGATGAGTGGTCTTCTTATTAATGAAACACATAATGATTCATCAGACTTCCTTTGTCACCAACTTCATTAACTCCTTTCAGGCCTTTAATGTAGAACTGGAAAATATTTTGATAGGTGTTGATAATGCTCCACATAACTATATGACACATACTTTTTGGGAACATTATTTTAATTTAACAACACAAAAGTCAATTATAATCTTGGGAGATTTTGATTTAAAATAGTCCATTGAAGACACACGAGATATCCGCAAGTATCAATTCCTGGAAGTCCTTTGGCAACCTAATATTATCCTATTAAATTAAAACATCCCAACAACGTTATGATATGTTTACATGGCAACAGCTTAGAGCTGGAGAAGGTCTGAAATATCAGGAGAGCTATCCAACAGAGTGTTTACATGGTGACAGAATATAGCTTCTCTAAACCCATTAGAGAGCTCTCATTAGAATTATATAATTCTAAATTCTAATGTTACTCTCCGGACCATTTACATGGTGTAGACAGTTTAGAGTGAGAGAGAGAGTGTGTTGAGAGAGAGCATTTAGAGAAGAACAGTGCGATCGGGCAGACTCCCTACTTATAGAATATTTCCCGCTCCTTTAAATATATATCATGTCTCAGCTCCTGTGATAGTCAGTCAATCGCGCTGTAATTTTTTTAATTTATAGCTCAATGTCTAAGGAAAGCATAGAAAAAAATTCGAAATTAAAATCTTTTTCAGAAAGTGAGAAAAAAATATTAACTTCGATGTGATCTGATCAGAATAGACATTTACACCTTCAGAAGTTGGTAAGCAGCAAACTTTTTTGTTTTTCACTTTAGATGGGGGTCAAAGTGAGATAAATGTTGAGAAAGAATGGAAATTACTTTTAAAAGTGATTGCCACCCTGGTTTCCAAATAATGATGAGTTAAACAAAGACGCAGGACTCAAGACTCAAATGTTTGTTCCATAAAATTTATATGGAACTCTTCAAGGCATGAAAAACCATTATTGTATGGATGGTATTAAATGGTATTTTAATATAGTAGAACATTAGGCTATATAGTAGGGTTTCCATTCATCCCGTTTTTCTCGGGACAGACCCATTTTCTAATCATATGTCCCAGTGTCCCGACTTTTTTTTCAAATTTCACCTTTTTGAATAGCCTTCCTAAAAATGGATTACGAAAGTTGTTCTCTTTTCAATAAATAGCGCTCCTGGTGGCTAATTCATAGAAAATTGTTTCTATTGCAATGTTGGTAATATTTAGAGTGATGCTCTTTTCTTCTCTCTTCATGCTTATGTTGGCAGTATTAGTTATAATTTACGTTTCCAGTTACGTTCAGTATCATAGCATCATAGCCGAAAGTTGAGGTCGTATAGTGCATTATAATTTTGTATCGTTTTTCATCATGCCGAAACGTAAGTGCAGTATAAACAATGCATGAGAAGAGAATTTCCATTCATTAAAGGTGCAGATGAAAATGTAGAATGTACATTGTGCAATTCTAGATTTTGCACTTTACATGGTGTTCTGTCAAATGTAGTCAATCATGTGAAAACGAAAAAAACATAAAGATGTTGTTCAATGTAAGGCTTCCGGGAGAAGTATGAACAATTTCTTAATTTCAAGAGCTGAAAGTGAAATGGAGAAACAGTTCTCAATTGCAGCAGAGGAAGCAACTTTCGCATATCATACGGCGAAGCACAATCACAGCTTCAAGTCCATGGATTGCACAACAGCCATTGTGAAGAAACTTTTCGACAATAAATTCAGATGTTCACGAAGAAAATGCAAGGCGATAATCACGAATGTTATTTCACCATTTGCATCAAATCAGATTTATGAAGAAAAGCTCACTTCATCTCCGTGTTAATTGACTCATCCAACCATTTGAATAAGAAATTTGTGCTTCTGGTAGTGAGATATTATCATCCAGAAAAAGGTGTGAAGGTGGAACGTGTTAGAATCAGTCAATTTAGGTAGTGAATCGTCAGAACTTCTATTTTCATATGTGTATGAAGTGTTACAGAAATTGGTTCTCCTTGAAAAGGCTATTGCTATATCAGCAGACAACGCAAATAAGAACTTTGGTGGAAAGAAGAGAAAAGGAAAGAATAATCTGTATTTTAAAATGCAGGAAAAAACTGCGAATAATTTGATTGGTATTGGTTGTCCTGCACATGTGATACACAATGCTGTACAGACTGCTGCGAACTGCTTATCTATTGATCTTCAATCAGTAATTAACAAACTTTACCAAAATTTTAACATTTATTGTGTACAAGTTGAAGAACTTAAATCATTTTGTGAATTCACTAATACGGAGTATAAAACAGTATTGGATAACAGCAAGACAAGATGGTTGTCTCTCTTATTTGCAGTCCAGAGAGTTATTGATATGTTCAGTAGACTGAAGTCTTATTTCCTTTCCATTGACAAATGTCCTATCAGTCTGAAAATTTTCTTTCAAAATCCTCTTTCTATTACCCTCTTACAGTTACTTGCCAGCTAGCTGATAACCTCTTCTGATACAATCAAATGTGTTGAAAAACAAGATATAACAATAATTGAAGTAAAGGATGAAGTAAATAAATTGTTGGAAAAGTTAAACTGGAGAAAGACGGAGTTGTTTGTTACCACTACTGTGAAAAATCAGTTGCAGGAAGTAGAAAATGAAGGGCATATAACGTTTAAAAAATTTCAGAGCTATGCAGTAGAGTTCTATGACACCTGCATTGAATATATTCAGGAGTGGTGTACACCATTTCTAACACCTCTTAGAACTCTGGATGGATCAATTTGAAGAAAAGAGAATCTGTGACATGGCAAAACATATAAGAAAGCTACATGTTCATGAAGACAGTGTCCTCACATTTAAATTGTAAATGAAGAAGATTTGTTTGATGAGTTTTCAAGTGTAAAAACGGTACTGTGAAAGTAAATTTGAAATATGGAATGAACAAAAGGATTGTAGTGTGAGTGAAAAATGATGTGAAATGTTGTTGTTTTCTAATGCCAGGCGTTTGACAATAAAGTCATTTGACCTCTTGCACTCCAATATTTTTCAAAGATATTATCATGACCAGCCACTGAAGCACAGATTTTGAGGTGTTCCGAATCCATTTCTTGGTTTGAGTTGCACAATGGGCAGTTAGGGGACTGATATATTCCAATTCTATGCAGGTGTTTGGCCAAACAATCATGGCCCGTTGCCAATTTAAATGCAGCTACAGACGATTTTCGTGGTAAATTGGGAATTAACTGTGGATTTTGAAGCAGAGAGTTCCATTTTTTCCCTTGGGATTGGGTTATCAAATTTTGTTTGTTGAAGTCTATGCAGATTTAATAAATCTCTTCACAGAGTAATACGTAGATTTAGTAACAGGTCTATAAGTAGCAGTGCTGCCCTTCTTTGCTAAAGCATCCGCATTCTCGTTTCCCAGAATTCCACAGTGGGATGGTATCCATTGGAATACAATTCTTTTATTGAGTGATATTAATTGAGAGAGCATTTTAGTTATTTCTGCTGTTTGAGATGAAGGTGTGTGTTTAGAGACGATTGATAGAATAGCTGTTTTGGAGTCTGACAATATAACTGCATTCCTAAATTTATTGATGTGGCATAGAAGATTCCTGAGACATTCACTTATTGCAATGATTTCACCATCAAAACTTGTTGGTCCATATCCAAGAGATCTATAAAGTGAGAAGAGACAACACGTAACACCTGCACCGGCACCTTGTTCTCTGGAGATCAAGGATCCGTCGGTGTATAAATGAAGCCAGTTTTGTGGAGGGTACCTAATATTAATTGTCTCTAAAGACAATTGTTTCAGTATTTGAGTGTTTACTTCTGATTTCAGTATTTCTTCTGTTAAATTTAGATTATATTCTATATTTAATAGAGTTAAAGGGTTTGGTTTAATTTGTAGGTTTTCTTTTAAATTCGGGATATTGATTTTCTGTTTTAATTGTTGAACAATGGATATGAAACTTTTTTGAGTTTTCAATCTACAGAGAGGACTGTATGAATGCCAATTGCTTCCTGGTAATCTGACAAGTTTTTCATATTGAATCAGTGCTTTTTCTTCTATTGTCATTTTGATGCTGTTAATATTAGTGAGGAATCTCATAGAATCTATTGGAGTTGTTTTGATTCCACCAGTAACGAGTCTGAGAGCTTGGTTTTGAACATATTCTATGTCGTTTATGAAAGGTGAAGTAATTAAAATTTCTCCGAAGTATGTCAGCACTGGCTGTATAAACATTTTGTATGTAGTGTTCAAAGTATTCCTAGAGCATCCCCATTTCTTTCCTGCTAGTCTTTTTAGAAGGGAGAATCTTTCACGAGCTTTTTCAGAAATGCATTTCAAATGGTTGCTCCATCTAACTTACTATCGAAAATAACTCCAAGATATTTGGATTCATAAGTCCTAGGAAGGTGTTGGCCATTGTATTGGATAGTGAATTCTCTTTCTTTTTTACTGAGTGAAAATATTTGGTAGTTACTTTTGCTTAAATTAAGTGTCATCAAATTTGATGTATTCCATTCATGTAGTTGATTTAGAGCTTTAAGAGCAGAATTTTGTCTCTATGTCTGTAAGATCCGGAAGTCGACAAACTATATCATCTGCAAATAGTGCTGTTTTCATGTTTGATTCCTCTAGTAGGGAGGGTAAGTCATTTATATAAATATTGAATAAAGTTGTGCTGAGGACAGCGCCTTGAGGTAGACCTCGATATGTTTGTCTGTAACTAGAAAGTGAGTTTTTGAATTTAGTGGCAATGAATCTTTGACTAAGGAATTCTGATATCCATCTGAACATATTGCTGGAGATACCTAATTTCTGGAGTTTCAGTAATAATTTATTTCTCCAAACAGAGTCATATGCTAACTGAAAGTCAATAAATATTGCCAAGGTATCTTCTTTCTTGTTAAAACTGTCTTTTATTTCTTGGCCGAGGTGTATGACTTGTTCATTGGTAGAGCGTAGTTGTCGAAAACCGGCTTGTCTTGGTGATAAAAGATTTTGGGATTCTAAATACCAAGTTAATCTGTTGGAGATCATGGACTCCATGGTTTTTGCTAACATGCTTAATAGTGCTATTGGTCGATAACTATTAACATCATGAGCAGGTTTCCCTTTTTTGTGAATTGGTACAATGATTGCTTTTTTCCAAGCTGCAGGAATTGAGGTGTTCCATGATAAATTGAAAATGGATAAAAGTACAGACTTGGCTTTTTCCCCCAGATGTTTAAAAAATTCGGAATGAATGTTGTTGGGGCCAGGAGATTTCTTGGTTTTTAAATTTTGTATAGCTAGAGTTAATTCTTTGGAAGTAAAATTTTGATGAAATATTTCAGGTTTTGTACTAGTAATATTGTTTTTATTATTTTTATGTAATTCTCTTTTGATAAATTTGTCAGTTTTTTTGATATTGGGATGTAATCTGTGAGAGTTTGAGTAGTGTTTATTAAATGCGTTTGCTATATCTCTACTATATGTTAGTGTTTTGTTATTATGAATAATAGGTTGGCTAGTATTTTCCTGTGTATTGGAAATATTCTTCAGAAATTTATATGTTTTACCGCTATCGGTTCTGTAATTAATATTTTCAGTAAATTTATTGAAACTGTTCTTTTTTGCTGTTATGATTGCTTTTTTAAGAATGGCAGTCTTCTTCCTCCAATCTTGAGTATCTTCTGGTGTTTTGCTATGTTCTGCTTTGGTTCTTGCTTTATCTCTATCTTGTTCCAATAAATTCAGGTTTTCTGTCCAGAATGGGGTGTATTTTTTTGGTTTTCCTTGTGGAATGTGCTTTTTTGCAATTTTAAGAAGAGATTCACAGAAATATTTGTTCAATCTATTTGAGTTTGTATTTTCCATTAGTGGTGTGTTGACCTTGAGGTGTTCGTCGAGTTCTGTTGTAAATAGTTTCCAATTCGCTTTCTTAAAGTTCCATGTTGTTTTGTTATTGTAGGGTTCCTGTCTTCGGTTTTGGTGGAGATGGATAGAAGCAATGATGACTCTATGGCCAGATCCAGGGTCTTCAATTATTTTTTTCTTGGTTTCGTGATGGATATCTGATGTTACTAGTAATAAGTCTGGATTTGTACCAGAACCAGAATAATGAATGAGGACAAGTAGACAAGTTGTGCGGTTGTAGTATTTAGGAGGTCCATGATCATTTTTCCAGGTTGGTTTACATTATCGTAGCCCCAAAGTTGGGAGTGGACGTTAAAGTCACCAATTATGATAGTTTTAGGTTGTATATCAAACAAAGTTAGATCAAGGGGATTATTAGGTGGGTTATAGGCACTGTAGATTTTGAAATGTTGTTGATTTTTCCATACTTCAATTTTTATTAGTTCTAATTTGTCTTGATTATCCATTTCTTTTATGATTTGAAAATTTGTAATTAATTTCTTTGATGTACCTGCGAGAATTCCACTACTGATCTGTCTACCTTTGGGTAACAGTTTCATATTAAAACCTTTAAAATTAAAATATTTTAATTGGTCAGCATTAAGGATGTGAAATGTTTACTTATTTTAAACGTCAGGATATAGATTCTAAGAATATCAAATGTCTGGTAAGTTTTTGTTTTGCATTGCCAGGATCCAATGCAGCTGTTTAACGTGTTTTTTTTTTTTTTCATTAATAAATGCACTATGGTCAGATGAGAAAAAAACAGACTTAAAATTGAGACTGTGAAAGCTTTAACATTAAGTAAAGACCCATTTTAAGGATTTGTTTTCTGCTGAGTTCCATGCCCTAATATCAGAAGAGAAGAAAGTTCTTGAGCAGGTGCATAAATCTAAGAAATATTTGAATACATCTTCAAATATTATCTTCACTCTTGTTTACAGTACCTATTATCAAGTTGTATATAATAATAATAATAATAATAATAGTAATAGTAGTAATAATAATAATAATAATAATAATAATAATAATAATAATAATAATAATAATAATTTGAAGGGTTGCCAAATGGGCATTAGGATATATTTTTATAATTTAATTAAAATGTGATTGTTCCATACAGTATGTGATGGATTTATTGAAATATTAGCAATTTTTATTGTCCCATTTTTTTACAAAATTTCCCAGGTTTTGAGGTAAAAAAAATGGAATTGTCCCAGTTTTTTAAAATTGCATTATGGGAACCCTACTATATAGGCCAAAATTGTTTATATTTTACAATAATTAGGTTACCTTTTATAGCAGCTAAAAAAAAAAAAAGAGTTTATAAGATGATACGAAAATTAAAATACTAACTATAAAAAACTACACTTTATACTGGTGTGTAAGTTATAAATTGTTACAGAACAATCCTTATTGTGTTGTAGGGATGTTGGAATAAAAAATGATATAGGCCTATATGGTTTACAATAATTTGCCTATATTTTTCAGAAACGAGAATAATAAATTAAGAATTAATAAAGTTTCTAATACGATACATCTAATGATACAAGACAATAATAGTAAATAATAATAATAATAATAATAATTGATAATAATAATGGTGAAAGTGGTAATAATGATAAAATGATGACGATGATAATGATAATATGATAACAGTATAATAATAATAGTCCACCACTGTAGAGTAACGGTTAGCACGCTTGACTGTGAAACGAGCTGAACCCTGGTTCAAATTCTGATTGGGCCAAGTTACTGTACCTGGTTGAGGTTATTCTGGGGTTTTCCCTCAACCCACTGAGGGGCTGTTTGCCTGCCTCTAGCATTTACAACCATGTCAGAAGCACAATGTATTGCGGCAACTGTAGTTATTGCAGTTCTTCTGAAGAGAAGAAGGCAGAAGAGAAATAGAACTGTTTGTGGAAAAACCTTGGATATCATGCTGGAACACGCATAGAGTTTACATATGCCTTGTCAATGATTTGTGGATGAAAGATCCAATTCAGTTAAGAAATTTTCTCAGGATATCATCATCAGAAATAGAAGAAATGCTAACTGTGATCGGACCTGTAATTGACAAAAAAACACAAATATGAGGATTGGCATTAGTATACGGGAACCACTGTTGGTCACATTATGCTTTAGCAACATGTTTCACTGTAAACCCAGCATTCTCCAATCTTTCCTATTTTCTGCCTTTCTCTTTTTCTCCTCATATGTATGTATGTATGTATTTATTCACACTGCAAATGGGTATATACCCGGTGGCAATGGTAACTAATTACACTCAATAATGACAATTAATAATAAACACAACTAATAAAAAATAATAATAATAACAATAATAATAATAATAATAATAATAATAATAACAAAATAAGAATAATAACAAGGAGCATCCTAAATTAAATGAAGCATGGTCACTTAAAATAACATTTAAAGTAAATATAATTTTTATCTTAACCCTAAGTTCGAACTAAGACCCACGAGTGTGACAGGTTCATACCTACTGTCCGCGAAACTTATCTGGGCAGCTAAAAGAGAGGGGCGCGGGGAGCAGAGAAGTAGCTTCTAGCAGTAGCGAGGCAGGAGAGGGGAGGACAGTCTATGAGACAGGTAAAATACATTTGCTTGCTTGCTGCTAAAGATACCTAGGCAAGAATAAAGAAGTGTATACAGTATTTGTGGACCTAGAGAAGGCGATTCACATAGTGGATTGAAATAAACTGATGGGGGATCCTAAAGAAAATTGGCGTGGGTTGGAAACAGAGGAGGCTGTTCAGTAACCTTTGTATGAAACAAGTCAAAGTCAGGATATGAGAAGAAATGTCAGAAGGAAGTGAAATAGAGAGTACAAGTATGTCCTTTATCACATACCCTGTTCAACATCTACTTGGAGAATTTAGTGAAGAACTGTTTTCAGAACATGGGAGGAGTGATAGTAGGTGGAGGAAGAATAAATTGTGTAAGATTTGCTGATAATATGGCATTGTTAGCGTTAGCAGAAGAGGAGACGATACTAAAGGATATGCTACTGGAGCTAAATGACAGATGTGAGCAGTATGGAATGAAGATAAGTGCCAACAATGTTAATGTTAATGTTGTGTTTTATTTAACGACGCTTGAAACTGTCGACGTTATATCAGGTGGTGTGCCGGAATTTTGTCCCGCAGGAGTTCTTTTACATGCCAATAAATCTACTGACATGAGCCTATCGCATTTAAGCACACTTAAATGCCATCGACCTGGCCTGGGATCGAACTCGCAACCTCAGGCATAGAAGGCCAGCGCTATACCAACTCCTCCAACCAAGCCGATTAAATGCCACCAAGACGAACACCATGGTCATAGGAAGAAAAATAAAGAAGGTAAACTTGCGAATTTTAAATGAAGCAGTAGAGCAAGTGGACAGCTTTAGATACTTGGGAAGTGTACTATAAGCAGTAACATGAGCTGCTGCCAGGAAATCAAAAAGAGAATAGCAATGGCAAAGGAAGCTTTTAATAGAAAAGAAGCATCTTCTGCGGAACTCTGAAAAAAGAACTAAGAAAGTGACTAGTGAAGTACTTTGTGTGGAGTGTGGCATTGTATGGGGCAGAAACATGGACATTACGACGAAGTGAAGGGAAACGACTAGAAACATTTGAAATGTGGATATGGAGAAGGATGGTGTGTGAAGCGACAGAATGAAAAACGAAGCTTTGTTGGAAAGAGTGGATGAAGAAAGAATGATGCTGAAACTGATTAGAAAGAGGAAAAAGAATTGGCTGGGTCACTGATTCAGAAGAAACTGCCTTCTGAAAGATGCACTGGAGAAGAGTTCAGGGCAAAGAAGATATCAGATGATAGGTGACATTAAGATATATGGATCTATGAGGAGACAAATAGGAAGACAGAAAATAGGAAAGACTGGAGGAAACACCTGCCTTTGGACAGAACACTATGAATGGATGTACACAGACGAAGAAGAATGCGATTTATTTATATTTTTGTGTATCCATACACCTTAACCTACCATATCCAATGGAATGCACTGAAAATAAATACTGAACGATGTTTTTGTAACAGTACGTACAACTGCAGCATCGACGGTCAGGTAGCTAGCAGTTGGCTACGGGGCAGCGAGAGAGCACTAGGGGACCCAGCTGCCTAGATAAGTTGTGCGAACAGTACACAAGTACCTTTCGGCACTACACTTATTTCACTGTCAACTCACTCACTGCACTGATTCTACCTGATTTCACTAACACTTCTAACCATTTCACTGTTCAAATACTTTGCACAGCCACTTCACTGAACCCAAAACACTTCACTTACACAATAGACTTCACTGACACTACACACTTCACTGACAACACAATCCTCACTGATAGAACACTTCAAATAACAAGATATCAATTACACCCCTTAAATAGTTACTACCGTCTATTAGTAAAGTCCTTAAGCTTATTTTTAAATACATTTTTGGTTATTGGTAAAGCTTTTGGTAAGTCTGCATGTCTACATATCTTAATATCGTCTATAATCTGATACCTTCTTCCGCCCCAAACTCTTCTCCCATTCACCATTTCTTCCAGTGCATTCTTCAACAGGCAGTTTCTTCTTAGCCAGTGTCCCAACTAATTTCTTTTTCTTTTCCTGATCAGTTTCAGTATAATTTTTTCTTCACCCACTCTTTCCAACACAGTTTCATTTCTTATTCTATCTGCCCATTTCACATGCTCCATTCTTTTCCATATCCACATTTCAAATGCTTCTCTTCATTTCAATCTATTGTCCGTGTTTCTGCCCCGTACAATATAACACTCCATACAAAGCACTTCATTAGTCTGTTGCTTGGTTCTTTCTCCAGAGGTTTTCTATTAAAAGCTTCCTTTTGCCATTGCTATCCTCCTTTTGACTTCCTGGCAGTAGCTCATGTTACTGCTTATAGTAGTACACCCCAAGTAATTAAGTTGCCTACTTGCTGTACTGCCTCATTTAGTATTCGCAAGTTTACCTTCTTTATTTTTCTTTCGACAACCATGGTCTTAGTCTTGTTTGCATGTATCTTCATCCCATACTGCTCACAACTGTCATTTAGCTTCACTAGCATATCCCTTAATATAGTCTCCTCTTCTGCTAACAACGCCATATCATCAGCAAATCTGATACACTTTATTCATCTATCTCCTACTATTACCCTTCCCATTTCCTGAAAACATCCACTAAATCTTCTAAGTAGATGTTGAACAGAGTAGGTGATAAAGGGCATCCTTCTCGTAGTCCTCTCCCTATTTCACTTCCTTCAGGCATTTCTTCTCCTATACTGACTTTAAGTCGTTGTTTCATAAAAAAATTACTGAACAACCTGCTCTCCTTCCACTCCATACTTACTTTGTTAAGGATTCCCATAATTTATTTCAATCCATTCTATATCAAACTGTTTTCTAAGTCCACAAATACTATACAGCACGAACCGTAAGTAACGTCATTAATTCTGGTGGATAATTCCTTTAGTGAAGAATAACAAAAAAGTCAAATGCCATTTTGCTATATTGTGAATAGTTTTTCAGAAAAACGACATTTTAAAATATGTAAATTATGACATTGTGCATCACTGTAGCCAGGAGCAAGTGCACGTCAGGATTATGTTGCTCTGAACAATCCCTTCACCTGTCTTGCTCTGAATAGGTAAGTGCAAGGTCATTGCCATGTACAGGGAAGGACATAAACTGTTGAGGAAGTGAAAATGTTCCAATAACTGTATTGCAGTTCATAAGAGGCTATAGTTTTAATTTCTTCTCATTATAGATACAGTATGTAATATTTAAACAGAAAATCGAAATCGAAGCAAATAACTGCTCAACATACAACTGAAAAGTTTCGGCTCTTAGCATGTGTAGTGTGGCATTCTTTGAATTGAAAAAAACTCGAATCGCTCAATTATTATGTCCCTCATTGTTCATTGCTTTTAAACGCGTAAAAAATACAGACGATATACTGTTTAAACTCTGTTAGAGAATAGAGAACTGATGATTTTACGTTAAACAATATCTTGGAAAATTGAAAATAAACTCTACAAACTAATTTTAATTAAATGTTCAGAGAACACAGACAGTAAGATATGCTTATCTCAAAATAAATTTAAAAGATTAAGAAATATTTCTACACTCCCATTTCAATTCAATGTTGTAGAGAACGAAAATAATAATAATGTTTATGTCATGTTATAAAAAAAAAAAATTTTAAGCATTTAAAACTGTACAGGCAAAAATAAATATATGGTGTGCTTTTTACATTAAACGAACAAAATTAAAAATGATATTTTTAAACTCTTTTGATTTCATTTTAATTAAATATTCGGTTAACACAAGGAATAAGAAAAGCTTATTTTATGTTATACAAATCAATTTAATAATTTAAAACAACCTCATTTATCATACTGCAAGCATTTTCTTCAGTCAATCAGAAATAGTTTCCTCCTACTTTCATTTTCAAAGTGCTAACAGATAAACTTGCATACAAGAAATCAAATTTCCCGAGATGTCTTTAAAATCAATCGTGTGTGTTATGTTTACATTTCTTGCTTTCTCATCCGTAGTTTTGAGCACGCCAGCTGTTCAGGGTACCTGGCCTACGTCACGTATACCTGCTCTCCCAGCAACAATAATCTTTGCACAGTTGCCACACCATATTATGTTTAAAAATTCATTTGCAGAACGAAAACTTACATCTGTTCGGATCAAATTTCTGCACATTTAAAGGACATAACTAGAATTATGTCAATCAGTCATTATCATAATACACTGCTCTCTTAAATTTACTGACCATATTGGGAATTAATTCAATAGCTTTCCCAAAATATGCTATGAAATGTTTAATATAAAATAATTTTTTTCTCGAAGAGGAAGCTAAATCAAGCAAAATTTTATGAAATATTTTTGTTTGAAATATCTCAAAGAATAAGCCCTTAAAATTATTGACATTACTCACAGTTCATTCTGTTTACACTTCTTTATTCTTCTCTAGGTATCTTTCGCAGATTGTTCACAGCAGTCCAATTGCATCTCTCATACCTTTGCTCTTCCTGAAGCCAAAGTGCTCTTCTTCCAACTGTCCTTCCATCTTAGAATATAAACGTCAATTCAATATATGAATTATAATAATAATAATAATAATAATAATAATAATAATAATAATAATAATAATAATAATATAAAAAATATTAATAGTTCGTTCTTATCATTGTACCTCCTCCACTGACACCTGAACTGTCTCAGCAATTTTTGACAATGCCTGATTTCTCAGGTCCTTATTCTTGTAATTATTTTAAAACATATTTCACAAACAACTTTCCAGTTCATATACTTCAATAAATCTCTTCGTCTCTTCCACACTCGACTGTTTCTTGATATGTTTACACGGCGAGAGTTTAGTGAAGAGAGCTAGAGATTATAGCTGAGTATCACCGTCTAAATGGTTTTGAGGGTAGATATCACGTTGATTCTAATATCTAAATAGAGAGACTAAATAGAGTGGTCTTGAAAACTGCTCTTGCCGTGTAAACACCCTGGATAGAGAACTCGCATATGCTGTCAACTCTCATTATAGCTGCTCTAAATTATTCAGCTGAGTTGAACTTTTTCATTGACTCTCGCGACAGAAGCAGTGAAAATGGCGGCCAAGAATTAATAGTATAGTATATATTTATTTAACCTGGTAGAGATAAAGCCATCAGGCCTTCTCTTCCCCTCTACCAGGGGATTACAACTAAATATTAAGACTACAATTACAATTATAATTAAAATTAATGGAAAAAATAAAGTGTGAAAGAGGTGAAGAGATTGATTGAAGCATATGAATTGGAAAGTTGTTTGTGAAATGTGTTTGACATAATTGAGGGGTTTACAACCAGAGTGGACTAAGTCCATCTGGCGTAGTTCTGAGATATTGAGTCTTAAAGTTCCTGGCTCACGCATAGCAACCTTCACCTTCCATAGGAAATGCTGTCCTCTGTGGAGTAGCAAATGAGTTATGGACATCATTTGTTACAGCAATGAATAAATCTAAGTTTTTCTTCGTCTGAGATTGTATTAATCCACAAACTGACCATTTGTGGACTTGGTCCACTCTGGTTGTGAGCCCCTCAATTATTACAAGAATAAGGACCAGAGAAATCGGGCATTGTCAAAACTAGCTGAGACTGTTTAGGCATCTGTGGAGGAAGTACAGCGAAAGCTCCATATTATTATATCATCATCATCATCATCATCATCATCATCATCATCATCATCATCATCATCATCATCATCATCATCACTATTATTGTTATTATCACCATTCATTTGATGTGGACTATTTTCTATATTCCTTTAATATTGTTGATAATGAATCATATTTAATAATAATAACTCTCAACTGATACATTAAAAAAAAATCACATAACTGGTACAGTGGGGTCTGTACTTGTATATGTTAACAACAATATACTTATAATCAGACTGCGACACAGGGTACTGACACGTATTAAGTTACAACCACACAAACCATTGTGTTTTGTAGATTGAAGGGAATGGGAGATTGCAGTTACTCCTTGCCTCAACATGTAAACATTTAGTCACAGTAGGACACAAGATAAATGTTCACGTTTCAAATAGCCTGTATTATAAACAGTGCATTTTTAGTACAAAAAATAAATGCCTAACATTACATGTTTCAATTTACATTATACTGTACAAGTTGTAACAATATAAAATAATCATTTGTGTGTAAGCAGAAAAGGAAAAAAATATACAGTACTTACATAAAATATATTTCTTCACAATTCAGTGCCCCGAATTACAAGGTACATTTGCAACGTATCAAAAGAAAAGTATCTCGTACACTCAAAATAACCTTTCTCAAGAAACGCTAAAGGGATGTTGGCATATACCAACATTATACACAAATCTTGATTAAATTCTTTTTCATATTTTATGTCTGATTTTAATGTTGAAGGCTAGTTTTGATTGTATAATTAAATATTTTCCATGTACCTTTTGTTATTACACTTTTGAAAGAATCAAATTCTATCTGTCCTTATACTTTTTTAACAATTTGCTTAATTCAGTGATTTTTTTTTCCTTTAATAAGAAAATACTCCTTTCCAAAGTTCTCTATAAGTTCATTCTGAAGGGAATGCTTAGTGCTCTAATTTTCGACATATTCCTCAGTAGTGTGAATTATAAAACAGCTAAAGTAACAATAACACAAATATACATGTAAAAATAATCAAATAAATGAAAAGAAATAAAATATACTTGTTTACTCACAGAATCTCAAGTATGTGTGGTGATTGCAAGGACCCATGTCAAGCAGAATTAGAAAGGCGATAATGTAATTTCTTACAAAACCTACTGTACTCTCACAGTGTCATCTCGCCTATGAGTCATTCCACGTCAAACCGGACAAATTTAAAGGAAATTTGACCTTGATGTTTTTTATTTCTGTCAAACTTTTTTATTGGATTGAAAGAACAAAAATAAAATATACGTATATTTTCATTTTCATAAAACTTGATTCTTGTGAAAAGTATTTAAATTCAAAACTTAAATAATAGCGCGTGCACTATTATATATAAACGGTAATATCTCCGTTACTAATTAACGCAAGTTATTCAAATTCGGCTCATATTAAAGCTCATAAGATATACTTTTAGCATATATGACCTTGGATTACATAAACATTTTTGTTCTATTTTTTTCTTTAAAATATATTTTTAAAATGTATTTTTTTTTAAGTTCGGAAACTTTTTTCGAAATATAAAAAATATCACTGCGTTTCTTAGTTTCTCAACTATATGCATACAAAATTTCAGAATGGGATATACGTAAATGAATTTGCAATAAATTAACTTACCCAGCCGGGCGCACGCTGTTGAGTAGGAGCGTCACTGCAAGACCGCGTCGCTATGTATGGATACGTGGTACACACAGTGTCAGTATGTTATACACCACAAAGTCGACTTACGAAATATGTAGACACTTTTGAAGCACACTTATTAACATAAAATTCCACAAAACTAACTTAAAACACACACAAACAAGTCAACCGATTGGATAACTGAAACATACTTTTAAGCAACTCAGATAAATACACGTTTACTTTCGTGGGACAAAGAATAATGTTTGACTAGTGCTTCAGATTTTGAGATCGATATGAAAGAATGTAGTGTTCTCGTGCCACTTACGGCTTTTGCCCTCTCATATCGAGACTGCAGTAAGTCACATTCATTTTTATGTTCATCATTGGTGAAAAATAGAAAATGAATTCCACTAAGATTCTTTTCAGCCCACTCAAACAATTTTCTTGGTGTCGTAATGGGGTCCTGATGTGGCTGAAGACTTGCTGTTGTTGCTAGTCTTTTAGTGGTTCCGCCAATCCCATCACAAGGGCCCTTCCCATGTGAAGTTCCAAAAAAATGCCATTCAGCACTTACGCCGAAATCTTCTTCGTGAAAACACAGATTTACAAAATTTTTTCTATTTTTATATTGGGCACTAGCCCCATCAGAAAAATAAATAACTCTTTTAACATTTCCTATTTCATTCTTCAGAAACCGTATTAATTGTCTTTCGAAAAGGTGGACAGCATTTGTATCGTGCTTAAGACACTCTGAAATTGGTACAAAGTTTTTATGTTTTAATTCACTTCTGTCTTTAAAATAAATTACAAAGGGATGGAGTGTGACCTGATTTTTATTCCAATGAACACCCTGTACTGAGTCTTGAATCACGCAGGCATAATTTTCGGAAAAGTCACAAATTACAAGGCATTCACCGTCCTGGAGAGCTTCTTTCTTTTCCGCCAGAAACGCAGCTTGCTGCTGAGCAATAAATGCGTGAGGAGCTAGGGCTTCTAACTTGGTCGAAAGTTTATCTAAAAATTCTTCTACTGAAGAGTGCAAAATTTCTAAATCAGTTCGGTCAGCAGTTACCCATTGTTTGTAATTGACTACATCTATCATTTCTGTTTCAAATGCTTCCTGTAAATATTGAATTAAGTCTGCAGTTGATGGACAGTTTTTACACTTTCTGAAATAACAATCAGGGGATGCAGGGTTACATACAATCTGTGAAATCAGATCTTTGTAATTTCGCAGTGGCCGTTCTAGATTGGCTGTCAATTTCGCAATGTTTCCACCATCAATTAACAACTTCACATTCTCATGATAAGCACACACACAGACTGAATGAGTACCACTGGCTCCAGGAAGCACACATTGTTTTGGTCTTAGTTCCGCAAATTTTGAAAAACTAATTTATATATCTGGATATTTAACTTTAAAAACCCAAAATGTTTCTTTTAAATTTGATAGCAACAATCTTTTCTGTTTCTGTACTTTGTGGCCATCTTCTTTTACAGAAACGAAGTTTTTCTTTCCTGCCATGACGCGACTTACATCATCATTAATGTAATGGTCAAATACTTTTGTCACTATGGATGTGTCTAAAGTTTTTCCACTTCTAGATTCTGGAGTCGAGAGAATTCCCCTCTCTGCAGCTAAGTTTTTTGCGACATTGATCATGTGATTAGATGCATCAAAGTGTTCCCTAATTTTATTGTATGGCCAGTCCTCAAATATAGTTAAAATCTGAATTTTAAGTTTTCTGTCAGTAGTGTTCCTGAAACACTCTGCTAGCTTATTAATTATGTCACTGCTATTCTTCACATCTGGTGCTGTTTCTACTTCCTTTTTCTCAACGCGAAAAATCTTTTCCTTAAGCGTCTGTTTTATTTTCTGATATTTCCGTTGGGGATACTTCTGTGATAATTTCTTCTTCTTAATTGGTGTTTCCCCCATTGAGACCAAACTTTCATTCAACTTGTCATTGTCCGTCACTGACACTTCTGAATTACTTGAAGCACTACATTTATCAGTTTCCGAAGTGCCTGTTGTTTCTTGTTCAATGTTCTGGACACTAAAACCGGCTAAGATATCAACACTGCTGGTTTGAACGACACTTGATTCACCAACATCTGACATTAATGAAATTTTCTTACGACAATTTTCACAAATCCTAAGATTGTATGACAACTTAATGTGTTGCATATTCAATTTTTAAGCATGTTAGAAGTCACGCACCTTAATTTCCCTTTCTTAAACCTACGACTGTGGTTGCTTATTTTGAAAGGATTAAAACACTGATAATGTCTAGGTTGTGTTACATTACTCATTGTGATTAGGCTACACACTAATAATTGCACCAACTAAAAACAATAACAGAACGCTATACACACTCACTCACTATAGTACTGTGTTATTAATGCCCGAACGTTTGAAAATCTCGGAACAAACTGAAGAGAATTCATTCTGCCTTGGACCTGGTTTAAGTATTATATATCCCAGCTAAGCTTCTCCAGACGTAAACAAAGATTACTGGCAGTCGCCAGTGTGGTGATAACAGACAAAGGCAGCAATTGAGGTTTCAGCCAGCAGTTTAATGGTGTGGCGTTGCAAGGGATGAAGATTAGCGCAACAGACTCTGCGCGTGTATTTATTTATTATTTTTTTACTCTGTAATTTATTGCTTTCCCACTATGAAATTTGGCACACTTACGGATAATTAAATGGAGAACACGGTGATAACTTAAAAATGGTATTCTAAGTGTCCGAACATTATGAATATCAAGATTTATATAATGATTATGGCATAAAGTACTGTGAATACATAAAAATGGAAAGTGAATATACACAGGCTAAAAGATATATATTTAACCTTCCAAATGAGACTAACCTCGATTTCATACGATACACGTAATGGGAGAAACAAATATTTATATATGTCAATGTATGCAATTTTTTAATAATTTTGATGCTGTATAAATCTCAAAATAATCAGAATTGGGGCCAATAAAAAAATACAGGTCTCTTATTTTAACCCTTAGAAAGCATAAAAACATTTCAAACAATCTAAAAATATGAGGTCAAAAATGTGTCCGGTCTGACGTGGAATGACTCCTATGAGTCATGACGTCATGTATACTCCGTGCATTCCAAACTTCAGTCTCGTGAACAATAAGAAATAGGCTCAACTATTACATTGTATTAATAGAAGCATTATAAACACATGAAAGAAGGTAAATAATGTTATGTGAAAAATTATGGTTTTTCACTCTTTAAACACTTGGTCTCTTTTGAATAGCTTGAACACAATCAGTCATTTTCACTGCAAATTCTGGATATCTATTTTGAACATTGGAGACAAATTGGACATTAGCTCTTGTAGCAAGGATATTTTGTTCTCTTCTTCAATTTTGGGGGGCACAGCGCACTTCTTCGTCTTCTTCTTCTTCTCCTTCTCCTCCTCCTCCTCCTCCTCCTCCTCCTCCTCCTCCTCCTCAAGAACTACTTCTTCAGCTGCATCCGTTTCCTTTCTTTCATCAGGAAGCCTCAAAATTCTCCTTATATTCATTCTCAGTTCTAGAGGTAATGTGCATGTTAGAGTCCCTTCATGTGGGGCTCAAACAGAGACATGGCTATGCTTTTCATGAAGTGTAGCAGAATCACGATAACTCCTGAATAGTGCATAAGCACTTAACAATAGTACTTATGTCAAGAATACAGAAAAAGATCGCCATTGGCCATCTTCTGGTACGTTGACATGAGCTATAATTTACACATTTTTGATCAAGACTATCAACTCCGCCCTTCGTGCAATTATAGTATTCTATACGAAGAAATAATAATGACTCACCCAACAGCATTATAGTAACACAAGTGGTATGCGCAGTCAGATTACACAGACTGCTGACACACTAATAAGAAGGTAGATGAGTGCACGTGTCATAAAAATTCACTGAACAGACATAAAAATGCACTGATCAGTCTGTTCTTCTCTAAATGCTCTCTCTGAACACTTCCTCTCACTCTAAACTGTCTGCACCATGTAAACGGTCAGGAGAGTAGCATTAAAGTTTAGAATTTTATAAATCTAATGAGAGCTTGCTAATGGGTTTAGAGAAGCTATATTCTGTCACCGTGTAAACATTCCATTAGATAGCTCTCCTGATACTTCAGATCTTCTCTCACTCTACACTGTCGTTGTGTAAACGTACCATTGGCCGCCATTTCCACTGCTTCTGTCGCGAGAGTTAATGAAAAAGTTCAACTCAGCTGAATAATTTACAGTAGCTAATGAGAGTTGACAGCACATGCGAGTTCTCTGTCCAGGGTGTTTACACAGCGAGAGTAGTTTTCAAGGCCGCTTTATTTAGACTCTCTATTTAGATATTATATTCAACGAGATATCTACTCTCAAAACTGTTTACACGATGATACTCAGCTATAATCTCTAACTTTCTTCTCTAAACTCTCGCTGTGTAAACATAGCATTAGGCCTCTGCACCATCAAGAGGACAGCTTTCCAGATTTAACATTTATTTCGGACCAATCTCTACCTGAAATACCTTACCAGATACCATGGGCAGTGACCATTTCTTCATTCATATCCATATATATATATATATATATATATATATATATATATATATATATAAACAACTCATTCAATAATACAGACCGAGATTGGGCGAAGGCAAAATATAGCTTAATCATCCGAATTTTCAAGACAAACTGAACTTACCACTCCATCATTCCATAGCTCAAGAACATGAGATAACATCATTTATGGCCATTCTCCAATCAGTTCTGGATCATAATGATCATAATGCTATCACTAAGATCACATCAACTGATATGAATTTCAAATTCAGATTGAAACGAACATGGTGGAATAAAAGTATTATGGATAGTATTAATATAAACATGTAAGAAATAGCTACTGTACATTCGTCAAAAAACACTCCAATTTTATAGAATATAAACAAAGTAATCCAAAGATAATGAAACTCGTAAAAAAAACAAAATAAAAAATTAGATCCTAAAAATTCTGCGCACACCTTAATCATTGCATGCCTTTGTCATGGATATAGAGGAAAATTCGATGGGTTAATAATAGATACAGTAGTCACTTTTATATATTACAACACAACATACACACATACAAGAAGATTTTTTTTTAATTCGTCACAGCAGATGATGCCCCACAACAGATCCAAGTCAGTGACTTGGAATTTTCTCTTCACTTAACTAATACCTTAACAGAATCTATATCCAGTTTGGAAGTATATAACATCATCAAAAAAGAAAGCAACCTCTCCAGGACCAGATAGGATCATATGAAGAGTACATGGAAAAATCGATCAAAGTCACAGTTCTCGTAAGGGTGATGTAATGATCTAATTCAGTATATTACTGCAAACTTTGGTGTTTTTCTTATCAAATCTGATAAAGGAGAATTATCATCATGGATACAGTCATCCTTTCCTTCTTTTTCATTCGGAACAGCAATAAATTTTGCAATAATATGCTGAATTAGATAACATCACCCTTAAGAGAATTGTGACTGATCGTTTTTCTCGTGTACTCTTCATACGCTATTTTAAATTACTTGTCACTACAATTCATACAAGTCCACACCTGTGGAGTAACAGCTAGCACGTCTGGCCGCGAAACCAGGTGGCCCGGGTTCGATTCCCGGTCGGGGCAAGTTACCTCATTGAGGTTTTTTCCGGGGTTTTCCCTCAACCCAATATGAGCAAATGCTGGGTAACTTTCGGTGCTGGACCCCGGACTCATTTCACCGACATTATCACCTTCATCTCATTCAGACGCTAAATAACCTAAGCTGTTGATAAAGCGTCGTAAAATAACCTAGTAAAAAAAAAAAACAATTCATACAAGGACTAGTTAACTGCTATACTAAGATTCTTTGGACAGGTATCATCCCCCAATTATGGCATCAATTTTTCGTACTCCTAATCCAAAAAAACCAACCACTACATTATAAACGAATCATGCTGAACAATACCATTCGTAAAGTCTTGGAGAATGTAATCAGCACACAGTTGTCACATTACATAGAAAAAATTGCAAAGTGACCCAAATCAGTTTTGGTTTCGTAAGAGTTTCAACATATAACATGCCCTATTAATAATTTTTACAGAAGTATATGCAGCATGGATCCGAAATCAACATCTCCACCTAATTGCAATAGACATTTCCAAAGCATATGACAATGTAAGTTTCAGATATTATCAACTTCACTAGAATAGTTTAATATTCCTAATCAACTGAACAAACTTATTATGCAGCTTATACAGGTAATGATGCAAAGGCAAATCAGTTTTCCACCATATTACCAGAATCAAAGCAGTAGAATCACTAATATGGGTATTCCTTAGAGTTCAGCCTTAATCCTACTACTATTTACGTTATATACACATAATCTTTTTCATACCTCTGATTGATGTTCTGACTGATACAGTTCCCCAAAAAAGGAATGGGGCGACTCTTGGTCGTCGAAAGTTAAAATTCTACAGCACGGTTCATGTGATCGACGTAGCCAGGAAGACATCTGGTTGAGCATGTGTAGGCCTATTTTCATCTTACTCTAAAGTACATACCAGTGCAGAATGTTATCAGTTGTCTATTTCCGGTGTAAGTCTCTTTTTACAGCCTTGACCATTAACCTTTTATGAAAGTTAGAAATACACTGTGTAACACGAAAGTCATTTGCCAAAGTGGGAGAACAATATTAATTTCAAAATTACAAATATAGACCCACGACAAAGATAGCAAGGAACATTGTAAGGACCATGACAAGGACAAAGATCGGGACCACAATAACATATTACAAGAAACATGACAAACACCATGACAAAGATACCACAAAATGGACTACGATAAGGACTACAAGGACCAGAAAGGAAAATTAGAAAGACAAGAACTACGATAATGTACTACAACAAACACCACAAGAATTTACGATAAATACCACGACATGGACCACGATAAGTATTATGACAAGGACCAAGACCACAAAAAGGATTATTAGAAAGACAAGGACAACGATAAGTACCACGACAAAGATATCAACGACCTTCATAAGGACCACGAAAAGGACAAAGATATGAACGACAAGGACTACAATAAGGATCATGAATGAACCATGGTAAGGAAAATAATAAGGATCACAACATGGACCAGGACAAGAAGCACGATAAGAACTACGACATTAAACACGACAAGCTTCAAAATAAGAATCACAATAAGGACCTCAGTATGGACCACAATAAGGATCACTTGAAGGACTACAATAATGTTCACGACAAGGACTACGATAAGGATCACAACATGGACCACGATAAAGATTACGACAGGGAGCAGGATAAGGATCATGGCATGAACTGCAACAAGCACTGTGACAAGGATCATGATAAGGACTCCAACATGGGCCGCGATAAGGATAAGAGATATGGACCACATTTAATACCATGATAAGGATCACGATATGGACGATGACAAACAAAACAAGGATCACAGTAGGAACTACGATAAGGACTTCGAAATTTACCAAGATAAGGACCATGACAAAAACAAGAAGTACCACTATAAAGACCATGACAAGGACAAAAAGTGGAGGAACGATAAAGATCATTACAATGGAAACAAGCATTATGATAAGGACTATGGAGAAAACAACAAGGACCACTCTAACAGCTGTAATAAAGACACAAGACCACGACATGGACCGTGATAGGCATCATGACAACGATCACGACATGGAGAATGATAAGTACCACGTTAAGGATCACGTCAAGAACCATGGAATGACCACGAAAGAATCGCGATAAGGACTGCTTCAAAGATAACAAGGACCACAAGGACAAAGCAAAGACAAGGATGATGATATGGGCCACGAAAATCACTTTGATAGGGATCACTATAAGGACCACGACAATGATCATAAGGAGAACTATGATAGAGATCACAAGGACCACGATTGTGATAAGAACTATGAGAATGACAAGAAACACAACAAGGACAAAGACAAGGACCATGATGAAAATCATGACCTGGGCCACGACGAGCACCATGAGAATGATCATGAAAGGGACCACGACATTGGGCCATGATAAGGATTGCGATAAGAACTACGAGATTGACAAGGACCATTATAGGACCACGAAATAACAAAGACAGGGTTCACAATAAAGATCCCAACATGGACCACGACAAAAACCACGAGAATGGGCACGATAAGGACCACGACATGGGCCATAAGAATCACGACAAGAACCATGATAAGGACCAAGATCACGATAAGGACGAATACAACAAATACCTAATAAGGACCATGACAAAAGCAGCAAGGAAGACAAGGACTATTACAATACCAACAAGGACCACAATAAAGACAACAAAGATCACAATAAGAGACGTGTCAAATATAACAAGGACCATGACATGGATCATGATAAGGATCACAGGTACCAAGACACAGATCATGACAAGGACCGTAATTCACGTGTGACACTTAAGCTTATTGTGGTTCTTGTCGTAGTCCTTATCGTGGTCTTTGTAGTCTTTGTCAGGGCCCCTTATGCTTATCCTTGTTGTCTTTGTTGTGGTCCTTACTGTGATCCTTGTCTTTGTCATGGTCCTTATCGCGACGATTGTTGTCTTTATTGTGATCCTTATCATGGGCGTCATAATATTTTTTTTTGTCAGGATCGTTATCGTGGTCTTCTACATTATCATGATCCTTATCATGGCTAATTTCGTGATCTTTATTGAGGTGCTTGTCACAGCTCATGGTGTGATCCTTGTCGTCGTCCTCGTCTTTGTCCTTGTCGTGATCCTTGTTTTTATCATGCTCCTACGATTATCATTTCAAATAATAATGTTTTTCCCCTTTGGCAAGTGACTATTGTTTCACACGGTAGATAATGTCATTCTCAAAGCAGGATCGGAAGATGCTGTACAGCAGTCTGACCAATCACAAATTTACTCAGGATATTTTCTATCGAGTGCCATGTAACTAATTTTGAGGTGAGCTATACTATAGTAGAAGAGGCAAGACCTGTCCTGTGACCTTATCATGTCCCATGGCTATATTACTAGTGGGTATAGAAGGGGAAGATAGATGAACTTTCGTGTCAGTAGATTTGTATAATATTAACCATCATGAAACACTCTGATAGCTCATTCTTTCCCTGACACACAGCTCATATGCCATATTTCACCTCCTCATCTGTATAGTACAAAAATTTGTACAATTTGTAATCTTATAAAATTGTGACTTTTTCCACATCTTAAAGCTTCAGCAACTAATGTGAGATCTATAGAATACAGTAAATGAAATGAAAAAAAAAAAACTTGATTTAAAGCCTTCTTGAGGAGAGGAAGTCAGCAATCTCACTCTCATGTTTCTCCTCTTGGAACGTGTTCCTAAATGGCCCAGACTATAATATTCTTTGTGAGTATTTTGAATGGGAATCTGCCTGCGGTGAGAATAAAAAGTTGGATAAATGTCTGTCTCTCCATCTTGTCTCAGTGGCTAATATGGTTAATATTTAAATGTAGTTATTTGAAATCAATTTCTTAATGCTTGTTGAAGCATTTTACATTTTTCAATTCCATTGTAATTGTTAGTTTCTAATTTATATGAAGGATTCAGAGCAAAAGTGGACTAAGTCCAAAAATTGAAAATCCTCGTTATTATATGCTGTTGGGTACAAAATATCAATTCTTTAGAGCAATGGTGAACCAAGTCCATAGTTCAGTATTCAGTCTGCAGGGTGCAGTAGTTACAGTACGATTATTTAGTCCTGACAGTCGTTGGAGATGTGCGCCTGGGACAGGCAAGTCCATTTAGTTACACCTAGGGGTGTTTGGGTTATTCACTCGCTTGCCTTTGGAGCGATCGGATGTCATGCATGCTGTAGAGCGGTATGTTTCCAGTACAATTAAGCTGTACTGCATTCCATTACCGACTGTTCACCCTTATCTCTACTCTGGAACTCTCCCCACTCCTCCTATTATTTCCCCTCTTTTGCTTCGCTGAGCTGTCAGGACTAAATAATCGGTCTGTATTTGATGCCTCAGAGTTCGTGGATATCCAGACTACCGCAATCCTTTGTGCCGGAAATGCCGACAAATCAGCCAATGTTATTCCAGCGCACACTATTTGCCGTATACATTTGTGTAGAGAATTAATGTAACTTATATAACCTAAATAGGAGTCATTTATTTTCAATTTGAAGGACCACGGACATTGGTCTAAACTGAGTTTTACTTTAAATGTTCCTATCCCAAGCATGTTGAAATGGAATAACAATGGTGGCTGATTGCGCTACTCTGGGTATCCACGGATTCTGGATGCCTGGAGACTATAGCGCATTCTTTCAGAGCAATTGTGAACCAAGTCCAGTTGCAGAACACATTACAAAAAATCTGGAGAGTAAACCTAGCAGTGTTGTGTTTTAGAATACTGGGATAATAAGTACCTATTAATTTGTGCTACTGTTATAAAGGTAGTGTGTAGTAATGGAAGAGGAATCCGATTACATTCCAGATACTGATCATTCAAATTCGTCAGAAGAAAATAATGGTAAGTTCCATTTTAATAAGAATTATTGACAGTAACATAAATTTTAGGTTAAGTTTTTAGCTATTCAGTTGTCTCTCGTTTTTATATTTTAATAACATAAATATAAAGTAATTTAATACTACACTTAACTAGGTAATTACAGATACAGGAGCAGGAGGAGATACTGCAGTTCATGTTAATTCAGCTTCCCCAGCCAGACTCACTACAGAGGGCCAACACCATGCCGATAACAGTGAAAATAGAGGAAGGAACAGAACCAAGAATGAAGAGAGTTGGAAAAGAAATTTGAGGAAAGAACTTCGGAATAATGGTCGACAGTATGTGAGTAAAAAAAGGCATCCATATTCCTTCAAAAATGTTTGCTATCGAGTTTAACTGCAACTGCCCACGAAAGTGCAAAGAAAAAATTAGCGTGAATGATCATAGGAAATGTTTCACTTCATTTTGGAATCTTGGGGATTTTTCTAAACAAAATTTGTACCTTTGTGGTATTGTGCAAGTTGCTAAATGCCAGAGATCATGCCCACGTGACAATACAAGCACACCTAAATCAAACACTTTCAAGTATTTTATTAGAATTTCTAATGAAAATATAGGGGTGTGCAAACTTTTTTTCTGGCTACATTCCATGTAAGTTGGGGAAGGTTGTACAGAGCTCTGACAAAAACAGAAGTATTTGCTGTGACAGTCATGGGAAAAACACCTGTGTGAACAGAATTGATGACAGTGATGTTATTAACCACATACAATCTTTCCCTGCTTATCAGAGCCATTACTTGCGAAGAGACAACCCTGGAAGAAAATACCTGAATTCTGACCTTAATATACGTAAAATGTATGATTTGTACCTAGAAAAATATCAACAGGAAAATAAGACCCCCGTGAAACAAAAGTTCTATTACAATGTTTTCATACAAAATTTAATTCGCATTTCAAATCTCCATATACAGATACTTGCCGGCTGTGTGATGAGTTAGAAATGAAAATTTCTAATGAATGTAATGAAGGTAAGGCTTTTAAAGTTGAAAAAGACCTGCATTTAGCAAGTGCGGAGCAAGCTAGAGGCTCAATGCTATCCAATAAAGGAAATGCATGCAATGAAATGTATGTGCCACATTTGATTTGCAGAAGGCTTTGCCTTTCCCTAAACTGACTACATCTACAGCATACTATGAAAGAAATATGTATGTATATAATTTTGGCTTTCATTCCTTCAATCAATCCACGGCCTTTATGTATATGTGGGATGGAACAGAAGGAGGTAGGGGGTCTCAAGAAATATTTTTATTTTATTTATTTTATTGGGTTATTTTACGATGCTGTATCTACATCTAGGTTATTTAGCGTCTGAATGAAATGAAGGTGATAATGCCGGTGAAATGAGTCCGGGGTCCAGCACCGAAAGTGACCCAGCATTTGCTCGTATTGGGTTGAGGAAAAACCCCGGAAAAAACCTCAACCAGGTAACTTGCCCCGACTGGGATTCGAACCCGGGCCACCTGGTTTCGCGGCCAGACGTGCTGACCGTTACTCCACAGGTGTGGACCTCAAGAAATAGCCAACTGTATCAGAACGTATTTAAAAATGTACGCATCAAGCCACAAACACATGACTCTTTATTCTGATCTGTGTTTTGGGCAGAACCGAAACTTTATGATGGCTCTCTCACCCTGTTAAAACTAGTCAGTGATACAGAAATGCAGGTGGAAATAATTGACCACAGATTTATTGGTGTCTGGCCATTCATTTTTACCAAATGATGCTGACTTCGGTCTAATAGAGAAATCTGCAAGTAAAACGCATTATATCTATGGGCCAAAAGATTGGTTCAATATTGTAAAATCTACAAAATGCAAAGAACCAAAATTTGAAGTCATCGTAATGAAAAGATAAAATTTTATAAGTACTAACTCATTAGAACAGGCAAACAAACTATTAATGGCTATGAGGTAAATTGGTTAAAAATTCGATGGATGAGGTATGAAAGATGCATGTCTTTGACAATGAGGTTTAAAGAGAGTCTAAGTGAATTGGTGTAATTCAGTGAGATAAACTTTATGGAGAAGAGAAAGAAAAATAAACTAAACTCACTAGCCAATGTCCATTAGGAATTACTTCACAAGAATCAGAAGCTAGTTACAAACGAAAAGGAGAAGGACATGCTTGATTTACTGAAGTTCATTGCACCATTATATCATACATACTACAAGAATCTTCAAACTGCAAAGATTGCTACAAGAAGATCACAAAACAACCAGGAAGATTTGCATGAACACAATGATTCAATAAGTGGGGATGAAATGGTGTTTGTGTGAAGAAGAAGAAGAAGAAGAAGAAGAAGAAGAAGAAGAAGAAGAAGAAGAAGAAGAAGAAGAAATGTTAAGTGAACTTGCTAGTGAGAAAAAATGTAGGCTTGTAGTTATGATCAACAAAAAGGAAAAAAAATAATTTAAGAGAACACATTGAAATATGGAAATAATAGAGAAGCAGGCTTAATAATTATTTTTGAAATCAGAAGTTAAAGTTTTTCAATTCAGTAAATTGAAAAGAAAGTGTAAAAAAAAAAATGTATATTAATGAAAATGTCAGTGTGCAATGTAGCCTATCCTAGATTAGCTTGTATTTGTTCTATATCACTGTAAAGTTTAATTCTTCATCTGGAATTTAATATAATACTTTAACTTTATATTAGTTTTTCTCAAAAGAGTAAAATATGTACTTGGTCCACTTTTACTTTGAACCCCTCATATACATTTACACTGTGTGTGTGTGTGCGTGCGCGCATATATATATATATATATATATATATAAATGATATAAATGCATTCACTAGATTAACATATTTATAATATTATAATTTGTAATTCTGTATTGTCTGTGATCATTAACAATTAATCTCAGGACTCTGTAAAACTATATTTTAACATTATTCAGACAAAAAGAAATCGTCTGAGTGTCTGAGCTATTGAGACGACACGAAAGCTTTCCTTTCTGTGCAGAGTGTCAGTCTAGTCATGAAGGTTCAAATGTCGATTTAATTACACGATTTATGTATATATTTATGTATTATTTATGTCATATTACCATATTTGTTACAGTTTTTTAACTGAATTTTGGAACGATGCTAGCAACAAACCAAATAGCCTGAATTTAAGTGCCTCAAACATTCGTTATCTTGTGTGCTCTGGTCTCCGATCATGTACAGTGTCTTACATCTGAGACTTAAGAATATTCCATTGTCTCATTCTTTTTTGGAGAACTGCACGTCTATTATCAGACAGTACATCTCACTTGACAATATGAGGAAGAACAATTGTTTGTATACATCTGAAGTCTTGATTACTGGAATATGTAGCTAATCGGTGATGTATGTAATGGAGGGGGAAAGGAACTGGCCACCCTACCCATTATCCCCTGGCCTAATTGCCTGATAAGTAATGTCATGTTTGTATTACTTGTGGGGTTCAGACCTGTCTTCAGACAGTTCACTAAAAAAAAAAAAAAAAAAAAAAAATCTTTTTCAGTTAAATCTCCAAATATCCAGAATTATAATGTTTGCAGATTACATATTTATAACAGGTCAGTTATGTCCCAGAAATGAAGATCCCACAATTCTCGGGCTAATACAGGATGACATTACAGTCATATAAAACTATTTACAGAACATTGGACTACAAATTAATCCAGATAAAACCCACCATATTTCCCCCCCCCCCCAAGGTCGCACTATCCCTCATTTTCCAAACTGACTAGAATTCTCCAAGTTATCAGCACTCAGCAGAATATCAAGATTTTGGGAGTTACCTTCGAAAACAACCTAAAGATTAATAAACATTTTGAAAATATTAGAGTCGATCAGAAAGTAATGTCTCCTATTTGTTTCTTCTTAAATAAGTTGGTAATGTGAAAAATTTGAATTTGGCGCGATTTCTCAAACCTGTTACAATCCACTGCAGTAACAGCTTGTTAAGTCAGCAGATGGTAGCACTGCATTAGTTTAGAAATCGGCTGACATCGACATACATATAAGACAGCATGCTGTGATAGAATTCCTGAATGCGGAAGGTGAAACGCCCATTTCCATTCATGAAAGGCTGAAGAATGTTTAATGAGATACAACAGTGGATGTCAACACTGTTAGATGATGGGTTCGTTGCTGTACAGAAGCCGAAGGGGAAACACCATCGGCTAATGAAAAGCGAAGTGGCCAGCTGACAACTGTAGTGACTCATGCAACTTTCAGTGAGTCGACGAGATCAGTCATGATGACAGATGAATTGTGTCGCATGCTCTCCATTGGTAAAGGCAATGTGATGGCCATTATTGGTAGACTGGGCTACTCTAAAGTTCATGCATGCTGGGTGCCAAAAATGTTGACTGACCAGAATAAAGAGGTAAAGTAAATGATAGCCTCTGATCTGTTGCAGTGCTTCAATGTGGAGGGGGAGGAGTTCTTGGGCGAAAATTGTGACTGAAGATGAGACTTGGGTTCATTTTTTTTAACCTGAGTCCAAGAGGCAGTCAATGGAATGCCATCACACAATGTTGTTGAAGAAGAAAAAATTAAAAACTGTGCAATCTGCAGGGAAAGTTATGGCGACAGTCTTTTGTGATGCAGAGGATGTGATTCTGGTTGATTTTTTCGAGCAAAGGCGCACAAATTCTTCCAATATGTGAAAACCCTCAAGAAGCTTAAAGCACGTCTTCAGCGAGTTCGCCCATCAAAAGCTGTGGTGGATATACTTTCGTAAGACAATGCAAGAATACACACCAATCAATACACCACTGGCGAAATTGCGAAAACTGGTTGGAAAGTCTTGCCTCATCCACCACACAGCCCTGACCTAGCACCATCAGACTTCCATCTGTTCAGTCCACTAAAGGAAGCTCATTGTGGGCATCACTTTGAAGATGAGGAGATCCTGAAAAATTCCGTGCGCCAATGGCTGAAGAAGAAGGACCGTTATTTTTCCCGCATTGAAATATGTGCTCTTGTTTCAAGATGGACCAAGACTGTGAAAAAAGACGGAGATTATATTGGAAAGTGATTAAATAATCGTGAATGTTGTGACTGATATTCTATGTAAAATTCATTTAATTTTCTTGTAAATTAAAAAAGAAAAAAGTATAAGGCATTACATTCTGACTGCTCCTCGTATCATCATTAAGCTTTAGCAGAGGGTTCAGTTATTCAAATGTATTGCTCATAGAAAATGGGGGAGTCACCCGAAAATATTACGTCTTTTCTATAACAACATCATCTGCAATATAATTGATTATGCATTACCAATTCTATCTGTACCCATAAAACGACTCAGAAGACAGATTGAACAATTAACTTACTTGCAAGAAAAATAGTGGGGGTGAGTGAGAATAATAATATAATATAATAATAAGCCCATAAAATCTCTTCAGGGCAAGGGCCTCCTACCTATGTAGGGATGGCTCGGTTGTTTACTTACTGTACATGGGGAGCCAGTCCATGTGAGTTTAGGTGGTTTTCCTGTGTGTTTTAAAGCCTAGTTACCTAATCACTTCTTGAGCTAATTCTAATGTAATCTAATACTATATAATACTAATCTTATACTATTTGTGTCTCTAGATTAGGTGTGCATGTTTGCCTTCTTGTCTACATTTCCATCACACTGCACTCTGTCCCTGGCGATCTTTGTCCAGTCTGCTCCAGCTGCTGTCTGGGAGTCATCGGCCCATCTACATTTGGGACTGCCTCTCCTCCTTTTCCCTGTTCAGACATCCCACACTGTTGTAGGATAAGCCCATCTATCCTCTTGCAGTCTAGCAGCATGACCTCCCCATTTCCACTTTAGCTCTTGTGCCTGGTTTCCCATGTCTTTCATCTTGGATCTTGGTGTTAGTTCCGCATTGAGTATCCTATCGGTTATTTTAACATTCAAAACTCGTCTTTCCATTTTTCGCTGACATATTCTCAGTCTTTCCATCTATCTTTGCATACAAGCCCAAGTCTGGCATCCATACAATAATACTGGGCTGACACAGCTTTTCAATATTTCGAATTTTAGCTTTTGGCTAAGAGATCTGTCTTGAAGAATAAAACTTAGCCTGTGGAATTTGCTCCATGGTTGTGCAATCCGTCTATGTATCTCTTTTTCTTTGTTCTTCTTTACTGTTATCAACTGGCTCAGATATGTGTATTCCTGTACTTGTTGTATTGCTGTGCCGCCTATTGTTACTGGTCTTACGTTTTCAGTGGACATTAGTTTTGTTTTATTTGCATTCATTCTTAGACCGAGTTATTTGTTTTCGAGATTTAGCTCATTTAGCATAAGTCTCAATTCTTCCGCTGTTTTTGCAAGACTATATCATCAGCGAAGTGGAGGTTCGTGAGTCTTCTGCCATTTATATGTATGCTGAACTTCTTCTTTCCCCAATCCATTTTTCTGAACCTGTTTTCCAGAAGACGTGAACAGTTTCGGTGAAATCGGGTCGCCTTGTTTCACATCACTTTCTATCTTAAAGGTTGTCGCCTCCTTCTCTGTTCTGACCTTTGCGTAACTATTTAGGTATATTTTGCCTAATATTCTTACATATTTATGTTCCACGCCTACCCTCTCAAGTGCTTTCAAGACCTCCTTATGCTCCACTGAATCGAAGGCTTTACTGTAGTCCACAAAGACTATATGAAATGGTAGGTTGAAGTCCTCTACCTTCTCCAGTATCTGTGTTATGGCTTGTAAATGCTCTATTGTGCTGAAGTGTGCACGAAATTCTGTCTGCTCTGCCAGTTGCTTTTTATTTAATAATTTGGTGAGCCTGACTGTCAGCACTTTTGTAAAGACTTTATATAGGTTGGAGATCAGACTGATTGGCCTATATTTATTCAAGTCGTCTCTGTTGCCCTTTTGGGGTGGCCAGGTAGCTCAGTTGGTAGAGCAGCTGGCTACGGGCTGGAAGGTCCGGGGTTCGATCCCACTGGTGACGGGATTTTTCTCATTGCCAAACTTCCAGAACGGCCCCAAGGTTCACTCAGCCTCCTATAAAATTGAGTACCGGGTCCTTCCCGGGGGTAAAAGGCGGTCGGAGCATGGTGCTGACCACACCACCTCATTCTAGTGCCAAGGTCATGGAAAACATGGGGCTCTAATTCCATGCCCCCCCAAGTGCCTTCATGGCATGTGACGGGGATACCTTTACATTTTACCTTTTACCTGTTGCCCTTTTTATGAAGTAAGATGATTGTGCTCTGTTGCCATTGTTGCGGCATCTCTTCTGTATCCAGTATTCCATTGAACAAGTTTGTGATCACTGTAATCAGTGGCTCACCTCCCCATTTCAAGTAGTCGTTTATGGTTCAATCTTCTCCGGGGGTTTTCTGTGATTTCAGTTCGTTTATGGCATGTCTCACTTTGCTTCGTAGCACAGGTGGTATGTCTGACTTGTCTGTTGCTTCCAGTAACTTGTCTTTCCTTAATGCTTGGGCACTTTTGTAGAGTGTTTTGTAGAAGATTGTTGCTGCTGATATGATCGTCGTTCTGGATATTATTTTTTCATGGTTATTTCTCTTTGCTCCAAGCATCCAGTATTTTCCAATGTTCAGCTCTCTTCTTGCTTTCTTCATTGATTTTGTAGAGTTGATTATGTTCCTTGTCAAATTGATTTGCATTCGCGCAGATTGTTCCTTATTTCGCGTTTTGTCATCTTGTTGAGCTCTGTGAATTCGATTTTTTCCCTCTCTGACGCATTCATGGTTGATCTCTTTCTCTCTCGTGTTTCAATCAGTGCTACTGTGTTTGCACTTAACTTGTGCCTGTTCTTTGGTCTTGTGCTCTTTTCCGATGCTTCTGCCGCTGCTTTCAATATACATGATCATATTGTGCTTGTCGATATCGGGGCATGCTGTTCCACAGTGTTTTCCGTAGTGTGGATTGGTATTCTTCGCCATTTGATTCAGCTTTCGGCTTGTACAGTTGTCAAAAGAAAAAGTGGCCGCTCTCTAGACACAAAGTTCCCTTCGGGTATCTCTGCTACAATTCGGAGACAGGCGATGTTACATCTTCTTGGACCACGTGGCCTGATATCTAGAGTCAGAATGAAACTTTTTGCGTGTTAATCTGTAGCATAATGGTAGCGTTTCGGGCAAGTGTTCCTAAGGTCGTACATTCCAACACAACATAATGCTTTTTATGTTTTTTTTTTTTTTTTTAGGCGAGAGAGAAAATATAATTGCTCCTGTTTCTTTTATGACTGTTTTAGTCATTAACATCAGGTTCATGAATGTATTATGCCATGACTTTTGTCATTATTTATTATGACATTATGGCTGCAAATGGAAAGAAAGATTATATTCTCAACAAAAATATCTTTCGTGGCATAAACAAAGCAAACTTTCAGGTGTCTACCTTAAAAATTAAAATAATTAAAAGTTAAAAAAAAGAAAACAAACAAACAAAAAAAAAACAAAAAGCCACGATTGAATATTTAGTCCATCTTCCTCCCATCTTGATTACATCTTGCAGTTGAGTGGGCATGGAATCGACTAGTATTTTCAAATACAGACTGTTCTCAGCCATGGCATCCCAGGCATCCTGGACGAGCTTCCACAAATCATCAGGGCGTCTTGGAGGGGAATTGGGCCAATTTTTCCGCATATGCTTCTTTACTTGTGCCTAATTATTCTCCAAATGGTTCAAGTCCGGAGAGGGACGAGGCCAGTCTATCAATTCGATATCCTGTCTCCTCGCGAACCAGTCCCGAATCAATTGAGATGTGTGGACTGGATGATTATCCTGCTGAAATTGAAGAATTCCATTAGGATATAACAACCTAGCATAAAGAACTATATAGTGTTCCAGCAACCGTTGATATTTGTGCTGGTTAAATTTCCCGTGAATACGATGGATTGTGCCCACTCCACGACGAGAAATCCACCCCCCAACACGACACAGATACTCTACCACTGCGGGCACGCATGGCAGCATATCTGTGGTCGAATCGGGTACCAGGAGGACGATATACAAGAGTGGGTCCTTCCTTTGTAGTAGAGAATGTGACTTCATCAGAAAAGATTACTCATTTCCAATCCCGATCACCATTTTCCACTGCAAAGACTAAACGCTCCTCTATATGCTCTTTCTTATGAACTTCCCTAGGAATGGCATGTCGAGATCTCAAATTGGTGGCCCTTAAACAATTTCTCATGGTCTGGTCGTGGCCAGGGAAATTAACAACTGCCTTCAAAATAGCAGCAGTATAAAAAGGATTCCTTTCAACCCCTGCCACTGATCTGGCATCCTCTTGTGGTGTTGAAATTTTCCTTCTACCACTCCCAGCTTTTCGGCCAAAAATTGCCGAGTGTTGATAATTTTGCACCCATCTCCGAGCTGTCCTTTCTGAAACGTTGAAACCCCTACCCGCCTCGGATGCCAAAAAACCAAGATGAATCACAGCCCGTATTATACTTTCTTTCGTTCCTGCACCTATTTGTGGAGCTATGTCAGTCAAAGTCGCAGGCAGAAATGGTGTGATTTCCTCAGAGAATTAACCTCTACCTAGGTCTTAAAATAACAGCAAAACATTCATTATACTAAAAATATTGTAACGTTTTTAAAATAAACAACAATGTAATTTATTGTCACAACAATAACTCTTCACTTTCTACACAGTAACACAGCGTTCGTTAGTGCACTCCACTGACGACAATGACAATTTACTTGGACTATTACGAACAACAATGAACTGTTAATCTTAACTAATATTTACAAAGCACTATTTACAAATCAGAACTGTCAGTTCTCAGTTCACAGTTCTTCTAGCACAGTCACTCGAGTTCACAGTATCTCGAACCACAGACCTTCAGAGACAGCCCACTGTACTCGAACTCAGGTCCCTCCAACTGCGGTCCACTGCACTCGAACTCAGGCCTTCGGATGCTGACACAGTAGCGGATGCACACTCAAGTCGAACTCTGGTACACAAGACTGGCTGGCTTGCTCTGTTCACTGGCTTACTGACTGAACTAATCATGAATCACACACACACACACACACACACACACACACACACTGTCCGAGTTCCCTCGCGCTTCTTCTTTTATAACCACAGCGACGTAGCCTGGAAAGTTCGAATTCCCGATTTTTCCACTTCGACGGACTTCTCGAAGAGTCGGGAGGGTCCGTCCCACCTTCACTCCGCACGCAGCAGTTGCGCGTGCACAGTCCCTCGCCATTTAGGCCCTTTCCCCTCTCTTCTCTCCGCCGCGCGCCGTTCCTCAGTGCTCCGTGGAGCCCGCGCGATCTGCTCTCTTGCGGGACGCTGGTCGTGAGTTCGAATCTCACGTCGCTATCACAATATATATTCTTCAATTAGGAAATAATAATATAAATACTTGTTACAGTCTTATTAATAACTATATCATTTTCAAACATAAAGTCCACAGAGTTAAGAAGAATATAATTATTTTATAATCTCGACCTCAGTGTCGTAATTTGTTTTCGAAAGATCTGTACTGAACTGTATCCACACAATATGTCCTTAATCATTGCTGCTGTTACCACTGCTGCTGTTGTAGCTGGTATTACAACTACAAATATTATTGTCATAAATGTAACCTTTTTATATCATTATTAAATATTCAGAATATAATCTAAATGAATGTTCAGTTGTAGTGTTTCTGACAATGTGCTGAATTACATTGATATCAGGTAAATGACATAGCTCAGTTGGAAGAATGTAGGAACGTCAGACGTCGGGAAAGTCGGAATTCAAATGTCAACGTATCAGGCTCAAATCCTCAGTGACTCCTTTCCAATTTATTATGTTACAGGATAGTATAATGTAATAATATAACAATATAAGAAGAAAAAACTAACACTCGTATTAGGCAGCTGTATTGTTCTAAACCTAACATTAAATTTATATTACTTATATTGCTAACGAATGATAACAGAATACAAATAATAATTTGAATATTATTTATATCGCTAATGAACGATGATAATTTGGATATTATTTACATCGCTAACGAACAATAACAGAATACAAATGATAATTTTAATATTATTTATATCGCTAACGAATGATAACAGAATACAAATGATAATTTGAATATTATTTATATCGCTAATGAACGATAACAGAATACAAATGATAATTTGAATATTATTCATGTCGCTAAAGGAAGATAACAGAATATAACAAATTATAACTTGAATATTATTTATATAGCTAAAGGAACGATAAAATATAAACAACTTGAATATTATTCATATCGATAAAGAACGATAACAGAATATAAATGATAATTTGGATAATACAGTATTCATATCACTAAAGAACTATTAAAAAATAAAATGAAAACTTGAACAAGGCCCGAACTCACAACCTTCGAATCATTAAGTGAGCACTCTACCGCTGGTCTACGAGACGCAGATATGGAGTGATTCCATAGTTCCGGAACTGCTTCTAAACGCACATGCATCGTGTAACATCGCCATGACCCGAAGTGGACTTAGAAAATATTTGCTGTTCACGAGTGTGGCCACTTTTTTTTTTTTACAACTGTACACACAGCAATCATTTATGGACTACTCGGGGACAAAGAGAAGCAACATTCCGAGAACATAACAGTCATTTTTGCAGATGGATCTAAAACCAGCAATGGTGTTGAAACAGGATGGTTCAGTCACATGAATAACACCCACCCACAATTCAAATTACCATCTCGAAGTTCGATATATACCGCAGAAATAACCAATTTGATAGGCAATAATACCATTATTAATCATAAAGAATCACCATATTATAATAGCTTCAGATTCAAAAAGCAGCAACAGCAGAATCACAAACACCCTCATAGGTACAGTCTTAGAAAAAAGTTTTGTCACACAGATACTTTATAATTCCCAGTAAGGAGGCAGTGCGCATGATCAGACATACAACGAAACAAAACTAATTTTATTACCTCAACCAATCCTTCTCTTGTGAACCAGGTCGCTCGTCCTCTGAACATGTACAAGATAATATAATCAACCTTATTTAGATTTCTGAACATGCATATGTACGAGGTAATGAAATAGTGGATGGATTAGTCAAAAACACAGTTAATATGACCAATCAAAAGCTACTCACATCACACTCCATGACTTAATCCATGGACAGAATAGAACAGATTGCAATACAAATTAATACACAAAGATGTCCCCAGTGTTCGACGTCCAAAGGAAACCATCCTATTATTGAATTTATTTGTAGCATAAAATGAAGGGTCATTCATACTCCAGATTACATACATAAGATTGATCTAAAGGATTCTGCCATATGTTCATGCCTACAAGCTCTGGGTGATATAAACCATATATATATATATATATATATATGTTGTTGTTGTTTTCTAATGCCAGGCATTTGACAATAAAGTCATTTGACCTCTTGCACTCCAATATTTTTCAAAGATATTATCATGACCAGCCACTGAAGCACAGATTTTGAGGTGTTCCGAATCCATTTCTTGGTTTGAGTTGCACAATGGACAGTTAGGGGACTGATATATTCCAATTCTATGCAGGTGTTTGGCCAAACAATCATGGCCTGTTGCCAATCTAAATGCAGCTACAGACGATTTTCGTGGTAAATCGGGAATTAACTGTGGATTTTGATGCAGAGAGTTCCATTTTTTCCCTTGGGATTGTGTTATCAAATTTTGTTTGTTGAAGTCTAAGTATGTAGATTTAATAAATCTTTTCACAGAGTAATGCGTAGATTTAGTAACAGGTCTGTAAGTAGCAGTGCTGCCCTTCTTTGCTAAAGCATCCGCATTCTCGTTTCCCAGGATTCCACAATGGGATGGTATCCATTGGAATATATATATATATATATATATATATATATATATATATATATATATATATATATATTCAATGTACAATATATAAACGAGAAATAGATATTTTAATTATACAGCTTGAAAAGTTATTAGACTTTGCTCCATGGAAATTACTGCTACTATTAGTTGGAAATGAGATAAAAATCAGAAATCTTCTCTATCAACATAATATGAAAACATGTAAAATGAAAATGTGAATCACAGGCAGTCGTGTGTATGAAATATGTCAGATCATAAGGACGCCAAAATCCTCGATTACTTGAAGGGGATATGACATCCATAAAGAAGACTGAGGAGAAGAAGAAAAGGGGGATAGCTAAGTGATGTGTGAGGAATGGATGGTTTCAATTATTTAAATATGTTTTCTCTCCTGTGTGTGTAGTGTGGGGAGATATCGAAGTTTCATATATGAGTTGTCTTAGCTAATAAGACCATCGCTAGATTTGAACAACATTTTGACATTGAACATGCTACGCTAACTTAAAAATTGTGACCATTTTGTAGCCTCACTTTCAATTTTTTTTGGAGTATCAGTGGTGTTGAACAGCAACCTCGTATGTTAAAAAAAAATTCAGTTTTACAGGAAAGCAAAAAACATTTTAATATCTTGATAATGAACAAATTTCTTACATAGCTCATAGGAGGATATTTAAAACTCTTCTTAAGAAGTTTGTATCCATGCCTGGATTTAAGATGCGTTTGCAGAAGGTTCGGGAAGACTTCTTTTATAGAAATAAAGGATAATCTCATTTGATTCGTTTTTTGTCATACGAGAATGCTGTTCAATACCATCGATATTGGTCTTGAACAATAATGATACACTCCGATATGATTGTAATACTAGAACTTGAGTGATTAATATTAAGGCTAAGCTATAGTGATCCATGTAGTCCTATAAATCAGTGAATAAAAGAAAAGCTTCGTAAAAGACAAGTATTTTTCTTGGACCAAAAATAGTTTAGTGAAAATTGGTATTTTACCGTGGATCACTGTAGTTGTTCCTATTTTTCTCGTCCTATTTAACGAACAATTTACTTGACTCTCTTAAACTTTATTCCAAAATTTTATTAGTCTACATTAATAATTGCCAAGTTTTATTTCTTTTCTTTTAGGACAAGGTCGAAGAGGTAGATCAGAAAGAAAACACAACGGACACCATGGAAGTGGGAGGAATAAACTTTATGTAGGAGACAAAGCGCGGGAAGTATTGGAAAGTATAGATTCAAACTCTCCAGTCGTCAAATGTTTTCAACAGTACGCAGCAGAACTGGATTTTAAACATGATAAATACGAACGAATAGTAAAGTTGAGCAGAGACATCACTATTGAAAGTAAGAGAATCATCTTCCTGCTGCATACTCTGGACAGGTATAATTATTTTAGCATCTGAAGAAGAGATTAAATTAAGCTTAATTTGACATAAAGGGTCAAAACGAGGAAGTACTGGATTGAACAGTTTAGTGACACTGAAACGGGACATTCATAATTGCTTGCTCAGTCATTCCATGCCAAATTGGACACATACTTTAAAACAAAATCTTCAAGATATACTTCTTTTCAATATTATTCTATTAAAAGTATATTAAAGTGTTGATCAGTAAGAAAACTTTTTGGAAAATTTATATTTTTTACATTTTTGCGCTCATTTGAATTTAATATATGAATATGTTTATGTCATTTGTCAATATTTGAAGTACAAATGGGTAGCAAAAACAGTAGTATTTTTTTTTTTAACAACTGACTAATTGAAGGAAACACGCTATTAATTTGTTACTCAATAGAGTATTCTTTGTGGTTTGCAAAGTAACAATTTTTACATGAATCACAAATGAATTAGACCTACACTATATTGTCCCATCCTTAACAAAAAGGTAAGGAAGTTTCCTTTACATATATTGTAAATAAGGTTCGGACTTTGATGAAAAATCATCTTTTTTTCTGAGTAATCGGAGATGATGCATAGTAGCAAATACTACTAATAATAATAATGATTTATTTTACGTGGCAGAGTTAAAGCTGTAAGGCCTTCTCTTCCATTCAACATACCGATATACATACAGTACATATGAATGAATTTACAAGCTACAAAGAACACAACAAATTGGGTTAGATAAAAGTTATGTGTATACAAGAGTTACTTATGAATTAAAAGTAAAATAACTATGAACTATTAATTAATTAAAAAGTGAGATACAAACTGTGTAGAAAAATTAAACTAATATACATAGAATGTTAATATATTTCAAATAATGTTAGATAACAGGAAGAAATTATTATACGAGACAATTGTCAAAATACAGCGCTATGAGGATGCATGTCTAAAGAACGAAGTTATCATGTAGTCAGTGGTCATTAAAGTCAGTACAGTGAAACCTCTATAACTGACACCATAGGGACTGCAAAAAGTGTCCTTTATGGAGAGATGTCGGCATAAGAGAGATTTTAAGGAAAAAACTGTTATGATATAAAAGTACTATAGTAAGGAAATTATCAATTTACTCATATAAAACTATTGAATTGAATGCTGAAATCAAAATTATAATACATGCTGTATTAAGTTTATAGTAATTATTATATGCTAGTACTGTACTCACATAAAAAACAGGAATTCAAGCTTCTATGTATATTTAACACATAAACACATTGGCACATACACTGATAACATTTAAAAAACAATATTTCACATTCACTTCTTTAAAAAAAACTTGCAATGTTTGTTTGTTTGTTTGTTTGTTTGTTTGGTACATTTTGGTTTCACAGTAATGCTCTCATTATGTATGATTAAGTCTTGTACCATTCTCAATCCGTTTTCATCTTCCCTTGCACTATAGGACTGCTTTAATCGCTGAACACAATCCAGCGCTTCACTATATGACACTATTGATGGAACATCACTGTTGACAATTGAGGAGCGTTTTTGCAAAAGTCAATAGATGCAGAATTTTTCGAAAGTGAGTTACATATGGATATCGTATATTTTCTTCCTCCGGAATCGATCTATGAAATCAGATTTACCAAAACTTGATTCATACCGTATGTAGAGACTACCAAACCTTCCAGGTTTTTTCAAAACTCGATAGATCCTGTCACTTAGTGTAATTTCTGTAAAATCTTGATTTCTGCATCTATCGACTTTTGCAAAAACGCTCTCAATTTCTACATCACCACCATCATCATCATTGTCGTCATCACTATCATAGTTGTCATCCTCACAATTTTCATTTTCCTGAATGGACTGAAGGATCATTTTTGCATCTTCACTAGAACATTCGGTTAGAATATTGATAAAAACATAATCATTCACACCGATGGTGTATCCTACACTCTGTGTGGTGTCCATTTCATTTGAAGTATGAAATCTTTTGTTTTAAACTAGGATTAGATACCCTATTATTTTAGATATAAAGAATATACTGTTTCTTATTATTTTTGTTGAATTTAATTTTTAAGTTAAAAAGCTTAAATTTATTTATAAATATAAGAAAGAACTTCAAATTATTATACTGTCATCACTGATTAATTTTACCTATATATATAAATAATAAATATCTGTCTCCACATTCATTTCACCATTACCAGCTTTCCAAAAGCAACTCTGAATTGTTGTTCTTGAAACTTGTTTCCATGCATTTGTTATCCAACAAATTGCTTGGAAAACATTGAGTTCTTTCGTAAGATTTTGCAGTGATGTATCATCTTCATCAAGTCTTGAAACAATGTGCTTCATTACTAACTGTCTGTATTTCACTTTAAAGTTCTGAATCACTCCTTGGTCTAATTGTTGAAAGAGGGTTGTGACATTGGGTGAAAAAAACACGATCTTGACATTTTTTAGTTTGATGTCTGAATGTGAAGTGGCGTTATCCAGAAACAGCAATACTTTTCTTTTTTGACATATCATTTTCCTGTCCAATTATTCCAGCCATTCCGTCATTATCTCTCTCTGTCATCAATGCTTTTCTGTTTGCTTTCCAATCCACGCCGAACTTCGTTACATCCATCTTCTTAAAACAATGTGGTTTTAATGACTTGCCTATTACGAGGGGTTTCTCACATTCTCCACTCATACTTGTGCATAACAGTACAGTTAGTTGTTCCTTAGTCACCTTACCTCCAGCACAGGATTGCCCTTTGAAACACAAAGTTTTATCGGGTAAAGCAGGAAAGAACAATCCTGGCTCATCAGCATTAAAAATATTCTCAGGAGAATAATCACTGATGAGTGAAGGCAACTTTTCCTCCCAGTTCGTAACAGTCTTCATATTGACACTAGAAGATTCTCCACAAATAGACCTGAACTTAATGTTATGATGCTTTCTAAATTTTTCAAGCCAGTCATTCGAAACTTTGAATTCGGAATCACTCAATTCAGCTGCGAATTCTAACACTTTGGCTTGAATCATTGATCCCGATACAGGAACATTTTGACTTCTGATTCTGCTGAACCACTTGTTAATAAGGGCACCACTCCCACTTTGAAATTGTCGGATGCGCTGCTTATTATCATTAAGGTGCCAATCTTTGAGAAGCTCATCTTGTTTCTTCACAATTCTGCTGCCTGTGTTTTCCCTATCTTGAACACTTCCGTTAGTTTTCTTACTTCTCACTTTTCACGTCTGTGATAGTCGATCATGTCTACCTTTTCTTTTAACGTTAAAGATTTACGCAGAGCCATTACAAACACGTGCTTGCCAGTTCATTTGTTACTGCAGACTAGAAATATCGAGGCAGGGATTTTTCAACCACTTATGTGACCTTGCCACACTTTGTTTATTCATATTAAAATCAGTTTTCATCAACCTTTCAAGACAAAGAGAGTCAAATATTTTTGTTTCTCTTTACTAGAAAAATACGATTGTCAAGTTACTGTATTCCTCACACATAATAGCAGTTGGTCCCATTAGGTTTGCGGACTATGAGAGGGATGAGAGTCAAGCCTCCCGAGAAGCTGGAGTGAAAGTACTGTGGTACAGGCTGCTTCAAAAATATGTTTACACATAATACGTTATGTTCCAATGTACATTTATTCGAATATTTTTGTAAGCAGTGTCTGTTAAGAGAGGTTTTGATCGTCATTTTTGGTACATATTTTGTGTCCATGTCCGTAATAGAGAGTGTCCATCTTAAAGAGATTAATTAATATGAAGTTTTGTTATATCGACTTACAGACCGATAAAATCGTCCATTAAGAAGAGGTGTCCATTTAAGGAGGTTTCAATGTATAATTAGAATGATTTGCTAAGAAGGTTATCCTTTAAGCTATTTTTAAAAGTGTTTATTGTCTTGCAACCTCTAATACTTTGTCTACGCACATACTCTACAGAATCCAAAATGACTTATAGGCCTATATACAGAGACAGATACTGAAAGTGACGAAATTGAGGTGTAGAAGATTCCAAAAGACGACGTTAAGGGAGAACAAAACCTAATTATGGAGCGTGTAGGTCAGAACAAAAACCAGACAAAAGATAAACATGTATAGTCAGTCAAGGAGGTGTGGAAGAAGGCAACAGTATTGAAGTTTATCATGAAGTTTACTACATGATTTCAAAGACATTATTTTCAAAAAGGAAACAACAAAGACATTTGTGGTGAAGTTTCCAGAAGTGATAAAGTTACTAAAAGAACCTGAACAGAAGCAAGTCGGAGATAGGATTTTCTATAAATTAGAAAAAAAAAATACTAACATTTTTCAGTATAAATAATTTGGGTACCAAATTTTGCAATGCTAACTCTTAGCTCTGTTGTTGCCAGAATAGTTTTATTTCATATAAATTTGCGCATTAATAAAGGAGATTTTAAATTGTGTTAAATTATTTGGAGTTATTGCTGTTGAGCCTTTTGTCCCATCTGTTACATGTCAATTAAACATAAAACATTTCTTTTTACTGTCTAAGAAACAAAACGTTAAAACTTCTTCATACATATAAAAAGAAACTGAAATTTAATATACTTAAACGACAAAAAAAAAAAAAAATTCCTAATTCCTTCAGAGTTCACAGAAAAACCTCAAAACTAAATGCATCAATATTATGATGTCCAAAATGAGGTCCCATCCATAACAACCTTTAAAAGCGAAATAAAATACTTAATCACCATCAAATAGGACAACTTTGTAATACTGTAATAATTGAACTGATAGTAGGCCTACATACTTATGTGTCCACACCTGTGGAGTAATGGTTAGCGCGTCTGGCCGCGAAACCAGGTGGCCCGGGTTCGATTCCCGGTCGGGGCAAGTTACCTGGTTGAGGTTTTTTCCGGGGTTTTCCCTCAACCCAATATGAGCAAATGCTGGGTAACTTTCGGTGTTGGACCCCGGATTCATTTCACCGGCATTATCACCTTCATCTCATTCAGACGCTAAATAACCAGAGATGTTCATAAAGCGTCATAAAATAACCTACTAAAAAAAATACATACTTATGTTCAATTAACGAAATATTAATTTCAGTCTGAAAGATGGAAGGTCTATATTGCTATTATTGTTGTTGTTATTATTATTATTATTATTATTATTATTATTATTATTATTATTATTATTATTATTATTATTACCTATTGGAAAAAAATGGGCGTATAAGGGTACAGTACATCAGTTATTCATAGATTTCAAAATGGCGTATGACTTGGTTAAGAGAGAAGTTTTATATAATATTCTTATTGAATTTGGTATTCCCAAGAAACTAGTTCGATTAATTAAAATGTGTCTTAGTGAAACTTACAGCAGAGTCCGTATAGGCCAGTTTCTATCTGATGCTTTTCCAATTCACTGTGGGCTAAAGCAGGGAGATGCACTTTCACCTTTACTTTTTAACTTCACTCTAGAATATGCCATTAGGAAAGTTCAGGATAATAGACAGGGTTTGGAGTTAAATGGGTTACATCAGCTTCTTGTCTATGCGGATGACGTGGATATGCTAGGAGAAAATCCACAAACGATTAGGGAAAACGCGGAAATTCTAGTTGAAGCAAGTAAAGAGATAGGGTTGGAAGTAAATCCCGAAAAGACTAAGTATATAATTATGTCTCGTGACCAGAATATTGTACGAAATGGAACTATAAAAATTGGAGATTTATCTTTCGAAGAGGTGGAAAAATTCAAATATCTTGGAGCAACAGTAACAAATATAAATGACACTCGGGAGGAAATTAAACGCAGAATAAATATGGGAAATGTGTGTTATTATTCAGTTGAGAAGCTTTTGTCATCTAGTCTTCTGTCCAAAAATCTGAAAGTTAGAATCTATAAAACAGTTATATTACTGGTTGTTCTGTATGGTTGTGAAACTTGGACTCTCACTTTGAGAGAGGGACAGAGATTAAGGGTGTTTGAGAATAAGGTTCTTAGGAAAATATTTGGGGCTAAGAGGGATGAAGTTACAGGAGAATGGAGAAAGTTACACAACGGAGAGCTGCACGCATTGTATTCTTCACCTGACATAATTAGGAACATAAAATCCAGACGTTTGAGATGGGCAGGACATGTAGCATGTATGGGCGAATCCAGAAATGCATATAGAGTGTTAATTGGGAGGCTGGAGGGAAAAAGACCTTTGGGGATGCCGAGACGTAGGTGGGAAGATAATATTAAAATGGATTTGAGGGAGGTGGGATATGATGGTAGAGACTGGATTAATCTTGCTCAGGATAGGGACCAACGGCGGGCTTATGTGAGGGCGGCAATGAACCTCTGGGTTCCTTAAAAGGCAGTAAGTAAGTATTATTATTATTACCATCATCATGTCTGTTGTTGCTATTGTAAAAGTCTAGAATCTAGATGTCTTTAACTATTGTTGCTCCAAAGGAATGGCATGGTTATGAGCAGGGCTGGCAGTTTCGGAACCAAAACAAAAAAAAAACAAGTTATGTCCACATAGGGTATACGTCATGCAGTCCCTGTTTACACTCAGCATAAGACAACCACCGATTACAGTGATCTTAAGGAGGCGGTGTTATATGAAGGTATCGGGAGTTCAGTCATTCAGTGCATACAGCGGAAACAGTATATTCCAATGAATAAATATTAAGTAAAATATTATGAAGGAACTGGACAATAAGCAATTCAGTGCAATGTTTGCCATTCAGTTACAAGAGAACGAGAACGCAAATATATAGGCCCATTGTAATACTAATATACAGTGTGGAAGTGAAATAGCCTTGCAGATTTCCAGAGCAAATAGCTATAATATCATATTGGTGGAAAGTTCATAGTTTTTTTTTTTTTTCAGAAAAAAAATGTTTTTTTCCCAAATGTTTAACAATCTCTTATTCAGTAACTATTGTGCGTAGGATCGTGATTTTTGTCCATATTGATAAAGAATAATTTATCCCTCTGGAGTATTTCAATAGCATGCACGATTTTCATGTAAATTTAATTTTAAGAACCTCTAAATTCAAGCCATTGCATGATGCGAGCAAGTGACGTCTTGGCAGAGAGCAGCTCACCTACCAAGACACACCAAGTTTGTTGTCCTCTTACATCTATATCACAAGTAGTGTGTGTTAGCAGTGATGTTTCCGAACTGCTGAAACTTCAAACTTAATTTTTTAATTAACTGTGCATTTAATCACAAAAGGTAAATAGGTTTTCTATTCATTTACGTGTATATTGATCTGCACTTCCACTTTGTATATATAAGAAAAATATCGCATTAATGGAAAATAACGATGCTCCAGACATGCATTGAACATTAGAAACAAAATGACTTTCCCAGAGAGTTAAGTAAAATTCAAGAAAATCGAAAAAAAAATCATTTTGTAAGGCATTTTCAAATATTCAAAAAACTTCTATAAATACATAACACCAATTTTTTCATGGCACAGTCATTTTGTTGCATTAGAATGACAAGGTTCTAACTGACCAGCTGATTATTTCGAGAAAAACTGCCTGAAAGTTTTTAAGTTTGCTTTGTTATCTAGGTATATTTTTACTTAACTTTGGCATGGATGCTACAAATTCTATTCTATCAATGTTAGAAGAGATACGGGGTGCATTTTTGTAAGCATTGTTTGTTTACAAGAGGAAGGGATTTGCAGTTAGAAAATTGTCAGTCACAGAAAAGCAAATATTGTTGCAATATAAGATTCTAACTGCAATTTTGAGTAACACAGCATGAATAATTATAACTTAGTAAATAATTTAGATTAACTGCAAAGTAATGTTATTTGCCTGATCATTTTAATGTTGGTAGTAAACTAATATCTTATGTATGTTTTTTAATTTAATAAACTTGACATTTCTTTAATTGTTATATAACCTACAAGACCAAAATAAGGAATATGATACAATCACTGCAAGTCTTGCAACTAAAAGTGCAATAAGGTATTATAATATTCCCTGTTTTACTCTGGCATGCAATTCGACAATTCTTTCAAATCTTTATTTTCTTTGGAGATACGGTATCAATCTGTGATTTTATTTGTCGGTTTTGGTATGAACTCTTTAATGTCTTGAATTAATACTGTTTCTCTGCGCCTGTTTTTGAACAACTTTAAATTAACTGTAGTTGTTTCTTCATTTTTATTATGTGTTAATTGAATGTCACTTCATAAAACATACATAGAATCTGAATAAAATTTGTGGTTGATATTTTTCAAAATGATGCAAGTTGTAATTCAGTAATTGGGCAGGTGAAAGAAAATCTTTTAAGTCTGGATCATTTAATTGCGTTATTCTCTAAGACCTAGGTTTCTTTCACTGTTCTCAATAGATCCAAAGGTGAAATGTTCACTTTTTTTCATAGTTTTTTCAATTAAACTGTGCGCTATCCACTTCCTGGCAGTAAGACTGCTGTAGTACAGAATATTCATGTTTATATTAGGTCTATTTATTCCAAGGCTTTCTTTCAGAAATTGAAGTAAGTTTAGTGCATTCGAAATATATGAATTACGGTTCTGTAGCACACAAGAATCTACATGTAAGCATAACCAAGTCAGTAAATTAATTTTCACAAGCAACTGCATCTAACATTGCTATCAGACTGTGGACGTAACATAAAGTGCAATAAATAGTTTTCGTTTTAGTAAAGTAACCTGTCAGATTTTAAATACCGGTATTTAACTTCTTCTGCAAAAAAGAACTTATGTCAGCCCCTGGAAAGTTAATGATATTTTGAAAGTGAAATATAAAGAATGCAACATTGCTCTTCTTATTCTTTTCTCTTTCTGCTACATCCCTCTTCTTATCGTTTTCTTTCTAAACTGTTGTTAATTATTTACCTCTTAAACATTTCGTGAAGAAATGTTCAATTGAATGAAGACAAAAGTGTCGTTTTTCAATAGTAGAAATTGTATAATAGAAGTAGAATATCATTTTATTTCATTATCACTGATTTAGAGGTGCATTTTAGTTTATATTGCATTTTACAATCTTTATTTATCTTTTACCTTTTACTTACATATGGGCCAGCTTTATGTTTCTACTTTCTTATTGTGCCCTGCCATTTATTTTTGTTCTCTATCTTCTTTGTAGTCCTTTTGGAGAAATGATTCTGCAGGCCACATAGAATATCACATAAATAGATTCTTATTTGATACGAAATTAAACACAATATACAATCACTCATATAAGCTCTGAAGACAAAATTGCTGTTTACTGAGTCAGTACAACAAAAATAACAGCAGTTAGAACTTTGTCATTCCAACTACTGGATTTTTTCTATGGCAGATGCAACCTTGACATTCTTCTATTCTGTATGTTAATCAACAAATGGCATCTACATTGTTACATACAGAAGATCATCCTAATCTATGCCAATTTACACATAAAATCGATTTACTTTATTTTGGCAGTTAGAACCTTGTCATTCCAAGCCAACGATTTATAGAATATAGGGATAGGGAAAAACATCGAATTCCAATCATAATCCATTTCGAAAATGTGTGTACATCAGCTTTTCAAAAAGTCTACTAGATAAGTTATATACATAATTTATTTAAATTATTCATATGTTGTTCTCTAAATATGTAAGTAAGATATGTATAAATTTAATGTTATTTCAAGTTATGTATCCTTACAGGGATGTGCAACTCAGCCTTGACTACTTATTTTAGAAACAACTTGTAGTCTGCGTAGGCAATAGGTATGTAGTTGTAGCCTCCTAGAACTGTTAGTGCACACAGCCGATAGTCCACTGGTGCATACATACCTTTGTTTAAATGACTGTCTTGCTCATGCCATGCAACCAACATCTAGTATGCTATAGTAAATGTAGCATTAACCTTATGTCCACAGACTGAAACCGCCAGGCCTGGTTATGAGTAATGTAGACAGAAATGATGTTGATTAAGAAATGATTTTGTGTGTGAAACTCTTTGTCTCTATCTTGTCCTCATCTTGCTGCATTTCTGCCAATCGTCACATTAGGCCTACAGAATATTAATACACAGTGTATGAAATTTTTTATTTACTTTCAATTGGAGATTCAAACCTACGACATTAGCTTCACTGAGAATTAGCAGTCTTGCATTTAGGTCAGATCACGAGTCCTCACACTACCTTAGTGACATATAGTTCCTTTGCATTGTTTGTTGTTAAGATAAGCTCATACGATAAATTATATTTGCTTAGAATTGTCGACAAAAGAATACCATGATTTTAAAATGCATAATCTGAAAATCCAAATACCAATGGGCTAAAAGCATTTGTCCACACTCTAGTATATATAGTCACGAAGCTTGAGTTGTTGAAGGTACTGGGAACAATAGACTGTGCCAGTACTATTTCGCATTGTCTGTGCTGAGGCGATAGTTAGCGATCCTAGTGGTTAGCAACTATCTATGGATGCATATTTCCTATGTATTGAGCTTCGTGACTATATTATTATACTAGACTGTGTCAACTAAAATAATTTAATTGCAGTTTTAAATAAGTAGGTTTATTTAGTAGAAAATTCCTGCTCTTGTTGGATAATTTGTTATAAAATGTAATGCCAGCATATATTGCGGATTTCTCATATTTATTAACCTACTCTTGTTTTTCAATAGAAAAGAAATTTTCATAACGAGTATGATAGTTATGGAAATCTTTTTCTTTCTTTTTTTTTAATAATCTAAGTTCCTTTTGTTTTATTAGAATTAATTATATATATATATATATATATATATATATATATATATATATATGAGTCGTTCAGAGCAGAAGTGGTGTAAGTCAAAAATGGGTAATGAGGGTTAAAGTAAACATTCTGTAAAATACAGCGCAAAGAAGCAATTAATATTCAATTTATTTAAACTTTTAGTAGTCAGTGTATAGCAAGAAGGATATATTAATTGCTACTTTGCTCTGTATTTTACAGAACTTTTACTTTAAACCTCATTACCCAATTTTGACTTACATCTCTTTTGCTCTGAACGGCTCATATATATATATATATATATATTAATTCATTTATTCATAGTTTTCTGCACAAGGGCAGATCTTTCACTGCAAACCCAGCATTCTCCAGTCTCCTTTTTCTGCCTTCCTCTTAGTTCCCGCATATGATCCATCTGTCTTAATGTCGTCTATAATCTGATATCTTCTTCTGTCCCGAACTCTTCTTCTGTTCACCATTCCTTCCAGTGTATCCTTCAGTAGGCAGTTTCTTCTCAGTCAGTGAACCAACCAATTGCTTATTCTCTTCCTGATCAGTTTCAGCATCATTCTTTCTTCACCCACTCTTTCCACACAGCTTCATTTTTTTGTTCTATCTGTCCATTTCGCATACTCCTTCCTTCTCCATATCCACATTTCAAATGCTTCTAGTCGTTTCTCTTCACTTCATCGCAATGTTCATATTTCTGCTCTATACAATGTCACACTCCACACAAAGCACTTCACTAGTCCCTTTTTTAGTTTTTTTTTTTTTGCACAGGTCTGGAGAAAATATTCCTTTTTATATTAAAAACTTCCTTTGCCATTGCTATCCTCCTTTTGACTTCCTGGCAGCAGCTCATGTTGCTGTTTATAGTACATCCCAAGTACTGTATTTGAAGCTGTCCACTTGCTCGACTGCCTCATTTAGTATCCGCATGTTTACCTTCTTTAATTTTCTTCCTATGACCATGGTCTTCGTCTTATTTGCGTTTATCTTCATATTATACTGTTCACAGCTGTCATTTAGCTCCACCAGCATATCCCTTGGTATTGTCCCTTCTTCTGCTAACAATGCCATATCAGCAGCAAATCTTATGCACTTTATTCTTTTTCCTCCTACTATCACTCCTCCCAAATTCTGAAAACTATATATATATATATATATATATATATATATATATATATATATATATATATATACACACAGGGTGTTTAAAAAATACGGGGTATAATTTCAGGTATGTATTTCCCACATGTAGACAATCAAAATAGTTCATTACAACATATGTCCTGAAATGCTTCATTTCCGAGTTCTGGCCTTCACAACATTGAAATTCACCGGAACGTTTTTCTTTCCGCACCTAATAATCCCCTTCATCTAACTTTGTTTGATATACAACCTAAAACTATCATAATTGGTGACTTTAATGCCCACTCCCAACTTTAGGGCTACGATAATGTAAACCAACCTGGAAAAATGATCATGGACCTCCTAAATACTACAACCGCACAACTTGTCTACTTGTCCTCATTCATTATTCTGGTTCTGGTACAAATCCAGACTTATTACTAGTAACATCAGATATCCATCACGAAACCAAGAAAAAAATAATTGAAGACCCTGGATCTGGCCATAGAGTCATCATTGCTTCTATCCATCTCCACCAAAACCGAAGACAGGAACCCTACAATAACAAAACAACATGGAACTTTAAGAAAGCGAATTGGAAACTATTTACAACAGAACTCGACGAACACCTCAAGGTCAACACACCACTAATGGAAAATACAAACTCAAATAGATTGAACAAATATTTCTGTGAATCCCTTCTTAAAATTGCAAAAAAGCACATTCCACGAGGAAAACCAAAAAAATACACCCCCATTCTGGACAGAAAACCTGAATTTATTGAAACAAGATAGAGATAAAGCAAGAACCAAAGCAGAACATAGCAAAACACCAGAAGGTACTCAAGATTGGAGGAAGAAGACTGCCATTCTTAAAAAAGCAATCATAACAGCAGAAAAGAACAGTTTCAATAAATTTATTAAAAATATTAATTACAGAACCGATAGCGCTAAAACATATAAATTTCTGAACAATATTTCCAATACACAGGAAAATACTAGCCAACCTATTATTCATAATAACAAAACACTAACAGATAGTAGAGATATAGCAAACGCATTTAATAAACACTACTCAAACTCTCACAGATTACATCCCAATATCAAAAAAACTGACAAATTTATCAAAAGAGAATTACATAAAAATAATAAAAACAATATTACTAGTACAAAACCTGAAATATTTCATCAAAATTTTACTTCCAAAGAATTAACTCTAGCTATACAAAATTTAAAAACCAAGAAATCTCCTGGCCCCAACAACATTCATTCCGAATTTTTGAAACATCTGGGGGAAAAAGCCAAGTCTGTAATTTTATCCATTTTCAATTTATCATGGAACACCTCAATTCCTGCAGCTTGGAAAAAAGCAATCATTGTACCAATTCACAAAAAAGGGAAACCTGCTCATGACGTTAATAGTTATCGACCAATAGCACTATTAAGCATGATAGCAAAAACCATGGAGTCCATGATCTCCAACAGATTAACTTGGTATTTAGAATCCCAAAATCTTTTATCACCAAGACAAGCCGATTTTCGACAACTACACTCTACCAATGAACAAGTCAAACGCCTCAGCCAAGAAATAAAAGACAGTTTTAACAAGAAAAAGATACCTTGGCAATATTTATTGACTTTCAGTTAGCATATGACTCTGTTTGGAGAAATAAATTATTACTGAAACTCCAGAAATTAGGTATCTCCAGCAATATGTTCAGATGGATATCAGAATTCCTTAGTCAAAGATTCATTGCCACTAAATTCAATAACTCACTTTCCAGTTACAGACAAACATATCGAGGTCTACCTCAAGGCGGTCCTCAGCACAACTTTATTCAATATTTATATAAATGACTTACCCTCTCTACTAGAGGAATCAAACATGAAAACAGCACTATTTGCAGATGATATAGTTTTGTCGACTTCTGGATCTTACAGACATAGAGACAAAATTCTGCTCTTAAAACTCTAAATCAACTACATGAATGGAATACATCAAATTTGATGACACTCAATTTAAGCAAAAGTAACTACCAAATATTTTCATTCGGTAAAAAAAGAAAGAGAATTCACTATCCAATACAATGGCCAACACCTTCCTAGGACTTATGAATCCAAATATCTTGGAGTTATTTTCAATAGTAAGTTAACATGGAGCAACCATTTGAAATGCATTTCTGAAAAAGCTCGTAAAAGATTCTCCCTTCTAAAAAGACTAGCAGGAAAGAAATGGGGATGCTCTAGGAATACTTTGAACACTACATACAAAATGTTTATACAGCCAGTGCTGACATACTGCGGAGAAATTTTAATTACTTCACCTTTCATAAACGACATAGGATATGTTCAAAACAAGCTCTCAGACTCATTACTTGTGGAATCAAAACAACTCCAGTAGATTCTATGAGATTCCTCACTAACATTAACAGCATCAAAATGACAATAGAAGAAAAAGCACTGATTCAGTATGAAAAACTTGTCAGATTACCAGGAAGCAATTGGCATTCGTACAGTCCTCTCTGTAGATTGAAAACTCAAAAAAGTTTCATATCCATTGTTCAACAATTAAAACAGAAAATCAATATCCCGAATTTAAAAGAAAACTTACAAATTAAACCAAACCCTTTAACTCTATTAAATATAGAATATAATCTAAATTTAACAGAAGAAATACTGAAATCAGAAGTAAACACTGAAATACTGAAGCAATTGTCTTTAGAGACAATTAATATTAGGTACCCTCCACAAAATTGGCTTCATTTATACACCGACGGATCCTTGATCTCCAGAGAACAAGGTGCCGGTGCAGGTGTTACGTGCTGTCTCTTCTCACTTTATAGATCTCTTGGATATGGAACAACAAGTTTTGATGGTGAAATCATTGCAATAAGTGAATGTCTCAGGAATCTTCTATGCCACATCAATAAATTTAGGAATGCAGTTATATTGTCAGACTCCAAAGCAGCTATTCTATCAATCGTCTCTAAACACACATCTTCATCTCAAACAGAAGAAATAACTGAAATGCTCTCTCAATTAATATCACTCAATAAAAGAATTGTATTCCAATGGATACCATCCCACTGTGGAATTCTGGGAAACGAGAATGCGGATGCTTTAGCAAAGAAGGGCAGCACTGCTACTTACAGACCTGTAACTAAATCTACGTATTACTCTGTGAAAAGATTTATTAACTCTACATACTTAGACTTCAACAAACAAAATTTGATAACACAATCCCAAGGGAAAAAATGGAACTCTCTGCATCAAAATCCAAAGTTAATTCCCAATTTACCACGTAAATCGTCTGTAGCTGCATTTAGATTGGCAACAGGCCATGATTGTTTGGCCAAACACCTGCATAGAATTGGAATATATCAGTCCCCTAACTGCCCATTGTGCAACTCAAACCAAGAAATGGATTCGGAACACCTCAAAATCTGTGCTTCAGTGGCTGGTCATGATAATATCTTTGAAAAATATTGGAGTGCAAGAGGTCAAATGACTTTATTGCCAAACGCCTGGCATTAGAAAACAACAACAACATATATTTTTATTTATATTTTATATTTTAAAATTAGATATTCTAATAATGCATTTCTAAGATACAAAAATTCGATTCATGTCAACACAATTACCCCATAAAATGTTCCATAACCTAAATATGAATGGACCAAGGAATAGTAAACTGAGTTCAAATCCTTTTTATCTAAAAATTCTAAATGTAAAATGGCAAAATATACTAAATTCTTTATTTTATTTTTTCTTACAAAATACTCTTCCTCATTCTAATCCAATAATTCATCAACAAAGCAAATTTAATAGTTTTTGAGGACTCATTGGAATGCCATCAAAATTAATTTTATTGTTAATAGAACTCATATGGAAATTTAAACATTTTTTTATGTAGGCTATTCTGTTTGATTTCATTTTCTGTCAACTGATTGTCTTAACTGACTACACTCTTCATTTTTTTTAATGTAAAATTCTGTATTTCAGAGAAAGTAAGAAAGAAGTTATACTGACAGATTCTGCAACACGTTTAAGTCAACTTGCAAACACACATTTCAAAAATATTGCCAAGGAACTGAGAGGAGAAGATCCTTATCAGTACACTAGAGCGTACACAGCAGGTGAGTCTTTGCTGCTATTCATTTAATTTTAGCGGCACATATATTCAACACTGAAATGAAAATAGGAGAGGCATGTGTGTAAAGTCAAACAGCTTTCAACAGGAGATTGCCAAAGATAAATGTGCTATATTATAATTAAATCCATACCAACTCATAGGATTTTAATAGAATATTAGAATACACCTAGTTTGTTGGCATAGACAATCATAAAAATACTTCAAAACTCTTGTCCTCAGATCAGTTACAGTCTGGACAATATAATATATGAATGAATAGCAAGTAATGTGTACTAGTATGCTTGAGAACCTGGCTTAAAATATCCGCAATTTAAGTAACTTCTTTTTTTTTTTTTTCCTTCTATTCAATAACACTCATAGCTAAGTATACGCGAAAAATTGATTTCAATATATGTGGGGGGGGGGGGGGAACAGTACAGTGATAATGCAGAAATACAAAATACAATACAAAATAGTAAAGCAAAATAAGAGATGGAAAATCGCAAGTGCAGGAGATTCGAACTCTGAGTTCTCACACATACTAGTTTACGTTACTTTCCATTCAGCTACGTCTAACAATTGAACTGCAGGCATAGAGTTACCAGACATCGAGGTTTTCCTGGACATGTCCTGGTTTTTCATGCATCCAGGTATGTCTGGTGGGATTTTACTAAATGACTAGAGAGTCATTCCACAAGATGAGGGACATAAGGACAAAATTTTATATTTAATCAAAGAAACTTTTCTTTTGCATTAAAATGTTCTCCAATACATTGCCTTTATACAATACATTGTCTTTATACAGTACAATATAATTTTAATTTTGCTGCCAGAATTTGTTTGTCATGAAGCTGGCGCTAAATTACATTTGAAAGTAATTGTTTCAGTGCCTGTATGTTGTAATATTGAATGGAAGTATTAAAGAAATTATCCACTGTTAAAAGAAATCTTAGGTTGTAATGCTTGTTACAGAAAATATGAAGTTTGTTTTATAATTTAACAACTTTTTTTTTTATCTTAAAACAAAACTTTACTGTGTCTTACTTGCTAATGTAATCTATATAATTACTGGACATTGTGATTTTTCGAAATAATAATTTTATATAAATTCTGTTTAACAAACATTACATATTAATGTGGTAATGTTTGTTACACAAAAAATAATCAGATAATCGAATTTAATACATGAAATTATTCATTAACGACCTAAGGTTGTAAGTCCTATACATGTTTTAGTATATTGTCATGTTTGAGACCAAATAATATGTATTTCATTATGAAAAAACTAAAAAATTAGCTGCTGAGAGAATAAGTGACTACAAAGCTAGAATCAAGAGCGCTATAATAGAAGAGAGAGGTTGAGTCCAATCTTTTTCCTGTTAATCGCTTTTAGCTCTAAGCAACCTTCACTGAGAATGTTAACTTCGTTTCTTATCAACATTCCACCAATGAATTTAGACTCCTGGAAATGGTGAATTAACATGCGTGCGCTTGGTTTAAGTTGTTACTCCTGAAAATACATTTTAAGGAAGACATTTTGAATTTTTGAATTTGAAAAGTAAATGTGCGATATTGTAATGAAATCCATATCAATTCATAGGACTTTAATAGAATATTAGGATACACCTAGTTTTTCTCTAGTATTTTTATGACTGTCTATGCCAACAAACTAGGTGTATTCTAATATTCTATTAAAATCCTGAGTTGGTATGGATTTCAATAATTCACTTTCTAGTTACAGACAAACATATCAAGGTCTACCCCAGGGTGCTGTCCTCAGCACAACTTAATTCACTATTTATATAAATGACTTACCCTCCCTATTAGAGGAATCAGACATGAAAAACAGCACTATTTGCAAATGATATAGTTTTGTGGACTTCCGGATGTCACAGAAATAGAGACAAAATTCAAAATTATGCTCTTAAAGCTCTAAATCAACTACATGAATGGAACACATCAAATCACTCAATTTAAGCAAAAGTAACTACCAAATATTTTCACTTGGTAAAAAAGAAAGAGAATTCAATATCCAATACAATGGCCAACACCTTCCTAGGACTCATGAATCCAAATATCTTGGAGTTATTTTCGACACTAATTTAACATGGAGCAACCATTTGAAATATATTTCTGAAAAAGCTCGTAAAAGATTCTCCCTTATGAAAAGACTAGAGGAAAGAAATGGGGATGCTCTAGAAATACTTTGAACACTACATACAAAATGTTTATACAGCCAGTGCTGACATACTGTGGAGAAATTTTAATTACTTCACCTTTCATAAACAAAATAGAACGTGTTCAAAACCAAGCTCTCAGGCTCATTACTGGTGGAATCAAAACAACTCCAATAGATTCTATGAGATTCCCCAGTAATATTAACAGCATCAAAATGACAATAGAAGCAAAAGCACTGATCCAATATGAAAAACTTATCAGATTACCAGGAAACAATTGGCATTCATACAGTCCTCTCTGTAGATAAAAACTCAAAAAAGTTTCATATCCATGGTTCAAGAATTAAAACAGAAAATCAACATCCCGAATTTAAAAGAAAACTTACAAATTAAACCAAACCCTTTAATTCTATTAAATATTGAATATAATCTAAATTTAACAGCAGAAATACTGAAATCAGAAGTAAACACTGAAATACTGAAACAATTGTCTTTAGAGACAATTAATATTAGGTACCCTCCACAAAACTGGCTTCATTTATACACTGACGGATTCTTGATCTCCAGGGAACAAGGTGCAAGTGCATGTGTTACGTGCTGTATCTTCTCACTTTATAGATCTCTTGGATATGGCACAACAAGTTTTGGTGGAGAAATCATTGCAATAAGTGAAAGTCTCAGGAATCTTCTATGCCACATCAATAAATTTAAAAATGCAGTTATATTGTCAGATTCCAAAGCAGCTATTCTATCAATAGTCTGTAGACACACACCTTCATCTCAAACAGTAGAAATAACTAAATGCTCTCTCAATTAATAACACTCAATAAAAGAATTGTATTCCAATGGATACCATCCCATTGTAGAATCCTGGGAAACGAGAATGTGGATGCTTTAGCAAAGAAGGGCAGCACTGCTACTTACAGACCTGTTACGAAATCTATGTATTACTCTGTGAAAAGATTTGTTAAATCTACATACTTAGACTTCAACAAACAAAATTTGGTAACACAATCCCAAGGGAAAAAATGGAACTCTCTGCATCATAATCCACAGTTAATTCCCGATTTACCACGCAAATCGTCTGTAGCTGCATTTAGATTGGCAACAAGCCATGATTGTTTGGCCAAGCACCTGCATAGAATTGAAATGTATCAGTCCCCTAACTGCCCATTGTGCAATTCAAATCAAGAAATGAATTTGGAACAACTTAAAATCTGTGCTTCAGTGGCTGATCATGACAATATCTTTGAAAAATATTGGAGTGCAAGAGGCCAAATGACTTTATTGTCAGACGTCTGGCATTAGAAAACAGCAACAACATTTTTTAATTTTAGTTGCAGAATTCTTGTTTATATCTGTTACATTGCAATGGCTGCACATATTAAATGCGAGTATCCCAATTGCGGAAATAGAAGGAATAGTGACCCCACAAAATGTTAATTCAATATACCGGGAAATAGTGAAAGGTGAGTTTTCATTTACAATATATAGCAATGTTATCACAGAAAACTCATTTTATATACTGGTAGATTTTCCTAGCCAAGTGCATCATTATAAATCATATGTTACCTGAAACAGCAAACAGCTAATTGCAATAAAGATCTTTGCAAAATAAAATATTGTTTCTAAATAAATCTGATGCATTCTAACATAACAGATTTGGTTGTCATGTCTAAATCATTTCAAATTCCACAGCTCATTGGATGGTCACTTTTCAAACATTGATGTAAATAAGAATATAACAGGCAGGTGCAGAAGTTCTGTGAAATTCTCGCCAATTTTTGTGCATGTGGCGCAAGAGGGCTTGATGTGGCGCTCTGCTCGTGGCAGTGAGGAGATTTTTGACAGATTACACTTAATCCAGCTTATGAGCCTATCTCTCCTACTAGAGCCCTCTTGACTAAATGTCCACACCTGTGGAGTAACGGTCAGCGCGTCTGGCCGCGAAACCAGGTCGATTCCCGGTCGGGACAAGATACCTGGTTGAGGTTTTTTCCGGGGTTTTCCCTCAATCCACCTTGAGCAAATGCTGGGTAACTTTCGGTGCTGGACCCCGGACTCATTTCACCGGCATTATCACCTTCATCTCATTCAGATGCTAAATAACCAAAGATGTTGATAGAGCGTCGTAAATAACCTACAATAATAATAATCTTGGCTAAATGGACCCAGAAAAAAACTGAAAGGAGACTATAAAAGTGTAGTAATATTATAAGGAAACTTAGGAAAAAGCCAAAATCAAAACCATAAAAAGCTGTAGAAAGAAAAGCCACTAGGAAGAGAGTACAAGAATATGGTAGAAGATAAAAAGCAAGATATTTGATTCATGTATTTCGAAAAGATAGTTCTTCAAAAAGTCCTCCTTATAAGAGTGCAACTTTTACATTGCCTGTTACTTTAGATACTATGCAAAATATGAAGGATTTTTATGAATGTGATGATGTTTCTTGCCAACTCCCTGGAAAAAAAGATTTTATTGCATTATACGAGGTTGGAAAGAAATAATAAATGCAGAAAAGGTTCCTTAAGAATCATTTGCATGAAGTATACACGAAGGGGTTAGTGGAAAAAGGGAGTTATCTCTCATATAGACAATTTTGAGATATTTAAAGTTTCAGTAGAATTCTTCTAACTTGTCTTTGAATTCACCAAAATCAAAACCAATTGAAACACACAATTTCTCATTTATTAAAACAACTCTGTGCAAATGTTGAAAAGTTTTTATGAAAAAGAATTGATGAGAAACAATATACATAGAGAGCTATTACAGCTTCATTTCCTTAAGTCCTATACCAGATCATGATCATCAATATCTTCTACATCGTCCTCACTGAAGTTGTTGTCTGACTTTAGATCCAAATACAGTTCTTGGTATACAACTGGTATATACTTAAGAAGTGACAAAATTGTCTCATAGGTATCCCTGTCACTGTACGTGTATTGTAGATCCACTTTATCTTTGTCCACCTTTGAATCTCAAAACAGATGCTTTTCTAGAATCTACCTTAATTCTAGAACGACTTTTGTTTCTCTTGCATAACTTACTCATACATTCTTTCAGTACTACCTTAATATTCTTATTTGTTAAACATTAAAACACTTTTTGGATATTCCATATAAAAACAGAAATGCATTTTTACAAATTTTCTTGTCAATGTTATCATGTGATGACTTTGCATATTATTCACATGTGAAGTACAGTGGCTCCTTGTTTCTTCAGTGTTTATTGTATCTTTCGTGTAGACTCCTTTACAGGGAACAGCTTTTATTTTACCAAGTAGTCCATATCAGTCATCTTGACTCAATATGGCATGTCAGCTTCTCTCGTATTGGCCAAAAAAAAAAAAAATAGCAGACATTTAAGTTTTCAATGCATGTAGGGGTAGCTTCCTTATTCCACTGAGAAGTTTTCTTCAGAAGAATCACCACAATATTATTAATGACTTTATATTACAAAATAGAGCTATTCCAGACCTCATTTGTGCAAGAAACTAATAGAGGACTGTTCCGTCTTCCATAATCAGTTCACAAAGTGCAGTCGAGTAATAAGCAGTGTAAAAGGTAGGTCAGTTTGTGAAGAAAGTATGGGTGACGAACTAAACTCGTATAGATTGCGAATCGGTAGATATTATGCAGTGCAGATCCACAGAAGTACAAAAAATGAAAAGGAAGCAGTATCTGATAGAATCATCATATTTATGACAGCAGCTGTTTTATCAATAGTATTAATAATTGGAAATGTGGAGCTAAACCTGGGTCCTTGTGATAGAGAAGAAATAGACTATAATGAGAAAGTGTTTCAAAGAGAATGGATAAACTACATGAAGAAACGAGGGAAGAAAGACAAAAGGCAAGTGTTCTAAATAAAGTTTCAAATGATATAAAATGATATAGATGCATTAGTCAATAGATATACTGAAGTGGAAAATAAGTTAAAAGAGGTTATCCATGAGCAGGCTATGTTAAAATTAATTGTTAGAAAATGGGAAAGTGATAGTAGACTCAGTAATATCGTAATCTACAGGGCTGAAGAGGACATTAATGAAACAGGAATCGACACTTGTTTCCTAGTATTAAAATTATTAACTAACTATTTCATACGTGGACACAAGTGCAATAAACAACGCCTATAGAGTTGGGAGCAGAAGGAAAAGACTAATTGCAGTTAAATTAAACAGTTATTTCATTAGATAACATATCATTGCAAATAGGCAGCAACTTATAGGCACAAATATCTACATAGAGAATGACTTCGCAAAAGATATAAGAGAGAGAAGAATTTTGAATTGAATTGTCTCCACAACACAGAACTAGAAGTGTAGAGAGGACTGATTGGAATGGCAGCACAGCAGTGGGCATGAGCAATCCAGTAAGATAAATATTGGAATAGATGACCTTACAAGTGCGAACTATATAAGAGTCTACCTTAGGAAAACTGAAAACGTTTTTTTTTTTCACAAATCCCTTAAGAAGAAAGAAGACTGTGTATGGAAGAAGCTGCGAGAACTAGAGAAGAGGCAGTTTGCGAGGTGATACCACAGACAGAAAATTACCATTGAGGGAAATACAGGGCGGTCGAGTGAAAGTGTTACAAAGAGAAGCATTTGTGGTTCAACCAACAAGAGCAGTGCAAGTGAAAATCGTTGAAAATATAGCAACAGTCCTTGAGTAGTTTGAGGCGCGGTAGAGGAAGTGACACACCATCAGCACGGATGAGCGCAGCGGGTTCAACCGATGAAGATGAAGCTGATGACGAACACTTAATAAGAGGTAAAAGGCCATATAGAAACATTACCAAAAATAAATATGAATAATCATATTCAAATAATGATAGAGTTACCGAACAAAACTATTTACTAAGAGGCAGGCAACAACAAAAACTAAACTTTCCTGTAATCAGAAAATCTAAAAATTACCTGATTAAGAAAGATGTATTTAGTAGTAAAGGTTTAAAAGACAACAACTGATTAATTTGTAAAATACAATCTTTAATTCAACACGATTACACATAGAATAAATTTAATAGAAAGTATAATAGAACTGAATGAAAATGAGAGCATGTGATAGTATGATAAAACCGCAATTGATATTGATTAGGTAATTAACGTGTAAAGTATAATTACATGTATGCTGAAAGAGGTATAGATGATACGCAAACAATTTTGCTGATAAGCAAGTGGCAAGAGTTGAGACTGACCTACATATTGAAAAAAACCGATTCAGTTATTGCAGTCTGCTGGCTCTGTGTCAACAACTACTAACCTGAATATGGTATGATGTTATGGAATAATTAGTTATCATGTATAAGTGAACCTAAAATTAAACATATATATGAAATTCATAGAACAGAATTAGATGATTAAAGTAACAAGGAAAATTGATTTACAGATGTTTATTGTAGAGAATTGTCAAAAGTAGCAGATATATACTGTTCTCCAACCAGGAGATCAACCGTGAAAGGAATGTGCTTACTATTGCGTCATCTATTGAAGCGAAGTAGATAGATAATATTATCGTTATAACGTCTGTTTAAAAACCATGTGCTCTCCTGCATTTATTATTTCCTGTATGGAGAGATTAAAAGGTCAGGAGATTAACAGTGATCTAATTTTGTAACTAGGGTAGTATAAACATGTGTGTATCAATGTTATTGTTTGTGCTGTGAGAGCGAGCCAATAGAGATACGAGTACCCACGTGTGTGACCTTATGACATCAACATTCATTCACAGCATTACCCCGCTTTGTCTCATCCGGAGGAGACTTTCTCGTGGTTGGAGCACAGTAAGTTCTAAGGTTTTATAGTTAACACGATTGGTTTAAACATGCACTCAAACCAGATGTATATTTATTGTGTATAATTACTATTCGTATATAGATCAGTTTTAAATTATTAAGTTTATGTACTTTTATGAACTATTAACAATAAATACTGTATATCTTATTTTCCATAATATGCTACTAAATCACTTTTTTTTTTTTTTTTTTTTTTTTTCAAAATGTGGGATACCCCTTTTTTTTCCACTGACCCCTTCAATTCTAATGTAAAGATTGGTCTATAAAAAGTTTGTGAAATGCTACCAAAACATTGCTGTTGGTCTTTGATAAGGATCAGATAGTGTGCTGCTGTCCTTACCGTGAAATATGGAGTAATGATTTCACCAGCGCACTGGAAAACAAATGAAAAGCAAAGAACCATCCAGAACCAAACTTTCTCCTTTTCCCAGACAGACTTCAATTCGTTGTAGTATAATGAGCAAATGCCTGATGTTGCTGTCAGTTCTATAACTAGCATAAAAGTTGATTTTTGTTTGTGATGACATCAGTGGTTTTTCGTTGAAAATGTAGAATCTTATTTGAAAACATATATTGATGAAGCAAATTAAATTATAAATCCCATATTTACAAATGTAATGTATAGATCCCTCTACTATCATATAATCAATGAAACAGCCAAGTACTAACAGTTCACTGATCATAATACATCTGTTCTTTTTTCCCCACTGTCGTGAATTATTTTCTTCCCCACCCAAACCCTATATACTAGTCTTGATTCTTCAATTAGTTCACTGTCTGCACATTTGCAACTCATCACTGTTTACTCTTCCAAATTTCAACCCTTCATTTATCAATCGCATCCAATATCTCTAAATTTTACTCTCCATATCCTTAACTGTCACAGTGTCTGACCTTTCTATCTGTTCTTCTCTGCCATATTTCTGTCTCTGTCTTCTTCCTATTTATTTCTTCCTTTTCATTTTCCATTAACCCCCTCTGCTTTAACTTACAGCTTCGTGATTTCCACTTTTTCCCACATTATTATTCTTTTGTGCACCAGTGTTGTTTATGTCACTCTTCGAATTATGCTTTCATACGTTGCTCCCATTCATCCATTCATTCATAGTATTCTGCCCAAGGGCAGATCTTTCACTGCAAACCCAGCATTCTCCAGTCTTTTCTATTTTCTGCCTTCCTCTTAATCTCCATATATGATCCATATATCATAATGTTCTCTATTATTTGATACCTTCTTCTGCCCCAAACTCTTCTCCCATTCACCCACCATTCCTTCCATTGCATCCTTCAGTAGGCAGTTTCTTCTCAGCCAATGACCCAGCCAATTTCTTTTTCTCTTCCCGATCAATTTCAGCATTATTCTTTCTTCACCCACTCTTTTCAACACAGTTTCCTTTCTTATTCTGTCTGTCCATTTCACATGCTCTATTCTTCTCCATATTCACATTTCAAATGCTACTAGTTGCTTCTCTTCACTTCATTGCAATGTCCATATTTCTGCTCTATACAATGTCACACTCCACACAGAGCACTTCACTAGTATCTTCCTTAGGTTTTTTTTTTTTTTTCCAGAGGTACTCCTTTTTATATTAAAAACTTCCTTTGCCATTGCTATCCTTCTTTTGACTTCTCGTCAGCAGCTCATGTTACTACTTATAGTATTACATCCCAAGTATTTCACGCTGTCCCAAGCTTCCTATACTATTCTTAATAAGCTTTCATTTTCCATACGATTTTGACTTTCTCTTCTAGATTTGTTACCCTCTCTCAGCCACCACAGTACGATGTCATCCATTCCATTCTGGTCCTTCCCCTTGCATAAGTACCTATCCTTCCTTGCCTTCTTCCTTCTTTCCTTCATCCCCCCCTTTTCATCAGTTGACTCCTTTTCACTTTCCCCCAATGAATCACAAGTTCTTCCACTCCTGGCACTTACCTCCTTGCACTTGTGTTACTTACGTCCTTCTTCTTTGATGTTCTGGACTTATTGATGCCTTCTTTGTTCCTGCCTTCCTTCCTTCCTCTTCTACCTCTCTCTGTTCACTGTCCTCAACCCCAGCTGATTTCTAACTTTGTTTTCAATCCCACTCTTGTCATTGATATGATTACATATGTTACTCTCCTCGGTCACTGTCATTTGATCGACTATTCTGACTCATAATTTTCTGCTTCTTTTCTATCATCACATTCTATGGCATGCTTCAATTTCACCAATCTTTCACCACTGTTTCTTTCGTTTGGTTTCCTGGGACCCCTCAACACTCTATTCATTGTAATTTCTCTATTCCTACATTCATTTGATGTAAAATTTCTTTGCAAATAATCTAAATCAAATATTTTTCCATTTATCTTCAGTATGTCTTTCACTAGAACTGCAAACTGCCCTTTCTCTCTCACTCTTTTTTAAGAACGGTATTAGCAGCTTCCTCTTGTTTCTTACAAGGCATTGTAATCTGAATAGATTTTTATCCTTTTTCGTTTGAGATTCTTTAGATTATTCAGAATAAATTCTTTTCCATTTGTGTTTCTAAATTTGACCAGTATTGATCAATTTCTTCCTCTTCATAGTCTTCCTGCTTCTTCAATCTAGTCCTCATTAGGTCTAGCCCGAAACTCTCACTGCATAAGTGTCTTATTGCAGTACTTGGTCCCACTTCCTTTTTTCTCCCATCCTCCTCTATGCCGAAAATAATAATATTTTTCTTTTCTTGATAGTCCTCCAGGTTATTCACTTCCCTTTGAAGTTTAAAGTTATCTAGTTGTAGTTTTATAATGTGCTCCGTTTTTCTTCCATTTCTTGCTCTAACCCTACTATTCTGTGTTTCATATCCTTTAAATGTTGCTTGAATTCGTCCATCATTGATTTGAACCTTTCTTTCATTTCTTCTCTTATCAGTTTTAATAGCATTGTCTCTGCTCCCTTGGTCACTCCTGAGTTTAGTTCAGCACTCTCAATTATGAGCATTACTGCCACTGTTACTTTTACTGCTCATATTAGTATCTCATCACTTGAAGGACACTTAATCGCTGGCATTTCACCCTTTTTTTCATTGAAATTTCCCATTTTTGCTCTATGAATACACACCCATCTTATCAGTTTCACCACACTCTCAATTTTCTTCTTATTAATTTCCTCTATTATATGTACTAACCTTCTCTTCTTAAGTGGTCACTTCACGGTGAATGATCCTCCACTGCCGTGTCAACATCTGTGCTCACAAGAGCCCTGCTAAACATGTGTGCTCCTTTCCATTGTTTGTTGAAATGAACTGTAATGATTTTCATGAATGTCTTCAAAGTAATGGGAATTTGATTGAAATGACTGACAAGTCAGAAAAATATGTTATGAATTCAGTATTGATTTAATTTTACTACCACAGCTCGATTACTGATATATAATTTTAATTGTTATTACAGACTTTTTAACTATTACGCCTAAAATGTTTGTAATATTGAATGTGGACAATGTAGTAAGATTGAAAATAAATATTATTTATACCGTGTGATATATATCAGTATGTTATCTGATAACCTTAGACAGACAGTCATGAAACTTGACAACACTGTTTTTTTGGAAGAATGACTGGCCATCTGCACTTATAACTCAGGTGTGTGTGATTTAATTTTGAAACCTTACGATTTGGTGTGGGTTTCATTAAATATCACATTTTCCATTGGCAACCTCCCCATGCTAGATTCATGTGAGGGAGAAAAGAGGAAACAGAGAAAATCCAGAAGTTGTAATTGGATTTCATTAAGATAGTGGGAAGACAATGGTAAGGAGTATTAAAACCAAGAGAATATTATAGAAGAAACTTAAAGATATAGCTTATTTGATGTGAAGTATTTGTGTAAATATAATGTACTAAGCGAAAGGACATTTTTAATATTGTAACTGGAAAGTTTTGAAACATTCCAAGTTCTGCTCAGTACGTCATAGACTGCATTTCACAATGCAGTTCGTGTAATTTATTCTTATATCAAATCAGGTAGTATCTGGCCACTTTTTCACTCTGACATTTTGCAAACGAGCGAAATTGAGCTATACCTGCAAATATTGAAGGATATTCGAGCTTTATTTATTTGTGTATTTATTTACTTGCTGTCTGCCTTGATTAAATTAAAGTAGTTTATTAAAGTATTGCATAGAGATACGTATTTTTGTTATTGTTATAGCAAATAGTTCCTTGCAGCTTGCAATAAAATTATTTTACCTACATAAAATTACAGTTATGTGTTTCACTAATACATATATAGAATAGTTCAAAAACTTGTATACTGACACATGGAGCTTATTTTTAGAGTAATTTAAGAAAAAAAAAGTTCATTTGCATATGAATATGGTCTTCAGTAATTGATTGTGGTACCTACTATAATAATTTGAATGTTAAAAAAAGTAGGAGTAATTGAGTGAACTCTGAATATGTATAACTTTAGACACAAAAAATTACCAATCTCCTATAGCATAAATTTGCCCAAGTCCACTTTGGGCAGTGCCTGATTCACAAAGCTAGGGAAAGAATGTTTATTTTTCACCTAATTTACCCCTTCAATACCTTCTTATAAATTAGTTATGACACCTGAGCAATAAACAGACAGAAAAAGCAATAAACAAAGAAACAGAGCAGAGTTATGCATGAGAATTCGGTCACATATAAACCTAAGCTCTCACGGAATAATTAATAATTATGTTTTATTTAACGCTTGCAACTGCCAAGGTTATATCAGCATCGCTGGTGCCATAATTTTGTCCTGTAGGAGTTTTTTAACATGCCAGTAAATCTGGCATGAGCCTATCACATTGGCACTCTTAAATGCCATCGACCTAGATCGGAATCGAACCCGCAACCTCGAGCACAGAAGGCCAGCACTTACCAACTGCGTCACCCAGACTATCACGGAATCAATTGAAGTCTTCTGAAGGGATAATTTTTTTTTTTTGTCTAAGGTTATACAGTATATACGAAACAAATTGTAGCAAAATACTACAAAATCACAGTATGGAATGTTTAGAAACCTTTTCTTGTATTTGCAAAACATTACACATTTTAGAATTTTACAGTGGCGTGTGGTGAAGGGCTTGGTTTGGATAAGCAATTAGAAATAAGGTGGAAGTAATAAATATAAGACATGAAAATACCGTAATATGTGCCAAAATTATGAATACATGAAAATAAAATTGATACCTGTTTTATTTTAAGTGTAGCTGGATTCTCTTGTCTACTTCTGCAAAGTCTTCTATAACACTGTCGTAAAATGTTTGCTGCTGTTATTCCTTTTCTAATGATATTAGAGACAGGTTGGCAAGTTTTTCCTGCCCCTGAGTGTTGTGTGCCTAGTTTTTTTTTATGTTTTTCATACGTTTCACAGAAGCACACTTGTGGGAACTGTTAAAACTAATTCACACAACTTTGTCACTTCACTGTATGCCTTTTCAAGTCCATTGGTTTTGACAAAATTCAAGAGGTCATTAACCGATTTATTATACTTATCTTCCGACATACATGTAATTAGTTGGACCTTAATGCAGTGAAACCAAACACAGAAGCATAAGTGACTTTCAAAGACTGAAGTGCTATTTCTGGAAAACAGTCTGTATATTGATAAAAATTCTTCCCATTGAGCAACTTTAGAAAATGCAGAGACTCCAAATTATTGAACCTTTCTCTCAGCTGCTGTAACATTACGTCAAATATTTCGCAAAACAGATGTTTATATTGTGTCTTGCGATCTAGGCTGTCGGTATCCTTTTGGCGTTATGTTGATTGTTCTTGACCTTCATATATTTTATGCCAAAATTCCTCATGTTTCACGTTTGTTTTGCAAGGTTCCCTGGAATTCTCTGATTTTATTTACACAATATCTTATATCAGCAGCTTTAGCTTACAGGATGTCATAAAGGGTGTCCGTAACTGGGAAAATATAAGCAAACACTTCTAATAAAAAACTTAACTCTTCCATTGTATTTAAAATTCCCCGAACTGCTCGAAAAGACTCTTGATCCCAATTCTGGTCAGACTCAAAGCTAGAAATTATTTTGAAAAGATTCTGAAGTTCCTTCTTGTGCTCATGGATTCTTTCAACATTACGAGAATTACAATTAGACCATTCAAATGGCCAGCCATCACAGCTGCGCCAACATAACTTTGTGCAACTAACTTTTCTCCACAGTTATATTCTTTCATGAGGTCATTCGCAATACTGTACAAGGCATTGCAGTCCTGTTTTCAGATATATTTAAAAATCGAGTTTCTTGAATTTCTTTTCTAATATGTGCCATCATAACATTGCTGACTGATGCAATCAAATCATTTTCTATAATGTTTGACAATCTAGTGAATATAGTATCATTTTCTATAAATGTTTTCAGTTGCTGATCTACAGTCCCCGAGCTCACGCGAACTACCTGACATTCCCCATAACCCCTGGCGAGTCCATATGTGAAGGCTGGTGCGAGATGTGACGGAACCAACCTCACACGAACTACCTTACGTTCCCCTCTGACTCTGCCAAGTCCAGATGTCAATGTCCCTTTTCGCTGGCACGAGATATGACAGAACCATTGACATTTCCCACTTCCCCGCCAAGTTGACCATTCTGCCATAGTGTGATGTGTCAGATGATAGAACCAAGCATGGGCAACTATTAAAATAATAACACCGAACAATTTAAGCTTTCAATAAATGATATAATTCATTTTTATAAAGATTAATTTAGATTTTCAATTAATTTTACATAGAGGTAAGCAGTGCTTACCTTGTGTACTGGAGGACATGCCACTGGAATTTTAGAATGTTATTTCAGAGCACATAAAGGAATAATTATTTCATCATTTATTTTGTGTTTGTGCATGGTAAGAGTATATTCTCCCTGCACGAAACAAAATCTTCTAGAGCAGATTAAAAATCATTTACTGTTTCAGTGCATCTGTGTGCAGATGAATTATACAAGATATTCTTAATACATGTCTATCATCTTATAATATAATAGGCTTATGTCTGGTCTGGCCTTTTTTTACTTGTTTATATAGACACATACGAGCTAAAAGTACAATTCACAATTACCTCATTTACTTACAAATGGCTTTTAAGGAACCTGGAGGTTCTTTATGTCATCTGCATAAACAAGCAGCTGATGTAACCCTTTCAATTTCAAACCCTCTCTGTTTTTCTGGACATTCCTAATGGGATATTCTAGCGCAAAGTTAAAAAGTAAAGATGGTAGTGCATTTCTTTGTTTTAGCCCACAGTGAATTGAAAAAGAGTGAGACAGAAACTGGTCTATAGAGACTCAGCTGTACAGCTGTCGAAAAAAAATGTATCCACACTCATGAACAGCGAATATTTTCTAAGTTCACTTCAGATCACGGTGATGTTACATGATGCTCGCGCTTGTAGAAGCAGTTTCGGAACTACAGAGTCATTTGATACCTGTGTCTTGTAGAGTAGCAGTAGAGTGCTCGCTTAATGATTCAAAGGTTGTGAGTTCGAGCCTTCTTCAAGTTATCATTTTATTTTGTTATCATTCTTGAGCGATATAAATAATATTCAAGTTACCATTTATATTCTGTTATCATTCTTTAGCGATATAAATAATATTAACGTTATCATTTATATTCTGTTATAGTCCTTTACCATTATAAATAATATTCAAGTTATCATTTTTTTCGGAATATGTATGATAAGAACTTTCTTGTGTTAAATTTTAACGTACCTTGTTAACGTGTTTCGAGCTATTTTGGGTCATCTTCAGAACTGGTCGTACATATAGGCTATATATATATATATATATATATATATATATATATATATATATATATATATATATATAGCCTATATACACACACACACACACACACACATACATACATATATACATCATACATATTCCGAAGTGATACAGTGTTAAAAGTTGTGTAATCAAGATGTATTATCATTTCTATTCTGCTATCGTTCTTTAGTGATATAAATAATATTCAAGTTATCATTTATATTCTGTTATAGTTCTTTAGTGTTATAAATAATATTCAAGTTATCATTTGTATTCTGCTATCATTCTTTAGCGATATAAATTATATTCAAGTTACCATTTATGTTCTGTTATCGTTCTTTAGTGATACAAATAATATTGAAGTTATCATTTATATTCTGTTATAGCTCTTCAGCATTATAAATAATATTCAAGTTATGATTTGTATTCTATTATCGTTATTTTGCGATATAAATAATATTCAAGTTATCATTTATATTCTGTCATCCTTCTTTAACGAAATAAATAATATATTCAAGTTACCACTTATATTCTGTTATAGTTCTTTACCGATATAAATAATATAAATTTAATGTTACATTTGAAAAAATACAGTTACATAATACTAGTGTTAGTTTTTTCTTCTTATATTATTACATTATACTATGCTGTAACATAATAAAATGAAAAGGAACGACAAGGATTTAAGCCTGAGATGTTGACATTTGAATTCAATCATTCTTCCAAATGAGCCACGGGGGCACAAGTAAAGAAGCATAAAATATGCGGAAAAATTGGCCCAATCCCCCTCCAAGATGTCCTGATGATTTGTGGAAGCTTGTCCAGGACATGTCCACTCGACTGTAAAATGTGATCGAAATTGGAGGAAGATAGACTAAATTGAATCGTGGCTTTTGGTTTGGTTTTTAATTTTAACTTTTAATTGTTTGAATTTTCTAAGCAGACGCCAGTGTGCTTGTTTTGTTTATGCCACGAAAGATATTTTTGTTGAGTATACAATTTTTCTTTTTTTCTTTCCATTTGCAGCCATAATGTCATAACAAATAATGATAAAGTCTGGCATAATGCATTCATAAACATGATGTTAATTAGGCCTACTAAAACAGTCCTAAAATAGACAGCAGCAATTATATTTTTTCTCTATCTTAAAAACAAAAAAAAAAAGAACATAAAAAGCACTTGGTGGTGTTCGAACACACAACCTCATGAATACCAGCCCGAAATACTACCACTACCACTACACTACAAATGTAACACATAGAATAATTTCATTATGACTGGGCATAGCAGACATCGTGGTCCAACAACATGTAACATCGCCTGTCTCCGAATTGTAACGGAGATACCTGAAGGGAACTTAGTATCTAGAGAGCAGTCTCTTTTTCTTTTGACACCTGTACATCACACTGAGACACATTATTCACAATTACATACTTCTCAAAATGAGAAATAACTGTAGCTATTCAGAATCAGTCTCATATTTGTATCGAATTTTAAATTCAAAATTACCCCAGAAATAAGCTATTTATTAGTAATAATGTTGTTAACATTATACAATATGTTCTTTACTGGATAGTAATCTTATGTATGTCACTAATTTTGTCAACTTTTGCGACAGGTCTACAAGAGTACATTGAAGCAGTAACATTCCACTATTATCTAAAGAATAACTCTCTTCAGCACTGGATTGACATTCAGGAAGAACTCAATTATACAATTGACGAAGCCGAAAATCAGAGCACATTAAAACAAGAAGAAAGTCAAAGTTCTGAAGTTATAGAAACATCAACTGATGGTCAAGATAAAGAGAGTGAGCCAGTAACAGAAATGGAAACTTCTGTTTCAATTAAAACTCAAGTCTCTCCAATGGATTACATTCTGGGAGTGGCAGACCTAACAGGAGAATTGATGCGAAAATGCATAAACAACTTGGGATCAGGAAATATAGAAGGATGCTACCAAACCTGCGTGTTTGTAAGGGATATCTACAGTGGTTTCTTGAGTGTTAGTTGTACAGGATACAAGGAAATTTCTCGGAAACTTATCACGTTGCGCCAAAGTTTAAGTAAAATGGAGAATGCCTGTTACACAATTCATGTGAGAGGTTCAGAGATTCCGAAACATATGTTAGCAGATGTTATCAGTGGAACACAGGAAGACTATATTGAAGAAGATGAAGGATTCTTTTAATTCTTAAGTGCTCAACGTCTATCTAATGATGAGCTTTTCCATGTTATTGTAAAGTGTAGAAAGTGTATCTAAGGGTTACCGCACATGTACGACAGTCAGACAACCGTTTAGTTATTCGCACAAGGCCCATTAGAACATACAGAGATGTTTTCACTGTTACGACACAATGACAGGACTCTCCAAACAATCCCAGATTTTTTTGTCGGTGCTTCAAAATATATAAGAGAACACACACAAATGACCTTTCAGTCGTTCTAGCTTTCATTTTGTGAGAGCATTTGCAGAGAGTAGAGGATTGTCAAACATGGCTTTTGTGGAAATTGTTACAGTATGGTATGTGCACTTGTGATTTGCCTCAGGAAAAGGAGGAAAAGGAATTTCTGGTGCATCTGTTATATGTTGAGAGACTGTTGCAAGAAAAATACCATACTATTTACGAAACCACATTGCTCTACAAAATTCTTTTCATATTTTCGCATGAGTACGCAAAATTTTGATGAACTTATTATTGTTGAGACTGAGCTAGATGTTAGCATCTGCAACTGCATAATTAAGGCATGTTGTGTACTTCATAATTTGCTTGCTCTAAGCATAGCATACATTTCGTTGATACTGCATATGAGTGTCTCCTTGAAACTGTTGCTGAAAATAGCATATGCATTTGTGGAACACATGTTAGGAGTTTCTCATTTCAACTCAAGGATCAATACGAAAAAATTGTAATAGGCAAGCCATATGAAAACAAGAAGCATTTTATCAATAATGACAGATTTAACGTCAATTTAACCCTGAAAATGCCATGAAACTGTTCATAGCATATTATCAAGTAAATAGGCCTGCACTATAAGTTTAAGCTTAAATTGTTGAAATAAAATAAAAGACAAAATACTGTCCGTCCAAGTGATTACGTCACAGTATCATCAAAACAGGAGAAATCACGTAACTGTTACTTAACGGGGTCCTTTTCTTTAAGTTATTTTAAACAGTTTTAAAATATTACGTAGAAATCTCAATTCCTAAGATGAAATGTTTTCAGGAAATAACTAAGACAGTCCATTCACAAGCCTTTACAGAGAGGCCAGCAGAAACGGGTGAGGAAAACCAGGATATGTCATAACCACTGCACTCAGACAATAACTTGCTTCAGTTTTATTTTCGGGCGACAATTCGCTTCATCCTGGTACCATAGCTGAGCAAATCCCTTGCCAAAATTGGTAGAGTAATGGTTAGTATGCCTGGCCATGAAATGAGTGGGCTTGGATTCAAATCCTGTTTGGGACAAGTTACCTAATTGAGGTTTTTCAGGGGTTTTCTCTCAACCCATTAAGAGCAAATGCTGGGTAACTTTCGGTGGTGAATTCTGGATTCATTTCGCTAGCATTACCACTTCAATTTCTTTCAGACGCTAAATAGACATAGCAGTTGATAAAGCGTCATAAATTAAACCAATTAAAGTAAACAACAGTAATTTTTTTGACATAAAGCAGGGCGTTTTTCGATATTGTCTTCTTGTAACAATGCTAACTTCCATACTCAACGAGCATAGAGAGAAGAATGTGGAACTAAAGTGAACAAGAGAATGACGGTTTAGTCTTATGTGTATGCATGCTCTCGGACTGAACTGTCGTGTCATTTATGAGTTACATGCTTCACACAACGACAGGACAGTCTGCTGACAGTCTTACATGTGCGCTAGTCCTAAGATTATGTCCTCATTTATGTTTACTGAAGAATTGATGTTAGTCCTTTGTTTTTCATAGTGCAAAGAACAATGTTAAAATTATGAGTTCTAAAAAGAGAAAACTATAACATGTACTGTGTTGTAAGCAGCATTAATATGTGTATATGTATACAAATAGAATAGATTTCATTTCTTAAGTATATGACCTATTTTGTTTCATTTAGTCATTTACTGAGTTTAATGGAGTCTTGTAAGTTAAATACATAAATGTTTATGATGTTCGTAATAGAAGTTTTATCAGCCATTTTTAACTTGCGATGAACGAGTAATGGAACGGAGAAAAATTCTCTCCGGCGCCGGGATTTGAACCCGGGTTTTCAGCTCTACGTGCTAATGCTTTATCCACTAAGCCACACCGGGTACAACTCCGATGCCGGTTAGAATCGTCTCAGATTAAGCTCCAACTCTTGGGTTCCCTCTAGTGGCCGCCCTCTGCACTACGTCATAGATGTCTATGAACGCAGGACCGAAGTCCACACATGTGCTGTCTAAATCATCTCAGTCCACTCTATGTGGTCTCAGGCCACTCTCTGTTCTCTCAGTCCACTCTATATTCTCTCAGTCCATTCTCTGTCATCTCAGTCCACTCTATGTGCTTTCAGTCCACTGCATGTACTCTCAGTCCACTCCATATACTCTTAGTCCACTCTATATCCTTTCAGTCTACTCTCTGTCCTCTCAGACCACTCTATGTGCTCTAAGTCCACTCTATGTGCTCTCAGTCCACCCTAATGTCCTCTCAGTCCACTGTATGTCCTCAGTCCACTCTATGTGCTCTAAGTACACTCTATTTCCTCTCAGTACAGTCTCTGTTCTCTCGGTTCACTCTATGTGCTCTGAGTCCACTCTATGTCCTCTCTGTCCAATCTGTGTGCTCTAAGTCCACTCTATGTCCTCTCAGTCCACTCTGTCCTCACAGTCTACTCTCTGTCCTCTAAGTCTACTCTATGTCCTCTCAGTCCACTCTATATGCTCTCAGTCCATTCTCTGTCATCTCAGTCCACTCTATGTGCTCTCAGTCCACTGCATGTACTCTCAGTCCACTCCATGTCCTCTTAGTCCACTCTATATCCTTTCAGGCTACTCTCTGTACTCTCAGACCACTCTATGTGCTCTAAATCCACTCTATGTGCTCTCAGTCCACTCTATGTCCTCTCAGTCCACTGTATATCCTCTCAGTCCACACTATGTGCTCTAAGTCCACTCTATGTCCTCTCAGTCCACTCTGTGTTTTCTCAGTCCACTCTATGTGCTCTGAGTCCACTCTCTGTCCTCTCAGTCCACTCTATGTGTTCTAAGTCCACTCTCTGTCCTATCATTCCATTCTATGTGCTCTAAGTCCACCATATGTCCTCTCAGTCCACTCTATGTGCCCTCAGTCCACTCTCTGTTCTCTCAGTCCACTCTATATGCTCTCAGACCATTCTGTTATCTCATTTCACTCTATATGCTCTCAGTCCACTCTATGTACTCTCAGTCCACTCCATGTCGTCTTAGTCCACTCTATATACTTTTAGTGCACTCTCTGTTCTATCAGTCCACTCTATGTGCTCTCAGTCTACTCTCTGTCCTATCAGTCCGCTCTCAATCAACTCTCTGTCCTCTAAGTATACTCTATGTCCTCTCAGTCCACTCTCTGTCCTCTCAGTCTCCTCTCTGTCCTCTCAGTCCACTCTCTGTTGTCTATGTCCAATCTATGTGCTCTAAGTGCACTCTATGTCCTCTCGGTCTACTCTCTGTCCTCTCTGTCCAACCTGTGTGCTCTAAGTCCACTCTATATCCTCTCAGTCCACTCTCTGTCTTATCGGTCTACTCTCTGTCCTCTCAGTCCAATCTATGTGCTCTCAGTCCACTCTATGTACTCTAAGTCCACTCTATAAGCTCTCAGTCCACTCTATGTAAACTCAGTCCACTCTATGTCCTCTCAGTGCACTCCATGTGCTCTAAGTCCACTCTATGTCCTCTCAGTCCACTCTCTGTTCTCTGAGTCCAATCTATGCGCTCTAAGTCCACTCTCTGTATTCTCAGTCCACTCTATGTGCTATAAGTCCACTCTCTCTGTCCTCTCAGTCCACTCTGTGTGCTCTAACTCCACTCTATTTCCTCTCAGTCCACTCCATGTCCTCTTAGTACACTCTATATCCTTTCAGTACACTCTCTGTTCTCTCAGTCCACTCTATGTGCTCTAAGGCCATTCTGTCCTCTCAGCCCACTCTATGTGCTCTAAGTCCACTCTATGTTCTCTCAGTCCACTCTATGTGCTCTCAGTCCACTCTATGTGATCTCAGTCCATTGTCTGTCATCTCAGTCCACTCTGTGTGCTCTCAGTCCCCTCCATGTCCTCTTGGTCCACTCTATATGCTTTCATTCCACTCTATGTCCTCTCAGTCCACTCTATGTCGTCTCAGTCCACTATATGTGCTCTTAGTCTACTCTATGTTCTCTCAGTCCACTCTATGTGCTCTAAGTTCACTCTATGTGCTCTCAGTCTACTTTCTGTCCTCTCAGTCCACTCTCAGTCAACTCTCTGTCCTCTAAGTTTATTCTATGTCCTCTCAGTCCACTCTCTGTCCTCTCAGTCCACTGTCCGTCGTCTATGACCAATCTATGTGCTCTAAGTCCACTCTATGTCCTCTCAGTCTACTCTGTGTTCCTTCTGTCGACTCTGTGTGCTCTAAGTCCACTCTATGTCCTCTGAATCTACTCTCTGTCCTCTCAGTCCACTCTATGTCGTCTTAGTCCACTCTATGCGCTCTACGTCCACTCTATATGCTCTCAGTCCACTCTATGTCCTCTCAGTCCACTCTATGCGCTCTAAGTTCACTCTATGTCCTCTCAGTCCCTCTCGGTTCTCTCAGTCCAATCTATGTGCTCTAAGTCTACTCTCTGTCCTCTCAGTCCACCCTATGTGATCTAAGTCCACTCTCTGTTATCTCAATCCACTCTATGTGCTCTAAATCCACTCTATGTCCTCTCACTCTACTTTATGTGCCCTCAGTCCACTCTCTGTTCTCTCAGTCCACTCTATGTGCTCTCAGTCCAATCTGTCATCTGAGTCCACTCTGTGTTCTCTCAGTCCACTCTATGTACTCTCAGTCCACTCCATGTCCTCTTAGTCCCCTCTATATACTTTCAGTCCACTCTCTGTCCTCTCAGTCCACTCTATGTGCCCTAAGTCCACTCTTTGTCCTCTCAGTCAACTCTATGTGCACTAAGTCCACTCTATGTCCTCTCAGTCCACTCTATGTGCTCTAAGTCCACTCTCTGTTCTCCAAGTCCACTCTATGTGCTCTCAGTCCATTCTCTGTCATCTCAATCCACTCTGTGTGCTCTCAGTCCACTCCATGTCATCTTAGTCCACTCTATATTCTTTCAGTCCACTCTATGTCCTCTCAGTCCACTCTATGTCCTCTTAGTCCACTCTATGTCCTCTGAGTCCACTCTATGTCCTCTTAACCACTCTATGTCCTCTCAGTCAACTCTATGTGCTCTAAGTCCACTCTATGTGCTCTAAGTCCACTCTATGTCCTCTCAATCCACTCTATGTGGTTTAAGTCCACTCTATGTGCTCTTAGTCCACTCTGTGTGCTCTCAGTCCATTCTGTCATTTCATCCACTCCATGTGCTCTCAGTCCACTCGATGTACTCTCAGTCCACTCCATGTCCTCTTAGTCCACTCTATATCCTTTCAGTCTACTCTCTGTCCTCTCAGTCCACTCTATGTGCTCTAAGTCCACTCTATGTCCTCTCAGTACACTCTATGTCCTCTCAGTCCACTCTATGTCCTCTCAATCCACTCTGTGTGCTCTAAGTCCACTCTATGTCCTCTCAGTCCACTCTCTGTTCTCTCAGTCCACTCTATGTGCTCTGAGTCCACTCTCTGTCCTCTCAGTCCACTCTGTGTGCTCCAAGTCCACTCTCTGTCCTCTCAGTCCACTCTGTGCTCTAAATCCACTCTATGTCCTCTCAGTCCACTCTATGTGCTCTCAGTCCACTCTCTGTTCTCTCAGTCCACTCTATGTGCTCTCAGTCCATTCAGTCATCTCAGTCTTCTCTATGTGCTCTCAGTCCACTCTAAGTACTCTCAGTCCACTCCATGACGTCTTAGTCCACTCTACATCCTTTCAGTCCACTCCCTGTTCTCTCAGTCCACTCTAAGTGCTCTAAGTCCACTCTCTGTCCTCTCAGTCCACTTTATGTGCTCTACTCTCTGTCCTCTGAATCCAGTCTATGTGCTCTAAGTCCACTCTACATCCTCTCAGTCCATTCCATGTGCTGTCAGTCCACTCTCTGTTCTCTCAGTCCACTCTATGTGCTCTCAGTCCGCTGTATGTACTCTCAGTCCACTCCATGACCTCTTAGTCCACTCTATATCCTTTCAGTCTAGTCTCTGTCCTCTCAGTCCACTGTATGTCCTCTCTGTCCTCTCTATGTGCCCTAAGTCCATTCTATGTGATCTCAGTCCACTCTATGTCGTCTTAGTCCACTCTATGTCCTCTCAATCCACTCTATGTGCTCTAAGTCCACTCTATGTCCTCTCAGTCCAATCTCTGTTCTCTCAGTCCACTCTATGTGCTCTGAGTCCACTCTCTGTCCTCTCAGTCCACTCTGTGTGCTCTAAGTCCACTCTCTGTCCTCTCAGTCCACTCTGTGCTCTAAGTCCACTCTATGTCCTCTCAGTCCACTCTCTGTTCTCTCAGCCCACTCTATATGCTTTCAGTCCATTCAGTCATCTCAGTCTTCTCTATGTGCTCTCAGTCCACTCTAAGTACTCTCATTCCACTCCATGTCGTCTTAGTCCACTCTATATCCTTTTAGTGCACTCCCTCTTCTCTCAGTGCACTCTATGTGCTCTAAGTCCACTCTCAGTCCACTCTCTGTTCTCTCAGCCCACTCTATATGCTTTCAGTCCATTCAGTCATCTCAATCTTCTCTATGTGCTCTCAGTCCACTCTAAGTACTCTCATTCCACTCCATGTCGTCTTAGTCCACTCTATATCCTTTTAGTGCACTGTATGTACTCTCAGTCCACTCCATGTTCTCTTAGTCCACTCTATATCCTTTCAGTCTACTCTCTGTCCTCTCAGTCCACTCTATGTGCTCTAAGTCCACTGTACGTGCTCTCAGTCCACTCTATGTCCTCTCAGTCCACTCTATGTCCTCTCAATCCACTCTATGTGCTCTAAGTCCACTCTATGTCCTCTCAGTCCAATCTGTGTTCTCTCAGTCCACTCTATGTGCTCTGAGTCCACTCTCTGTCCTCTCAGTCCACTGTGTGCTCTAAGTGCACTCTCTGTCCTCTCAGTCCACTCTGTGCTCTAAGTCCACTCTATGTCCTCTCAATCCACTCTATGTGCTCTCAGTCCACTCTCTGTTCTCTCAGTCCACTCTATATGCTTTCAGTCCATTCAGTCATCTCAGTCTTCTCTATGTGTTCTCAGTCCACTCTAAGTACTCTCAGTCCACTCCATGTCGTCTTAGTCCACTCTATATCCTTTCAGTCCACTCCCTGTTCTCTCAGTCCACTCTATGTGCTCTAAGTCCACTCTCTGTCGTCTCAGTCCACTCTATGTGCTCTACTCTCTGTCCTCTCAATCCACTCTATGTGCTCTAAGTCCAGTCTATATCCTCTCAGTCCATTCTATGTGCTGTCAGTCCACTCTCTGTTCTCTCAGTCCACTGTATGTGCTCTCAGTCCATTCTGTCATCTGAGTCCACTCTATGTGCTCTCAGTCCGCTGTATGTACTCTCAGTCCACTCCATGTCCTCTTAGTCCACTCTATATCCTTTCAGTCCACTCTCTGTCCTCTCAGTCCACTCTATGTGCTCTCAGTCCACTCTATGTCGTCTTAGTCCACTCTATGTCCTCTCAGTCCAGTCTATGTGCTCTAAGTCCACTCTATGTCCTTTCATTCCACTCTCTGTTCTCTCAGTCCACTCTCTGTTCTCTCAGTCCACTCTATGTGCTCAGAGTCCACTCTCTGTCCTCTCAGTCCACTCTATGTGCTCTAAGTCCATTCTCTGTCGTCTCAGTCCACTCTATGTGCTCTAAGTCCACTCTATGTCCTCTCAGTCCACTCTATGTGCTCTCAGTCCACTCTCTGTTGTCTCAGTCCACTCTATGTGCTCTCAGTCCATTCTGTCATCTCAGTCCTCTCTATGTGCTCTTAGTCCACTGTATGTACTCTCAGTCCACTCCATGTCGTCTTAGTCCACTCTATATCCTTTCAGTCCACTCTCTGTTCTCTCAGACCCTTCTCCGTTTTCAGTCCATTCTCTGTCCTGGCAGTGGCCCTTTAAATATTCCGATTTTACGATAATTTGCCATTCTCTCGTACATGTTCTAAGGAATTACATTTATGGAGGAATCGAACCCTGGTATTAATGTGTTACGTGAACACTTCCTTTGCCGCACGGTTTTTCTGAGCTGGATGCGTCGTATGAATGCGACTCTTGGTTTTGTCTATAAACTACGTCCACTATTTCATAGTTACAACTAATTGGCTTTTCAAATACAAGATTGCAGCCTTTCTCTCATCGCTAAATAGTGTGTGTTGGCTGCAATGCATACATGCATAATTTTGAATCACGCAGTAGCCTTGCGCTCGTCCGCCATGACACTTGGCAACATTTAATTGGATTATACCCAAATATGAATTTTATTCTTTTACTTCGATAAGAGTTATGATTAAAAATGTTCCACCCAATATCACAGAAGCGGAAATTTCAGACGAACGTAAGTCTCTTAACTTTCCAGTATTGAATGTTCAACAATGGATACAAAACAAAAATTATGAGCATTATTCTTGCAAATTACCCATCTTTCAAATTACATTGGAAAATAATCCAAAATCAAGAGAAATATTGCAATTAAACAGCATAAACAACATCATCATTAAAGTCGAGGCTTATAATCCTCAACCTCGTTTACATCAATGTCATAATTGCCAATCTTTTGGACATGTATTTTCTGGTTGTAAACGAGAACCAAGATAGTTAAAATGGGGGATAAACATTTAATAGCAAATTGTCCATTCAAAGGGCCTGATTATACACCTAACTGTGCAAATTGCCAGGGAGAGCACATCTCAAATGACTGAGAATGTCCAGTTTTTAAAAAAACATATTGAACTTTTCAATATGAGATTATCAAGTAAGCCTGTACAACAATCAATGCCGCCTACACTCAGTAATAAAGAATTTCCTCCACTGCCAAAGAGAAGGTTTCCTCAAAGCCAACAAAATATGTACACATCAAATAATTCGTCCTCCATGGAGGATTTGAAATCTATTCTGAATATTTTCAAAAACATAAACCTGCAACAAATTAAAAAAAAAATTAAGTAAAGTTTCACAAAAGCTTGGACAATGTAATGACACATGGTCTAAAATTATTATTCTGGTAGAAAGTGTACTGACCTTCTGAATTGTAGATGGAAATCAGTAATTTCCAAATCACTTATTATTTTAAACTTCAATGCAAATCGACTGAAAAATCAACTATTAGAATTTACAAAGTTCTTGCAAGACAACACTGTTGACATTGTGTAAATGAAACACATTTAAATCGTACAGACAATATAAAAATCAAGAATTATAAAATCTACAGAACTGATAGGGAAAATAAACCAGGTGGTGGAACTGCAATACTAATTAAGAAAACTATTTCTCACAATCCTATTAAAATATCGAACCTGGAAAATGTTGAATGTACTGCCATAACTGTATTGCTCAATCATAGTGAAACAACAATAGCAGCCGTGTACAACCAACCTACAAAACCTTTGTTCTTATCAGACTTAGATAAGCTCATACGTACCACAAAAAGTTCATTATTTTGGGAGATTTAAATGCTAAACATCAAAGTTGTAACTCCTTAACTCAGAACTCAAGAGGGAAAATCTTACAGATTCACAGTACTCAAAATAATTATGAAATTGTAACTCCGGACATCCCAATATTTTACCCTCATAACGCTAGATCTGCACCTGATATTCTAGATGTAGCTCTATTTCATCATACTGCAAACATACTGTCTGTTACAACAACAGCTGACTTAAATTCTGATCACAATCCTGTACTATTAACTATTGATTCGAGCGAAGGTCACACACTTTTCACGAAGAGTGAAAGAATTAGAGATTGGGATTTATACAAAGAAATTCTTACCAATATCCCTGGTAATCCAACAATTGAAACTAAATATAGAACTTGAATCACTTCTAAGCTGTAAAAGGGCATTCAGAAGAAGATGGCAGAAATACAAGATTCATGCAGATAAAACTGCACTGAACAAAATTCAAGTCAGAAACTTACTTACAGAACTAAGACAGGATAATTTTGATGAGAAACTTCTTATTTGTAAATCAGAGCCTTCAAAATTGTGGATGGTCAGCGCATCTGGCCGCGAAACCAGGTGGCCCAGTTTCGATTCCCGGTCGGGACAAGTTACCTGGTTGAGGTTTTTTCCGGGGTTTTCCCTCAACCCAATATGAGCAAATGCTGGTAACTTTCGGTGCTGGACCCCGGACTCATTTCACCGGCATTATCACCTTCAACTCATTCAGACGCTAAATAACCTAAGATGTTGATAAAGTGTCGTAAAATAACCTACTAAAAAAAATTGTGGAAAATTAGTCATGCCTTGACAGGGAAAAGAACCAGACCTGAAAACCATGCGCTGAAGAACTGTGATGGAACAGATATTATTGCCAGAGATTTACAGTCAAGGTTTCAAACAAATAGTCTTGCAAAATGTAACGATAATTTCACTCGTGATGTAGAATTCATACTTAAAAATTATTTCAGTAAGCGTCCAGAAAGTTCGCCAGTAATTATTTGTCCTTCAGAAGTAAGAAACATAATAAAAGATCTAAACCCTACGAAATCACCTGGTCCTGATCATGTTCATAATCAATTATAACAAAAAATCTTCCTTTACCAGCTGTAACACATCTCACAAAGTTTTTCAACTCTTGTCTTCGATTAAATTATTTCCCCTATGAATGGAAAATAGGAGTTTTTTATTGCACTCCCAAAACCAGGAAAGAGCCCACTATATCCGGAAAATTTAAGATCAATTACTTTATTAAATACTATGAGTAAAATCCTGGAAAGAATCATCTTAAAACTTATTTCACAACAAAAATATTGCATACCTAATGAACAGTTCAGGTTCAGAGAACACCACAGTACAACACATCAACTCTATTGTTTATGTAATCACGTAAATTCCACTATAATTAGTGGTCAACACACAGTTTGTCTCTTCCTAGATGTTGAAAAAGCATTCGATACTGTATGGCCTCAAGGTTTGCTTATAAAATTGATAACGTCTGACCTACCTGATATCTATGTTCATATCATTAACTGTTTCCTAACAGAAAGAACCTTCAAAGTGAAAATCAATAACACATTTTCTTCCGAAAAAACAATAAATGCAGGTGTTCCTCAAGGTGCAGTTTTATCACCTACACTTTTTAATATCTATACAGCGGATTTCCCTCGCCACAAAAACTGTCGCTTCGCCGAATATGCTGATGACACCATCATATTCACTTCAGACATGGATATTCACAATGCATATAATAATTTACAAGGTTACTTAAACAAGATAGAAAATTGGCTCATAAATTGGAAAATAAAAATTACTGCCTCTAAGAGTTCCGTACTAATTTTCACTAAAAGAAGACCGTCCCATGAAGGGCTAGGGCCTCCTACAGGAGGGGAAGCTCGGTTGGTGTGGTTCACATGATGAGCTATTTCACGTGAACAATATTTACATTCACATTCACTATGTGAGATACACTAGAGTTTGTCAAATTTTAGTTCTATATGAGTTTGTTCACTATTTGTCTCCACTCGTTCCTGTTGCGGGCGATGGTTGACCAGTTCCCTCCCAGCTGCTGCTTGAATGTATCTGCCCATCTTCTTCTTGGCCTGTCTTCCTATGTACGGGTCCCACATGGTGGTTTCTCTCGCCCATCTGCCTTGTTGCTGCCTTGCTACATGACCACCCCACTTCCACTTGTCTACACCTGTGGAGTAACAGTCAGCGCGTCTGGCTGCGAAACCAGGTGGCCCGGGTTCGAATCCCGGTCGGGGCAAGTTACCTGGTTGAGGTTTTTTCGGGGCTTTCCCTCAACCCAATACGAGCAAATGCTGGGTAACTTTCGGTGTTGGACCCCGGACTCATTTCACCGGCATTATCACCTTCATTTCATTCAGACGCTAAATAACCTAGATGTTGATACAGCGTCGTAAAATAACCCACTTCACTTTGTTATGAGGGCTTTTTGTGTGATGTTCTCAGAAGCTGTAATTTTCTGCAGTGCCGTGTTGGAGACCTTGTCTTTCAGTGAAACGCCAACTATCTTCCTCTCCATTTTCCTTTGGCATATTTTGATGTTCGTCTTTTGCCTCTCTGTGAGGGCCTTGGTTTGGCAACCGTATGTTAGCACCAGGAATACACAGGAGTTAAGAGCCTCTAGTCTGAGTCTGCGGTTTATGGACCTGTCAAGGAGTATAAACTTTAGCGCCCAGAAGGCTTTCCAGGATTGTGTTATTCTCCCTTGTATTTCTTTCTCCATCCCTTGGTTAAGTGAGACAGTCTGCCCTAGGTAGATGTAATCATCCACGTGTTCTATCTCTGTTCCTAGTACTGAGATTGGTGTTGGCGTTCTATTTGACATTATTTTTGTTTTACTGTAATTGATTGAGAGCCCAACACAGTTGCTGAGCTCGTTCAGTTCGATTAGCATTTGCTGTAGTTCATTTGGCGACCAGGCAAACAGTACAACATCATCCGTGAATCTTAGGTTGGTTAATCTTCTGCCATTTATTATAATGCCATATTCTGTATCCCATTTGAGCTTCCTGAAGACTTCTTCTAATACGCTTGTGAACAGTTTCGGTGTAGTAATTCCAAATCAGAAAGAAACAATTTATTTGGGAATACTTTTGGACCATAGACTTTCTTTTAAGCCTCACATAAATAAAATTGCTGCCAAAGGATATACTGTGTTTAAACGTTTGTAGCCCTTATTAAAGTCACCATCGCTGAGTTTGTGGACTAAGAAAACATTCTATATAACAATAATCAGAGCTAGCCTCCTATATGTATATCCAGCTTGGTCATCTGTCAATGAGTCTCTATTGAGAAGACTGCGTGGTGTACAGAGAACAGTTCTGCGCACAATTGCTGGAGCTGATTACACAACATCCAATACATTTTTACATGAAGTTTTAGACGGAAATTGAAGAATTTTCGGAAAATTTAAAGCTCAAATTTATACAGACACTGAAAAATCATCCAAATCGTCTGCTACAGAAGTTTAATCATCAAACATAAAAAATAAAACCCAAGTTATATTAGCCATTTCTTTTATAAATTCATCATGGATTAACATCAAGGACTGAAGAACTGTTGTTGTTTTCTAATGCCAGGCGTTTGACAATAAAGTCATTTGACCTCTTGCACTCCAATATTTTTCAAAGATATTATCATGACCAGCCAATGAAGCACAGATTTTGAGGTGTTCCGAATCCATTTCTTGAGGACTGAAGAACTAGTCTGGACAATTTGAAAGTGATTATAAATTAAAGTAGGAGTCAAAAACAAGTCAGCTTGATCTCCGTTCATATAGACTTTCAGTGCAACAAGATGTTGGTTTGGTTGGTCCGGTCCTGTATGGTCTGCTCAGCTACTGGTGAAAGGGCTTGATCACAAGCCACCAATATAGTGTCTGTAAGGAATAAGCTTGATTTTCAATCCGTAGTATGTGGCAATTCTGAAGTAAAAACTGATCAATTGGAAAATGATTTATTCACTAATGGATTCTCCACTGAATATGAAACTAAATCAGACTCAGAAAATGAACAGGTAAAAGAATGGAAAAATATGACTAAATTCCAAGCATAACCTTGTCTAACATAAAAGTCAGTGTTTCCCTGATTAATTCTGATATAGGTAGCGTTACTTATTGTGAAATATGAATTGTACAGAACAAAATAAATCATCATTATGTTACAGTGGTTATAAGACCACACACTAAAATATTTTGAGTTGCAACAGTGCATATGGCTTGTGACTCTATCTGATGCAATTTTTTTTTCAAATGGCACCAGGGTCTATGATTAATGAATTGACTTCTTCTAATACTGCAAAATAATGAAAGAAATAAGTTCCGAGAAATTTTCGACGCAAAATTTAATACTGGATTCAAAATACCTCACACTGATACATGTGGCAAATGTGATAATTTTCAGAAACAGTTGAATGATGCTAGATAAACACAATGGTTTGTGACAGAAATAAGAGCAATAGAAACAGTCAGAAATCTTCATCATGCACAAGATAAACGTGGTCAAACAATAATAAAAGCCCTTCCTGAACTTGCTACAGAAAAGGATAAAATGTCACTGCAATGGACCTGCCACAAACATTACCTACCCCAAAGTTAACTATGAGTGCAGTTTTGTATTGCAGAAGTGTTTGGACATACAACTTAGGGATACACGACTGTTCCACTTAGGGTATATGTTTCTCTGGAGTGAGATCCAGGCTAGCAGAGGAGCAGATGAGGTGGGGAGTTGCTTATTAAAATACTTGCAGATAGCTGATCTCAAAGCTGAATATCTTACATAATAACTAGGGCTGGGATTTTTATGACCTAAAAATCTCCAAAATATGCAGTATAAAACATGCACTTATGACCTAAAAATTCCAGAAATATGCGCTATAACATAAAAATATGACCCAACAATATTATAATTAGATAATTTCAGTTGTAAAATAAATTAGAAAATCAGTTTACGACAATGAACTATTTATGTAAGAATAAAATGCACATGACAAGCAAGCTAAAGTATGGAATTTGATATTGTAGTAGGCTTTTTATTTTATTAAAATTATCATTAGTTGGCATGCTTGATTCAGTTCAGTTTATGAGTCCTGAGTTGCAATGCACAGTAGTGGCAAAAAAAACCGGACCGACTCTTGTAGATGATTTCAGAGTCTTGTTCACTCTAGAGCATGATAGAGTGGTAAATAAGACTTTCGTGGTTGGAATCCTGCCTGGAAAGGAAACCTTTTTTTGTTCCTTATTCAAATTTATTCCCAATACTTTTCGACTGCAGCAATATTTTATTATTCCCAGAACATGAATTTTACCAGCAATCGAAAAGTATTCGAAATAAATTTGAATACGGAACAATAAAGGTTTCCTTCCCAGGCAGGATTCGAACTACGAAAGTCTTAGTTACCAGTCTATCGTGTTCTGGAGTGAACAAGGCTCTGAAATCAGCTATAAGGGTTGGTCCGGTTTTTATTGCCACTACTGTACAATGAATACCTTGTGCAAATTTCCAAATAAAAAAGATTTCCTATTGTCAGCCAACAAAGCCTTGTACTTTGAAAAACTTTTTTCTACTTCAGCTGACACAAGAGGAGGATATTTAAAATGGGCAGTATCATTTGAATCTAATTCTAAGTCATTAAGAGTAAAATTTTCACGCGACAAAATCATTGAAATAGAACACAATGTATGATACCCTTTGTTTTTCTCTAACACCTTTTCCATTTTCTTTGACACTTCTTGCCCCACTTTACCACAAACATCAAAGTTATTCACAGTTTTTTCACTAGTTCTATCTGCTTCACTAGTAGCACTTATGATTGCTCCAAAGCAGTTATAGTAGCAGGAAGAAACTCAAAATTGGATTTGATATATGAAAGTTGGCCCGAAATGTCGGAATTAGACAATATGGCTTTTCTGCTGTCAAACGAATCAATGATGTTTTTCACAACCTTGAAGTTCTGGCAGTAATACAGGGTCTTCACTCAGCGAGTTCCCCAGCGCTAGCACAGAAGTGGGATGCGGGAGATAACCAACACTCTCTGGGAAATTTCATGTGTGTTTGATGCTATAAGCACCTACCTTAGTTTTCGAAGTGTTGTCCCTCGGCGCAAATACAAGCCTGACACCTTGAGAAGAAGTTATTGGACACTTGCTGTAGCTCCTCCCTCGTAATGGCATTAATTTCTCCACGAATATTCTCCTTCAGTGCATCGAGAGTGCGAGGGTTGTTCACATACACCCAGTCTTTTAACATGCCCCATAAGTAAAAATCACACAGATTTAAATCGGGTGAACGAGCAGGCCATAATCCTCGACTAATGACCCATTCACCAAAGATTTCAGCAATTGCGTCCATAGAATTGTTGGCAGTATGGGCCATGGTGTTATCCTGCGTGAAATGTCCGTGTAATTTCTCTTCTTCAGTCAGTTGCTCGAAGAATGGTGTCAGGATTAGTCGAACATACCGGTCTGAATTAATTGTTTCTTCGTAAAAGATTGGTCCTACAATTCTGTTTGCAATGACAGCACACCACACTCCGATTTTACTGTCATGTAGAGGAAGTTCATGAAAATTGTGTGGATTTTCTTGACTCCAATACCTATTGTTTTGACTATTTACACGCCCTCGTAACGTGAACCAAGCTTCATCTGTAAAAAATGTAAGTCCTAGATCGAGAGAACCGTCATGAACTGATTGTTGAAACCACCTGCAAAATTCTGTTCTTGCTTGACTGTCTGGAGGTTCTAAATTGTGCACATTCCTAATTTTATAAGGCTTTAATTTTAACAGTTTGGTTGCAGTATGAGCTGCTGTTTTAGATATTCCACACTGTGCAGCAAGACATCTTAAAGATTTTCTAGGGCTAGCCTCTAATCGAGCACCGATTTTGTCTAATTTCTCCTCTGTTAGAATACGGCGTTTTTTTTTCAGGTTTCTTATTTAGTACAGACCCCGTTTCGCGAAATTTCTTAGCAATTTTATAAATTGTACGTTTACTTGGAGGATGAACTCCTGGAAATTGTCTTACAAATTTGTGATGACACCTTCTCCAAGATGAATATTTCACAAATGCATTATTTATAAATACCCTTTGTGGGACTGTAAACGCCATGTAACATCACATTCCTATCGGGAATCGAACCTGAATCCGCAGAAAAGATATCAATTGAGCCACAGCAGGAGACAGTGTCGAATTATAAAGCATACACACACGATATTTCACGTTACCCGAGCTGTATTGAAGACACCAATTATAAATTTACACTGCACTGAAAAAGCACGCACACATGATATTTCACGTTAGGCGATCTGTAATGAAGAGACGGACTGACGCATATAGAAGCGAGTGAGTCACCGCCTCAAGATGACCAATACTAGCCTTAAGGTACAGCGAGGTCACGCAGATAAGGCACGTTGTCTTTGCATACACTTGGTAGTTGCAGGCATCAATCCAGGACCCCCATCTTGTCAAAAAGGGAAGAAGGCAGCAAGGAAATGTCTGGAGCTACCAACTTAAATGATGCAACACGTGAAGGGGCTTTCAAGAAGACCTTTTTGACACTCAATTTATCATCCTCACTGAATTGACTAAGAATATTTTCTGCAACTCTGTGTAAGGTGTGAACCAAACAAGTCACATGCACCATTTTACTATATAATGCTTTAAGTGGTTCTGCAGCTTTCACCATATAATGTGCACAGGGCCGCAGAGAAGGGGGGGGGGCAAAGGGGACAAGTGCATAGGGGCCTGTGAGCAATAAGGGCCCGTCAGATTAAGTGAGTCTGATTACTTTTTATTATCATGAATAATTATTCACAGATACATACGGGTACTATAAAATTTTGTAAGAATATTTGTTACATAAATTTGACATGTTAACTCAACAATAGTATAATTAATACAAATTACCACTTCATATGTAAATATCTGACTTTTATATACAGTAATAGAATATCGGTTTCCCGCATTAACGTTCACCGACACGACACTTGAGGGCCCAGCATTTTCTGAACCATGTTCCCATCACTTGTACCGAACACGTTCAATTACTTATTGGCTTGTCCTTCTTAACTACCAACCCACCGCAATATGCTAGTGGACTTTCCCAAACCGAAGTCGCAAGATCACGTTTCATTGTATGTTTCGCGTCGAAACTTTCGTCTTTTCGTTGTCGTTTGTCTAGTAAATTCTGTTCATTAGTGTTACTGGTTATAGTTTAACTACACAATGGACAAGTACAGGCATAAGTCGGGAGCTGAGAAGCACAAGGAGAGACAGAAAAAAATTGGAAGATGTTAATATGGGTGCTAGACTGCGTGAAAAATATTATGAAGACATTAACAAAGAAATCAGTGATAAGCCGAAATATTTAAAATCAATTCATGCCTTTAATTTAGGGCCAACCCCACTGAAACCTATGAATCTCCTAAATAGTCTGAGGGAATTAAAACTGGACAGTTTATTTCCAAATATTTGTATAGCCATTAGAATATTCTATACAATTCCTGTGACAGTTGCTGATGCTGAAAGATCCTTCAGCAAAATGAAGGAAATAAAAAATGTATTCAGATAAACATTGTGTCAAGAACGACTGAGTAACCTTGGCCTCCTTAGTCTGGAGAACGATCTTGCTAGGTCTTTAAATTTTGACGATATAAATTATGATTCTGCATCAGTGAAGTCAAGGAGAGTTGTTTGTTGATGTTGGACTGCAAGTTAGAAATTACAGGTGTTTAAGAATAATGTTTTATAATCATCATCATCATCATCATCATCATCATCCGTCACGAATTAGGTCTGTGTAGACCTGTTTCGGCCCCATCTAGCAGTCTTCTAAAGGGTCTTTCTAACCGTCGATGTCCTCTGGGTTGATATTGCATTATCATTTTGGGGATTCTTGAATTGTCCATTCGTTTTACATGGTGTAGCCAATTTAGTTTGTATCTGTTTATTTTCTCTTCTACTGACTCTACTTCTAATTGTTCCAATATTTATTCATTTCTTTTTCGATCTAAAAAAGTATATCCTGCTGTCCGTCTGAGAAATTTCATTTCTGGTGCTTTGATTCTGCTCATATCTTTTTTCTTTAATGTCCAAATCTCACTTCCGTATAAAAGGGAGGGTAATGCTAGAGTATTATATATTTTTATTCTTGTGGATTTTTGTAATAATGTTTTATGAATATAATATATTGTGATAATGTGAAGTTTTGCTAAAAGTTTTCAATGTAATAAAAGTGTATATTTTTAGGTTCGTATCTGTGCATGGGGTTATCTTTTTTATTATGCAAACAATTATTAAGATTAGAATAACTGGTAACTTGTAATTGTTACTTTTTTCAATGGGGATCCGAGTACAGTATTGCATAGGGGCCCATAAATTCTGTCGGCGGCCCTGAATGTGCAACTTCCATTACAAAGAGCAGTACATTCATGCTGAATGCCTTCGGGCCATATGACACCCATAGACCCGCAGAACAGTTTACTAATGGTGGAAATATTGGCTTTTTCTAAATGTTCACACTTTATTAGAAAATTTTCACCTGGATCATCTTCTTTCGAAGTTCCCACAAAAACATTTGCAATGTATCTTCCCATAGTCTCTGTGGTTTCATCAATTGAAACACATATTTTTTTTATTTGCAACCTGTTGTCTGATTTGTTGCATAGTTTTTTCGTAGCTTCGGATGATTTAATGCTTTCTTATCGTGGAAGAAACAGGAAGAGATTTGCCTGTGTGTTTATCTAAGAATTCACGAAGTTTTGAATCATCCAGTTTACTTAGGAGAATGTCGGCACAAAGGAAGGCTGTACAAAGTTCTTCACAGAATGGTGAATAAGATTGGCGGGATTCCCCTAGGAGGATTTGCTGTAGTGTTTTTTCATTTTCAATTCGTTGTACACCACATTTGTGTTTTTCTGTTCTCACATGCTGCTCAATGTTAAATGTTTTCTCTGCAGTTACTCTTACGTCGCAGTTTACAATACAGTATATTGCCATCACTTCAGAGAACTAAAAATCTTACCTGTACCCTGCATATATATTTTAGAAACTGTGTGCTTTATTCATCAAAACATAGATCCCTTTAAAATAAATTCAACATATCATGAGTATAACACCAGAACATCCCAAAACATACATCTGAATTACCACAGGCTTAACAGAAGTCTTAACAGCATATCACATAGAGGCAGCAATTTATATAATAAACTTCCACAGAAAATAAAATAACTTAACATAAGAAAATTAAAAAAAAGAGGTAAAGAACATTTTATTGACACATATGCCATTTTGCACAAATGAATATCTAAATTTAAAATTTTAGAATTTAACGTTTCTTGATACTGCCCTTGACCATTTATGTTTCAGGTAACTCACAGTTGAAGAAAAGACAGGGAAAAGCAAAAAGAGAAGATACTAGATAGAACATTGGAGACTGAAGATCAAGCTTGTCCTATAATATTAAACTGTTAAATTTATTTAGAATTAAGTCTATTTTTGTATTATATTGTATGTTATGTCATTTTTCTTGTGTACTGACGACGCCATGAATGCTTGTAATTCTATTCGGCTAATAAAGATCTAATCTAATCTAATTTAAGCTTTCCTTCTATGAATAGCTCAAGTGTTTTGAATTTAGCGTACATAAGGTCTTTATTTTATATTAAGTAATACTAGCACATATGAAATACTAGGTTTTTCCACTTCGGTTTAACTGATTTATGCAAACGAAACTTTGACAGCTGGCGATTGCAATGTTATCGCCAAGCCCACTTTGTTTTGGGCGCTTAAGTTAATGGCGGACGGTCGTTCAATTTTCTTCAAACATGGCGGCGCAATGGCCACTCTATATCTCTCTCTTTCTAACTCGTTGGCATCCACCTGCCAAGTCCACACCTGTGGAGTAACGGTCAGCGCGTCTGGCTGTGAAACCAGGTGGTCCGGGTTCGAATCCCGGTCGGGGCAAGTTACTTGGTTGAGGTTTTTTCCGGGGTTTTCCCTCAACCCAATATGAGCAAATGCTGGGTAACTTTCGGTGCTGGACCCCGGACTCATTTCACCGGCATTATCACCTTCATACCATTCAGACGCTAAATAACCTAGATGTTGATACAGCGTCGTAAAATAACCCAATAAAATAAAAAATAAAATCCACCCGTCAATATAACGAATATAGTCCGACCATCGGATCTGTGCCCCCGTAAGATATGCGAACTGAACCTTAATTCCTTTTCAGCCTCGGCAATTCATTTCTCTCCCTGTATTCCTATTTCTCTCTTTTCTATCCCTCTCTCTTTCTCTCCCCCACCACTCACAATTTTGAGCCTTCTTGCGGGACAGTTTATTTGCACTTGCATTCCAGTGTTGTCAACTCAACATGAATACTATAGCACGGAGTGGTAAAAGAAATTAGATTAGATTATATCTTTATTAGCCGAATAGAATTACAAGCATTCATGGCATTGTCAGTACACAAGAAAAATGACATAACATACAATAAAATACAAAAATAAACTTAATTCTAAATAAATTTAACAGTTTAATATTACGTGACATGCAAAAAAAGAAAAAAAAATATATATATATATATGACAAGCTTGATCTTCAGTCTCCACTGTTCTATCTATTATCTTCTCTGTTTGCTTTTCCCTGTCTTTTCTTTAACTCTGAGTTACCTGAAACATAAATGGTTAAGGGCAGTATCAAGAAACGTTAAATACTAAAATTTTAAATTTAGATATTCATTTGTGCAAAATGGCATATGTGTCAATAAAATGTTCTTTACCTCTTTTTTTAATTTTCTTATGTTAAGTTCTTTGATTTTCTGTGGAAGTTTATTATACAAATTGCTGCCTCTATGTGATATGCTGTTAAGACTTCTGGTAAGCCTGTGGTAATTCAGATGTATGTTTTGAGATGTTCTGGTGTTATACTCATGATAGGTTGAATTTGTTTTAAAGGAATCTATGTTTTGATGAGTAAAGCACACTGTTTCTAAAATATATATGCAGGGTACAGGTAAGATTTTTAGTTCTCTGAAAATTTTTATACTTTCAGTCCGAATAGGAACTTTTTTGATGATTTTGAATATTCTTTTCTGCAATTTGAGGACTTGTGTCACTTTTGGAGAAGATCCCCAAGTAATAATGCCATATGATAGTATTGAATGAAAATATCCAAAATAGACTGATATTAAAAGTTCCATGGATGATATCTTCGCAAGGACTCGAAAAGCATAACATAAGCGACTCAGCTTCTCAGTTAGATGTTGTATATGCTTTTCCCATGTTAGACTGGAATCTATCCATATACCTAAAAATTTAGAGCATTCTACTTCCTTAATGATGGTATTACTAAGAACTATGTGAATCTGGTCAGTTGGATATTGATTGAAAGATACATAGACAGTTTTATTTACATTTAATTTAAGCTTATTATTTGCTAGCCACTTGTCTAGTTTCGTTGATGTTGCATTAATTTTCATTTGCAAGTTCTCTTCCTCCATGTATGGTGGGTCCCTATCACCACGGCATGGCGCGTCCTCAGGTTGCGGATAGAGGAGACGGCCTCCAGATATGGAGGGTAGCTGCGAATATATTGAATAAGCAGTCGTGGACAGCCGATAAGGGGTGGTCCTCCAGCTTGGGGGTTGGGCGAAGGGCTAACAACCCATCACCGTAAAAAACAGCTTGTTACGAATTCCTACAGTAAGCCTCGGAATAGGACTGATTCTCTGGCACGAATCTTGCACAGGATAGGGACCGATGGCGGGCTTATGTGAGGGCGGCAATGAACCTTCGGGTTCCTTAAAAGCCATTTGTAAGTAAGTAAGTTCTCTTCCTTATTATCACTCAGTATTATGTTTGTGTCATGTGCAAATAAGACAGTTTTCCCTTCAATTATATTTAACGGGAGATCATTTATGTATAGGAGAAATAATATTGGACCAAGAATTGAGCCTTGAGGGTCACCATGGGGCATAGGAACGGATTTTGATTTTACTGAGCCAATTTGTACAACCTGTTCCCTATTGCTTAAGTACGAGATGAACCAGTTCCCTGCTAATCCCCTTATGCCAAATTGTTGTAGTTTCCAGATTAGAATTTCATGATTAACTATGTCAAATGCTTTGCTAAAGTCCAGGAAAAGCCCAACGCGACGGTAGCATCGAATAACATTGTAACTGACATTTTGAAGAATTTGAGTTTTAAGCGTAGACCTGAACTTCTTATAACAGACTATCTGTGGTAAAATTATGATTAAAATCGGTTGGATTTTTGGGCAGTAATCGCACAATATTAAAATATTGTAACCAACAATTATATATTTTATACGTAGAATAATATTGTATGTCACTTACGAATTTTTCAAGTGTGTATTTTCGCAATAATGTTCCGTTAAAACTATTGTAAGTCACATACCATAGTCTTCATTGTAGGAAATGAATGAACAGTTAAAGCAGTATATACAGTTTTAAAGTATTGTATCTGCATTCTACAACAACATGTAGTTGTGTTATTTTATTCCAAGTTGTCAGCCTTGTTTAAACGAGAAATAACGAGGGAAGAAACTGCAATGGAGCGAAATAAGCGGATGTTACTTCTTGCGAAGGAGATATATATATAAAGATGCAGATGAAAATTTTCCTGGTGAGTTTCATTTCGCTATATTTTATTGTTACTTACTATATAATATTTTATTTTGGATCCCAGGTTGATCTCCAACAAATGGAAATGGTACAAGAGCAAGATGCTTCTGATGATAACAGTAAACTACGTGTACAACACATTGCATTTGACAATTCTACTTATAATATGCCCGTTCAGGATTTGAGTGAAGTTGACACAAGCACAGAACAGACATCGTTTGAAGACTCTGCGAATGCTGAAATTTCTAAGCAAAATAAAAAGAAACATACAGGAAAGAAAACTAGTCCTGGTAGAAAGTGGAAAAAAATGAAAGTAATTGGACGATCAATATTAAAAAAAGGAAAAGGCATGAAGGATTAGAATACAGTTCATCTACAGGAAAAATAATACAAGCAAGACAAATGGGACCAGGTTGCGCCTTAACATGTAGATATGGTTGCAAAAACAAGGTCACTCATGAAGACAGAGGAAAAGTTTTCAGTAGATTTTGGAGTCTTTCAGAACACACTAGAAAATGGGATTACATTACAAACAACGTAAGAAGAATTGAAAGGAAAAGAGCAACAACTGCTTCGCCTAAAGTCTCTAGAAGACAGTTCACTTTTATTTACACTTTACCTGTTGGCAATGAAGAAAATAGTGTGCAGGTCTGCAAAACTATGTTCCTGCATTCCCTCGGCATAAATGACATGTGGGTAATGACAGCTATGCAGAAACTTGATAAAGGAACAGGAATAGTTTCCCCAGATAAACGAGGAAAACACAGAAACCGTGGAAATGCTGTGTCGGAAAGTGTGAAGGATTCCATACGGCAACATATTTGTTCTTTTCCAGCTGTAGACTCCCACTATATAAGAAAAGATTCTGCACGAAATCCTTAGCAAAAATGTATAGACTATACAAAGAAAGGATAAACTAAAATGGTGGAGTATGTGCCACAGAGAGACAATACAGATAAGTGTTTGTTAAGGAATTCAACATTAGCCTTCTTTTTACCAAAGAAAGACCAATGTGAAGAGTGTAATACAGTATTGCAAGTGCAGATGTGAAGCTCAGTTTAGAAGATTCTCATGTTGGACACATAAAAAACAAAGATGTTGTACGTGAAATGAAAGAACATGGTAAATTGACAAAAGTGTATGTGCGGCAGGTTTTGATTTGCAAAAAGTTCTTCAAACCCCTTATTCCGATGTTAGCATCTTCTATTACTTAAGAAAATACTCTACCTACAATTTTACAATCTATGATTTGGGAGAAAATAAAGGGTACTGTTTCATGTGCCATGAGTCCGTTGCAAAAAGGGGCTGCAATGAAATTGGTAGTTGCCTACTGAAGTGGATAGAAAGAAAGAAAGAAGAAAGAAAATGAAAATATAAAGGAATTCATATTTTTTTCAGATAACTGTTCAGGACAGAACAGAAACAGGTATATTCTTGCTCTTTATTTATTTATAAGCGAGAAGTTCAATGTTAAAATTACACATACATTTCTGGAAAAAGAACACACACAAAATGAAGCAGATTCAATACATGCTTTAATTGAACGAAGGAAAAAGGGACGAACAATATTTACACCTGAACAATGGATAATGCTAGTGAAAATGGCTAAAACAAGTGGAAACCCATATGACGTAACTGAAATGGCACAAAGTGATTTAAAAAACTTGAAGTCTTTAATCACAGACGAAAAGGACAACTGGAATTTGACAGAAGAAAAAGAAGAAAGTAGTCTGGTTGAAAGTTAAGCAAGTTAGAATTGTTCCAGAATTAGGAAAGAAGATATTCATAAAATACAATCATTTTGATGAGCATGAACATAGTATTGACATACAGCACAAAATCAGAGGAAGACGCAAATCTTGGAAGGATATCAATCTCAAATGTGCTTACACTGCTCCACTTCCCATCTCCCAAGGTAAACTGAATGATCTGCTATTACTGTGTGATGAAAAACATCCCCACATTCCTGGCATTTATCATGGATTCTACAAGGGACTTAAAACCAGCGAAATTGCTGAAAATTGTGACAGTGATGAATAACTTTAAAATCAGTGGTATTGTGAAACATATTATTATATTTTTGTAAATGTTTATGTACATTTATGTTTATAGCAATGTAGTTACAATGTTTTTAACTGTAAACGGTGACATTATTGTGCCTTCTTCCGCAAGCAACACTATTGTATGTCACATACAATATTCTTACAGGGAATTCGTGTTAAACTTTCAGAATTGTAAGTAACAATACGCATATAAGGAATGATGTCAGAGAAATGCTATCATTGCAATAGAGTAGGACGTCCATTTCAATAACGAAAAAGTAAACAAATGAGACCTAATTAAAAATCCTGATTTTTCACAACAACCCAAAGTTGTTTTTAATCCTACTGAAAAAGTTCATTTTGTCAGTTACAATGTTATTCGATGGTACCGTCGAACGGTTTGTTCTTTATTGCTTTTAGCATTGAGGATTGATTCGATAAACGATATTACAGCATTATTGATTCCTTTACCTTTTCTAAAACCAAACTGAGAATTTGACAGTATATTATTATATTCTAGGAATGAGACTAATCTGTTGTACATAACCTTTCCAAGGATTTTCGAGAACCCAGATAATAGGGATATAGGCCTATAGTTCTCAATATTTTGTTTAATTCCCTTCTTAAAAATTGGGCAAACTTTTGCTACTTTAAAGATCTCTGGAAATTTACCAGTGACTAAGGATAAATTACAGATGTCTGTCATTGGCAGAGCTAGAAGATGATTACAGGCTTTTATTACTGCATCCGGGATTTCGTCAATTCCAGATGCCAGGCTACATTTTAGGTTTCCCATTATTTTGTGAATTTCTTCTGTGATTACTGGTTTTTAAAAAATTGTATTTTTATTCCCTGTATGTTGAAAGGTTGGCTGTGGATTCCTTGTTGGTGCAGGTTCTAAAGTTTGCGTAACATTTGCAAAGTAGTTATTAAACACTTTAGCTAATTTATGTGGACTCTTAATTAAGCTACCATTGTTTAATAATTCAATATTGACTTTTGCTGTGTCTGATTTTTTCCCGGTTTCCCTTTTTACCACATCCCAAATTGCTTTACTTTTATTTTCTGCTCTCAAAATGAAGTCCTGATTGTAATGTAATTTTGCCTTATGGATTACTTTTTTTTAGGATGTTACAATATGTTTTATAATATAGTTTGAGATTTAAATCATTTGTATATTGACATATATTGTGCAATTGTATTTTATTTTATATTATTAAGCAAGTAATAGCATTTTGCATAAGTCAATCAGTGTCATTAGACCTACTTAAATTAAATTATGAATAAGTAATAATTAACCTTACATTATTATAAGCAATATTCAAGAGACATGACACTGTTTGACGGAAGTTTGGCAACATCCCTATTCGGCAAGTTTCGTGGCCTGCTGTTTGACGTAGTGGGAGAGAAACGGGTGGAATGGGATGAGTAGAGGCGTTAACTTTTCCAAGAACGACGACAGCGCTGAATGGGCATAGATACGATGGTCCGACTATAGAGATGAGCTTAAACGATATTTTCAAGTATCTGTGAGAACTGTGACTGTGACAATTGAAGGGGTTAGTGGAATAAGGGGGTATCCCACATTTTGGTAAAAAATGAACTAAGTCCATATTATGAAAGCTGAGTCCATCTACTGTTAGTTTAATGTGCTATTTAAGTAAGGGATAGTCCCATTTTAAAGTAAATATGAACATATGAAAGGGCTTTGTAAGTTGTATCAAAATTCTGAATGGAATAAGGAGATATCCCACAGTTCCTTGAAGCCTTGGTTCTGATTGGCCAGCTGTTTACCTAACTGACCAATGGGAGAATACTGCTTTGATACAATAAGTTTCCAAGCAACATGGCGGATGTTGACCGTACTAATGTTTTTGTAAGTGACGAAATGGTGAAAATAAGACAAATAATAGCAAAAAGAGGAAAAGAAATCCATAAAATGTAAAGACCTCAGCAGACGGAAGGCACGAAACAGTGGACAAGAATATATTACACGCACAGACAAAGTAAATTCTGCTAAAGTGTTCACTAACATACAGGAAAAGAAAAGCCACCAAATATAGAATGTTAAAAAGTATCCACTATTTTAGGAGGTGATAGTATGCATCAAAATAAGAAAATGTCTAATAAACATGGGTCCTACAACACACACTTGTTCATAAGAGGTGCTCAATGTGACGTCCATTCATGGCAATGCATTTCTCTGCCCTACAATACAGCAGACTACCAGAAAATCATACCGTAGTTGACACCTTTGGCATGGAATAATGATACGTCGCAAGGAATACTGAAAACAAAAGTCTGGTTGCGGATATGAGCAGGGTTCAGCAGAGGTGGTGTTGTGAATTTTCATAATCAGCATGTGTGGGCTGATGGAAATTCCCATGCAGTTGAAGAAACGAGGCATCAGCACCCATTCTCAATCAACGTATGGGCAGGCATTCTTGGTGAAAGATTAATAGGGCCATATGTGCTACCACAGAGACTTTTAGGACTTTCTTATTAACGTATTGCCTGCCCTTGCTGAGAATGTGTCATGTCAGCAGGACTACAGATGTGGTTCATACACGATGGCGCACCAGCACATTTTCACCACAATGTGCGTGAACACCTGATGTTGACATTTCAAGACCACTGCAATGGTCGGGGAAGCCTCACACATTGGCCTGCTCGTTCCCCAAACCTAAATCCCCTAGACTTTTGGTTATGGGGACACAGATGTGGTTCATACACGATGACACACACCACTGCAATGGTCGGGGAAGCCCCACACCTTGGCCTGCTCGTTCCCCAAACCTAAATCTCCTAGACTTTTGTTATGGGGACACATAAAGAAATCAGGTCAATTTCAAAGAGTGCGTGATTCCTTACTCCAAAGGGCAGAGAAATGCATTGCGATGAGTGGACATTAGATTAGTCACCTCCTATGAAGAAGTGTTCAGAAAGTATGTGTTGTAGGACCGATGTTTATTAGATATTATTTTCTTGTTTTGATGCATACTTGCACCTCCTAAAATATTGGCTATTTTTAACACCCTGTATAGCAAGCACAGTTATGAAACCAAAGCACCCCGATGGAATGCTCATCAAAGCTGCTTAGCGTCCTGACATACTGTCCATATTAAAGTTCATACCTCCAATTCATCACAACTGTTATTTAAATTTGAAATCAGATAATGGATGTGAAGTAGAAAACAATGATCATAACCCATTACCTCCTGGTCTCGTTGCCTCATAAGTGGTGCCTTGTTGGTATCACTTATGAGGTTCAGACCTGTCTTCGGACAGTTGACTCAACAGACAAACAAATGAATCTTATTTAAGTGTCTTTTGATTAATACCTTTCAAAGTTTGTTTCTTTCTTTCTTGTAAAATATAATATATCATAAGTGAAATTTTCCTACAATAACAATAATAATCAAGATATTATGCTCTACATTTGCAGAAAGTTAGTTCAATACCTACCTAACACATTACCCAAAAGACTTCGTGATTCTTATTATTTTCCTTGAGTTACAGAGAATCTAACAAAATGCTAAATATCTCAAAAACATACTATTGAGGGATACCCCCTTCTTCCACTAAGCCCTTCAATTAAATATCGGTGATTTTGTCACATCGATATTTTATATCGATACGTAAGCACAATATGCATGAATTACACCGATATTTTGTCACACCGATAAAAATTAGCAGGAAATATTGAAGAGCAGTGAAATATGAATACGATTTCTCTATACACACCACTCATCAGTGATTTATATGGGAAAATCCAACAAAAAAATTATGTACATGTACCATTAACAAATAAATATTTACCTAACTGAACAGTAACATCACAGTCTAGTATATACAGTCGCGAAGTTCAATACGTAGTAAATATGCAAACATTAGATAGTTGCTCACCACTAGGATCGCTAATATCGCCTCATTACAGGCAATAATAATAAATAAATGAAAGCGCACTAATGTGCATTGATGTGGAGGTTATCTACTGTTCCCTACTATACTCTGTCAGGGATCGTGTTCTTTTAGTGCAAATCGAGAAGTGGTATCGTTCACATTGTTTCCCGCACAGGTTGCACACACAATTGTCCGCTGGCTCGTGGTATCCTTGTTTGATACACAGCTTGTGGTAGAAACCATGTACCGACAGTCTTGTTAGGGCGCTGCGTAATTCCTGGTTTGGTCTTGTCCAGCTGAGATCGTCCATGGCGTCTGTGGAGTAGAAGTCTTTCCAGATCTCGTCTCTCTTTCTCCGTCGATCCTGTAGAACTTCTTCTGATTTTTCTGTTGATGCAATAGTAGTTGCGAGCGTAGATCCTCAATGAGAAAGGTTTCCCTTGCAAGCTCGTATACTAGGTGCGATGGTGTGTGTATAGATAGGCCTAGAGTTTTCTTTAGGAATCTCGCCTTTGTTGCTTCTATGATTTCTAGGGCCTTTTTGGAGAGGTGCGTCCAGGTTATTACTATTCCATAATTCAGGATTGGTAGGATTTTTGCTGTGAATAAGGCCATTGCAGTTTCCAGGGATAAGCTCTGTAGTTGTGTGATGTCATATACTGTTTTTTGTCGCGGCAATTTCTCTTTCTCTTGTGTGCATATGGAAGGATGTGCCAGTGGTTTGAAGAGTCATTCCTAGATATTTGAAGTGGTTCACAATCTGTAACTTCTTTCCGTCGAGCATGATGTGTTCTTTTGCTGCTATTTTGCCTCATTTTCTGAAAATCATTTGTACAGTTTTGTTTTAATCTATTTCTAGGCTGTTTATACCTGCCCAGTTTGAAAGTTTGTTTAAAGCTTTCTGAAGTTTGTGGGGGTCCTTTGAAAGAAAGCTTTTGATCTCATCGACAGGGGAATCCTGGTCAAAAAACTAGAGCAAATGTTGGGAGAAAATGATCACATCACAATACTTATCAGAAGCATCCTGGCAGAAAATAAAATCACAATAAACGACACAGTGGCAACATCCAAAGAAATAACACAGACAAATGGGGTACTGCAGAGAGATCCCCTAAGCCCTCTCCTTTTCAATATTGCCACATCAGACATTGTAGCTGCACTAAAAGACACATCCATCACCCTCTACATGTATGCCAATGACATGATTACAGGCAATGCAAAATAGTGCCTCACAGTCTATTGTTTCTAGCACCCTCAAAACTCAAGCTTCGTGACTGTATATAGTAGACTGTGGTAACATGTCGAAAGTTAACTTCATGTACCAAGAGGTTATATTGTAGATATTGAACAGTTGATCATTTTTAAATGTAGTTGGGTATGGAGAAATTGTTATATGATTTTCCTAATCGTTTTAAAAATTGATCCTTTTTATTGTATATACAGTAATATAATGGATAAATTATTTTAAGTCGTGCATCAACATTATAATATTCAGTCATAGAATAAAAATTAACGAAACATAAGTATTCGGAAAAACATTGGAACATAATTACAAAACAAAACAAAACAGTTGTTCAGACAGGATTTTACACAAAATTAAGTACTGGTAACCAATGGTGTTATTATTTAAATCGTGTAATAACATCATTTATAATAAGATTGAGAAACTACCGCCCGATTGCTGTTATTGTATCATGCGCACGCGCAAACCAACGACGTAGAGGAGAAAATATCAGTCACAGAGTACTGAATACGGAGCAGATTTCGATAGCGATATTTTGTCACCGATATTTCGCATCATGAGTCACAGGTTTATCTGTGTCAAAAAAATTCCTGTGACAAAATATCGGTTTGTGAAATATCGGCCATCTCTAATAACGAATATTGCACACTACTTTCATTGCCAATGTGGCGCTATCAGTGGCGGCTCCTGCGTACTTCTTAAGAGGAAGAAAGAAGGTAACAGGACGAAATGACACCTTCTTGAATGAAACATGCTACAAATTAGCCAACATGCATACATGTAAGACCAGGTAGTGTTAGGGTTGGTCTTCCCTTCTGTATAGCAATAAGTTGTTCTTGTAAACTGAGTTTCCTAAATTTTCCAAAATATATAATGTTTTCACTTCCAGTCATTGTTGAATAATTGCACAAATTAACAATTACAAGGAAATTCACCTCGCAGCATTTTTCGAGCACACTACGGCATCACACGTGTTGGAAGAGACTATAGCAACTAACACGTAATAGGAACCGCGGAAATGGGAAATAATCTGAGGAAAGCGAGAACATTGCACCCACCCACGTGGTCTGTGTTGCCACATGTACGTTTTAAAAGTTCAGCATCACATGCTTTTGAAGAATATCAGTTCCTGTAAAGTCATACTACCGTTATTGTTCAAAGTTGCCGGTAGCCAATTAATTTTTTATGTTAAAAAATAATGTAGTTTGGAGTACTACTTTCAATTTCAAATATATTTGTACAAAACTGACATCTTGGCTGTTGCCCTGTCTAGTACACAATGAATGGAAGTGAATTTCAGGAGCCAAAAAGATCTGCGATACTAATACAGAACTACTTCCTCTTTGTTTTATATAAACCCAACTCTAAAGCATGGTTCAGACGGTGCGTGTTTCTGTGATGGATTCCAAGGTGGCTAGCAGGCCGGGTTCCGTGGTGGCTACGGTGCTGGGTTCCGTGGTGGCTGCGGTGATGGTTTTCGTTCACACGGAGCGTGCTGCCTTGCATGCTGGATCCAAAGAGTTTGAAGTATTACAAACTCTTTGGCTGGATCCCAGTTTGGAAGTTGGAGATGCTGGCGCGGTACGATTTGTAAACATCAAATATGGAAGCTGTATGTGAAGCTGTACGAAGAAGACGTTTAGCAGCCTTTACTGTTTTGCTAGCTTTGAACGCTGAGGAGACGGATCAAATTAAAAAGAGTAGAATGTGGAGCCGAAAATGGTTACTGCGTAGAAATACGGGCCAAGATGGCATAAACATGTTTCTTCTCTGTAAGCCTCAATTAAAGTTCTGACTTGATCTTTGGTCCAACCGTAGGAATTCATAATCGAAATTTTCGACTTGCTCTCTTAAGGGGAGAGGATGGTATTTTTCAAAACTTTTTTTCCTATTTCGTGTAAATTATTAATTTTTTGTATGTAGAGAGCTCCAAATAAAAATATTAAAAAAAATTATTTGGGGGCCCAAATTTGAAAAAAAAAAAAATACCCAATGCAGGATTGTACTAAAACCGATATATCTAAACCGTTTTTAAAGATAGATTCAAACAGTTTTTGCAATGTATTTACAAAAGTATGTTCTACAAACTGTCTGTAACAGAATTTTTATATTAGTCCCTACGTTGGTAAAATAAACAATTAAAATTTAATAAGAATTTTCTGATTTCCTTTCTTGCAAACAAACGCAAGTATTTTTGAAATGAAATCAATTAACAAAATTCTGTTACAGAGAAAAGTTTCCTAATAGTCTAAAGAATGTGTGTTCTAAATAGCATGCATGTATCTTTAATAGTTCAGAAATTATATTCATTTTGTCTGGCAATGTAGCAAAAAAATGAAATTACTGGAAACCAATAAAAGCGGGCATGTGATTTAAAAATCCATAGCGCAGGAAGTTTAAAAATGACGTCTCAACATCCGATAAGGGCACAAATACCCACAAAATGCAATGCAATGTATTCTACACATATCAAAGGGTATTTTAAAGAAAAAAAAAACAATTTTTTGAAAATTTAATTTACCGGAAACAACAATAAAAGTGGGCGAGTGATTTAAAATCCATAATGCAGGAAGTTTAAAAATGGCGATCCACACATATCACAAGAGTATTTTAAAGAATTTTTTTTTTATTTAGTAACTTTCATCAAAAATACCATCCTCTCCCCTTAAAATAGTAGCTTCTGCAACCTTCCCGAGGTTGATCCACACTGTTGTTTTCTCGCTCCCAAGGTCCCTGAATAGTCTAGATAACACTCATGATAAATAAGAAACTAACCGTAAGTGGAAAACAGCTAAAATTCTACATTAACAATAGTAAATGTTGCAACAAAGCAATTAAACAAGAAGTTTAAAACAACTAAAGTTCTATATTTGATTATTCTATCCTTAGAAACTAAGAAATATATAAAAATAAAAAGATTTAGTTGGAGAACAACTATTTTGGTAACACTGAACCAGCACAGAAGCACGCAGGAAAAATAGCAAGGAACCTACCCTCGAAATCCAGCAAGCTAGCCATCCACGGAGCCAGCAGAGCGCATTATTAACGGTGAGTGACCACGCAGGCGACCCATCCGCGCAGCCACCTTGGAATCCATCACAGAAACACGCACCGTCTGAACCGGGCTTAACTTTCAAATATCCTTGAATGGCAGATCTTTAGATGGCAGCGGTAGCGAGCTTGCTGCACGACTAGTCGGTTTCTATTTCCTGCCCATGCGCTGATTCAGAGGAGGATCTCCTCCCTCTCCGTTCATTTACTCGCTTTAAAACTCTGCTTCTTTCTCTGGCCGCTAGTGCGCTGTTGTCTATGTGTGCTATGTGCTAACAGCAGTAAAGGAGGAATGGATTGACTTTCCTCCACACAAACAATCTCGCATCCTTCTCACAGTTTCTAGCAGCACATGAGCGCGCATCATTTAAAACTCGATCAACCGAGGTTTTCTTATAGCTGTGAACTTAAAAATTATCGAATCGTCCTCGAATTTCAAGGCATATATTTCATTTGGTATTTACTTTTAAAAGAAGAAAAATGTGAGTAGGACGTTCATCCCTTCCCTCCCCTGAGGAACCGCGACTGACTCTTCTCTCTCTCCAGCTGCTCCCTTTTTCGTTGATGTGGATTCTTTTTGGGCGTTAGAATGCCTGACAGTACAGTATGAAGATTCGTTAGGAAATATGGTTGTTTAGTCATCATGTATAAGATTCGAAATTTCCCGAGGAATATGAAAAGCGTCAGCATTTACGATAGGAAAAATATATTTCGTAAAACTAATCTAGGTTCAAAATGTTTTATGTGTAACACTGTCATTTTACGAGGACAGAAACAGTGTCGCGACAATTCGTCCCAGTCAATTTGACACTACGACAATTCGTCCCAGAAAACAATTCGTACCTGCAACGGTTGGTACATTTTATATGTTTGTTTCGTTGATTCCATTTTAATTCGTAGCGAACAAGTCATGAATGGTTGCTACATTTCAATCCTGACAGTAAATTAATAACCTTTGCCACACAAGATCATCTAAGAAAACTTTTTCTGGTTCAAAATATTATAATTATACCCTTCTAAATGTATTATATGTTCTGTACGCTATATCATATTTAAATTCCTTAAACGTATTTGTAATTATACAACTGAAGCTGTTGCAATACGTGACTGTAAAAAAATTGTTTGCTTTATTTTGTTTGAGATAGTGTGCAATGTGCTATTATCTTTAATGAATTTCTTTTGTTTTGTACGTTTTATTAAATTATCTATTGTTTTTTATTCCATTTTCGGAAACAATAATTGTGTAAATAATTCCTAATTCATTCTTGTTTTTTCATGGGAATGTTTACAAGTTTATTTAGTAGGTTATTAAGGCCAGCTATTTTATGTGTTTTATTCATATAAAGAATACCTTCATTAATTAGCATTGAAATTAATGGAATATTTTCCTTCTTCTAACTGAAAAAAAAAAATTGGGTGAAAACACTTTCTTGGTGAAAAAAGAAAAACAGTTTCTTCGACAAAGAAGAGAAGCTGTTAGAATTAACTTCTGATTAAAGCTTAAATATCAACTACCGTGATGTAGTGTGGAGAGCATGTACAACCATGTGGAATTGCAATTAATTTCATTTTTTGTTATTACAAAACGCCTCCACATATGCAGAACACATCACAAATGCCAACCACACCCACAGAGACAACACAGATATGGAAATACTGTACATCCAACCAAAAAGCCAGAAACTCAACACACTAGAACAAAATGAAATATACAGACACACGAAAACACACCCCAACGATATTCTCAACACACAACTCAATTTCAAAACACAAACACTCTTTGACTCTACACTACGAACGCACCCTCACAGGAAACAAGAGGTGCCAAGACCAACAACGACCAGTTCTGAAGATGACCTATAAATAGGTCGAAACATGTAAACAAGGTACAGTACGTTAAAATTTAACACAAGAAAGTCTCATCATACATATTCCGAAGAAATATGAAACTTACGATGTCTGTGACACTCAAAAGGCTGGGAGCCACTGGTCTAATAACAGAGTACAGAACTGCTATGAGATGGAGACAGGAGTTCAGTATTATACAGGGACATCATTTTATTTCTACTTGCATTTTTATTGTACCTGCATTTCTGAATGTACTTCACTCTCACCCCTTCACTAATGTCCTTGCTCCCATCAGACACACAAACTTACGGCTGCTGTTGCATTCGAAGTCTTCAAGCAGTGAAGTAAACACTGCAGTGTATAGTGTGTTTCATAAATATGATTGCGTTTTCTATAGAAGAAAGAACCTATATTAATAATATCGTACTAAAAAATTATATTCAAGAAACGATAAATTCAATTTCAGAGAATATGCTTCAAAATGTTTTTAATAATATGCGTACTGAATTGAAGCCTGCATTGTAATGAACGGCAACCATTTTCAACAACTTGTTTAAAAATTCAGATTAGCTTTTTTTGAATTGAGGTGGCTAGAAGCAAAGGAATGCTAGTGACATTTGTAATAACATGAGTTAAGTGCATCCAGTGTACTTACTTACTTACTGCCTTTTAAGGAACCCGGAGGTTCATTGCCGCCCTCACATAAGCCCGCCATCGGTCCCTATCCTGTGCAAGATTAATCCAGTCTCTATCATCATACCCTACCTCCCTCAAATCCATTTTAATATTATCCTCCCATCTACGTCTCGGCCTCCCTAAAAGTCTTTTTCCCTCCGGTCTCCCAACTAACACTCTATATGCATTTCTGGATTCGCCCATACGTGCTACATGCCCTCCCTATCTCAAACGTCTGGATTTTAAGTTCCTAATTATGTCAGGTAAAGAATACAATGCGTGTAGTTCTGTGTTGTGTAACTTTCTCCATTCTCCTGTAACTTCATCCCGCTTAGCCCCAAATATTTTCCTAAGCACCTTACAGTGCATCCAGTGTAAGCAAAAGTATCTAAAATTTTAGTGGCAAAGGGATATTTTAATCGCATCAAACATTAAAATTTAAATAAAAATTTCACCGATTTTACGAAAGCTTAAATATTTAAACCCCATTTTTCTCAAAAGTAACTTAAGTGCACTTACAGCCCTTTACTTATGAGCCCCTCTTAAATGCACTCTCTATATTGTATGTTAACATCAATAATTAATATGCTAAATAAAGTAGACATTACATAACGTACATAGCCGCCTGAAAAGTTGAGTTTTTGAAAAAAAAAAAATGTTACTACTCTACTGTATTTTGATAAATTCCGTAAAAGTGATGATCAAACTGAAAATTGTAATATCGTATTTCCCTACAACATAAATGGATACACTACTTTTCTCTCCTCCTTTACCTAGTAAAATAATTTGTTTACATATTGCACTAGTAACATCAAACTCCTGTAATGGAAGGGGGCAACAGTGTTTCCGAGTATAGCCAGGTTAATGTTAAAAATGTTGGTAAAAATAAAGTGATGTCCCTGTATAAGTTGAATGTGTAAGCTCATACCTTTACAGTAGAGAGGGTGGAGGAGGGGGCGAGGACGGTTGGTCGTCCCCTTCGGAGGACTGTTGCCCCAGTTGTTCGGGAATTTCCTCCATTCTCTTCAGCCCCCACCCTCCACAACGGTGTTGGGTTGTGGAGGAATTTCCGCTGGCTCTGTTGGACTCTCCAACTCCTCACATTTTGTATAGTCAGTGACTTCTATTACTTCTTCCGATGGTGAGTTGAGGTTTTCGTCCTTCAGTTTCATAAATTTCTTGCTCTTCTTGAGTAGTTTGTTTTTTATAGTGGCCTTCTGTTCTTCTTCCTCTGGATCTTGTTCAGGAGTGAAAGAGTTGACGCCATAGTTGTTATAGCAGTAAGCAGCGTAAGCGGCTCCCGCCAAGCCCGCCACCCCAATGTTCCTCATTCCATTGACGAGGAGTCTTTCAGGTCTAACAGACTCTCTCAGTCTAGGGTGTTCCTTGAGTTGCTATAGCAAACCTCTAATGAGTCCAAACATTTTGGTGGGTTTAATTCAAAAGGCATGTAACACGGCATTGCTATTGTTGTCATATCTTTTCTCTCTCTCCATAGAAAATGGCTATAGAGATTTCGGTTGTTGTTTCCCTAGGTATCATTCATGTAGATGTAAACCCTTCCTTTTTTATAATATTCATATTAGTGTTGATATCAACGAATTAGAAAGAGAATACACCCTGTGGTCGGCCTGGGTAGCGTAGTCGGTCTAGAGCTGGTCTTCTGTGCTCGAGATTGCAAGCTCAATCCCGACCCAGGTCGATGGCATTTAAGTGTGTTTAAATGCGACAGGCTCATGTCAGTAGGCTTACTGGCATGTAAAAGAACTCCACTCCTTGGACAAAATTCCGGCACACTGGCGACTCTGATATAACCTTTGCAGTTACGAGCGTCGTTAAATAAACCATAATATTTTTATAGGCCTATGTTTTGTCTGAGTTGTAGGCATCATAAAACTTGAATGTTATGAATCCATTAATAGGCCTATATTGTAACGTGAAACGGCTTCTATTCCAAGAGTAGGCCTTCCTATTAATGAGCAGTTTGTTACTTCGCAAAGCTGACTTGTTAAATTCAGTGGATATTAATTGGTTTTTTGTTTATTTATCCATTAAACTTAATTTATTAATAAGTCATTCATTCATTCATTCATTCATTCAACATTTTCATATTTATTCAATCATTTATTCTCTGATTTATATATACACATTCATTTATATACCTATTCATTCATTTATATATACTTATGTATTTATTTATTCATTTTTGTATTTATTTATTCATTTATATATTTATTTATTCATTTATGTATTTATTCATTCATTTATATATTTGTTCGTCCATTTTGACCTTTATTCGTCCACTTATATACTGTATTTATTCAGACATTTAAATATTTATTGAGAAATGCATATATTTACTCATAAATTTATATATATTTCCTCATCCATTTATATATTTAATCATATTTTTATATTTACTCCTACATTTGGCCTATATACTCGAATTTATTCACCCATTTATGTATTTATTCATCCATTTACATATTTATTCATATATTTATTCATCCATTTTTACATTCATTCATCCACTTATATTTTATTTCATCCAATTATATATTTTATTCTTCCACATACACATTTATATACATACCTACTCATTTATTCATTCATGTATATATACTGTATTTATTCACTCGGGGTTTTTCCGGGGTTTTCTCTGAAGCAATTGAAGCAGAATTGCTGGGTAACTTTTGGTGTTGGACTTCGGACTCATTTCGCCATCATTAATTCACATACAGTATAATAATAATAATAATAATAATAATAATAATAATAATAATAATAATAATAATAATATCACCATCATCATCACTGATACCATAGCCCGGGTTAAGTTCACGGTGCGGCGTGCTGTACTTGTACAAGAGGAAAAAAGAAGAACCATTCAGAATTTCCAGTGAATTTAAATTAAATAGCTTACACATTCATCATTACTACGATATGAAAACAAAGCAATTTTTTACGTCTGTAAGTTGAATTTCAACAAAACAAAAGCTGCTGAAATTAGAGCTCTTCAGTTTCACGTACTTTTTCAAGTAATAATGAATTGAAAGCAGGAGTCTTTACACACTGCTAACCGTAACTGGTCAAAAAGTTCTCTGCCCTTTATAGGGGTACTACATCTTGATTTTACAGTTTTCATTCGTGAGAAGAACTGTTCACAGATACAGTATACAGAGTGAGTCACGAGGATTTACCATCACTTACGAAGCTTATTTCCGAAGAATTCTGAGCAAAAATTTCATATAAACATTCGTCCTAACCTCAATATTCTCAAAATTACACAAATTTGAAGTTGTTTGTAAAATACCTTTCTTCTTTACTTTTAAGGGTAAAAGAATATTACAAATAGAGAATGAACTATTCAGAAATATCATTTCTTTAATTGGCTAGTGTTCTGAAGCTAAAAATGTGTTGTCATTTGCTTTGTATAAATTTTGTTTTTCAATTTTTAACTAAAAATGACATTATTCTTATGCACTTATCACAAAAATTGTTACAAATCATACGACTTTAGGAACTTGATTCTTTAGGGCCGTATTCATAGACATTCTTAGCCCAGGCTTCCGGTGGATGATCAGCGAACTAACGCTTTTCGTATTCATAAACCAGTGTTAGCGGTATATGATATGAATCCTGTACAAGTATCCAGTCAATAGTCGGGGCTAGTTTAACACACTCGTAGCGCGTGCTAGCGAAATGTCTATGAATAGTACCCTTACAGTTTAATTATGCATCCTAATGTACAGTCTTGAAGAATTTACAAGAGTGGTATGATTTGTAACAATTGCTGTGAGAAATGCGTAAGAAAATGTAATTTTGTAGTTAAAAGTCGAAAAAAAAAGAATTGTGTACGAAGCATCTATGGAATTCACAACACATTTTTAGCTTCAGAATATTAGCTAATTAAAGGAATGATACTCCTGAATAGTTCATTCTTCATCTGTAATATTAATTTACACTTAAAACTCAAGAATAATGGTATTTTACAAACAAATTAAAATCAGTATAACTCTAAAAACATTGAGATTAGGACAAATGTTTGTATGACAATTTTTGCTCAAAATGTCTTCGGAAATAAGTCCCGTAAGGGACGGTAAATCCTCGTGAATCATCCTTATGTCAGCCCTGGGCGTAAGAGGGGAAGTAAAAGGGATGGAGAAATCCCCGCCCATGTCCTTTTCGCTTACACCGCCTTATAAACAAATGCAGAGTAAAGCTCTGTGCATCAGTGGTGAATTTTAGGCGACCAGCGAGCGCACCAAAACATAACTGTCTCAGCTGGGGAAGGTGGAGTGGGAAGTTAAGGGGTGGTCTACAGCAGTGTTCCGCAACTGGTGTGCCTTCACAAGGTGAAAGGTGTGACGCGAAATTTTACCTATTGTTGTAAGAAATTGATAAAATTAATTTAAATTAATTTAAAATTAAATTGAATAATTTCGAGCGAAAAATTGTTCTGGGGCCGGGCATCGGACCCGGGACCTTTGGTTAAACGTACCAACGCTCTCCCAACTGAGCTACCCGGGAACTCTACCAGACACCGATCCAATTTTTCCCTCTATATCCACAGACCTCAAAGTGGGCTGACAACAGTCAAGCAACCAACATTGAGTGCACACTAACTCTGTGTGACTTAAATTGTGGTTTTCTGTTAACGAACAGTAACGTATATTATGCAAATCAAGCTTTCAGGTATAACTCCCTGTAAAGTTGATTTGAATAATTTCGAGTGAAAAATTGTTCCGGAGCCGGGTATCGAACCCGGGACCTTTGGTTAAACGTACCAACGCTCTCCCAACTGAGCTACCCGGGAACTCTACCAGACACCGATCCAATTTTTCCCTCTATATCCACAGACCTCAAAGTGGGCTGACAACAGTCAAGCAACCAACATTGAGTGCACACTAACTCTGTGTGACTTAAATTGTGGTTTTCTGTTAACGAACAGTGACGCATATTATGCAAATCAAGCTTTCAGGTATAACTCCCTGTAAAGTTGATTTGAATAATTTCGAGCGAAAAATTGTTCCGGGGCCGGGTATCGAATCCGGGACCTTTGGTTAAACGTACCAACGCTCTCCCAACTGAGCTACCCGGGAACTCTACCAGACGCCGATCCAATTTTTCCCTCTCTATCCACAGACCTCAAAGTGGGCTGACAACCGTCAAGCAACCAACATTGAGCGAAAATGAATATAAATAAAAATACATTATATTGTAACATTTCTTTTTTTATCTATTAATGAACGGAATCAAAATATGTACTACCTGTACTTTGGATTTGGTCCTAAAGTTTCAGGGTTAATTTTTAATCAGTCTTTTTTCCCCTGTAAAATTGCCTTTTTGTTAGTTAGCAGGTTTACACTCTAAGCCGACGATATTTGTACTGTGATCAGGGGTTTAACTCACAGGCGTTTCTTTTTCAGTAACATGCATATTGTAATAATTGAACTAATTGTAGCTCTTCTTCATTCATGATGTTATAAACTTAGCGCGTAAATATTAGTATAAACAAATTATAAACTTAATGCGTAAATATTAGCATCAACAAATCCTCGGAACACGTGTTCACTGTTGTGAAACAATAATTTGTTCAGAGAGCTTTTGTTCCTAATTTTAGGTTATGTTTGATAAAATCGTTTATAAAGATGTAGTGTAATATACCCCAAATCCTATCCTTTATCAAAGATCTTTGATAAAACATTTTATCATATTCTTTATCAAAGAACTTTGATAGTATAGTAGTAGCCTCACAGAGACTGTATTTTCTTTGTGATTATTTGGACTCATCTTGAAAAACAGAAATCAAGAACTAAAACAAAAACGTTTCAAACAGTAGCTGATCATTGATCAAACAGCACACGCAAGCATAAGCTCGCTCAAACTAAATTCATAAGTAACTGACAGAAGTGGAAACTTGGGCTCGATGCCTTCAGACAAGTCCACCACACACAACCATTTCCAAAAGCAGTTCACTACGACCCGTGCAGTGATGCTGGGTGATGTCACGGGCTAGTTCCGTGTGACACTGTGGAGCTCAGGCCGTTGTGCGAATGTTTTAACTTAAAGAGTAGGTACTTGCATTTTTTACTATTGAAGGACATGAGTACGCGGATTTATTTGCAGATGATGAACAGGTATCTAAGTTGGCATATCTTTTCGATATTTTCATACACTTGAATGAGCTTAACAGAGAAATGCAAGGTAGGAACGAAAATATTCTGACTACTATGGATGATATTCAAGGATTTGTGAATAAGCTGAATTTTTGGATACAGATTATTTAAAATCGGTGGTTTGAGATGTTCCCAACTGTATGGCCCCTTGCTGACGGTAATAGAGTGTTGGTGGACTTAATTAAGGAACATTTAGTAATCTTGCAGCAGAAGTTTAAGAATTATTTTGGAGAGAGTGTTCAAGATTTTGACTGGGTTCGTGATCCATTCATTGTGGATTAAATCAATCTTCCGAATAATATACTCGTACAAGAGGAACTGGCAGATTTAAAAGCAGACAGAACACTGACATTAAAACTTTTCGAAGTGCCTTTGGAACATTTTGTTTGTCAATAAGGAGTGAATATCTGGTTATCTCTGAGATGGCAGTTAATATGTTATTGCCAATTTCAACTACATATATGAGTGAAGTGGGCTTCTTGACATCAACTGAAATTAAAACATCAAAGAGGGAGAGACTCAAATTCATCGATGAAGAAATTAGGCTTGTAGTGTCAACAATTCCACCACGGATCAACCACCTGTGTGCAACTAAGCAGGTTCAAATATTGTATTGAAGATATGAATGGAGTTATTTACTTTAATATTAGTAATAGAAATGTGTATTTTCTACAGTGAAGTTCATAAATTGTTAATAAATGAAAGTCTATTTGTTTTATAATAATAATAATAATAATAATAATAATAATAATAATAATAATAATAATAATAATAATAATAATAATATTTGATTACATTAAGTAATTGTCGCCCTGGTTGGCAAGTTGGTATAGCGCTGGCCTTCTATGCCCAAGGTTGCGGGTTCGATCCCGGGCCAGGTCGATGGTATTTAAGTGTGCTTAAATGCGACAGGCTCATGTCAGTAGATTTACTGGCATGTAAAAGAACTCCTGCGGGACAAAATTCCGGCACATCCGGCGACGCTGATATAACCTCTGCAGTTGCGAGCGTCGTTAAATAAAACATAATATTTAATATTAAGTAATTATATTGTAAATTTATTTCAACTCAACAACAATGTAACTTTATTATCTCAACAATAGGATTTGCTCTCCACACAGTAACACAGTATTCGTTAGTGCACTCCACCGACGACAATGACAATTTACTTCGACTATTACGAACAACAATGAACTGTTAATCTTAACTAATATTTACAAAGCACTATTTACAAATCAGAACTGTCAGTTCTCAGTTCACAGTTCTTCTAGCTCAGTCACTCGAGTTCACAGTATCTCGAACCACAGACCTTCAGAGACAGTCCACTGTACTCGAACTCAGGTCCCTCCAACTGCGGTCCACTGCACTCGAACTCAGGCCTTCGGATGCTGACACAGTTGCGGACGCACACTCGAGTCGAACTCCGGTACACAAGACTGGCTTGCTTGCTCTGGCTTACTCACTGAATGGCTGAATAAACTGAAAACTGCCCAAGTTCGCTCGCGTTTCTTCTTTTATAGCTAAACTATCGTTGCGAGAAAGTACGAGTTCTGGATAGTTCGCGATATTTCGACGCGTGTGTCCATTCTCGAATCATCTCGCACGCTGCTGCTCCCCTCCTTCACCGCGCGTAGCCATGCCCCAGGAGGCAGATGCGCGCGCAACCCGCCCAAAACAAGGCCGACTTAGCCTCTCCTCCGTCGATCGTGAGATCGAATCTCACGTGGGCGTCACAATATTAACTTAAGAGAGTTACATTATGTTTTTGAGGGGCTTAACATTTTGGTGTGCCGTGTTGAGTCTAGGCCTGTCTAGGGTGTGCCGTGAATAGAAAAATATTGCGGAACACTGGTCTACAGTAACCCAATCGAGTTATTAACGCCCAGACTTGGTAAATGTAGTTACATACATGGCTTTCACAAAGCTAGAGAAAGATTGAATCTTTCTGTATTATATTATAAAGCATTTTATATTGTTCCAGCACTGCAGAAAAATTCTTCTTCCCACTCTAAATTAAATCTCTCTTTCTTTCTTTTAGTTTTAAGGTTTTGTTATAGAGATACTCTTGATGTGCTTCATTGTGTTCGTGTTCTAGGGATAGTAAATAAGGGATGATGCATATCCGAGCTTTATGGGGATGCAGAAGGGTTGAGGGGAAGATACAGTGCAGGTTGCATAGTGACTACAGAGTGAGTGAAAAGGCAAGTTATATGCATGTGCTACTTGAAAGGCAGTATGTGTGCTAGTGGGGTGTAATAGAGTAGAATAGCGATCAAACATCCATAGACGACACAACATAATGCTACTCATGCTTACACGGTAATTGGAATAGCATTACAATACACATACAGTACCCTTACTCACCCTAAAAACCATCGGATCACATTCATTCGGTGTGGTGATCGACTCACAACTGCATTACATATTACATGTAACATCATTCTATGCGATAAGCAGTGGCGTAGCGTCAATGTAAGCTAAAAAGCTAAGCTTCCCCAGTTAATAATAATTTCATAATAAACCTACAGTTTATGAACAAAATTATTTCTTAATTTTAATAGAGTTTATATTTATGTGTTAAATATTGTAATGCGGCAGCTCAGGATGATTTGTGATGCAGCAGTAAACAAGAAGCCTGCACACACCAGCTTCCAAGCAGACGGTTTCTTTCACTCATTCTTCTGTGTAACCCACCCCGCAGATTTTCCATCCCTTTCTAACTAACATACCCTGCTCGCAAGGCACGGAAGAAGCTAGCTTTTACATTGAAAGTTTCCGAGTTATCACTTTCGTGAGTTATGTTCAGTTGAAGGTTAGTGTGCATTGCGGCTGATATAATAAATAATGAGTGAAATAACAGTTCCTGACACCAATTTACTTGAATTTTTAGGATAATTCTATTATCAATACTGACTTACGAACAAAAGTGTGATTTAAAAGACAAATGACCGTGTCTATTTGTTAGAGATACGTGTAAACCATGAAATCATATTTTACCATTTGAGGTCATGCCTTATGGTGTTACTTACGAGGTTCCAACCAATCTTCGGACTGCTGACTTGACATTGACTACTATTTATTTTAAGACTATATTTTTGTAATACGTTTTCTCATATGTACACGAAAGACAACTTGAGTTAGCTTCCTCTGCTCAAAATTTCATGCTACGTCACGGGTGATAAGTTCAACACACTGCATCCCCATAGTGCTGCGACCCCATACTCGTATTATGGATGTGCGATAACCATACGTCACACTGGCATCTAGTAATGCGACCACATATTTTGGGTGCAATAGAATACACGACATACGACATTTCGTGATACCATCGATTGGTTTTGGAATGTGAAATATAGCTATTACAATGAATATTACATTAAATATGTATTTGTGTTGAATATGTATGATCCACCTCTTCCCCTCTGCATTATTTGCAATCAAACTCAATCGAACAACTCTATGAAACCAGTAATTGATTAACTAGCGGACTTAGGGCCTGTACTACGACTGTCGGATAAAGTTCTGGTTTAAACTTATCCGGCAGATGGCATATTTATCCGAAAGTTGGGGTCCGCTAGTTAATCAATTACTAATATTCAAGTGTTAAAAGTAGTGTACGCAAGATTCAAAATGGATTATCTATGAAACCATTCCAACTTCACGGACACTTGGTAACCAATCATGGTGAGTGTAAAGATAAGCCAATGGAATGTTCGAAAGTAATAGATAATTTTACACAATCGACAAAGGTGACATTGGAGATATCGTACGAGTTACCATTGCTTGTTCCAAAAAGTGAATCACTGTATGACGCAGTTTCAATCTCTTATTGTTCTTGGCGATTAGATTGCAACAGATAAAATGTTAGAAACAATTCCGCTACAAGTAATAAAATCAATTTCGAATTTTGATACAAGTGTAGGACACAGAATTCATGCCAAGGCACAAGATGTTGAATAAATAGTAGGTAACATTAAACTGGACAAAAGAGATTCGATTCAAATTATTGAATTGGTGGATATGTCTGATGATACCGAGTACATATGTTCGCTATATTGATGTTAAGAAATATGTTCTATTGCTGACGAAATTACAGGATGTAAACAATTACCAGAACATACAAAAGGAGGAGAATATTTTTAAAATTATTGATAATTTCATAATATTATAATTAAATTTGTCATGGGACTGTTGTGTGTGTGCCCACAGATCCACAGATGAGCTACTTCATTGACAAGTAAGAAAAGTGATCTTGGTGCTCTTATTAGCGAAATTAACTCCAAAATAATTTGGAAACATTGCATTGTACACAGAAAAAACTTGGTTGCGAAAAAAATAAATCCTGACTTAGGGTTTACACGAAATGCTGAACATTGCTGTAAAAGTAGTAAATTTAAAGAAGCTGCGTGCACTGATCTTCCGTCTCAAAAAAAAAAAAAAAAAAAAAAAAAAAGAGATGGGATCTACACATACTCAAGTGTTTTGCACACTGAGATACGGGGGTTATCACGAGGATGCATACTGACTAGCGTTTTTTAATTGAAAAACGAGGTAAAGTGTTTCCTTAAAAAATTGAAATCCAATCTGGTGACGTATTTTGAAGATGAAGGGTGGATTTGGGAACTTGCTTATTTGACTGATATTTTCAACAAAATGAATGATCCCGGTCTTCAACTCCAAGGTTTCGGCAAAAATATTTTAAGGTCCATAAGAAAATGGAGAGATCTTATAAGAAAGTTATATTCTGGATTGACTGCGTTAATAAAGGGAATATTCCAGTTTCTCCAACGCTTTTTGAATATAGTGAACAAAATTTAGTTAGTATTGCTGATGGAGTTTTGAAAATAATCAAATACCACGTAGAAAAACTCAATATACAGTTTTTTTTAAATACTTTCCAGGAACTGAGGAAGATAACACACGAGTTTGGATTACAAATCCGTATTCCATCATAACCATGAATTCCCCTGAACTTCCCATAACATTGAAATGAATTCTGTTAGAAATGTCTGTTGATAGTTCCATGTAAATAAAATTGTAAAACTTGTCAATTTGTGACTTTCGGTATTATGCTTGCAAAGAGTGTAATATGGAATTTAGAGATACTACCATTCCCCTCTACTTATTAGTGTGAGCATTAACATCAATCAAAATGAAACATAGAAATCACTTGAAACGAGAATCACCTCTGATACTCACACTCACGAAGATTCGGCCAAGAATCATTATCGATAATTTGAATGAAGCATAACAACGGTAAAGCGGTACAAGCTTGGGTGGAGAAATGTGCCTAGGGGTACGGGAGAAAAAAAGGTTGATTACCAGTGGTCTAAGGCATTATGCTTAGCACTCTCGTTACAAAATGCGCTTGTTTGGGTCTCATGGGGAATGAATTTTCTCATCAAATTTCGACCAGTGCCCATCCAATATCATGATGAATTTTGGAAGCTACGATAGGTAGGGAATCCGGTTACGAAATCCAGCAGTTGCTGGGGGTTCATCATGCTAACCACACGATACCTCCGCTCTCGTTGGATGATCGTTCGTCTCTGATGAGGCATGTGGACTTGAGATCAGCAGCCGACTCGGCTGCATGTAATTGGTGTGATTGAGAAAATCAATGTTTACTGGGTTCTTCGCTCTTCGACATCTATAATCTTCTCACTGTTAGAATAATCCTAAAGTAAACAATAGCACGTGACTGAAATGAGACTTGATTGGCCACAGCTTGGCGCCACTGATGATTTTCAGGACGTGATCCCGCCCACTACTGTACTTTGTTTCACATTAAACATTTCCCGTCACTCCCTAAAGAAGGCCTAATCTCACTACTATGCATTCGTTTGCTTAAAGAAACAATTAATTTCTAATTAATTAAAGTATTTAAACATTCAAGTAAGGTCAATCGCTGTCAGACTAAAGTATTATTTTTCTCTTGTTTTCAATTCGCTCAGAAGCCATAAAACCAAGTGCTTGAGTGGACAGCAAACTCAAGGTGAAGTGACGCCAGCTTGTTACAAGAACAGACTACCTTGGTGTTACTCTTTATATTCATTTGCTGCCATCGTAAATAACAAATATGAAAGTACCTTTTATTTTACATAATGTTGCACGTATGAGTCAAGTTATGTTTTATCGTATTTTCCAGGTAAAATTCAAATTCTCTTTTAAAATAAATACAAGGTTACGGTCAGGCATGTATTTAGAAATTAGTTTCCGGGGGGTCTAGATTACACCTACCTAAAATAGTATATTATTTGCTGGTATGAATTTTTCCTTATCATCACTATTTTTTTAATAGACGTTTTGACGGGTTTGCAAAAATATTATGATAGCTAATTGTAGTCCAACACTTTGCTAAAATATCTACATAGGCACAGAATACAAATATTGCCCTACACATGCAAGACAAACAACATAAAATAAAATTAATAACAATAAAAAATCTTAATATGAAAACTCACCATAAATGCCTGGGAAATGTTGTCCATGTAAAATGAAGTGATGATCATAAACGTCTGTTATTACTGTCCTTGTAATTCTGCTAAATTTCGCTATATTTAAACTATTTACGTAAAACTGTTACGGTATACAGTTCTACAGCACTAAATTGATGCACTTGCTACTTCTGCCCATTATGTTTAACATCTCTGGATTGATACTTGATCCCATGTACAGACAGTAAAGCAAGATTACTCAAACGCTCATCAATGGTTCTATTTCTCAGATAGGTCTTCAGTCGTTTCATTGCTGAAAATGATCTCTCTGTACTGGCGGTTGAAACAGGGAGGGTAGTTAAAATTTTAAGGAGACAGTGAATTATGGGGTATAATTCTATAGAACATATAGCTAAAGAATTAAGGGCATCATTTGGTCTTAATTTTATTTCTGTGGATTTTCATTTTTGGCACCACATCTGGTACTCTGTCTCTATTTCAGTATCACTGATATTATCACCCAAGTACAAAGAAAGATTATTTAATCTATCAGCTGCAGTTTCTTCGACATTTCTAGGAACAAAACATTAAAAGCAGACAATACATCTTTATTCTGTTCAAAACGATGTTTGAGATTTGAAATCAATTCATCAGTGCATGGTATAAATACAGTTCTTCTGAAGTACTCTTCAGGTGTCTCTGTTGGGTGATTATCCCTCTTTGTCTGCTTCCCTGCAAGTCTTGGAATTTTTATTTCGGAATCGAAAAAGGTTTTATTTTGTGAAATTCTTCACCAGCATTCCTTCTTAAGGTTTCCAGCTGCTGTATAACATCACTGACATATTCCAAAGCAGAACTAAGATCGTGCTCAGAGTTTTGCAAGTATGTTGACAGGCAGACTGTGAAAGACAGAAGTTTCTCGCAAGTCAACATTGAAATGAGGAACGAACTTTTCTCGACGGCTGCCAGTAATTGTTCTGCAGTACTGGAAACAGATTTTTCGCTTTCTGACAGATATTGCAGACTTGCAACAATTGGCTCCAGAAGTTCCACAAAAACAATGACAGAATCATCTTCTCTACAAATTCTTGTGTTGCAAATGCCAATCAGACTGGACTTCTTACTGGAAAGCAACAGCTCATTTATATTCTTCTTCAGAGTGATGCTGGCAACAGTGTGATTGCGAAATAAATCACAAACGTCACTCACAGTACCTGAACAATTACGCATGTGAGTCACATTCATGGCAGAGGACACTATGACTGGCACAATGAACAAATAAAGCTTTCGGATATAGTTCTTTCACTTTAGCTTGCATTTCATTGAATTTTCCATCCATAGATGACGCACCATCATACCCAGGCTGCTCATATCTAAACCTAAGCTGATACACTCTTCTATTACTGTCTGAGCAATGTTTTTACCAGTGAGGACATATATAGATACGAAACTCAAGAAATCTTCTCAACAAATGCCTGGAGTTGACATATCGTACACAAATAGAGAGCTGCTACATTCCTGAAATAACTAAAGTTTCATCTGCAATGATGCTAAAACATTTAGCTTCATTTACATCACTCGTAAGATTTCTTCGTATTATTTACCCGTATATACCCAGAACTTCATTTTGAATTATAGGGCTCATGTAAGTGGCACTTTTTTTTCGCATTAGCCACTTTTTTTCTTCGCATTATGATAAGCAGTTGCCTGGTGATTATTAAATGCTTTGTCACCAGCATCGAGATGGAAACGTAAAAGAGCTCGAAATTGTCCGTCTTTCTTCTCAGGTTTTGAAAATGTTAAGGGACCACTATCTGCATCGCCTCTCAAAGGAAATTTTTTTATATTTTTTTAGTAGGTTATTTTACGACGCTTTATCAACATCTTAGGTTATTTAGCGTCTGAATGAGATGAAGGTGATAATGCCGGTGAAATGAGTCCGAGCACCGAAAGTAACCTAGCATTTGCTCATATTGGGTTGAGGTAAAATCCTGGAAAAACCACAACCAGGTAACTTCCCCCGACCAGGAATCGAACCCGGGCCACCTGGTTTCGTGGCCAGACACATTAGCTCTAACTCCACAGATGTGGACAGGAAATTCTTGTTCTCCACAAAATATTATTGTTTTTATTATTGGGAGAAGAGCTTCTTTATTTTCCTGAATTTATTTTCGCCTCTGACTATTGATGTGAGAAGCTACATCCTCTTCTCTGCCATTCTCAATTGCCATAAATCGCTCAGCTAATTGGACGCAGTTCTTATGATAAGCAGTTGCCTGGTGATTATTAAATGCTTCTACAGCATCCTTCCATTTACAAAATGGCTTTGTCACCATACAGCCCAAGTTTTGATGACCACCTTAACCTATGCTTTGCTTACAGAACAGAACACAATAACGGCAATAAGCACCATCTTGCGCTTTGAATATGTTAGCCACCTCCACCTATCCAACCATTTATTTTGAAATTTAAGTCTTTTAGACTCATACATACGTACAGGAAATACATATGAGCTATCAGGCTTTAAATCGATTGTCAGCATTTCATACCTAACATCTCTAGAAATGTTAATACACTTCGTTTCTTGCACCAACAGACCAATGTCACTACCAGTACGAGTATGCTGTGGAGAACTACTTAATTCCTCATTAACTGTATCACGACACATTTCACTGTGAGGTTCGAACTCCTCACAACGGAATTAACTTCTAGAGATTCTGCGTCATTAAAATTAAGTTACTACTCTTGGCCACTTTACTTGTAAGTTTGAAGAGCCTGTCAATTTTGGTGTTCCTCTTCATATTTTCAGAACCATTTTTTAAATTATTATTAACTAAAACAGCATAAAAACAACTTCACAACACGAGAAATATTTCCTTACTGTCACGTGGCACCACAAGAAGCTGTTGAGGAAAAGAAGTTGTATTTATTGCAATGTAGGGGTGTCATTGTCAGGAAGTTTTAAAAGAAAGGATGCCTGCCAGAGGGAGTGGAAACTTTCTCTTTTATTGCTGCTTTGCTCTCCGCACAACCATTGAAACTGCATGACTGATGTGAGCAGGGTTGACAGATGGGAAGCTTGAATAAGCTCTGTCACTGTTATTTCTGCAATTGATTTTCTTTTTATTTATTTATTTATTGAAATTCCAATACATTTGAGGGGGTCCAGACCCCATGGACTCCCCCCTTAAATACATCCCTGGTTACGATCCTCAAGTACGGAACTATATTTTCTTACATCGTGTGAGTGTTTTGACTAGTAGCCAATCACGGATATGAACCCATGAGCTTGTGTTTAAATTGGGATTATTCTAACAGCGAAAATATTATAGATGGTGGCACATGTCAACAGCAGATGTGCTCGGAAAAAGTGATGAAGATCTATGGGTGAGGATTGTGAGGAACATTTTCACTTGCCACTTGGCTGGCTTTACAAAGAGGGGTTGGAGGGATGGAAAATAGTGTGAAGTTCTTTGAAGGCAGGATTCTAGCAACCCGCTCCACGTCTCTAGACCAACCACAGCAACCAACAAGGAATAGTCAGACTTTCCTGCACATTATGTCAGTGTTGCCAATTTGGCATAGCTAGATAAATCTACTTTGTCGTTATTACACATTCAACTATTTCAGTGTCGTTTTGCCGCATACTGTAACAGATGTATTTATGAAAGAGGGACAGAAAAATGATGGCTATGCCATCTTTCGAGACGGGCTCAGAGTTCATTACATCCAGTTCGAACTATGAAGGAATTGTTGCGACTCATAGGCAGGCTTGGTGGACTCCACGAGCTGCCCATCTTGGGCCCACCTCGAGTTTGATCCAAGTATGAAGAAACCGTTGAATCTGCAGGCAAGCTTAGTTGGCAAGTAGAGTGCAGGAATCCAATGATTGGAATGATGAATATGTGGGCAAGAAGAGAAGAGGACCTCAAAGTGTTATTACTCGCACCTATGTAGCCAAAATATCTTTGAACATGCAGCTCGAGTTTGTCTTTGTTGCAGCACCACGAAGGAGAGGAAGGGAGGGAGGGAGGGAGGGAGGGAGGGAGGGAGAGAGTTTTTTTTTGTGTGTTGTGTGTCCACATCACTTGCATGATTCGGGTTCTGCATATTGCAGATAAATGGCAGATAATTGCACTACACTTCGGCTGGCCACACTATGCATGAAGTAATCTGTGGAGAGTTATGTCGTGTAGGCTACTAGGGTGGGTGTATGTGTAAGTGTAGTGTAGGGAATGGGTGAGGATGAAGATGTGGAAGGGAGAAGGGGAGCCTGGTGCTTGCACGTAGAATAGCACCAAGAGGACTACCAGGCTTAACGTCCCCGTCTGACAGACAAATCACTATCAACAGTGGCATATGCCTTCTCTTCATATGAACTATGGAGAGATTTGGGATTTAACCCAGACATATCTGTTCACAATCTACTGATTAGAAGTTGTGCATCGCTACCTCTCCTAGTCCTGAGATAGAAATGTTACACGAAAACCAAGAAGGAACGTAAGTTATATAAGATATAATATACTGAACTGTACTGATTAGCGCAGTAAGTAACGAACATGCGATGAGCGATGTAAGATTCATTATCAAAGGAAAAGCACTCTTCTTTTTATGAGTGTTTCGTAAATGATTAATGTTTCCCTGGACGAAAAAAACTGAATAAAATTAGTATTTTACCTTGAAACTCACTGGAGCTGATTCCCTTTCATGTTCTAGGTTGTCCGAATTATTTCACAAGTGCTACTAAACGTCGTTCTTCTGCTTATCATTAGCAGGAGCTTCTTGGACAGTTGCCTTTTGTTATATAAACAACGTATATTCTAAATCGAGCTCAATCTAGTCTTTGCAGTTCTTGAAAACATCTCTTTCTCAGCTGTAGGTAATAGTACTAATGTTCTGGAGTTACAGTTCTTGTCAAATGTCTCCATTTCATTCTTTATCAGGCTACTATGTGAGAGATGTTGAAACAATATTCTTAGCATCGTCTGTGTGTCCCTTTATTCGCTTTGTTGGTCTGTAATCATCAAAGTTATTACAATGATCGTCATTGCTTACTACGATGACACATTCACTCCTCACTTCAATAAATTTGCCATAGAGATCTAGTTAAGGGACAGTGGCTTGATGATACCGGGACAGTATGTGAAATGGGATTAGATACAGATAACATAAATGAACAGAAATTCTAAATTTGCGTATGTTTCGTGATTTACTCAATTTTATTGAAGCACGTGTCATCTGAATGAGCTCTACCTACAAAAAATGTATGTTTTCCACCGACTATTTCCAGATAATTAGGTCAACGATATAATTTCTTAACATATATGAATACTTTTCAACAAGTTTGGTAGAATAGAAACATTTTTCAAGTTGACAAAAAAGAATCTTCAATTCATAGGGCCTTAACATATATGAATACTTTTCAACAAGTTTGATAGAATAGAAACATTTATCAAGTTGACAAAAAATAATCTTCAATTCATAGGGCCTATTTGCACATTACAATGTTCTAGAAATCAAGTTAATTTTGCCTCTAAGACATTCAATGAAATACCTACTGGATTTTGTAAGTTTATCCCATAATATGTACTGTAGATCGGAATGGAGGTAAAGCAATATAAATTATGGGTGAATGTATAATTATAAAGTCATATCGTAGTATTCTAAGATGATATGTGTTTCTGTTCTGTGTGTTAGCACCTGTCTGAATGTATAACTATCAGATAGCGGAGTGAGTTTTAATTTTTGTTTAGATTGTACAGTAGACATACAGTAGATTTCTATGTTGGCGGCCATTCAAGTTGTATTCAGCCTCACTGCCTCCGAAGGTGACTGCCAGCAGTACCTGTACAGACCTTCAAAGAGCGATGGTTCTGAGCTCGTTTCCTAGAAATACAGTCGAAGTTGAAAGGATAATTAAAACTGTCGTAATTATCCAGTATTTAGAACACAAGTTTCTATTGTTTTCTTACTTTCTATGACAGAGTGTTTCTAGAGGGAAACTTGACTGTCGAAACTAACCAATACGGAATCATACCCAGAACCTCGTATTTAGAAATAAGTGCTATACAGTAAAACGAAACTATTTAAGATTTTGTACTGCATTGCCAAAATACAAGACATTCGATTTCTTTTTTAATTTGACATTTTTGTTTTTCAGCATCTAATATTTGATTCATGCAAAATTTCTTGAATTCATTGAGTGATTGGAAAATTGTTTCACTCAAATTTTGTTGTCCTAAAAATTAGCACTTTCATTCATGGATGCAGCAGGTATGACAATGGACACCTGCTTTCTTTCTGAATCCTTTCTAATCCCCAGCATTCTGGCTCGCACTATATCAGGCCGATTTTTGTAATTATTTTCCCAACGTAAAAGTTTGTTTCTGTTGATAGATAATATCATCTTTTTATGCTTGAATGTTGTTTAATGTAACAAAGCTATTAAATAAGAACATATTATTATCCACATCGTTATGAAAACTATTCGAGAAGTGATGGGATTATGTTCCTGTTGTATTGTCTGTATTTCTATCTGGTAAAGAACACATAGGTCATGGCTTGCTCAGATCCCTCTTCGTCTGACTCTTTAGTTGGGATTTTCCCGAAGTTTTCCTCAACTGTAAGACGAATGACTGGTAATTGCATGGCAAGCCACGGAACTTACCTCGCTAAGTACCGTCTCACTATCAGCTATTCCACAGACACTAAATACCTTTGCAGTTGATAACCGTTTAAAATGGGAACATGTATTGTCATTTTAAGAGATGACTACCGCTTTTCTATCAGTTAACAAAATTAGGCCTGATAAGAACTATTATTCCGGTTGTAAATTCCACGACAAAGATCTTAAATGTCTATATATCAATATTACCACAGATAGATAAGCCTCAGAACGGAAAGGATGTCATTCTATATAAAGAATACACGCCTGGTAATAAATGGCTATCTAAACTGAATGGAAGGATGCTATTAAGATGACTGCTAATGTATGCCCAGTACGTGCTCTACCAGGTAGGTCTCAGAATGGAACCCACTGCCGACATTGTCGGAGTGAGAAAGAAACACTTGCTCACATTCTGGACAAGCTCGTCCTCATGGACATGAGAAACAGTCGTCACCACAAGACTCAATCCCTCCTAGCATCGGCCCTACGAGGAAAAGACTACCAAGTAGAGGAGGAGGTCCATGGTTTGTCCACAAATGGATCTACAAGGCGCATTGACATCATCGCTATCCCAACAAGATCAACAAGCAGATTCATAATTGATCCAACTGTAAGGATTGAAATGTACGAAAATCAACCTACTGAGGTACATCAGGAAAAAATGCGACATATACGACCCCACCATACCATATTATAAGGAAAAATATCATCTAACATTGATCGAAGTTATTGAATTACTGATTGAGGCTAGAGGGACCATCACAAAAAGATTCGCGCATTTTTGCAAGCAGTTTGGTCTAGGACAAACTTTTGTCACTGAAGTATCTCTGTCTGCAGTGAAGGGATCTATACAAATCCTAAGAAACCATCTCTACACTTAAATAGATTGATCTCTTTCCTATGGTGAGCTGCTCACTTAAGTTGGGTCTTGCAACTAGTGCTAAATAGAAGACTGTGATCACCTGATAGCAAATAGATACTAGGAAATTTTATGTGTCTTCTGGAATTAATGATGTTTTGTTTAGTCGTCTTCAATTATTTATAATTGTGTTATTTCTTTTTCTTTTCCTTCTCCATTCTTTTCTTTTTTTCATTATAATTGTTTACCCATCATTTGTCCCGCGCCATGGCGTCGTGGTCTAAGGCATGCTGCCTAGGACTCCCGTTACGGAATGCGCGCTGGTTTGAGTCCTCATGGGGGAAGAAATTTTCTCATGAAATTTCGGCCAGTGTATGGGACCGGTGTCCACCCAGCATCGTGATGCACTTGGGGAGCTACGATAGGTAGCAAAAATCCGGTTTCGCAAACCAGCTATAACGGCTGGGAGGATCATTGTGTTAATCAAACGATACCTCAATTCATTCTGATTGGATGATAGTCCACCTGTGCTTCGGCATGTGGACATGAGGCCAGTCGGTCGGTCTTAGCCCTTCATGGGATGTAGTGCCATGGATTTACTTACCTACCATTTACTAAAAAAACAACAATTTTTTGGTAAGCTTTGTCTTCTAGGCAGCCTTCACTTGGAGGAAGCTGAATAAAATTTATTCAAAATAATTAGTTCCTAGAATGGTAATTATAATACATACATAACATGCTTATAAACGTGTTGGTTCTGTATCAACTGCTTTAATTATAAAATATGGAACTACAAATTATCTCCTTTGAAATCTACAATGAAAGAGATGAATGTTTATAACTTTTTTTTAAGATTTATTTACATTTTTTTACTTCTCTGCTCTATTGGCCCCGAAGAATGTACAATTTATTTTCAATATTGTCTTCGATATTTGCATTGCACTAGCAATTCCTCCTGAGGTCGACTGCCTTTTATTTTTAGTTTTTCTTTGCAAATTTCACAAATACTCTTTAGGTTCACCTAGCTCTATAAGTATTTTTATGTTCCTTCTGCAACGGTTTCATCAACAAAACCAGTATAAAAAACGCTGTGTCTGTTAACACAGGGAACCCTAAAATTGAATACAGCTCATTTGGTCTTTGCTACTTATGAAGTTGAAAGTTCTTTACACATCACAATATATAAGTTGTACAGCATTTTGTGATGCAATGCTGCAAAAGTGTGAGTATGTGACCACATCTTTAATAATTATAACTGGTGTATTACAATGAACATGTTTTAAATAAACAGAAACCACATATCACACTCTCCACTCCTAAGCATAGAAGATCCTTCTACTCTTCATCTTTCACTGTCTCAGCAGCTTATCTCTAGAACTCTACCACAGCATGTCAGATATTATCAGACATTATCAAGTTTTAAAAATAAACTGAAATTGCACTTCTTCAATTCAGAATTCCTTAAATTATAAGCTTTTTTCTCTGCCACAGTTTTATAAACAATATTATGTTTTTCTTTTCTTTTGCCAACATTACACTCCTTTGATCATCAGATTAATTTATTATCATATATTTTTCTATTGTGGCTTTTATTTAAATTTCGTTTTTAATTATATTATTACATTCCATTTGTTATATTCTTTCTTGTGTTTTCCACCTTAACTATTTGTACTAACTGAGTTACTTATGTTATATTTCAATCTTTATATTTGTATTTTACTTTTTTCTATTATGGTATTATTTTCATTTTGTGAAATGCCAATTTTATTATTATTTTGTAATATGTTAGTATTTTGTTCTTTTCACTTTTTGTTAACACTGCTTATGTATTTTGTGATCTTGTGGAGTGTAAGATGGCCTTAACTCCGCCAGTAAATACATAAATAAAATGACACTCTGATAAGAAGAATAAAATACAACACTTGACAATTTCATTACGAATTATTAATTTATACATATTGCAGATTTTCTTTCTTCATGTGATGTGATTCCCCCCCCCCCCCCTAAAAATTACGCGATTACTCAAAATCCTTTCATGATTTTCCATTGCTGAGACCTGAACACAAAACTTTATTTAATGTGCTTTTATTAATTGATAAAAAGAAAGGCAAAGCAGCTAAAATAAAGAAAACTATGCTAGAACAATATATATATTATCTTAGCAGGACTAGTTTTGTATTCGTTGAGATTAGTTTAAAAAGTGACGTAAGATTTTAGGATTGAATCAACTGAAAAGTTTAACTTTATTTATAACAAATTATTTTTTTATTATTATATGTTTATATTACATAGTGAGTGAAATGTACATGAAACATCATAAGATGTCAGTAACATGAATTCTTCACATAATACAATATAAAATATTATTTACATATACAATGTTTCCAAACTCAACTTAAAAGTTACATACAATCTTATTGATTTCACACGTGAAAAATATTTTATGTAGGTTCAACCATTTTCTGTATAGAATTTGAATTTAAAAAGGCTACATTAAATACATAAAACAAATTTGGAACAGTTCATAAATTGTAGGCCTACCAATTAAGTTCTGTATAAAAATAAAGTGCAGTAAAATCAAAAGAACAAATGAAAGTACATAACCTACTTTGTATATTATATTACAAAAGCATTATGCTCAAGAACTTGAATGCACAACTTTCACTTTTTCTTCTTTGTGAATTTCTTTGCTTCTTTTATCATTCTTCTCGTATCATCTTCTTCTTCTCCTGAACTCACTCCAGAATACTCTGTTTCTGAATCAGTGGGTTGGTAATCATCTGAACTTGCATCATTCAGAAATGGACCATCATAATCATAGTCATCTTCTTCATCTGAATCTCTATGTTCTAAAACATAAAAAAGAAAGAGAGAGAGGCACTGTTAGAGAAGTTGAAGTGGAAAATAATTTTATTCTATTTCATATAGCATGACTGAATCATGAAATGCATACAACTTTTTTCACTATTATGAAATAATAATATACAGAAGAAAGTTTTGAAATGAAGTATGTAAGAAATTCTGTAAAATTTATGCAGTTAAAAATTGTAGGAGTAATTAATTTAAAAATAGAGTTACTATTTTGCTTTCTACATTCTCAATTTACGACATACAAACTGAATAGCTATTTGTTAAAAGGGCCAAAGTGACATTTTTTTCGAAAATCACTTTTTCAGCTTATAATGTTCTTTGAGCATAGACACATTGATTTATGTTAAAAGAATCGACAAATGTGCACTGTAAGTGGCAACTAGACGGCATTCAATATCGCATTTTTGTTAAAAGGGCGAAAGTGTAGAACATGTGCCCTTTTAACAAACAACACAATGAACTTGGAAACTTGGATGTTGGCTGAACTTCATTAATGAGGCTTGTGAGGTCATTGTTGCAGTACATGTATTCCAGAACACATAGCTTTATAAGACGTGTACTTGGAATTTGAATGGAATGGAATTTAACTGAGAGCGGCACGAATGGCCCAGCACTGCGACCTGTTGAGATCTATTTCGCCATCCCTCGATATGGAATTAGTTACATGCCACAGATTCCCTATGAGCACCAATCCAACCACATGACTCCCTAACAACTGGTCCGTACAGCCGACAGAAATCCATATACCATTCCTGCTTCGGCAACTTCCCCCAAGGCGCCCTTGTCGGTCCAAGGCACTTACAAATGGCTTCTAAGGAACCCGCAGGTTCATTGCCACCCTCACATAAGCCCGCCATCGGTCCCTATCCTGTGCAAGATTAACCCACTCTCGATCATCATATCCCACCTCCCTCAAACCCATTTTAATATTATCCTCCCATCTACGTCTCAGCCTCCCCAAAGGTCTTTTTCCCTACTAACACTCTATATACATTTCTGGATTCGCCCATACGTGCTGCATGCCCTTCCCATCTCAAACGTCTGGATTTAATGTTCCTAATTATATCAGATGAAGAATACAATAACATGCAGTTCTGTGTTGTGTAACTTTCTCCATTCTCCTGTAACTTCATCCCCCTTAGCCCCAAATATTTTCCTAAGAATCTTATTCTCTAACACCCTTAATCTCTGTTCCTCTCTCAAAGTGAGAATTCAAGTTTCACAACCATACAGAACAACCGGTAATATAACTATTTTATAAATTCCAATTTTCAGATTTTTTGATGGCAGACTAGATAACTAAAGTTTCTCAACCGAATAATAACAGGCATTTCCCATATTTATTCTGCGTTTAATTTCCTCTCGAGTGTCGTTTATATTTGTTACTGTTGCTCCAAGATATTTGAATTTTTCCACCTCTTCAAAGGATAAATCTCCAATTTTTATATTTCTATTTCGTACAATATTCTGGTCACGAAACATAATCATATATTTTGTCTTTTCGGGATTTACTTCCAAACCTATCACTTTACTTGCTTCAAGTAAAATTTCCGTGTTTCCCCTAATTGTTTGTGGATTTTCTCCTAACATATTCATGTCATCCACACAGACAAGCAGGTGATGTAACCCGTTCAATTCCAAATCCTGTCTGTTATCCTGAACTTTCCTAATGGCATATTCTAGAGTGAAGTTGAAAAGTAAAGGTGATTATGCATCTCCTTGCTTTAGCCAGCAGTGAATTGGAAAAGCATCAGATAGAAACTGGCCTATACGAACTCTGCTGTAAGTTTCACTGAGACACATTTTAATTAATCGAACTAGTTTCTTGGGAATACCAAATTCAATAACAATATAATATAAAACTTGTCTCACATGTTATTATTATTAATATTTCATTACAATGAATTCTGATAGTGAAGTAGATGCTGTAGTTAATACTAATATTAAAAAAGTCAAGGGGCTTGCAAATCCAGACATCTACACACTAAAATGATGCTTCCAAAAGAGAAGCAGCTACAGAACTAACTATTCATGTCACGTAGTGACAAATCTGATGCTCAGTCTATCAGAGGCCACAGTTTGAGCCTTGTGACTGATTTTGCAATTATCAAACGAGCTATACAAAAGCATGATCGAATTTACAGCATATGGCAACTGATTTAAATCATTAATTTTAGCACTTCTTCTCTCAAATTTGCCGTTGTGGAAGTGCAACAAAATATGTCCTAATTTATAATTTTGAAGGCTGGTGGCAGAAATATTACAAGAAAAATCTATGGAGAATGTTAATGCTGAGCATCAGTGGACCGAACACTGACGTGAAAAAATCACAGATCAATATAATTTATTAATTATATTACCATATTGCAAAAAAATAAATTTCAAATTGCTCAGATTCATGATAAAATATTTTGTATACAGTAATACATATTAATAAAATATCGTTTTTCATACAAAACTCGTTTTTATTATATTTAAACAAAAAAATTCCGGTTAAAATATGTTATTTATTTTTTTTGGTAGGTTATTTTACGACGCTTTATCAACATCTTAGGTTATTTAGCGTCTGAATGAGATGAAGGTGATAATGCCAGTGAAATGAGTCCGGGGTCCAGCACCAAAAGTTACCCAGCATTTGCTCATATTGGGTTGAGGAAAAACCCCGGAAAAAACCTCAACCAGGTAACTTGCCCCGACCAGGAATCGAACCCGGGCCACCTATTATTTGTTAAAAGGGCATATATCCAGCTAATTTAAGTGTCCATACTAAGGGCATGATTGATTATATTTCCAAATACACTTCTCACGCATATGAGTTAAGTATAACTCTTTAATTTGAATGATTCAGAAAATTAATAAACGTAAACGATTGAGCAAGAAATAATTCTTTTGTTTCTCCTGTAAAATATGTCTTTTTGGACTTCGGCCTTTTAACAAACAGCTATAAATAACAGCCTCTTTCCACATTTTGTAGGAAACAACACTCTGTCCTTCACAGTAAATGAGTTTTTAACATACCAGTACCATTTCTTGAACAGGTGTTTCTCAAGTCATTAGTATATTAGGTTCATATATTCAATATTCAAAATTAAAGAATGTTTACTTGGAAAATACCGGCAATTTCTCAGACCTTTAGGCGAAGTTTTACTATGTACCAATATTGTATATGTTTGTATAGTTTGGCTGATGAATTATATATGCTTTAAATTGAATAGTAGTCTGTATAGCTTAACTGATGATATGTACAATTTTGTATAGCTTAACGAAAATATGTTTGTAAATTGAATTAATCTGTTTACTGTGTATTGTATATGTTTGTATAGTTTGGCTGATGAACTGTATATACTTTAAATTGAATAGTAGTCTCTATAGCTTAACTGATGAATTGTATACACTGTAAATTGAGTAGTAGTCTGTATAGCTCAACTGATGAATTGTTTATGATTATAAATTGAATTACTCTACTTGTTATGAATTGTACAATTTTGTATAGCTTGACGAAAATATTCTTGTAAATTGAAATAATTTGCAAGGTATTTATTATAGGGTTGCCATATTTTGATAAGCAAAAAGGAGGACATTTTATTGACACCTACTTGCAAACAGATCGCTATCATAGATCATTACAGTACTGTTACATGTATAATAATATGTAAATTATTGAAGCTGAGAAATATTGCTAGTAGTAATTTTCTTAACTTTAAATAACAAAATAATAATGCAAACAAGTGAATTGGTTATAATTTAAGTCTAATTATAAATCACAAAAAAAAAAAACAACAAAAATAACACACAATTTCAATATTTTGGTGTCCTATATTGTTACAAAAATTTACCTTATGATCTATCACTTTGAGGTAGACTTTTTCCAGCTTTCTGATACTGACTGGCCCAAGCATATTTCTCTGTAGATCTGATAATTGTTTATTACTTAAAAGATAGTTGCTTATAATAATACTGAATTAGCAATATACTTTGCACTGATTTCACAGATAAGTTTTCTCTTTCTTTGCTCCACTGACTTTGCATGAAAGAGAAAATGTGTTCCATGTTTACATTATGTGATACAATAGCGCAAACAAACTGTGCAATATTCAAAGTTTTCAGTGGCACACAATGTTAGAGGACTCAAAATACTTGGTCCATTTATGATATGCCTGAAGATTAGCAAACTCATCTTTGTGTTGATTCACAAATTTCTTGAGGTTGCAGAATTGATCAAAGCACTTCACATCATCTATGGAGACATCCCTATCCAGAAGAAATTTGATGGAAGATTGCACCTTGTCCCAGTCAAGTGATTCAAAGAGATATTCAAATGAAGCACCACAGCTCTTTCATGGGCTTCAACCAATTTTCAAGATACTCTATGCAACTCTCATCTATTTTAGCACAGAATTTGTGACACTTGGCAACAAGACCCTTCTTGCGCTTTTCTTCTAGAAGGCTCTTAACTTTGAGACAGTGAGCATGTCCTGAACACGAAGGATTTTCCACAAGTGAATTACTTTTCCTTTCAAGTTCTGAAATATACGAGTGAAACAAACTCATAATATAATTTTATATAATAATGTTCAGATTTTAATTTATTTACAACAACGATAATTACAAGGAGGTAAAGTGTAAAATTAGCATATTGATGAAATATATTATAATAAAATAGGATATAGGCCAATCTCACGTTCATTACATTATTATTATTATTATTATTATTATTATTATTATTACAGTTAAAACAAGCAGATTGAGGTGGGCAGAATATGTAATACGCATGGACCTAAGTGAACCTTGTAAAAAAATTGTAATATCAAATCCGGGAGGTCAGAGAAGACGAGGTCGACCGCACTTGCTGTGGATTGATGGAGTGGAAGAGGATGCCAGAAAGTTGGGGTGCAAGAATTGGAAGGCTGCTACACAAGATAGAGATGGATGGCGACAATTACTAAGGGAGGCCCAGGCCCACCAAGGGCTGTAGCATCGATGATGATGATTATTATTACTATTATTGCTATTTATATATGTAAGTTGTTCTAGATGTAATGAATTATAAAAGTCGAATTCAGAGGCTACTAGAAAGTATTCATATTCCGAACCTGAACCAGTATCAAATAACGAATCAGATGCTCAGGAAGACTATATCATAGAGGCAAGAGAAGATGATTCAGAAAGTGAACACGAGCTAGATGCTGAACATTATATTGTAGTGTAGAAAAATATACAATGCGTCCCTTTCAAACATCCCACATTTCAATTAATTATTGCTAACAAAAATATGCGGAATTATGATATGAGACAGGTATTAAAAGAAAGAGAAACTCAAAGAATTTTCATTGTCACACACTAATACACCTCTATACATGTACACTATTGGTAGCACGAACATCAAGTCTGTATTAGATTTCGTTGCACATTCTGTCCAACAAGTCCACTTACACTGTTATAATATTGTGTCACAGATACAGGTCCGTAAAACTGGAAGATCTTGTATTGAAGTCGCAAACACACAATCTTTTACATAGCCCCAGAGAAAGAAGTCCAGTGGGGTGATGTCTGGCGAACATGGTGGTCATCAAATTAGTTCGCCTCATTCAATCCAGCGATCTGGGAATGTTTCTGTTAGGGAATTCCGAACATCCAGGCTCCAGTATGAGGAGGCTCTGTCTCAGCTACCTGGTGGTACAAGAACTGTTACAACATGTTTTGGTATACTGTGCTAGTTATTGATTTCTCACAGAAGAAAAAAGGACCGATAATCCTGTTCTTCATCAGACCGCACCAAACGTTTACTTTTGGGCTATCCCGGACATGTTCACGGTAGATGTGTGAATTTTGTGTATCCCAAATCCTTACATTGTGCCGATTGACAGATCTTGATGTACGAAACATTGCCTCGTCTGAAAACAAAAGGTTTTCAAGAAATTGAAGGTCGCTGTCAATATGATCCAGCATTTCAATAGCAAATGTTTGTCGTCATGGCCTGTTATCTGGATTTAATTGTTGAATAATTTACATCTTGTAGAGGTACAAACGAAGTTGCTTATGAAGCACTTGCTGCACAGTTGATCTCGGCACATTGAACTGTCGAGATGAATGGCGAATTGATTTTTGAGGACTTCTCTGAAATCCTGCTCTAATTTCTTCAATTATTTTCTTTTCTGAGACACGTCAACGAGAACCTCTGGATTGTTTGTTCACACTTCCAGCCACCAGAAACTTCTCACACTATGCCTTAATGGTTTTCCCATCAGGCGCATTTCCTTCATATTCTCTTCTGTAATTTCTTTGCACGGGTAATTATTTATTTCGTCTCTGCATATCAGAAAACAGTTTGTGCGCATTGCTGCGGAGTCGTCATTTTGTTTTATACCATTGTTGCCGAACATGTAACAGATGAATTAATTTCAAACAAATGAAATGATTCTTTGAGATTCTCCTTCTTTTATTACAAGTCTCATTTCATGATTCCGCTGATTAATTAACATGTGGGAAGTTTGAAAGGGACACGGAATACTCTTTCCGTTGGAGAATGGGACTCGAGTTAAAATCCTGAAGTGGAATGACAGATTTGAACCTAGGATCCTTTACCAAAATGTAACTATTTGAAATCTGAATCCACACAATAGAGTAGGCCCATAAATATTTCTTTTATCTAGTTTGGACAGAATTTAGGAAAAAAATATTCATTGGAATGACAAGATTTGAAGCCAGACCTCGGGCAAAACATTCTAGATAGATAGATAGATAGATAGATAGATAGATTTATTCGTTCCATAATATTCTTACATTTGCTTTATAGCATAGAATAAAGAACATGTCCAATTCTTATGTTTAACAATAAAATGCAATACATATAAAATGAAAATATGAAATATGTACAGAATTAATACCTTAATAACAGTAATATTTTATACAATGTAATATGTTTACCATTTAATAGTATTATAATATTTACACAGTACTATGAAATGTCAAGAATTCATCTACAGAATAGAAAGTGTGAGATATTAAGTAATTTTTTAGTTTTATCTTAAATAATGCAGGGTTTTGGCTATGATTCTTAATGTCTTCAGGAAGACTATTGAACATTTTTATCGCCATGTAACGTACTCCCCTTTGAAAGCATGATAAATTTGATGATGGCGTATGAAAATCATTCCTTCTGCGGGTATTTATACTATGTATGGCTGAGTTAGTTGGAAAATTTCCTTTATTACATAGGAGGAAATTTATTGTAGAGTATATGTATTGATTTGTTAAGGTTAGAATCTCTCATTTTTTTTTTTTAAATAATCTACATGATTCTCTAGCCTTTGCTCCAACTATTATTCTAATGGCTCTTTTTTGTAATAAGAATATATTTTTACTATCTACAGAATTTCCCGAAAATATTATTCGTAGGACATAATGGAATGAAAATAGATACTGCTGTTTAGAAATTATTGTAACGACCTAATTGCAAAGCATGCTGAGCTAAGTTTGGGGGTTATTTCTTTGATATGATTTTTCCAGTTTATTGTATTATTAATATGCAAACCAAGAAATTTGGTTGTTGATGTTTCTAGTAGAGGTATATTGTTGATAGTTGTGTCCAATGTTTCAGAGATTAAATTTGAAGTGGCTTTAAATTGAATTATGTTAGTTTTATTAATGTTCAATGCTAGTTTATTGGTTGTAAACCAGTCATAAATTTTAAGGAGAATTGTTTCTGTTTTATATTTGAATGTGGCAAAGTTCTTGTCTGTAATTATGATACTTGTGTCATCTGCAAATAGTATAGGATAACCTATTCCTTTTATTATGGGGCCAAGGTCATTTATAAAAATTAGAAAAAGAAGAGGCCCTAATATAGATCCTTGTGGGCCCCTTGTATGAACATTTCCCCATGCTGAAGTAGATTTAAAGGAGTTATTAAATGCGTTGATTTCCACTTTTTGTTTTCTGTTTAGGAGATATGACTCAAACCACTGATATGCTATGCCTTTAATACCATAGTATTCTAATTTTTGTAGTAGAATTTTATGGTCAATTCAATCAAAAGCTTTGGAGAGATCACAGAATATCCCCCCTACTTGTAATTTTTTATTAATAGCTTCCAGAATTTTATCAGTTAAATTAAACATCGCTTGCTCAGTTGATTTATTCTTTCTGAATCCAAATTGTTCCGGAATGAGAATGTTGTATCTATCAAGATGATGATATACTCTCTTATATATAACTTTTTCGAAGACCTTTGAGAAGACTGGTAGAAGGGATATGGGCCTGTAGTTTTTGGGTGAGGTTCTGTCCCCTTTCTTGAATAAAGGAATAACAACTGAATATTTCAGTCGCTCTGGAAATACACCATTAAACATTGAAAAGTTACATAAATAAGACAGGGACTTGGCTATTATTTGTGAACTGGCTTTTAATATTTTACTAGTAATTTCATCATATCCCGAATCCCCGTCTATACAGTATGGAAGTCCATGAACTTCAAAATAATGCTCTCTCATCTCTTCACAATTTATAAGTATTTCCAGTTACAATGAATGGGACACGGAATTAAACAATTTGTATTGCAATAACAGGCTCGAACCCAAGACCTGCTACCTACCTGTATGAGAAAGTACAATGAGTCCCAGCACACATTCCCGGTGTTTTCTGGGACTCACTGTATATGTGATTGATTCTGAAAGAGTTTTGTAAATAATATTTGATTCTGAAATATTTTTGTAAATAATATGACTCACCATTTTGCATGATGTTAACTGTAATATGCAGTGGTACTCCCATCAGGTCTACATTAAACAAAAGGTAAAAGAATATTTATGTATTATTGGATTGGTACTTAAGTTCGTAGCGTTTTTCTGTACTTTCATTCATTTAGTAGTACTATAGCGATACAGCTACCACAGCAACGAAAAATGCTACGAACTTATGCACATCCCAATACATTATGAGCTCTAAGTGCAATATTCAATGTTTTCAGATTATACGAGTTCTATATGAGATGTGAAATAACAGAATGTAAATTAGCATACCCAGTGGTACTGTAATTAGCTGAACAAAATGGTAGAAAAATATGCCATATTTTATTTTGGAATGTTAGCACTGTACGATTAATATTATTGGATAATTATAATTAAATTCTGCAAAAAGAAAAGGACATGGACATCACAGTGAACTCATGTCGAAACCTCCCTTCAAATTGTTCCATAAGACGGGGCAAATTAGAAAAAAAAAGTATCTGTCTATGCCAATTTTAAGGTTGCGAAATTAAACATCGAAAAATTAAAAATATCCCACTATCATGAGTAAATAGTGCTCACTTACAGTTAGATAGCAAAGTGCACTGACAGCACGACCTTCTCATAAGTCTTGTGAAAGATGGCAAAGCAACTACTCACTCAAAGCATGCACCATTGGTTCTAAATCCAACATGTCGAGTAAGTTTTCACATCTTTACAGTTGGTGTGGGCAGTTCATTCTTTTATGTTGTCTAATTGCTGCAGAGTTCCGTGCATATAGTTTGTGAGGGGGTTACAACATGGGTTCATTCAAAGTTCCTTTTTAATACAATAAAATAGGTAACTTCACACATTTCTACAGCAACAGTTAATATATCTTGAGAAGGGACTTGGCTGAAAAACTCGACAATTTAAATGTTGAATCTTTCGTCTTCAAAGTGAGAAATAAACAACCCTCTATAAAATATGTTTAACTGAATCAGTATCTATGGCAGATGTCCACATCTGTGGAGTAACAGTCAGTGCGTCTGGCCGCGAAACCAGGTGGCCCGGGTTCGAATCCTGGTCAGGGCAAGTTACCTGGTTGGAGTTTTTCCCGGGGTTTTCCCTCAAACCAATACGAGCAAATGCTGGGTAACTTTCGGTGCTGGACCCCAGACTCATTTCACCGGCATTATCACCTTTATTTCATTCAGAAGCTAAATAACCTAGATGTTGATACAGTGTCGTAAAATAACCCAATAAAATAAAAATAAAATCTATGGCAGGTTTCAGCATTTTTACAGCTCTATACAGAATTTAAATACTGTCATTCTAAGTTACTTTATATGTCAACTATCTAGTGTAGATCATGGAACCTAGATTTTATTTGCACCACATGCATATAATTTATTTAATAATGTTTTTAATTGCCGACAATGTTCGATTTTATTAAGGTAATAGAATTATTCTAACATGAGCGTGAAATGACTTAGAAGACAATGGTTTTGGCCTATTTCATTAGTTTCTTTGAGGGAGTAAGACAAACTGCGAAGAGCTAAGAGGATAGGGTCTCTGACATCGGGGAAACCACCGCAATATATGCACACAATACAGCATGTTATAGCAAGCAAATATCGCAAATTAACAAATTAGGCCTACACCGAAATAAAAGGAGTCAATCACTGCACTCACACACTTACTGGCACTTATGCCAGAAATAGTCTCATATGTGTATATATATTTTCATTGTTATTTATGTACAATGGCTGGAGAGGGCATCCTGCACGTATAAGACCTTAAAACGGCCTCTGGCTCAAAGCCAGAAATGTCAATAAACTACTGCTGCTGCTGCTACTACTACTACTTATACCAGATTCGGTCATTTTGGCTGATGGGAAAAAAGTGTAGAGAAGCATGATGTACAGTTGAGCAAGTTCTGATTTAACAGTGCATTGGCACTAGGAACTAAATTGAATCTGACAGTGAACTATTATTGAATAATTCTTTCGATATTTTTCATCCAATTTCTTTCTATATTCTTCTCCATAGACTGAATGACCTTATTTGATTGTTCATATTTGTCAAACAACTGCCACAGTGGCTCAGTGCTAGAGCCCTGTGGCCTTATAAGGAGGGAGCCAGAGTTAAAATCCTGCTCTCCCCTGAATGTATAACTTGTATTGAGCAAGCCTATGATCCAGACAACACAGAAGTCTTCTCTGGGTACTCTGGTTCCTCTGTGCCATCACAACAATTCTCCATCGTCACCATCGTCGTCATTGTCATCAATAGGGCTATGAGTGTAATGTTGACCCATTGTCTGTGGTGTACTTTGGATAGTCTCTGATGAACTAAGTGGTCTATGCTTCTCGACACCAGCGACATCTATGAGTCTGCTCACTGAGTTGGTGTAAATAATGATAAGTTGAGGGCCTTGTCATTGGGGAGGGGGGGAAGAGAACAAATAATTTAATTGTTTTGAATATTCGGATTAGTCTATAGTTTTTATTCAACAGTTTACATTGTAGTACATCTCTCTTTGATGTGTAAATAGAGGCTGTAGAGCACCGTCAAGCAACTCGCAAGCACACCGTGTTACTTCTGTGCGCACGGTGCAGGATCTGTGTCGGTGGGAATGTAGCGCAGTGGCTGTCTACTTGTCTCTGTAATGTATAGTTGAGTTTACCATTACACTATAGATGATCGGATAGTAAAGGAGAATATGTCATGTGCTTTGATAAACACTTTTCTATTCCACTTCTGTCAACAGTAAATTATAGCCCAAACAACTAAATGCAAATAGTGTACATTATAGAAATACAAATAATACATTGAACCAATATAACTAAATACAACTTAATTGTTGCATATACTTGCAACATCTTTTTAAGTGTAGTTATGTAAGAAAGAAGCAATACATTGTCAGTGAAAGTCAGCAATTTACAAATAAAACTCCTACATACTGTATTTTATACACTGGGCATATTGAAAAATGTAAACAAAACATATTGACAAATACAACGATAATACTGGAAAGATGGTTTCAAATTAAAGTGATAAATTGTGCAATGGATACATATCTCAGTTACTTTCAGGTTTACTTGGTACACACGCTTGCTTTTTGACATCTTTTGACTTATACAATATGAACTATATTTGGACATAATGAAACACAATTTTGAACCCTTAATGCACACTATAAAGTTATGATCACTGAGGTTGGCTCTTTCATAGCCTTTGTTACATTTCATAGCTGAAAATAAAGCTTCACACACATAGGTCGAACCAAACATTGAAATTAAAGATGTCTAACACCTATGGAGATGAGGGAATCTTGATTTATGAAGTCGACTGTAAAAGTCTAGCAAACAACGTCTGTTCCTGTAATTATCAGCCAACTCAATGTCACATTTTAAGTTGATTAGTCCAGTTGGACATCTTTGGGAGTATCATCAATATTTATGCTAAACGGTGTAGCAAATAGATCGAAATCCATTTTTAGGCGACTCAAATCTTGAAATCTGTCTTCAAAGTCATTCATAAAAAAAACAACTGGAGATTTTCAACATAACAGCTCATCTCTAAGAAATCAGAGTCCCAGATCACACGTGCCAATCTGGGAAAATGACTGGGATCGCCACGGGACAGTTGACATTCCTATAATGACAGTATATTTTTGAAAGTTTGAATACTACAGAACATATCTGTGATCAAATTGTACACAATGAATCTTGAATTTTTGTTATATCAGAAATAGTGACATGTGGAATAGTATAATCCCCAAAAATTTGTGACAGTAGTAAAGTAACTGTTATGCAGCAGGTAAATCATTATTATTCATCTCTTTAAAATTTTTCAATCAGCAAGTAGAAGAAAGGAGAATGATGGTGGAACTCTTCATAATGTTCTATGTTGCATCACTATAAAACACCTGGGCAAACACATCCAATTTTAAATGACAAAAGGAAAAAAACTGTCATAGTGGCTCAGTGCTAACAAGCTGGGCTCATAAGCCAGGGGTCCCAGGTTCAAATCTTGGTTGATCCACCCTGAATTTATAACTTATTAGATAAGTCATTAGACGGAAATATATATTTATTTAATCAAGTATTATAGTAGCTTTACCAGAAATACATGTATAATGAATTTTAAGATGAGATAATATCTTAACATGACAAGAAACATTGCTTCTAGTGAAATAGCATTATTTTCCTAGTTGGTGTTTTTTTTAATTGGTTATTAACGACGCTGTATCAACTACTAAGTTATTTAGCGTCTATGAGATTGGTGATAGTGAGATGGTATTTTGGCGAGATGAGGCCGAGGATTCGCCATATTACCTGGCATTCACCTTACAGTTGGGGAAAACCTCGGAAAAACCCAACCAGGTAATCAGCCCAAGCGGGAATCGAACCAGCACCCGAGCGCAACTTCAGGCTGGCAGGCAAGCACTTTGACCGACTGTAGTTGGTGTTTTAATTACATGCTTTATCTGATGTAAAATAATGTTTGCTGTTTGTTTACGAACTCTAAACATATTAAAAACTCTGTTTCATCACATTTTTAGAAATGATCAACTCTTGCACGAATAACTCTAGACCTTCATAACCTCACTTCTACATCATATTTATTATCTTCTATTTCATAAAAAATCTCAATAAGTTCTTCCATTTTCTAATACCATGACTATTTTCTAATTTTATTTTATACTGAAATATAATATTAGTAGTCTAAACTAACCTTTTACTAGAAAAATCACGGACGAAATGATATTGGTGAAATAGAATAGTTTGATGTTACCGTATTTACCCGTGTAATAGACGCAATTTTTTTTTTCGATTTTTATAACAAAAAGCTTGGGTGTGTCCTTTATGCGAGGAAAAAATTTTAGTGGGGGGGGGGGGGGAATTAAATATGCGCCAGCTCGAATGCTGATATAATCGATAGAATACGTAATGATTAGGGACCGGATTTTTATGTAATTACATATTATATTCCTTTCAACGTAACAGTTTATAAATAACAAATCTTTGCGAATCTTGTAATTACCATTAATATATTAAAATTTGATACTCCATATTTTTACATATCTACCCCACATTACATATTATGGCTTGGTATTACCATAAATCTACATATTTAGGGGTTTTATTCATTTTTACTTCTCTCTAAAAAAAAAAAAAAAAAACTTCTGCTGTGGAAGTTTACAATTTGAAATACACAGATTTAAAAAGCCTTTTTACCTACCCATGAAAAGATATATTTTGGGACGAAACGTAACATTTTTAGTTCCAGGAAGTAATAGAGGCATTCACCCCATACCACCCACTGTAAAAATGAGTGAACAAAAGCAACCTTTCTCATACAACTACCTTCACTCAAAAAGTAGCGTTGCCTTCATGCGGTGGAGTGGGACGTGGACGACATGATTTGTTTCGAACTATAATTGTTCTGCACATGTCTTAACAAACTGTTTCCATGCAATTTGCAACCTTAATTACCCTCTTCCTAATCCTTTCAGGGAAAATTCGTGTCAAGTCTGGCATGAGTCGCAATAAAGTAGCTAACTTTTGAAAAGAAGCTGAAGTAAAGGAACAAACTGGAAAGATGTTGAAAGATTATAAATAGCTTTTACCTACCCATGAAAAGATATATTTCGGGACAAAACGTAACATTTTTAGTTCCAGGAAGTAATAGAGGCACTGACCCCATACCACCCACTGTAAAAATGAGTGAACAAAAGCAACCTTTCTCATACAACTACCTTCACTCAAAAAGTAGCGTTGCCTTCATGCGGTAGAGTGGGACGAGGATGACATGATTTGTTTCGAACTATAATTGTTCTGCACATGTCTTAACAAGCCGTTTCCATGCAATTTGCAACCTTACTTACCCTCTTCCTAATCCCTCCAGGGAAAACCTGTGTCAAGTCTGGCATGAGTCGCAATAAAGTAGCCAACTTTTGAAAAGAAGCTGAAGTAAAGGAACAAACTGGAAAGATGTTGAAAGATTAAAATAAATAGCTTTTCAGGTTATTGCTTGACCTCTTTACTTTAAATTTAGTAGACCTATACGGAAATGGAATTTTCCGAGTAATTAGAAAGTTTGGTTATCGGCTGGAATAATCCTACCCTACCCTACTGTATTTGAATGAGATAGGAATGTCACTTTTCATATGACAGTTTGTAAATACCTATGGTTTGAGGTTTTAGTAGGTACTTTGTTCTTACAGGGAGTAGCTAAAATGCATGTGTCCCACATCTCCTCTTATTTTCTCCTAATCCAGTAAAGCAAAACAGTGCTTGCAGTACTGTTGTGTCATTCATTTCACTCAGTTCTCTAGTTTTAATACTTTCAGTATAAAGTGCAAGTGAGTTCATCTACTGCTTTTAACTAACTAAAATGGCCCCTGTATCTTCAACCCTAACGAGAAAAATCAAATCATGAATTGCGATGGACGAAGCTTTTACTACAGATGGAAAAATAGTAATGTGTTAAGTGTGCGGTAAAAAAGTCGGGTGCTCTATGAAATGACAACTGCAGAGTCTTACCTATCCTGTACCTGCCAGATATTGATATTAAATATTTTCATGATTTTACATATTTTGGTACACATTCAGCTTATTTTTCTTACATAAATATATACTACATATTTCACACCTTGATATTACATAAAAATCCGGTCCCTAGTAATGATATATGGGCTGCGACTAATTTATACATTGATTGCATTGCACTTAAGATGATCAATAGTTAGCAGCATTTGTATAAACAGATGACAACTTGTAACAATGAATATAGCGACAATAAGACAAAACATTTTATCGTGATTATTAACACTAGCCTTATCTCATTCACTGTCAGGTTCAGCATCATTATCATTTGTCACAGATTCACATTCCTCTATGCGTCTATTATGCGAGGATTTTTTTTTAAATTTTAACGCGAAAAACTGGGGTGCGTCCATTATGCGCAGGTGTCCATTACGCGGGTAAATGTGGTATTTATGCGAGTGAACTTATTAGTGCCATTTAAGGGGATTCGACTTTTTTATGCAAGATATATGTAGTAATCATTCTTTTTCACAGAAAATGATATTCGCATAATGATTTATTGACTGACTATTGGAAAACTGTGACTTTTTCGCCTTGTTTCCTGACCTGTATGTGTTGTTATAGACATTTATCAACAACTTCGGTACCTTGATATGAAATTTCTATAGTTTATAGTTCTGTGTTGTGTCTGATATGTGTTGGAATATAGGTGTAACTATTGCGGTACAATAGAGTTTCACAAACTCGATCTAATATGGACTGAGAGGATGTTGAGTTACGAAAATGTCGAGTTTTACGGACTCATAGAAGGATTATATAAAACACATTATTTAAGGATACCTTATATTAAGAAACTGAAAGTTTTCGAAGGCAGCAATTCAAACCTGTCTCATCACAATTATAAATCTGATCTCTGGTAAGACCCTCTTCAATAAATTTATGAAAATTTTCTTTAAATTTGTAAACACTTTCCATGCTGGCAGAAATTTTTTCAACACAAACACTCAGTAGCTTGATTCCATAATGCTTCTACCACCTGTTGAGTCACCCAGTGCTAGCAGTAAATCTAGATTCGCCTTCTTCCTGAAATTCCTCATAAAATTTGCGAGATTTCTCCTACAATATGGGTCCTGTAATCGGTTCCATATTTTCTTTGCTGCCTACACCATAGATACAGCCACTCTCTGACTTTTTCGTATTCGCCTCCTTTCATATTTCTTCTTTCTCTTAAAGACTTGGTACATATTCTTTTGATGTACCAAGACTGGCCTCATGTCTTCACTTTCCAGTCAATTATTGTCGTCCGTCCATCTTCTAAGTCCACTGCAATTTTATTTACACTTTTCCCTTTATCCAGTTCTTTAACACATCCAGTTTCATTTCCATAGTCACATTGTTTTGTTTTCTCTTCTCCTCTTCCTCGATATTTTCACTGGTGAAACAATACAGCACTCAACTGAACACTTTCCCTCACAAAGATTCACTTAGAAATGGCAAGTCCAATTTAACTGCACATCATTCAGTCTTTACAATTCATTTTTCAGTGGAAAATCCGCCCCGGCAAAAATAGAAAGGAGTGCAGTGAGTGATGAGTAATTGACGTGAGCTGTCCCACCTTCAAAAGCTGCTACCTGGGGTAGATAGGAGTGTCCTCATACAAGCCAGAAATGTTATTATGTATTACAGTACAGAACGTTCCAAATATTACTACCTATAGTCATACTGCTTGGCCAGTGTAAGTAGAGAAATTAAATAAAAAAACATATCATGATTTATCTGCTATAAAAAAAAGAGAAGCTTCTGCAGATGTCGAGTTTCTGGGATTCTGAGCTGTGGAGACAGATTTATGATCCTGTGGGGTTGTGTTTGCTTGTAAAAGATTGTTGGTTTAGTTAGATACAAGATGTTGCTGAGTGGAGACCAGTTTTCGTCTTTCTTTAGAAGTAAATTCATAAAATTCTTGTAGTGCTGTGCTTAACCATATCATATATATGTCTCTTTTGCCAACCAACTCATTTTTAATTCTGCATAGTGATAAGACATAAATATCCAACACAACCAGAACAATGGAGATTATTTTTAGATGTTTCCACGCTGAGCCTTAAAACTGTATTACTTACTGCACAATGGAAACACTTTGCCTTCAGTTCCAATTGGTTATGCAGTCCATATGAAAGAGACATATCAAAATATGAGACATATTTTAAATTACATAAATTATGACAGATTTAAGTGTCAAATAGGTGGTGACTTAAAGCTGGTTGTGATTCTTCTTGATTTGCAACAAGGGTTTACAAAATATTGCTGTTTCCTATGTGAATGGGACAGGCGAACTAAGACTTTGCATTACAAAAGGAAAGACTGGCTTCTATGACAAACTTTGGAACCAGAAACGAAGAAAATAAAGCAGCAGCCATTGATTGAATCTAGAAAAATTTTTCTCCCTCTGTTACACATCAAACTGGGACTGATTAAAGATTTCGCAAAAGCATTGATAGACCAGCGTTCAGATATTTACACTCAAAATCTCCAAGGATAAGTACAGCTAAAATTAAAGAAAGAATTTTCATAGGACCTCAAGTTAGAGAACTCTTTTCAGATCAACATTTCGATAGACTTCTGACAAGAAAAGAACAGGCTGCTTGGGAATCTTTCAGAACAGTCACCTCAAATTTCCTAGGAACCATTGTGCACCAAACTATAGGGAAATAGTGAATAATATGTTGCTGACTTATCAAATGAGGTGGAATGTGTCACTGAAGATACGCTTTCTTCACTCTCATTTGGACTTGTTCCCTGAAAATTGTGGTGCAGTTTCTGATGAACATGGAGAGCACTTTCACCAGACAATTTCAACATTCGAAAGCCGATACCAGGGTAAATGGAGTACATTCATGTTAGCTGATTATTGCTGGTCAGTGAAAAGGGATGCTCCCGAGGTCCAGTATAGCAGAAAAGCTAAAAGGAGACGTCTGCAATAATAATTATTGAGGTAATCCCAGCCGAATATGTTTAGGAAAATACAAGTTTTTTCTATTGATTTCTTTCTCAAATTACAAGAAAACTATAGTCCCGTCGCTCTAATTTCCGGCAGCCAATCACATTGCAGATCGACTACATTTAAACGTGTGCGTCTTGTGATTTGCTGATTCATTTCTTAAGGCTCGATAAATACTTAATATAATCGTCCGCCATTTTAGCTCTTTCGTTGGCGTTCACAGAAAGCACACGAAGATGTCATTTGCCGCTCAATTATTTGCTGAATTACATTGCATTTGATTTATTATCATAGGAGCTACGACATGATAATGTTTAACAGTGTGGCAAATAGATTCCTCGTATGGTAGCTCGGCAACGTAAGAACAAAAATGGCGAACGATACTACCTACCTAGACTTTATAGAGTCTTCACTTTCTAAGACATAAGCAAAGAGGCGGAGTCACGCCGGAAATAACAGCGTCGGGACTATAGACCACATCTGACAATTTTATTGCCATATTCACATTCAGCATGAAAAAATACATTGAATTCCAGTGTTTTCGTTTCCGTAAGAGAAAAGAAGTTAACATTTGTTGTCCAGTGTAATTTACAGACCCTTACCTAGTGAAGCATAAGCAAATCTTTGATATTTACTACTACATGGAGGTTGCAACAGGAGAAGAGTCAACCGACATATTTCTTTAGATACTTGTAACGCAACATAGAGTTCTAATCAAATTTATTGTGGAAAATTTTTCTTAAATTCAAGAGGAATAGCCATACATATTAGTAAATCCCACCCAGATATTCATCGAGAACATCTCATTCGTAAACAACCCCAATGTTCAACTACCGTATGGAAGAACGACTTCAATAATCTAAGTAATAATTCCGAAAATCACTCTACTGCTACTATAGTCCTTCATCCTTCTACAAACAAAATCTTTCTACTTGGAAGGATAAATTTAGCGCTGAGTTATCTGACAATCTGTTTGACGGTGTGACACAGCAATTCCTGATTTTCTTATCTGAGGCAATTGATTATCTGCCCGGACCCAAACATCTAACCAGAAAATATAATTATGGGATGTGTAGCCGTTGTTATTATAGGCAGTTTAACGAAAGGAATGTTAAAAAACAAAAGGTGATGGTGGCAGATGCCACTCTACGAAAGTTGCAATCAATAATTGACTTGCTTCATGATTTACGTTGAACTGAATGAGGACAGTTTCACAACTACTGTCGTATTTCAGAAACAGATTTCGAAATATTAGGCTGCTGTGAAAATAGGCCCATAAAATTTTCTGCTCTATATACATCAACAGCTTCTTCAGTCTACTTCAGTTTCGAAATCCTGTTGGTTAAATTAAACTAACCACTGCATTCTGCTATAAACTGCAAACAAGCAGCAAACCCCACCATGAATACCAACTTTCTTTGATGTACCGACAAGCTATGGATCAGTTTGCCTTTGCTCCCTTGAAGCATTTTGCGAGAAGGTTATAACATGAGTTCATTCAAAGTTCCTTTTAATAGAATAAAATAGCTAACCACACATTCCTAAGTCAACAGTTAATATATGTTGAGAAGGGGCTTGGCCTGACTTAGCCTTTTTAAATCCCGAAAAACTCGACAATTTAAATGTTGGATCTTTCGTCTCCAGGTGAAAAATAAACAACTCCTCTATAAAATATGTTTAACTGAATCAGTATCTATGACAGATTTGAGCATTTTTACATCTTTGAAAATAATTCAGGAGCAAACGACTTATAACTTGTAATAAACTAATTATTCACTAATCATAACAGACCTGTATTTGAAAATATAATAGATTTAGGTGAATGATATTCATTTATAAAAAGTGCAGTGAAGCGCACGGGTATGGTTAATTATAAAATAAAATGTTGTAAATGAATGATTACAGCAGAACATCATATTAATTTTAAACAGAATGAGTCTCCCCTCAGATTAAACTCAAGGACTGCATGTATATCATTCCAGAGGCCAGCAGAATTAAAATTTTGTGTTAATACTCTTTATTTCAATTCTAGTAATGTTAATGATAATGTAAAAATCTATTATCTTTTACTATTTTGCTTTCCCATACCCCATTAGGTCCTACACGCTTCCGCTCAAACCTACCACTAGGGTTGCCAACCCTCCTGTATTTAGCCCTAATTTTTAAGTCTCTCGACTCCTGTATTTTTCTTCTCTTTGAGCATTTTTCTCCCTCATTCTTGCATAATGTAAAAATCTATTTTAAACATTTAATTTTTCCCAGTCCCCTAACTGCCCATTGTGCAACTCAAACCAAGAAATGGATTCGGAACACCTCAAAATCTGTGCTTCATTGGCTGGTCATGATAATATCTTTGAGTGCAAGAGGTCAAATGACTTTATTGTCAAACGCCTGGCATTAGAAAACAACAACAGCACATTTAATTTTTCCGTGATTGAAGGTGATATATATGATGGAGTATAGTGCTTGAAATTTGCGAAATTGAATTTGGACAGAATTTAAATTGAATTATGTTAGTTTTGTTACAATTTAATACAGTCAGGGACAAAAAAACCGGACACTTTAATATTTGCTGGTATTTTGCAAAACATTATCTTTTTATACAATATTATGGTAGCCATCTGTTGTTATGGAGACGTGTATACATTGTTGATTGTTTTTTGTTTTATAAACAAGCCATTACAACCAAATATTCCAATTTTGCTTTCGGAGTCTCAGCTATAACAATTTTGTCTCAACCATTTTGTGCTTCATTATCGTTATCATTCGTTATTTCTTTATTTTTACATTTTCTAAGTTTAAGTGGGGTTGTAACATTTGTCTTAAAACAAGATGCGACCTGAAGATGTGGCTCGAGCTGTAGCCCTTTACGATGATGGTCGCAGTGTACGTTACATTGCAAATGTTATGAATATGGCTAGAAGCACAACCCATGATGCCATAAAATGGTATAGAGAGACCCTAGACTATACCAGAAGACCAGGTTCGGGTCGTCCAAGAGCTACAAATCCAAATGAAGACAGGTATATAGTGTTGAGAGTTCTTAGGGAGCGTAACCTGCCAGCTACTAGTGTAGCCCAGCAATTTGTTAACATGCATGGACGCCTAATTTCGGCCAAAACAGTTAGAAGGAGGTTGAAAGCAAGTGGACTGATATCAAGTAGACCTGCAACTGGTCCCAGACTTCTCAGGATGCATCGAATTGAATGACTGCATTTTGCAAATGATCACAGGGATTGGAGAAATGGACAGTGGAGCTGTGTTCTGTTCACTGATGAGTCCCGTTTCAATCTGTGCTCACCTGATGGACGTAAAAGAGTTTGGAGAAGGAGGGGAGAACGATTTTCACAGTGTTGCATTTCCGAAAATGTGCCGTATGGAGGTGGTGGAGTGACGGTTTGGGCAGGAGTGTGTACGGATGCTCGTACAGAGTTAGTTTTTGTTGAAAATGGAAGACTAACAGCTGATAGGTATATAAATGAATGTTTGGCTGATCATGTTGTGCCATTTGGGCCAATCTGTAGGCGATAATTTTGTTTTAATGCATGATATTGCACGGCCGCATATTGCCCACGCGGTCGGAGATTATCTCCAAGAAGTGGGAATCCATGTTCTTCCATGGCCAGCAAGGAGTCCAGACATGAACCCAATTGAACACGTGTGAGACATGCTGGGACGGCGTGTTAAGAATAGATGACCGAGACCAGAATCGTTACAAGAGTTGAGGCGAGCACTTGGCGAAGAATGGGAACTTATTCCTCAAGAAGACATTGCTAACCAAATTGAAAGCATGCCAAGACATATGGATGCAGTTATTCAAGCCAGAGGGGGTAATACCCGTTACTAAAAAGAATTTTTAATGTTTAAGGCACCATAAAATGAAAAAAAAAAAAAAAAAACAGACCAAACGATGCCATAGTTATATGCCCGTTGTAATTTTTTGTAAATTTTCTCATCAGAGATTTTTTTTTTCAAATGTTATCGTATAAGGTGCTAAATGAAACATTATTTTGTTTAAATGGGTTTTGTTTCATTTTGAAATAATTGGCAACAAAATACAAGCAAATATAGAAGTGTCCGGTTTTTTTTGTTCCTGAGTGTACTAATTTATTGATTAAGAACAAGTCACGTATTTTGAAGAGAATTTCCTCTGTTGAATTTTGGAATGTGTCGGAGTTACTGGCTGTAATTACTATACTCCTGTCGTCTGCAAATAATATGGGATGACCTACATCTTTTATTGGGGAAGGGGGGCAAGATCATTTATGAACACTAGAAAAAGTAGGGGACCTAATCCTAATATTGATCCTTGAGGAATTCCATTATTAATAGTTCCTCCTCTCCAGGTAGATTTTATGGTTGTATTGATTTCGACTCTCTGTTTCCTATCTATGAGATATAAGTGAAACCAGTGGTGTGTAATACCTTTAATTCCATAATAATCTAATTTGTCTAGCAGAATTTTATGTTTTATACAGTCAAATGCTTTGAATAAATCACAGAAAATTCCTCCAACTTGTAATTTTTTATTAATTGTCTCCAGAATTTTGTCACAAACTAAATGTTGCATTTTCTGTGCTTTTATTTTTTCTAAATCCAACTGTTCTGGGACTAAAATGTTGTATCTTTCTAGGTGATGATATAATATTTTATACAATACTTTTCCAAAGATTTTGGAGAAGACTCGTAGAAGTGATGGGTCTAATTTTCTGGAGATATTGTTTCTCCCTTTTTGAAGATAGGAATAACCACTGAATATTTTAACCTCTCGGGGAATATACCATTGAACATTGAATAGTTACATAAATAACTTAGTGTGCCAGCTATAATATATGAATTCGCTTTTAATATTTTGCTTGTTATTTCATCATACCCTGAGGAGTTTTTTGACTTTAGATTTTTTATAATCGCAATTATTTCTTGTTTGTTTGTTGGAAATATTTGAATATTTTGGAATTTTGTCGGAAAATATAGTGTTAAAGAGTTTAAACTGTTAGTAACATTATCTTGGGGGATGTTGAGATTATCAGTTATTGCAGGAAAATATTTGTTAAATATATTTGCAATTTCATTTGGGTCTGACATTTTTGTATTGTTAGATATAAGGGTGTAATTTGTTACTTTACTTTTTACTTATGTTCCAAGCTGTTTTGATTTTATCGTCAGAGTTTTGTATTGTTGTATTATAGTGTAATTCTTTAGCTTTTTGGATTACTTTGTGTAATATTTTTGAATAAATTTTAGTCTTATTTTAAGTTTGTATCATTATTATTTCTGCTCTGTTTGTAGGCTATAATAATCTCTTCGTTTTGCATGAGAATTTAATACCTTGTGTAATCCATCTATTGTTGCATACCGTTTCATTTTTATACTTTACAGGAAAACTGGATTCAAAAATATTTAGAAATGTTTTATGAAACTCGTTGAATTTACTGTTTATATCATTTTGACTATATACTGATTCCCATGTTTCATTTTTAAGATTTATTTCAAAATTATTTAATGATTCCCCATTTATATTTCTGAATCTCACTTTAGCTGGTTTTTTTGGTGATGTGTTAATATTTATATTTAGGCTTTGAGCATCATGACCCAAAAGACCATTAATTATTGGGGTTGTTTGAGATATACCTGTTCTTTCTTTTCCGATAAATATGTTTCTGCTGCAGTAGCTGAATCCCCTTGTATTCTGGTCGGAAAGTTTACTGTGTAAATTAAATTGAAAGATGCTAGCAATGAATATTTCCTATTGCTTTCTGTTAGATAATCGATATTGATATCTCCACAAATAATACATTCACGTTTCAGTTTCTGTAAGTATTCCAGTGTCTTTTCCAATAAATGAATAAAATTTTCGTAGTTTCCAGATGGTGTTCTATATAGACATATTATAATGAAATTATATGTTTCATTTTCTCACACAGAGTGCTTTTTCTTATGAATGGATGTTGGAAACAGGAGCACAACACATCTAATCAAATCAGAATTGCAAATCACAGTCAACTGATTACATGAGTAGTTGATACTCATGTAAGGAATTTTTACAATTTGTTTGAAACTATTATGCGAGACAAAATGTCTAAAAATACTCATAATTTAAGTCCAACTGCCTAATTATACAGCTAATTGAATTATATAATTTGTCAATGTTCTATGTGAAATATTGTAGGTTGCTTAGTCTCCTGTATTTTCTTCAAAAACAGTTGGCAACACTACCTATCACTTAATATAATGTAACACAGTTGCATTTTGAACAAGCATACTGACACATCATTATACTCACATCAAGGGTGTGAAGCCTCCATATTTGTTTGTTTTTGTTGATGATGATTTCTATTGGCTACACATGACCTTTTTGTAAGGGAATATGAAGCCTCATACAATTTTCTGCAGCAAGTGAATAACATTATGAATATTTCCGAAGCACTACATAAGGAAAACCTCAAGGAAAAGGTTTCCTTTTCAGAAGATTTCTAGAAGATAACGACTGTGCATATGAGCCTAAGATATCAAACAACAGCAGTTACGATTCGAGAATCAAGTGAATCAGAACTATCAATATTAATATTGATGTTGAAATTCAGTGCAGCAACACGGGGGAGGGGGGAGAGGAAAACAATACATACATATATAAGTGTTCTGCCCATGGCCAGGTCTTTCACTACAAACCCAGCATTCTCCAATATTTCCTATTTTCTACTTTCCTCTAGCCTCCACACATGATCCACATATCTTAATGTCATCTATCATCGGATATCTTCTTCTGACTCGAACTCTTCTCCCGTTCACCATTCCTTCCAGTGCAGCATCCTTCAGTAGACAGTTTCTTCTCAGCCAGATTCCTTTTTCTCTTTATGATCAGTTTCAGCATCATTCTTTCCTCACCCACTCTTTCCAACACAACTTCATTTCTTATTCTGTCTGTCCACTTCACACACTCCATTCTTCTCCATATCCACATTTCAAATGCTTCTATATTTGTTTCTCTTCACTTTGTCATAATGTCCATTTTTCTGCCCCATATAATGCCAACTCCACACAAAGCATTTCACTAGTCTCTTCCTTAGTTCTTTTTCCAGAGATCTGCAGGAGATGCTTTTTCTATTAAAAGCTTCCTTTGCCATTGCTATCCTCCTTTCGACTTCCTGGCTGCAGCTCATGTTACTGCTTACAGTACACTCCAAATATTTTAAGCTGTTCACTTGCTCTACTGCCTCATTTAGAATTCGCAAATTTACCTTCTTATTTTTCTTCCTATGACCATCTAGTTTGCATTTATCTTCATCCCATACTGTCATTTACAGCTGTCATTTAGCTCCAGTAGCATATCCATTAATATAATTATATTTAAAAAAATTTCTGTGAAAATCGCAAAATATGTATAATTGAAGACCTCCCCGGAATAAGAATGTAAGAAACAAAATTATAATTCCTGTTTCAGGAGAAATGATAATAGTTTCAGGGGCATATTTCATTAGGCCTATATTTACTATCACAACCATTTGACTAAACAAGGATTCATGTTTATTCAGTCATAGAACGTAAAACTTTATCGGTCTTACTAATAAACCGTGTATAGTTTTTGTACGTGACTTAGGCAGCATTGAGACAGAAAACGTTACTAATAAACCATGCATAAGCGATGGATGTATAAACAATCTGTAACTATACAATGGGAATTGCTTTGCAGTACTTATATATACGAAACCCCTTGTTTAAGCGTTGTATATAGGGAAAAAATGGCTGCCCCTCTAACAGCTGTTCGTATCGACTGTCATTTTATGATGATGGATGCCTTGTAACCACAGAAGAACACACCAAAGAGCACAGAATAAGTAGAATATTATTGCTGTAGCTTGTACTCTTTGAAAAAAATATAGTGTGGTAATCGATCAGAGCCAGTTGTAATATCGATTCTTAAGACGGCACACTAGAGTGCTCTACCGGATGCAATAGGGAATCTCAGATATTCTATTACCTTTCGTAATGAAGTAATGACGAAACTATGACGTAGCTCTGCAACAGTTATACTGTTATACATGACGTATGTAGTGATTATTAGTAAGGAATTTACACACAACTTATAAACGAGCTACTCATTGTATAAGTATAAGAGAGTTAAACGTCTGTATATAGAGTTTTTATTAGTAAGGCCGTATGATTATAAGGAAATGCTTTAAAATTACTTTTTCCACCTACAACAGATATTTTAAGAATCTGGTCCTTTTTTTCCAGGGAGGTCTTCAATTGTAACGATATCTCAAAATATTATGCAATTATGAAACAATCCCATAATAAATAAAAAAAACTATAAAAATTACATTTTCTGCCTGGGGAATCACTGTTTAGTGCACATATTACAATATGCATACATTTTAATCTAATAGAAAAAAAGTTATTACATAACTATCCCAGCTCTAGTAATAACATAACTTACTGGTCTGTTGTTTTGCTTTCCGTGGTTTTGTAGTATGCTTGAAATCAAGCCTGTGCTGTTTGTTTTTGCGATAGCATGTTACTCCATATGAGCATTCAGGAAGGTCTTTATCATCATAATCTGAATCTCCAGGATGGCTGAAGTCAGTGCGATGTTGTTGGTTTCTCCTGAAACATACATATTATTAGGATACAGAATTCTGCTGTGGCTAGATTGCAGTATAGATAATAAATCTGTGTGTGAAAAGATTATCTCCGATTTTTTCGGTAATACTAATACATTCCAGTAATCTCTAAATTAAGTTTATAAAAAGTACCATATACAGCACGTCACATAAATGCAATAGTATAGTGTCATTCTTGAGCTATGCAATTCCTACAAATATACTGCATAGCAGTGGTGACAATCTCTGAGTAAGAAACATGTAGCATTCCTTTCGGTAATACTTCTATATAAAATATAAGTATTTTTGTCACATGTTTTTCAAATTAAGAAAGAAAGAAAGAAAGAAATGAAATCATTTTCTATGCAACCAAATTAGTTAACTTTCGTTTTTATTTCCGTATTGCACAAAGACAACATTCTTTATAATTCATAATTCCAGGAAGTGTGATATTTGATATTTAATTTATAATTCATATGGTTCAAGTAGGTAATTTATAATATTGTTCTATATTACGAAAATCAGTATTTAAAAGTGATATAAATATCAAAAGATTCACGATGGCTTCTGTGAAAATTCACTCAAGCATAATAGTGATTGTTAATCCATTAAGGAAGGGGAATCATACACTACTTAAACAGTTCTCTGCATGAAATAGGTAAAAATGTAGACCAAAATCACAATGAAAAGTAGAAATAATTTCTCCTATTATAATGCATGAGAAATTAGGTTGTGACTGATGTGTCCTCACACCTCCTCTTATTCACCATTGATCTCTAATAAATTGCTCAACACCTACATCTTCTTTTATGACTATCACTGTTTTCACTGTCTTCGGATTGAGGTAATTCAACTGATGTACATTATTACATCACTCAATAGTCAACAAAACAGAGCACAATTCACAGCACTCGAAATTGGGTAAGAATGTAGGCACACCATCTGATACAAACTGTGACAACACTGAGTGCTTGTTCCCTTACATCACCCGTAGATCATGAACTGTAATTGGGCAAGGTGATGCTGAGTTCCACATGTTCGCCCACGCAGTGTCAATCACAATCTTATGTCTCATGCACTGTAAATCGTTTATCTTGATACATATTACATTTTATTTGTCAATTTATTCTACATAATGAAAAAAGTTACAGAGAAAAATCATTACATTTATTAGAACTAAATCACCATTCTTGCTAAGTATATGACGAGAAAGCTGCTGGAAGCCTTCGAAATATGAAATCTTCGAGTAAATATGAATAAAACTTGAGTGTCTCTTGTGGAAGGTAGCAGAAGAGATATTATTCTACCTCAAGGAATAACTAAAGCAGTGAAACAGTTTAAATACTTAGGACAGTGTTTCCCAACAGGGGTTCTGCGAATACTGTTAAATCTTTCATGAACAGTCATAAAATCCAACCATATCTTTCTTTTCTTCAGAAACTGAACGAACTTAACTGATGCTTTGACTTAAGGGCTTTCTGCCATCTAGTGATAAGGAAGGAAGTTTGTCCCTTAACATGGCTGGATGGATCACACGTATGTACGTATTTATTCACACTGCAAATGGGTAAATGCCCGGTGGCAGTGGTAACTAATTACACTCAATGACAATTAATAATAAACAATAATAAATACAATAATAATAATAATAATAATAATACTAATAATAATAATAAATAATAATAATAGTATAATAAAATTAACAAGCAGCATCCTAATTAAATGAAGCATCATCACTTAAAATAACATTTAAAGTAAATCTAATCAGTATCTTAACCCTAAGTTCGAACTAAAACCCACACTCGTGGGAAATCACAATAGTATCAGTGAAAGGTACTTGTGCATGTATGAACGTATCATGGGTATGATATGTTCATACATGCACAAGTACCTTTCAGCACTACACTCATTTTGCTGTCAATTCACTCACTGCACTGGTACTACGACATTGATACTATCCTGATTTCACTGACACTTCAAAAACATTTCACTGTTCAAATACTTTGCTCTACCACTATAAACTACTGTATAAAACTTCACTGATACAAAGACACTTCACTAACACAACACATTTCACTGATACAACACTTCAAATAACAAAACATCAATTACACCCTTTAAATAGGTGCATAATCGTGGTGGGAATATAATGGTGAAGCAGTGCGCAGTCTCGCCCGTTCTCCTACTACGTGATGACGTCACGCGGGAAGCATTGCAGACTCTCTCGCAGCTTGCTAGCTTAGCTTAGCTCAGCTCAGCTCAGCTCCGTAAGGTTTTGGAAGTGGGGTAGGTTAATTGATATGAATACCAAGAAGCTGTATTAACTAATCCCTTCCCTACTAACATCTTGTCAGGAACGTGATGCGCTCCCAAAGCATAGCCGTCTAGACATGACGTCTTTGTGACCCTGCGACTTTTATTGACAGTTTTCATTCAAGCTGTCAAATGCAGTTTTTTCAAGCTGTCTATTTAGAGGGTTGCTGTATGTTGTAAAACGATCTTTCGTGAAGAAGAGGAGTTATTTTCGTCTAAATATAAGCGAAAGGTTTTCCAGAATTCTAACTGTTTGAATAAAAGTGCATTGAAGTTCTGTCCTGCATTCCAAGTAGAATGAACAAAGTTTAAGAAAGGGAATCAGAATCGAGGTCTTGTAAGAGTTATTGGCAGTATAGTGACATGACAGAAAAGGTCTGTCTACGAAGCACAACATTCACATGGTGAACATAAAGGAAAAAAGGGTAACAATGAAGGGGAATAAACAGTGGTGAAACTGAGGGGCGTAATAGAGTACAATAACGTTATGCTGTGGGTTGACTGTCAGGTCAGCTTCAGAATGAAGTCTTATATCCCTTCTCCATTATGGGAAAATACGTAAAAAAAACTACAGAAATGTTTCTTCAATATAATGTTTATGGTACTTTTCAGCTTTTCAATGTCTACGTAATTGCATGTAAGACCGTGAAGGGAAGCAAACCCAGGAAGGAAAGGATCTATACAAATCTTCAACTTGACCTGGAAGCAGGCATTTTATAGAGGGTTACGACGACAATATTACAAGCAAACTGTTGGGCTTATCCCCCCCCCCCGTCATATACCTACCACCCACAGAAAAAGAAGCCAGTGAGAACCTGCAAAGTTTGTAAATCTCACAAGAAATGTTTTGCACTGGAGTCTTTCGAAACTTAACATACTGTTCAAACTGTTACCAAATTATGAGTATAATATCACAATTTGTAGTAAAAGACCCATGTTTATTGCAAACGACCTCCACCTGCCTTTAAATGCCACTTACCGCACACCACCAATTCACTGTCTGCGCGTGGAGATTTAAATAGAGATTCCAGGCAATAAGCCCGTCCTTTTAAATCTTACTGCATGAACTTAAAGCAGCAACAAGCAAACTTTAGAAAAGAGTCAATAATGAACATTTGTTAAAGGCAGGTGTCGAATTAATTACGTTCATTCTGGTGTACTGCTTTCGTTAGAAGATATCTTAGGTTCATGGACTCAACTCGGTTTGATCCATTCAGGGTGATGGACAGAATACATTCTGAATCAGACCTTCGATTTCAGGCTGGCTTTAAAGAGGCTGAAAATGTGAATTGCAACAAATGTCAAGTGTAGCATGATGATGTGTCCCTAAAAGAAGGCAAATTCGAAAAAAAAAAAAAAAAAACGCATTTTCGATAAAATGTGGACTTAACGCGTTTTGATTCCGAGATCCTCAAATACGTTAAAAAATTTTCATCGTCAACATTTTTACATTACTTAAAAAAACACATCAGTTTTTCATTCCAGTGATTCTGCATATTTCTTTTAGTAAAATGCTCCTGCACACAATTTTAATATCTGAATATTTTTTTACACAAATGAAGTCCACAATTTCCACATCTGACATTAATTTTCGTAATGTGAACGGCTTTCTTGTTAGCAGCTAGTACTTGAAATAGACCTTGATTCACCCTCACTAACCACTTCTGTATTATCTTCCTCACTACCACTTTCTTTCTTCAACTCCGCCGGTAAATCAATTTCCAATAGCACTATAATATCACTTTCACCCAAAACATTAAGGCTGCTATTATCCACAAAACAACTCATGTCTATGTTCTGTATCCCTGAATACAACTAGATTTGAATAAACACCAATAAAGAAAGAACAAATTTACCAACTCAAGTTTCTACACTGCAAGTAAATGGTAAAGTGGAGAATTGAAACAGTAAACGACTTTAACGGCATTACAAACAGTTACAACAATGGACAAAAATCACAGAATTCAAACTAGAAAATGTTTAAAAGTGTAGGTCATATGAAATACCAAGGGTGGGTAAAATCTGTCCACTAACAAATACTTCAAATTATTAGTCTGCTATATTTGAAATCTGAAACAGAACACATGTGTGCATACTTTATCATGTTAGAGACAAATAGAGTAACGATGAAAGCTGTCAGATTTCATTAATTGAAAAAAATTTAGAAAATAAAAAGGGTGGGCAATTTTTTCCCAACCGTGATAATGCTAGGGTTAAGCGAGAAATTGACTCCTTTTTTGCTCCTCTATTGACATTCGAGACAATTGAATCCTTCCATTTACTGAAGCCTTTTCTGTCTGGAAGTTGTTAAAAGATAACACAGCTTTAACATTTTATGAGACATGTAATTAAGTCCTTTTAGCTTAGAAAGTTTTGAAGAACTATGAGAAAATTATTCCCTTCTGCGGAGCGACTCATATGTGAAAAATTTTAACAATAACAATATGATACACAGGAACATACTAGTTGATAGTTATTATAATGGTGTAATTACTCACGTTTCGTTATTTAGGTCTAATGCACTATCCTCTGATACATGTTCGTCTGAATTGGTTTTGGAAGTGGCCTGAAGAGTAGGCCTACATGAACTATTGGCAATGATGTCATGAATTTCTTTTCTCCTTCTCCGTTTTTCACATCTGTCCAATCTCAGATTATCTGTTGATTTTCGTTTCAACCAAGACTGCGCCAGAGCTTTTGTGGGTACAGCGTCTACTTTCAGATTACGACTGCTTTTTGGTTCATAATTTAGAAGTTTCTGCTTTAAAGGTACTTCGTAACTTGACTCCTCAAAATGAAGTGAACATATTCGAGCTGAAACAACATTAAGTCTTAAGATTTTTACCCCCTTTCTTTTCCCTCAAAGCAATCTATGGAATAAGTCAAACAATAAGTTTAACATGAAAATATATTTTGCAAATGAGTTGCGAAGCAAATAAAATTTAGTAACATGCGAGAAAACTCATCGTGCTGTAAATTGACTTCATCCTCCCTTCTACAAGCATGCAACCATTGTCTTGCCAAGTCTTCATTCTTCGGAAACCTATAATATTTTACCGTCAGTTCCTTTTGTTTTTCGATTGTAACTCAAACAACCAGATACTGCACATCCAGGCATACTAATAGCATGTGTCACATTAATAGCATTACTGATACAAGAATAACATTCAATATAATATATATAAACAACGAATTAACACCGTGCACGTACACACAACAGCTGTTTGTTTTGTTCCTCGAGCACTGCGGTGCGAATTAGCGTGCCGCTGCTGCTTCCCAAGTGACGACATGCGCAGTAGAAAACGAGTTTGAGTCAACCGTCTGCTACACCATTATATTCCCACCACGGTGCATAATATACTACTGTCTATTAATAAAGACCTTAAGCTTACTTTTAAATATATTTTTGGTTATTGCTAAAGCCTTTAGTAAGTCTGCAGGTAAAACTGGTCGAGTTGTAATGTCAGAGCACATTTTTCCTCTTGGAGAAGAGGCCTGGAGAAATTGTCAGAGCTGCAGTGGATCGTGGATTGTCAGAGCTACTAGCTCTGGTTAAATCTACACATCTAATAGTGTAATGCAGAGCATAATAAAGTACACAGAAAGTAAAGCAGATATCGGTTCCTTTGATTATTATGAAGCCGTGCTGGCAGTCATGTTGAAACCAGGCCTTCTATACATACTGTATTAGTAATACAAAGAAATACAAAAATGAAAAAGTATTAGGTATAGAATTAGGCTTATTATACATAATAGAAAAATACAGTAGTAGTGGTGGTAGCAGTAGTAAAGATAATAGCATAATAATGATACTAATTATATTTAGATATTATCATATTATATACGGTATGCAAGGAATGCCATACTTAAACGGGTAATGCCTTTTGTCTCATTTTTTAAAATTCCCATTCATTTATGAAGCAACTACAAATATGCAGAATCTACATTGTAGACCTACCAGTTCATGCCAAACATAGATTACACATTTCATTGTACAGTACCTGTATTACCTAATCCTACTATTTCATCATTCGATATGAAGTAAAAAAATGACATGTCATCTGAAATTAAGACAATATTTCTCTATCTCACTTAAATTACTCACTTTCAACTTTACACCAGAAAATATAAATTCATTTGGGGCAGGAGAGTACTGCTATTTTTCTGACATTTGTCTTAAGCACGTTTAGACAATTGTAGTACTCATAAACTTATAAACATTAGGACTTAAAAACATCATTAGAGCCACAGTTTTCAGTTCCTTTGGATATCACATTCCTTTCTTGCTACGATCCCGTAAATCCACTTGAATTTTCACAATATGTGCTTCATCTTTACGATAGTTAAAAACATATCACATAAATTTTTAATTGGTCGCTATTTCCATCCACAAGCTGAGAATCATGGCTGTTTTCTCCTACAGATGACAATGAGGATACTTCACTTTGTAGGCCTACATGCCGTTTTTTAAGTTATTTTAATTTCCTCAATCTTTCTTTCCTAGGATTGTGAGCTGATAAATCAACTTCACTTCCAACAGAAATAGTTATTTTGGAAGACTTTGCAGAAATTTCAGTGTTGGTGCAATTACTTGCATTTTCATTTATATCTTCAACCTTATAAAATTATTTAAAGACATGTAGTTCTGATAACTAGGTTATATCAGGTGACTTTCTACATAAGTAAAATATGCCTACCTACTAAATAACTGCATTTAGCTTGGGTTTACACAAAGGGTTTTTAATAAAATGCCAAGCCACCCACGACTATAGTTTAGTCTAAAAATATGTCCACATGAACTTAGAGTATATTAAATATATCAGAAAGATACCAATTATTTAAGTATAGTAGTGTGTACTTATCTCGTTCCCGAGAATTAATATATTATTATTAGGTACAGTACTGTAAACGCTAAGTTAAACTGGTTTGCCATACACCACTGCTTCGATAGGCTATGGCATTGCGGTCTGCTCCGAGACTCTACCTAGATTGCTACAGAGAATGAGAGAAGCTCGCTATGACGTCACAGAGCATTGAGTCGGAAGTGACTGAGGCAAAGCATGGTTTCACCCCCTAATGTATACAATACGATTATTTTATTTCTTCTTGTAAAGCTGATGACTTTGTTCTTTAGAGAATTTATTTTCATTTTGTTGGCCATTGTCCAATCGTTTATTCTACTGAGGTCATTCTGAAGAAGAGTAATATCTTCGAGGTCATTCTGAAGAAGAGTAGCAGCTTCAAAACTTTTTATTTCTCTGTATACGATACAATCATCTAGGAATAAGTGAACTCTGGACAAGATGTTAACTGGCAGGGGAAAAGGGGAGAGAGAGGGGGGAGGGGAGGGAGAGAGGAAATGGGGAGGGAGAGATAGAGGGAGAAGGAGAGAGAGGGTGAGATGGGGAGGAGGAGGGGAAATATGTATACATAAACACACAGGGTTTCCCAAAATGATCTTTGATGGCAAATAACTTGGAAATGGAAAAAGCGATAGGAAGGTGCGATTTTTTGCACTATGTTCAGATAAACAAAGTTTTGATAGCCACTTCTAAAACTTCAAAGTGGGCTCCATTCGTATTAATGTCCTGCAATGTTAGAACATGAGAGAGGCAACCAAGATATTACAAACTTCGTCTTATTTCATATTAAAAACTAATCACAAATCTGTGCTGAAATCCGTAAGTGGTTAAAACATGAATGAGTGGGAGTGAAGGACAGCTACTATTTTATAGCAAGATAGAACAAACATGACAGATTTCTTCCTACAAAGCGAACATCAGCGAATATCGAACTTCGCCATACTAGACAAACTTGAACCGAACATAGCGCCTGTAATGCACGACGCTAATTCATATCACGCAAGATAGCTATTAAGCCAGTACTCCGCTTCCGCCCAGGTCCAGCCCAGCATTTCCACATTAACCCATGTGATCGCAGCGGTCATGTGAGTACAAAGTTCCTGCAGATGCCCCACTGGGGTCCTGTAGGCCACATCTTTCACAATCCCCATAGGAAAAATTCCAGGAGGAGGGGTAATGTCTGCAGATTTTAGGGGCCAAGGGATAGGCTCTCATCTGCCAATCCAGCGACCAGGAAATGTGTGGTCCAATGTCTCCCTAAAGGTCAAGACCCAATGAGAAGGAGCACTATCTTGCACTGAAGCATGTCAGATTAAATGCTGCAACATGAGCAGGTAAATATCTGCGGTTCTTGAGGCTCTGCAAAGAAAAAGGGGCCCACCACATGGTCATGAAGCATGTGATTGCACAGGTTAATGCGGAAATGCTGGCCTGACCCTGGGCGGAAGTGGAGTACTGCCTTGATAGCCTGCGTGTTACAAATGGAGCACACAATGAAGTTTTGTAAGTGGCTACCAAAACTTCAAGTGTGTCTGAACACAATGCAAAAAAACGCAACTTTTTATTTTTTTCCATTTTAAGTTACAAGTTAAAAAAGCGCACGCGCACGCACGCACGCACGCACACACACACATAGTTAAAAAAGTATTGAATATATTCGTAACTTCTTATATTTTAATTTTACAAAAAAAAAATGATACCATACAATATGATACCAGTTTCGAAAAAGTTATTCAGGCATACAAGATGCGACAGTAAACTTCATTTTTTTAAAATAGCATCTTATATTTAAATTTACGTATTCTGAATCTCCACTAAATGTTACATATGAATGTGTAGAAATTTTACTCATTCATCCGTTTCATGTCTTTCAGATATTTATTAAACTTGTTTTGTGAATTTTAAACTTGAGACAAATTAGTATGTAAAATCAAGTTGAGTAGGCCATAAAAGTAAACAAAACACTTTGGATAACCAACCTTTATCACAGATGCTCAAAATGAGAACCATCCACAGCCAAACATGTCCCAGTGTATCATGAAAACAATCTATAGTCTCTCTCACAGTTACATGGCTGGTCTGTCCCATCTCATAGTCATAGTGTTTTGTTTACTTTTATGGCCTACTCAACATGAGTTTTACATACTTATTTATCTCGTTTGAAATCCACCAAAGAAGTTTAATAGTTGAAAGACATGAAATGTGTGAATGGGTAAATATTTCTACACATTCATACGTAAATTTAATGGAGATTCGAAGGAAAACATGTAAATTTTAATACATGGTGCCATTTAAAAAATAAAGTTTTCTACCACACCCTCTATGCCTAAATAACTTTTTTCGAACACTGGTATCATATTATATGGTTCTCTCCAACAACTTCTGTATAAAACTTTTTTTTGTGAAAATAAAATTTAAAAATTATGAGTAATTAATATTTCATATCTTTTGAACACACTGTGTGTGTGTGTATATATTTTTTTTTTCACGAAACAATGCTGCTTGTTATGTAGCCATAAATTTTGGCCTTTTTTTTTCTCACTTGACTGAAGACGGAATATATGGTATGTTTCAGCAAGATGTGGCTACATTTCATACAGCTTGGTCTTCATTGCATGTGATTGCTGGGTGTATTTGATGACAAAGTAATTAGTGCAGGATTGTGGCCTGCTCAATCCCCAGATCTAACACCCTGCGATTTTTAAATGTGGGTCACTTTAAAAGACAAGAGCGTATAAATCAAATCCCCGAACACTAGATGTACTGCAAAATAACATACAAGAATAAATAGCCAACATTTCGCAAGAGGAGTTGCAAAGTGTGAAAGAAAATCTGTTATGATGATACAACATGTCTCAAAGCACAAGGAAAACAATATCAATAGCTTCTTTGGAAAGGTAGTAGTTTTATTTTGCCTGGCAGAGTTAAGGCCATAAGGCCTTCTCTACCACTCAACCAGGTTTCAATAATATACATGAAATACAAAACAACACAAAAGAAGGTACCTTAGAAATTACATAAAAAAAATGGTAGAAAATTACAAATAGTCAAGATCAGTTACATAAGCAAGCAAGCAGGTAAGCAATGTTAGGCACATTCACAATTTTAATTTGCAAAATAATATTAATTTAACCGTCCGTTCATCTGATTTATCTTGACGCATAAGAATGGGTGTGCATCACGTCAATCCACCAAATGCTGACAGTACAGGGACTAGAGCAGGCCTGGGCACTAATACCTTGTGTCAATGCAGATTTCCCCTTAACTCCCCACTCCACCTTCTCCAGCTGAGAAAAGTAGACAGGAAGGTAAGTATTGCTCAGTGATGGATTGTATTAGGCATGCATCATAGCTTTTACGAACTTTCAACTCTTGCTAGTCGCCTGAAATCCAACAGGTGAGTGGTCTATGCTTGCGGTCATGGTGCAACTGAAAGTGAGGCTGAGTAAAATGATGGCTCTCTACAATAAGGAATGCAAGGGGAGCAAAAGAGAGTTGAATGGGGTCCTGTGTAGATTATCTCCAAACAGATAAAGAAAAGAAACCGAACAAGTTGTCTCAGATGGTAGCATTTGAGACTCACAATAGGGAGGTCCCGGTCGACCTGACTGGGAGTTTTCATGGTTTCTCTCAGTTACAAAGGCAAATACCAGATTGAAAATTTACATGCCATGATTCATCATCGCTTCAATCACCATTATCATTAATATTAATCAAAATCTCAGATCAGTTACATGAACACAAGCCATCTACAACACACAATAGAAACAGGAACTCAACAATAGTAAACACAGCCTACTGGTATCCCACAGACTCTAAACATGTGATATGACTACAGATGATAAAGCATGTACAAATAAGCTTTATAAAGAAAAAAAAAAAAAGATTCTGGAAAGTGTAGTAGAGAGTATACAGATATCTAGGGTGGAGGAATGGACTCTTGTAAAAGGAATGGAAAAAAGATGGCCGAAGATATTTCTAGAATGGTTACCGCATAAAAGTAGGAAACATGCATGATTGAGAGCAACATGGAGAGCCAGGATAGTGCAAATGATGAGGAAATGCCACCCACAGGAGGAAGATTTAACAGGATCATGAAGGCTGGCAGAGGGGAATTCAGGGTAACTGCTGAAGAGTGGAGCAGCCCTCAAAAGTAAAGTGTCCTCAGGCTATGTTCCTGATCTCAAATAAGGACCTCTTAATTTTATACTAAAATTACATAATAATGTCATGTGCATCATTTTCAGATAAACTGTGTAGATACTGAATATAAAATCCGCCTAATAGTTTAGGACAATTAGTTATATACAGACAAATGATGTACTCAAAATTACTTTTTTCAGTACCAGGAATGTTCTAAACGTTTACTTCCGTCAAAATATCGAAATTGATTTTTTGCAGCATCATAGTACTCTTGCTTTGTACATTGTACAGAGTGATTTATATAGAACTAGCACATTTCTTTCTTTATTTTAAAACGAATGATGCTAGCCACAATTTGCTATACCTCAAATGTAGAGTATCTTTGGGAGATTACTAATCTCTACAGCAAATGTTGAAAATTATTTATTCCACTGAAAAATCACCTAATGACCTGTTTTTAACGTCAAATTAAGCAGGAGTTCTGATTCCCTGTCACGAGATGTGCAGATGTTCATTCTTTATTCCTTATTGTTGGCAGCTACACCGATCAAAATACCCCTCATTTCTCGTGAAAAACAACAACTGAATAGACTACAGTGGACTTTATGTTGTCAGCAAACAGCTGGATACATTAAGAAGATTGATTGATTGTTGGCAGCCGTTTTAGACATTTTGTTTTAGTCACTGAAAATGCAGTACACATTAAATCAATGGCTGTTCCATGTGAAGCAATACTGGATTACAAATTCAATTACAGCTATTTAAAGGCATACCAGAGAGAATTTAGTGTTCGTAATCCCCCACAAAGAAATACAATACTGGGATTGGTAAACAAACTGGAAACAAGTGGATTTCTGATGTGTGAAGAAGGCAAACATCATTCATCTCGGCTGCCCAACAAGTGGCCAGTAACATGAAATGACATGTTGAGTTATGCCTCATGTAGGATGGTAGACATTTTCAACATTTGCTATAGAGATTAGTAACCTCCCAAAGATACTCTACATTTGAGGTATAACAAATTGTAACTCGCATCATTCGTTTTGAAATAAAGAAAGAAATGTGTTAGTTCTATATAAATCACTCTGTATAATAAGTAGAAATAGATAGATAATGGGTCCATTTCAGACGAGGAAAGAAATGTTAATGTTATGTGTTAATAGAAGAGAAATTAGTCAGAATTGGTACTCCCTTTTCTCATCTCACACTGTGTAATTTATACCTGTGTACTTTAAAAGACCAGAAAACATTATTTAGAGAAATTTTCTTCTACAAGCTTCAAAGAACTCAACCTAAATTCCAACTTGGGCTGGTATTCATAGTCGACACTTTATATCACCACTTTGCAAAGTGACACTCTTGACGAAAGTGGCTCATTCATATTAGTGGTATTCATAGACGATTGAAGAAGTGCACTTCACGCCAGCAAAGTGTAGAGTTACAATTTGGTTGGTAACAGAAGTCCCACAATGCCTTTCAAAACAAGTGAACAAACGATAACAATTTAATGACGTATAACCTACAAATTACAATGCTTGTGATTTGAATTGCGAGCCTAATTGATCGCGCGAGAAAGAAAATATATATTTAAAGTTGTTTTATTTCAGTTTCTAGTTTTTGTTGCCGATAGTTTAGATTATTTCAGTCAGTTCAGATATATAACAGTTTATCAAATAGTTTGTGATACTGCTGGTGAAATTAGGTTAGGTTTTGTACAGTACATAACTGATCCATTAATTTATATAGTTAGATTAGGTTCTCTACATATCTTTTTCATTGATTTATATTGCTAAGTTAGATTTTGTATGTATCCGTTCCACTGATTTATATAGTTCAGTTAGATTTTGTAGCCTACATATCTTCTATTAGTTTATATAGTTAGGTTAAGTTTTCTGTACGTTTATAATCATTAAATTTATATCGTTAGGTTAGGTTTTATATGTATCTGCTTCAGTGATATATCGTGTTATTTTCATTTTTGTCATTTTCGTGAATAGTGAATAGAAGTAAAAAAAGAATGTAATAAACACATTACTACTGCTATTATTATTATTATTATTATTATTATTATTATTATTACTACTGCTACTATTTTCTCTCTCTCGTTTCCATTATTGCCTGCTCTTCAGGAATATTTTGAATGCCAAATGTTTCTACAATGCAAAACAAAATAGGCCTAATAGTATGAGATCTCTTTTCATGGTGAGGTTATGACTGCACATGAACTAGAGACAGTAGATGTATTGCTTACCGGCATGAAAATATATATTACCAGTATCAAAACAGTAATGATTATATCAACATCAAGATAAATCTTATCTCAAAATACAGGCCGTCAACAAAAATCAAAATCATTTTAAACCCAATATAATTATGGAATCTGCTCAGAAGGCAGGCACGTAAGGTCTCTCAATGCTGATTTAAGATAGTTATGCCTACATTAGATTGAAGTTAGTTTAATATTATTTAAGTTAAAAAATTCGTTTCAGCAATAAAAAATAGGTTATATAGGCATATCTACCTAGTATCACTTCATCGAATTGAGGTTATAAATATACGAATGTTAATACAAAAATACCTAAACTATAATATTATATATATTAATGTATGGTACATATCTGTAGCATAAAATTTTAATGCAGTCAATAACTGTATTATTGGAGGCACTGGCAAACGTCTATTATTCGTTAATATGTTTTCGCGGGATATCAGCCGAGTTAAGATTTTGGAATGCTCCAAGCTTTCGACTGCTATCTCTGCAGCCATCTTCAGGGAAGTGATGTCCGAACAGAAAGTCGAAAGGTTATATAGATGTGGCTGTCTCAGGTGAAACGGGATTGGTTTCGACTTTCTGTTCGGACATCACTTCCCTGAAGATGGCTGCAGAGATAGCAGTCGAAAGTTTGGAGCATTCCAAAATCTTAACTCGGCTGATATCCCGCGAAAACATATTAGCGAACCAACGCCGAGAAAGCCTCAAATCATACGTCTATTATTCGTTTTTGTCAACCAGTCATCGAAAATATAAGCAATCTCAATAAGTTTCTTTATCAAATCGGAACAGTTTTTTTAAATTCTATATCATTATAAAATTCCATGGGATTGTTTTTAGGCCCATCTCTAATTTGTACATTGTCCACTATTTGTGCCATGTCTTCCGCATGTTCTAATAATTCGACAACTTCCAAGATGTCCGCCATTTTTCTACAAAGTGTCACTTTCGGCTCAAAGTGTGATCGGAACTACACTTTCATCCAAAGTGTTCCTTTGCACCAAAGTGTCGACTGTGCAACGGAAAAGTGATACTTTGCGTCTTCCAAAAGACACTTTAATCGAAAGTGTCGATTATGAATACCAGCCTTAAGGAGGTGCCAGGATACACACAGAGAACATTTCCAGCAACTGATAAGCAGACAGTGAATTTTCAGTGCCTACACAGCGACAAGACGTCATGTCTCTTGGCTTATGGAGGGAGCACAGCAATGAATTAAATGACCTCCCTGCAACTGATGCATGCCTAACGTTTAGTATTTGCTGATAAGAAATGGACGTGCACTGTTGCCAATGTATTAAGAAAAAATCCAACCTTGTTTGCTTTCCTACTGAAGGTTATGTCATGAAGATCCACAGGCAGAGCAATGATTGTTGCTAGTAAGCAGCTTGTTTACAAGTTGTTCTATAGCTTATGCACTACAAAATATTTAAGAAAATAATATAATAAATATTTTCAGTTTATATACATTTGATTGATGTCCACAACAACAAAGTTCATATATGTTTTCCAACTTCAAACCAATGTTACGCACATGATTAACTCTAGACAGTAAATGAAAACACCACATTGACCCACAGAGTATTCTCCAGGAAAGAGGTTTCGCTCAGGTAAATGCCATCAGTCTTTTACTGTTACAGATTGAATGTAACTGCTGAGAAAATAGTGTTTGTTTTTTCCCCTGGATCAAGCATGGGAATGTTGTGTATTGCATAGTACACAGGCTGAAGGGACGTCAAAGTTAGAGCATTAGTATACAGCTGACTTCCATTCAGTGCAGTGCAGTTCAGTTTAATTCATAGTAATACAGTACATATTAGAACAGCCAATTTACTTTCTATATATATATATATATATATATATATATAAAGAAGAAATCTTCTAAAAGTGTCGTGCTAAATTTGTACAAAAATATACTGGCATTCAACAACCATCTGATTCAACAATACAGAATTTAGAAAGAAAAGTTACGAAACTTAATAATTTTAAATAGAGAAAAAAAAAGCGCATAAAACACATTCTAACTTAAGAAAAACTCGACATAGGTCACAGCCTTTTTCAATAGAGATGAAATCCAGTGTGTGCCTAGAGATCTTTTCAAAAGATGTGAAATGTGCATTAGATGCTAGTTGACAGTTCCAGCACTTATTATAAGGTAAACCAATAAAGTACACCTATATAATTGGTGAGATTTTATTGCTGAAAGCTGACATGCTGAACATTTTTTGAAGAATGCAGTACTAAACAAAACCTGCTTCCAAACACATCTTTAACGACCTACAATGCCTCAAAAGTGCTAGTTAACAACTATGCCATTATAAATACGGTTAATCTAAAGATCAAGTTAAAATGAAGTCAAACCTAACCAAGAGTTTAACTCAATGCACTGTATTACAGTCTCGGATAAGTTAAACTGCTGTTTTATTGTGTTACTGCTTTAAAATGGTGGATGCTCGTGAACAATCTTCATTAAGAAACATCTTTGTTCTTCAATAACAGAGAAAATATCATTAAAAATATGTAGAGGACCAATACTGGCTACTTCAGTATGCTTCTTAAGCATTGCGAATATACAGCATTGTTGTCTACTCCCAAACACATTGCAACCAGATTAAACCATACATGACTATCCGCAACTGAACTCCATACACAATCAGCTGACTAATGAACTATAATATTAGTGTACGCATTTTATAAGTTGTGTAGAATGTTTATGAAACAGAAGTCAGTCAAATAATAAAATTATTTTTATGAGTTTAGTAATATTACATAATATTATTAGTGTGTTTATAAAACAGGCCCCAGTATTTCATAGTAAATCTTACCAGGAGACTGTCACACACAGTACAATGAGCAACAGGGTTACAGTAGGTACAGTAGATTTATGGACACTTCTGAAATCTTCCATCGTTTTCAGTATACCTACTACCAGAGGTAAAATAGTGCAGCGCAACTAGTAACTAATGCAGAGGTTCAACAGCATGTTTTCAAAAATAGAAATGACATCATTTACCTTTTCAAATCTTTAAATTCAAACCCTAAAACACATATTTTTGCACTTTCTCATTTTTCGTTGCATATTGTATTCGAATTTCAATTTTTCAAATCAAGGTAGGGGACTGTAAAGCTTAAGGCCGTTCTCCCACCAGTGCTATGTTACTACAATGATACCACTATGCTATGTCACTTTTTAGTTGCTGCACGTGGTTTTAAATGGAACTTCTTCCACTAGCATGACGGATATGAGATCACGATGCCACCTGCAAGCGACGAGTTGTGTGAGACTCGACATGTCAGTCTCCTTGCTACCTTGCCGCGACCAGTCGCTTGAGATGGCTGAAGAAAAAAAGAACATTGCCTTCGCTCAACTAGTAGAACAATATCCATGCCTAAACAACCATAATTTCAGAGGAATACGCAAAGAGAGATGTGACTACAACAGAGTAGAAGCTCCAATTACAGTAGTTATATGTGTAATGTTATAAACACAATAAAATAATTAGAAATAGAAACAGAGAGAGAATACAGAAAGAGTGGAAAGAAATGGAAGGAGGAGACAGAGACAGACAAAGAGAGAAACAAAAAAATAAAAATGACAATATTTTAAATTAAATTTTATGTTTACAACTTACAAATGTCTTTTAAGAAACCCAGAGGTTCATTGCTGCCCTCACATAAGCCCGCCATCGGTCCCTATCCTGAGAAAGATTAATCCAGTCTTTACCATCTTATCCCACCTCTCTCAAATACATTTTTATATTATCCTCCCATCTACGTCTCGACCTCCCCAAAGATACAGAATATATAGACCTATACATTAAGTTAAGAAATGGAAATGTGACATTTTGGAAGCTTTCAATATTACTCATATACTGCATAATGTAAAAGCTGAAATCTAAATTCAAAATGTTACATACTGTATCTAATAAAGTAAAATTATAGTAGACGAGTTCTTAAATTAGATTTGCTTTAATTTAATTTAAGATGTTCGTGTTATTTGTAAGTGATGTTAATTTAAACTAAGATTGCAGATTGTGGTAAGATATACTACTTTGATTATGCTTCTTAAAATATAGGAATTTTGAAAACTGTTTTTACGTCACGGGTGTAGATATATAACATTACACAATCTGAACAATTTAATTTCAAAATAAAATACTAGACATTCAATAGAATAATTTGAACTTTTTTTTCGTCATTTTGCAGTTCATAGGCACAAACAAAAGCCACTTTATTGATATTGTTCCTAATATACGGCTTCATCCAACAGCTCCGCCTTTTCTTCCTTCTGAGATCCTGATAAGTAGAGACCAGATTTTAAAGGGAATCCCTTTTTTTTATTTCAACACGAAACACGAAATAATTAATTACGATGTTCACAACTATCTTCCATCAACCAAATTATGTGGTTTTGACTTCCTTTTTTTTTTTTCCCCCCTTTTTCCTTTTTTTAGTTCATATTCCTTTTTTTCCCCTTTTTAAAAACATTCTTATTTTGGTCCTTTTTTGACAGAATATCGTAAACATTCAGATAATTTTCCTATAGCCCTGTAACTTCCTGAGCAAGCAAAAATAAATATTGTTCTTCTCCTGATTCCAGACATTTTTTGTCAAATTTTCACTCCTTCTATACTTTGTCACCTGTTAGTATGTGAGAGAAGGCCCTATGGCCTTAACCCTGCCAGTATAAATAAATTATTATTATTATTATTATTATTATTATTATTATTATTGAAAAACTAATAAAGTGTGCTGATTTAGAGTTCAGGATAAAAAGAAAATTTTCACCTCTAGCTTCAGTTGATGTTGAGCGATCATTTTCTGTTCATAAACACATTCTGCATTCAAAGAGACAGAATCATATTGAAACATATTAAAATGTTGATTGTGATCAAATATAACGCTTTTCTTATGTTGTGAAGTGATAAATATAAGCTTGTGTGTGCTATGTGTATCCATGAATGTGCTGAAGTGTGTTTTCAATTAAAATAACACCCTTTTGAGGGAGTAATAGACCTTTTTGAAATCTTTTTTTGACCATATCAAATACAACACTTTCCTTACGTTGTGAAGAGATAAATGTAAGATTGTGTATATCCATGAATATGCTGAAGTGTGTTTTGGGGAGTAATATAGTCCTTTTTCAAATCCCTTTTTTGTCCTTTTTTAATGAAAAATTGTCCCTTTAAAATCTGGTCTCTACTGATAAGCAATGATATCATCATCATCATCAGGAGACATCTTCCAAACATTTGTGTAGCGGTCGCGTAATTATTGTATGCGAGCTTGTTATCAATCGCTTCACAATAACGAAACTATAAGTTGCATTCTGGTAGCGTCGTAGTAGCGTAGACCTAATTGTGATGATTAGGACTGCCTATTTCGAAAGCCTGAATCTGTTTTAAAATTCGTGTTCATTCATATTTCAAAGTGGTGCACTCATTTTCGAAAAATTAGCCACCGTGGCCATTCAGCAATATTTATCACTTCCTCACTTTCACTCATAACTTCTTGGATATTATGTCACATCCACGTGTATAGCGGGAACCACCATTTTGTACTTTTGAGCCTTGAACTTCAGTTTAAATGGCAGAAGACTGCCGATCAAGTTAAACCCAAGTTAACTCAAGGTTAACTAGTAGTTAAGGTTTATAATACGAAGCAGAACGAAAAACTTGAGTTTAAATTCAACATAAGGTTTAAACGGCATTTATAATACCGGTCCTAAGTGACAGTGAATATAAACAGAAAATATTATACAATATTATATTAACGCATTTTTTTAATACATTCACTGTATTAATTTTTAACTTGATACTAAGTCTATAATTTGTTAATGCATAGTAACACAATCTTTTTCCTTACTGCCCACACATCTCTACCTACAAGGTCACTGTTAATAGCATAATAGCATTGTTGATACTAGCCAAACACATCAAATTCCAGCAGAATTAATACAAAAGGGTGGAAATTTATAAACTTGTACTTGCTACGAGTATTTGGGAAAAGGAAATTGTACCAGAACAATGGAAGGAGTCCATAATTGTACCTATTTTTAAGAAGGGGGACAAAACCAACTGTGGTAACTTTCGAGGAATATCACTTCTGTTGACGTCGTACAAAATTTTGTCCAATATTCTTTTGAGAAGATTAACTCCGTACATAGATGACATTATTGGGGATCATCAGTGTGGTTTTAGGTGTAATAGATCGACCATTGATCAGATTTTTTGTATTAGACAGATAATGGAGAAAAAATGGGAGTATACATCAGTTATTCATAGATTTCAAAAAGGCATATGATTCGGTTAAGAGGGAATTATTATATGATATTCTTATTGAATTTGGTATTCCCAAGAAACTACTTCGATTAATTAAAATGTGTCTCAGTGAAACATACAGCAGAGTCTGTATAGGTCACATTCTATCTGATGCTTTTCCAATTCACTGTGGGCTAAAGCAGGGAGATACACTATCACCTTTACTTTTTAACTTCGCTTTAGAATATGCCATTAGGAAAGTTCAGGATAACAGGCAGGGTTTGGAATTGAACGGGTTACATCAGCTTCTTGTCTATGCGGATGACGTGAATATGTTAGGAGAAAATCCACAAATGATTAAGGAAAACACGGAAATTTTACTTGAAGCAAGTAAAGGGATCGGTTTGGAAGTAAATCCCGAAAAGACAAAGTATATGATTATGTCTCGTGACCAGAATATTGTACGAAATGGAAATATAAAAATTGGAGATTTATCCTTTGAAGGGGTGGAAAAATTCAAATATCTTGGAGCAACAGTAACAAATATAAATGGCACTCGGGAGGAAATTAAATGCAGAATAAATATGGGAAATGCGTGTTATTATTCGGTTGAGAAGCTCTTATCATCCAGTCTGCTGTCCAAAAATCTGAAAGTTAGAATTTATAAAACAGTTATATTACCGGTTGTTCTGTATGGTTGTGAAACTTGGCCTCTCACTCTGAGAGAGGAATATAGGTTAAGGGTGTTTGAGAATAAGGTGCTTAGGAAAATATTTGGGGCTAAGAGGGATGAATTTACAGGAGAATGGAGAAAGTTACACAACGCAGAACTGCATGATTTGTATTCTTCACCTGACATAATTAGGAACATTAAATCCAGACGTTTGCGATGGGCAGGGCATGTAGCACATATGGGCGAATCCAGAAATGCATATAGAGTGTTAGTTGGGAGACCGGAGGGAAAAAGACCTTTGGGGAGGCCGAGACGTAGATGGGAGGATAATATTAAAATGGATTTGAGGGAGGTGGGATATGATGATAGAGACTGGATTAATCTTGCACAGGATAGGGACCGATGGCGGGCTTATGTGAGGGCGGCAATGAACCTTCGGGTTCCTTAAAAGCCATTTGTAAGTATGTAAGTAAGTAAGTAAGCCAAACACATAAGCTCAGAATTGTACAAATTCAGAACAGTAAAACTTGATACATTTTTATGGGGACCTGAAGAAAAAAAAAAACGCATAGACCTAAGTGAGAAAAACCTATGAATGAAATAACATTTAATAACATATGATATTATATCATTTGAAGTCCATATGGGGAGAACAAGTCAAGTCAATTTACCAGTAGTAACATTTTCACAAGAAAAATTTAGAATTTCATACTTAAGCCATCCTTGAATCTATAAGACAGTACTCAAATTTATAACACATATTCTTGAAGAATGTAAGATTTATAGAAAATCTTAGCTGCTTCGAGCCAAAGCAGGCTCATATATTACATTTAAAACTCCAATTAAAAAAATTTTAAGACATTGACTTACCTTGTTCTTTCAGTTCATTTAATAACATGCGATTATTTTACAAAAAGTCAATTATTTTGAACTGCTTGCTCCTAAGGAATAAATCATGCCCCATAATTTGTTGTTCAGTTAGATCATAGGTTGTTATGAAATGTCTCATGGTTTCTGAAGCATAGTAACAGCATCATTAAGAACAAAAGATTGGTAGAGGAAAGCATGGGCAGCTTTGAATTTCCACTAATTTCAAAGTGGGCCTTATCTTAACAATGAACATGTGCTGTATTTTTGCAGTCTTGCATTTTCACGCAAACCTAATTTTGAGTAAATTTGATTTAAAAGGTATAAATGGCGTTTGTATCTCCTGGTTTAAAATATGATCGTATAAGCATAAAAAAAACGTATAACTGAAATAAATTAATATGGAAAATATAGGAATTCTGCCAGAACTTCAGAAACAAACATAGAAATATGAAAAATGTATAAAAGAAGTTTTACTGTGATAATGGTTCAGCTTCACTTAGTGTTGTAATTTCAAGATAAAAGTTTTGTTATTTCATTCCTTCATGGACTACAGATTGTTATCATAACAAACTAATAATCAGATGCCTGGCTCAGTCAGTGATTCACATGGAGCCTCATGGGTTGGGTTCTGCTAAATGGCAAAGCTGTACTCCATTTCAAACATCAATTCCGAAGTATTTTTAATAATACAGTATTTTAATCCACTTTGCTGTTATTCTACAAACAAATGAACACTTTTACCTGTAACACTTTGCTCCATACATGCATGTTTGCCTCGTTTGCTTGGATGTTGTTCCTTGATCATCAACAGCAGAAGCAGAGACACCAACAGTATTCACTGCCTGATCATCATTTCTTGGCTCATCACTTTTTAAATCTACATTCACTTTCTGAGCATTGGTACGATTATCATCATTATCTCTACTGTTGTTATCATCATCATCATCATCTACATCATCACTCATTTCATGACATTTCACGTTCTCAGGGTTCTCTTTATTTTCAGTTTCATTATCTGAGTGAATATCATCACTATCATCACCATGTTTATCTGAAGTATTATTTTTTGGATTTCTTTTTCCTCTCTTCTTAACTGCAGTATCACATTTTACTGTTTTTCTCTTCCGACTGCTGACAGTTCTTGAGGAACATGAAGTTTCTGTACCACTTTCATTATCTTTTTCCAATGCTGTCATCCAACTTGGTAAGTTTCTTTTTTCATCACAACTTGTTTCACACTGATTTGTACTAGAGTTCATATTTTCAATATCCAAGTCTCTTATCTCCCTTTCTTCATCCTTGTCAATACTTTGTTCTTCCTTTTTTATACTTACATTTTTGGCTTCATTATTTTCTTTAAACTTATTCTGATTATCTTCGGCAACAGTTTCCTGGTGAAAACTTTGTTCTTTTTTTATGATCATCGGTATATCTTTGCTTTGATCATTTTCATTATGTACATTCTGCTTATCTTCTGTAAAAGTTTCTTGTGGTATAACAACACGAAACCTGTAACTATCTGGCAACAGTGCAAGTTCATCTCCATTATGTAAAATAACAGAATTGCCTTTATTCAGTTGAACAACTGATTCTTCTGCTTTTGTATAAAAGAATGGGTTTGTGTGTGTCTGAAACAAAATAAGATAAAACTTTTTTGAAAAATAAATATTACGTAGATACCATTATATCTAAGAAATGTTAGCTACACAAAGTCTTTCAAGTTCCATGACATTTATAAAGAACTTCTCTAGACTATGTGTATATCTTTTGTGCACTGTGTTGAAAACTGGAGGATGTTATTTGATTAACAAGTAAAGGAAGTAGTTTCACATAAAAATAGTTTCTCAGTACGAAACACTGCCTTTTCCTTTACATTTACAGTATTTTCCAGGAAAGTCTGAGTAATTTTTTAATCTTGGGAAATGATTGCATATTTACTCACACTGTTTATTCTTTACAATATTCAGTACGTACTTACAGCAATAAGAATTATATCTCCATTATCAGACAGCTTAACCAGTCCATGGTTACGGGATACTCTTTTATCAGTACACTGAAACATATATTCTTAAATAAGTATTACATTTTACACAAAGACGACATTATAAGAGTATAACTATTTTAATGCTAGTACTCAAGTAGATCAGGTAACATAGCCTATTTCAAAATGTCTATATGTTAAGTAAGTATGGTACATTCAACATTAATTAATGACAAAAGCACACTGGACTATGTGGGACTACCAAAATATAATTTCAGAATTTGTAACAGTACACTAATACTATGGGATGTCTCAGTCTAAGGAGGTCTGCCCACCTGCATGGAAACTTTTGTATTGATAATGGTGATGGAGGGTGACAGTTCAGTCGTCACAGCTCCGGAAAAATCGCTGTGACAGATAATGGCGATTTTGTCACTGCGATTTTTGTGTTTGACTAATTCTTAGTGATTGCAACTGCCACATACAGTGGTATAATCATAGTCGCCATCATCACTGTGAGTCACATATTGGGCGGAGATGGTGATTTATCATTGTGACAGATAACGGTGATTTTGTCACAGTATGATTTATGTGTTCGGCTGATTCATGGTGATTAGAATGTTGTGACTTATCCCGAATGTAACTGAACTAAATGACGACGACACATGGTTTGCCACTACAAGACAACAGACGTTTTGCGTAGGCCTATTGCTCTTCTGTGAATTGGCATACCAGTGCCATAAATATTATACCAACAATATTGATTGACATGACGAGTAACAAATATGTAATGAGTGGTGTATGTTTGAATATCAAAGAGTTCAGTAGGACGATAATACATCTCAGTTATCTTGTCATTCAACTTAGTATGAATCTTCCGACTTAAGAATTGTCTGGAGCAGTCACATGTAGTCACATATAATCATAGACATCAGTCAACATCATTGCTACAAGGGTTGGGGCACAAGTCATGGTAACTATTTTTTTTTTTCAAAGTCAGTCGACGGTATCATGAGATGTTTTATGTCATATATCGTATGGCATCCAAAGTATGTGGTCGCATTACTAGATGCCAGTGTGACATATGGTTATCACACAAAGACCAATATGAATTCAGTTGTGAGTCCACCACTGTGCCATGCATCCATAGTACGAGTATGTGGTCGCAACATTACGGGGATAATAGTGTGATATGATTATCACACAGAATGACATTACATGTAATGTATAATGCAGTTGTAAGTCGTCCGCCATGCTCAATGAATGTGACCTGATGAATTTTCAGGGTGAGTATGTGTGTCGTAATGCTATTCCAAATACCGTGTAAACATGAATAGCATGATGCTGTGTCATTCATGAACGATTGATCTCTATTCTACCCTATCATACCCCACTAGTAGCTACACATACTGCCTTTCAAGTAGCATGATACTGCATCGTTTTTGGATGTCTAGTCCCTACAATACTCTACGCCATTAGTACGTGTACTCTGCTCTTTAACCCATTACTGCTGTGCGTGATCATATGATCACGGCAAACATGTGTTTATTTGTTGAAAAAATAGTTATGAATTTGAATTTTGGAAGTGCCTTTTGGTTCAGAAGATATGTGGCAATGCTGTCATTGTGATAAGATCATTGTCGGGACACAGTTAGGAGCTGTCTGCAGTGTTAGTTATCTGTTCACCTTCATCAGCTGGAATAAAATGACAGTCTTTGTGTAAGTACTGCTTTTAACGCATTGTTTGAAGATATTTATGTTAGCCGTACTCTAGAATAATAATAGCTTCTGCTATATTGCTAAAGATGTTTAGTCTTTCATTACGACGCAAGTGTACTAATTATAAATGTGTCGTGATCATATGAACACATTAGGCGTTGATGAAGTCACTACATATGAGGGGTGTTCCGAAAGTAAGTTTCGTATTTTTTTTTTTTTAATGTGAAGATAGTATAGCAGGTGAAACAAACAATAACCATAAGAAACTACACATTTTGCTGGTTCGATGAAATATTCTGTGAGCAGAGGGGGAATGACGCATGCACAGATCGCCGAGAAAGAGAGCATAGCAGTTGAACAGCGTGCCCAAATTTATTCGAGTAAAAATCACGATGGCAGACAGACGTGTGCTGACAACATGGACGCCAATGGAAGTAGTGTGTCCGTCATCCATGAATGCCTACAGACCGTGTATGGTGAAGAGGTCATGTCTCGTCAAATGGTTGGTCGCTGGTGTTGCATGTTCAGTGAAGGAAGGCAGAATGTGGAGGATGAAGGTTGAAGTGGGCGCCCCTCCACATCCACAAATGAAAACAACATTGCCAGAGTACAGGACATGGTGTTAGTGGACAGGTACATAACAGTATCAGAGGTGGCGTCCACATTGCATATTAGTCGTGCTCAGGCCCATCACATGCTCCATGATATGTTGGGTTACCGAAAAGTCTCTGCAAGATGGGTGCCGAGAATCCTGACCTCGGATCACAAGAGTGCAAGAATGGGAATCAGCCTCGATCACACGATGAGGTACGCGCGAGAAGCAAATGAGTTCCAGTTCAGAGTCGTCACAGGCAATGAGATATGGGTGCACCACTTTACCCCAGAAACCAAGGCCGCCTCAATGACGTGGAAGCATCCCACTTCACCAGTGAAGAAAAAATTCAGTGACATCCTCCGCAGGAAAGGTTATGGCCACAGTGTTCTGGGTCGCAAAAGGTGTCATTCTCCTGGATTTCCTCCATGAATGGACCATCAATGCGGCAAGCTACTGCAACACCCTCACCAAACTCAGGTCCCCCATTCGACGAAAGAGACCAGGGCTCTTGAGTGAAGGTGTTATGCTCTTGGACGACAATGCAAGACCACACACAGCAAGGCTCACACAAGATCACATTCGTCACTTCGGATGGGAGATATTGGATCATCCGGCCTACAGCCCTGATCTTGCCCCATCGGACTTTCATCTGTACCCTGCATTGAAAGCCGCACTTTCGGGACGTCACTTCCGAAATAATGATGAGGTGGAGCAGGCTGTGTGACAATTCCTTGCATCGCAGGGCAACGAGTTTTACGAGTACCAGAATGATTTCTTCAAACTGATTGCACGCTACGACAAATGTCTCAATGTCGGTGGCGAGTATGTCGAAAAATAGTGCCTGCTCCACCTGCATTGATCGTCCCTTCATGGAGGAAATCCAGGAGAATGACACCTTTTGCGACCCAGAACACTGTGGCCATAACCTTTCCTGCGGAGGATGTCACTGAATTTTTTCTTCACTGGTGAAGTGGGATGCTTCCACGTCATTGAGGCGGTCTTGGTTTCTGGGGTAAAGTGGTGCACCCATATTTCATCGCCTGTGACGACTCTGAACAGGAACTCATTTGCTTCTCGCGCGTACCACATTGTGTGATCGAGGCTTATTCCCATTCTTGCACTGTTGTGATCCGGGGTCAGGTTTCTCGGCACCCATCTTGCAGACTTTTCAGTAACCCAACACATCACGGAGCATGTGATGGGCCTGAGCACGACCAATATGCAATGTGGACGCCACCTCTGATACTGTTATGTGCCTGTCCACTAACACCATGTCCTGTACTCTGGCAATGTTGTTTTCATTTGTGGATGTGAAGGGACGCCCACTTCGACCTTCATCCTCCACATTCTGCCTTCCTTCACTGAACATGCAACACCAGCGACCAACCATTTGACGAGACATGACCTCTTCACCATACACAGTCTGTAGAAGTTCATGGATGACGGACACACTATTCCCACGTGCCCATTCATACTGGATAACAGCACGCACTTCCATTGGCGACCATGTTGTCAGCACACGTCTGACTGGGATCATGATTTTTACTCGAATAAACTTGGGCACGACGTTCAATTGCTACGCTCTATTTCTCGGCGATCTGTGCATGCGTCATGTCTCCTATGCTGACGGACTATTCCGTCATTGGACCAGCAACATGTGTAGTTTCTTATGGTTATTGTTTGTTTCATCTGCTGTACCATCTTCACATTAAAAAAAATTACGAAACTTACTTTCGGAAAACCCATCGTAGTTCCTTCTATGGGGGGAGGGGGGGTTGTGTGTGTGTCTGTCTCTCTCTCTCTCTCTCTATATATATATGCGTGCAAATTAATCCGGACAAAGTAATTACTTATGCAAAAACACTCAAACGGGATAAAAAATGGATCTAAGACATACCTCAGTAATCTATGTGGCCTCCCTTGTTCCTAATAACAGCTCTGAGACGATTTGGCATGGATTTCACTAATTTCCCACAAATATTCTTCATTTCTTCATCGTGAAACCATACACCAATGAGGGCAGAAATCATCTTCTCCTTTGTAGAACAATCAATTTTTTGCATTCTTCTTTTGCAAATTGACCACAAGTTCTCAATGGGGTTGATGTTGGGTGAGTTGCCTGGCCAGGAGAGTACCTGAATATTCTTCTTGTTGAAGAATTCTGTAGTTTTTCGAGACGTATGACATGGTGCCAGGTCTTGTTGGAACACATCTCTGCCATCCGGAAATGATTTTTGCAGCTGGGGTACGATTCTGGTTTCCAATAAGTGAATATATTTGTCAGAATTCATCATTCCCTTGATAGGTATTAATGCTCCAGGTCCTTCATGTGTAAAACAACCCCAAAACATTACTTTAGGGGGGTATTTGGGTGCTTGTTGGAGATGAGTTGCTGTTACTTTTTCGGATCCTTTCCGTACGTAAGAAACACGGTGGCAGTGGACCTCGAAATGAGACTCATCGGAAAAAAGTACATTCTTCCAGTCATTCACTGTCCAGTGTTGATGTAATTTTGCCCATATTAAGCGTTTTTTGCACATAACAGGGGTTAGCAGTTGCTTCTTAATAGGCGTACAAGCTCTTCGTCCAGCTTCCAAAAGCCTACACCGCACTGTTGTGACGTGAATATTCGCCCCAGTGGTAGCCATTAACTCGCGCGTTAAGTCGACAGCAGTTAGTCTAGGATTTAATTTACTTTTCCTGACAATTAAATGATCATCTGCAGGTGAAGTCTTCCTTTTCCGGCCACAGTTTCCTTTTTTCTGGGGTGTGATGGATCCAGTCTCCCTGTATCGTTTTATGATCGAATTAACAGTAGCCAAACCGACGTGACATTCTGCAGCAATTTGCCTCTGTGTCATAGAAGAATGCTCTGCTAATGTCATAATTTTAGACCGTTTTCGTGGAGTTGTATCCATTTGTGAAGACGACAGAATGTACACAGGATTGCAGTATTAAGTCTTCAACACAACTGAAATGCTTATAAGTACAAAACGACAGGCAAAATGTCACATATTATAAAAAAAATAGTAACGACAGACCTTCAACAATGGAATTACATGTACTACAGATGTCAATTAAAGCGGTATGAGCAGCTGTGAGGCCAACAATGACAGACAATGTAAAAATGTCGTGTTCGGATTAATTTGCATACTACTGTATATATATATATATATATATATATATATATATATATATATATATATATATATATATATATATATATATATATATATATTAGGGTGTATTGAAAAATAAATAAATTTCGAATTTAAAAAACATGGAGTACAGAAAAGTTGTCATTATAGCTAACAATTATGCACAGAAAAAATTAGCTCTAGATAAATTTTCACCGAGGAGCAAAGGCTTCCAAGCTTTATAGAACTCACCAAAAACTTGGAAAAAAAAAAAAAAAAAAAAATTACATTCTGTAATATTGAATATTAAGAATGTTCAGAAGTTATAAATGTCTGTGTAGAAAGCTGAACAGACACTTCCAAAATGGCAACGCAGTATACTTCAAATCAGGGTGCATACTGCGTAGAGCGAAGGAGCAGATGATGATAAGGGGTGGTTATCGCTTCTGCTTTCTATCAGAGATTCCCTGTTTTCTTTCATCAGTTTCTCTTGGACCTTTGCTTGTAGTGCATAGTATATGTGTTTTGAGTGTTGCATATTGTTTTTAATGGCGAAATCCACACCAGTAAAAATAAGAAATAAGACATCTGTCAGGGCACAGAATATTTTTGATACCCCAACAGAATTGGATAACAGAACACTCCTGACCTAGCAAGATGTAATAAGGTATTATCACTTCACTCGCATAGAATTAAAAGGTGAAGGAAGTAAAAAACCTGCAGTGTGAGTAATGCAGAAAAAAAAAATGTAAATAAAGTAGTAAGTTACATGGAAACACACTTCGATCCCTGTCATTTCCATGAGAATAATAACAGACAAGACATTAAATTATCGTAATAAAGTTAAGAATTTATTAAAAACAGGAAGAAGAAAAAAAAAAAAGCAGAAAATCTAATAGATCTGAACTGGACTGTATAAGATGTAACAGCCTAAGACTATTTGATATTGCAACATGCAAATGTCTTGACTTTGCAAACTGCAAACGTGAAAAGTCACGAAAAAAATACCATAAAAAGAAAGAAATTTCCTGGTCAATCAACAGACATGTAGAAAAAGGCGATTGGAAGTCTGGATAATGTAGTAACAAAAAAAAAAAAAAACTTCAAAAACAAGAGGAAGGAAGTAAAAAACCTGCAGTGCGAGTAATGCTGAAAAAATTGTAAATAAAGTAGTAAGTTACATGGAAACAAACTTCGATCCCCGTCATTTCCATGAGAATAATAACAGATAAGACATTAAATTATCGTAATAAAGTTAAGAATGTATTAAAAACAGGAAAAAAGCAGAAAATCTAATGAATCTGAACTGGACTGTATAAGATGTAACAGCCTAAGACTATTTGATATTGCAACATGCAAATATCTTGACTTTGCGAACTGCAAATTGAAAAGTCGCGAAAAATACCATAAAAAGAAATAAATTTCCTGGTCAATCAACAGACATGTAGAAAAAGGCGATTGGAAGTCTGGATAATGTAGTAACAAAAAAAAAAAAAAAAAAAAAAAAAAAAAAAAAAAAAAAAAAAAAAAAAAAAACAAGAGGAAGGAAGATCCATGAAACATAAATGAAAAGAAGAGCTGCCATCTATTTCTCCAGAGTGTGCCATACAACAGAGCAGTTCATTGGAAGAAAATACTTATTCGGATTTCACTTGGAAATATCCTTTGGAACCCGTGCTTTGGAAACATGAAGAATTTTGGCAAGGAAAAGTAATTGAAAGACTGTTCGCAAGTTTCTAATGCCAAAATTAAATTTCATGGCTAAGGAATATATGGATTTGATTGACTGGAACAAGTGCAGTGTCACGGAGCCACCAATGATAGCTCATATAAAAACTGAGGATCTTCTGAAAATACTGAGTGACGTAAATTTACAACAAATTGATGTTCCTTGTTTCCCTTGACACACACAGGTCGTTGAAAGACTAGTAAAAGTGGTCAGTGATGCTGCTTCCTTCTGTATGTGGCTGTGATGCAAGAGATGCACACATTCGTTCCAAGCTTCATTGAAGAAAAGAATTACCTACGTATGAAAAGAAGATTGAGTATTTTTCATCTAGGCTGAAGTAACACTGATAACAGAATGCGAGATAATGAATGGGTGGGTGAGTGGGCAGAACTCAATAGCAGCCACCTCCCTGTGATGAGTTATGAGTTGTTATAGCCTGAAAATACTTTAAGAGTTCTGTTTAATTATCTGGCTACTTAAGTAATATTAAATTTTTTAAAGTAACAGAAAATATAAAAAATATAATGAATATTACAATCTGTAGCACGCAAAGAGCTGTGAAATTATTTAAATATATGTTTAAATAAAATTCTTAAACTTTAAAGCTAATGTGCCCTGGATAGAAATCTTCGTATGAGATTCAAATTAACCCATAAGACAACTTTTTAGACCCCACTTTTTTTTAATTTCTTAAAATTTTTTTTTTTTTAATTTCTTAAAAAAAAATTTTTATCACCGATTTCGATACACCCTAATATATAACTCGGACGGTAAGACCTGAACAAAACAAACGGTTGTGCAGACGTCTATGATGACGTAATCTCGACTTGCCTGACCTTCACAGCACGTGATATCCATTCTCTTCTATCCCTACTCCTCTCTCTCGCTACTGGCATTAGAGAATCTAGCTGCGCGAGTTTGGTTCAGGTCTTACCGTCTGAGTAATATAAGGTAAAGGTATCCCCATAACATGCCATGAAGGCACTTGGGGGGCATGGAGGTAGAGCCCCATGCTTTCCATGACCTCGGTACTAGAATGAGGTGGTGTGGTCGGCACCACGCTCTGACCGCCTTTTACCCCCGGGAAGGATCCGGTACTCAATTTTATAGGAGGCTGAGTGAACCTCGGGGCCGTTCTGAAAGTTTGGCAACGAGAAAAAATCCTGTCACCACCTGGGATCGAACCCCGGACCTTCCAGTATATATATATAGGGTCATTCCATTGTGACACACGTAACATTTTTAAGTACCTAACTATGATCTTCACAGGATATTTAATTAAATACTTAGTAATTCATGAAAAAGTCATTACTGTCTTTTAACATAAGCATTCCTAAATATAAACAAAAATTATTAAAGAAAAGGAATAATTAATAATGCAAATAATATTAAATATTGTATGGTGTGACACACGAACATTTTCTTGCCACTAGATTTATTACCAAAATGGAAAATGTTCATATTATTGTGCCAAATGACATAAATGCATTCAGTTGTTTTCCAAACAATTAAGACACTTGTGTAGTACATGTAACTGCTAAATCACGAACTTAAAAAAAAATTAACAGTGCCATTAAGAAACAAAATATTGCAAATATGTTGTGACACACGAACGTGACACACAAACATTTCTGTCATGTTGGTTACTAATTGTTTTAAATGCACTATAAATACATCACTTCTTGTGGAAGACTTATATACTATGCCTACAGTTCTTATTATACAAAACAACACTAGATTACACTAAAATACACTTTTAAATTTAAAATATCCATGGTTGTTTACAACCATATGTGGTGATATTTCCTGTGTAATGTCATGTGACGAATATACCAATATGTCAGCCATTTGTAGTACTTCCCATCCTTGGACATCACAGACACTTTAAATTCTTCGCCACTACAAGATTTTGTGATTTCACCTGTATATTCGACGTCTTTTCTTTACTTGGTCATTTAACGACACTGTATCAACCACTAGGTTATTTAGTATCAATGGGATTGGTGATAGCGAAATGGTATTTGGCGAGATGAGGCCAAGAATTCGCCATAGATTACCTGACATTCGCCTTATGGTTGGAGAAAACCTCGAAAAAACCCAACCAAGTAATCAGCCCAACTTAAATTCTTGAAAATACTATCAAAAAATGTTCAAAATATATTAATATTTATATCAATAGAAAAACTAATATAGATTTAAAAAGGCCCAACTTTTAGAATTGCTAAATGGTACCTAGGGTAAATTAATTAATGTTATTAAATAAAACGATTTTAAATTAATATCAGAAATTTAGTACCATTTACCTAATGTGCAAATAATTACACCAATTTATTTATACATAGGCCTAGTACGGTGGCTACCTATTTACGATATAAATGTACTACATAAGCTTGTTTTTTTATACGAAATAAATTAACATAAACCAATTTTTGTAAGTTTTTAATTCAAGGAATTTAAAAAATAATAAATATTTTATACGAACTTTAGGCATAAATTGTCTTACGCTAATTTTAGGCCTACACACTATATTTTTACAACAGCTGTTGTTTAGTCTGTCCAAAGACAGGTGTGAATCTCACAAGTGATACCAAGAAGGCACCACTTATGAGGCAATAGGCCAGAAGATAATGGGATAGCGTGGCCAGTTCCTTTCCCCCTTACAACAGTTACGGAACACATATTTTCAAGAGTGTTTAACCTACAGTTTATGTACATAAAAAAAACGCACAGGTGCGTGTGCACGCACACACAATTATCTAAATAAACAATAAGTATTTGAAATTCCACCACTAATTATGTTTAGACGTAAAGACTTCCAATAACAACAAAAATTGTAACTGGATTTTGGATAAACTTTAGTGACACACGAACATAACATTTTTGTTCGTGTGTCACAGTCATTGTGTTACGTGTGTCACGTGTTTTTCTTGTAGAATACGTACATAAATCAAAATGTTGTCCATATAAGAAGTTGATTGTTATGTGATGTTTCTCACTTTTACATTTATGAAACATGAAAAAATTAAATGGTTTTGAAGAAATATAAACAAATGTCCATTTGAGCGTGACACACGAACTCTCAACCTTTCCTTGTAATAATTGCAATCAAGCACGAAATAATCATTGTATTACGGTTTCTATGCATTTTAATTATTAACAAAGGTCCGCACTTCATTATTAATTGCATTTAACATACAGAAGTAATGATTTATTTGCCTTAAATGTGCATTCAAATGTGTGATTTCTAGTAGATAATTTCGCGCTCTTAAACCGCAGACTTCTTGGTGCTTTTTCTCCCACATACGTGTTGTTACACAATGAGTGTTAACAGATTAAAAAAATTCGGATCATAACGAAAAAAATGACATATAACAAGCAGAGATTCGTGAGATTTTTATTTTTCGTGAAAATGTCGCATTTTCGTGGAATGACCCTATATATATGTATATATATATATATATATATATATATATATATATATATATATATATATATATTCATCGATCCATTCATTTTACATGAACCTGTGCATCATGAAAATTGATCCATAAAATTAATTTTAGGCATGAATGCATATTGTAGCTCTGTAATTTGTGATGATTGTATGGACAGTAAGAAAAAGTTATATTATATGCCTATATATGTCTTGATTTCGATGAGTGCATGGTGGAATATTACTGACACTACCACTGCAAACAATTTGTCTACAGAAAACCCATTTGGTTTGGCTACAAAATTTGGTGCCTCAATACATGAACCAGATATTTGATAAATTTTGATGTTTACCAAGGGAAGAACCCTAATGGCAATGTCGAATACAAAGAAAACTTTGAGAAATGTGCTGCTCCGATGTTGGAAGAGCTACCAGAAGAACTGAAGCCGCTACCATTCCCAATTTATTTTGACCTCTTCACAAGAGTGAAACTACTTGTTTATCTCAAGAATCGCAGTTATGGTACTACTGGAACAATCCATGAAAACAGAATACTGAAAGACTGCCCAAGGAGATCAAGAAAAAGACATGTGGCTCTTATGAAATGATGCGCATTTCAAACGAAGGAATTATTGTGCAGTGGGTGGACAATTTCATGTGACCATAGCATCCACTTGTTATGGAGTGCAGCCTATTTCGAATGTGTCTCGTTACTCACAAGCACAACAGAAGAAAGTGCGAGTTCTTTGTCGTACACTGTTCTGTGCATATAATAAATTCATGGGTGGAACAAACAAGATGAACGAAAATATTTCATTTACCGTATAGGCATACGGGGAAAGAAGTGGTGGTGGTCAATTTTCACTTGGATGCTGGATGCAGCAGTCCACAATTCGTAGCTACTAATGAAGAAGTTAGGGCCCACCTGGAATTTCATCTCCACATTGTGCAAACGTACTTACAAAGGTACAGTAACATGCCAATTGGGACAAGACAGCCATCAGTTTCAAAGGAGCAGTAATCAACAGTATCGTGTCAGTGAGAACTGATGACATTCACCTTAATGGTGGAGGACATCTTGGGGCAGCTTCAAATAGGCGTTGCTGTGCAGTAGATACTGCAACAGTACTGTTCATACTGAATGTACAAGGTGCGCAGTAAGACTCTGCATTCCGTGTTTTGTTCCATTTCACACTAACTGGAAGTTGCTCAGAAAATAATTGATTCTGTATATGTTATATTCCAATTTGATATGTTAGTAGGCTAAATAAATATTTTTATTGATATTAGTTGCTCTGTAGCAACACTAGAAGTGTACTATGTTTAATATAACTTCTAACAAAATATGACAAATACATGTTATTTTATTTCTTGAGAACTGATCCGAGAAACTCGTAATTACAGAAAATTGTTTCGAAAGGAATGTTTTCATAAAGTGTTGTTGTTATTTTCTAATGCCAGGCATTTGACAATAGTCATTTGACCTCTTGCACTCCAATATTTTTCAAAGATATTGTGACAGCAACGTGAGATTCGAACTCACGACCAGAGTCCCGCAAGAGGGAGGATCGCGTGTGGGTCGACGCGGGCTCCACGGAGCGCTGGGGGGCAGGGTGCGCGGCAGACGAAACGCTGGTACGGGGAGCACCTGCATGCTGAAGGACAGAGGGGGTGTATTACGTCAACGCGACGAGGGGAGGGTGCGCGCGCAACTGCTGCGTGCGGAGTGAAGGGGGGACGGACCCTCCCGACTCTTCCAGAAGTCCGTCGAAGTGGAGATACCCAGATAATTCGAGAGAGCTATCTCTGCACACCCGTAGAAATTTCTCGCAACTATGATTTTGCTATAAAAGAAGAAACGCGAGCGAACTTGAGCAGTTTTTCAGTTTATTCAGCCATTCAGTGAGTAAGCCAGAGCAAGCAAGCCAGTCCTGTGTACCGGAGTTCGACTCGAGTGTGTGTCCGCAACTGTGTCAGCATCCGAAGGCCTGAGTTCGAGTGCAGTGGACCGCAGTTGGAGGGACCTGAGTTCGAGTGCAGTGGACCGCAGTTGGAGGGACCTGAGTTCGAGTACAGTGGACTGTCTCTGAAGGTCTGTGGTTCGAGATACTGTGAACTCGAGTGACTGAGCTAGAAGAACTGTGAACTGAGAACTGACAGTTCTGATTTGTAAATAGTGCTTTGTAAATATTAGTTAAGATTAACAGTTCATTGTTGTTCGTAATAGTCCAAGTAAATTGTCATTGTCGTTTGTGGAGTGCAATTACGAAAGCTGTGTTGCTGTGCGGAGAGCAAATCCCATTGTTGACGGGAGTGAAGTTAAATTGTAGAGACTGAATAGTTATTGTTGTGACAATAAATTACATTGTTGTTGTCTAGAAATAAATTCACATTGGTGTCAGAACTGGGATATTATCGGCAATGGAGAACCTACAGCAGATCCTGCAAGCCATCGCGGAAATGAAAGCAGAAATGAAAGACGAAATGAACAAGCACATCAGTGAGTTGAAGAACGATATAAGTGAAGTGAAAAGGGAGATGAAAAGTGACATAAGTGAAGTGAAAGGCGACATAAGTGAAGTGAAAACGGAGATGAAAAGTGACATAAGCGGAGTGAAAGATGACGTCACTACGCAAATTGAAAGCGTTTCAGCCCACGTAGATGGAATTGTCGCCATCGTGAAAGACGAACTCAAAGCCGATCTTGACAACCTAAACAAGAATTTTACAACTATAAACGAGACAGTAACCGAATTGAGACAGGAGGTAGACCATTTCGACGGCAAAATCCGCGATCTCGAGCGTCAAGAGCAGACGAGCGAGTTGCTGGACAAGACGAGTAAGGTGATGGACAAACACGCCGAGGAAAACAAGCACATACTCACGTTGATGGACCGACATGCTGAAGAAAACAAGCACATCCTCGCGTTGGTGGATCGCCAGGCTAGAGAACAGAAACAGATAGTTGCCGAGGAGGTTCGACGTGCCATGCAAGAAGCGGCCACAGAGTTGAGGACTCCATATAGTGGCCCTGCGGAACCATCGCCTTCAGCCAGACATTACAACGTCAAGACGCCGAAGTTCGACGGTACGACGTCTTGGGCGATATTCCGTCGCCAGTTCGAGGCCATTGCAGAGCACAATGGGTCGACGCCAGCAGAGAAAACCACTCAGCTGCTGGCTGCGCTTCAGGGACAGGCGTCGGAGATACTTCACAGCGTTCCAGAAGATGGGACGGCCGCTGAGATAATGGCGGCCTTGGAGGGACGTTATGGTGACCATCAACTTGCGGCAGCATTCAGGACCCAACTGAAAACGAGGGTCCAACAGTCAGGCGAGTCCCTACAAGAATTTGCGATGGCGGTGGAACAACTGGCCCATAAGGCCCTCAGGGGCCTACCTAATGATTTCATCGCTGGAGAGGCGGCCTACACCTTCGGCAGCGGAGTTCGAGACCCGGATATAAGACAACAGCTACTCTTAGCAGAGCATCGCACCATCAACGCAGCTCTGGCGGCGGCCCTCAGGATGGAGGCAGCCAAGTCGGCGGCGGGAGTCTCAACACCGCACTGCATCAGGAGCGTCACGGCGACGGATGCTGGGGGGCGCCAACCGAAGCCACCCGAGCGGCAGAGACGAGGAGCGCCTACCTGCTGGTCCTGTGGCAGACCAGGACACTTGAAAAGGGACTGCGACCGATCCGGCCACAGGCAGGAGAGAGAGGTGGCCGACGTTGAGGAGCGCCAGCAGTCAACAGAGCGGCGGAGATGACGGGCAACCACCTGCTGGTCCTGCGGCAGACCGAGACACCTGAGAAGGGACTGTGACCGATCTGGCCACAAGCAGGAGAGAGAGATGGCCGACGTCGAGGAGTACCAACAGTCACCGGAGCGCCAGAGACGACAGGAGCCCACCTGCTGGTCCTGCGGGAGACCGGGACACCTAAGGAGGGACTGCGACCACTCTGGCCACCGGCAGGAGAGAGAGGTGGCTGACACCGAGAGGAGCCAAGAGTCGCCTGAGCAACGGGGATGACGGGTGCCCACCTGCTGGTCCTGCGGTGAACCTGGGCACTTGCGGAGGAATTGCGACCGACCTGGTTCAGTCAGGAGAGAGAGGGGGCCGATGCTAGGAGGAGCACGTCGGCGCCATCATCACCGTCCCCTCAGCTCGTCCTGAAACCGGTCGACAGAAGATGCGACGATGGGCTGATTGCTGAAGGACGGATAAAAGGCCGTCCATGCAGAGTACTGGTGGACACCGGGGCGATGCTCACTATCGCCAGACCAGACGTCGTGCGTGGCCTACCTGGGAGGACGCCGCTGCGCCAATACGAGCTACGGACTGCTTCAGGCGAGAGCTTGCCCATCCAGAGAGAGGTCTTCCTGGACTGACCTTGGGGAAGAGGAAACTGGAGATGTGGGTGTTCGTCGCCAGCATCACCGAGGACGTCGTCCTGGGACTCGACGCCATGCGGTTACTCGACGCGACGGTGGACGTCCGATGCCATATACTCCGTCTTGGTCGGGATGAAGTGTTCATGAGAGGTCTTCCTGGACTGACCTTGGGGAAGAGGAAACTGGAGATGTGGGTGTTCGTCGCCAACATCACCGAGGACGTCGTCCTGGGACTCGACGCCATGCGGTTACTCGACGCGACGGTGGACGTCCGGCGCCATATACTCCGTCTTGGTCGGGATGAAGTGTTCCTGATGGACGCCGAAGACCAACACGTGGCCAGCGAGCTCTCCTTGGAGGGCCAAGTGGAAAAGCAAGATGGCGCCCACGCAGTACGGGTATAGCTGCCCAGCCAAGCCCAGGATGGGGTGGCACCACCATAAGGAGGGAGCAGCCGGAGGACCCCAAACGTTGGACTGATTAGCAGCCTACCAAGGGACTGTACGGGACGAGCAGCCCTAAGGAGGGAGCAATGTGACAGCGACGTGAGATTCGAACTCACGACCAGAGTCCCGCAAGAGGGAGGATCGCGTGTGGGTCGACGCGGGCTCCACGGAGCGCTGGGGGGCAGGGCGCGCGGCAGACGAAACGCTGGTACGGGGAGCATCTGCATGCTGAAGGGCAGAGGGGGTGTATTACGTCAACGCGACGAGGGGAGGGTGCGCGCGCAACTGCTGCGTGCGGAGTGAAGGGGGGACGGACCCTCCCGACTCTTCCAGAAGTCCGTCGAAGTGGAGATATCCAGATAATTCGAGAGAGCTATCTCTGCACACCCGTAGAAATTTCTCGCAACTATGATTTTGCTATAAAAGAAGAAACGCGAGCGAACTTGAGCAGTTTTTCAGTTTATTCAGCCATTCAGTGAGTAAGCCAGAGCAAGCAAGCCAGTCCTGTGTACCGGAGTTCGACTCGAGTGTGCGTCCGCAACTGTGTCAGCATCAGAAGGCCTGAGTTCGAGTGCAGTGGATCGCAGTTGGAGGGACCTGAGTTCGAGTGCAGTGGACCGCAGTTGAAGGGACCTGAGTTCGAGTACAGTGGACTGTCTCTAAGGTCTGTGGTTCGAGATACTGTGAACTCGAGTGACTGAGCTAGAAGAACTGTGAACTGAGAACTGACAGTTCTGATTTGTAAATAGTGCTTTGTAAATATTAGTTAAGATTAACAGTTCATTGTTGTTCGTAATAGTCCAAGTAAATTGTCATTGTTGTTTGTGGAGTGCAATTACGAAAGCTGTGTTGCTGTGCGGAGAGCAAATCCCATTGTTGACGGGAGTGAAGTTAAATTGTAGAGACTGAATAGTTATTGTTGTGACAATAAATTACATTGTTGTTGTCTAGAAATAAATTCACAATATTATCATGACCAGCCACTGAAGCACAGATTTTGAGGTGTTCCGAATCCATTTCTTGGTTTGAGTTGCACAATGGACAGTTAGGGGACTAATATATTCCAATTCTATGCTGGTGTTTGGCCAAACAATCATGGCCTGTTGCCAATCTAAATGCAGCTACAGACGATTGTCGTGGTAAATCGGGAATTAACTGTGGATTTTGATGCAGAGAGTTCCATTTTTTCCCTTGGGATTGTGTTATCAAATTTTGTTTGTTGAAGTCTAAGTATGTGGATTTAATAAATCTTTTCACAGAGTAATACGTAGATTTAGTAACAGGTCTGTAAGTAGCAGTGCTGCCCTTCTTTGCTAAAGCATCCGCATTATCATTTACCAGGATTCCACAATGGGATGGTATCCATTGGAATACAATTCTTTTATTGAGTGATATTAATTGAGAGAGCATTTTAGTTATTTCTGCTGTTTGAGATGAAAGTGTGTGTTTAGAGACTATTGATAAAATAGCTGCTTTGGAGTCTGACAATATAACTGCATTTTTAAATTTACTGATGTGGCACAGATGATTCCTGAGACTTTCACTTATTGCAATGATTTCTCCATCAAAACTTGTTGTTCCATACCCAAGAGATCTATAAAGTGAGAAGAGACAGCACGTAACACCTGCACCGGCACCTTGTTCTCTGGAGATCGAGAAGTATAAAGTATTCATAAAGTATTTTGTGATCTAAAATCGTTATCAGTTGCAAATAATATTTTTGCTCGATGTCAACTCCAAGACAAAACACATTTGCTAACATTAATCCCTAGTGTGATCATATGAGCACAGCCCCTAGTGACCAAACTGCTTAACATACAAACGAAATATTTTGTGAATACTGTTCACAGACAGCTAGAAACTTAATTCTTACGGTGGAAACATATTCGGTATTTTTTTATTCCAGCATCAAAGGGTTAATTTGCATATTTAAAAATTTCGAACTGTGTCCGCATTCTTACAAAAAGAATTGTTGCCATGGCTTCTGTCCCAACCCTCGTATGAGTCACATATTGAGCAGTGATGGCAATTTTTCAGAGCTATGATTTTCGAGTGATAGTCACAGTCAAATCAGCAAAAAATCTGTCTCAATGACAAAACTACATATCTTCAAATCACACTCCATCACTAATGCATAGCAATGGTATACCTATTGGTCACATGGCACACTGAGTTGATGCTGGTAATATTAGCCTTGGTACTCACTCAATTTAACCAAGAACATGCTAAAAAATTTCCTGACGGATATTTTGCTTTAGATCAGGGGCACATCCAGAAATATGATTTGGGAGGGGGGGCTATTTATAATCAGTATTATAAAGCAACATTAAAGCTGTATAGCCAGGGTTGCTAGGCCATATATGATAATTTTCTCTCTGTACGATGATTTCACCCAATAAATGATATGCCATTATAGCAGCTCCCGGAAAATTTGTACTCACTATGACATCACTGGACGCAATACATAATATGTAATATTAATCGAGGAGTATAAGCACTTCATTCAGATCCCAGTGGTGGACTCTCAACACACGCATCTGACGTAAACTACACAATATTGACTTATAGATGTACAGATTATATATTGTTTCGCTTTTATTTCTACTGTGCTACAACAACCTAGGAAAATAGTCACAAATTGCCGCTTTAATACAACTCGTAAATTTTCGTCTGTTAGTCACGATCTTTGTTTAGATATTACAAGTTTTCGTTCAGAAAACGAGTGTTCCGAAATATATTCAATAGCAGCTATGTAGGGTAGCAGCATGTGACCTATGATACGAGAGCATTTTAAATAAATCTATGCCAGTCTGGTGTGTATACAATGACGTTTTATATCCTCACTTATTTCCAGCTCTCTTAACACGTTACTCAACCTACTAGACTCTTTTAAAGTTGTATTTCGAGTCCCGTATGTTACTACAGATACAAGTTCCTTTATGTCCAGATTCATTCCTTGTATTTATTTTCTTCATGCTTGGAATAACTCCTCTCCTGTTGTATTTCCTTTAAATGCAATGACTTCGAGCAAATATTCTTATACAGAGAGATCCTTTGTAACTCCATGAGTGAACATTACAGCCGGAGGCAGCGATTTTGGCAGGTGACCTCGATGACATTTCCAGTAGGCGAGCCAGTATTGTTTATGTGAGCTGCATGAATGACTGGCGATAACATTCTGAGTCGTTGTTTATATTTAATAAACACTACTCAAATTCTCACAGATTACATCCCAATATCAAAAAAACTGACAAATTTATTAAAAGAGAATTACATAAAAATAATAAAAACAATATTACTAATACAAAACCTGAAATATTTCATCAACATTTTACTTCCAAAGAATTAACTCTAGCTATGCAAAATTTAAAAACCAAGAAATCTCCTGGCCTCGACAACATTCATTCCGAATTTTTTAAATATCTGGGGGAAAAAGCCAAGTCCGTACTTTTATCCATTTTCAATTTATCATGGAACACCTCAATTCCTGCAGCTTGGAAAAAAGCAATCATTGTACCAATTCACAAAAAAGGGAAACCTGCTCATGATATTAATAGTTATCAACCAATAGCACTATTAAGCATGATAGCAAAAACCATGGAGTCCATGATCTCCAACAGATTAACTTGGTATTTAGAATCCCAAAATCTTTTATCACAACTACACTCTACCAATGAACAAGTCATACGCCTCGGCCAGGAAATAAAAGACAGTTTTAACAAGAAAAAGATACCTTGGCAATATTTATTGACTTTCAGTTAGCATATGACTCTGTTTGGAGAAATAAATTATTACTAAAACTCCAGAAATTAGGTATCTCCAGCAATATGTTCAGATGGATATCAGAATTCCTTAGTCAACGATTAATTGCCACTAAATTCAATAACTCACTTTCTAGTTACAGACAAATATATCGAGGTCTACCTCAGGGCGCTGTCCTCAGCACAACTTTATTCAATATTTATATAAATGACTTACCCTCCCTATTAGAGGAATCAAACATGAAAACAGCACTATTTGCAGATGATATAGTTTTGTGGACTTCCGGATCTTACAGACATAGAGACAAAATTCAAAATTCTGCTCTTAAAGCTCTAAATCAACTACATGAATGGAATACATCAAATTTGATGACACTCAATTTAAGCAAAAGTAACTACCAAATATTTTCACTCGGTAAAAAAGAAAGAGAATTCAATATCCAATACAATGGCCAACACCTTCCTAGGACTTATGAATCCAAATATCTTGGAATTATTTTCGATAGTAAGTTAACATGGAGCCACCATTTGAAATACATTTGTGAAAAAGATCGTAAAAGATTCTCCCTTCTAAAAAGACTAGCAGGAAAGAAATGGGGATGCTCTAGGAATACTTTGAACACTACATACAAAATGTTTATACAGCCAGTGCTGACATACTGCGGAGAAATTTTAATTACTTCACCTTTCATAAACGAAATAGAATATGTTCAAAACCAAGCTCTCAGACTCATTACTGGTGGAATCAAAACAACTCCAACAGATTCTATGAGATTCCTCACTAATATTAACAGGATCAAAATGACAATAGAAGAAAAAGCACTGATTCAATATGAAAAACTTATCAGATTACCAGGAAACAACTGGCATTCATACAGTCCTCTCTGTAGATTGAAAACTCAAAAAAGTTTCATATCCATTGTTCAACAATTAAAACAGAAAATCAATATACCGAATTTAAAAGAAAACTTACAAATTAAACCAAACCCTTTAACTCTATTAATATAGAATATAATCTAAATTTAACAGAAGAAATACTGAAATCAGAAGTAAACACTGAAATACTGAAACAATTGTCTTTAGAGACAATTAATATTAGGTACCCTCCACAAAACTGGCTTCATTTATACACTGACGGATCCTTGATCTCCAGAGAACAAGGTGCCGGTGCAGGTGTTACGTGCTGTCTCTTCTCACTTTATAGATCTCTTGGATATGGAACAACAAGTTTTGATGGTGAAATCATTGCAATAAGTGAATGTCTTAGGAATCTTCTATGCCACATCAATAAATTTAGGAATGCAGTCAGTGGCGGCCGATGAGGCATTCTGGTGGTGGTGCCAAAAATGAAAAAAAGATTGTACGCAAATTACCCTAGTGAAATTGATAATCGCAGCTCACGTTTACATTATGTTAAATAAAACATTAATTAAACCAGCTATTTTACCAGGTGTACAGTTAATAATGCATCTAGTAACAGTTACAATAACATTTCCGAAACTAATAACGAAATTTACAGATATAGATAATCCAAAACTTTCACAGTATTGTTAGTCAAATACAAATAACTTTTATAACTAGTAAAATTACTGGGAAAAACACACGAGAGAAACAGTGATATAGATAATAAACGAACACGTTTGCACTTTATTTAACAGGCCGATGAATCCGAGACAGTGACCTGGATAACACATGTTCATGTCCTGCACAGATCTCATGTATCATTAACAGAAGCATCAATATTATAGCAACAGTGTAGCGATATTTAGTTGCCGCAAAATAAAGCAAATATTACACAACATTAACAAACAGTTTTACATAATATGAAAAAATATTTATCTTTCTATCCATGACTATCTCTGCATTTAATATAGTTAAATGGATAATACTTTACACATTCAAATCCAAGTTATGTGCTTTAGTTTTGAAATGGCAACATTACATTAACATTTGGTGCAGAACTTTAACTTGTGTTTTCGTGCAAGTCTGCGGTTGATGGTTCCTGCCTAACCTCTCCAACAACCCTGCCATCTACCGAAAATTCTGCATTACTGTGCTCTAGTGGGCGGAATATTAACTACTGAGTCAAATCGAATTCGGCTCAGTGTCTGCCATAAGAAACGTATATAAACTAGAATCAGTAGCCTTTTGTACAGTGTTATATGGACGTAAGCAGTGCCACACTGAAGTGGCTCCAACGTTCGGAGAAACGCTGCAAGAGTGCATCCCGATCTGTGCGCGCGCTCGTTCAGATGAAATACGAATAAATATTATTTTTTGTTTCTTTCATTGGCGGTGCCATGGCACACTGGCACTACCCCAAAAGCCGCCCCTGAATGCAGTTATATTGTCAGACTCCAAAGAAGCTATTCTATCAATCGTCTCTAAACACACACTTTCATCTCAAACAGCAGAAATAACTAAAATGCTCTCTCAATTAATATCACTCAATAAAAGAATTGTATTCCAATGGATACCATCCCATTGTGGAATCCTGGGAAACGATAATGTGGATGCTTTAGCAAAGAAGGGCAGCACCGCTACTTACAGACCTGTTACTAAATCTACGTATTACTCTGTGAAAAGATTTATTAAATCTACATACTTAGACTTCAACAAACAAAATTTGATAACACAATCCCAAGGGAAAAAATGGAACTCTCTACATCAAAATCCACAGTTAATTCCCGATTTACCACGAAAATCATCTGTAGCTGCATTTAGATTGGCAACAGGCCATGATTGTTTGGCTAAACACCTGCATAGAATTGGTATATATCAGTCCCCTAACTGCCCATTGTGCAACTCAAACGAAGAAATGGATTCGGAACACCTCAAAATCTGTACTTCATTGGCTGGTCATGACAATATCTTTGAAAAATATTGGAGTGCAAGAGGTCAAATGACTATTGTCAAAAGCCTGGCATTAGAAAACAACAACAACATATTTTCATAGACGCAGCTTATATCATTATTATTAAACACACCACGGTACAATCCGATTCAAAGAATACTTTAAATTCAAGCAAATGACTTTCATTTGCAATAATTTTACAATACACCTCCTACATTTTTCTAAATTAAAATGAAAAAAGCGCTGCATATAGCCTATATATAATCCTACCCTTATCAGATCAATATACATGATTTGTCCAGTAATAATGTAGGGATCTTCTACTGGTTGTGCGCCAATTAATGTTAGTAACATTACGATTCTTCTTATTGATCACAATATTAATTTGGTTAATTGAGTAAAATTGCATGCCGTGGAAGTTATATTTATATGAAGATACAATAAATAGGATTGCAATGGATATTGCAAGGGCAATAATTTCTTAACACACACATTGTGAATAAAACAGAGAAGAAAGCATTTTAAAGTATTCAAAATCGTACAAAATATCTGAGAAATCAATTTTCCCTGCACAAATTGCACCAATTGAAAAATATAATTACCATTCACATTAAATATTTTATGGATTCTAAAAAGTTGTTTGTTAATCTAAACGTATTGGCTAATGACTATATGAAATTCCAACACAAAATTCATTCAGAATATGTAGAAATTACATTTTTGGATTTTCTAAATGTATACTATTGAAATGTGTTACATTACCCTCTTAAATACTGTACATGTGTTAATTGTGTTTATGTCGGTCTGCATTATTCGATGTTTTATTTTTTTTTTAAATATCATTCATAGTACTGAAACTGCCATATTGAATTCGCACAAATTGTATTATTCGTAATTTTCGTCTCAAAAACCCCTAAGATATCCAATTTAATTTTTCACTCATTTTTGTCCCACTCCACCACTTCAGGGACAAAGCCGGACAAAATAATACCTTATTCATATTCTGTGATCGCAAAGATCCCCAGATATCGATTTTCGTCGAGATCAGATGACATGAGATTTCCTCACTCCCTTCTGCCTTTTCACCAGTACTTTAGGAGATGGTATTTAAAGAATCTAAGAATGTTTAACCAAAGTTGTAAAGAGTAACCTTCATTTTAAATTTTACGTCTCTAGTTAAATGTACTTTGGTGAATTTTTAAAACTGTCAACTCCTTTCTCTTTCCTCTCTGCTCCGTTAGGAAGTAACAAAAAACTCGAAAGTTATTTGAAGGGAGTACAAGAAATTGAATTTTTTTACATTCCTTATATATTTTAGAAAAATTCTGAGAGATGAGATGAATAGTCTAACCCAATTTTATGAGTGAGTCTTAGTTTTAAATTTAAAGGCTGGTTAAAAAATAAATAGGTATAATTATTTTGATCATTACTGCCTCCCATTTTCCAACTCTTAATGTTCGTATTTCGTAAAACTTATATTTTAGAACACTTAACGACTGTTAAAGCTTCAACAGTTTGTTAAATACAGTTTTTCCATTTGTTCAACACCAGTTTGGCTTAACAGATTCTTAACCGTTTGTTAACTTTAAATGTAGGATTTCAGGCCGTTAACTCATTTAACAAACAGTTAAACATGGCAGATAACACCACAGCTGTTCAGACAAAAGTTGTGAAAATAACATGTTATGTTTCTCTTTGAGGAATGTTTAGAGTAAGGGCCGGTTTCACCAAGCTTCAGTAAATCAGTCCAAATGAAATATTAACTAGTAGGCCTACTGAACATTAAAATATTTACACGAGTACGTTTATATGTGCGCTGTCTCCGTAGACTTCAAGCCGAGCAACTATATGTGCCTAGTCGCGCTGGTTACGTCATAACTCTCCGATGGAGCAGTCAGTAGCGAGTTGGCTTGCCATCCCAGGGGCTCGTGTTCGATTCTCAGCGATAACTTTTTTTTATCAACGTAACTAATTTTTATACATGTTACCTTTCTTCATTTTTTTAATTTTATGTAGTGGAACGAATATTTTGCAACTCTGGCTCCACTAGGAGAATTTAAAAAACTCTTGGGAGATCGATTTTCTTCCCGAAATAAACGAAAGATAAACAAACAAATTAAAGAAAAATAAAAGAAATACACATGTGGATCTAATACATTGTCCACATGCCACCAGCGTCTATCACTGCCTGGCATTTTCGGGGCATTGAGTCCACCAGATCGCTGAAATAGTTCTGGTCCTTAGCAAAATCTTCCCAGGTAGCCAGAACTTGATCCCAGAACTGATCTGGATTTTGAGGTGGGGTGTTTCGATATTTGTCAATCCTCTTTTTCATGCTTTTCCGTGAACCGTCTTTGAACATTTATGGCGGTGTGCACTGGGTGATTATCCTGCTGGAAAATTAATTTTCCATTGGAAAGAAAACGATTATAAATTCCAAGAATCCAGCTCTTTCGCTTCTGTTTTAAAGCCAGTGCAAACATATCTTATCGCTAGCTATAATATAATTCTAATAAATGAAAGTTAATATATCAATTAAGTTTTGTTATGTTTGAATGCACATTATGTATTAATTTACTAATATTTCTTAGGTATCGGTATGTAGTTATAATAATCACTTTCATGTCTTAAAATAAAACTCAGTTGTATGTTATCTAGTTGACTAGTTTCAGCTTTGTCTCAGCCGTTTTTATGATATTCTAACCTATGATCAGTTTCTTCTAAAATTTTGAGTACCGGTACCATGATCTTCATGACGCGGTATCTTTTGTGAATTTTTGTGTCATTCAAATTTTCAAAATGATCGGTTTTTTAATGGTTAACATTATCTCCATTTGAGTCTTAATTTTCGAGCAATTCCAGATATAACAATTCTGCGTCGAAACGTTCCGCCATTTTATATTGAAACTAATGAATAATTAAAAATTTAAAGACGGAAATTTCTATCACTAAATTTAATGACAGTTTTACTGGTTCGTTAGGCTAAAGATGCTTGGTGAGATATAAAAATGATTTAATGAACTAGTAAATACATTAATGAATCATTAAAACCTTAATGAAGCTTTGTGAAACCGGCCATAAGACTGGTAATATATAATTTAAAAGATATTTTGGAATATTAATATAGGGAAGATAATCTTTATAAGTCAACTGATTATAATCAGTTGACTTATAAAGATGGTCAACAGCAAAATTGCGACATGAGTGGTATATACAATTTTTGATTAATTGGGCACCCCTTATGACGAAACTGTTACTGAAAGTTGCCAGTTGCTTCGTATTTTTATAGTATGGCATATACTTATGACAGGAAGTTGTAACTAGATAAGAATGTAGAGGAATATAGGGGATGAATAAACACACTTAGAAGGACGAACTGGGTTTACCTTAGGTTTGTTATTGTGAGGAAGGGACTAAGATAAACATACAAAACAAGAATTCATTTACAGTAGATCTCCTCAGTGCCTGAGAAGTGTTTCGGAGTGCAGATGTGATTTACTAACAGATAAAACTCAAGTAAAAACTTCGTCTTAAAACGCTACAAAGAAATTTGTGACATAGTGTAAAATTAATTTATAATAGTAAATAGGTAGTAAATAAATAATAAATAATAGTGATAAAATTTTACGTGTTGTTAACAATGCCACGTAAGTGCATAAATGATCCTAACAGTTTTTGTTACATTTGCGGCGAAGTGGTGTTTGCTGTGCAGCGGAGAAATATCACTCCTGTTATAAAAACAGCTTACAATCTTTATTTTGGTGAATTCTGCAAATTAGGAGACCAAAATAAGAGTTGGGCTCCACATATCTGTTGTAAGACTTGCTACACAAATCTTCTGGAGTGGTTGAATCATAGGAGACCTTCGATGCCTTTTGCCATTCCAGTTATTTGGTTGGAGCCAAGAAATCACACTGACGACTGTCTAATTTTGTATGGTACCACCACTCCGAGGAATGACGAATTATAAAAAGAAGACCATTGTATATCCCAACATACATTCTGCTACTCGTCCTGTACCCCATAGTGATGAGCTACCTGTTCCTACACCCCCTGAATCATATTCCATAGATTCGGAAGAAGAGCCTTGTGATCCAGAACCATCCACATCTACAGATCCTGACTTTGCACCTGATGTTAAATCTTAACATCACAAAATTGGCCAAAATGAACTAAACGATTTAGTGAGAGACCTGGAACTTTCTAAAGCCAAGGCAGAGCTGTTAGCCAACAGATTCCAACAATGGAACTATCTTGCCGAAAATGTGAAAGTGACATTTTTTTGTGACCGTCAGAAACATCTTGAGAAATATTTTTCTGTGGAAGGTGATTTAGTGTTTTGTAGTGATGTTAGTGGCTTATTGAGTGCTCTGAACATTAATCACATTTCTGATCAGTGGCGGTTGTTTATAGATGCCTCAAAATTAAGTCTCAAAGCTGTATTACTCCATAATGGCAATCAGTTGCCGTCAATTCCTATTGGTTATTCAGTGCATATGAAGGAATCATATGACAGCCTGAAACTCCTTCTTGAATCAATTCATTATAACACTTATCAATGGAAAATATGTGCAGACTTCAAAGTAATTGCAATATTAACTGGACTCCAACTAGGCTACACTAAACACTGTTGTTTCATATGCGAATGGAACAGTAGAGATAGAGCTTCTCATTTCATTAAAAAGGAATGGCCTTTACGTCAAACTATGGAAACTGGAAAAATGAATATTAAGCATGAACCTCTGGTGGAATCTGAGAACATTTTAATTCCTCCACTACATATAAAACTTGGTCTCATCAAAAACTTTGCTAAATGGACCGGCATTCAAATACTTAGTTTCAAAATTTCCTAAAATGAGTGAGGCCAAGTTAAAGGAAGGAGTTTTTGTTGGCCCACAGATTCGTCAACTTCACCAAGATGAGATATTTGAATACCTTTTAAATGATGTTGAGAAAGAGGCATGGATTTCTTTCAGAGAAGTCGCAAATAATTTTTTGGGAAACATACGAGCTGAAAATTATGAGGACCTTGTTACGAATTTGCTGTCTTCTTATCACAAAATGGGATGCAACATGTCCCTTAAATTACACTTTTTACACTCCCATCTGAATTGTTTTCCTGAAAGTTGTGGGGAAGTAAGCGATGAACATGGGGAACGTTTTCACCAACAAATATCATTAATGGAAAAACGTTACCAGGGAAAGTGGAGTGCAAGAATGCTTGCTGACTACTGCTGGACAGACATCAGGGATACTCCTCAACTCGACTACAAGACGGAAGCAAAGAGAAAGCACATTTAGAAAAGGTAAATGATGTTTTACAAGACATCAGACAGATTTTCATTGAAAAAATGACTATCGAATTTTTCTTAATATTACTCTGAAACCAGAACCAACCTAGCATTTTTGTTGTCATATTCGTGTTCAGCATAGTGTGATCCTTTAGAAAAGTGAGGTTTCATTCACGTCGCAAACAAGAAGTCAAAATTTGTTGTCCAGTGTTATCATACTGACGCTTATTTCGATGCTGAGCTATAATCCATTTAATATTGAGGAAATGTGCGATCTCAATGTGGCATGAAATTGAAGTCAGATCTGAATATCCCACAAACAGAAATTGGTCACTTGTTCCAATTCACTAGCCACTTTTAACTCTAGATTCTATGTTACTGGCTCTTCAACTATAGCCGAGGTCAATAGTGCTTCAAAATACACAGTGAGTAAATAATAAAATGTTTCAGCAGCAATTGCTTCTTTAGGACGAAATTACATTTAATTTATACATGGACCTGAATTAGAGAATTTTATATGATACAGAATTCTCCTCGGAGTTTTGTGTACAGTTGACTACACACACATTCATGTAATTATTGCCACCTGGTGGTCATAATGCTGAGATTTTTCTAAACAGAAATTCATATTTAGCATTATAAAATATAACCATACTTATAATAATAATTATTATTCAATAGTAGTCAATGCAACTTTCATTTATCAACTCTCTGTACTGTATGAATCATGGCTACTGTAACAGGTTACGATTTTACACATGTTTCATGACTTACTCTACAGTACAGAATTTAAATAATAATATCAGCCAATAAGAAGTTGTCTTATATATGCAAAATCATTACCAACTGCTGTTGAGTAGTTAGAATAGTATTAACGACAGTTAAAGTTGAGTGTTGGTTATTTTAAACAAAATTATGTTGGAAAAATGGAAAACATCTTAACAAAATGTTAAAAATAAACCAGCTGTTAATTTAACATTTGTGAAGCCAAATTAAACATTACTTGGAAAAACTGGCCATTAGTCTTATCTATTAACTAAGGATTAACAGAAACCTACGTATAGGGTTTAAGGATATTTAAGTTGACGAATCAGTCAGTCTGTTGATTATAGAATAGTTTTTTTTTATTATATAGATTGTCTTTATACTTTATAGTATCGAGCAAAAGACTATGCAGCAGCAACTGGAATTATCTCGAAAAATGTGTGCCAGAAACTGGTCCCTTTTCATATACGAACAATTACCATTAAAAGGAATGAGACGACTCTTGGTCGTCAGAAGTTAAAGTTCTACAGCGTGGTTCACTCGATATCGATGTAACAATAAGTACATGACAAATACAACAAGAATTGTTACAAGGACCAGATAAGGATCACAAAGAAGATAGCCATTTAAAGCCAAGATTTCACAACATAACTCGAGTCACAAAATATCATTGCTTCTCTGTACCGAATGGCAAATCCCTGCTATGGGATCTAAATTCTGGACTGCTGCTGTCACTGTCTTGTTTTGATAGCTCATATAGTAGCGTGTCGGTTCCACTGTATAATCCAAACGTCTCGTGTTCGATCCCAGGTAAAACTTCTTTTTTTATTGAGGTGTAATTAATTTGTTCAGAGTTCCTCGACTGTCTAATTTGTCGAAAAATATGGAATAATTTATGCACAATTTCGGGGCCTTAAAATTGGGCTGAATCTCGTCTAAAAAAATAAATCTTACTTGGAAGTTAAAAGTATTCTTCCTCAAACAAAAATCATAAGAAACAAAAAAAAAGACCTGTTAACTTAAAATCTTGTCCACATGCCATCAGCTTCTATTACAGCTCTAAGTCGATCCGGCATGGATGTCACGAGATTTTAGAATAAGTTCTGATCCCTGGCGAGATCTTCCCAGGTGTCAACAACTTGATTCCACAATTCGTCTCGATTTCGAGGGAGTTGGTGGACATAGGTAGCTATCCTTCTCTTTTTTCAATTCTGCCCATAAATTTTCTATGACATTCAAAACAGGTGACTTCGGAGACCAATTAATGATTTCGATCTTGGGTCTCCTTTGAATGCTTACGGCATAGTGCACGGGATGGTTATCCTGCTGGAACAGCAATGTTCCTTCGGGAAAACGTTTTCGGATGGAAGGAAGGAATATATTTCCCAGACTGTGCTCGTAAGTTCCCGCATTAAACTGGCCATCGATGCGTTCTATAATGCCAGGTCCATCGTAAAACATCCACCCCCAACACGATATGCTAAAGCGCCCCAATCTTTCACGTTGGTGCACATAGCGCTGATCATGTCGGAGACCATCCTCATGATAGACACAGACAAGACCTTCGTAATCACTGAAGATGGTTGTTTCGTCGGAGAAAATTACATTTCTCCAATCGAAATCCACTCGATTGGTAGCGAAGGCAAGATGGTCGACAGCTTGTGCTTCCCCCAATATTTCCATTTGCGCAGCCCTCCAGCTCCTAATGCTGCGGTTCCTCACTCTGCTGATCACAGTCTGTGAAGAACCGGGAAAGTAAGATGCTGCTCTTATTTCGTTAGGAGTCCGAAAGGGGTCCTGTCGAACTGTCTCGAATAAGAGAGCATCCTCTTCCAATGAAGAAATCCGTGGACGCCCAGAAATGGGGCGATTTTCGACCTCCCCTGAATTTTGGTAACGATGAACCCACCTCGCGCCTGTACTTCCAGGAACACCGTCCAAACGGTCAGCAGATCTAGCCCCATATCCAGCCTCAACTAGAGCTATAACTCGCTGTCTCTTGTCACGTCGGTTCGCCATTAAGATGAGAAATGAGGGATGACGATAATACTTTAGTGTAGACAATGACTATTTAACGTGATATAGAATTATTGAAATAATGGGCATCTTGAACAGTAAGAGTTAATAAATCAACTCTAACTCAAATATTTAAATAACAGGATATAACAGTCTGTACACCCACAGGGAGCATTTTGCAACTTCTTTTTTTCTCTATTACAGTATACAATATATGAAACTATTACAGTAGGCCTATACAATATATATATGAAAAAAAAAAGGTTTAATATTTTGAATGAAAATAAAAGTTTTAATATTTTGAATTATCTGAACGTTTTTCTGTAAGTTTGTCAGCAGATCTAGCTAGCCCCATATCCAGCCTCAACTAGACCTATAATTCGCTGTCTCTTGTCACCATTAAGGGGATCCAGTATGCAAAATTTCTTCATAATTTCTCTTTCGATTTTTATGCCATAAAATTATACATTCTTTTCTGTTTAATTTGATATATATATCTCGATCTCGGGTCTCCTTTGAAACCATCTTTGAATGCTTGCGGCATAGTGCACGGGATGGTTATCCTGCTGGAACAGCAATGTTCCTTTGGGAAAACGTTTTCAGACGGAAGGAAGGAATATATTTTCCAGAATGTGCTCGTAAGTTCCCACATTTAACCGGCCATCGATGCGTTCTATAATGCCAGGTCCATCGTAAGACATCCACCCCCAACACAATATGCTAAAGCACCCCGATCTTTCACGTCAGTGTGCATAGTGCTGATCATGTCGGAGACCATCCTCACGATAGACACGAACAGGACCTTCGTAATCACTCGAGAGAAAATCGGAGACAATTACATTTCTGCTATCAAAATCCACTCGATTGGTAGTGAAGGCAAGACGGTCGACAGCTTGTGCTTCCCCCAATATTTCCATTTGCGCAACCCTCTGACTCCTAATACCGCAGTTCCTCAACCTGCTGATCACAGTCTGATGAACCGGGAAAGTTAGATGCTGCTCTTATTTCGTTAGCAGTCCGAAAGGGGTCCTGTCAAACTGTCTCGAATAAGAGAGCATCCTCTTCTAATGTAGAAATCCGCGGGCGCCCAGGAATAGGGCGATTTTCAACCTCCCCTGAATTTTGGTAACGATGAACCCACCTCACGGCTGTACTTCCAGGAACACCGTCCAAATGGTCAGCAGATTTAGCCCCATATCCAGCCTCAACTAGAGCTATAACTCGCTGTCTCTTGTCACGTCGGTTTGCCATTAAGATGAGAAATGAGGGATGACGATAATACTTTAGTGTAGACAATGACTATTTAACGTGATATATAATTATTTAAATAATGGGCATCTTGCACAGTAAAAGTTAATCAACTCTAACCTAAATATTTAAATAACCGGATATAACAGGAAGTCCAATTGTTTCGAAACTAATCAAATTAAATCTAATTACATTAAGTAAACAAACCCCAAGTTATGACACCACATTGCAACAGCTAAATTGTAGGTTATTAACATAAGCATTGAACAGGTTCGTACTTAAGCGTTGGAAGACAAAACCAAACATCGAAAATTCGAATCTTGCCAAGGAATGTAACTTCTTGCTTTTTATAATGTAAATCAGACTTATAACTACAATCATTCTTATTTCTTACATTATTTATTAATATTTATAGCCAACATTGAATTTGCAAAGAAAAGACTTTAGAAATCTCATATGGAATTTGTGATCTGTAGTGACAAAACATAGATTATCTCTCGGAACTTTTCCATAAAAGTAAATTAAATTCACTCCTTGAAACTGAAAACCTTAGTCGTACAGTAATTTTCCCACCAGCATACGAGCTGAAGTAGCACAGCCATTGATAAAAGTTTTGTACACAGAATTAGACTGAATTTCTGTTCGACAGAATCTATAATCAATGGCTTGTCTGAACATGATAAACAAATCCTAAGTATTTGCAATGTCACTGAACAATTTCAAAATATTACCTTAAAAACTAAAAAGGGTCGTAAATGCTGTATCTAGCGATTATTTACATTTATGTTTACAAAATGAATCTTGGAAAAACGTATATGATTCTGGTATTACTGATATTAAGAGTAAATGTATTGTATTTTTCACTTAATTTCAGAATCACTTTAGTGGAAGTTCTCCACTCAATGTTGTGAAAAAATTCAAAAGTAAAAAAATGTAGATAACGCAGGGACTTAAAAATCTCATGTATTAAAAAGAAGAATCTGTATGTAATGAGTTGCAATGTAAGGATCCTCATGTTCTTAATTACTACAAGAAGTACAGTGGCATTTATCAAAAATTATGAAAGAGAGAAATAGAATGCATTTGAATAGAAAAGTACAAAATTCAGATAATGCAACTGAAGATATTTGGAATATTATTAAAATTAAACTTGTAGATATCCTAAGAAAGAAAATATTTTTTTCATTAAAACCAGTGATTATAAAGTAGAGGATCCCAAATCTATTGCAAATTCTTTTAATGTCTTATAGTATATAGTACAGAAATATTATTGACAACTTAAACATTAAAGATTTTACAAAAGATATTGCAATTGGTTACTTAACATATACATTTAATAATTAGTATTAATATATGTAATTAGTCAATAACTGCAACAGTGCTTTTTCATTCAATCATAACATGAATAAAATTGAATGCACATTAAATTAAACACTATTGCAAACACGTAGATAAAATAGTTAAAATCAACTGAAGGGGTGAGAATGAAATAATCCAAAGCCACACTTTTAACAAAAATTGTTTCGTGCGAGTGCATTTCTTACACATATGGGAAAGCTACTAATAAAATATTATAATAATTTCTCAACAAATGACATAACCTAAGGACTCTAAACCATTGTAAAAGTTTGTTTGTGTGGCTTAGGAATATTTTTTAATTTCATTTTAATTGTTAGTTATTAATATATATGCATTTACATTGTATATGTGCGTGTGTATAAATGCATTCATTAGATTAACGTTTATAATATTATAACTTGCAATTTTGTATTGTCTGTGATCATTAACACTTAATCTGAGGGCTTTGCAAAACTCTATTTCGCAGTTACTTAGCTATTTCAACATTATTTAGACAAAAAAAAAGTCGTTGGTGTATATCAAGAATCGAACTCGTTCTCTTCTACACAACATGCAGAAGCCTTAGCGTCTGAGCTATTGAAACGACACGAAAGCTTTCCTTTCTGTGCGGAGTGTCGATCTAGTCATGAAAGTCTATTGTCGATTTAACTACACGATTTATGTATATATTTATCTTTTATTTACGTAATATTATCATATTTTTTGCAGTTTTTGAAGTGAATTTCGGAACGATGCTAGTAACAAACCAAATAGCCTGAATTTAAGTAACTCAATATTCGTTATCTTGTGTATCAGTGCTCTGGTCTCCGATCATGCGCAGTGTCTTACATCTGAGACTTAGGAATATTCAATTGTCTCATACTTTTCCAGGGAAACTGTACATGCACACATTATAGACTACTGTAGTTCTATAGTTCAGCTATATGTGCATAGTTTTTAGAAGTGACTCAAATCTCGAGCCTGTATGTTTACTCTTATGTCCTAACCATTCCAGCTTCAGTTTGCTTGCTGCAGAGATATCAGCCGACCTTGCATCAGTGAGTAAGTAGCTCTGGAGTTAAGATTAAAAAAATCCGTCTGCCAAAATCGCTGGTAATAGAAAATGGAATGTAAAGAATTGATTTAGTGTTCCATTATCTATGGCGAAGCCACCTCATACTCATTGTACCAATTATTCTACTCTATCAATATCTGCGTTTCCACTTAAATCGAGAGATTAGACCACTGTTTATTCATCTTTGATTTTATTTCTCTTTCAGCTAGTGCTTCAATATCCCTTATCCTCCTTTGTATTGTTCGTGTGGATAATTTCGTACTGTTAAAACATCAGATAAGAATTAAGAAAAATAAAGACACATTCCTAGCTTTCATAGACTTGAAAGCAGCATTTGATACACTACCTAGGAAAAACATGGCAAGCACTAGAGACGAAGAAGATAGGCCTACCAAGAAGATTTGCTAATGCCATCAAAAGTGTCTATGAAAACCCAATCGGAATAGTAAGAATAGATGGAAAACTTTCAGGACAATTTGCAATGAAGAAAGGAGTAAAACAGGGAGATAGTCTAAGTCCACTACTCTTTTTGATATTCATGGACGAAATACATAAGATCTGTAAAAGAACCCACAGAACAAAAATAGGAAACTGGAATTTGAAACCGGTATATATACAAGTGTTATTATACACGGACGACATACTTCTTATAGCCGACACCAGCACACCGATTACAGCACACACTAGGAGAATGGTATGAAGAATTGGAGAGAAAGGGGATGAAGATAAATATGGATAAGAGTAAAGTGATGAAGATATCGAAAGAAGATAGTCAGAATGACCAACTGAACATCAGATATAACAATCAAGATTGCAGAAAGTAAAGAACTACCAATACCTGGGAACAATAATAAGTAGCGATGAAAAAATAGATCAAGAAATACTAAACTGAACTAAGAAAGCAGTAAACGCATATTACAGAATAAATAATACAATAGTGGGAAAGAAGGAGATTAATAACAAGACAAAATTGCAAGTATTTCAATCAATAATAGTTCCAATATTACAATATGGAACAGAAAGCTTATCTTTACAGGATAAACATCAAACTAGAATAACAGCAGTCGAAATGAAATATTTAAAAAGAATGATGGGAAAGACTAAGAAAGATAGTATCAGGAACGAACAAATAAGAGAAAGGGCAAACCATTAATAAATAAAATACATTAGCGTGCAAATTAATCCGACCAACGTAATTACTTATGCAAAAACACTCAAACGGGATAAAAAAAAGGATCTAAGACATACCTCAGTAATCTATGTGGCCTCCCTTGTTCCTAATAACAGCTCTGAGACGATTTGGCATGGATTCCACTAATTTCCCACAAATATTCTTCATTTCTTCATCGTGAAACCATAAACCAATGAGGGCAGAAATCATCTTCTCCTTTGTAGAACAATCCATTTTTTGCATTCTTCTTTTGCAAATTGACCACAAGTTCTCAATGGGGTTGATGTTGGGTGAGTTGCCTGGCCAGGGGAGTACCTGAATATTCTTCTTGTTGAAGAATTCTGTAGTTTTTTGAGCCGTATGGCATGGTGCCAGGTCTTGTTGGAACACACCTCTGCCATCCGGAAATGATTTTTGCAGCTGGAGCACGATTCTGGTTTCCAATAAGTGAATATATTTGTCAGAATTCATCATTTCCTTGATAGGTTTAATGCTCCAGGTCCTTCATGTGTAAAACAACCCCAAAACATTACTTTAGGGGGGTATTTGGGTGCTTGTTGGAGATGAGTTGCTGTTACTTTTTCGGATCCTTTCCGTACGTAAGAAACACGGTGGCAGTGGACCTCGAAATGAGACTCATAGAAAAAAAGTACATTCTTCCAGTCATTCACTGTCCAGTGTTGATGTAATTTTGCCCACATTAAGAGTTTTTTTGCACATAACAGGGGTTAGCAATTGCTTCTTAATAGGCTTACAAGCCCTTCGTCCAGCTTCCAAAAGCCTACGCCGCACTGTTGTGACGTGAATATTCGCCCCAGTGGTAGCCATTAACTTGCGGGTTAAGTCGACAGCAGTTAGTCTAGGATTTAATTTACTTTTCCTGACAATTAAATGATCATCTGCAGGTGAAGTCTTCCTTTTCCGGCCACAGTTTCCTTTTTTCTGGGGTGTGATGGATCCAGTCTCCCTGTATCGTTTTATGATCGAATTAACAGTAGCCAAACCGACGTGACATTCTGCAGCAATTTGCCTCTGTGTCATAGAAGAATGCTCTGCTAATGTTATAATTTTAGACCGTTTTCGTGGAGTTGTATCCATTTGTGAAGACAACAGAATGTACACAGGATTGCAGTATTAAGTCTTCAACACAACTGAAATGCTTATAAGTACAAAACGACAGGCAAAATGTCACATATTATAAAAAAAAATAATGACAGACCTTCAACAATGGAATTACACGTACTACAGATGTCAATTAAAGTGGTATGAGCAGCTGTGAGGCCAACAATGACAGAAAATGTAAAAATATGTCATGTTCGGATTAATTTGCACGCTACTGTAGAAGAAAAACAACTAAAATGGTTAGGACATGCAAACAGGATGACGGAAGAAAGAAAGGTTAAGCAAGTAATGGAAATGAGAGTGGAGGGAAGAAAAGGTAGGGGACGGCCAATGATAAATTGGGAAGATACAGTGGTAAGAATAGGAAGAAAGAGAGGCAAGACATTGGCAGAAATGAAGAAAATGAGCAGAGACTGGTAATCCTGGAGAGTCTGGACAGAGCGAGGTGAACCCAATGCCTAATGGCAAAATGGGGCGGAAGAAGAAGAAGAAAAACATCAGATTATTCGAGACAAATATTGTTAGCAACTTTAGGCCTATTTATACATGTCTTAATGAACTGTCCTTCATTATAGCACTTCAATGATTTTGCTATTTCCAAAGCAATAACATAACTTGCATGGTGTTCCCTTTGACTCAGCTTGTTTCATCACATTTTAATACCGAAACTGTTTTTTGAATTTAGTTTCTTTTATGTTTTAATTGCTTCGCTTCGTTCAGCGCTAAGAAAATCCCTTTGACTCTGCTTGTTTCATCACATTTTAATACCGAAACTGTTATCTAAATTTAGTTTCTTTTACGTTTCAATTGCTTCGCTTCATTCAGCCCTAAGAAAAGAAAATTATGTTTATACTTATTTTCTACTGTATACATTTCCGTTTACAATTACATTGGATATGTTGATGCTTACCTATGATTTCGTGATAATCTTATGACGAGCCGTAGTGTCGCTAGATGTTTCATTTATAAGTGCCTATTAGAATTTTAGAACACAAGAGGAATCCACATTGTCACCATATGCATAAAAAATACTGTTCCTCCCAGTTCCTTAAACACACATTTCCGAACAGATGTTGAGAAAGAAGCAATCTAAACCTTTTCAGTTAACCCGCCACTGATAGATGCCTGTGTGTACTTGAGTTGTAGGGGAGTTGGATGGAAGGGAGGGGATGATGCAAAGACAGTTTACTGTGCTGCCCCTGCGACGTCACTATTGCTAGTGATTACGATGGCATTTTTGCCGTTCCCTGCATTACGATAATTTCGTGTCAGTTTTTCAGATTATAATAAAATAGTTTGAATTTTACTTATTTTATGTATTCACTGATCACATAGATCTAAGACTATGACACGAGCTCCATAAGCTTAATTAAAACATAACTCAAGAGACAAATTGATAACATTGACTGATTGCTTAAAAATGATGAGTAATTGTTATGGGGAATGATTCGAAATTGAGCAGGCGATATCTTTGAGACGTGGTGCAGGTGTGAACTGTTCACCTCTACAAAGCAGTAATTGTTGTAATCTGTAACTCAGGTCGAATTTAATATTTCTTTTATGTGGTGACAAAGAATAATTAAAACATACATATGCTTGCCTAGATGGTGGTGGTGACAGCTGACATTTATAATTATATTTTTATAGTTTTTAGATTCATTTAAGAAACATAGCCCAAAAAATAACCTAGCAATATTTCGAGTAGCCCATAAAATCACGAATAGCACACTATAAGTCAGTAGCCAAATAAAATTGAAAGTATCCTAATTCGCAGCTTTTTGCCTAATTTGTTAATTGTGAACCAACACGATTCTCTTGTCTCAATGACGACAAGGCCTCTAGCATCCAGATGTAGGCGTATAAGTACGCCTTTTCTCCTTCCCCTCTCCATGACCACATGCACAAACGGTTTCTCTTAATAAGCAACATGGAAGGAGATATGATTAATAATGTACATTAGTGCAATTATAAAAAATAATTAAACAACGGAAATATATAAAATAACAGTAACAGAAACAGTGAATTGGGCTTTACTAACATCTTGTAACTTCGAAAATGTTGAGTTACATGACAAACAATCTTTATCCCTTGTCGTCTGTTGTACATGATTAGCTAAGGATTGCAGACTGAACGGTACAAATAATTTCCTGCCTTTGAAAATGTATGGTAGTTACTCAAGACAAGCAATTTGTGGGGGAGAAATGTGAATAAGAAAAAGAGACAAATTCAATTTATCTAACTTATATTGCTAATGGCTCAATATAACATGTCCTGCAAATAGTCAATCTAATTATGATGACAGAAATTGTGCCTCTTTTTGCCAGAACAATCTTCTCTACGTCTGGTTCAGTATTTTCTATTTTTAGTCTCAAATCTGGATGAACATTGTGCCTATTCCTACGCTTTCTTTTCTTGTAACTAGATTTCAAAATGATTTCCCACAAATATAGACTATGTGCAAAAAGGTAACTACCCTGCGTAGCTAACTTCATTTGAAGTTTTTTAAAAAGGTAACTATCCTGCGTAGCTGACTTCATTTGAAGTTCTTTTTTGCACAATTTCTTATAATCAGGAAAACAATCACTCAGAATTGATGTAGTTTTTTTAAAAAATGTTTTCACAGAATCGTCACAAAACACAATATTTGGTAAGTACTTTAAACATGTCAGTACTTTATCACATTGCATTAGACCTATTGGCGTGGTTTTTAATGTATTTCATAAAGTTTATTTTTGTCGCAGAGGGTTATTTTAGTTTTAATACTTCAAGGTGAAGTCCTACAATAATCTTTAGTATAAAACGATAACTTCAGTATCATCTTGCCATATCATTCATCACCTGGCAACCCTATGCATAGCTGTATTCTTACATAAAGTGTGGATGATTTGAAAAGTACCGACTGCACCACTGAGATATGATTGGCTGGTTTGTTACAGAATTCGAACGTTATCGAAAATTTGAGCTTTAAAAAAAATAGGCTATATGTTGTAAAAAGCCCATTCACATACAGGCCTATTTATAAAAATACACGTTTCAAAGATCACACACTTTTCACAATAATAGGTATGCAGCCACGTCAATGCATAAAATAGCTTTCTTATTTCTTCCATCTTCTCCTTTTCTTTTCTTTGTTTGTGGGGGGGGTTTGAGCCCCCCTAGCCCCCCCCCACCCGTGTGTGCGCACCTGGGTTTGTCCTGCACACCTACCTTTCAATGAACCCCAAAGATAAAAATTACAAGGGGTCACATTGGGGTGATCAATGGGGCTACAGATTAACACTAATGAATGGTTCTGTTCTGAAACACTTTCATTTGTTGTAAGGTAACTTTTGCTATATGAGTAGTAGTGTAATCCTGTAGAAAAAAATGTGTAATTTCATTCCATTTCAGTTAACTCTTGCAAAAGAAGAGTTGTAGGGTCAGATTCACATATCCATTAGCATGAATTCATCACCATTAACTATCTTGGATCAGAAATTTTGATCTGTCCTGCTTCAAGATGAAGCTAGTCTCTCACCGCTTTCTTGGTCGTCAAAGGTCTCTCTTTCCACAAGGATTGTAGTAAAATAGCCTCTGAGATAGCCTGTTGTTGCGCATCCATGATACAAGTTCTTACTATTTGATATGGTATTGGTGATGGCGATTAATATTTAATTCTTTCCAGATGTCAACATATTTTTGTGATCACATAAAGTATGTCCTGCCAAAGGTCTTACTAGTCTCATTATTAGCATGAATTATTACTTGAAAAGAAATTGGTTTCACAATTCTTTCCCCACTCATGCAAACCGCACACCAATTTTCTCCTCATGTACAAAAAACATGTGAATAATGTCTGGTATTTCAATGGACTAGTAGCATTAATTTCGTGAATTTATGTAGCAGTGAATATAGAATCAAGCCTCGCCAGAGAAAAAAAAAGATATGGGTCTATTTCTCCATCAAGCATGTTACTTACAATACTTACCTACAAGCCACCGGCATAGTTCAGTCGGCTAAGGTGCATACCTGCTGATTCAGAGTTGTCCTTGGAATGTGGATCGATTCCCACTTGGGTTCAGTACATGGTTGGATTTTTAAGAGGTTTTTCCCAAGGTAAGACGAATGTCAGGTAATCTATAGCGAATCCTCGATCTCATCTCACTAAATAACCTAGTAGTTGATACAGCATCGTTAAATAACCAGTAAAAAAAATACCTAATTACCTTCATAAAATGTACACCATTTTCATGGTTGTATAATTTTGTATGGTTTGATTTTCAACAACTTTGTAGCTCTATCCTCAGAAGAAAGATAAATTCCCACTTGTTAGACAAGCCATCTAGTGGATATTTGAAAGGAATTTTCCAAAAAAATAGCTAGCTACTTTCATTCAACATTTCTTCAATCAAAAATCTTTTTTTCTTTCTGCACTTATCTGTAATACTTCCACTCTCCCGAAATGTACATACTAATTTATAGTATGTTTCATGAGTTGGAACTCTCACATCAGGAAATCCTCGACTACACGAGAAGACTAATATGATGTAATAAGTTATGTATACCATATGTAAGAATCTTCTTACTTACAACATACGATGTTTTAAAAAAAAGCCTAAAACTTAGACATAAGTCTCTAAACACACTTTTTAAAGAAATAATGCATTCTGAATACATATGCGCTTTGTTACAATGACTGAGAACAGTCTGCATATGTGTGATGTAGTTTGACATTCCTGGGCTAGGAACGAACTGGTGCCCAGAAACCCCACGTGGCCCACATTAGACTGAGATATCCAGTGCATAATATTCAAAAGAGGGGTACAAAGTTTTCTTAAAAATAACTATGATACTTATTACTTGTAATAAATGTTTTCAAATAAACTGTCTTCTCATATGAAAATCAGGAGAAACATAAAAACATAACTTTCTGAGAATAGCCTAAAATATTCACAAATGGAATTTTTTCTTAAGCCTGCCATTCATTCCAGATTTCTGGGATTGTCCTGATTTTGAGCTAAGAGTCACATGTCCCAATGAAAACTCTTTGCATTGCCTAAACGTCCCAGTTTCTGAAGAATTTGTTTAAATAATTTCTTAAAATTATTTTTACATTAGCCTACATTAAAGCAAAATAGTGTAGTTTTATTACTCTATGTCAAGTAGGTCAATTATGTTAATGTTATCTGCACATTATGTATATGAGTACAATTGACTGGAGACATCAATATAGAATGAAATGTTACACTGTATCGTACAAATGTGAGAAGAGATAGAGCACGGCGTTCTCTATAACAGGCGGGAATACTGGTGGAGGGGAGCGTGACGTCATAGGTCCGTCCAGTCTCGAGACAGCGTGATACAAGTCAGTGTTAAACGTGGCTTTTTCCATTGTCAAAATGCTGCCAAGGTGCTGTGTCCCGGGTTGCAAAAGTAATTATACATTGAAAGGTGTTGTTAGTAAATATGTGATGTGTTTTACTATTCTCAAAGACAAAACATTACGTAACAAGTGGATGAGAAATATTCCAAGAAAAGACTGGACTCCTTCAGATACAAGTGTCGTGAGTATTAACTATTTTGAATTGGACTGCATTGAACGCGAAGTTTCATATCTGGATTCAAAAGGTGTGGAAAGGGTGTTTGTGTATGATAGGCCAAGACTGAAAATTGGCTCCTGTCCTACAATTTTTTAAGGCTTACCAGCATATCTTTCGAAAAAGCCGCCGGTAAAAAGAAAGAATCCTGAAGAAAGGGCTGCTGATACTAAAAAGAGAAAATTAATTGCTGAACATGAGTCAAGTAAAAACGCTGCTGAAGAAGACAAAATATCGAACTTCGAAGAGTTAATAGCGAGAATTGAGAAGAAATTGCCTACAAAAAAATTAGAAAATAAGGTAATTAATTTTAAGATCTTCAATGATAAACTTGTTCTCTATACCGTTAATTTTGAATCTATGTCAGTAGAATTCTATAGGATTGTAGAACAAAATCTAAAAGTCTCTGCTTATTTTAATCATAATTCACTTTGTTACCAAGAACTAAGTGATGTTCTTGGACCGAATTTGTTATTGGAAAAGTGGAGCTGTTTACAGCAGTTAGTTAACAAATTCATTAACACAAATGTTTTGCCATGTGTAGAAAGACTTTTACAGAACGTAAAATCGAATATGACAAATCTAAAAGAAGCCTTAGTAAATGTTAATGACGATAGTTTGGCTGAACAAGTGGACTTTTTCTTGGAACAGTTTTCCTTGGCTTTAATATCAAAAAGGGTCTATTCGCTGCGCATTATTATGATAACTTTCATTATTTACATGCAATCAAAAAAATGAAACACTACGATCAAATAAAATCTTATCATTGCCCTACCCTAAATATTTGCAGCAGTTTATAACTTCATTAGGCGTTTCTCCAAACCAGAAATGTGAGAACAATTATTTTCTAAACGCAGTCGGCGATAAGTTATCGGGACTGGAGAAGTGGGTTATTTTGCAACTCGAAATATATGTCCATGAAGGAATAGATTACAGGTATGGGAAAATCACTGGTTTCGCGGAAAATCGTGATCATCTCATTGAGGCTAAAACTGTTCTAACATACTTAATATCTTCTGCATTCTCTAGCTTCGAACATGTTGTTTCCCTTCATCCTGTAAAAACAATATCGGGTTCTGAAATGGCCGATATAACAAGAAAGGTTGTACATATTATTGAAAAAAGTGGTTTCAAGATATTATGTATCATGTCGGATAACAATAAAGTAAATCAGAACATGTTTTCAATATTAAGTAAGGGATCTGAAAATGATTCTACACGTACGTTAAACCAAAGGTCCCGGGTTCGATACCCGGCTCCGGAACAATTTTTCCCTCGAAATTATTCAAATCAACTTTACAGGGAGTTATACCTGAAATCTTGATTTGCATGATTCTACACTGTTCATGCCCGAAATTGACCATGACGTTTATTTTATGTACGACACTGTCCATTTGTTGAAAAACATAAGGAACAATTGGATAAACACAAAAGACCAGAATAAGACATTCTCTTTTCCTGAGTTTGAAGTTACTAGTGAAACCTGCAGTACAAATTCAATCAAAAGAGCGGAATTCAATCATTTGAGGACTGCGTATAAGAGTGAGAAAGAGAGCATGGTGAAAAAAGGATACAAATTAAACTATAAGACGTTGTACCCTACCAACATCGAAAGACAACAAGTATCCCGCGCTTTAAATATCTTCCATGAAAGCACGAGGGTGTCCATGATTGTTCACGGGTATAACAAGACAGCGGATTTTCTTGATATCATATGGAAATGGTGGTCCATTGTAAATACGAAGAATCCTGTTTGTGGTGCACGCAGAAATAACGAATTTGGATATCCATTTTATTCCACAGAAGATACAAGATTATAGTTTCTTGAAAATTTTATTATCTGGGTAAAAAGATGGAAGTTGGCACACATCTTAAAGGAGAATCACTAACAAATGACACAGGCAAAGCTTTAATTCACAGTACAAAATGTCTTATAAATATTATAAGATTCTCTCTCTCTACTTTAAATGTGAAATATGTGTTGTGTGGAAAATTTCAAACAGATAAGTTAGAGAAAAGATTTAGTATGAACAGGCAATTTAGCGGTGGCAACTACAACATTGGTGTGATTCAAATAATTGATGCAGAGAAAAAAATTAGAGCAAAAAATGTGTTGGGAATAAAATCAGCAGGATATGGCATGCCAACTCTGGACCTTGATTTAAATAATGACAGTACTGAAGAAATCAAAGATAATATCATGGATGTACTCGAAGACTACAGAGATCTAGACTGTGATACAGTACAAGAGATTGATAAATCAGCCCTTTTATATAGCCTATTTGTGGTTATGCTGCGTTTAATTTGCACAAAAATAAATTGTGAACATTGCACAGATGTAATTAAAAGGAAAACTGTTTGCGATAAATACTTTGAAACTGTCAACAGAGGAGGATTGTCGGTCCCAACTAAATACGTTATTAGTGTGGGAGAAATTGCATTTAGGCTACTGAGTGTACTTGTATCTGAACGGTATGAACGGGCATTCTTCCAAGAATGCAATAAACAATATGAACTCTTATGTAGACTGACAGTAAAAAAAGTGTCAGAAGACGAAGAACTAAATTCAATCTTCATGAAAAAATGTGTCTGTGGAAATGATATGTGTAAAATTACTAACTGAATTGTGAGTGTACTATGTAACATTTTGCTATCTAACTATAAGAAGAAATGGAACAATTCATTATCAGTGCAGAAGGTGGGCGCAACAAGAAAGTTCAAGGTTAGTGAGTAGACTTTGTAATTTCCATTACTGTAATGCAGTATCTACACTTATTTATTTTAGGATAATGTAGGTTAACACCTGCCTATACTCTAATTAATGATACACGTGTACTTTCACTTGTTAATTTTGTGTCTTATTAACAATATATCGGAAAGGAATGCTGCTAGTAGTAACAATTTAACGCAAAATCACACTGGACGGCATATGGTGAGTTAACTGAGCAAGGACTAATGACGTCACGCTCTCTGTGAAAAGAGGGGGGAGTATTCCCGCCTGTTATAGAGAACGCCGTGGATAGAGTCATACATTGATTTTATTGAGAATATAAGATCCGTAAAATGAAATTCAGGTAGGCTGCTGCTCGTTTTAAAAATGTTAAAAGATTAAAATATCTGTTGTTAAACTTTTCTAATGCCATTGAATTCATATTTTTTGTTTCCCTCACTCAAACACCAGAAATGAGAGACTATTTTTTCGATAACCCGATATTGAAAAAGAGAACATGTCAGAAATAAGTCTTGGTAATACTCTAATAATCTGAAAATTTCCTGTATAAAAAGTATTGCTGGTATACCAGTATCTTGTTTGAATATTATGTTTTCCTGAAAGAAAAAAGGGTTGAAAGTTGCTGTGAAAGTGCTGGCCAGTGAAGAGATGCAGGCAGACAGTATCACTCAAGTGAGATGGAAGGGGTAGGCAGCAGAGAGGGGAAGCACATGCATCTCATTTCCGTGCATTTCCTTACTGATTCACAGAGAAAAGGCTAGTTTTCGTAAGGACGAATCAGTGTTAGGCTAGGTTAGTTTACACTTTTGGTATGCCTAGGAAGAAAGAACACATTCTTAGTCAATTGTGAGTATATGCAAGCCACAGCAAAAACCTAAACTAACCTAACTTAACCTAACCTGTCACTGATTCGACAAAGCGAGTTTTTGTAAGGTTGAATCAGTGTCAAGTTAGGCTAGGTTAGTTTAGACTTTTGGTATCCCTTGGAAGAAAGGGCACATACCTACTCAGATAATAATTGTGAGTATATGCAAAGCAAAGGAAAAGCATAAATTAAACTAGGGAGGTGTCCTCGGGGAGAAATCTGAAGAATAAAACAACATAACATCATTCGTTCCCTTCTTGCTGCTGCTCTCCAAAACAAAGATTTGGAAGTTTACGAAGAAGTTCATTGTTTGGCTGATCAAGATAGCATACGGAGGATTGACATCATCGCCATCAATAGGAAAAAATCTGTAGCAGAGATTATCGACCCTACAATATGCTTTGAAGAGTCGAAAGCACAACCTATGGATGTTGATAAAGAGAAAAAAAATAAATATATGAGTCAACAATACCTTACTTCCATAACAAATACAACGTCCAAAGTATCACAGTGACAGGTCAGCTGTTGGGGTCCTGAGGAACAGTCCCTAAATTTTTTGTGACATGGAAAGGGAAATATAAGCTAGCCAAAGATATTCAAGACGAAATTGTCCAAAACACAATTAAATACTCAGTTGCCATCTTAAAAAATCACCTATATGGTAAACACTACACATAATTGTTTAATTATATATTTGTGACTGAAAATCTGTATTTTTATCTTAAATTCTTATCCATATATTTTTTTCATGTGCCCATTCATGTACAACCATTATTGTAAATTGTATGTTATTCTGTGTCTATAGGCAAGCCTTGGAAGGTCAGATAGTAAACATAAATATCACTGATTCGACCTTACGAAAACTCGCTTTTCCTCTGTGATCAGTATGGAAATGCATGGAAATGAGATATATGTGCTGCCACTCACTGCTACTTATCCCTTCCACCTCAACGGAATGATCCCTTCTGCCCGCACCTCTTCACCGGCATCCACTTTCATAGCAACTTTCGACCCTTATTTACAGCATGAAATTTGCATCAGCACTCAATTTTTTTTTTACAATGACTTGTCTAGGACTGAACAACGTAGGCTAAATTCATTTGTACTTTTGTGATAACGTTATAGTCAGGGGTGGCTTTCGAAGGGGGGCTGCAGAGCTGCAGCACCCCCAGACATTTGTGGCTCTTGTCTCGTTTCATGTTGCGAAATACATTTATTATATAGTCTCTATTTAGCGGCTCGAATTTTTTTTTAAATTTCACTCTCATTGACATGCATGCAATCGTTAGTGAAGTCACTTCCTCCCCTGGCGCTGCCAGAGCGAAACCAGAGACAAGGACTATGGTGAAGTCACTTCCTCCCCTGGAGCTGTCAGTCTCGTCTCGGATGCTTTGCACCTTAGTTTTACCCCTCCCCCTGCTGCCCCTTGCCATGAATCCAGAGTTTTCAGGCGCTGCAAAATTTGCAGCAGTTTGTCAGTAGCACTCAGTTTTAAATACATTTTCTTTAATGATGTGAATATAACAAGTGCAACAATGTTTAATTCTGTACAATATTTAAATATATATTATTTTAATGTACCGAAGTACATATGATATTTCCATGCAGATATTCTGCATCATCATACGATTGTATGATGACGCAGAATATCTGCATGGAAATATCATATGTACTTCGGTACATTAAAATAATATATATGATATGCGTAAATCACTTCGTGATTTAAGACGGCGCTTATTCCGTCGGATCCTGGCCAACTAGTCACTCATATTGAGTGCACCTCAGCACATGTGTGGACTTTGGTCCTGCGTTCATAGACATCTATGACGTAGTGCAGAGGGCGGCCACTAGAGGGAACCCAAGAGTTGGAGCTTAATCTGAGACGATTCTAACCGGCGTCGGAGTTGTATCCGGTGTGGCTTAGTGGATAAAGCATCAGCACGTAGAGCTGAAAACCCGGGTTCAAATCCCGGCGCCGGAGAGAATTTTTCTCCGTTCCATTACTCTTTCATCGTACAATATTTAAAGTCTATTCAGTTCAGTATCTTAACAATTCAAGAGAAATTTGAAATTAAGTGCTGATCAGTTGAATCTCATAATGGAAAGAGCCACTAAACAAAATACAAATGCTCGCATATTTTTTGCAAACTTTATGCAGTATCTCTGCTTTCTTCTCTCGATCTCCTCACAGTCTGTATTAGATTAATGTATTTCAAAGACAATTCCAACAGCTGGGGCAGCAAGATGGAGTTTTAAAATAAGAACAGTAAATGTTGTTCATGAGAAGAAGGCGCCATTGCTAGAATGTTTTCAAACCATAATGGAATCTGAAACATCTAACAACATCATAATAAATGAGGCAAGCACCCTGGTGCGTACTCTTGAAGATACTGAATTCAATTTCTGGCTGTTTTTTTTTTTTTTTTTTCATTTACTGATGTATCATGTAGATACACTATAAAACCAACTAGGCCTACATCATCACCAGTTAGATATTTCTAAGGTTCAAATCTGCATATAAAAAAATTAAATAATGGTTTATTTAACGACACTTGCAACTGCAGGGGTTATATCACCATCGCCGGTATGCTGGAATTTTGTCCCACAGGATTCTTTTAAATGCCAGTAAATACACTGACATGACTCTGTCTCATTTAAACACACTTACATGCCATTGACCTGGGCCGGGATCGAACCCGCAACCGACTATGCTACCGAGGCCAACTCTGCATATCAAGCTTTGTTAATGCCATACAGACAATATGGAACAGTGCACAGTAATGTTGAGCAGCGAGATCTGTGAAAATGACCAAAATCTACGTGTGAACCTTTTTCCAGTGTTCATAAAGACAAACTAAAAGCAGAACTCACTGTGTTGTATCAGAGACAAGAATTCAGAAATATCAATGATGCAGTCAAGCTCTTGCAGTTTCTTCTATCTGAGAACTTGCAGGCCTCATTTTCAGAAGTTGTGAAACTACTACACTTAGCTATCACCATACCAATGACAACTTCCGAACCAAAACGTTGCTTTTCGTGTTTGAAGAGAGTACAATCTTATCTTAGAAATACGATGAGAGAAAGAGACTGACTGCATTAGCTATGTTTTCCATTGTCAAGACTATGTTAAACGACATATCGGATTTTAATAAGATGATTCAAGTTTGCAACCTACAAGACAAGGCGCATGGAAAAGGCGCATGGAACTAATCTTTAAATAAGATAAGTTGCATGGTTTATTTTTGTATGCAGCCCTCCTGAATTCAATACCCACGAATCGTCACTGGTTATAGTAAAGAAATACTTTCTTTTTTCTAAACTAGCAGGAACATTTCTTTTGAAAGAAAGATATTGAGAAGAATCTTTGGTCCCGTGAATGAACATGGGCTGTGGAGAATCAGATATAATAATGAGATAATTATGTAAGCCAAACATAACGAAAGTAGTTAAATTAAGAAGGTTGCAGTGGGCAGGTCATGTACTAAGGATGAGTGAATAAAGCAATACCTTTAAAATCTTTAAAGGGAAAAATGTGTGGAAATAGATGAATAGGTAGACCAAGAGACAGATGGTTTGATGAAGTTATGAGAGAAGAACTTTGGAGCTAGAAATATGGAAAGGGATGCGACAAATAGGGAAGAGTGGAAGCAACGTCTGAAAGAAGCCAAGGCCCGATTTGTGCTGAGGAGGAGGAGGAGAAGAAGAAGAAGGAGGAGGAGAAGCAGGAACTGGCTGTGTAATATTAGTTAGGATTATTATTTAATCCCACTTTTTTTCCGCATGTTACGATATCAGCGACGTCGCGATACAGTTTTCTGAAAGTCGTCCAACAGTAAATGACGCTCAACCATGTCTTAATGTGCCTATTATAATCACAGGTCTGTAAGAACCTTCTAAGCAGAACATAATTAGCTATCAACTTTAGCGATACCGTTTGTATCCACGATTTCTCTACTTCTTCCTGTGTGATTTCCATCCAGCTATGCCTCACTCTCCAGAAGTTAGTTTACGTTAGGTCCGTTCAGGTTATCTTCACTTTGAAACCTTCCAACCACAGTTTCCCACTTGCGTTTTGGCGGTGTATAATATCTGCCGCAATTAAAAACAAATCTGTTTGTATTTCCTTTCATTGACCATTCACATCTATAGGCCTATACCCCGTTATGTAGTCATTACTGCATTTGTCTCTTGTTTATGGAAATAACTGAACAAGTGGTGAACAACAATAAATAACGGGGTATATTGTGGGCGTTGTGAACGGTCATTAAAGTAAACAGAAACTGTTTTATTTTTAATTGCGGCAAATCTTATACAACGCCAAAAAGCAAGCCGAGAAAGTGTGTGGTTGGAATGTTTCAGGGCGAACATAACCTAACCTAATTTCAGGAGAGTGAGGGATAGTCTGAAGCATAACTGGATGGAAATCACCCAAGTAGCAAATAGTGGATACGAACGGTATCGCTGTAAGTAAATAATTATCTATGTAATTTCTTTTGTCACTTTAACTAGTCAAAGATATGGAAGAAATGAATAAGCCTACTCTACAGTCACAATCTACATTTCCTCCACGATGTAGAATGCATCGTAAAAGGTATCACAAACTTATCATCGTACATTCAGTTAGTCTATAGGTATTGTACTTACACTTAAAAGTGGACCTCTTCCAATGATAACTTCTCCAAGAGTTATATTTACTTCATCAGCTGATATATCCTGTCGTATCAAAACGATATTTCTCATTTTGTTGCGATGTTATTTAATATTCACATACAAACATAAATGTACTAATGTGTCTTCGAAAAAGTGAATATACATGCCTTCACACAACTCCTTACGCATAATATACTGTATAATATCCTAAATATCTTGATAGGAACAAGATTAAACTTGTTCGCTTAATCGCTTTTCGTTCTTGGCGCACACAACCTTGGAATTTGATTGCGTCACTATCAGAGTTGCCAACTCGTCAAGTCAAATGTCACCAAATCATAGTACAAAAACAAAAATCACCAGCACTTCATCATGCATACCGCTCAGAGCACCGTACTAAAGGCCAGCATTAAAATAAATGTTTAAGGAAACTTTCACCGGAACAACTGAAGACTGAAGACTCACGAGTAAAATCAGCGATAGAATATATCAGTAGGGGAGACATGGGTGCCGGACTAGAAACCATGGAAAATATTATCAAATCTGTCATCATGGCAGTGAAATCAGATTCAAGGAAAGCCCAACCCTGGTTCAACGCAAGATGCTGTGAAGCTCAAAAGAAAACAATATCTACCCTTCACAGGGCAAGAAACTCGAGTCTCCCAGATCACCTAAAGGAATACTCACACACACCCGCAAAACATACAAAATGATGCTCAAAGAAACGAGGAACCAATATATGGCACAAGAGGAACCCAGATTCCTAACAAACACAGAGAACGCTCCCTTCAAGGCCCTAAGATGCAGAATGCCACGTTTCCCGAGGGACATACCCATCCAAAAGTGGAAAGAACACTTTCGCAGTCTCCTCTCGCAGACAGACACAAGAACAAATGTGCGGCGGCAAGAACTCCGAACCACACACAGAAACTCACAGCAGAAGAAGTAACGGAAGCCATCCACATGACAAAAAACAACAAAGCAGTGGGACCCGATAATATCTGCAATGAACATCTAAAAACATCACTAGATGCAGGAAGATGGAGGACATCCACTATGAAAGTGATGTACAAAAGGAAAGATGGCGTAGGTGATATGAATGCATATAGAAGAATCGCTTTCAAGGTTTTCAGCAAACTCCTCACCAAGAGCCTAACCGAGTTCACCGACAATACGATACCAGAGGAACAATTCGGCTTCAGACAGGGACGATCAACCCTCCAAGCTGTGCAGTGCCTACTAAACGAGATATTCGAGATACTCAAACACAGAAAGAAAGAATAACGTGCACCTTTGTGGACTTCACAAAAGCTTTTGACCTACTGGATCATGGGAAAATGGTACAAAAGCTAGCCGATACCATAAGAGCCAAGCACTATATCACTACATTAATAAAACATATCCTATCCACAAACTATGTGCAAGTGAACGACAACCTGACAACATCCAAACCCATAAAACAAACCATTGGCATCTTACAAAGGGATCCCTTAAGCCCATTGCTCTTCAACCTATCTACCATGGACATCATCAAGGCTGTGAGAAAGGACAAGGTAAAAGTGTTTATATACGTGGATGAAATGACAATTCTCTCCGAATCTCTCAAAGTCACCTCCAAGAAGCCTGTAACAATTTAGCAAAGTGGGCAACTGAGACTGGTCTGAGAATAAATGAAACCAAAACGGTAACAATGGTTTTCAGGAGGGGAGGCAGAACAACACCAAAATACATAATCTACTACAATGAAACCCCCTTATCATGTATCAATCACTTTTGCTACCTCGGCATCACCTTGCCGCCACAAGGAAGAGCATTCACAAAACACGTGAAGAAGAAACCTGGAAATACCATAGTGGCCATAAGCGACATAATGAGCCTGAGTAAAATGTCACTGAACACAGCAAATAGAACTCACATGGCCACACCTCACAGAAGGGAACATAGCAGAACTGGAGAAAGTCAAAACAGTTCACCTAAACACGCACTATGCCTGTCACCATCAACCCCATCGAGGCTGGTTTATGAATTAACCAGGCAGCCCTTCCTGGTCGAAGAATTAAGGATCCAGTACCTGTTACCATCTACCAGCGTGAGCACAGCATTTTTACAGAAGTGCAAAGAGAAGAAGGAAGACATCTGGCCTGAATTTTATAGCACCAAAGCAATGACATCTGGCCTGAATTTTACAGCACCGAAGCAATGACATCTGACCTTTGGACGCATGGGAACTACGAGCTAAGACATCTAGTAACAAGAATGGCTGTACATGGCTTTCATCACAAAGTCTGCAGTAGTGCACACTACCACACACCAGATGGAAGCTGTGTATGTCTACTGTACAAGAAAGCTTGTGAAAGATACCATATCCTATGATGTATTGAAAGAACAAAATCATTTGTATCATATAGTGAAGAAAGCGCCCATAGGGCAAAGCCCTAAAACTCTTTCTCATTGTACGAATGTGCGCATTTTCTTCATTATTAAATCACCAGAAAATCATAGAAAACTGCATTTTATTAATTTTACTCATATGGCAGCATTTGTGTTAAAACACAAATAAAAGATACGTCTCATTATTCAGAAAATATACTCTTGCCAATCGCGTCCTAATTGAGTCACCAAAGAGCTAATTGGCTAGTCTACTACATTGAGACAATACATCTGGACTGAAGTCACAATTGAATAGACACCTCACCTAAAAGCCAATTAATGTCTCTTAAATTGAGATAACTCATCCTGCCTAAGTTATTTCCGTGGTTTTCCTAACGCACTAAGACAAATGTCGGAATGTGCCCTAAAAGAACCTACATACTCTTCCTTATAAAGTTCCCGAAATTTCCAACATAAATTTTCGACATAGATGCCCTGGTTCAGCTTCCATATATTACTCTGTTACATGAGAGAGGTTACTCGACTATTCACATTGCGGAAGAACAGTATACCTTTCAATGTACAGACTTACACAATTCTCGGATTTCTTCCAGTGACCTTGCCTTAGTCTCCGGACACAGTGGCGGCCGATTGGCTGAGGCAAGTGAGACCCGGCTTCAGTCACTGGCTTAAATTAACTCAAATTTTGTGTTTATATATACGTAAAATAGGCCTATTATGCATTTGAATGAAGCATGTAGCGTTGTAAAAGTATTTGAAAACTCTGTCTTGCAGTAAAATTTGTTCCTGAGGGCAGAAATTTTCTGGCCGGGTCTGGCTTCTATATCTCGTATGTTTTCGCGGCTTTTGAGGTTGCACTTGAAATGCTGCAACTGAGGCACAATTCTTCTGGCCTGGCTGGTGTCCACTCACCCACCATTCTCTTTGTCCCATAGACCAGTCTCTTGTGAATGGTTGTCTGAAGGGTGGGAACTGGGAAAGGATGCAGATAAGGAAGTTGAAAAGATAGCGGTGGCTTGTCTTCCTAAATAAGACGCAAATAATATAAAAATTCTCGCTGTCTAGCAGGCACGAGCTCACACAATTCTCTTCTCTTTTGTCTCAGTTTATGACTTATGTGAGGGTGTTGTATACTATTGTACTTCACATTTAGTACAATAGTAAGTGTGATCCAGTGTTATTGTGTATTCCAGGAAAATGAAAACTGAAACAAATGCGAGCAATAGTGATGATATAATTAATTCATTGTTAAGAGTATCCTTTTTCGAGAAAAAAATTATATTTAAAGAAGGGTAGTTCTAAATAGAGGCAGACGTACGCCAGCACTGACAATTTTTCAAGAAGATAATTTTAAAACACGAGCTTTCAATGCATTCTGGCATGGGCAACATAAATGGTTATGTGGTGTAAGAAGATGCACAGGGTCAACACTTGTATAAATAGATTTGGTGAGTGACATTTTATTATTTCACATTAATAATAATAATAATAATAATAATAATAATAATAATAATAATAATAATAATAATACCATCAATAATGAACATTCTGTATTGGAGATAGAGTTACATAAACTAGTTACATCAGGTCTCACCGAGAATTTCGGTCATCAGCTGCTACTGTCTGGACATCACACCTGTTACACGAGTGAGTTTACTCGACTCCATTTGCACTGCAAAAGGACAAAGTACCTCTCAATGTGCAGACTTATACTTTCTAGCATTTCTTCTTCTGGTCCTACAGTCAGCTTCTCATGTGCATATTCCTCCCCTCCATATGGTACCTAATAGGTTACGTCCATTTTCGTCTTTTACCCTTCAAAATTTTCTAGAGCTCCTTCAGTGGAGCAGCAAAACCTGGAGTGAGACAAGTGGCCAACAGGCTTGGAGCTCACATATTTAGTTTTCCTCAGCCCCTTGCAGGATGCGTTTTTGCGTACCTTCTAAAGTTTCTCCTCCCATTTCTCTCTCTTTCAATTCAATTCATTCAGAAATTTTAATCCTATATTAGGGCTTAGTACATATCCTCTTCTATCTCTTCAAAGATGACATTCTCCTATCAAGAAGTTAACACTGTGGGCATATATGACTGAAGGGTAGCAATTTGTTTAACTACGTCTTCTGGTAAACTGTAACTGTGGCTGCATTTGTTGATATAAGACACAGCATTAAGTGTTTCAATTTTCATTCTATTTTGCAATTTAGATTTGGTCAAATTCACACACATTCAACATCAGCATTTGAAATGGAAGAGTTAGAAATAATAAAGCACGTGTAGCAGGCTAAAAAAAATAGGATTTTCACTACCAGCAACACAACTCCAACTCTCTTATAAAGAATCATACATTATAAGTACCATAAAAGTTTAAGAAGGCAGTTGCGTAGAGGAAAGTTCTAGCAACTAATTAACAGGGTGTAGCATACGCTTTTGCAATGGGAATGCCAAGACTTTCTGGGAAGAAAGCTCAGCTGTAAATTTGCTGAACCCGAAGTGGCGGTTCATTTATGTTTGAAATGAAGATGCATTTTATACATAACTCACTCTGAACATGATTTTTTTCAGGACATAAATTAAGTATATAAAGCAGTCATGCTGTTCAGCGCACAATGGTGCATTCCTCTCCGTCCACCCCTTCCACTCAATGTGACGTAAGTAGGGGGTATGCCAGCAGTCGCGGACTGCAGTCTGTCATTCACGTCGTGCATTATTGCATCTGGTATAATAACAATCTGTGGCGTTGCTTGAATATGTCCAGTGCTGTTTTGTGCCGAGTGGGAGGAAGAATTCTTTTTTGTGCTTCATGAAGGTAAACCATATTGTTTAATATGTTCTAAAACGTTGGATGTACTATCAAGATACAATATCAACCGACATTTCAGGAGTAGCCATTCCCAAGAATATGGTACTCGTCTGTCAGGTACACAACGGAAAATAAAACTCCAAGAACTAAAGGAGACTTTCTATAGTAGCAAAACACGTGACCAGCAAGGAATTTCACCCATCAATATTCTGCGTGCTAGCTATAGAGTTGCGAAACTGATAGTTGAAAACAGTAAGCCCTGTTGAGATGGAGAATTCGCAAAAGACTTAATTGCAACCGTAGCAGAGGAGATTTGCCCCACTTAGCCTAGAAAGAACTGTAGTAGTTCCAGAATAGCAGAAATGAACTCTGACATAGAAGACCAAATTAAGATCTACGATAAAAGGTCTTACATGATATGCATTAGTCTTAGACAGCACAATTAGCTATATTTCTTAGAAAAGTAGACAATGAATTAAATGTACCTGAAGAATTTCTGGATCTAGTACCCATAAAGGGACACACTTCAGGTGAAGATATTTTTGAGGCATTGTACATGGTTGCTTGCAAGTATGAGCTATTGTGGAAGAAATTGGTATCATTAACAACGGATGGAGCACTCTCGTGATGGGTCAATTTTATACATTTCTGAATGAAATAGGAATATCTAGAAATTCTGTAAAAATGGTACACTGTATTATTCACAGAGAAGCACTATGTCCAAAATCAGCAAATTTAGCAAACGTATTGTCAATAGTGGTGAAAGCTGTTAATTTAATTAAAGCTAATTCACTGTGGCATCGACAATTTCAAGAATATTTACACGACGTATATTGTGATTATGACGATTTAACTTACTATTCCCAAGTCTGCTGGCTAAGGAGGGGTAATATGCTTCATCGCTTCTACAATATCCTTGCAGAAATAGATTCCTTCTTAAAGAAACACAATACTGCCATCCTCGAAATATCTGATAGCGAGTGGATTATGGATCTTGCCTTCTTAACGGATTTGTGTGATCATTTAAATTGCTTAAGTAATGTGTTACAAGGAAAAAGTCACTGCATCGTGGTTATAGCAGATGCCATTAAGTCCTTTATGGATAAACTAAAGCTATGGTTGCATCAGCTGCAAAAGCCAGAATTATATCATTGTCCACGTCTCCAGTCATTAGTAAACCAAAAGGTTCATGTTATTACAAAATACCAACCTATTCTGGAAATGCTTTTTTCTGAGTTTGAAACCAGGTTTCATGACATCAATGATATGAATGTGGAAATGTTAATATTTGAAAATCCATTTGCAGTAAAATCAGAAGCTCCACTAAACTAAATAATTAATTAAATGGCGATCTTACTCGTGTTAATTATGTAAGCATGTGTGGCTTACATAATTAACACGAGTAGGATCGTCATTTAATCAATTATTTATATCAAAGTGTTAAAAGTAGTGTACGAAAGATTCAACATGGATCCACTAAACTGTCAGCTAGAGATCGTTAACATGCAGAATAATACACGTATACGAAGCAGTGGAAAACTAGGGATAGAATTATGGAGACTAATTGATAAAGATTTGTATCCTAATCTGAAGAATCTCGCCTGTCATATGTTAGCCATGTTTGGAGGAACCTATGCCTGCGAGCAGTTCTTCTCAGTTATGAATAACAATAAGAACAACAGAAGATCGAGGATAAGTGATTCTAACCTAGTTGCAACATTGCGTGTAAGTGTTAGTAAATTACAGCCTGGTATTGATCGGCTCGTAGCTGCAAAGACTTCCAAAATACTACCAGAGAAAACAGAATAATTGTATTGATATGCTGTAGTATTAATATTGTTGTATTACATTTTGACGTACTACAAATAAACGCAAAGTTTGTAAACATTATTACGATTCGTACATGACATTGAGAGTCCACCACTGAACCCATTCCTTGTAGCATAGCTCGTAATATCAGAGCAGGTACGGTACCTGGAAGGTACTGGTGAGGTAAGTCTGGGCATTTCTATTTCACCTTCATCGACACCACTGATATAAAGTAATATTTTTTTAACCCTTCTGCTACCAAGGGGGGGGGGGTAACAGAATTACCCCACTGATGACTTTTCAATATTATTTTCACTTTTCTGCATATTTATTTTTGAAATTCTATGTATTTGTCCATTATATGTCTACTAACATTTTGAAATAAGAATAACATAAATAATTAATCTATAATAATTAAGTACTTCGCGTTTTTTTAAGTGGGGGTGATCTTGTTAGCCCCCCTTGGTAGTCTATGTCATGAAAATTCCAGGATATGAAATTAAATTTGTAGATTAATTTTTTACATTTTTGAGCTTATATGCTTCCAAATTATTTTATTTTTTGTTATTCATATCATTATTCATATTGTTATTTATATTATCATGAGTATCATGACCTTTGCTTCCAATTTTTTTAAATTTTTATTTCTGTGTGTTATAGAAAATTCCAGGATATGAAATTCAATTTGTAGGTTAATTTTCTACATTTTTGAACTTGTCTGCTTACAAATTATTTTATTCACTGTTATTCATATCATTATTCATATTGTTATTTATATTATCATGAGTATCATGACCTTTGCTTCTAATTTTTTTCTTTCTGTGTGTTATAGTTATTCTAAAGGGTGGCCGGGTAGCTCAGTTGGTAGAGCAGCTGGCTACGGACTGGAAGGTCCAGGGTTCGATCCCAGGTGGTGACAGGATTTTTTTCTCGTTGCCAAACTTTCAGAACAGCCCCGAGGTTCACTCAGCCTTCTATAAAATTGAGTACTGGATCTTTCCCGGGAGTAAAAGGCGGTCAGAGCGTGGTGCCGACCACATCACCTCATTCTAGTGCCGAGGTCATGGAAAGCATGGGGCTCTACCTCCATGCCCCCCCCCCCCCCCCGAAGTGCCTTCATGGCATGTTACGGGGATACCTTTTCTTATAGTTATTCTAAAAGTAATTTTGTTAGAAATAATAATTATTAGGCCTATTAGTACTGGTACCTAGAGACTTTTTCTGAGATATTCATTGTAGTATATGTGGTGTTCATATATTTGAATTTCAACAAAAAAACTAAAATTTATTTTCTTAGATTTATATTTTTATTAATTTACTTTAGAATTTTTAAAGACTTTATTTTATTATAAACAAATGTCTTGATGTTCATGGAATATTTGAATATTTAAATTTCAACAGATATGGTAACCAAAATGATTTACAATTTCTTTTATAATAACACAATCTAGTATATACAGTCGCGAAGCTCAATATGTAGTAAATATGCAAACATTAGATAGTTGCTCACCACTAGGATCGCTAATATCGCCTCATTACAGGCAATGCAAAATAGTACCGTCACAGTCTATTGTTTCTAGCACCCTCAAAACTCAAGCTTCGTGACTGTATATAGTAGACTGTGATAATACTGTGAATTTCATTGCTTGTAGCTTTGTTTTCTACCCTGTGAAATTATATAGCATTGAGAGTTTGTCTTGAAATGGAAGGTAGATAAGTTTAACTTTACTGATATGTTTTCTCATAGTGTCACCAATAACATTATCTGAAGTTCATTAATTTTGGTAGACGTTTTTTAACAAAATGGAATGGGACTTTTGACTATCTCTGTATTTTTAAAAAGCAGAAAATTATTTTATATTTTTACATTTTGTATAGGTCCATAATCAATAATACATGCATTGTTAATATTCCAAGAGTTTAACAAAGATTGGTACCATGACTTTGATGGAGGTAATTTGTATTACCCCCCCCCCCCTTGGTATTAGTAAGTTGTAAAAAATCTTAGCAGGATGGTTAAATAATGTGCATAATGCACATACCTTAAATAACCTTGTATATCAATTCTAATCACCTTTTCTTCTTCCCTACTCTCCCAAAAATTTCCTTTAATTTGCCAAAGAATTTAAACATGATAGGCGATCATTGTTCATGGAGTAATGTCGTTACTTGCTCACAGATGTAGAGTAGACTATTTTTGTTGTATAATATTTTAGCAATTGATTAACTAGCAGACCTACTCGTGTTAATTATGTAAGTCTGTGCGGCTTACAGCTGTTTCGGTGCTTCATCACACTATCCTCAGAGCCTACTAGATCTCGGCATCATCTCGAACTTCTCTGCCTGTTGTGTGGGTGCGTTTGATTGTTGAAAAGTGTTGAAAAGTGGCGTCAAATAGTGTGTGTGTACTGAAATTGATCTGTATGTTGAGAATTTGATCGGGGTGTGTTTTAGTGTGTTTGTATATTTCGTATTGTTCTAGTGTGTTGAGTTTTTGGTTTTTGGGTTGTATGTGTAGGATTTCCATGTCCGCATTTATGTTATTGTATGTATGGTTAGCATTGGTTATGTAATCAGCGTATGTAGATGTATTGTGTCCTCTGGTTATTGCTTTAATGTGTTTGGAATGATCTGCCTGTCTGTCCAATGTAGAACTTGTCGCAACTATTACATGTGAGTTTGTATACACCTGTGTGGTCGTATTTATTTGTTTGTGTTTTTTGTGTGTTGAGATGTCTTTGTAGTGTGTTTTCTGAATGAAGATGCGATCTTATGTGTGCTTTTGTTTTCATATGTTAGTGTGATGTATTTCTTGTGTTCTTGTGTTTGTGTTGTGTTTTGCGTGTTTTTGTGTTTGTTAAGTTTTTGTTTTGTCTTTCTTATGATGTTGTCTATTATGTTTGGATTGTAACCGTTTTCTTGTGCTATGTATTTGATTGTGTTCACGTTTTCATTGTAGTGTTGTTGGCTCATGGGTATGTTGAATAATCTGTGTACCATTGTCCTGAATGCAGCATGTTTGTGTTGTATGGAGTGGTTAGATGTGTTGTGTATGTGTGGTGGTGGTGGTTGGTTTTCTGTATATTTCGAAGGTTGTTTGTTGTCAATTTTTGTTATGGTGATGTCTAGGAAATTTATGGAGTTGTTGTTTTCAAGTTCCAGTGTGTATTGAAGTTTTGGGTGTATTTTATTTATGTATTGGTGTAGTTTGTGTATTTGTCTACAAAACAACAAAAAGGAAACGTTTCATTTAATATGATGGCTGGAAAAAAAATGTATGATACTTTTGTGTGTTTCAGTGACATTTCGAATCAAGTCAAAGTTGCTTAAAACATGGCAAGTCAAACCAGTAAATTGACTTCTGAACTTAGCAAAGGGCCCCATTAAGTAACTGTCACTTGATTTCCTCCATTTTGATGACCCTGTGACATAACCACTTGGACAGACAGTAGTTGTTCTATAGAGAGAAGTTTTTCCTGTTTAAAGAGAATTAAAAGTATCTCAGGAATAGTTTGTATAACAGTAGGCTGACATTGCTAGCCTAATTTTCATGCACAAGGACCTACATTCCTTGTTTTTAACCAGTGCATCAAATGTTTAACTTTACTTTATACAGACATTTTCACTTTTAAACCCTTTATGATTGGACAGTTCTGTAGTCCTAGTTTCCACCAATAGAATGTGCTATATACCATAAAATCGCTAAAAATAGACATTCCCTGTTTTTCCTGTACCCTTCAACTTTAATTGCAATAATTAAAGTGTCCATATTATTGTTACTGGTGGTACTATTAAAGCATATTTACTTCTTTTGAGAGAGAAAACCGCTTTTCTTGGTGAGTCACATCTTCATTTACTCCAGAGGCGTAGTAACCATTCTATCAGTGGCGGCTTGTGGCAGATAAATTAGGTGAAGGCCAATAGAATTCTAGGTAATTTCCTGGAATTGATGGATGGCCATGACGTCATGGATGATGTTGCGAACGATTTTGTAAGCTATGCGGTGGCCATATTGGATTAATGTAATATATTCACAATTTTCTTAAATGTCATTAAATTCACAGCATAGGCTATAATACATATAAATTTGCAATATTTCGGAGGTTACGCCCCCCCCCTTAACACCAAAGAATTGACTGTTCCAACAAAACTTCCACACAATATATACCAGTCCACGTGATATAAAAAAGACAAAAATTTAACACAACATTTTATACAACACATCAAATTAAAAGTGTACACAAGAAATGAAGAAATATTACTTTCCCATAACACAATTCAAAATCACAATCACTCATATTCATAAACTGTAGGCCTATTTGTATTTTAAATCAACTTCAGAACATTCGACTTCCCACATATAGTAAAATCATGCAGCTATACATAAATCAAAGCAATATTCTGTTGAATAGAAAACTTAAGGCAATGCATCGGTGGAAGTTTGGTCGAAAATGGAAACTTTTTATTTTAATATGGCACCCTCCTATGGAAAGTTCTAGGGCAACAGGATGATGATTGTTGTTGTTTAGTCAACTGTCCAAAGACAAGTCTGAACCTCACAAGTGACACCAACAAGGCACCATTCATGAGGCAACTAAGCCAGGAGATAATGGGGTGGGTGGCCAGTTCCTTTCCTCCTCCATTGCATACATCGCCGACTAGCTACATATTACACTAATCAGACTTCAGATGTATACAAATAATAATTATTGTTCTTTCTCTAAGATATACTGCCAAGTGTGAAGTAGCCCTACTGCCTCATATTAGAAGTACACATCAGGCAGAACTTCAATCAGAGTTATGGATAATGATAACGTACAGTTTTTCACATTTGAATTTTGAAATTCATTTTCTCTAATATTTTTTCCAGCATTTTGTTGCATTAAAAATCCACTAGGCCTACGCAATACAGTTTTCATGCAACTGTTTTTAAAATTTCAGGAATTGTATATAAATACTGAACTAAAAATCTGATTTGGGATTTTTTTTTCATAGTGCTAATAATATCATATAATTTAAAAATTTTTTGTCAGATAATATAAAATGCGAAAAAAAAAATCATATCAATATTTGAAAATTTTTTAAATAGAAAAGTAACAACAGTTTCTTAAAAATTCCAAATCAGTTTGTTTATATTGGTCTTATGAGGCCAGGGTGCGAATTAACGAGGGGGGGATGGGGGGATCTCCCCCCTGTTGGAAAGTTATCCCCTTCATAAATTCATATTAACATCCCTGCCAGGGATAATTTCTATCCCCCCCACAAAATATAATTGTTTTAATACGAATATATGTATTTTATAAAGTACAAAGCAAGCAAAGAAAGTAATATTGATGTATCATCAATAACTTATGAATTACACATCTTATCTTAAGCCTGTTCACGGATATTATTATTATTATTATTATTATTATTATTATTATTACTATTATTATTGGTTAAACGAGCATTGAGCGACTTCCGCCGATTTTGGAATAGACACCGACGCAGTACGTCAAGATGAAGGTGAAAGCGATTGAGTGTGATTTTTTGTTTTCTATGTTGGCAGTTCAAGTACGTCGGTGTCTATTCCAAAATCGGCGGAAGTCGTTCAACGCTCGTTTCACCTTATTATTATTATTATTATTATTATTATTATTATTATTATTATTATTATTATGATCAAGATGCAAGACAAGCAACTCAGTGCGACCAAGTGGTTAGCCGCATCGAATGAAGATAATAATAATTTTATGTATGGTATCCTCTATCTAGGATTCTATCCCCCCCCCATTAGAAATCTTAATTCGCACCCTGTATGAGACAAATATTAAATTAAATTTATTACATTTAATATTAATAGATATTTGAAACCGTTCATCATATGGCACATATTGATGAAATAGGCTATAAATTTTGCGATTAAACATTTAATTAAAAATTAATATTTCAGGAATGGTACATTTCGTGTGTTGTATTAACATAGCATTTTCATGATCTGGTAAAAATTTGAAGTTCATAGGTAAGTAAGTACAAATTTTAGGATTTTCACAGATGCAGTGCCTTAAAAAAAATCAACCACCACAAAAAAAATCTGTAGGGATAAAATTACGTTTCTTAGATCACTTCCAAAACTTTCACCCAGGGACGTCGCTAGGGGGTGCGAAAGGGTGCGCAAACACCCCATAAAAAATCGGAGCACCCCTTTCCGCACCCCAAAGGGCAATTTATTAACAAAATACTAGGCATAAATTATTTTGAAGAACAAAAACAAACAATTTCTTGGATGTGAAAAACTACTACGTCCCATAGCGTATCGTAATGGATGTGATGAGCAATAATAATAATAATAATAATAATAATAATAATAATAATAATAATAATAAACAGATGTATAGTATGCGCGCAAGTGCATGAAAGAATATTTTGGATTTTTTATGTACCACATTTTTACAGCTCGCACCCCATCCGCACCCCCCTTGCTCTGATCCTGGCGACGTCACTGCTTTCACCTTACACTTCGCTCCACAGTTATATTAATGTGAGGTGTTAGTCTGTCGTATTTTAAAATATCTTGTTTATCTTCTGCAGAACAATGAGAGAATGGTGTCTCCGAAAGATTACACACTAAATCATTTAACGGATTCATATTTTCATCGTATTAATACACTTGTTAACACTGTAACACTGCACTTGTCACGACAAAGAATACATATAGACTACAATGTAGTTTCAAATTTTATGCCAATTTTCTTTATTACGTAGTACTCAACATATTCCAAAACATACACAAAACTTAATATTCAAAAGATGCTAACGTTAAAAAAATACCGAAATACATATGTTATATCTTAAATTTAACCAATATTTAATTTCTTTACAAAATATTTTATGTTTTTATCTAGTTGCAAAATATTACAGTTTGCCACCCTGGTCCAATGCTCATACGAGAAAAAAGAAACCAGATAAACGGCTCTTTAACAGACCTTCATAATAGCCTCGCAGAAAGATTCGGCAATTCACATTTCACAGTAAGCAAGTCATTGTCATGGCAACTGGGTTTGTTTACTGAAGGCGAAAAGGAAAGTCTCCTTCGGACCTCTAGCATCGAAATCCGTCATTACCTGGGGCCTGTTTCTCAAAACTCATGGACTAGTAATACTAGTCTGTACAGTAGTAATATTAGTTTATTTTACAAGTCTGTGTTTCTAGAAACTACAAGCATGGATAAATATATAATAGGATGCGAAACTCACCGAGTTTCCTGTAACACATACTAGAGGCGCTGTTGTAGAATTGATCGTGCTGCCATCTATATGCGGTTAAAGGCGTTATTACATCTAGCAGCGCACCAAGTAGCGAAAAGAGTAACTACTCCGTGCATCCAGCAGCGCACCCAAGTAGCGGAAATAATAACTAATTACTCCGCGTATCTAGCAGCGCGCCTGGCGGCGAAAAGTTGAACTATATGCAGTAAATATTCCTCCTCCTCCCCCCCCCCGCCCCAAACCCTCAATTTAAAGTAAAACTTTAAAATTTTTATTCCTCACATCATCTTTCACTGAAAATTGTTATTGGAGCCAATAGTTGGAAGAGACGGTCTATTTTACACTACCTTATAATGTAACTAATTAAAATACAGCCAAACAGGGACAGAAAATAAAAGAAAACAAGGTTAGATAATTGGGATTTTATTCTTTAGGTAATAGTGTATAGTGCACTTTAAGTCTGCAAAAACTAGTTACATAATTGAAATTACTATATTACTGTATACTATTTTACAATACATTCAACAACACAATTTTCACAAGGTCCATCATATCACTGTTTAACATACACTACATGTGCACTAGGGTTACCAGATTGTAACAATTTAAAAGCAGGTCATTTTAAATGAAAAAGAATTTTCCATATAAAAGCAGGGCATAATAGACTAACTTGATACTTGACGTGACGTCTTTTTACATTCTGTTATATAATTAGGTAATTTGTTTGTCTTTGTACAATAAAACTGATACAAAACTATTATCATGAATAGAATTGAAGTATACGGATTCTAAATTAGCTTTTACCTTATTTAATTTTCGGATTGTTAATACTTCTCTGGTGACTCGACTTGTTTGAGCAAGGATTTTACAAACATAATTCCTCTAATGGACCCCAACTCAATAGTTACTCTCTGTTGTCCATTGGGAATTGGAAAGAAAGAAAAGCAGGACAATTTCTGATTTTTACGAACCCTGGCAGGATTCAGGACATGTCAAGCGAAATCCAGAACATCTGGTAATCCTATACACACAGATACACTTACATATTTAGTGTGCAGTACATTGGTAAAGTCTATACAACAAATTGAATAATTGAAATTGTGGGGCCCAGTCGGATAAGAGAAAAAGCCACATCTATATATTTATATTTTGGAATGCTCTGCCATCTGTGCTCGTTTACAGATGTAAATGATACCATTTGAATAATGTGTTGTCATATAGTTTAGTCAGAACATATTTCTTCACATTCCAATGAGATATCCTACGTATCGAAATTTATGGTTTGTCCCCTTGTCTGCCTGGACCCATCAACTATTGGTTAGTCAACTGTCCAAAAACAGGTTTGGACCCTACAAGTGACACTCATGGGGCAATCAGAGCAGGAGGTAATGAGTAAGAGTGGCCAATTCCTTTCTCCCCTCCGTTGCATACATCGCTGACTAGATACATATTACATTAATCGGATTTCAGATACTACAAAAAAATGTTTGATAATTGAAACTGTCATATTACTATCTACTATTTTGCAACACATTTTAGAACACTTTTCTAGGATCACATCTAAGGTTCTTAGACATTGTTGTTTGGCATACACATAAAGGTAACGTATACAAAAATGTTGTATGTACTGAGGGTCAGAGTGAAATACATGAGCTGCATCACTTACTTGCATTATGTTGGGCAAAAAAGTTTACTAGGTGAACTGAAGGTATGTTAACCCCCAACTTCCAAAGTCAAATATCTCTCTTACATACACACACATGTACCACATACTGTAACTTTGCTCCCTACAATTACACAATATATTTAACATTTGCTAAAAACATTTTTTTCTGGGGCAAAAATAAATAAATAAATAAATAAAAATAAAAAAAATAATAAAAAAAGCTATGAACTTTCCACCAATATGATATTATACTTTTTTGTTACACACAATATGAGCTATTTACACTACTTTAAAGACACTGCAATTTTTTCTCCAGTCTCTTCACCTTTGCTTTCAGAGCTGCCATTTTTAGTTTGTTGCTCCTGGGTGAAGATGAGAAGTGAGGACTCGAGAAAAGTTTTCGTTTTGCAACACCAGGACCTAAAGATTACGAAATTAACTTCAGATTAATCTAATTGCTTGGAACTATTTTAAATAAAAAATGAAACGTGACAACACCTTTAGCCTTGTTAAGTTAATGTAGGCCTAACAAAAGGCATGCAAGCTATGGATAGGCTATATAACATACTACAAAATTGACAATACATCAAAATGTGATCAATATTTACCAAGTTTGGAAGGAGATGTAGCTGAAGCTGAAGGAAACTGTTCCATCTTGGATGTATTCATGTCAGTATCTAAGGAAATAAACGATAAATTAAATTGAAGCAAGAATTGAACAGACTTTGTGCTCCATTCATTTCAAACTGCTCTTAACTGTACAAATTATAACTCATATAAATGTTAAGTAATAGTAACAATCCAAAAGTTTAATGCTGCAACAAATTTGATTGTGTTAATCTGAATTGTTCGTTGTAATGTAATATAAAATATTTTTTTGTTAATAGGCTGGGCTATAGAGGACAACTGACACTAACAGAAAGGGATAATCAGCAGAGGTGTTGGGATATTAAAGAGAAGTCAGTAAGAGGGAATGCTAGTGTACTTCGTGTGTCAGGATATCAGTTGCAATATCGATCGTCTGGTTCAAAAGTGCGACAACTCAAAAAAACAAGTTTTGAGATATCTTCAGTTGAAAGTTTCAAATAAATCCCCTAAAAAGGGACAGATTTGTGGTTCATAACCACGACAATTAGAATTGAGTCAGTATTCAGGACGAGTATATCACGATCTTCCAGTTCATTATTAATAGATTTCGAAATGTAGTAATAATGAATTAATAAAGTCCATAGTTATAATTACTTCTAAAGCAGTTTATTTCGTTTTTATTCTTTTTTGGTTGTAAATATGACTTATCTCAATATTGAATCGGCAAGAGCTCCGAAAGGGGCTTTCAGTAGTATAAATAACTAAAAAATGGCAATTTTTGAGTTGTCACACTTTTGAACTGGACGATCGATATATAACAAGATAAACACCCTGCCCTGTAGTTAAGAGGATTTGTTATTATTCGCTACTGTAAAAGAATGAAGTATGAAAACTGCAGACATATGGCAGGGGGCAATTAACTTAAATGATTACTAGCATGTTACCAGGCTCACAAGACAGTATCGCTTACCTTCAGCTGTGGGAACCACATTGAATAGGAGCGATGGTTGCTGATAGCCCCTCAGCTGTTCACCAATCATACTGTTCCCTGTAATAATCACAAAAAAAAGAAACATAATTAATTATGTATTTTGAAACATGTAATGTAAGAACAGCTGATGAGAAACTAAGGCATTCCTTGAAATCCATAAACTTGACTAAGTGGAATAATTACCTTGTTGGCATGCATCTTTATTCATCCTGGCATATGCCGTCGAAGCAGTAATCTTTGAAGCTGGAGTACTCATAGGAGCAGGAATTGTTTGAGGCATAGCTGCCAAGCCTGCAGCCTACTCAGTTGCAGCTTGTAAACCTATGAGACTACGCGTACCTGAAAATAAAGAAAAGAGTAATGAAATCGGAAATTTTAAACATGAATGACATAAAAACATTGCTAGTGTACTAATTACCTTCAGCAGCTGCAGAATCAATCTTCGCCCTCCTAGCATACGTCCGCAAAGTCTTGTGATGCCTGAAAGTTGGGGTAGACCCCGGTGATAAGGTCGCTCGAGGCATAACTGGTCTAGATGGTGGGCTCCGGGTTTTAGGGTTTGATGGCACCACTAATCCATTAGCATGAACAGTGGGCACTGCAGTTTGCTTAAGTATCACTTTTTGTGAAGAGCTATAATAGTCAGACTCAATGAAGTGGTCCATGCAGATTCTCAACCTGTGTGTGGCATCTGCAGCAACTCGATACCGGTCCTCTAGCCCACAAAATCGGAGCCACTTCCAACACCTAAAGCAATGGATTATAATTACTAATGAGATAAAGTAGAAGAAATATTGAATAGAAATCATGCAAGAATTGGGGAAAAAAATAATAACTTATCTGCTGCATTTGTGTTATTTTAAGAGATGTCTAATGCGCATCACTAGGTGGTGAGTGACCATAGGAAAACTGGTAGCAGCAACAGATATTGGGTACAAACTAAATTAAATATTAGGCCTAAGCTTATTATTATTATTATTATTATTATTATTATTATTATTATTATTATATTACTACACATGATTGAGAATTTCTCCAGAATGGCTAACTACATCAAAGAAGGCATAATTTTATTTTCCATAACTGTGAGATGTTTATACTAAAAACCACGTGGTTTTAGTTTGCAGCCATGTGGCCTAATGCTACAATTCAGGTTTACGAGGTTTCATTTTCAGCCTTCTTGCTCTTTTTCGTCAATATTTCACATTTCGTTACAGTTTGACTGAATTTCGGAACCATCTAAATTTATACTCCTACTATAATCCTAAATAAATTAGCAGAAAGCAATGCACAGCTCGTCTAACCTACTTCACCAAAAGTACATTGTTTTCAAGTGTAAGGTTTAGGCTACACAGGACACAATAATAATACTAAAGCTTACCTCATAGGTTCCTGAGGAAAATAGAAAAAATGCTTCCCTCTCACAGTATTAACAGTCTTGCATCCAGGCGCTGAGCACCTTCCTCGAATCTTTTGCATTTTTCTGGAATCCATCTTGCCTTCATAACGCTGTTGGCTAGTCATCGGCCAACGTTCTGACTACTTCGTATCGGAGAGTGGAGAACGCTGGTCCTCACGTAGTTCTATGATTTACCACCTACGACGTCGGGCGCTGATCACCTTATTTCAGAATACCGCATCTAGATCGTGCTGTCCGCAGTTTCGCATCCTATTATATATTTATCCATGCTACAAGGGTAAAGTAATAGTTACCAGTGCACAGACTAATAATATTGGTCGATTTCACCAGTTCATAAGTGATTCTGTTTCTCAAAATGCTAATGCTAATCTATACTAGTATTCAACAGGAATATTCCTACAAGACTCTAAAGACTGATGATTTCTATATTATCAGTTACCAGTGACAACCTTTCTCAGATAATCAAAACAAAATATTGTATTTATTTTTTTTTTTAATATATGTGGTTTAGTGATTCCGACTGAAGTGATGAAGTTGTTGTGAGAAGAGCTGAAACTATATCGAGAAAGAACAATTATTATTCCTTTACGGGAGCATTTATTTAAATATAATGAACGGTTTAGTAAAGTGCTGAAAAGCTTGGAGTCAGCCTCGGTAGCGTACTTGGTATAGCGCTGGCCTTCTATGCTCGAGGTTGCGGGTTCGATCCTGACCTAGGTCGATGGGATTCAAGTGTGCTTAAATGCGACAGGCTCATGTCAGTAGATTTACTGGCATGTAAAAGAACTTCTGCAGGACAAAATTCCGGCACACCGGCGATGCTGATATAACCTCTGCAGTTGCGAGCATCGTTAAATAAACCATAATTTGAATTCTGAAAAGCTTGGAGAGTTGTTAAATATAATGGAACTTGCCATAACAAGACATATAATAGAAATCATGCATTATCAGCAAAGCTACAAATTGGGATGTTGATTATTTTCTAATGCCATCAGGTCTTTCTGTCCTAGACCAGCAACACATGCAGAATATTTTCCTAATAATCTAATACCAATTCATCAACTGCGGTGAATTTTGCTGGCTTTCCTCCTCCACTGCCAGTTCTTCTGGCATTGTCAAATTTAGCCTACAAATTAAATATAAAACGACACTAATTTACGAATAGATCAAATGTAAAACTGAAAAAAAAATTAGCGAATTTTTCATTAAGTTATAAGTGGCATTCATGTCGGCAGTATACCCACTAACTACATAAAATGTTTATATTATGATACCACAGTCTATTATATACAGTCACGAAGCTCAATATGTAGTAAATATGCATCCATAGATAGTTGCTAACCACTAGGATCGCTAATATCGCCTCATTACATAAAATGCGAAATAGTACCGGCAGTCTATTGTTCCTAGCACCCTCACAACTCAAGCTTCGTGACTGTACGTATATACTAGACTGTGATGATACTGTGAACTTGAATTGGTACTCATCAAAGGTGCTTTCTTAATGTTGGGCCAGTAAGTGTCCCTCTAAAGTATGCATAATCTTTGTTCTGAGGTATCAGTTCCATAGCCTCACACATTACAACATTTTTTGTCCATTCGTTTACTTTATAATTGTTTCTTATTATGCTTGAAAAAGCACCGAATAGTACAGACGTGGACAAATTGTTAGCAAAACTGACGATTTTTATGGTATAATTTTGCAAAATTTGGCTTTTCAATTTTGACTGCAGTTGACATTTTTATGATTATAGCACTCAGAATTAATGTAAAAATGTCAACTGCAGTCAAAATTTAAAAGTCAAATTTTGTAAAATTATACTATAAAATCGTCAGTTTTGCTAATAATTTGTCCACGTCTGTATATCCTTTGATTCATTAATCATATTGAGTATAGTTAATTTGCTTTCAATTGATGGAATTTTAACCGAAAAGAGAAATCAAAACCAAAACACAAACAACTTAGCCTTCTAACCTCAAATAGACTATAAACAAATGAATTCAATCAGCTGACTAGTGAAAGAGGTCTTGTGACTAGTGAAAAATTGTCACAAGTTACTAGATTGGTAAAATAGTTTGAGAAACAGAATCTACTAGAGCTGGTGAAATATACTCTGGTAACTAGTAACTGGTGAACTACTAAACTAGTATTTTTGAGAAACAGGCCCCAGGGGCCTGTTTCTCAAAACTCACGGACTAGTAATACTAGTCTGTACAGTAGTAATAATAGTTTGTTTTACAAGTCTGTGTTTCTAGAAACTACAAGGGTAAAGTAGTAGTTACCAGTTCACAGACTAGTAATATTGGTCGATTTCACCAGTTCCTAAGAGATTCTGTTTCTCAAAATGCTAATCTTGTTGATTATACTAGTATTCCACAGGAATATTCCTACAAGACTCTAAAGACTGGTGATTTCTATATTATCAGTTACCAGTGGCAATCTTTCTCAGATAATCAAAACAAAATATTGTAGTTATTTTTTTAATATGTGGTTTAGTGATTCCGATTGAAGTAGTAAAGAAGTTGTTGTGAGAAGAGCTAAAACTATATCGAGAAAGAACAATTATTATTCCTTTACGGGAGCATTGTTTAAATATAATGAATGGTTTAAATAAAGTGCTGAAAAGCTTGGAGAGTTGTTCAATATAGTGGGACCTGCCATAACAAGACAAACAAATAGAAGTCCTGCATTATCAGCAAAGCTTCAAATACAAATTGCTCTACAGATCGGGATGTTGATTATTTTCCAATGCCATCTGGTTTTTCTGCCCTAGACCAGCAACACATGCAGAATTTTTTTCCTAATAATCTGATACCAATTCATCAACTGCAGTAATTTTTGCTGGCTTTCCTCCTCAACTGCCAGTTCTTCTGACATTGTCAACTTTAGCCTACAAATTAAATAAAAAACGACACTAGTTTACGAATAGATCAAACGTAAAACTGAAAAAAAAAAAAAAAATAGCGAATTTTTCAAGTCATAAGTAGCATTCATGTCGCCAGTAGACCCACTAGCTACATAATGTGTTCATATTATGATACTGTGAACTTGAATTGGTACTCGTCAAAGTTGCTTTCTTAATGTTGGGCCAGTAAGTGTCCCTAACGTATGCATAATCTTTGTTCTGAGGTATCAGTTCCACAGCCTCACATATTACAAATTTTTTGTCCATTCGTTTACTTTATCATTTTTTGTTACTATGCTTGAAAAAGCACCAAATAATATATCCTTTGATTCATTAATCATATTGAGTCTAGTTAATTTGCTTTCAATAGATGGAATTTCAAGAAAAGAGAGAAGTAAGAACCAAAACACAAACAACTTAGCCTTCTAAACTCAAATAACAATACCAACCAATGGGTATAAACAAATTAACTCAATCAGCTGACTAGTGAAATAGATCATGTGACTAGTGAAAAATTGTCACAAGTTAATAGACTGGTAAAATAGTTTGAGAAACAGAATCTACTAGAGCTGATGAAATATACTCTGGTAACTAATAACTGGTGAACTACTAAACTAGTATTTTTAAGAAACAGGCCCCTGGTCTGCTAGCCACGTGGCCTGACTGGTGAGGGGTTCTTCTGAAGTATGTACTCCAGAAGGAGGGTAACTGAGTGGATTAAGCCGAACAAGACAGATTAAAAAGTAGAGCAAAATATAGTTTAGTGAGGGATACATTTTATTCTAATTTATTGATAAAATATATTTATTTTATTAAAGCACGAAAAAAGGGGTGAAGGTGACCCTCACCTACTTCATTTGAATAGGCGCCACTGCCTGTTCAACATCACAGACTAGCAATTAAATAGGCATTAGTGAAGCTCAGATGGCAGTCGCATTTGTCTGCTGAACTGGAGGTGCACTCATATGTGGGTTCGAGTCAACTTGGGCTGATTACCTGGTTGAGATTTTTCTAAGGTTATCCCCAAATGTAAGGCGAATGTCAGGTAATTCCATTATGATTCCACAATCGACACTAAGTAACCAAGTCGTTACAGCGTCGTTAAATAACCAAATTAAATAAATCGGCAAATGCACAGCCTTACTATGCTGCATGTAGGTGGTACAAGTAATGAAACAAAAAGAACAAGAGGAATACAAGGAGAATAAGGGGAAGACAATGAGAACGAGAGGAAAATAATGAGAACATGGGGAAGACATGGAAAACAAGGGGAAAATAAGGAGAACAATGGCAAGACATGGAGAACAAAGGGAATACAAGAAGAACAAGGGAAATAGAAGCAGAACAAGGCGAAGACAAGGAAAAAAATGGAGATAAGAAGAATCAGAGAAATACAAGGAAAACAAGTGGAAAACAAGGAAAAGAAAAGGGAAAGAGAGGGCTCCATTTCCATGTGGCGATCAATTTCTACGTTATCCGCCCTTACCTAGTAAGGAGAAAGACATAGTTTTACGTCAAAAAAACAATGATGTAGAATACAGCTTTATATTTGCCAGACTGGAACCAGTATTTAACCTATTAATAATACAGAGTTCCAAGATTTGTGCTCCTACAAGGTTAAAGGCTCAGACCAATCAGCTTGAGAGACAAGTAATGAGAATGGGCATTGTAAATAACAGACTTCCAGCCAGGGACATCGCTAGGGGGATGCGAAAGGGTGCGCAAGTACCCCATAAAAATCAGAGCACCTCTTTCCGCACCCCAGAGGGCATTTAAAGCCGTGATTTGGGCAATTTATTAAAAAAATAGGTACTATGCATAAGTTATTTTGAAGAACAAAAACATATTCCTGTAAGAGTGTAAAACAAATTTCATTAAACACGAGAAATAAAAACTAGCCATTATTCAAATTGTATATAACATTTGACATTTTACACGATTCACAGTTAAACGCAAATCAACGTTAATCTTGTTTTTATTCCATCACTAAATAGCGTTACAGCTACTTGAACGTCGTTAGCATTAATATATAGACCTATTGGTGCAATGCAGTCAACTCGACAATGAACATTCCCGTATGTCAGACTCATTATTGGTAAACTAATAGGTTATTTTTCAATATATTTAACATTGTTATTAAATGAAATTAACATTATTATAATCTACGTAGAACAACAAGACTATTTGTGGAGTTTCAGGAAGATTGAATGAATCTGAATTTTCAATATGACGTCATATTATTGTTATGCTGTGTTACGTATCACGGATTTTTTATGTACCACATTTTTACAGCTCGCACCCCATCTGCACCCTCCTTGCTCTGATCTTGGCGATGTCACTGCTTCCACCTCCTCAAATGCTGTAACCTACTCCTGTTCCAGCTGTGGTGAATGGTAAGGCAGACTCCACCACTCATGCCTGGCGAAGAGATGTTGTATCTTTACAGAATTGACTGCAAAGAACCATTCTGTAGTTTAGGGGCATGCGGTGATTTATGGCATCGTGTATGCTGTTCGAAATTATTTTGGAAACTGAAGGAAACTGTGGGAAGTAAACACAGTTTAGCAAAAAACATAATCCACTGAAATAAAGTAAAAACTTTTGATAATTGAAGCTGTAGTCGGGTGGTCCAGTGATAGGAAGATATTTCTCTTTTATATAAGTCATAGTATAGCTTCATCTTAGATATTTCTCTATTTCTTTGAGGTGTTTAACCTACGCGACGGGGATCAGCGAAGCGTGTAATAGGCACTTTGTTCTCACAGTCTGGCAGGCGCCTATCGCATTTAGACCAGTAGACGCGAGGTAGGATATTGAACTTTAGCGTAGCATAGGCTTCAGAAGCGTGGGTTTTTCCTTGTCAAGGAATGCGCTTGTAGCATTGTCTGAGGCTAGCAAACAATAGTAGCGTCTTGTGAGCGCGTCACCATAGCTAGTATTTAAAAGGGCAGCGTACTGAGACGCGTCACTCAGAATATTATCGGCACTTGAGCCGATCGCGTGCTCACTCAGAATATTACCGGCCAGTGAGCCGAGCGCGTGTTTACTCAGAATATTACCGGCACTTGAGCCGATCGCGTGCTCACTCAGAATATTACTGGCACTTGAGCCGATCGCGTGTGTACTCACAATCTTACCAGCATTTGAGCCGATCGCGTGTTTACTCACAATATTACCGGCCAGTGAGCTGATCGCGTGTTTACGCATATAGTTCTCGGCACTTGTGCCGATCGCGTATATCATACAATTCTCGGCTTTCCAGCCGATCGCGTACATCGTAAAGTTCTTGACATTTTGAGCCGATCGAGTTTCTGATATAGTTCTCGGCCATTGAGCCGATCAAAGTGATAAAGTGGAGATTTCGCGCTTTTTAGTTTGGGATTTACTCAAAAAGTAGTAGCAGTGATTTTAAACAGACGATAGACGAGATAATTACGTTGCCGAGATCACACGGAAGACAACAGCCAGTATTCCGTCGCTTGAACTCAAGTAAGGGACGTGATCTGAATAAACATACTTAGTGGAACTTTACTCCTTGGTTTTTTTTTTTTTTTCGTGTGAATGACAAACATCACAGTATATCCTACACCCACAAAACCATCAGGTCCCTGAGAAGAGATCACCTCTACCGGGGGACAGCATTTTTCACCGGCGTCCAACTGAGCAAACCGACCTCTACTCTGTCGGCGACGCGGCAGAGGAAGGAGAGGGCAACCATCACAAATGACGCAACCAACAAGTGGCACCAGGTAAACCGTCGCAAATTGGCGCCCAACGTGGGGCTCGAGAGTAAACAATACTAGTGTGGGGCACGAGAATAAAATAAACAACACCAACGTGTGGCTACGAGAATAAACAACACCAACCTGTGGTTACGAGAGTAAACAATACTGGTGTGGCTACGAGAATAAACAATACCAACGTGTGGCTACAAGAATGAACAACACCAACGCGTGGCTACGAGAATAAACAATACCACCCAGGCGGCGGGACGAGGACAACAGTAGCAGCAGCAGCAACGAGATTAACATCAGTACGAGAACAACAGTAGCAACGTGGCAACGAGATTAACATCAATACGAGACGACCGCGGGGGCGAACAGCATCTCCACCGAGACAGCGGGACGAGAGTGGAAACTGCGAGAGGGACAGAATCATCACGGCCACGCGGGACGAGCAGGGTCGACGCTACATCGAGGAGGAAGACAACGTAGATGGTAATATTTTGGAGGGTTATACATGTATGAATTTTTTTTTTTTTGTGTGTAGAGAGAATAACATTTATTTACGCGTAATTCTGTGTAGGGTTGTATGTATGTATATATATATATATATATATATATATATGTGTGTATAACATTTTGGAAGGGATTGTTATCGCGTAAGATGTATATAGGTTATGGCATATCCAGATGTTGCTAAGAAATTGGAGAATTGAGGCTGAAGGAACAGAGAGTGAGAGGAAAATAATAAGCAGAGAGAATAGAGGGATGGATAACATAGGAGACAGCGAAACGGAGGGAAGATTAGAATTGGAGAGCAGTATTGGGGACGACGAGATCATAGGAAATAGCGAAGAAACCCAGCAGTGTAGCGAGAAGGAAAAGGGAGAAGAGGGGATGATGCTAGGACAGCTAGGGATTTTGATGAAGCATATTTCAGAACAAATGAAGAAAATGGATGAAAGAGTATGTCAGAGTACAGAGCAAGCGAAGCAAATTTCAGAACAATTGAAGCAAAATTTTGAACAAATGAAACTGGATAACTCAGAACAAATGAAAAAAATGGATGAAAGGTTAGGTTAAAGTACTGAGCTAGCGAAGCAAATTTCAGAACAATTGAAGCAAAATTTTGAACAAATGAAACAGGATAACTCAGAACAAATGAAAAAAGTGAATGAGAGATTAGGTCAGAGTACAGAGCAAGCCAGGAAAATTTCAGAACAAATAAAGCAAATAGATGAGAGGCTAGGCCAAAAGACTGAACAACTGATGAGGCAAATGGACAGCAAACTATCAGAAATGGAGAGTAGGATGGAAGAAAATTCCAGAGAGATTAGGGAACAGGTGAACCAGCTGATAGAGAGTCGAATAGAAAACTTTGAGGGGAAGATAGTAGACAATAATGCGGAAATAGAAAGTCAACTAGGAGTCGTAGTAGATAAGATGGCAGAGAACATGAGGGAACTAGAGGAAAAGGTGAGGAACAGCACAATTGCAGAGAACGAAAAGATGAGGTCGGCCATAGAAGGAACGGTAGATGAGAGGTTACAAGGGATGGACCGAGAGATGGAGGCGATTAGGCGAGTAGTGAGAGACCAGGGAAAGGAAGAGAGAGAACGCCTCGAGAGTTTAGAATCAAGATGGAATTCGATACAAGATAGGATCCATGGAGTTACAGTCGATAATTCAATTAGCGGACCGAGTGCGAGCGGAACGCCTAGTGCGAGCAGTAGTATGGAGTTAGGAAATATAGTAGGAGGTGGTAACATAAGTAATCATGTGATCGGAGAGAACCAAGACCCCAGAAATCAGGAACAATGTAATTTAAATATTGTAAACGAGAGGTCATCTTTAGGTCGCCCACAGTATCCCACGCATATTATTGATGAAATTGGTTATCCCGTATTTGATGAGGTGGAATTCTCAAACCCTCACTGTTATATCCGCGAATTGGAAACGTATTTTCATGTGAAAGGGGTACCAGAGGAACTAAAAATGACCGTCGTGAGAAAAAGTCTGAGAGGACGGCCACTTAATTGGGTTCTCGTAGTGTTAGACGCACAGGTTAGCTATGGAGAATTCAAAACAAAGTTCTCTGACCGGTATTGGGGGCAGAGGCAACAGCAGAAAATTAGAAAAGAAATCAATGATAGCAGGTTTGATGCTAAGAAAGGCATATCGATGATTGATTACTTTATGGAGTTTGTCAAAAAGGGAAAGAGTCTAAATCCACCAATACCAGATTCCGAATTGATACAAACTATCATATCTCATTACACGGAAAATATTAGGTATAATTTAATTATCGTGGGACCACGAGATTTTGGGGAGACAATTGACCTCCTGACCGCGCTAGACAGCTCCGACATGACACACAACAGAGGCGAAAGTTATGGCGCAACAAATGGCGTAGAGAAGAGAACGCAGGGTTATTCCAGCCACTTGAAGGCGGAGAGAGGGGCACATGGCACTCTCTCACTACCTAGAGGGAACATGAATGTAAATAATTGGGCAGCTGAGAGACAACAAGGCTATGGGCATAATAATAATAATAGTCGGGGTCAAAGTGGCATTGTCAGCCCAAACAGAAATAGGAGGGATATTCAACCTGTCAGAAATATGTACAACCGCAATAATCCTGGTGTTGACTGCGGTAGCGGAAATAATGTAAATAGGATGAGAACTAATGGGGGCGGACCAGTCCGCAGAATTAATCATATAAGATGGTACACGGATAGAGAGGCAGATATGCACCCTAGGGACAGCAACCCACCCCATTGGTTAAGAAATAGGAGATACAGGCAGGGATTCTGGCAGCCTAATTTTGGTAGGGGCTGGAATAATAGGAGAGACTGGAGGAGGCAAGAACAAGAAAGAGACCGCAGAAATGTATTAATGGTGGCGGCGCAGCAGGGAAACAATAGAATGCCAGCCATGTGTAGCAATGAGTGTGACAGGCCGGCAAGTCCGGGTAGAGATCCTTCAGCAAGGAGGAACGAAATGAGAGATGAGTGTGGAAATGGGTCCGCTTCGGGAAACTAGAATGCAGAAGTCTTAAGGACTCAGAGATTTCTGTAGCCGAGTGTCATAGAACACTGTCTGAAGGGTCCGCAAACGCGATAAGTGTAAAAAGACCGAGTGAAATCACATGCTGAGAAACGGATAATAAGGGCATATACACATTACCCTGTATAAATGTAAATATTTTTGGTATTGATTGTTGTGTACTATTAGATTCTGGGTCAACCAACAATGTGTGCAGCATGGAATTTTTTCAGAAAATTAAAGAGTCAGGAGTAAAATTGCAGGTACTTCCGATTTGCTCACTGTACTGCGCAGGTGCGTTAGGGAAAAAGCGGGAGAAAGTTAGATTCCAGGTGCTGTTCGAGATCGAATGTGGTGATCTAAGACTACAGGCAATTTTCCTAGTTGTGCAAAAATTAACCATGGATGTTATAATTGGCGTAGAGAGTTTCTACGAATGGCAGGCATTATTAGATTTCGGAGGAAATAATTTAGGTGTGATCACTCAAGAGGGAAACATAGGACACGTACCGTTTAGCACAGGGGGCGTATTGACCGAAGGAGATGAGAGATCGAAAGGGGAAAGAGAGCTGCAGGAGGAATTATTCTTTGTAGAACATATCCGAATTTGCAAGAATACTGTAATCGAGATTAATCCATGAGAAAATGAGGGCCGTAAGAAGGGAACATGTAATGTAGACTGCGGGAATTGTGATTTATGCATTGTAGAATTAGCCCTGGTGCAGCCATTACGTAATAGTCACTTGTGTGAAAGTGACGTTGATAACGCGGTAGGAACGCAATACTGTGTAGAAGGAGTAGCCGCCGCGAACAATAGAATTGACGAGGGTATGTTCGAGGCAGTGAATAGGAAAGTCAGTGAAGCGTACGGGATTAGTGAGAAAGAGAGAAAACAATTAATGGACGTTGTAATAGACAATTTAGATGTATTTTCAGATACGCCGGGGTTGTGTAATGTGTACACACACAAAATTAATGTAGAGGGATTAGAGATATTTCGGCATAAGTGTAGGCCCATTCCTCTTTCGATACGAGAGCAGGCAGACGAGGTCATTAACAACATGTTGAGGGACGGAATAATTGAAGTATCAGATTCTCCTTATGTAAACGCCTTGTGTTGGGTAAGGAAGCAGAATGGTAGCCTGCGGGTCACGATCGATGCCCGACATGTAAATTCCTTTTTCAGTTCGAGACAACTTCCGCACGGAACCCATAGATACACTTTTAAGCAGGATGAGCGATTGTTCAGTGTTCACAAGCTTAGATTTAACAAGTTCATTTTGGCAGATCCCTTTAGACGAGGAATCGAGGAAATATACCGCGTTTTTGCATAACGGACGCGTATATCAGTACACGCGCTGCCCTTTTGGTATTGCAAGTTCAGGATCGGGGTTATTAAGAGCACTCGATAGAATTTTCATGGACTCCACAAAAGAGTTTTTAGCGCAGTATGTGGACGACTTTTTGATATATGGGAACAATATACAGAGACACATTCGAGACATTGATTTTGTATTAAGTAAACTCAGGGAAGCTGGCATGACAGTGAAATTAGGGAAGACTGCATTCTTCAAAATTGAGACCGAATTCTTGGGTTATGTGATTTCAACGGAAGGAGTTAGGCCGAACCGAGAGAGAGTGGAGAGCATTATGAAAATCCCACCTCCTAAGAACAGGAAGCAGGTTCGGGGATATCTAGGTATTCTCCAATACCAAAATAGGTCCTTGGTTAATTTCGCGCGACACGTGCATCCACTGAGGGAACTCCTAAAGAAAGATACACCATTTAAATGGGGAGCAGCGGAACAAGAAGCTTTCGATCGGTCGAAACTATTGTTCACTGACTCGATTCTGTTGGAAAGGCCTAACAACAGCCTACCTTACCAGATCTACACTGATGCATCTTCGTATGGTTATGGCGCAGTACTGTGTCAAACTAGCGAAGACAACGAGCGACACGTGATTGCCACGGCCTCGAGAGGTTTGTCGCGTATGGAAAGTAACGCATCAATTACGGAGTTGGAAATTTCTGCAGTGTACTTTGCACTACAGAAGTTTCGGCAGTACATTTTCAATCGTCAGATAGTAGTGTACACGGATCACGTGAGTTTAGGATTCCTAAACCGGTGCAAACTGACCAACTCTAGGATATCTAGATATGTACATGAAATTCTCGCCTATGACGTAACTATAACGCATATTCCGGGATCAGAAAATATCTTCGGAGATTGTCTGTCTCATTTGAATTCAAAATCGGGGTTACCGGAAACTATTACCGCCCCTAAATATGAGATCGCGGTCATGAAAATTCATTCCACCGGGAATAGTTCACTTGCGGGTAGATTTCATAGGATTGCAGATTTGCAAGATGAGGACCCCGCGATAAGAAATATGAAGAACACGGCTAAAGAGATCTCACAGGCTCAAGGTGAGTCAATTGGTCTGCGCTCTGGAGTGTTGTATAAGTTACACGGTAGAGATGTCCAGAAATGGAAAGTGTACATTCCTACAAGCATGGAAGAAGAACTGATTCGTGATTTTCACGTATCAATGAGTCATTCAGGGAGCGAGAGAGTTTCGCTAACCCTGGCTGAATCAGTTTATATCAAACAACTGGCAAGGAAAGTTAGGAAAGTTGTCTCTTGTTGTGTAATTTGTCAGAAGACAAAACCTATGAATGTAAAATTCGACAGTGTAGCACAAGTTATTGTCAGGGGAAGCAAAAACGAGCTTGTAGCTGTTGACGAGCATGGTCCTATGGCAATGCTGCATTTGGACATAAATATATTTTTGTAACTTATGATGTGTTCATTAAATTTGTAAAAATCTACCCTGTGCAGTCACTATCAAGTAAAATATGTGCAGATAAGATACTTAACGATTATGTACCGAAGTATGGTCCAGTGAAAGCATTGCTGTGTGATAACGTCTCGGTACATAAATCGAGGTTATTTACTGAGACTAAGAGGCGCAGGCATCAAAATGTATAATTGCTCCGCTTATTTTCCAAGCGGAAACCCCTGTGAGAGAGCCCTCAGGGACATTTCATTGTATTTTAGAATCTTATGTCACAGGAACCATAAAGACTGGTTTAAACAATGTAATGTAATCGAGAAGGTGATGAACCATTCAGTGAACCCTACTACTGGGATCGCTCCCATAAAACTAATGTTAGGGATAGACCCGGATCCTATGATCGGAAAGCTCCCGGAGGCTATACAGGAGGGTGATTCGATGAATGAGGAGCAACTGTGTAGATTGGCATTGGATAGGATAGAGAAAAAGGCAGAAAAGAGAAGGTCAAAAGTAAAGAGGTATAGACACAGGTGGGAACCAAAGGTTGGAGATCAAGTGTTGTTAAGAGACATAGTTATCGTCGGCTTTAAGAGGCCGGTACTCGAGGATGGAGCTACTGTATAAGGGACCATTCTCTATAGCAAATAAATTTGGAGACCATACCTACGAGTTGAAGGACCTAGACAAAAACAAGGTTCTAGGTCAATACCATAAACAGCTACTAAGACCATTCAGGCAAGACAATGTAAATATAGATATGTAAGTTAGAATGGTGAGCTAGACTCTATTGTGTGAAGGCAGGATACCAGTGTACAGTGCGACGCAGTGTAACTGCGTACGCAAGGCGGATGTGTGATTTTAAAATATGTGAAACTGTAAATAAAAATCATATGAATTTTGTAAATAATGTATGTAAATAGTGTGAGGGAGGATTAACGAGTATGCTTGAATGATGACTGTGTGCACAGAGAGATTGTTTAAAAACATATATGTCATGTTTATTTTAGAATTTGTATATAGTTGAGTAAGATGGCGTGTATCCTGGCTGATCGCGATAGGGACAACGGTAGACTGGCATTATCGAAGGCGAGATTTCCCAACAATGAAAATTCTTTAGGGGAATTTCCATTGTTGAGAAAGGGGCATTTGAAGCTGTAGTCGGGTGGTCCAGTGATAGGAAGATATTTCTCTTTTATATAAGTCATAGTATAGCTTCATCTTAGATATTTCTCTATTTCTTTGAGGTGTTTAACCTACGCGACGGGAATCAGCGAAGCGTGTAATAGGCACTTTGTTCTCACAGTCTGGCAGGCGCCTATCGCATTTAGACCAGTAGACGCGAGGTAGAATATTGAACTTTAGCGTAGCATAGGCTTCAGAAGCGTGGGTTTTTCCTTGTCAAGGAATGCGCTTGTAGCGTTGTCTGAGGCTAGCAAACAATAGTAGCGTCTTGTGAGCGCGTCACCATAGCTAGTATTTAAAAGGGCGGCGTACCGAGACGCGTCACTCAGAATATTATCGGCACTTGAGCCGATCGCGTGCTCACTCAGAATATTACCGGCCAGTGAGCCGAGCGCGTGTTTACTCAGAATATTACCGGCACTTGAGCCGATCGCGTGCTCACTCAGAATATTACCGGCACTTGAGCCGATCGCGTGTGTACTCACAATCTTACCGGCATTTGAGCCGATCGCGTGTTTACTCACAATATTACCGGCCAGTGAGCCGATCGCGTGTTTACGCATATAGTTCTCGGCACTTTTGCCGATCGCGTATATCATACAATTCTCGGCTTTCCAGCCGATCGCGTACGTTGTAAAGTTCTTGGCATTTTGAGCCGATCGAGTTTCTGATATAGTTCTCGGCCATTGAGCCGATCGAAGTGATAAAGTGGAGATTTCGCGCTTTTTAGTTTGGGATTTACTCAAAAAGTAGTAGCAGTGATTTTAAACAGACGATAGACGAGATAATTACGTTGCCGAGATCACACGGAAGACAACAGCCAGTATTCCATTGCTTGGACTCAAGTAAGGGACGTGATCTGAATAAACATACTTAGTGGAACTTTACTCCTTGGTTTTTTTTTTTTTTTCGTGTGAATGACAAACATCACAGTATATCCTACACCCACAAAACCATCAGGTCCCTGAGAAGAGATCACCTCTACCGGGGGACAGCATTTTTCACCGGCGTCCAACTGAGCAAACCGACCTCTACTCTGTCGGCGACGCGGCAGAGGAAGGAGAGGGCAACCATCACAAATGACGCAACCAACAAGTGGCACCAGGTAAACCGTCGCATAATCCATCTTGAATCTTTCGTACACTACTTTTAACACTTGAATACAAATAATTGATTAAATGGCGATCTTACTTGTGTTAATTGTGTAAGCACAAACACACAAACAAATAAATACAACCACACAGGCGTATACAAACTCACATGCAATAGTTGCGACAGTTTCTACATTGGACAGACAGGCAGATCATTCCAAACTCGATACAAAGAACACATTAAAGCAATAACCAGAGGACACAATATATCTACATATGCCGAACACATAACTAATGCTAACCATACATACAATAACATAAATACAGACATGGATATCCTACACATACAGCTCAAAAACCAAAAACTCAACACATTAGAACAATATGAAATATACAGACACGCTAAAACACACCCTGATCAAATTCTCAACACACAGATCAATTGCAGAACACACACACTATTTGACACCACATTTCAACACTTTTCAACAATCGAATGCACCCACACAACAGACAGCGAAGTTCGAGATGATGCCGAGATCTAGTAGGCTCTGAGGATGGTGTGAAGAAGGACCGATACAGCTGTAAGCCGCACATGCTTACACAATTAACACGAGTAAGATCGCCATTTAATCAATTATTTAAAAACTTTTGGTGACTTCAGTGATGACATCACCGTAGAAAATATGTGTACTCCTTAACTGGTGAAGAACGTTCTTTTCTATTGACAGAAGTGCCAAGTCTGAGAAACACTCTTGACTCTGAGTACTCCTTTGGTATGTTTTAATTCTCTTCAGTGCAGAGAACGATCTTTCTACAGACTGTTGTGGTTGGAATGGTTATGATGAGTAATACTTCAGGCAACGCTGTATCTAGTTGTCTACTCTTCAGTGAATTTACAAGTTGGTACGGAGTTTGTCAATGAAGTCTTCAAATGAGTACAGTACAGTGAGTTCATTCTTTAATCTGACAATGTCAAATACGTCCTTGTGGAATTCTCTGAGTTTTTAAAATACAGATAGAGGAAAATTTGTTCTGTATGCTTTATACTTCTTTGTATCCAGTACGGATGTACATTGTACTTGCTCTAATGAACCAAATCTTTGTTCTAATTGCAGAATTGTGTTGTCCAAAATGTCACTGTACAGAGATTTCCTTAATACCGTGGAATCTTCACCACTATAATGTCGTTTAGCAGGAGTGTCATCTTTGACATCATGATATGCCTGAGTTTCACTCCAGATTAAATCGCCTGATTTCTGAGGTTTAGTATTTCTCTTTTGATCTCCTGAATCTTTTGAAAGCAGTACAGAATATCTAAATGTTTAGACTAGAGGATATTGAAAAGTATATCTGTGTAGCAGAAAAGTCGCTGAATGTCAATAATAAAAATGTTGTTTGAGGATTGCTCAGGAATTTAAAAAAACTTTGCGCAATGTTTCACTGTCCCAGTTTGAACTTACATCCAGTATATGTTGAAAGAATCCAAAAAATGAGATGCAGTGCTCTTCCACAGTGCGGACTAGATGAGGTGAAAAACTGTAATGTGTAGGGGCATTTCTTGGCGTTCTCTTTGTTGTAAAGTCATTTAGTCTACTAGTTCATTTAGAGGATTTGTGGAAAAATGAACCCAATCCTATTAACGTCTGGAAAAATATTCTGCAATCTTTTATGCAGGACATTAGATTCAAGTTGTGGCTAAAGCAGTGGACAAATATAGCCTTTGGGTACAGTTCTTGAACTTTAGCTCTCAATCCACCTGTATGACCTGACATCACAGCTGTTCCATCAAAAGTCTGTGGAACAAACTTAAGAGTCAAATCAAATTCATTAATAATTTGGATCACATGCAGCAATAAACCATTGGCTGATCTATCTGCATTGACATATGTAAATGAAATAAATCTCTCATGAGGTTTCCCAATGTCAAAATTAACGAATCTCAGAGTAGTTGAGAGCTGAGAAGAATTCATTACGTCTGACATGTCATCTAATAATAGAACAACAAATGTTGATTCTGTAATTTCTTCTTTTATTTTACCTAGAACTACATTACTGACTGCAGGGATTATGCCATTATTAATTCTCTTTGACATTCCTCGAAAAATGCTTGATGTTTCAAGATGACTGCTTAAGGTTGCATCATAATTAGCTAGTAAGTCTAATACACCACAGTAAACATCCATGTTGTGAGAATCTTCTCTCTCACTGTGTCCACGAAATTTAAGTTCATGAAGAGCTATAAAACATACAGTGTCAATGAACCTCTTAAGACCTCTCTGTTTTTCCTGACAGACTCATTACGTTGTGCAATATTTACACGTAATTGCTCATTGAGCTGAATGGTCTATTCGTGTAGTTCCGAAAGTCCTCAGTTGTAGCAAGGCAGAAATATGCGACTAATATTTTACGTGTTTCTGAATGGCATTGAGTAAATTGTTATGATTATCATAGCCACTGTTAGACCAAATAGTCTGCTCTATTGCAAATAACAAATATGGCCAACAAAAGAATTTAAGTTTTGAAATCCCTGCAAATCCATTCTGTTTTGCTGTACTGAGATACCTGAAAATGTCGCATTTATTCTTGATTTTTGTCTTTGTGTGTTTTAAGGTTAGACAGTTCTGGACAAAGTCTCCCAGATTGCACAATTTCCGATTTTTCATTGAAACTCTTTAAACAAAATGGTTTCTGCAACAACTGTTCTATTATGCATAACGGCTCCGTCATTGTTAATTGCAAAGAGAGAATAAGTAATCTGCACTATGATAGTGTTACTTTTCAAGTACTGTTAACAAATTAATGCCACGAAACTTTATGAAAAATAAGTACTTACAGTACCTCTCTGGAATAATGGAAGTGTTGAACATTCAGAAATAATCACTAAACAAATGTTACTATTCTGACACAATAACATAAATACAAACGCTTGGAAGAATTTAACTTTCTTTCCTATCTATGCAGCCTACTCTCGCGCTCCTTCAAGCCAGGCAGAGGATGGCTTATAGCTTTTCCTACATGCTATAAGTTGCATACTATGTGCATGTGCCATATTATGCGATGCTATACAAACAAGCAGCTCTGGACAGGTGGTAGGGGAGCAGTATTCCCATTGCAGAAGCACTAGTTGTAGTTGATATATTTTCTGTGCATTCCCAAGAGAGAAGGAAAAGCTAAATGAAAAACAGATTTATATTTATAGAATTTTTCAAAATCCTATTGGATAAGCGGTGCTTTCCTAGTATACCCAGAATGCACATCCCTGCTGTAGTCTGACTTACTCTGTACAAGCATGTAAATTCTATAGAATTGGAATAGGCTCAAAGAGTCTCGTAACAGAAAATAATGATAGTGCCAATTTGTCACATGAAAAATTACTGCAGATTGCAAACTGAACTCTGTATGAATGTTTTCTATAAGACTGGAGTGCATTCTGCAGACGTTGAATGCTAGAAAATGAATGCTGAGAGATGCATGAAACTTTTTATGACGTAAATTATTGCTTACTCACAAACATAATGGCTTCTAACAATGCTCAAATGGTGAGATGAAGCTCTAAAATTTCACTAGAATAATTCATAGACGTAAAATAATGTTCTTGCATTAATGGTATTTGTGACCTCCATAGTAGAGACATCCTACACTTTGCAAGTAATCATGCTTTTTTTTCATTCCATAAGATGTTATGATTGAGTACAGGATGCAGAACTAAACAAACATAATTATATAGCTAAGACATCAGTATATAAATAATAATGATAAATAGGCAGATCAATAAATATTACTTTCTATAAAAATCAGTCTGAATGGGTAACATTATAAAGTGTCACATACTTCTTTGTTGCATAAAATACAATAAGAAAATTAAGTAAAAGAAAAAAAAATCTTGATGGGGACACATTTTTTCCTTGTACTTTTGACATGTTTCACAACAATTCAGTTCCTTTACCATGTTGAAAATGATACTACCGTTTATACTTTATTTTCTTGAAATATCATTCGAAAGCCATACATACATACATACATATATACATACATACATACATACATACACACACATACATACATGAAAATATTTAATGTGCATCAAAATAAATGAACTTTCATTTTTTGGGTTACATACAAAACACATTCTCTGTAGTCTCAGAATAAAGACGATTTAATTTAGAAACAGTACACTTTAAATACGCACGCACACACACATATGTAATTAATTTTTCACAAATTTACATAGAAAACGCACACACAGATATATACAATGCGATTTTTACAGCTGTGCATACAATTTCTGCATGCTGGCTCCCGGAAAGTGATAGCTTAAGACCTGAGACTATACCATGCACAGAGAAAAAAATGCTCCAACTATACAGTGCACATGCAGTGAACAAAAGAACAGGTACCATATTATTAATATATGCAATTTTAAAACAACTAATCTAACTTACCACATTGTGGCAGGTGCTCGATATATTGAGATTCTTTTCTTGTAATTCTAAATCTTCAAACCTTGCTTCAGTATTTCACACTCCCTTATTCTCCACTATATCTTTTGTATTTTCGAGCTTTGAAGACTTCAGTCTAAATTATCAATGAAAACTAGAAGTAATTCTATACATATTAAAATCACGTTGTCAAAACTTCTTCCATCAGAGTTTATTCTACATGGGGGGGGGAGGGGGGGAGGGCGGAATACAAAGAAAATTGTATGGCGATTCTTGAAGTTGAGCACCAATGTAACTTTTTCGCTTGAAATAAATACTCATTTTTTTTTTACTAAAAAAATTTATATTTTAGATGGTTCATTCCAGAATAACTTTACATTTAAATATATACTAATACGACTAATATGAACAAAATCCATCTAGTAAGTTTCGAGAACTTACCGTTCACAGACTGACTGCATGTTCAAAATCATTTTTTTCTCACAATGGTAATTGGACAAGAACAGTGCCATACAAGATTTAAGTGAAAGATCCATCTACTGTCTCATCATTTTTCAAGCAGTCCATCTCACTCTAATCTGTGTAATATAATGTGCCTCGTAATTTTCCTTGCAGTCCATCTCACTTCTTTGTCTATATAATTATATGATAAGGTGTATTGCAGTTAAAAATAGTTAAACATCAGAAAACATAGGTAATTGGGAACGTTGTCTCATAAATATGTCTATATCGAAGGACCACTATTCCTAAAATGTAATTTTAATAGAAGACATAAGAGATGGATTTGGACATACTACATACTACGACATAAGTATTGACCTTCCAGCTTTCCAAATCTGTTTTCAGACTGTATATATCACTAAAAGTTTAGACAATACAAGTCTTTTTGATGTAAATGTGTTGTTGGATGTAATGTGTAGTTACGAGGGTCACTCCAAAAGTGATGCACAGCATTTTTTTTTAAATTTATTTTTTATTCTATACCTTTCCAATTTATGGAGGTCATAGATACATCCTTCTCGCCTTATATTCAAATTTAATTTAAGTCGTTCCCGTGAGTGGCGCCATGATAACACTCCTTCAAGATGGCTGCTCTACTTGACATTCATCAGAAGCAATGTGCTATTATCGAGTTTCTGTGCTGTAGGAATGAGACAGTGGGAAACATTCACAAGAAGTTAAAAAAGGTGTATGGAAATGCAGCTGTCGATTGCAGTACAGTTAGTCGGTAGGAAAGCTGATTATCTCGTGAAAGAGAGAATGCCAATATTCGAGATACTCCTCACAGCGGCAGATCCTGCACTGCACAAAGTCCTGACAATGTGCAGAGTGTTAACAGCATGGTTGTGGCTGACAAAGGCGTAATAGTGAAAGAACTGTCACTCCAAGTTGGAATAGAAGATGGAAGTGTGTGCAGAATATTGAAATAGTTGAGGTTAAAAAAAGTTCATGCCACGTGGGTTCCAAGGATGGTGACAAAAGCCTACAAAGAAATCTGAAAAACAGTGTGCAGCGAACTTTTGAACCAATATGAGAATGGTGGAGATGAATTTCTTGCAAGAATTGTGACAGGAGATGAAAAGACCACAGACCAAATCAGAAAACTTGAATGGACAACACTGAAACATCCACCTTAAAGTCCTGATCTGGCACCATGCAATTACCATCTCTTTGGTAAACTGAAGGAATCCCTTCGCGTAACGAGGTTTAAAGATGACAATTCGCTCATGCACACTGCTAAAGAGTGACTCAGACGTGTTGGTCCAGACTTTTACCGTGCAGGTCTACACGCTCTCGTTCCAAGGTGGAGTAAGGCAGTTGAAAAGGGCGGGGATTATGTGGAAAAGTGACATTTTGCTCCTAAAGGATGTATCTACATTCTATAAAAATAGCAAAGTTGTAGGATAAAAATATAAGTTTTAAATAAATGTTGTGCATTACTTTTGGAGTGACCTTCATAGTTTGTGATTTAGCTGCATATGGCAGCACTAGTTAGGAAACATACAGTTTGTTCATGTGTTTGCTGCTGCACTGGATGTAGCATTGCTATAGACTTTCCAGAACTTTCTAGAAGTGACATTAACTAGCTTGGCATCAGTTGAAAAAGGACGCTATGAGCAATATGGCTAAGTCAGACCAGAGAAGTGTGGCTTGTGACATTGTAACTTATTTTATATGGAAACACAGTCCACTGTGTATATACCACGAAGTTCATGTGTTTGCTGCTATACTGGCTGTAACATTGCTATAGACTTTCCAGAACTTTTTAGAAGTGACATTAACCAGCTTCATGTCAGTTGAAAAAGGATTCTATGAGCAATATGGCTAAGTCAGACCAGGGAAGTGTTGCTTGTGACATTGTAACTTATTTTATATAGAAATACAGTCCACTGTGTATATACCACGAAGTTCATCCAGGAAGTAAGTTCCAGTGGCGTCCAGAGATGGCATGATTAGTTGGACAGGAATGCGTATGTGTAGCAGTAGAGAGGGGATATATGGCAATAATGCAATGCAGTTTCAATCTTGTGATGGCAGTAGTTATGGCATAGCACTAGGAAAAAATGGCTGTACTGATATTGTCTCCCACCAACTGCAAGATTCATCTATATAATTATATGATAAAGTGTATTGCAGTTAAAAATAGTTAAACATCAGAGAACATAGGTAATTGGTTCAGCATTCAGTGAATTACCTGCACCATCGTCTGACCACACTGTCACTCATAATGTCGGGTCCATACACATTGCACAATTGGCAGTAGATTTCTGCTGGAGATTGCTTCTGGGCATGCAGAAATCGGATAACTGCACGACGAAGACTGTAGTGGCTGACAATCCCTGGTGATGCCAGAACTGAAGGAAAGTGTGGGGCAAGCAGTTTTGCAGAACCGGCGCTTCACAATTTCGGAACTCTCCGATCAATTCCCCCAGATGTCTCGCTTACTGCTGCACGAAATCGTCTCTGGTGGCTTGGTTTTCGGAAAGTGTGTGCAAGATGGGTGCCAAAGCAGCTGACAGATGAACACAAAACGAAATGTCTGGCAGTAGCATTGACATTCCTCAAGCAGTACGCAGAGAAAGGTGACGAGTTTCTGTTGTCACTGGGGATGAAACATGGGTGTCGCATGCCACACCAAAAAGAAAACAACAATCCATGCATTGGTGGCATAGTGGTTCACCTCTGAGGACCAAATTCAAGTAGACAATCTCTATCAAAAAATTATGTGCATTGTCTTCTGGAATCGATGTGGTGTCCTCATGTGCGAGTTTTTACTGCAAGGGGAGACTGTTAATGCTGAGTGGTATTGTCAAATATTGCGATCGAGAACAAGAAGCATTATGCTTTTGCACGACAATGCATGACCCTATACAGCCGATGCCACACAGAATCTGTTGCTTCAGTTTGGATGGGAGATCTTCGACTGTCTAATCTACAGCCCTTACGCCAAGAGACTTTCATCTCTTCAGTCTCATGAAGCACTTTCTGGCAGAAAAACGTTTCCACAACGATGCTGAGGTACAGATGGCAGTGACTTCATGGCTCCAGATGTTGGCGACAGACTCCTAAGACATGGGCATACAAACATTGGTGCACCGGTACGATAAATGCCTCAATAACGGTGGTGACTATGTTGAAAAGTAACCAGTGAATCTCTGTAAATAATGCAATAAATATTTCTTACTTTTTGAAGTTTTTAATTTCTTTATCAGCCATTGGAACTTACTTCCTGGATGTACCTCGTCTTTGGCAATAAATCTTCTAAATTCAAGAGCCCATGGCCCCAAATCTTTTTGGTCCACCAGGGCTGGACTGATGTGATACATTTGGATACACATATGTCTATGCAGAAGAGTCATTTGACAAAAAAGCCTTACATTAGATTGAAATGTAAGATCCAGTGCCAACTGTTGATTATTCAGGAACAGATAGTGTAATGGCAATACAACTTTTATGTAAAGTAATCACAAAGTAGAGACCTTTAATAATCTCTATTGTATTTTATTGTAAATACAAAAGTTTTTCGTTTATTTTTACATTAATAAACAGATATCTGTAAATTTTTATGCAAGTTTTTTTTTTTTTTTTTTTTTTTTTTGTGTAACAGGTGTCTTGTGGTCCGTCTCACTGGGATTTTTCATTGAAACCTTAGTGTAGTCAGCCAGCGTGGTTTGGGAATGCGCCTACCTTGAGTGTTAGCGCAATAGATCGTAACAGGTCATAGTGCTGGACCATAGTGCCCCCTCCTGTAAATTCCATATCTCAACTGACTGAATTACATGGTTTAGGAATGAGCTCTAAAAAATGGGCCATGCACCCACGTCTTCTCCCCAAATAAATTTTGACATTCTTCAAATTAATTCCATGTGGTCAGCCTCAATCTCCCGTGCAAGGATGAGTGTTAAATACTCTTAAATATTTCTTCTTCCATTTTTTCTTCATTTCATTTCATTCATTCCATATGGTACTTTTCACTCCATTTTGTATCTAATTATTTGACAGGATTAATTTTGACTATTCCAGTTCAGGATTTGAGAGTTAAACTTCAGAAACCATAACTGGAAATTTATGGCTAAAAGTAATTTTATTAGAAGATGTATTTACGAATTTTCTGGAACCAATGTTCCACTGTCAATTTTTTTTTTCGTAACAAGGATGCATATTTCCGTCAAAATCTTGAATTTGATTTTTATTTTATATTATCAAAATATTTTCTTTAAAGGCAAAGTAATAACAAGGCACCACACTAATCTTTGCCAAGGCATACACCACTCCATTATGTTACCTATAGACACAATGACAAAGCAGCAAGTACGCCAAATTTAAATTAAAGCGATAATTCTATACAGAGAGACAACCAATGTTAAAAATTTAAATCATAGACGTCAACTGATATTGGTGTTACAAGAGAGACTCAGATGAGGCTGCTCTAAGACAGCAATATTTTAAAACATTTGCTTCAATGAACAATTAAGAATGTTGGCAATTAAATGAAATGGCTTGGAAATTTCAATGGAAGATATATTATATCCACAGTCTAGTATATACAGTCACGAAGCTCAATACATAGGGAATATGCATCCATAGAGTTGCAAACCACTAAGATTGCTACTATCGCCTCATCACAGACAATGTGAAATAGTACAGGCACAGTCTATTGTTCCTAGTATCCTCAACAACTCAAGCTTCGTGACTGTATATACTAGACTGTGCTATATTACTGTATACATACCTCTTTGCAGAAAGTTATTAAATTAACACCACTGAAAAGTTTATGATACGGTATTTCATAATAAAATACAAAAGGCATATTCTGCTTCAGACATTTTATTTCATGAGTGTTACATAGCCTCATATTTTCATATTTAAGCAGAAATACATTATGTACCTATATTATTTTTCATATCTTCATGTATATTTACATAAATACAAACAAGCAAAGAAATGAATGTTCTCCATTTTCTTATTACTATTTCATTTACAATTCCATTGTATCATTACATAACAAATGTCCCAAAACATTACACATTACAGATTTTTAATGTTTATTGACTTATACCAACAATCGCAAATAAATCAATATATAATAAACCTTTACAAACATAATAACAACAATACATTTAGTCATGATCAATGAACATAATCTGTGGAAAGGATACATGTTATGTGTGACTTGCACAAAATAAATTTTTCAATGTAACAGTGCAAGGCAGGACATTTGTGGGGGAATAAATGACATTAAAATTAAATATTCGTAGCTATTTGTCTTAGAATAACCTCATTATTTACAAGAGGAAAATTATTTCAGCCATGATGTAACATCTTTTGATTAAATCATAGAACTTACTGACAATATGATAAATACAGCAATATATGACAAATCTGTTTACAGCCGACTTATAGCAATACATTAAAATTATTAATTTTCGCAACAATTTCAGCCATGACTAATATTTTGGGCCCCTTTTTATAAAATCACTACTTTAGCAGTTACTTATTAGGAGTGTAAAATTAGTAGTTAGCAGTCTGGAAAATTCTGTTCTACTCTACAGTCCTAAATTTTCTACACTGCTTTTAGTAGTTAGTAGTGTGGCTTCATTCAAAGAGTATATGACATATATTACTCCCTTTGTTGTATTTCATGGCCTCCTCTATACATTGAGTTTATAATTATTATCACAATATAGTAGCTCAGTTGCATTGTTGTCTTACAATAGTCAAAATCACTAAATAAAAAACAGAAAGTCTTGGAACCAACAAAACTTTTGTAAGGATTGAGAATAAAAAATTAATTAATGACAATTCATCAAATTCACTCAACTTACTAATAATTTCATCTACCTCTTCTGGCCATCTCGCAAGTTTTGTATTTAGTTAGTTATTTAACGACGCTGTATCAACTACGAGGTTATTTAGCATCGATTTGATTGATGATAGAGAGATAGGGTGGAGGATTCGCCATAGATTACCTGACATTTGCCTTAAGGTTGGGGAAAGCTCGGAAAAAATCGAACTAGGTAATCAGTTCAAGTGGGAATTGAACCCATGCCCGAATGCAACTCTTGATCAGAAGACAAGTGCCTCAACCGACTGAGCTATGCCGGTGGCTCCATGTGAGTTCCTTAAAGGATAGGCCTACTTCATTTGTGTACTATTCACCACATCTATAATTATTCTACTATAGTTACTTTTGAAACCCTATGCATGCCAAAAATGCTGTGATATTGTGCTCCACTGCCTAACTAATGTACTGGTAAAACAATTTGTAATTGATGTTTTGGCATTGGAACCCCATTCCTTGAAGTATTACGTTCTAAAAATTGCTCAATGGCAATCAACAGGCCACTGAATTTATTGGACGTTAGGCAGAATCTTTGATTATATTCATAAATAATATATGTCTCTTTCATAAAAACATAATTTATTATATGGACGCCTCACAATAATATTTTCCTCATCACTAGATGAGGAATGCAATTCTACAAAATTATTTTTAAAACAAATATACTGTATTGCACTTAAATATTATATTCTGCTACTTACTTTTATCAGTCTTTACAAACTGATAAAATGGACTACCTACTAATTAGGAATGTAAATTAGCAGTGCTCTTATTTTATGAAACAGCATTGTTGCTACACTGCTAAATAATACTCCTAAATATGAGTCCTGCACTGTTAACTACTATTTCACACTACTATTTTTATAAAACAAAGTTCCTAGTTTTAGTAATCTAAATAAATAAGTCTACACTACTTATAAGTAGACTGCTAGTTTTATGAAACAGGCACCAGCACTTCATTTTGTAAAGTTTTTGATACAATATCTTAGTAGTGTCTGCCGAGTTAGCTCTGTGGTGGCGTGTCTGCCTCCAGACTAGCCGTCCCAGGTTCCATTCCCGGTGGGGTCAGAAATTTTCATGTAAAATTTCTATCTCGGGACTAGGAGAGATGGCGGTGCACAATTTCTAATCATTAAATTGTGCACCATTATGGCTGGGGTTAAATTCCAAATCTGTCCACAGTGCATATGAAGAAGAAGCATATTTCACTGCTGATAGTGATTCGTCCATCAGATGAGGACATTAAGCCTGGCGGCATCATTGGTACTATTCGACAGGAGTAGGCTACATGCCGGCACCAGGTTTCCCTTTCTCATCTTCATCATCATCCTCACTCATTTCTTACACTACACTTACACGAACACATACACTCACTCTTGTACATGACATAACTCTTCACAGATACACATCATGCATAACATGGCCCGACAAAGTAGTGTGCAACTTGAAAATGGGTCACAGTCCTGTCATCTCTCTGCAATATGTGGAACCCAAATCACGCAAGTGAAGTGAGTAGGCATTAGATATACACACACACATATCTTAGCAGTATAAGAGCACTGTAAAAAAAAAAAATTGTGTAAGGACAACAGGCATGTGCCTTTGGAATTCTTTCATGTTTAAAAAGTAACGTATAATTGCAATGAAAATTGAAGGAAGGGATTGTGGACGAAAAGGTCAGACACGACAAACCATGTATTTAGGAAGGAATAATTTTATGGAAACTATTTTTTTTGCGACAATTGTTGTGCGAGGTACCTAAGTAGTCATCAACACATCCTACACTTTTTTTAATATAATCTGAAAGAACATATTTTTTATGCAATACTTCATTGTATTAGGTATATAGAAGCACTATGATTATGGTTACTATGATAAAAATTTTATTGACGAAATCTACACAAAACGAGATGTTCTTAACAGAATATGAGTTAATTGAGATTCTGACGATGATGATGATGATGATGATGATAGGATTTGGTGACAGAAGACGTACACAACAAGAGGTATGCACATTTTAACAAAGCTCAACCAAATCAGCCACCTATTTCTCTGTCAACTGTGAAGCGAAATTCAGAGAACATGATATGTCAGAGACTTAAAAAGATCTGGTAGACCACCCACTGACAAACATTTGAAATTTGACATTTTTTAAGTTCGTTAATGGTTCAACAGAAACCACATTCTTCTCTCTGTGAAAAAGAATTTACATTAGATATCTCGGAAATAAATGCCTGGAGAATACTGTGTAGTACTAAACTAAAAATCCAACCCTTGCAAAAGTTAATGGAAGACAAATTTGATAGAAGATTGCAGTTAATGTTCTCTGAATTTAATTTATATTCTACTCAGAGTTGACTGAGGAATAAGTGATTGATATGGATGAGTTTCATTAAAAAATGTGCATACCTCTTATTATGTACGTCTTCTGTTACCAAATCCTATCATTGTTAGAATCTCAATTCTCTTACTGTCTGTTAAAAAACATCTTGTTTTTTGTTGATTTCATCAATATTATAAGAGAGTAAAATAAGATTTTATGTGCGAGTGGTAAGTTTAGCAATGAAACAAAGCTGAGGGTGATAATTTCTACGAGTGCATAAAATCTGTTTATTCTTGTGTGCTATACATTATTTTATCCATTACTGGTATCTAAATTTAATTTTAAATTGTGTATCTTTTCTTTGTAATGTGTTTGTGAAGAAGTTACAAATAAATTCAGTGTCATACGCAGAATTTTGTCAAGGGGAGAGTGGTCATTATTAAAATTGTTTACAATTTACAAAATTGTATCAGTTTCATTTTATTACAAGGTTGGTACAGGTGGTAGTCTCTCTATAATAAAGATAGAATTGTTATAATTCGAACATGCCACAGCACTAAGCACAGGGATTATATTGAAAGAGGGGTAGGAGGATTATGCCTTATGTCGATTTAGATTTCGTTACTATGACAGTGAAAAATTAGAGATTGGAAAACGATTATGGATACAAAAAGTACTCAAATCTAAACCTGCCAATTTTTTTTAAAGTTCAAAAAAGGGAGGGTTCAAACCAGGTAAACCTCCCCCCCCCTCACTTGTATATGTCCCTGAATAAATTAATGTACGGAGTTTATTGTTGCTAATGTGTTGGTTGCCATGGCGAGAGTGATTTACAAAAAATTATTTCACTGTTGTGGATTAAAAACTTTTAATTCACTGCTGTGAATATAGCCATTGTTTAGGTTGCTAAGGATGGTGAAATACTGACCAGTTTAGATATTATGGATAAAACTGTTTTCATAACACAAGGACTAACAAAATGTATCAACAATAAAGTTGCTACCATTGTAACCATAGTCACAGTGCTTCTGTATAGCTAAAAAAATTAAGTATTGCATAAAAATATACTTTTTCAGATGATGTTAAAAAATATAGAATGTCATTTGAAAGTGTTCTTGATGACATCATAACTCACAGAACAATAGTCATTAAATATTTTGTTTCAATAAAAATATTCCTTTACAAACACAAAGTATCACATATCTGAGCTTTTTGTCCAAAATCTCATTCAATTTTCATTGCAGTTATGTGTTAGTTTTGAAAAACCCTGTATAAAAGATACATGTGCAAATACAAAGTTAGCAATTTATTTTGCAATGACATATCAATTACTCGAATATTTAACAATATGATTTTAATACCAAAGTGTTGCATATTATTCAGAGTAGAAGGGGAGAGGGAGACAAGTAATATTAATTTTCAAAGAAATGAAGATGAATTCTCTGTTACAATAAATTAAATCATAACATTTCTTTCTCATTGCTATTTTATATAATGTCTTTGGACTTCCAAAAAATCAAATCGTCCTGTAGGCTATAACATGATTGTGAATATGGTAAAATCTTGACCACAATGATTTATGGCACTCAGACAACTACCGGTATGTTAAGTTCTATTAAGAATAATAATAGCACAAAGATAAAAAAAAATATCAGGTGAAATATTAGTGACAAATTCACTTACAGTATATCCATAGAAAAACCGCATTTATAAATTGTAGTTTATAATATTAGAAAGTAAAATTAGATTTTATGAGTGAATGGAAAGTTTAGGACTTGTGGTGAAGCCAAGGGCGATAATTTCCACAAATGCATAAAACTTGTTTACTCTTGTGTCCTATATATTATTTAATCCATTACTGGTATCTAAATTTAATTTTAAATTGTATGCCTTTTCTTTGTACCATGTATTGTGGGTTCTTATCACCACAGCATGGTGCGTCCTCAAGTTGCAGATAGAGAAGACAGCCTCCAGTAGTCACGGATAACCAATAAGGGGTGGTCCTCCAGCTTGGGGGTTGGGTGAAGGACTATCAATCTATCACCGTAAAAAAGAGCTTGTTACGAAACCCCAACATAAGCCTTGGAATGGGACTGATTCTTTGGTGTGACCACAGCAAAGGAATAAAGTTATGAGATTTGGTACTTGGAATGTAACGCGTCTTTGTATAACAGAAGGGATAACATTAGCAGGAAAACAACTAGCCAGATATAGAATAGACTTTGAGGGAGTAAAGGAGGTTAGGTTAAATGGGAATGGCATATCACTAATAGGAGATTACTTGTTGTACAATGGAGAAGGAAACAATAATCACCAATTAGGAACAGGATTATTTATTCATAAAAGAATAAAATCAGCAGTAAAAAAAGATAGAATTTATCAGCAACAGATTACCGTATTTAATACTTAAGGGTAGATGGTGCGATATGACAGTTACAAATGCAAACAATCCTACAGAAGAGAAAGACGGCCATATAAAGGATAGCTTCTATGAGGAATTGGAACACACTTTTGATCAGTTATCTAGATATCACATGAAAATTTTATTGCGGGATTTCAATGCTAAAGTAGGAAGGGAGGATATATTTAAACCGACTATTGGAAAAGAGAGCTTACATGTAACTAGTAATGATATCAAAGAATGTAATTGTCAAAAACACAACATTCCCGCACAAGGACATACAAAAATATACTTGGACTTCTCCAGATGGATTGACACACAACCAAATAGATCACATCTTGAAAGATAAACAAAGATATACTAGTATAGTAGACATCGAATCTTCAGGGGGATAGACTGTGATTCTGATCATTACTTTGTAATTGGAAAATTAAGAGAAAGACTACCATTACCCAAGTGAGTAAAGCAACAGTTAATATTAAGGAGATTCAATATTTCGAAATTAAAAGACGAGGAAACTAAGCAGCATTATCAGGTCGAAATTTCAAATAGGTTTGCCACTTTAAGAAGTTCCGACGAAGTTGAGAAGGAGTTAGATATTAATAGTCTGTGGGAAAATATCAGAGATAATATCGAAATTGATGAAGATTGTTCCATGGTAGCAGAAAGAAGGAAACAGGCAAAATTGAAATTCTTACAGGATCCAGTCCAGATGAATAGAGATAATTATTTCTATGTAAGATGGGAAGCAAGTCATACACTTAGGAATAAAAGAAGAGGTTACTTCAAGAAAAAGTCAATGAAGTAGAAACAAATAGTAAGAATAAAAACATTCGAGATTTATATAAGGGCTTAAAAGAATTTAATAAAGAATATCAAGCAAGGGTAAACGTGATCAAGGATGAGAATGGTGACTTGATCGTAGACTCTTATTTCATCCTGAACAGATGAAAAAATTATTTTGGGCAACTATTAAATATACACAGGTAAAGGTAAAGGTATTCCCGTCACACATCATGAAGGCACTTGGGGGACATGGATATAGAGCCCCATGCTTTCCATGCACTAGAATGAGGTGGTGTGGTCGGCACCACGCTCTGACCGCCTTTTACTCCTGGGAAAGACCCGTACTCAATTTTATAGGAGGCTGAGTGAACTTCGGGGTTCTGGAAGTTTGGCAATGAGAAAATCCTGTCACCGCCAGGGATCGAATCCCGGACCTTCCAGTCCGTAGAAATGTACACAGGGTAAATAGAAATGATTGGGATGATATTCAAATACACACTGCTGAACCAGTTATACCTTACACCATAAGTGTTCATTTGGTGGTTTGTGACTCACTCAGTGTAACTATGCAACCCGCAATGTAACCCTTCTGTGTCTCCATAAAGCTCGGGTATGCATCATCTCATGTTTACTATCATTAAAACACGAACGCAGTGATGGCAGTGAAGTACATCAAAGCCTTTAATCTCTATAAAAAGAGGAGATTTAATTTAATTTAGAATGGGATGGTGACTATATAAAATGCTTTATATGTTCAAAGAGCGTTTACGCATATTTTGAGGGAATATACATCACATGTTGCATATCATCCTGAATAAGCAGAGTTGAAAGCTATTATTATTATTATTATTATTATTATTATTATTATTATTGTACTGTATAATTACACTACTTACATGATACCTGTCATTTCATGAGGCAGGTTTAGATCGGGAAAAAGAACTTACTATTCTGTGGAGCAAGCATGATCTTCATATTTATCTTCCTGCACTAAATATGGCAGAAAAAAATAAGACTTTCTGCTTACACTGCATCATGGGAAATAGCAAAAACACTTAAATAACTTCAAGAAGGGGACTTTTTAAAAACTTGCATGGTTAAAGTAGTAGATATTTTGTGTCCCAAAGAAATAACACAATTTCAAAATTTGCACTTTTCTCAACAAACTATTGCTCAAAGAATCAAAGACATGTATCATGACATATCTAGGGAGATAAATTCTAAAATTCGTAACTTAGTGCATTTTTCACTTGCAAGTGATGAAAGCACGGATTTCACAGATACAGCTCAGTTAGCCTTATTTACACGAGGTATTGACGAAATCTTAATGTTGCACAATATGAATTGGACTTAGTTCCTTTGAAAGGTAATATCATAGCAGAATAAATATTCAATGTCCTGAAAAAAGAATTTACAGTGATCCAAACTAGTGTCCAGTGAGAAGAAATACAGAAAGATTCTATCTATCGCCAGTTTTGTGGAAGTCATGTTTGGAACTATATACAGATGTTCGAAAATTATAAGTACAAACTTCAGTGCTGAATAGAGGACAATGAAACAAGGCAAAAAGTCCTAATAAACATAGTACGGACCTATGTTTATTGTCATTATGGTCACCAACTGAATACGTCCTGTATATTTGCAACTGTTACAACATTGTTCAAGCACTTTGTTCCAGGTACCAGGCTCCACATTGTTAGTCAACATCATCTTGCATTGGTTGCAGAATTTGAAACAATTATCATGGCACCTCACACGTTTTCCAATGGGAAGATGGCAGACATCCATTTCATGTATGGACATGCCAACACAATGCATGGGAGGCAGTGCAATTGTACCACGAAGCTTTTCGTCACAGAAGGCAGCCAGGCAGTCGTGTCGTACAGTCTTGATTGAAGCCTGCTTTATCTGTAAATAACAGGTGCATGAAGAACAGTGGATCATTCGCACATTGTCCAAGGATCCATTGATTGAAGGCAACCTGGGGTTGAAAGTTCTTGTGTTCAAGGCTTGTACTCTTTGGAAATGATACGTGTATAACTGTTGTGCATGCAAAATTCCCCAAATGGTGTTGTGCACAACATATTCTTCTGCTGCGATCTATCTGGTACTTGAGCCCGGAATTTTTTTCACTCTCTTCTAGCTCTGGGATGGACACTGTTCTTGATCTATCTGCACGACACATGCTGGGTGCGAATGAACCATTTTTGCGCAGGTGCTGATACAATTTCGTGAATACACGACTGTCTGGTTGCCTTCGGTGACGAAAAGCTTCGTGGTACAATTGCACTGCCTTCCATGCTTTGCCACTTGCACGTCCATACATGAAATGGATGTCTTCCAGCTCCTCATTGGAAAATGTGTGAGATGCCATGACAATGGTTTCAAATTCTGCATCCAATGCAAGATGATGTTGACTACCAATGTGGAGCCTAGCATCTAGAACAAAGAGCATGAACAACATTGTAACGGTTGCAAATGTACAAGGCATATTCAGATGGTGACCACAATGACATCATTATCTCGGAAACTGTTGGTTTCAGGACCTATATTTATTAGGACTTTTTGCCTTGTTTCATTGTCCTCTACTCAGTCCTGAAGTTTATACCTATAATTTTCGAATACCCTGTATATTATATATCTCTGAGCAGTTATTCTCAAGAATGAAAAATGTGAAATCAAAATGTAGGACCCACATGAAGGACAGACATCTTTGTGACCAGTTCAGTTCGCAGTGTGCAACACAATTCCTTATTTCAATTCAATATTAATTGAAAAAGTACGTGAAACTGAGAAGGTTTAATTTCAGTAGCTTTTGTTATGTTACCATTCAACTTACAGATGTAAGAAATTGCTTTATTTTTATATCAAAGTAACGATGATTATGTATTTAATTTAAATTCATTCGGATCTCTTAATTATTCATAATTATTTATTCTAATTATTTGGTGACTTACAATAATTATCATACTACTCTAACATCTATAATTAATGAATTTTGATGTTGCACATAATGAATATACATTAAGTTTCCAATGATGTTTAGCATATTAATAATCCACCACTGTTCTAGTTACCGTACCTACTGCTATCTCTCCTTTCAACCCTTCCTCCCGACGTCATGCAGTGCTACTCAAGAGAGTCGGCACTATCATGACATTTGGCTGCCCATGCCTTACAACTTCTGAAGTCGAAATTGCGACAGGAAGGCTGAAAAAGTATAAGTCTCCAGGTATCAATCAAATTCTAACAGAATTAATATAAGAGGGTGGAAACGCATTACCTAATAAATTTTATAAGCATGTACTTGCTATTTGGAAAAAGGAAATTGTACCAGAACAATCTTTACGAAGGGGAAAAAGACTAATTGTAATAACTTTCGAGGAATATCATTTTTGTTGACATTATACAAAATTTTGTCCAATATTCTTTAGAGAAGATTAACTCCATATGTAAATGAAATTATTGGAGATCATCAATGTGGATTTAGGCGTAACAGACTATTGATCAGATTTTTTGTATTCAACAGATATTAGAGAAAAAGTGGGAGTATAAGGGCACAGTACATCAGTTAGTCATAGATTTCAAAAAGGCAAATGAATTGGTTAAGAGAGAAGTTTTATATAATATTCTTATTGAATTTGGTATTCCCAAGAAACTAGTTGATTAATTAAAATATGTGTAGCAAAGTCCATATAGGTCTGTTTCTGTCTGACACTTTTCCAATTCACTGCAGGATAAAGGAGATACACTATCACCTTTACTTTTTAACTTTGCTCTAGAATATGCCATTAGGAAAACAGGGAGGGTTTGGAATTGAACGGGTTACATCAGCTGCTTGTTTACGCATATGACATAAATATGTTAGGAGAAAATCCACAAACTATTAGGAAAAACACGGGAATTTTACTTGAAGCAAGTCATGAGATAGGTTTGGAAGTAAATCTCGAAAAAAACAAAGTATATGATCATGTCTCGTGACCGGAACATAGTAGGGCCTACGAAATGGAACTATAAAACAGTGGAAAAATTCAAATATTTTGGAGTAACAGTGACAATATAAATGACACTTGTAAGCAAATTAAACGCATAATAAATATGGGAAATATCTGTTATTATTCGACTGAGAAGCTTTTGCCATCTAGTCTGCTTCAAAAAAAATTGAAAGTTAGAATTTATAAAACAGTTACATTACCAGTTGTTTTGTATGGTTGTGAAAATTGGACTCTCACTTTAAGAGAGGAACAGATGTTAAGGGTGTTCGAGAATAAGGTGCTTAGGAAAATATTTGGGGCTAAGAGGGATGAAGTTAAAGGAGAATTAAGAAAGTTACACAATGCAGAATTGCACGCATTGTATTCTTCACCTAACATAACTAGGAACATCACATCCAGATGTTTGAGATGGACAGGATATGTGGCATGTATGGGTGAATCCAGAAATGCATATAGAGGGTTAGGAGATCTGAGGGAAAAAGACCTTTGGGGAGGCCAAGACGTAGATGGGAGGATAATATTAAAATAGATTTAAGGGAGGTGGGATATGATGGTAGGGACTGGATTAAACTTGCTCAGGATAGGGACCAATGGTGAATTATATGAGAGTGGCAATGAACCTCCAGGTTCTCTAAAAGCCATTTGTAAGTAAGTATGCCTTTTCTTTGTAATGTGTTGTTTGTGAAGAAGTTATAAATTAATGAATGTATGGATTTTGTAGTTGCTAATATGTTGGTTATCATAGTGTGATTTAAACAATTTTAATTCCCTGCTGTGAAAAAAGTCATAGTTTAGGTTGCTAAGGATGGTGACAGAAAGACCAATTTAGATACCAGTTATGGATAATAGCTATTTATGTATGAAGTACGTAAAATAAGGCTTTAGTGAACAATTCAGTGTTTCTGGATGAGGTGTAAGCCGAGTTCAAAATATGGGATGAGTCCACTAAAGGTTTGGCTTACGTGGTGCATACAATAGTTTTTAGTAAAAGCTAAATTAAATTAAATTAAATTAAATAAAGTAAAAGTAAATAAAAGACATAGTCAGTCAATTGTCATTCCAACCACCATCTGATAAACATAATGAAACAATGTTGGCCTATTAAAACCCTGCTAAAGGTTGATATTAAGAGAAGGAAAAAAAAAATCTTAACGTAGATTCCTGCTAAAGGTGCTAAGATGACTTTTGTGGCCTTGGCCGTTAAAGTTCAATTTTTCGGACTGATAACAGTCCGAAAAGGAACTATTTTTAGAGAGCATGGACTAAAAAAGCTATTTTAAGTTGTGACAAGAAATAACATTGAAAAAAATGTATATATAAATATATACAGAAGACATTTCTTACATTGTGATATTAGTTTAATGGAAGTTATTTACATCTTTAAAAGGAAAGAATAGTCAGAGGAGTAATTTGAAGTTTAGAGACAAACATATAATATTGTTATAATGATTTTTATCTTATGCTCATATTTATAAGTGCTGATAATGACTGAATAACTTAAAGTTGAAATTTTTTTTTAGAAAATTATAAACAAATGAGGAGAGTAATATGTTCCATGAAATGTATTTCCTGCAGTGGTTTCCATGCTTGCAAATTTTATATAACAAGAAATACCTTATTTTTGAAACACCAATTCACTCTAGCAATAAACATGTGCAAGTATACTATAAGTCGGCATAAATAAATTTGTTATATTAATGACACCTTTTAAAATCCCAACCTTAAGAAATATAGTTCCACTTGATCTTCACCATTCCTAAGAAAAAATGTATGCACATCATGTGTGTGTGTTTTTAATGCATTTATACACATATACACACTGTTACATACACGATTTTAACTAGTCCCTATAATTAGTTTGTTGAGTATGAAAAGGTGGAAGATGGATATTCTCTAGTCATTCCACGGACAACATTAACTTTCTGGTTAAGGAAGGTTTGCTCCAAAATAGTATCACATTTTAAGTCTGTTTTGTTGAAATGAAGTAGTCCAAACACACTTCCCACAAGGTGGAGAGATGTACACAGCATGCTGAAATTTGCTGGTGAATGTAATCTAAATATAAATAATTAAAACTAAAACAATTGCTAAAAGAGAGACCAGGCATTTGAAATGTTAAAAAAACTTCAGCTCTAATGACCATTTCAAATAACGGTTATAAATATATTACAATGAGCAAATTGCTGATCTATTACTACTGTACAATTGTTTCGGCTCCATTCAGTTATTTTATTTGCTGAACTGATTGAAACTATGTGGTTCTGAATATATTCCACACAAAGTGGTAAAGCCAACCCACAGGGTCTACATCACAGATAATTGACCAATTAAGTTCAATTTTCTTTCTCTTTTCCATAGACGAAGCTAATTTGAACTTCAGATATATTCATAACAATTGAGAAAACTAAAAACACTCATTCTATGTTGCTGATATCTGTTAATATTAATAAGTGTTATTTACAGCAGCATTAAATCTAATATGATATAATTACTGCATCTATTCATGGGCTTATTTATTTATTTTAAATTCTTCTAGGTGAAAATATTTTGAAACCACCAAAATTTTCCATTCCATAAAATAAGGTTGTTAATTTATTATGAAATAAACACTTCATCCTACTGAATTCCAACATACGATGTTGAATAATGCTAAGAGTAGATTTATCTTTTCCATTTGAAGAGATATAAAAGTCTATATCAATGAACACAATAATTACAGACTTCTTCCAACATTATTTATGCCACACAAAACTAAATATGAAGACAAAATACATAGTGTTACCATACATCCGCACATATGCAGACATAGGCAAAGAAACTCCTAATGAGGGCTGTCAATAAACAGAAAGATTACAATGGGCCAAACCACATGAACATTGGACAGTTAATCAGTGAAAAATGTGTTATTCACTGATGGATCAACGCTTGAGCTAGTTGGTACAAACATCACCAGTTTGTCTGACGTGCAAAAGGTGAAAGCATGGCACTTCAGTGCATATCCCTTACATTCAAGCATGGAGATGTTTTGTGTTGGTATGGGATTGTTTTGGTGGCCATAAGATAGGCAATATTGTGAAAATAGACGGAATTATGAAGAAAGAACAGTATCACAACAATATCAAACGCCATGCAAAACCATCTGGAATGCGTTTAATTGGCAAGAGTTTCACTTGTAGCAGGACAATGACCCCTAAGCATACATCCTTGCTCTATAGAAGATATGTTGAACGATTGGAAGAGAGGCAAGACTTGAACATTACTTGGCCCCTCAAAATCCAGACTGCAGTCCCATTGAACTCCTTTGGGGTCATTTGGATAGAGAGGTCAGAAAGAAACCACTGACTAATGTAAATGTACTGTGAAGTCATTTGCAACATGTATGGAGGGACATTTCCGAAGAAACACTGACACACTTTATAGAAAGGATGCCCAGAATGTGCAAAGCAGTCATTAAGGCAATGGGAGATTACTTTGAAGAAAGCAAAGTCTAACATATATATTATTTTAATGTACCGAAGTACATATGATATTTCCATGCAGATATTCTGCGTCATCATACGATGAAAGAGTAATGGAATGGAGAGAATTTTTCTCGTTCCATTACTCTTTCATCGAAAGTCTAACATGTATTGTTTATTTTCATTAATGTCTCTTTATGAATATATAGTATGTCTTTTTGATTCTATTTTTCCAACAAATCCTGAAAATGAGGGGTGTTCAAAAACTTTTGAATGGTAGTGTACATTTTTGGAAATTCTCTGATTTGTTCGTATTTTCTCATATTGAAGCATTATTTATTCATTTTTCTTTTGTTTGGTCTCAGGTTGCTGTGAGAACATATTGTCGTGTGTTAAACGTGTAAATGGTCTTCATCCAGATGCATCCTTCCTTTTGTGAAATGTAACTAGCAATGAACTTTTCAAGTAAGTTATTAAATTTCATGGATGCGATTCTATGAAAGGACCTGTGTTAGTGAAATTTAATTTAAGATATTTTACATGCAAACATATGTTTGAGTATCTGTATAGTAACAAGCAACTGTTAAAGAAAATTAGGTCTAGTAATAAATATGCAGAAGCTGCAAAAGTGATATAAATGACGAAGTTGGTACAAGGAGTTCGATGATGTCAGCATTTTGAGATTTCAGAATATGGTAACTCTAAACATACATATTATCCAATTAATTGTTTTGTTTAATTCCATCTCTGTTCTTAAAAAAGCCATTAAGTGAATATGAAACACCAAATCTCCCCAAAAGCAAAAGAAATGAAAACTTGCAAAGTTCTGAAGTGGTAAGTAAGCCATTCGGAATAAAAGAGAAATTTCTACTATCAACATAATCCATATCCACTTAAGTAATTTCGAACACTTCAAAAGCATTTATTGACAATGTCGTATATGCAGTGTGAAAATATTTAATTAGGTGTATTTATTCTTTACAAATGCAGATGGTAACAGTATAAGATGGTGGTTTGATGAATATTACGCCTCCAGATATTATGATACATGGGTATAAACTGGGATAACAGAACATTTTAGTCAATGACTGATTTAAATATTCTAAGGGGATTATCTAAATTTTCTTTTAAACTGTGACTGATCATTAATTTTCATTGCCTAAAATATTATTGTATGTAGTGCCGGATTGACAGGACTGATAGCTTTACTTCATGGTAGTTAAACAATATAGTTCAATCCCAGAGAACAAACTGTAACATTGACAGAAATAAAGTGTTTACTTTATTTACAACTAAAACATCCCTAAAAAAACCTGTATTAGATTATGTTCTACAGCAGGAACAGGGAACTCGTATGTGTAAACACAGCAGTCAGCATGAGTATCTGCATTCAACAGCAACTAAGGCAGTAGGAGAAGCTAAGCTCTCTGAGAGAGGCTGTTCCCATCACTGTTCTACAATAAAGACAATTAAATGTGACAAGTTCGGAAAAAGAAAAAAAATATGTACTAAAATTCGGGGTGTATATGTAATAAACTAATAACTTAAGAGCACGAAATCGTCAGCTTACTGCAAGAAATCTGTAACTCCATAGGCCTACTACAGAAAGGTGACCTATGGACTTATTGCAGTAAGCTAACGCAATATTATAAACAAAGCCCTAATTTTCATTTTGTGTGTTCACTATTTTAATATCATATGAAAAGAATGTTTGCATTTAAAAACTGAGTGCAATAAGTTACACTTAAAGCAATTTACTGCATAAGCTGATGGTGTCATTGCATATATATGTACTCTGGTTTTCTAGCTTCACATCATGCAAACGTGAATTTCTAAGCAATTACTCCAAAATTCACAAAATGGAAATGTTAAAAAGCATGATGGAAATTACTTCTAAAGAAATATTTTATTTCAAAGTTTTTCATGGGACTTCAGGTCTAACGCATTTTTTCTTTTTCCAGCGTTGATTGTAACTTGTAATATGTGCCAATGATTATTTTGACTTGATTCATTATTTTAAATTACTGAAAATTTATAAATAATATAAATTAATTATCTTGTGTTTCAATATGTGACATCAAAGTATTTAATTATTATCATTGCTTTCAAGCTTAGGCCTACTTTAGCTGAAATACTTCATGCATACTGAGACTGTCATTTAGACAGTACATAACATGCTGCCTATATGATAATTGGCTAGTTATTCTGTTAAAATTAAAATAAACAAAAACATAAAACTAGCAAAGTAGTTCACACGAGCATCCTAATTTCTTTTAAATTCTACTCATACATAAGTTAGCTATAACTTCATTACTTATGTGAAGGAAGTACTGAAGTTGACACTATTATTACGTCTGTATCTCCTTATTTTTACAAGATTAGAGTGTGAAAACATTTCTGTTGATATAAAATATCATCATTAAAAATCTATTAACATTCAGATACAGACACAAATCTAATTAAAATAGAGCACTGAGTTCAATAAAATATTAAGAGTTCAGTTATGAGTTCTTGTGGTGTTACTAAAATTTGTTTGTAAGCAACATCTCATGTATGCAGAATGATCCTAAAAAGGAGAACAAAGAAAGGGAGAACTTTATAGATATCTCCAGAACGACACAATTTTCACTTTTTGGATGTGTTTACTTTGTCAATATCTACTGTGATATGTATAAGCAAGGTTATCATATTCCTCTTGAGAATAAATTTAGGTGGATAAAAATGTTAGCTTTTCCATAAAAACTTATTGGAAAACAATGTATTCGATAAAAGTAGACAGACAAAAATTAAATGTATGTGTATAGCACTATATCTAGCAAAGTATTGTCTTTTGGAATTTTGTTGGGAATACAATGATTTTTACAGGATATGGTTATGTTTTCTTCTCGTGAGCTTAATTTATTCACAAATGAGTGATATTTCAGTTTCATTATTAGAGATATTAGGTTTGTTCGTACAGCAAGTTTCTGATGTTAAATTATAGTTGTGTAGTTTCAATCTACAACTTATCAATCTATATTAATACTGATACAGGATTAATTTTCTGTTTTATTACATTGCAAATTATATTTCCACAAATATTTTTGGCTTATTTAAAAAGTCATCTTCAGGTGCAGAACACAATATATGCCACATTGAACACAGGTGATATACAGTGAGAGAACATTTGTGCATATTATAAAATTGAACATGTATAAAAACATTATAAAATTATACGTGAGTACTAGACTGGTTCTAAGTCATTTTGGCATGCAATAAATAACATTTAATAAAACTTGTAATATGTTAAAATTATTCTTATAATGATAATCACACGTTAATTGAGTCTTTAAATGTAAGTCATATTGTATGCACATAGTTGAAATTTAAAATAATTTAGAATTTTAAAAATAGCAGTAAATACCTGCTAGTGACATTATGTTCAGATAAGAAAAGTCATTGAAGAGGTACAAGCACTGACATTCTATGTGTGTTTGTTAGTTTGATAGTGATGAGTTGTAGCAGACATCTGAAATTAACCAAAGAGATGTTTTTTATAAACAATAATTTGGAAAACAACATAAATAATACTTCTGCTGATACTTACAATATTTAAGATGAAGAATGTGGAGCCAGATGTCAAAGCCATCTCATTGTTGGGTTACAATGAATTTGACTGAATCTGTATATCAAATGAGAAGTGAACAAGGAAGGGAAGGAGGAGTTTCAGTGAATAGCCTGGCAAGACTACTCTCTTTGGTTAATTTCAGATGTCTATTATAACTCATCGCTACGAGTGATTGAAAATCAAACACACATAGAATGCCAGTGCTTGTATCTCTTCAATGACTTTTATTATCTGAACATAATATCACTAGCGGGTATTTACTGCTATTTTTAAACTTCTAAATTATTTTAAATTTCAAATATGTGCATATAATATGACTTACATTGATTAAATAATATTTAAAGACTCAATTAACATGTGATTATCATTATAAGAATAATTTTAACATATTACAAGTTTTATTAAATGTTATTTATTGCATGCCAAAATGACTTAGAACCACTCTAGTACTCACATATAATTTTATAATGTTTTTATACATGTTCAGTTTTATAATATGCACAAATGTTCTCTCACTGTATATCACCTGTGTTCAATGTGCCATTTATTGTGTTCTCCACCTGAAGATAACTTTTTAAATAAGTCGAAAATATTTGTGGAAATATAATTTTGCAATATAATAAAACAGAAAATTAATTCTGTATTAATATAGATCGGTACCGTAAAGTGGGGATATTTCAGACGCAGGGGTAACATCAGACGGTAATTCAATTTATCATATTTTATGTTGGTAACACCAGTTCTTAGTATCTTTTCCGCGCTTTTTACTATGTTCGTACTGCTTGTATGTTTCTGCACATTTTTAAAGACCCATTGGTGAATTATAACTGCCAGTGTGTCATGTGAAGCTGTTGAAAATAGTGTGTTAATTACTGTATATTGTTTTATTACGGAAACTTTCATCCATTCAGCATTGAAGAATAAGCATGTGATTATTATTTTCATGTGATACATATGTTTGTAGTATTAGAATGAAATGAAATGTTCAATTTTCTTTCTATGTCATTCGAACTGAAAATTATTAAATTATTTACAGATAACTGCATGCAATGGGGTTAATTCGGACAATGCAGCGAACGTACAAACGAAAGCTTGGCGTTGTTCCGCGATGCAATTATGATCCGAAAAATCTTGAGAAAGCAGTCTCTGCAATTAAATCAGGAAAACTCTCCTACAGAAAGGCTTCGGACCAGTTCGGTGTACCGCGGTCAACACTAGAGAATAAAGTTAATGATACAAACACTGCTTCTATTGGAAGACCATCTGTTTTAGACAAAGCGGAGAAGATATGCTTATCTATAGAAAATTAAGAGCTGCACATTAGGGATTTACATTCACCAATGATGATATAAGGTACGTAGTGAAAGGATATCTCAACAAATGTGGGCGCAAAGAAAAACAATTTTCACAAAATCTCCCAGGAATGGAATGGTCATGTGCATTTCTGAAATGCCACTCCAATGTCCTAAGCGTTCGCCTCAGTGAAAATATTAAAAGGCAACGTGCAGAAGTAAATCATGAAACAGTGAAATCATATTTCCTGAATACTGAAGAAGCCATAGTAAATATACCACCTAGTAACGTTGTCAATTACGACAAAACGAATTTATGTGACGATCCTGCAGAAAGCATGTCATTGTTAGAAGAGGTACGAAACACCCAGAGAGAGTAATGGATTCATCAAAAAGTAGTGTGTCTATAATGATGGCTGCCAGTGGTGATGGAGATCTTCTGCCTCCATATGTCCTCTACAAATAGGAACACTTATGGGATACATGGCAGGAGGGAGGTCCTAAGGGAACATGCTACAATCGAAATAGAAGTGGTTGGTTTGAATTACCAGTGTTTGAAGACTGGTTTTTTACTATTGTGCTCCCTTACTTTAAATCCAAGGAAGGGCCAAAGATTATGGTGGGAGACAATTTGTCAAGCCATATTTCTCTGAGGGTCATCGAGGAATGTGAAAGGAATAATATTTTCTATATTTTACTCCCACCAAACAGTACACACCTACTGCAGCCGTTAGACATGGAATTCTTTAAACCGCTAAAAAATGCATGGCGGGCAGTCCTCACAAAATGGAAACAAACTACACGCGGACCAATTTCTAAAGATGCATTTTCTTGTCTATTAAATGATACTCTTCACCAAATATCACCTAACAAGAAGGAAAACATACAGAGTGCATTTCGTGCAGTGGGATTAATCCCATTCACTCCTGACAAGGTTCTAAACAAATTGCCAGACAAGGAACAAGGTCCAAGTAATTCTGCTGATGCTTGGTCTTCCAGCTTTGAAGAAATGCTGAAAAGTGCATGGTATGGAAGGAACAGCACAACGAACACTCGACGAAGGATGAAACTGAATGTTTTTTTTTACTGGGTTATTTTATGACGCTGTATCAACATCTAGGTTATTTAGCATCTGAATGAAATGAAGGTGATAATGCCGGTGAAATGAGTCCGGGGTCCAGCACCGAAAGTTACCCAGCAGAAACTGAATGTTCCTCCAGGAAGGTCAATTTCAAGTTGTGATCTGAGGAATGGAGGACATAATGACGACCGTGATGAACCGACAGTAGGTAACTTAGATTTGAGTGAATCTCCAGTGGAAACTAGGAGAGACTCTAATGGAAATGAGGGAACTAAAAGAAGAGAGGAGGATGAAAGCTCAGACGATGATATCATGCAAGAGGAGGTTGAAATCGTACAAGAGGAGGAGCAGAATAGAATCTTAGAAGAGGAGGCTTTTGTGTTAGTGAAGTATCCTTACTGGAAGGGAAATAAACAATTAAATAGACAGTTTGTTGGTGTTGCAATGGAAGTGGGAGCAAAAGTGAATGTAAGATTTTTACGATCTTATCAAAATAGCAAATCTGTGTTCATTTTCCCTGAAGTTCCAGATGATGACAGTGTTGAAAAACATCAGATAGTAAAAGTTTTGCCGGTACCATCAAAAGAAAGGGGGAAATTTATATTCAAGAATAATATCTTGTAGGAACATAATTTTTCTCAGGAGTTAGTTTTCCTTGTTTCAATTTGTAGTTTTATTCATGAGTTATAACTGTGATGCTTTTTTTTTTATTGGGTTATTTTACGACTGTGATGCTTTCAAGTAGGTAAACAAGCCATTTGAAACAATCTACAACATTAAAAATTCATAATAAAAGATTTTGACAGACTGCATTTTTAAAAAAACAAATTGTGTCCGAAATAACCCCATAAGGGTTTAAATTCAGACAGTACTGATAATCCAACCAAGTGTCTGAAATTACCTCAACATATGAGGTAACATCGGACAGCATTTAATTATTTATTAATCCTGTTTCCATGAAACTATTTAATTATTTTATTTTATGCTATTATTATTCCTGAAGTGTAGTACAAACAGTAAGTACATCGAGTTTCATGAAAATCATTATAATCGTTTCAGAATATTTAAAAATATTGTAAATCTGTCCGATATTTCCCCATCTTATGGTAAGTTTTAGACTGAAACTATATAACTATACTGTAATTTAATATAAATTTCAACTTATCTGAAATCAACTCTCAAAATAACTTTCAAAGTTTGTAATGATTTGAGAACTGTTTGCAAACTGTTCCAACCTCACCTATTGTGCATGATCGGTTTGAAAACTAATTTCAAACCATCCGCGATTTCAGCTTACGAATGCATTTTCAGACTGGTTGGAACCACTGCCATGTTTGAACTTACGACAGCAGAATCAATTAATTAAAATACTGTGATACTTCAAACTGTCGAGAGAGATTCTCTGCTATATGATGAATTACACGAAAATAATAAATTCGCTCTTATTGTACCTAGGGATAATATGTTAAAAATAATTTTCACTTTTGGGCCTGTCTCTTTCCTCAAATAATTCCAGCAAAGCCTAACTCATCCCCACTGGATATGTGATGGGTTCAGAGCAAAAGTGGACCAAGTCCAAAAAATGGAAAATCCTAGTTATATGTGCTGATGGGTTCAAAATATCAATAATTCTTCATAGCAATGATGAACCAAGTCCACAGTTGAATATTCAGTCTGCAGCATGAAGTAGTTTCTTGATTCCCTGAGACAATAGCGTATTCTTTCAGAGCAATTGTGAACCAAGTCCAGTTGCAGAACAGAACAGAAAATCTGGAGGGATTACATAACAGTGTTGTGTTTTAGAATACTGGGATAATATATACTTATTAATTTGTACTACGTTTATAAAGTTAATGTGTAGCAATGGAAGAGGAGTCCGATTACATTCCAGATGCTGATAACACTGGTCAACAAAATTTAAACTTTTGTCTGTTAAATGGGAAACAATGGGTGATTCTAAGTGTCTTTTTTGTGCTGATTTCAAATCTTTTTACAAAACTTTTCCATCACCCAGGGTTTTAGAGTAATCACATGAAAAACATTTTTCATATCTATACAATATAGTATTACGATATCTTAGCTGAAATTACATTTATTGACCTAAAATGTATGTGAAGCATATTTTCGGCTGTACTTTGCTTGAGGAACATCTCTCTCCAGTATCCAACAATAGTCTGCCAACATATTTGGACATCATTTACCCTAGTAGCGCCTTTCCATTTCCACGATGTCCTGGTGGAAATGCTCCCCGTGTTCATCGCTCACAGCCCTAGGTTTTCAGGGAAGAAATCGAGATGGGATGCAGAAAGTGTATTTTTAAGACATATTACATCGCATGATCTTGTAGTTCTCAATCATCTCACTGACAAGTTCTCTGTAGTTCTGACCTGAAGTTTCCTAAAAAGTTCGTGACAACATTTTTGAAATATAACCATGCAGCTGCTTCTTGCATATTTAACTCATTTTCAAATTGCGTATCTTTCATCAGTTCCCTTATTTGAGGTCAACAAATATTCCTTCTTTTAGTTTAGCTTCATTGATTCTTGGGAACTTATTTTTCAGGAAGAGAAATGCACTGCCATCACGATCCATTGCTTTCACAAAATTCTTAATCAAACCTAGTTTGATATGCAGTGAAGGAAATAAAATGTTTTCAGAACTTACAAGTGGTTGGTGGAGAACATTATCTTGTCCTGGATTAAAGTGACTCTCTCTTTGTGCAGTTCTTTTTTTTATATAGGATTACTTTTATCTCTGCTATCCAACTTGCAAAATTTAGTATAGCCAAGCTGTAACCCAAGTGAGATAGCTATTACTTTGAAATTCCCACATATCTGCCAACAAAAATTGTCACACTTGATAGTGGATAGTAAGAGCTTCATATTCTCATAATTTTCCCTCATACCAACTGCATGAGCTAAAAGAATGGATAGATATTTGTTTTCATTATGTAGTAACGCTCCTTTCAAACTTGTTTTCGAGGAGTCTATGAACAAACGCCAATCCTCAGGTTTATGCTCAACACCCAGTGACTTGAACAAATTCTCAACATCATTGCAGAAAACTATGTCACCCTCTTTAGAGAACAAATGCTCAAATTCCTTTTAACATTGGCGAAAGAAACTTACTTTGTGTTACCTGCAGCAGCTTCCAGCCTTTCAATCTTGAGGCGAGTAATTCTCCCTTGCTTTTACTTAAACCAAGATCCCGAACCAAATCATTTAAATCCTCCTGTGTTAGAAAGTGAGGTTCATTTATAGTATCATCTTCCACAAAATCTGGATCATTTTGTAATTAATTCTGAACATCAGGAACACTTTCAATTACTTCAATCAATGTTATATCAACTTATTCCAGATAGGCCTATCTATATTTGTCAAGCAGAAGTAACAGTCTGTCAAATGATCCTTAGGTTCGCGCCATATCATAGGGACTGCAAAAGGCACATGCCGGGATCCTATTAACCAGTCAGTTAAAAGTGTTACATATTCAGCACAACAGATTTCCGGGGCCCATGTCTTGTTCTGGTCTATTTTGTTGTTAAAATAACAGTCATAAGCTCTTGTAACTAGAGGAGTAAAATTTTGCCTCTGCGCTTTTGAAGTGAGCTCACCACACATTTAACAGAAGTTGTTTCTATCAATAAGACACTTTCAAGACATGTTTCTTATACATTATAGGCTACACTTATACACTACTCCTTACAATGCATATTAGGTGTGGTATTATACACTTCTATCACAATTCAATTGACAACGGAAGAGAGCACAGAATAAGCTTATTTCTTTAAAGAAAGTGTCTATTCATCTGGGAAATTTACCTTACAATCACAGTTTTGTGAGGGAAATATTATTGTTGTTATTCGTGAATTCACAGGCAACAATACCAAACGTTACAAGTCAATTTTTGACACAATGTAATGAAATATAAGTATAAAATACGCCTTCTAATCAGCATGTTATATACCACAAATGCTAATAAACAGGAACAAATTTATTTTCAAAATAAAAAAAAAACCAGTGATAATTCAAGCTCTTCAGAAGGAAATAAAGGTAAGTTCCATTTTAATAAAAATTATTCATAGTAACATACATTTTAGGTTAAGTTTTTAGCTATTCAGTTGTCTCTCATTTTTATATTTGAATAACTTAAATATAAAGTAATTCAGTACTACATTCAACTATGTAATTATAGGTACAGGAGCAGGAGAAGATACTGCCGTTCATGTTAACTCAGCTTCCCAACAGACTCACTACAGAGGGACATCATGCCGATAACAATGAAAATAGAGGAAGGAAGAAGACCATGAATGAAGAGAGTTGTAAAAGAAATTTGAGAAAAAAAAAAAAAACTTCGGAATAATGGTCAAAAATATGTGAGTAAGAAAAGGCATCTATATTCCAGCAAAAATGTTTGATAATGTGTTTAACTGCAATGCTCCACGAAAGTGCAAAGAAAAAATTAGCGTGAATGATCACAGAAAATGTTTCACTTCATTTTGGAATTTTGGGGATTTTTCTAAACAAAATATGTACCTTCGTGGTCTTGTGCTAGTTGCTAAATGCCAGAGATCACGCCCCCGTGACAATACCAGCACACCTAAATCAAAAACTTTCAAGTATTTTATTACAATTTCTAATGAAAGTATAGGGTGTGCAAAAGTTTTTTCTGGTTACATTCCAAATAAATTGGGGAAGACTATACAGAGCTCTGACAAAAACAGAAGCATTTGCTGTGACAGATAAAAACACTTCTATGAACAAAATTGATGACAGTGATGTTATTAACCATACACGATCTTTTCCTGCTTATGAGAGCCATTACTCGCGAGAGACAAAAGTGCAGGTGGAAATAATTGACCACAAATTTATGGTATCAGGCCATTCACTTGTACCGAATGATGCTGGCTTCGGTCTAATAGAGGAAGCTGAAAGAAAGACGCAGTATATCTATGGCCCAGAGGATTGGTTCAATATTGTAAAATCTGCAAAATGCAAAGAACCAAAATTCGAAGTCTCGCAATGAAAAGAGAAAATTTTATAAGTACTAACTCATTAGAACAGGCAATTACAAATAGAAAATAGACTACTGATGGCTATGAAGTAAATTGATTAAAAATTCGATTGATGAGGTATGAAAGAGACATGTCTTTGACAGTGAGGTTTAAAGAGAGTCTAAGTGAATTGGTGGAATTCAGTGAGGTAAATTTTATAAAGAAGAGAAAGGGAAATAAATTAAACTCACTAGCCAATTTCAATCAGGAACTATACTTTACAAGACTCAGAGGTTAGTTACAAACAAAAAGAAGGAGGACATGCTTGATTTACTGAAGTTCATTCCACCATTACATCATACATACTACTCGAATCTTCAAACTGCAGAGATTGCTACAAGAGAAAGATCACAAAACGACCAGCAAGATTTGCATGAACACGATTATTCAGTAAGTGGGGATGAAATGGTATTTGTGTGAAGAAGAAGAAGAAGAAGAAGAAGAAGAAGAAGAAGAAGAAGAAGAAGAAGAAGAAGAAGAAGAAGAAGAAGAAGAAGCAGCAGCAGCAGCAGCAGCAGCAGCAGCAATGTTATGTGAACTTGCTTGTTGGCTTGTAGTTATGATAAACAAAACAGAAATAAAAATAATTTAAGAGAACACATTAGAATATGAAAAGAAGTAGAGAAGCAGGTTTAATTATGTTTGAAATAAGAAGTGAAAATTTCTCAGTGCACTAGTGAATCATGTCCAGTAAATTGAAAATAAACTGTAAAAACAAAATGTTATATTAATGAAAATATCAATGTACAGTGTATCCTACATTAGCTTGTATTTTTTCTTTATCACTATAAAAAAATAAATGTTTAATTCTTCATCTGCAATTAAATATTTTACTTTAACTTTATATCAATTTTTCTCAAAATAGTAAAATATGGACTTGGTCCACTTTTGCTCTGAACCCCTCACATATTCCATATCATTATCACTAGAAGTGTTTCAATTAGACATCTGAAAGAACAATTCCTAAATTAGCCTAACTTGTATTTTAAAACACTTCTGGAAAATAATTTTATTACAATTAATCTGGAAACAACTTCAGAATAATACCATGTAAGTACATACTGTATATACCATTATTTCATCATTGGTGCAAGAGACATCTCTTTTTTATGCACTTATTTATCTATCCTTGTATCATCAATAAAAAACATCTTTTTAATTATTTTCAATTTGCATAGTCATGCTACATAAGTACTTAGTAGTACTCTGAAGGACAGCATTATTTTTAATTGACACAGTCACTGTACATGTTAGTGCAGAAAGTATTGATACATTTATCAATATTACAGACAGAATCAATTAATATAATTAGTTATTCACTATATAAATTATACTCTACAAAGTCAAATAAACGCAGTTTTCTCTGTTTTGGGACACAAAAATAACACGTAAAAAAACAATTTATACATTAACAACAAAAATCAACGGACAAAAAATATTGATACAGTCCCATATTATGGCTGTTTTTTTGTCTTTACTTTCGGAGTTCAATACTTGGTTGGGAGCCCTTTGGATTGCAAGATGGCTTCCAAACAGCGTGACATCGACTCGACTAACTTTGAAGTTACTGAAGCAGGGATATTTCTCCATTCATCTTCCAAAGCGTGTTTCAGGTCTTGCTTGTTGGAAATTTGCCTTGAACGAATTCTTCTTTTCAGATGTTCCCATAAATTCTCAATGGGGTTAATGTCCAGAGACTCTGGGGGTGTTTCCTTGTACTTTGGTGTGTTATACAGAATCCATAAGCGCTTATTGAAAGCGGTGTGGTTGGGGTCAATATCTTGCACAAATACAAACTCTTGTCTAATCCCCATTTTCTCTGCAGATGTATGAAGATTGAGCTTTAATATGTTTATATAGCCTACTGTTGGTGATCCATGATGCCATCGATAAAATGCAAGGTCCCTACCCCAGAGGCACTCATGCAGCCCCATACCAATACAGAACCACCACTATGTTTCACAGTGGGTTGGAGATTTTGCTTTTGTAGCTCTGTATTCTTCGTCCTCCAGACTTTTCTTCTTCCATCTGAAGAAAAAAATATTGAATTTAAATGACTTTGTTCCAAAATTCTTGGGTGGTTTTGATGTGTTTTAGCGAAGTGTAGTCTCTTCTTTCTGTTTTTTTTTTTTTTTTTTTTTTTTGCTTACAAAGCATTTTCTTCAGGCTGTTCTCCCATGTAGTTCATTAGTTCTTAGACAGTTACAAACACTGCTAACAGAAATAGTAATTCAAGTCATTCTTGACACTAGCTGCCAATTTCGGTGCACTGATTACTCTCCTCTTTAATACTCTCTCAGTATATAAATCCAGTTTTCTAGGACGTCTTGATCTGTGGCTATTATCCAATGATTTTCATTTGCCGACTCTATCAATTATATGCTGAATGATTGCTCTTGGTCTTCCAATTATTTTACTAATTTCATTTAGCAATTTACACTCATTATGTAAGCGAATAATTATCCCTCTCTCTTCTACTTGTAGTTTCTCTTCCTTTGCACCCCATTACAATGTTGATTTGCATCCATGTACAAACACACCTGCACAGCAACATATTCAAGGCCAGACTGAATAACAATGCTACCAGAACCATCCCCACTCAACTACACTTACACTTGATATTGACTGAAACGTAGTACTATATCAATATGTTTTGTTTGTGTATTTTTGCCATTTCGGATTCTTCTATTCTAAAACAAAATTTCTTTCAAGATTCTGTCATTCCTATTTCAAGATTCAAATAAACGACGAGTAATAGATTATATCCGTTTCACGTTTTCACTAAATATCATGAGCATGTGTAATTAATACACAATTTTTGTAACTTGCATTAGGTGTATCAATACTTTCTATACTAACTGTAAGTACTTACGCGGTATTCTGAAGTATAGCATTAATCTTTATCAAAAGCACAGGACTCACTGTAATCACGAACTGTGAATTTTGTTTTAAAAATGAACTAAAATAAAAACATTAACTTCGTCTATGCTATATATTTGATAAATTAAATAAAAATAGCTCGACATGAGAATTTAATGTTAGAGCTATTGAATAAAAAATAGTAGTACACATATAACTTATGCGGTAAAACTTTAGAATAGTATGCACACTTACATATAGTATTACCTTCCTGAAAAATCGCAATTATACAAAGACAACAGTACTAAAATACAAATGATTATTTATTTAGGGCATACTCGTATGGATTATGTTGTAAATAACATGCATAAAACAATGGCAAAACTATCTTAATGTGCATGCGTCATCTATGATTAGGGATTGGTTTGCACTTGATTCGCAAATCAATTCCGACTGTCAGGAATCGATTTGTGGCAGTTTGACATGCTGTACGAATGCCACATGACTATTATAGTCAGAAAAAGTCAGAGTTTGAAGTTAGCACTGTGCAAACAGTAAAATCCATGTGTGCATGCTTGGAACTGTTCAAACCAGTTTGGAACTGCTGTGTGAACAAACCTATTATGGACATATGAACCTTTTTTTTTTCTTCACAAAAATAAATAAAACTGATGTTGGAACCATGACAATATAATTTTATGCTTATAAGAAACCATGATTAAGAATACACTGCAATAATTGAAATAGAATTATATAGTTTATTAATTTATGTGCTGAAATATTATTATTTTATATTAGTGGAAAGGTACCAAAAAAAAATCAGATACTACACAGCTGTGTTCAGTTTCCAGTTTTCACACTGTTAGTGCCAATAGAAGCCATACTGAATACGTGACAGTACAATAGTTCATGCAAGTTTCAGTAAGACAAAGATAAATGATAAATTAAGTAGATTTCATTTTGTCTGAAACTAAAAACTGTGATTAACTGATGATGGATCAGTGGAGCAGAGGAAACTTCTCTCTGGTACCGGGATTCGAACCCGGATTTTCAGCTCTATGTGCTGACGCTCTATCCATTAAGCCATTGTTTCCCAACCTGTGGTTCGTGAAACCCCAGGGGGTTCGCAAAAACTTTTCAGTAATGGCGGGTTTCGAGGTTAGGCCTATTTCTGCAGCATTGTCATAATAATAATAATAATAATAATAATAATAATAATAATAATAATAATAATAATAATAATAATAACAACAACAATTATTTTAAAATTAAATTAACCCTATAATGTTCCTTGTTACATATGTGTAACACCTGGAATTTATCATATTATTTCCACAATAAATTAATATTTACCGCGAAGCCTGATTTACAGTTATGTAAGAACATTAGGAATGCATTTGATTTCGCTACAATGGAAATTTAGTCTGCCAGCTTCTTTGTGTTCTAACAATACTAACAACAGTACCGCGACCTGACTAAGGAACAGTTACATGGCAGTCAGGCCTTTGATTTTAGATGTTAATGTGGAATTTAAACAAACTTATATTTAATTTTGTATTTTCAACAATAGCCTACTTCTTCTTTCCTTGTGGCAAATGCAGTAAGTTGTCAGTTGTGTATCAGAATCATTTCCGTTCACATTAATATGGATAACTGGTTGAAAGTGGAAGTTTGAAAGGGAAACAGGGTTTAACAAAATTGCAAGTTAGTCTTGTGTCAACAGGTCATTCAGCTTCTAGTGATGTGTGTCAATTCGACAAAAGTGAACCGTATGTAAAGAAAAGAAAGTACGATGATAATTACATTAGGTTTGGATTTTCATATAAGGTGACAAGGACTTTCAAAGACCACAGTGTGTTGTTTGTGGCGACATTCTTGCTAACAATAGTCTGAAACTTTCCCTACTTAAATGCCATTTATAAACTAAACACCCCATCCACGTAAACAAATCTGCTGATTTTTTTTATACGAAAAGCTAACGAGTGGAAAAATGATTAATTACTTTTGTATCCATTGCAAACAGTGACAATGAGAATACTCTTGAAGCATCTTATCGCATTAGCTACAGAATTGCTAAAACTGCAAAACCTCATTCAATAGCTCAAGATTTAGTGCGGCCATGTATAAATGATGTAGTACAGTGCATGCTTGGAGAATCTTTCACAAAGAAGTCAATACTATTGTCCGACAATACGATCAACCGCAGGATTAAAGACATGGCAAATTATGTCGAAAATGAAATTTTGGAAAGAGTTTGTGCCAGTTTTTCTTTTGAGATTCAATTTGACAAATCGACTGATGTTGCCAATTTAGCCATTTTGTTACTTTTCGTCCATTTTATTAATGGGGAGTCTGTAGAAGAGGAGCTACTATTCTGCAAACCCTTAAAAGAGAGAACTACGGGAGGAGATATATTTAAATTAACCGACGAATACTTTCGCGAAAATTCAATAGACCGGACTCACTGTGTAGGCATTTGTTCAGATGGTGCAAAATCTATGACAGGGTGTTATGCTGGGTTTGTTGCCAAAGTGAAATCGGTAGCACTGAATGCTTCTTGGACACATTGTTGCATTCACAGACAGGCTCTTGTTTCTAAATGCATGCCTGATGGATTGAAATGTGTGCTGGATGATGCAGTGAAAATAATTAATTTTATTAAGGCTCGCCCTACAAATTCCCGCATCTTTGCAGTGTTTTGTGAGGAAATGGGAAGCATTTATAAGTGTTTATTGTCTCACACTGAAGTTAGGTGGCTATCTCGAGGAATAACTATTTCCAGACTGTATGAGCTTAAAGGCGTAGTTTACGTTTTTCTCACCAGCCATGCCTTTCACCAAGCAAAGTGCATGGAAGATGAAATCTGGCTTCAGACTTTAGCTTATTTGACAAACATTTTCTAAAAAATTAACAGTTTAAACTTATCTCTCCATGGGTCAAATATAAACGTTTATACTGTGCAAGACCATATCAAATCATTCATTAAAAAACTTAATTTTTGGAAAACGTGTTTCAATAGCAATCAAACCAGTGCTTTGATACCCTTCACGACTTCCTGGTGGAAAATCATCTTCCTTTAGACGAAAATGTCAAGAACATGGTTAAAGAACATCTGAAGGGACTTGGAAGAGAATATTTCCCTGCTATGTCCAATAATAACAATTGGATTTGCAATCCCTTCGAAGAGTCAACAATTTTAGAATCCACATTACAGAAAAGTTATAAATCTTTGTCATTAATTGGTTTAGGTTGAGTTTAAAGGAGTTCCCAGTGTTAGCAAATAAAGCCATAACGGCTTTATTACCCTTTTCATACACATATTTGTGCGAAAAGTCGTTTTCTTCATATGCCTATTTAAAAAATAAATACAGAAACAGACTTTGTGCTGAAAGTGTTTTGAGACTTTATTTAACTTCTGTGGTTCCTGACTTCAAATATCTGTGCCATGAAAAACAGGTGCAACCTTCTCACTGAATTCCATGGAAGACGTGAGTAATTACAATGAAAACTTGTACCGGTATTTATTATTGCAACTAGGCCTACATGTTTTGTAACTTCTAAGCCGTAACTAGAGTAACTATAGGTTTTAACCATTAAGGGTTAAGTTAATTTAAGGTTATTAAACCTTTTGCTTGGAATTAAATTTTATGCAAGTCTACTGTATGTAAATTTAAAAGTCAGTGGTTCACCCAACTCAGATCATTGTGGAAGGGGTTCGCAGTCAAAAAAGGTTGGGAACCACTGTATTAAGCCACACCAGATTCCAATTCCGATGCTGGATTGAATCCTCTCAGTTTGAATTTTTCTCTGCTCCACCGATCCTTCATCATATGATGACGCAGAATTCCTGCACGGAAATATCATATGTACTTTGGTACAACACAATAACTGCTTTGTTAACAAACAACACTGACATCTTACAAAACTTAAACAGATAAATGATGCATATGTTATGTCAGTAACATTTCTTAAAAGTCGGATTATTTTAATAGGCACCAACATCGTGTATTGTAAAAATTATGCAGTTATACACGTTTCACTGGCTATCACAATTTAATTGAATGTCAAATAAAACATGCCCCTATAATGAAGTGTATACTAAGTCATTCAGAAAGTAAATTGTGATTATATGTTGTATTTCTTAAGTGATACACGTCAAAAGTTTTATTTTTTTCCTCTGTTCTGGAAGGTGTGATAGTTGATATGTGCAGAGATGAAATTGGGAAGCCATGCTGAGCAGAGTACAGCCAGTTTGAAATACTGGTGAATTTGGGAACGCTGATCCAAGTGAAGTACATGCCAAGTTTTTGAACCAATGGAATACTGTGAATGCTGAACAGTGTTGTGTACCTTGAGGATTCTGAGAAAGAAAATTTAAAGGAAACACTCAGGTCTGCTATCAAATGGAATAATCTTGCATCACAGCAAAGCACTAATGTACACTGTAAATATCACGAAACATTGGTGCAACAATATGAATTGGAACTGTTGTAATCTTTTTCGTTGGTTTCTTGCTCAAATTTAGAATACATTTAAAAATATGTTTAAGTTTTTGAGTCATATCTATTAATTCATGCATGCGAGTGTAAAGTTGGTTAAGTCAGCAGATTAGCTGAACTGGGTTATAAACATTTTGTCACGTAATTATTGATGCTCTATCTTTGTGTATAGGTGACCAAGTCATAGGTATGTTTATGTAATCTAATGAAGTTCAGGAGCCTTGGTGTGTGAAGAAAGTTAAGTCAGAATTCAATTACTTGTTCAATTTTGCACTCTTATAAAAGTCATTAAATATAGGAGCTCGGAACTACATCCTCTCAATACCAACTTATGAAAGTCACTTCAACAGAAAAAAGTTGAAGAAGATCTATTTACCACCACATATTACCTTAATGGATTTATATATGGAGTACACCAGAAAATTTCCAGAGGCTTATGTAAGTTGGAGAATACATCAGTCATTGTTTTATGAACTTGAGATCACCATTAAGAAATTCAAAGTAGACACATGTGCAGCATGCGACAAGCTTCATATGAGTATGAAGATTTCTGAGGGTGAAGAGAAAATTAAATTGCAAGAAGAATGGGAAGCACATTTCAAGAAAACAGACTTACCCTATAACCAGAAAAAAATGAATAAGGAAACCTCTAAAAAATCCTGTAATTAAAACCATTACTTCTAACTTAAAACTATGTCTGCCAATACCAGCTGTTACCAGTTCTTTGCATTCCATTATATATATATATATATATATATATATATATAATTTTACAGCTCATGACTGCACATTAGACAAGTAGTGTATCTGATGTAGCATGAAGGCCCGGTAGCCAGAGGGGCTATTGAGACAGCTTCATATCTTTAGAAGTACTTGATAAACCTCAGACCCAAAATATAGCACATTATGATGTACTCCGATTCCTGTCAGATTCAAAACAATGTTGCTAACGTGCATGATTGCTCTTCAGGACAATTCAAATTTGTTATCCATTGACTGCAGTTTTTAATCTCAGGTCTTACTCACATGGAAAATGACAGTGACCAGTTTAATCGGGAGGGGGGGGGGGAGAAGAAGAAGAAGCAGAAGAAGATATATGCCTTTTCCATAATTATCCATATGAATGGGATTCAACTTGTTCGTGTAACAGGAAATAAAACACCATTTCTTGCTATGAAAATGTCAATTCCAGACTTCCAGACTTCTTTCACTTTTCATCACTCCAAAAACAAAAGCTCATTCTACAAAAAAAAAGTGGACATAGATTGGGGAAAAATTTTCAGAAGGGACATTCAGTGGCTACATTTTGAAAAGAAAAACCAGTTTGGAAAATGATAAACCATTTAGGACGGTAAACTTTAGGAAAAGAAGACAACATATGATTAAACTTGTGCCAAAAGTCAGCCATGATGGACTAAATCCTACTGCAGTGGAAAAAAAAAAATCTCCTTGATCTTCTGCCATTCATCTCAGATATGTGACAAGTCCCAGTGCCCAGAATATTTTGTCTGATGTTGTGGGAGATGGAGATGAGTAGGAAAACAATTTTCTGTATTTATGTTAGTAATGAGTATACAGAACTCAGTGGTAACACTATTTAGGAACTTCGTGAACTGTATGGTAACAGTGTGTAGTTAGTCATTTCTAAAGAATATTTTTCAATTAGATTTTAGAATATGAAGATTATATTTGAAGTGCATATAACAGTTTTCATGATTATTCAGTGACTTAAAATTAAAATCATAGGTTGTTGAAAACTCTAAAGCCCATGTTCCAAGAGAATATACCCTGAGAACTTGTATGCATTAATTAATAAAATTTGCAACTGAAATAACACTTCCAATATTTTTCTACCGATATGAACATAATACCGATACCTTAAAACAATTGTGTAAAACTGGCCAAGTCAAAGCTTTGTTAATGTAAAGTCACTAAATCAAATAATTTATTAACATCTTTTCTAAGAGCAAAAAGAAACTTCAAAATTGAAGAACTAACAAATATAATCCTTTCACAAACATAGTACTTAAAATGTACAATGAAGAAATTTCGGTGGTTTCATTATAAGATTTAAACAGAATTGCAAACTTTCAAATTGTATTCTCTCTAACATTGCTTTTTCTGACTTAACCTCCTTTATACACCCACACGAGAATTTACAACTGTCCTTTGCTAATGTGTCTGTCATTTTATTTTCTAAATTGCAACATGAGATGGTATCTATTAGATATAAATTTTGTAAATATTGAAAGCTTTTGTAACTGCCTAATATGTCCTGATAATGCAGAGGTGTAAATTAAATAACTTAATACGGTACTGAAAAGTGGATGCCTCAGGAAAATAAAAACAGGTTCAGAAAAATACTTCTATCTCTGCACCAAATGTATAACAGAATAGGCTTCACCAGAGCACATCCTATCCTGCAATGGCAACACATTCAACGATCTACCATTTCATTTCCTAAATTGTAACATGTGATGGTATTTACTAGATATAAATTTTTGTAAATATTGGGAGCTTTTGTAAAAGACTTGTAATGTTCAAAGATATTCTGTCTAATATGTCCTGACAGGCTAAAGGTGTAAATTAAATAACTTAATACCGAAAAGTGGATGCCTCAAGAAAATGAAAAATGCTTGATTCAGAATATACAGTATATACGAGGCGTGTTCTTAAAGTAAGTTCCGTTTTCAATTATAGCCGTCACATCGCTGCAATCGTTATTTTGCGCATGCATATTTTCTTCTACAATCTTCAGACAAGCTGTGCATGCAGTTTCAGAGCTACAGTCCGTGTGTGTGGTTAGTTATGATCAGTTGAAATGTTTAAAGTGATCGAGCACCCCGCCGACTGTGAGATGCGCTCTGTTATCCGTTTCTTGAATGCGAGAAACATCAAACCAGCTGACATTCATCGTCAACTTTGTGAGGTGTATGGTGATGATGCCATTAGTGATGGAATGATCAGGAGATGGGTTAGGAAGTTCAAAGAGGGTCGCGTCTCTGTGCATGACGAGCAGCATACCGGTCGGCCATCTTTGGTCAATGACAATTTGGTGCGTGCTGTCAATGAAAAAAATCATGAGGACAGGAACAAATTGACCATCAGTCCTACAGCCCGGATTTGGTTCCGAGTGACTTTCATCTCTTCCAGCACCTCAAGAAGTTCCTCGGTGGTCAACATTTTGATGGTGACGACACCCAAAATCTCATCTCGAAATTTGGCTGGGAACAAATTGACCATCCCCCCTATAGCCCGGATTTGGCTGCGAGTGACTTTCATCTCTTCCTGCACCTCAAGAAGTTCCTCGGTGGTCAACGTTTTGATGGCGACGACACCCAAAATCTCATCTCGAAATTTGGCTGGGAACAAATTGACCATCCCCCTACAGCCCGGATTTGGTTCCAAGTGACTTTCATCTCTTCCTGCACCTCAAGAAGTTCCTCGGTGGTCAACGTTTTGATGGCGACGACACCCAAAATCTCATCTCGAAATTTGACTGGGAACAAATTGACCATCCCCCTTACAGCCCGGATTTGGTTCCAAGTGACTTTCATCTCTTCCTGCACCTCAAGAAGTTCCTCGGTGGTCAACGTTTTGATGGCGACGACACCCAAAATCTCATCTCGAAATTTGGCTGGGACCAAATTGACCATCCCCCCTACAGCCCGGATTTGGTTCCGACTGACTTTCATCTCTTCCTGCACCTCAAGAAGTTCCTCGGTGGTCAACGTTTTGATGGCGACGACACCCAAAATCTCATCTCGAAATTTGACTGGGAACAAATTGACAATCCCCCCTACAGCCCGAATTTGGCTCCGAGTGACTTTCATCTCTTCCTGCACCTCAAGAAGTTCATCGGTGGTCAACGTTTTGATGGCGACGACACCCAAAATCTCATCTTGAAATCTGACTGGGAACAAATTGACCATCCCTCCTACAGCCCGGATTTGGTTCCGACTGACTTTCATATCTTCCTGCACCTCAAGAAGTTCCTCGGTGGTCAACGTTTTGATGGTGACGACACCCAAAATCTTATCTCGAAATTTGGCTGGGAACAAATTGACCATCCCCCCTACAGCCCGGATTTGGTTCCGACTGACTTTCATCTCTTCCTGCACCTCAAGAAGTTCCTCTGTGGTCAACGTTTTGATGGCGACGACACCCAAAATCTCATCTCGAAATTTGGCTGGGAACAAATTGACCATCCCCCCCTACAGCCCGGATTTGGCTCCGAGTGACTTTCATCTCTTCCTGCACCTCAAGAAGTTCCTCGGTGGTCAACGTTTTGATGGCGACGACACCCAAAATCTCATCTCGAAATTTGGCTGGGAACAAATTGACCATCCCCCCTACAGCCCGGATTTGGATCCGAGTGACTTTCATCTCTTCCTACACCTCAAGAAGTTCCTCGGTGGTCAACGTTTTGATGGCGACGACACCCAAAATCTCATCTCGAAATTTGGCTGGGAACAAATTGACCATCCCCCCTACAGCCCGGATTTGGCTCCGAGTGACTTTCATCTCTTCCTGTACCTCAAGAAGTTCCTCTGTGGTCAACGTTTTGATGGCGAACGAAGTGAAAACAGCAGTGCGGGAGTGGTTCGCATTGCAGGCGGGCGAATTCTACAATGAGGGGAAAGAAAGACTTGTGCCACAACTCTATAAATGCTTCAATAAAAGTGGAGATTATGTTGAGAAGTAATTGAAGTGTGGGGAATACAATGCAACAAAAATAGTTTGTAAATATCTTCCCATTTACTTACTACACCCTTTTGGAACTTACTTTAAGAACACGCCTCGTGTATATATATATATATATATATATATATATATATATATATATATATATATATATATAAAATAGCTCGCACATTTTCTGTAAGGACCTTAGAATAAGATATGAATAAGAAATTCTTTCATAGCCTGGATCTCACACCAAATTTCTCATTTCTCATTTCTACCTTGTGTTGAAAGGAAAACAATTGCAGAATAATGAAGAGTTGAAAACATCTGTGCATGTATAGTTATCAACACTGGTGTCCAGTAAGTTCTTCTGAGAATCAACAGTTTTATTACAAATGCCAAGTGATTACATATAAAAGTGACGTTTAGCAAAATCAGAAACTTTCACTGTTGACTTAATAAAGAGTTGATAACAATCAGTACCGTAGTTTCCCCTAACTATGGTCCACATTTGTCACATTTTTCTTTGTATATTCAATACTATTCATCCAGATTAAGTGAAATTTTGGCTTCGGACTCTTGTAAGTATATATTAAATAAATATTGACATATGTGTTTGAAATTATTTAATTACAAGTGTTGAAAAAATAATAAGCATTGGTACATAGTTGTAGTCTGAGTTGCCCAACTATGGTCCACTCATATATTCATGCTTGAAAGCATGAATGGACTATAGCTGGATCTGTAATTATTCGTAGATCAATAAATTGAGTTTCTAATTTAAGGGTAGAAACATAATCTAGCACAGAAATATTAAAAATAAATGAAAAGTACATGGATTCTTTTTATTAGTACACATTGCATAAACACACAATAAACAAGTGAAATCTGAAAGTCATTTTCCTGCAATAATGAACAATTACACTCACCGGCAAAAATACCGGGCCACCTAAAGTTTATCAATTTTTTTTTTATGAGGTGAGAATCAGAAAACCCATTATGAAATGAAGAAAACATTGCTTCCCAGAAAAAAAAAAAACTCTTTTTTATTATCACTTGCGCTATTATTTTCAATGCCAAACAATGGATATAATTAAAAGGCGTAAAAAAGGTGTAAAAACTTACAAATTGTTTCAATTTTCTTCCAAATGTTAAACTGGTTTTGTGGGCACCCAGATGTTACTAATAGCAGATATTGCCTCGCCTCAGTAATTGCCGCTTCTTACTATACATGAAACAACAGCTCCATTGTTCTTCACTTCCAAAACTTTCCCTGGCCACAATTCCTCCTCATAAGTAACTACCATATAACTATGTGCCTTTAGCATTATTTTAACAGATTTCGTCTTCTTTTCCACATCTGACTCACTGTCTGTAAATATGGAGAGTACACCGGAAACATCATAATCTGTATCCAATTCAATTTCATCGCTCTCATAGTCCCTTACAGGGACGGTTGTGATCCTTCTACCCTGAAGTTTTCGATTTACCGGACCATTATTCGTGCTAGTACTATTGATGCTGGAATAGCCTGTTTCTTTATTTACTGGACTATAATGTTAAACGGTGTTTTAGTATATACTGAGATAATGTATTTGCAGAAGTAAATAATCAAATTGTTCACATTTCATTAAAACAAATATTTCAAAATGAAATTTAACTATGGTCCATGAAAAATTGTGGTACATAGTTGAGGACTGACTTCTAGCCTTCAGGTTAAACATTTTTCACGCAGAGTCCTTAACCTCTGCCAGTCTAATTATTACATGAAAGTAAACACTATATAGCCAGGTTTAATTGTACAAAGAATCATATATCTATAATTTACCAGTTCTACAGAGGAGAGCTTAATAAAACAGACAAACACGAACTGAATGATTTCGTTCTTCACACATTCAATAGAACGATGCACACTGACCTTGTTAAGCATCCATATCATTGCCACGTGTAATGGTAGATAGAAGCATCTATGGGGAACATAATTCCATCACAGTGGCACCTTAAATAGCAAACACCGAACTCTTGGAGGACTAAGTAGTACATAATGCGTTTTAGACTATAGTTGGGTGCTTGGACCATAGTTATGGGAAATTACGGTACTTACTTTCTGAATGCAACATAGATACTGATAGAATTATTTCGAATTATTATTATTATTACTAATTTACTCATTTTTGCTAGTTTTTAAATAAAAAAAGACGTGCAAAATCATTCATATTAAACATCTGAAGATTAAATTATGATCCTAACAATACTAAATTTGACAATGTTACATCAAGCGAACCTAAGGATTCTAGGTCTATGTGCGACTAAATAATGCTTCTGTACTCTCATTTTTCAACACAATGTACTATCAGATTCAACAAACTGTCAATAGCACGTTATTGTGAGGGTCTGGAATTCAATTTTCAATACGAAAATAATTATATTATTGTGCTGATTATGACATGACACTAATTTTGGAGGGAAGGAAAATGGGGAAACTAATGCTATGGGCAATCTTCAAAATGTTTTAACTGAACATTAATGATGAAATAAATGAAAACAAAATTGTGACAAAAAAAATACTTGTAAACTGAAGGTCATCACTTCTGACACTCAAACATTCGTCATAAGCACAAGCAAACTCATCATTTGCTTATACTCTGAGCCACATAATCAATCCACTTTAGAAACCACACCCAATCCATTTCGTATGCAGTCTTACATACATCATAAAATATTTATGTGAAATATGAAAGTTAGGAGAACGACCAAATCTATCTTATACACTTCAACTTTTTATGGATGGGATATAATTACAGTCAACACAGAGACCATCTGTCCTACTAAGATGTCTAAACAATGGTAGCTCATCCTTTAGAGAAATGGGAATACGCAGCATCAGATTTAAAATAGTTAAGTTTACGTACTATAATGACTATACCATAACAGTATACTGAGATAATGTAAGTAGAGTTTAGTCTTGACACAAGATGAAGATGGGCAATTAGTCTCGATCACTTTAATTACTGCGAAAAAATGTCAAATTCCCAACCAGTAATTTTCCACAAAAGACAAAGCAATCTCCTTACTCCTCCTGTACCGGTATTAGGTTATGGCCTTCATATTATATTTCAATCTTTTGAATCAGTATCTAATATGAGGTTCTTGGATATAAGCACACATAGAATGAAGCAAAATACTGTATAATGAAACTAAATCATATTATCACAACCAAGTTACAGTAATAGTAGGATATAGGCGACCATGTATAAAACTGAATTTTTAAGGCAAGAAAAATAACATATAAGAAGTCTTTGGTAAAATTTCAAAATGAAACAACACGTTAAACCATTATAATACCATTAGAAAACACACGTATGTAGCAGTCGAACATGAGTAATATGCAATTATAAGAGCATGCTTATTCTCGATTTTTTTAAAATGTAATACACTGGACAGTTCAAAAAAAGAAACCATCCCAATAAAGATGTAAATTCTTGGTTTCACTCAATCTTTTATTGCAATTTTTTTTTTTACTTGCTTTGCAAGTGAAAAAAGGTGACATTCATATCTGAGCTGAAACCTGTCGACTATCTGGATCATTTACAAAAACAATTCATCATTATACTGGTACAACAGTTCTTTTTTTTTTTCCTTCATCACAGCTACAGGGTTTCAATTTCTTAATCTGCTGTAATGCTATGCAGTCCACTGTTAATTACACAAACATGTAAAAGTGCTGAACTGCAAAGCAGTGAAAGAAAAATGCTTAAAAAGAAAAGTGCAGTAACTGAGAGTTCATACCATATCATATGTCCTCTACATATATATATATATATATATATATATATATATATATATATATATATATATATATATATATATGAACATGAATTATGTAAAATTGATTTTTAAAGGTATATCTGGTGGTGTTGGTACTCTATGGGTTGTCACACCACGAATTTCTTACACATTTGCATGCATGACTGATGTTAAAATCTACATATATTATGCACCATGAAAGACGCTTGTTCTACACCCACGGTCACGTTAATATTTACCTAATTAAAAATCAATATTCATAGTTGGTAGACAGACACATATGATATGAAATGAAAACACATTAGTTAACTAAGATTTTCAAGCATTAAGGGGATAATATGGACTTAACTGAAGATACCAGTTATTACATGTATTCAAAAGTTTGTTTCCAGACATGACATATCTTTCAGTGTACAGTTCATTGTAATGCATACATTAAAAGAAACTCGCAATAGGAATTTTACCTCACGCTCTTCTTCATGGAAATTTCATCGTTCCTCAGAATCGAGAACATAAATAGCCAATAATAAGGGGGTAGCTGTTACATTTCTTTCATGTTAATTTTCCTTGAAAGTGCATGATAAATGGCAGCCTTATCGATTTTATAATAATATAAACTTCTAAAACATAAAAGGCAAGTTTGATTAAAATTGTACTTTAAGTATCAGTCGATTTCCTGTTTTAAATACATATAAACAAGAGACATATTACTACTGACTATATTTCTTTTAAACGTGTTGAATTCAGTCTTTATTTGAAATAATTATTCAAAGAATTTTATGATGAACATTACTTTAAAGATGTCATAATATCTGGAAACATTAGAACACATGCTATGAAACCTGAGAACTTCAAGTGAAGTCATATTCATTATAAATAGCTAAAGAAATCTAGGTATAATATGAGAGAAACTTGTGAAAGTCGTTTTGTGTCTGAAAAGGTTAGTGATAAAGATGGAATTATAATTTAAAGAGAGAATCCTTGAAATTATACTATAATTCATTTCCGTGGTAGCTATAATTAACTACCCACAAGTTTCAAACATATTTCAACATGGCATATGAAATAGTTGAACAAGCTGCTAAATAACAAAGTGAAAAGTTAAAAAATTAATGTAGCCCTGTTTCAGAATTTTCGTTACTATTAGAACTTAATGTAGGGAATACTAAATATTTCGTTAAAATATTTAATGCATCCCCAGCACACATGTACTATCTAAGTAATATTATGATATATAATATATAGTAGTAATGACTGACATCTCTGGTTATGTAACTATATAGGAAGAATCAGTGGTTCATTACTGCATAAATACCACTTCTATAAAGATTATGATCTCTGAATTTTAGCCTATGACTGGGCTACCTTGTGTTTTCTATATGAATCTGGGGTAAATTATAATGTGAAATCCATTGCACAAGATTTTCCAAAGCCACCCATTCCATTACGATACAGCCTTATACAAAAATGGAATGCACTGTACTTCATTATAATTCTAAAAATAGTGTATTACATTGAAGTTGCTATGGTTTCTTTGGTCACAAAACACTCCACAACTAAATAAAAGGAAGCTAATCATCATATGGTAATAACAAGCTTACCTCAATTAATAATGTAAAAACAAAATTAAAAAAATATAGAGATTGCCAGGCATTAATGAAGAACACATTATACGCATAAGGAAATTATGCTTACTCATATTAATAATGAACTGTGAATTTTAAACTCTCATTTCAAACAACAGAAACTTTATATGTTACCACATTATTTATCACGACTAGATTTTCAGCAATAATCTTAAAAGTAGCACATAAATGAATGTGATTCTTCAGTATTTCCATGAACCACGACAATTTTACACAAGAATTTTAATGGGTTCATGTTTTTAATCTCAGGGGAAACACTTTTATTTTCAACAATAATAAAACTGCCTACACAAAACTTTACTCACAAATATCTTTAACTTTTAGTCTTTTTTTTTCTTCTCTACAAAATAAAAATAGAACTGCGTTCAACTGTTGTTCATGTTACATGAACACGTTGAATACCATCACAAATTCTCTGATTAATTGAAGTATTCATTTTAAATTCTTTGATAATGACGAAATACAGGCTACTATTGTTAATATTGTTTTTTAATATTCAATTTAATACTAACAACTCTGAACTCAGACTATGTGTTATTATGCAAACGTGTTATTTTCATTTTACTTGTTCTTTATTCTATTGTTAACGAGATGTGTCTTAGTTGTTCCAGACATGTAACTTTTCTCTAATGCAAATTTTAAGCAATTAAAACTCTCAAGACCGACATCAATCTGTTGTAAAATACTGAGGTAGTGAAATTATTATAATTCTGGAATATCAAATCTATTGAAAACCTGATGTGTAGTTTGTAAAGATTTGTTCATCAACAGAAACTGTTTCTATTATATAGAATGAAAATTAGAAATATTAGACAATAAATGTGATACTTTGCAGAACAGTGATATTATTAATTTAGCTTCTACTGTAACATGCAGTAACATTTATTCCGAGGTTCAGATCTGTTACTGAATAGCAAATATTTTTATGTCCATTTCATTGCTGAAAATCTTACATGCAAAATATACATAACATTATCTTAAGTTGATAAGGAAGAATGGATTTCAGCTTGAAATGCTACACAAACAAAAATACGAGGTGCTACCCAAAAGTTCCCGAAATTCATAAGTGGCACACGACCGAGTGCTAGTAAGACAAAATGCTGCTAGATCTCTTGTGAGTCAGTGTGTCAAATAGCTTCATTATGAGTGGGCGCATTTAGTATTTGTGAGCATTTTTCCACTGCTACATGTTGCTTACATTGTGATTTCACAATGACAGATTTGAGGGAGCAGCACGTCTGCGTAAAGTTTTGTTTCAAACTCAGGAAAACTTCTGCAGAAACACATCAAATGTTAAAGCAAGCATTTGGAGACGATGCTCTAGGTCAGACCCAAATCTATGAGTGATTCAAGTGTTTTAAAAATGGTCGAACATTGGTTGATGATGATTGTTCTGGAAGCCATCAACTGGCATTACACCCGAAAATATTGTTGCTGTTCGGACTGTGATCATGCAAGATCACAGAAAACCATCCATGACGTCTGCGACATTGTTGGACTATCATATGGCATGTGGCAGAGGATTTTGTTCGATGAACTTAACATGAGAAGGATTGTGGCAAAGTTCATTCGACTACTGAGTGCTGAGCAGAGACAGCATCGCCTGGAACTCTACAAGGATCTTCAGAATCAGCTTCATGATGACCCGGATTTCCTTTCCAAGGTTGTCACAGGTGATGAAAGTTGGGTTTATGGCTTTACGACACCGAAACCAAACAGCAGTCTTTTCAATGGAAAAGTTCATCTTTGCCCAGCCCCAAAAAAGTCCGTCAAGTAAAGAGCAATGTGAAGTCCATGCTCATGTGTTTTTTCGACATTGAAGGGATTATCCATAAGGAGTTTGTCCCTCCTGCTATGACAGTAAATGCAGTGTTCTATCGTGACGTCTTGAGGCAGTTGAGAGAGAATGTATGGAGAAAATGTTCAGAAATGTGGCACATGGGCAACTGAATCATTTATTTTGAAAAGGGGTTGTCACTAAATGAGCAAAATTGAGTTATGTAGTGTAATGTGATGTACACTTAACGGCAAAAAGAATGAGCCGGCGACAATTTCCTTAGTTCCAGACACATAACATTGTGCATGCTCGTTTCGTCAAAGCAGTAGTTCACCAGGTAACACATAATTAAACCATTTAAATTTGCTGTATTTTATTTAAGAGTCTAAAATATGTTATAAAATCGAATGTAGGGTTGATTCTAGATACATCAGAGCCTCTGAAGAGTGAAATAATAATAAAATTGATAAATACAAAATCAACTGAAGCGAATATGAACAGGAACACCACGTATTATGCTGTCTCCCACAATCTTCTTTTTTTAATTACAAATTTGCCATCATATATGTCTCGTAAAGCTATAATTATGTGGCAATATCTCTTAGAATATGCCCAAACTGTAATAAATAATAAACCTCCCTCTCTCTTTCAAGCAATACTCCTATCTGTTAATAAAACGTTCTGTCTCATCATTAAGCTTGAAGATGGCACAGAGACAATAACTCACTGCCCTGGTTCACACAGGTTATTCTGCGTATGCTACTCTCTGACAGGACTTTGATTGGAGATATGTCATTTTCTCCGACGAGGTAATTGTCGCAACGATAGTCCTGCCCTAGTTTATCGTATGGATGACCATAGATACGATGAACACTTCGTGAGATGACTTAACAGGTCGGGTTGTGTGAGGGTCGCGTGTTGGGGGTGGATGTCATACGATGGGGCAGGACTTCTGGAACACATCCACGGTCGGTTTACGGCAGAAGTCTATGAATACATTTTGGCAAATGTAATGATCTCTTCTTCCGAAAACGATATTCAGAAGGAACACCTTTCTTCCAGCAGGATAATCATCCGATACACACCGCAACCGAATTCAAAGATGGTTTATGAGGAGGCATGATGTCGACCCAGTCGACTGGCCTCCAAAATCACCAGATATGAATCTGATTCAAAATTTGTGGGCTGCAGTCAAAAGGATCCTACACTCTAATTGGGCAGAACAACCATCCGTTCAGACACCTGAGGAATTGTGGGACAGAGTTCTAAATGCGTGGGAGGTGGCCAAGAATTTAGACCTGTTCCATAATCTTGTGGACTCCATGCCGCGCAGAATGAGGGCAGTTGTTGACGTAGGTGGTTTGTGGACGAGAGACCAGTCTCCATCACAGGCCTTTTTTTGTTAATATATTAACAAATTGCTTGTTTTAGTTTATTTAATTATTTATTTGTGTTTGATATGCGTCCGGTTTTTTAGGATGTTATACAGGCAGGCATAACGAAGATTGTTAACAAATGCCATTTCACATTTAAACTAATAACTAAAAAAAAAAATAATAATTTTACCGTGCCGGGAGGCGAACTCACAACCTTTGGTACAGATGTAATACATCTTACCACAGGGCCACACACAGCTCGTAAGGTTTACTACATTATAGATGGACGACTTTCAATGAAGAGACACCACAGCAATGCTTTGCAGTGTGTTACGTTTACACGAGTGAACCGCACGATAGAACTTGGCATTTCTATCGACCAAAAGCCGGCCCATTCTTTTTGCCGTTAAGTGTACATCCCTAAATACAGCTTTTTGTATGAAGAGGACTCGAATCTTTATCACTGAGTATGGTACAATTGTATATTTACTTTGAAATAGACTTAAGTCATTGACTTGTATTCTTTTCGAAATAAAAACACATTAATCACCTCTGGTGGGAGATACATGAATTACGAATCGGATAGTAACCAGAAACAATTGACTGGTTGTTGTTGTTACGAGGTTAGTTTTCAGTGTTCAGTTATAACTTTCTGGATAACATTAACATTGTATTGAAAATATGTCTGCAAGTGAGTGTGATTCAGTGTCTTCAGTTATATGTAATGGTGATTCGTCTAAGAAAAGAAGGAGAGGGATATGAAGAATCGAGTTCTATAAACAGAATAAAATGAAGAGAGCAACGCTTCTTGGTGAATTACACTGTCTCCTATTCAGGTAAACAAGTACATGCCAGAAGTTCAAATTACTAATGTGGATGCCGCCGTAAATGTTTTGTAATATTTAACGAGGACGTTTGTATACCAATTCTCTCTAAAATTAACAATTTTGAAAGCAAAGATCTTCAAGATGTTTATCTTCAAGGTTTGATTGAACTGGTACCTGTTAAAACACATAGACCAAGGAAAGGAGAAGAATCAACATCCAGAACATACTCTGTAATTTATTATGCTGAGAAAGAAGGTAAAAAAGATCCAGGTGTGTAAAAATGCTTTCCTTAGCATTCATGATACAACATCAAAATGGATGCAACGACTAATATTACTATTGAAATCTGAGAAGTCACCTAAAGATGGAAGAGGAAAAAATGTGAACAGTAGAACTACAGCTATGCCTCCAGAAGTATGTGAACAAGTTGCCCAGCATATGGAATCGTTTGAGGTTAAGGTAGCACATAATTCAAATGGACCAATTAAGTACCTGAATGCTGAACTAAATGTAAAAATCATGCATACACTTTTCAAACAAAAGTATCCAGAATCAAAAGTGTCATACTGGTTCTATTATAACTATTTTAAAGCAAACTATTGCTTGAGGTTTGGTAGACCACAGGTATATGTTTGCAGTAAGTGAGAAGCGTTGAAAACAAAACTGAAAAGTGTCTCCCTAAATGAAAATGCGAAGAAAGCAGCAGCTGCCGAACTGATGGTGCACACTCGAAGTTACAAGAAGTTTTATAGTAAATTTAGTGAGATTAAGGAATGCCAGAATGAAGAAAATGTAATGGGAATTTCAATAGACTTTATGCAAAACATCCCATTACCTCATATACCAGTACAGGAGGTATTCTACTATAGACAACTATGGGTTTTTGTTTTCGGAATTCATAATTTGAAAACTGGAAATGCAAATCTTCACTTGTATCATGAAGGCATTGGGCGAAAGGGCCCAAATGAAGTGTGTTCTCTGCTGAATGAATATTAAAAAAAAACAATGTTCCAGAAAATGTCAGGGAACTTCATATATTTTTAAATGGCCGTGCTGGCCAAAACTGCAATCATACACTTGTGCATTTTTTGTTAGCATTGACTTCATTGAAGAGATTTGACAAAATACGTCATTACCTTCCAATAAGAGATCACTCCTTTCTACCAAGTGATCGAGATTTCAGTGTGATAAAGAAAAAAATACGTCGTCAGGATAGAATTCACAGTTCTGAACATTATAATAAACATGTTGCAGGTGCCAGTTCACTCTGCAAATTTACTACAACTTTGCACACTTCTAACTTTTCCAGAGATTACAAAAGATGGTGGCCTAAGTTCTATAAAAAAAATACCCTCTCTACACATTCATATAGAAAAGGAGTTCCTAAAGAAATGAAGGTGTCATATCAAATCTCCAACTATTACATGTTTGAGTATGACAGCTCAGTGGTAATCAACATAAAGAAAATTGACGACATTAGGAAGCTCCTACATTATGTTCCTGATGAACATATGGCATTCTATAGACACATTGTTCAGTGGAAAACTGTTGCAAAGTTGGAAGACTCTGATGCAAATGAAGCATAGCATACTAATCTTGTTAAACATAAAGTTTGTTAATATTCTTGTTGGAGATTCATTGCAGGTGGCAGACTTTATTTTGTCATGTTAATGTATTATTTTTGAAATGGTTATGGTAAAACAAGGCAAAACAAGTACTGTTTATTTTGAAAAGGTATCTAGTGAGATTTGTAAAATTATAAATTTTTGCTGTGAAAAATGTCAGTTATGAAAAAAATACTATTAAAGATGTATTTATCAACGTGATCACAATGTTTTTCACTACATTTTAAAGTCCGTACTTCTTAATTGTTAGCCCTAAATAGTTTTTTTAACTTTTTGAAAACTTTTCATTTAATGACTTAACCCCCTATCAAAATAAACGATTCAATTGGTTTCTCCATCAAAACAATGCAAGGCCTCATACAGCTTTCATAGTGCAATACTTCTTGGGGGTAAACAAAATGACCATTCCTAATCCATCATATTTGCCAGATTTAGCCCCCTGCAACTTCTTTTTGTTCCCCATGATGAAAATAAACTTGAAAGGTCAAAGCTTTCAGACCGTTGAGAAAATTCTAGCAAAATTCTAGCAAGCTCTTAAAAAAGGACTTCCAGATGGCATTCAATACTTGAAAGAAGTGCTGGGAGCGGTGTATACACTCACAAGGGGACTATTTCGAAAGTGATGGTGGTGCATTAGGTCCAGATATTGTGTAATTCCATTTATTGAAGCATTTCGGAAACTTTTGGGTAGCACCTCGTAATTCTGAAGCTATTAAGTCAAAGCATTCCTAACCAGATAAGAGTTGTAATACTGGTAAGGACTTGTCAATATCTTTACTTGGGTCATAACCTGAAGATTCATTCATAATTATTTATTTATATTTATATAAATATTTTTATATGTGTATAAGGAGTTTAAAAAATTCTGAAACAGTGTGGCAACTCTTCATGTGCTAATAAGCTTTGTTGAATACAATACTTTCTTCTTCTCATTTAAGAAACACAATTCCATTTTCTTTATTTAGTCAAACAATTTATCTAAAATTATTTTTACTGGCATAAGTGGTCATTTACTCAACAGTTACAAATGTGCTAAAATAAGGTATTAGCAGTGAAAAATGTGTTATATATTTGAATAAGTTGTGGGTGACATACCATCGCCAGTTATCATTATGTAAGTTACTGAAATGTTAGCAAAGTGTGAGTTTAACTGTTCAGGTGGTAGGATTGCATTTTGCTAGTATTTGACCATCTGTATGTTGTTCTGAAACAACATGAATATGATGGAGAGTTCACTAGTTTACTGAAAAAATATTTTTACTTTCAGAAGTTTAAAAGAAAAACTGGAAACAAAACAATTACGTAGGCTTACTTCAGATATGCCAGCATTGTGGGGAGCACTTGGGGAGCTATAATAGGTAGTGAAATCCATTTGCGAAAGCCAGCTATAACAGCTGGAGGGGATCATCATACTAACCACATGATACCTCCATTCTGGTTGGATGATCGTCCACCTGTGCTTTGGCATGTGAACGTGAGGCCAGCAGTTGGTTGGTTGGTCTGGGCCCTTCAAGCGCCACAGATTATTATTATTATTATTATTATTATTACTACTTCAGATATGACACAATATTTGTTACAAGAGGAAGTTTGATAGACCAGTTTATGGTGGTAACAGCTGGATGTGCTTGTGAGGTTATGAATGTTCCATTTATTCTGTATGTACCTGTGTCTTATGAATGTTCGTTTCACTATCTTCTTTTTGGTAATATTGAAAGATCTTGAGCATCTTAATGTATTAATAAAACACTTACTGAAAATATTTAGTGTGAAAACTGCAACATTATTAAACCATGTTTATCATGATGGAATGTACAACAACCAACAGCAGAAAGAATAGGTAACTTATATTAAGGTGACTAGATTTTGAATTCCCAAAATCAGAACACCTTACAAAGTGGGGATAGTAAATGAATGGTGAACTTTTTATATAAATTTACGCGAGAAATGTAAATACCCAATAAAATAAACAAAACTGATTGCATGTGCTGAATAGATCAGCCCAGAAGGGATTCAATTATTTTGTTATGTCCTTCATATTTTCATTACAAATTCCATCTGGTCTGGTTGCTTTCTTGTCTTTCACCTTGAGAATAGCTGCTCTTACTTCCATTATGCTTATCAGATCTATGCTTATGTTGATTTGGCATGCAGTGATTGGGTTACTTCTGTTGAGGAGAAGGGAGAAGTGTTTTTTCCAAGATTCCACTGGGACCTCCATAACAGTGCTGGTAGACTTCCTTCTAAGGGTACAAAAGGAATCTGCTAGCACCTCTTGAGCTTAGGGTTTTCCTTGTACTTTATAAAATTAGTTTCTTGTCTTTAACAGTGCTTTATATGCTTTCATTTTCTCTGCATAGATATGTAGATTTGCCTTGGAGATGTCTGTTCGTGCTCTGTGCAAGCGTTGCATAATTTCTTTTCTCTGTTTATACCACTTGGCATCAAACCTTTGCTTCTTGGTATGAGTGATGACTACATATATAGTTTTCTGTTCTTTTCAGGGTAGAATCTAGTTGATTCTTTTTAAGTAATGCTGAAGCTTCGTCAATTACACGTTTTCTGGTTTTCAGTTGTGTTTCCTCCAGCTTTCTTCAGACTGTGGAGAACTTTACTGTATTTTGTTGGATTCTCTGCTCTGTTAATGTAATTGTTGATTCTACCAGTAGAGCTTTTCTTGAATGGCGGCTGGTGAGGAAGAGAGTACTGGTACAATGTTGTAGGAGTCATATGAAAATGCAATCTTGTAGCATCAGGCAAGTGTACCATGTAGAATGAAAACTTAGTCACTTAACCAACCACATTGCTCATAACATCTCTCCAAGTCCAATCATAACACATTGGAAAACTGGCACTGTCAGCTCCTCTCATTGGGTTCTGCCCATATTCAATTCAATTTTGAAGTAAATGAGATATAGGTCTACTACCAACATTGGTAGTGGCAACTGACTATTATCAACTTTACAGTTCACATCCCTTAAATCATTAGCATGAATGTGGAAAAATTTAATTTGGGATAAATCATATCTTGGCAAAATTCGGGACAAATTGGCATTCCAAAATATTTTAAAAAATCTGGGACAGGGGTCTAAATTCGGGACTGTCCCGGAAAAATCAGGACAGATGGTCACCTTACTTATATGCTTTCTAGAATAGTTTATTCATTACATAAAATTTTGTGGTATACTTTAATTTGTTTTGGAAGGATGTAATAACAGCAAAATCTCTAAATATCCAAGTGTTTTCTTGATACTTGATCATGTTTCTAGTATATTCAATGCAGTAAAGGAATACATGGAATCAACTTCTAGGGAACCTCAAAAACGATTGAAAACGAGTTGTACTGCATGGTGGATGTATGTTAGTGAACACTTCATTTTGAGTTACGATAATTATAACAAAATTTTTGAAATTAATTTGGGGATACTCCCTTTCGTAAAACATTTGCCTGAAAGAAAGCAATTTCGAAATCACTTCTGAATAAATTTCACAATATAATTTCGACATTTCTTATTAAGTAGAACTTCAGAAAATGGTAATTTCACATTAGTACAATATTTTGTCTACAGTGAAAAATTTACTGTTATTTAAAAATATCAATATTACAATAACTGTAATGGTCATCTTCAATATAAAGTGACCTGAAGGAAATGTACATTTGGATTAAGTTTCTATTTCTAATTTCTCCTTTCATAAGCAATGTGTACATCTTTGTTTTGGTAGTACTTGAACTACTCAGATTCACACTTGGCGTCATATTGCATTTTAATTAGCTATTCTTAAATTAAAGGTGCTAAATACAGTTACTGAACCCATGTTCCTGTATGGAGGAAGAAGCTGGCCTGCTGGAGGAAAAGACCTATTAAGGATTATTGCAGTGCAAATGAAGACACTGCGATGTACAGTCAAGAGGACTAGATGGGAAAGAATCAGGAACATATGTATAAGGAAGAAAGTGAACCAAGAGTTAGTGAAGGTGAAGTCAAAGAAGATGTCAAAATGGTTTGGAAATGTGACTTGAATGAATGAACAGCAGAAGCTATGTCAGATTTGGGAAGTGAAAGTGAAAGAAAACAGGTCAAGAGAACAACCAAGATATACGTGGAAAATGACTAAGATGTACGTAGGAAGATCGCAGAGTTGGAAGAAGTTTATTGAAACTCCCCGGATTGTTGCAATGAAAACAAGGATGCTGATGAAGTTACCTATTGTTGGCTGATTTACACACTGATTGAGAATGCTTGTTTATACTAATAATGATTTCGCAAATACTATAATGCAGCATTTCTCAAACTTTTTTGAAGTGGGGACCACTTTTTAAAGTCAGAACAGTTCCATGGACCACCTTACTCTTGTTTCCTTCGAAAGCAAATTTATCATTTTCGTAGCATATTTTAAAACCAGTATACTTATATTTTAAAATTGAATTAAGGTTCGGTACTTTGGTCCCCTGTCATGAATTCAAGTGGTCCCTGGCTGGGTTACAGGCGCAGTGGCATATGTGCAGGGAAAAGATGGCGAGAAACACCACGCATATAGTGCTTTAAATCCCTCTTTTGTTGCTGAGAGTAAAGTGGAAAGTCGATAGACGTGTAGGGTAATAAATTTCATAAAATGTCAGTACTGAGAGAAAAAGGGAAATTCGATTGCCATGTGTCATTTCCAAACTCTGAGATTTTAAGCTATAGTGTGATATGCAATTCATTTGAATTTTATTTTTTCTTCTGTCTTTTTTGAAGGACCACAAGGGCAGACCTCGAGGACCAAAGATGGTCCGTAAACCATAGTTTGAGAAATGCTGCTATAATGTTACAAGATTTTATACAGAGAACACCAATATTTCGTACAATTCTTATTTAAGAACTGTGTGAACACGAAGCTCCACTTATGGATAAAGTAACCAGAGGCCTATTTCACGAAAGTACAAATTACAAACTTACAGGAACTAATCCTGTAGCTACAAATTACAGTAAACTGTATTTCACAAAATATTCGAAAACATTCCTGTAATTGTAACAGTGATTTATAAATGGAGGTCATGAGTGACTTATGTAATAGGCTTCGGTTTACATCAGATAGATTTTTCAAAAGTTACTGTTGAAGTTATATCAATAACATATTCACTTGCTATGAATGCAAAACAGAATAGAATGTCAACCATAACACTAAACTAAATATAATCATCATGTACGTAATAATAACTGTGGACCTTTTTGTAAGTCACTTAAACATTTCTCATTATTGTCTTCAGATATAATAATGTATTAATATGTCATGTAAATTGATCTTTTTTTTATTTGCCTATATATTTTTATACTTTGATATACTCTCCGTCAGTACAATAACTGATACACAGGATGATTAATAAATGCAATACGGTACCTATATTATCATTTAGTAGCAGTTCAAAGTTTCTCATGACCCCAGTCATCTCTGTCATGGCACATCCTGAATGTCTGATTAAACTACATTCAAGTTTCAAATTCAACATTAATTCTTCTTTGAAATGTTCTTCTATGCTGATTATGTTAATACAGTAAATCTCAATTTCTTCAGCACCAGAAGAAGAATACATGCTTTTATTTATTTATTTTTTACAAAACACACCTCAGCCAATTTTAGGATTTAAAATAATATAACCTGCAATTCAGATATTTACTCACATCAAGAGTAGGGTAAGAATTTGTTACAAAATTTGTAAATTTGTAACATACAATTTGAAATATTGCAAACAAATGATAACTGAATTTGCAGTATTATGGCCTGGAACCTGTTATTTTCTACGTACAAATTTACAAGAGTATCTATGTGAAACACAAAAATGTGTGAATTTATAACTTTTGTCACCTGTAATTTTTACTTCGTGAAACAAGACCCAGATATCCCGCTTTCAGTGAGACAGTCCCTCTTTTTGTACAAATGTCCTGCTGTCCCACAAAGAATTAGGGAATGTTTAATTGTCCTGCTTTTGCAAAATTGAGTTTAAATTCCCCGCATTAAAAAATATTTAGAAGTGATTAGTGGATGTTGCCATGGAGAATGGATAATTTATGATCAATTATTATTTTTCATTCCGATTTTCGATATTGACAATCAAAGCCTTGAATCTTGACGACACTTCTGGTCTCTTAATACTTGATCATACTATCCCCCAATGCTCTACTGGCACAAGCCACTGTAGGAGTTGCAGTGAGTTAGAAATGTCACTCTATGTGTTAGGGAGCTGTCCCCAGGGTGAATTATTACGAATTAAACGACACATCACTATCAGGACCTTCTTAGTCAATTTTCTCTTTGATCGAAAAGCTTAGAAGTGTAAGAGAAAATATACGGTATTGCAGAAGGTGAGAACACATGTCAAATCGACATCATTGCCATCAACTGCAAATTGAAAAAAGCCGAAATAATCGACCCAACTATCTGCTATGAAACCTTGATATCCCAACCCTCGGAGATTAATAAAAAGAAACAAATCTATGAACCTACCATTCTGTTCTTCCTCAACGAATAGTCCTTAAAGAAAATTAATGTGGCTAGTCTGTTTCTCAGGGCACAAGGAACTATCCTTGGTTTTTTTTAGATGGTGTAGTAAATATAAACTGTCTACTAAACTCAAACAGGATGTTGTTTTGTCGGTAATTAAACTAATACTAATAATAAGGAATCACATGTATGGTGTATATAGCACATACATTGTTCAAATCAACATTTTTTAAATTATATATATTTTTTTGTTGTTGAAAAAATGTTACTTGTTATTCTGTGTGTTTATGCAAAACCTGTATTTTGGCTCAGATAAATAAATTCAATTCAAATTTGCTTGTGCAACCAACAAAGAAGTCATGTTATAGTTTCATCCAAATACAGGAATCAATAGGTACTGATGAGAAATAACTACAAGATGACGACCTACAATGGAAGTACAATTTTATTAAGAAAACAATATTGCATAGTAATGTGTCTTGTGAATTATGTGAGGTAGATTTCAGTGTTTCACGTGATAACTCATTTGATATTATAGCACATTTTAACTCCAAACAATATAAACTACATGAATCTAGTCCAAGTTCAAATAAAACTATAATGGGATCTTTTGAGGGCTTGAATCCAAAGGCAAAGAATTTACAGGTGGCAGCTGTGAAAGGTGTATGGGTTTATCACCCATTAGACAAAATTAGAGTTTTTATTTGCAAACTAATTCTGAAGTGTTTCGAGCCAAAGTTCAGGTGTGGGTGTATAAAATGCGAAACAATGGCATTAAACATTTTTGCACCTCTTTCACAATAACAAATGAACAGTTATGTGGTGTTAAGTGTGTTATTTTATCAATAGATGCCTCAAACCATGGAAAAATTACAATATTATTTCCAGTGATTATACATTTATTTATTCCGTACGAAGGCACACAAGTGAAACTTGTCTCAGGTCTCAGCCAGGGGAAACATTGGACTTAGTGGAAACATATCTGAAATACGTGTATTAATACACATATAATAATAATTTTGTGTCAACAAAAGCTGCCCTAAATAAGGGTTCGATAGACTGGCCTACTAATCAATTCTCAATAAACAATGATTAAAAACAATTAATGTGACAATTTGAAAGAAAAAAAAAACATTAAGATAAATGATAAGAAAACATAGGAAATCATTTACAATAAAAGTTTCTTGGGTACAAATGATACTAATTATAGCTAAGGATGATTTTAACACATGAGATCCTATGGCATCAATCGTTGCATCAGAAATTTTAAATTGTTTAAATTGATTTAAGGTATGTTATAGGAGGCAACACAAAAACTCTGGAGGTGTCTCAAGGAAAGTAACCAATAATATTTACAGAAAATTAAACTGTGTATTAGAAAGAGATCTGGTGCACACATTGTGCACAATCGAATTCACACTGCTAATGACTGTCCTGCCTGTGAACATAGAAGCAGTAATTTTGTTGTGAAAATATATTCATACTTTTATAGAAGCATTAAAGAATTTCTGCAAGTTTGTACGCATTGAATATCAACAGATTTTGGATTACAGCAAAACTAGGTCGCTTGCACTGGTGACAGCTGTGAAGAGAATATTGATTTATACAAAAAATTGAATTCCTGTTTTTTGAGCCAAGCCAAATGTCCAAGAATATTTAAGAAATTTTTTGGAGATCCTCTCTCTGAAATGTGGTTATGCTTTCACTCTATTTTGTAAGGTAATGAATACTGAACATCTAGTAATCTCTACTAAGTGACAATCATCTTTAAGGAAAAGTTTTTTTTTACAGGAGATACTACTGTACTGTATTAAAATGGGGAGGAAAAAAATTCCTGGAGTCCCAGGAGCCTTGCAACAAGGATCAATGACCTAAAATTATAAAGTGTGGTTAAGACCTGTTGCACAGCGCCCATCTGAAAGTTGGTATGTGACAACTCTAAACACAAAATTTGTACTAATTGTGTTTGTTAGTGAAGGATTCTGATGAGTATATTTTGTGAACGTGAAATATTTTAATGTATCTTTTCCATTCATTCACAGTGTTCTGCCCAAGGGCACGTTTTTCACTGCAAATCCAGCATTCTCCAGTCTTTCCTATTTTCTGCCTTCCTCTTAATCTCCGCATACGATCCATGCAACTTAAAGCATTGCAACCCAACTGCATGTTAAACCATGGTAATTATCTCAGTGTTATTTGTTGCCTGCATTATAATACAGTTACTTTCAAAATGACTGTATATTGTGTTTTTTGGGTACAGCAATCGAATGGAACAAAGAAAAGAGAAAAAATATATTTTCATTGTTTCCACAAGAAACAAAAATGTGATAAACTATATAAAGTTTGGTTGAAGAGAATCAATTGGGATGGCTTCATTCCTTCCAAGACTTCTATAGTATGGTCCATTCATTTTAAAGATGAAGATCATGAATTATCTTCAGTTTTCAAGTCAACCTTAACTGACAACAATTCAAACACAGACAGAAGTGTCGTTGAACAAAATCTGAAGTATACAAAGGCCACTAAAATAGGTTGCCACTACTATGTATAAATGCAAAACTCATGAATGGCATAAACAAACTTTTGAAAACGTAATGAAAATTGTAGGAAGGAATATTTCACCTGACTTGGAAGATACTATAGTTGTGATGTCCCCAATTGTATTGCTCCAATCCCTTGACCACAATCACTAGATTTTATGAACAAATATTTAGTGTAAAAGGTTTTTTATTTATCAGTCAATGTGTTAAATCATTGGGTTTATTCACAATAAAATATGGTTTTATACATCTGTTTCTCTTCCCCAGAATTTCTCACGAATTCATCCAATATATGGATTTTCTATATACTGTATTATGCAGCATACCGAAAGTTTCCGTTTTCTTCCATTTTTAGATTTGTTTTCTCAAAGATGGTTTCTGATGTCATAAAATGTCTGGCTGTAGTAGGAGTACCTACATTTAAAATTACACTCTCAAACAAACCTTGAAATGTTATGCATTCTGTACTTCCTCGAAGATTGTTTATAGTGACACTTAATAGGCAACAAAATCACTCTTCATTCAAATGCATTGATATTTCACACACTACATGTCTAAATTTTCAATTCTATCTTGCATTGAAGCACTAGTTACACTTATGTTAGTGTTTATTTTACAGTTCGAATTGATAAGATTTGATTCCACACATATTGAGTGAACTAAACAGTGAGCGCATATATTTGCTGTGTAAGCTGGGACTAGAAGACGTCATGGAATCAAACAGCAATATTTTCATTGCTGAATTACCCACAATCTAAAAGTCTTATAAGAATGCTGTTTTCTGCCTTATAGTTCTCTCAGAAAAAGCTATAACAATAAATGTGAAAACTAAACTGCGATTTTTAATCAGAAAGGACCTTCAATGTTGTCCATCATCTGATATCTTCTTCTGTCTTGAATTTTTTTTCAGTTCACATACCTTCCAGTGCACTCTTCACTGGACACTTTCTTCTTAAACAGTGACCCAGCAAACTTCTTTTTTCTCTTACTGATCAATTTCAGCATAATTCTTCCTTCAGTCTACTCTTTCTAGCACAACTTTGTTTCTTATTCTATCTGTCCATTTCGCATACTCCATTTTTCTCTATATTTATATTTCAAATGCGACAAACATATTGAGGTCTACCTCAAGGCGCTGTCCTCAGCACAACTTTATTCAATATTTATATAAATGACTTACCCTCCCTACTAGAGGAATCAAACATGAAAACAGCACTATTTGCAGATGATATAGTTTTGTGGACTTCCGGATCTTACAGACATAGAGACAAAATTCAAAATTCTGCTCTTAAAGCTCTAAATCAACTACATGAATGGAATACATCAAATTTGATGACACTCAATTTAAGCAAAAGTAACTACCAAATATTTTCACTCGGTAAAAAAGAAAGAGAATTCAATATCCAATACAATGGCCAACATCTTCCTAGGACTTATGAATCCAAATATCTTGGAGTTATTTTCGATAGTAAGTTAACATGGAGCAACCATTTGAAATGCACATCTGAAAAAGCTCGTAAAAGATTCTCCCTTCTAAAAAGAATAGCAGGAAAGAAATGGGGATGCTCTAGGAATACTTTGAACACTACATACAAAATGTTTATACAGCCAGTGCTGACACACTGCGGAGAAATTTTAATTACTTCACCTTTCATAAACGACATAGAATATGTTCAAAACCAAGCTCTCAGACTCATTACTGGTGGAATCAAAACAGCTCCAATAGATTCTATGAGATTCCTCACTAATATTAACAGCATCAAAATGATAATAGAAGAAAAAGCACTGATTCAATAAGAAAAACTTATCAGATTACCAGGAAACAATTGGCATTCATACAGTCCTCTCTGTAGATTGAAAACTCAAAAAAGTTTCATATCCATTGTTCAACAATTAAAACAGAAAATCAATATCCCGAATTTAAAAGAAAACTTACAAATTAAACCAAACCCTTTAACTCTATTAAATATAGAATATAATCTAAATTTAACAGAAGAAGTACTGAAATCAGAAGTAAACACTGAAATACTGAAACAATTGTCTTTAGAGACAATTAATATTAGGTACCCTCCACAAAACTGGCTTCATTTATACACCGACAGATCCTTGATCTCCAGAGAGCAAGGTGCCGGTGCAGGTGTTACGTGCTGTCTCTTCTCACTTTATAGATCTCTTGGATATGGAACAACAGGTTTTGATGATGAAATCATTGCAATAAGTGAATGTCACAGGAATCTTCTATGCCACATCAATAAATTTAGGAATGCAGTTATATTGTCAGACTCCAAAGCAGCTATTCTATCAATCGTCTCTAAATACACACCTTCATCTCAAACAGCAGAAATAACTAAAATGCTCTCTCAATTAATATCACTCAATAAAAGAATTGTATTCCAATTGATACCATCCCATTGTGGAATTCTGGGAAACGAGAATGCGGATGTTTTAGCAAAGAAGGGCAGCACTGCTACTTACAGACCTGTTACTAAATCTACGTATTACTCTGTGAAAAGATTTATTAAATCTACATACTTAGACTGCAACAAACAAAATTTGATAACTCAATCCCAAGGGAAAAAATGGAACTCTCTGCATCAAAATCCACAGTTAATTCCCGATTTACCACGAAAATCGTCTGTAGCTGCATTTAGATTGGCAACAGGCCATGATTGTTTGGCCAAACACCTGCATGGAATTGGAATATATCAGTCCCCTAACTGCCCATTGTGCAACTCAAACCAAGAAATGGATTCGGAACACCTCAAAATCTGTGCTTCAGTGGCTGGTCATGATAATATCTTTGAAAAATATTGGAGTGCAAGAGGTCAAATGACTTTATTGTCAAACGCCTGGCATTAGAAAACAACAAAAACATATTTCAAATGCTTCTAGTCGTTTTTCTTCACTTCGTCATAATGTCCATGTTTCTGTTCCATACAATGCCACATTTCACACGTACTTCACTAGTCTTCTTTAAGTTAGTTCCATTTCCAGAGGTCTGCAGAAAATGCTCTTTTTTCTATTAAAACCTTCTTTTGCCATTGCTATCCTCCTTTTGACTTCCTGGCAGCAGCTCATGTTACTACTTATAGCACACCCCAAGTATTTTAAGCTGTTTACTTGCTTTTTATGGCATCTAAAAACACTGTTACATATGATTAAGTATGATTTAATACTTTCATAATGTTCAGTGTGGTGTAGAATCCAAAATATTCGGACAAGAATAATAATGGAATTTAATACTCAAGTAAAATAAACTAAGTGAGGACAATGATAAATCAATGGCAAAATAAATTGTGACGAAGTACAATCTACCAGTCATAACCAATATCTGCATCAATTTGTATAAAAGTTGGACAGCTCAAGTTTACGACACACTAATAAAACTGAAGCATGGGATAACTAATTGGCCAAATGAGCTATGTTGCCTTTCTCTTATACAGAGTGGAAGTGAAATAACCTTGCAGATTGAAAGAGATGATAAGGTATGCTCAAATGAACAGAAAACATATGTTACGTTTTGTGATTAAATGCACGGTTAATTAGAAAATTAAGTTGGAAGTTCCAGCAGTCTGGCAACATCGCCGCTAAAAGTCTTCTTTCATATTGCAATACAGACATAAGAGGACAATGAACTCAGTGTAACTTGCACTGCCTCGTGCTCCCTTCTCTAGCTACAATGTTGCAATGTGGATTGCATCATTCAGTGGTTTGAAATTAGTGGTTTTTAAATTAAATTTACACGAAAATTGCCCAAGTTATTGAAATACGACAAAGGGATAAATCATTCTTTATTAGATTTTCTATCGATATGGACAAAAATCACGATCTAATTCACAATAGTTACCGAATAAGAGGTTGGTAAACATTTGGGAGAAAACATTTTTTTTTTTTTAGAAAACTATGAACTTTCCACCAATATAGTATTACTGTTTTTTGTTAAATACAATATAAGCTATTTGCTGTAAAAATCTGAAGGGTTATTTCACTTCCAGTCTGTATAGACATACACCTGTAAATAGTGAAAACTCGTATGTAACATGAATTCTAGTCCTATAGGATTCCACTAGAGGCATGTTTTATTGTAATACTTTTAAATTATGTTCAGGGTGGTAGAACAAAATTAAATATGAAGAGATAACATGATTTGCTTCATGATTTCGCAGCATTCTGAACATGGTGTGTTAATTTTCAGTTTTGACCCTTTCATTCACTGCGACCTTTACAGAGGACAGTAACTTCAATGCCACTTCATGGATAATGAGTTGTTGAGAGCGAATCCTCTCAGATGGACAGTTCATAACTGGAAATCCAGGCATCATGCTGTAAAAATGAGACTGTGGGCAATTCACAAGAACTTAAAAGGAATCAAGAACAAACAATTAGACTTTTCCAAACAAAAACATAATTCGTGACTGAAAGAGTTAAGAAACTGAAACAAGTGACACATTAAATGGAAGCTAATAACATATACTTTACAAATATACCAAAATGAAGTACCAGTAAATCATATATCAGGAATATCATTGTAAACACAAAAATTGCAAAATTTGTGTTAGGCATGTGACAAAGGTATTTTTCTCTGATCAAGAATTGCAATGTTGATACCTTTGACAGTTAATAGCTGGTAAACATTCTCAAACTCTAAATTTGATCTTGTTCCAATATTATTCTTTCATAAAGTAACTTAAATCTTGGTGGCCATGTCTCTAACATCTGAAAAAGTAAGATGGCAGAAGTGGATAAAGATGTTAGCAGTGAAGAACAACAAAGCAGTAAAGGGAGGCAAACAGTATCACCAAGAGAAGAAATGCTGTGCTACACTGGCTGAAAAAAAAAGAGTGACGCAAAAGAGCTACAGAAAGAAAATGTCAACAGTGAGAACGAGAAAAACTATAATAGCAGCAACAAACCATCAATGAGTATAAAATTTCTTCTCAGATGTCAGGAAATGCAGTTGGAAGAGCTAAGAAAACATTGCCTAGTGCTACATCATATTTTCAGCAACATGCCACCAATGAAAGAAGATACTGTGGTTGGTGAAATACCATGCAAGGAGAGATGAGACAAGATTAAACAGAAACCTGTGATGTAATTCAGGCTTTATATATCAGTGATGACATTAGCAGGCTGTCTCCTGGCAAGAATGATGTTAAATTCATCAAAATTGATAAAAAGTGAGTTTTAAGATAGAAAAGGCATCTCAACATGTATTTCAATGAGGCTTCCAAATTATTCACTCAAGAACATTCACATATGAAGGTAGGTCTTACAAAGTTCTATTCCTATCGACCAGCTCATGTATTTTCCATAACAGAGAAAGATAAAGAGGTCTGCATGTGCAGTTACTTGTGAATAAACTTTCACACAAGATACCATCATTTCCAGGCACTGCAGATGCTGTACCTGCTGAAATAGCGTGTGGTGGTGGTGGTGGTGGTGGTATCTAATGCACTGCATGTGATGATGAAGCCATCAGCAGTTGAGACTTCCAATATTTGGACACAATGTCACTTTCTGATGAGAAAGCAGGGCAAAAATGAAGATGTTCTCCATCCACGATATCTTGGGAATCACAAGAGTGCAGGTTGGAGAACATGTGATTTTTAGCTTATGGAGATGGAGAGGAAGACAGTCATGGCCAGAATTTATTCTAAACAGGGCTACCATTCATCTTATGGGAGCACTAGTGATCCATTTCGGACTCTCGTCAAGTGACTTCCAACTTTTGTTTGCTGCAGCTTTTTCTATCCTCTTTTCATTTAATATTCTCGTTTTACTTTGGATGTAGTTTTTAATTGTGGGATATGAGATATTCTTCTTTACAGTCTGTAGGATATTGAATCCTTTCTTTGTGAGTTAGTTTGCTATTTCATTCTCTACTATCCTGCAATGAGATGGAATCCATTGTAAAGCAAAAGGTTTGCCGATATTCTGTAGCTGGTAAATGAGTCTGCAGCAATCACATGTATTTATAGTGTTTGAGTTCATAATTGGTTCTATGGCCACTTTAGAATTCGTAAGAATGACAGCTTTGTTGAACTTGTTGGTTCTGATCATTAAGATTTTCGAGGGAACAGGGAACATTTGATAGCTTCCACTTCACCATCGAAATTTGTTGTTAGGGGCCCAGTATGACGACAGAATGAAAATAATAAGCATCTATTCTGCCGACTCCTGCTATGGTATCGAAGTTTCTCAATTATCCATCTGTATAAATGTGTAGTCGTGAATCAAGTGGATAGTTAGTGTGTATGGTTTCTAGGCTCAGTTGTTTAAGGAAGATACTAGTGTTTTCCAAATTCTTATTGGTGGATTAAGTTCTAATTTGAAGTTTACGGTGTTTTCAAGAAGTGGATTTTCTTTTAGGAGCATATGTTCTCTATTGTTTGGGATTTCATAAATTTCTTGTAAATTTAAAAAACTCTCTGCAAATGGTTTCTGAGTAATTAATTTCCTTACTGGAGCACTTTGCTGTTCCCATTTATTTCCTGGAAGTCGCATGAGCTTTTCATATTGGAGTAAAGCTTGTTTCTGTAGTTTAAGAGTTATTGCACAATTTCTGGTAATTATGCACATTGCTTCTAATGGAGCCACCTCATTGTTTTGAATTTTGACTAGAATTTCTAGATTTTTTGGTGATGTAATCACAACTTCACCACAATACAGCAGAATGGGCTTGATGTACATCTGATATGTAGTATTGGGCATATTTGTTGAGCATCCCCATATGATACTACATAGTCTTTTCAGGATTTTGAGCCGATTTATTGATTTTTTTGCAGACATGATCTGCATGATAATTCCAGGGTAATTTTTTGTCAAATGTGACACCGAGATATTTTGTCTCATTTGATGTTTTTATTTAATGATTATTTAGTACAGGACCATATTTCTAGCTTTCCAGCCTAGTGAGAAAAGTTGGCAATTTGTCTTCTCTATATTGACAATCATTAGGTTTTCTCTGCACCAATTATGTAATTTATTTAAAGCTTCTCAATTCTTTCATTTTCCTGTTTGTTTCTGAAGATCATAGTAGGCTACGAGGTCATCTGCAAATAGAGCTGTTTTTACTTGATATGTTTCTATTGAGGAAGGTAAATCTATTGTATGTATGTATGTATGTATGTATGTATGTATGTCTGTGTTTGTGTGTGTGTGTGTGTTAAATTGCTCAATACTGATCCTTGAGAGAGTCCAATATAGCGTTGTTTAAATTCTGAGTTTACATTGTGACATTTGGTGGCACAGGACCTTTGTATAATGAACTCTGACAACCAATGGAGCATGTTGTGTTTTATTCCAACTTTGTGGAGTTTCTCTATTAATGTACATTTCCACAGAATCATAGGCTGTTTGGAAATCAACAAATTTTGCTGCAGTGTCTTGTTTTCTATTAAAAGCTTCTTTGATGTTTTGGCTTAATGTTATGATTTGTTAATTTGTACTGCGATTTTCACGAAAACCAGCTTCTTCTGGCGAGAGAGGGTTATTAGATTCTAGATAGCATGTCATTCTTCTAGATACCATACAATTACAAGCAATTACACTTGTTAATGACATGGGACAGAAACTACTTATTTCCTTTGCTGATTCATCTTTCTTTAACGCATGGATTATGATTGCCTTTTTCTATTCTGAAGGTACAGTGATTGTCCAGGACATGACATATATGCAATAATAGTGATTTACCATTACTGCCTAACTTGATCAGTAATTCCGGATGAATTTTGTTGGCTCCAGAAGAATTATTGTTTTGAATATGATTTAGTACAGTTTCAAGTTCTGTCATCCTAAAAGATAAATAATTTTGGGTCTTCAGTTTTGGTAGATTTTTATTTTTTATGGTGGTCCTTAATAATTTCTGCTGTTTTTTGCTTCCTTTGGTATTTGATGCCTCTCAACATACAACTTACTAAATAATATTGCTACGGATTTTGGAGATGTGTATGTTTTCCTTTGTGTATTATAGGTTCAGGTTTGGAGTTTTGGTCTGATTTCATTGTGTTGATGAATTTGTAGATTTTATTGCCATCCCTTCTGTAATCTAAGTTTTCAACAAAGTTGTGGTAGCTTTTGCATTTAGCTGAGATGAGTTCTCTTTTGAATCTTGCCACTTGTTTTCACCATTTCTATAAATCTTGGCTTTCTTTTGAAATTTTAGCTTTTCTTATAGTTTCGTGTTTAAAATTTGATAGTTCCTCGTTTCAAAAGGGTCTGTACCTTTTAACCTTGCCTCTAGGTACCGACATTTTTTCATCATAGAACACTTTATTGAGTTTGTCAATAGAATTGATATTATTAGCCTTTAACGATATCTTAGCAGAGGTTTTTTTTCTAGATATTGGGTGTACAGAGTCCTATTCGCTTTTTTAAAGTTTCAAGAAATATTGCTATCAGTTTTATTAGAGGAGGAAGTAAGCTGTATAGTTGCTATGATAGCTCTGTGTTCTGATCCTGGGTCATCAATAATGTCTCCACTGAAGTTATCTCTTATGTCAGATGAAACTAGAAGTAGATCAGGGTTTGTACTTGAACCTGATTAGTGTAAGAAAGTTGGAGGATCGTTTTTATTATATACTACCACGATGGGATTGGAGTTGATAAAATCTTCTGTATTATTGGTGGTATTGTAGCTCCAGGATGTAGAAAGTGGATTAAAATCTACAGCAACAATTGTTTTTGTTGTAATGATTATTTCGTGGATATCAGGTACATTTCTTGGTCCATTATAGCAGCCGTACACTTTGAGATGACAATCATTCTTCCACATATCGATTTTGACCATTTCTAATTTGTCTACATCATTAATTTCTTTTATGACCTGGAATTTTGATGTAGGAGTCTTCTGTGTACCAGCAAGTATTCCACTAGCAATTTGTCTTCCTTTAGATAACACTTGAAGAGAAGTAGGCTGCCTCCTCGCGGTGCCCCTGGATTGATATCCATCTGATTGATACTAGACAAAATAGCCTACACTTATGGAGAAATGTTTCTTGTTAAGAAAAACTCTGGAGTAAAAAACCCACATTCGGATCTCTGGGCTGGGACCAATTTCTCAAACTTCCAATAATATGATGAAAATCTTACACTGGAATCCAGGAGGAATCATACAAGCAAAAGAATCTGAAATAGTGTGTACAAAGTGCAAAACGACAGTGCCCAAGCTGGAGTGTAAACACACTGGACAAATATTTTTCTGAAGCTGATGTTATTGAAGACACTGCCTTGTTGCAGTGGATCTCTCGAAAACATACTGCAACGAAGGCCACATACTTCATGAGCATCAAGGAAGCATTTGTTGAGTTGAAAAAATGTTGAAAGATTTCTGCACATATACACAGCAGTGTTCGACAGCATAAAGAACTGCGTGTAGTGAAGGGAAATTTGAAGAACAGAGAAGTAATTCTGCATTCTGATTTCTCAGAGAATTATGTTATCAAGTTTAAAAAATAAGTAATGTGATGCTGTATCTGATTCTCCAAATCATGACATAGGCTGTTGTTACCTTCTGTAAGGCTACTTTATCTAATTTTCAACAGAAGATCCAGAAGATGCTTTCTGTCATAATTGGACTGATGAAACAGCATCAGAATTTAAAAACAGGTTAATTTTTTGAGAGCCTTCTGCATCAAGAAGAAGACTTTGGTTTTTCAGAAGACTAAAACTTCTCTGAAACAGCTCATGGAAAGGGTGCTATTGTTGAAATTGGTGGTGATATCAAGAGAATGGTATGACTGAGTGTACTGCAAGAAAAGGAACATGTTTCCAGTGCAGGAACATTCGCAGAAGAACTTCAAGTGTGGTGAAAAAAATCACACATTTTGTATGTTCCTTCAGAAAAAATCATTTGTCTTACTGTCAGCCTGGAAGAACGATGGCAAGATGTGAAGAAAGTGCTAGGAACATTTGCCTTGCATTACGCGAAATACCACATCATATCTGTGCTAGCTCAAATTCACAATTTATTGGAGACAGCAACATATTTGTGAATAGCCATATCCAACAACATGCAAATTCTAATTGTGAGGCCCATACAGTTTCCAATACATATGGATATAATGCATCATGTGCCATGCCAAATGCTGAACATGAAATGGAGATAGCCAATTTCACAAAAGATGGTACTTGGATCCTAGTCAGTTTCTGCACCAAAAAACTGTGAAGTACTAGGTTGGCCAAATTACCAGCATCACCAAAACTGACATACACATCAAATTTACAAGGAAAAAAAAAATAGATGCAGACAATTTCATCTTTATGTAGCTAAATGTACAAGATGAGTATATTCTGGCTAATATAGTGACCGTTTTATCTGATCAACCCCTTGAAGAAGTGAGGTGATCTTCGCTGTTGGATTTTCTGGCTATAACATGTGGTGGTAGGTTTAAGCCTCATTTACACCTTACTGTTACCTTGATAGCGAGCATGTTACACTTCCGATGACTGTAACGAAGTTGTGAATGTTGGCCCAACACCTTTTTCTGGAAAACATCACCAATGTCCACCTAACTAGTCAATATGATTAAGTGCAACTTTATTCTTGTTTTCTAGTGCAGTTGTGGTATATATTTTTATCAGTTTTTAAGCTGTATGATAGTTAACATTCATAGTGTCACATGTCTAATGCATTCTTCACATATGAAAAACTAAAAAAAAAAAGTCTCATTATCATGAAATTATAAAGCAAGTTTAGACTACTAATAAAATATTATATACATCAAATCTGTCCCAAAACTTCAGAAGAATTTCTTAAATACTCATATATAATCTCTGTCACATATCTAACATATAACAATATAATTTATTTTGTGTACTCGAATAAATTCTGACTTGTCACTAACTCTACCAGCTGTTAAAATTATTTCTAACATAGAAGGTTCACGAAAATTATTAAATGTAGTACATACATCACAAGCCTTTATATAAAATAAAATAAAATAAAATAAAATAAAATAAAATAAAATAAAATAAAATAAAAACTGTGAAATGCCCTAGGAACATAAGTGTATTAAAATAAGGCCAACATTCCACATATGTCTAAAACAGCAAGCACAGCTGCTTTAACATTTATTTCTAAGAATTTTTATTAGGGGCTACATGGTTTATTCACATTTATTAGCCTTATGTAGGCTAAGATTACTGTGTAGTCCACTCATGAACTTTATTTCATTAACATTTCATAAGAAAGTTCTAAGACTTGTTTTAATTAAACATTAGTATATAATGGCACTTCTCTATTCATAATACAAAGGGGAGGAAAAAAAAGAAATTATCATTTTAATATAAATATATTTTATTCTGTCTGAAGTAAGTAAGTAATGCATTATCACGAAAATTAATAATTATGTCATTATTGAATTAATAAATTCAAATTATGAATGGAAACAATCACAATGATCATCACTCATCAGGAATAATAATGAAGACATATTTTAATATGAATTCACTAATATTCCATGCAGAAGTAAAATTTACGTTAATAACTGAAATCTTGAACAAGTAAATATTTCAATGATTTAGATTCAAATATAAAAGTTTATATAATGTCTGCAGCAAAAAGAGAGAGAGAGAGAGAGAGAGGGAGAGGGAAATGGAAAGCATTGTTGGTATAATGTAAATGAAGCATCAACCAACCACTGGAGAATATAATCAATGAAAAATGACAATGGTAAACATGACAATTGACATACATGATAATTGCCAGTTATTCACTTAAACGAAATTTAAACAATATTCTACAACAATTAAGAATGTGCTCATTTTTAAAATGTATTCAAAATTACATACCAGATTTGGAAATAACATGTTGAGAGGATGAAAACTAACAGAATTCCAGTGCAACTTTTTACATATCGGTATAGTACATGCCAAAGTTGAAGAAAAATTCTGAATGATCAAGAAATGATAGATTAAGACTGTAAGAGACCACGTCATGATCTATGGTACCTATGCAAGGAAGAAGGATGATGATGAACATTTCTGAGTGGAGGTGGGAGGATTAATAATCATAGAAAAAGAGACATTTGATAGTGGTTTTGTAAAAAACTAATATGCCCACAGAAGTTATAGGACGACCAGTCTTACAGGCTTAAATATATTGCACTCGGCACTATCTTATTATGCTATTATGTGAAATCAACTAAGGTTGAAGCAAATTTTCAAGAGAAAGCGGCTACATTAGAATCCACACCTGAGAATAGTAATGAGTACTGGACTCGTCTAAAAAGCTGTATACAGACAACAGCAGAAGAAACAATAAGATACACAGAAGATAGGAGAATTAAGAAACCTTGGGTCGCAGGGAAAATGTTGGAGAAGCTGGAGGAAAGGAGAAAATGAAAAAATATCAACAAAGAAGAAGGTAGAAGAAACTACAGGAAACTTAACAACGAACTAAGAAGAGAAACTGATAAAGCAAGGAAAACTGGATGAAAGAGAAATGTAAAGAAATAGAGGATCTAGAGAGAAAAGGAAGATATGGTTTAATGTACAGCGAAGTAAAATGTTTGCACTTCACAAATAAGAAAAGCAAATCCATGTAGTTGATAGAGGACGAAATCGGAAATGAAGTGATAGACAGACCAGGAATACTGAACAGATGAACGAAATATGCAGAAGAGTTATATGAGACAGGGAATCATCCAGATGACTTGGCTATAGAAGACGAAGCAGCCATATCAGAAGATGAAAAAGGTTTTTCTATTTTAAGAGAAGAAGTTGAACTAGCGCTTAAAGAAATGAAGAATGGGAAAGCAACAGGAGTTCATGAAATCTCCATTGAATTAGTGAAATGCTAGATTGAGGACAAGAAGGAAATTCTGTCATATACGAAAAAGATGAATGGCGACAGTGTTGCTGCCAATACCAAAGAAAAATAAGGTTAAACGAGCGTTGAGCGGATTCCGCCGATTTTGGAATAGACACCGACGCACTTAGGTTAGGTTAGGTTAGTTTAGGCTTTTATTATCCCGTCAAGATGAAGGTGAAAGCAATTGAGTGTGATTTTTTGTTTTCTATGTTGGCAGTTCAAGTACGTCGGTGTCTATTCCAAAATCGGCGGAATCCGCTCAACACTCGTTTCACCAAAAATAATGCCAAGAAATGTAACAAGTTCAGGACTATCAGCCTGATATCACACTCGGCGAACATTCTCCTGCGAATATTGAATCGACATTTATATTCTAAGATGGAAGAATAGTTTGAAGAAGAGCAGTTTGGCTTCAGGAAGGAAAAAGGTATGAGAGATGCTACTGGACTGCTACCTAGAGAAGAATAAAGAAGTGTATATAGTATTTGACTGGCATTTGACAGAGTGGATTGAAATAAACTGATAGGGATCCTAAAGAAAATTAGCGTGGATTGGAAAGAGAGAAGGCTGTTCAGTCACCTTTATATGAAACAATGAGTCAAAGTCAGGATAGGAGAAGAAATGTCAGAAGGAAGTGAAATAGGGAGAGGATTACGACAAGGATGCCCTTTATCACCTATCCTGTTCAACATCTACTTGGACGATTTAGTGAAGAACTGTTTTCAGAACATGGGAGGAGTGATAGTAGGAGGAAGAAAAATAAAGTGCATGAGATTTGCTGATGATATGGCTTTGTTAGCAGAAGAGGAGATGATACTAAGGGATATGCTACTGGAGCTAAATGACAGCTGTGAGCAGTATGGAATGAAGATAAATGCCAACAACACGAAGACCATGGTCATAGGAAGTAAAGTAAAGAAGGTAAACTTGCGAATTCTAAATGAGGCAGTAGAGCAAGTGGGCAGATTTAAATACTTGGGGTGTACTATAAGCAGTAACATGAGCTGCTGCCAAGAAGTCAGAAGGAGAATAGCAATGGCAAAGGAAGCTTTCAATAGAAAACGGAGCATCTTCTGCAGACCTCTGGAGAAAGAACTAAGGAAGAGACTAGTGAAGTGCTTTGTGTGGAGTGTAGCATTGTGTGGGGCAGAAACATGAACATTACGAAGAAGCGAATAGAAGCACTTGAAATGTGGATATGGAGAAGGATGGAGCATGTGAAATGGACAGAGTAAGAAACGAAGCTGTGTTGGAAAGAGTGGATGAAGAAGGAATGATGCTGAAACTGATCAGAAAGAGGAAAAGGAATTGGCTGGGGCATTGGTTGAGAAGAAACTGCCTACTGAAGGAGGATGTTCTAGAAGGAATGGTGAATGGGAAAAGAGTTCGGGGCAGAAGAAGATATCAAATGCTAGACGACATTAAGGTATATGGATCATATGCGGAGACAAAGAGGAAGGCAGAGAATAGGAAAGACTGGAGAATGCTGGGTTTGCAGTGAAAGACCTGCCCTTGGGCAGAACACTATGAATGAATGAAGTAAGGCTGATGGAGAAAATACGACAGACTCAACAGAGACAACCAGTAAAATACATTATTTGTTCACTTTTCCTCAGAGATTGTGGAAGCCACAATGTTTATATATCACATACAAAAATGTCTTTGCTAATATAAAATTTTATAAATTGATGTTATAAATCAAACAAGCTGATTCTGTTTGGTGAACAGCAGAGGAATCGAAATCTGTTTTTCTAAAGTTACTACAGTTAAAACAACACCAGGCAGGTAACGCAAAACCTTCAGTTAAGGTAAGAGGAATCATTAGAGTACAAGATTTCACCTTCATAATAAATATAACATGCCTAATCTTGTAAATAATTTATGCTGTATGATATCACTCCTCCAAAAGATATGATGTGGTTTTAGGTTGATGTCAAGCACAAGCTATTTATTTCGAGTTCGTAATAAACCTTGTGAACTGAATTTGAGTATCTAATAGGAAGAAAAATGCTACGAAAATTAGATGGTCATTACTGGAACAAATATTCGAAAGACTATTTGTAACATTATCATTGGCTAATATCAAACATCCTTTTTTAAACATCTACAACACAGTTGACTCAAATTATTTTTGAGATGTAATCTTCTACTTTTGATTGCTTGATTTGTTAACCCACAAATTAATAATAATAGTAACTATAACAAGATGCAAATCATCCATGTTTGTTTGCCAAGAAATGAAATGCAAGTGTTATATCTCAAACATTTATAAATACTTAAGCAAAAATTCTTAACTTTATACAAAAAATGTTCTCCACAATTTACAAATTTACAACATTTTATAAAATTAAAATACTTTGATAATTTTTCAGTTTAAAGATACTGCCTGGCAATCTCAAATATTAGGCCTTAGTATAAATAAGTTGTAGTTAAAGCTTCTATTCCTACATGGCCCATAAAAAAATCAAATGATGCTACGACCATGCAAATTAAAATAGTAAACTATCTATCTGTGTCTGATTCACTATTATTTGCCAAATTAACCAGCACTACAAAAGACAGTTCTAATGAAAATCAAGGATACTGAAATGAAAATTATCACACTCAAATTCAAGACCATTAATGAAGACATTACATAAGCTTGATTTTCACACAAGTATTTCTACGTAATGCACCATATTCAGTACTGCTAATTCAGTAAGATAACAAATGTTTATTGTCTATGCAAATAATACACGACTCTTTGCAAAGCCAGCCAGAAATCCCTTTGAGGTTGACAACTGAACAGATTGTCTGGGTTTCTTAAAATCACACAGTTGGGGGGGGGGGGGGGGGGGGAGAAGAAGAAAAATCACTCAAGATTCCAGTCTCACACTGATGAGGGGTACATTGTCAACTCATGATTTGTTTTGTATCCACGCTCTTTTAGGTCGCACTGGAGTGTCAGAAGCATTGCATACACACAAATTCACTGTATGAGCCTGTACTGATAGGAACGGTTCTGGACCAGATATTTCAAAGTGTCACAAAAATGGGGCCACAAGTCAAATTCACTTTCAATAAACTTCTTGACAGAAGATTTTCTTCAATTTCACTCTCACTCTACATACCTAACAGTTATATAATAAAATACTGGATCAGATGGCAACATGGACTTTGGACCAATTTACATTATAAAACAGATGTGAAAAATCTTTCCTTATACAGAATGACATGCACTGAAACATAATTAATTTCTGGGAAATGCAATACAGCATGAGATCTCCAAAATAATTCAATCATTTCATTATCAGTGGTTTCATCTTTCATGTTTAGCACCTGCAGACATACTAAACAGAATTAAGACACTTCTGTGCAGAAGAAATATTCTGCAAAGAAATATGTTTTATGTAGAATTTTTTTTTTTTTTAATTCTGATGGTACTGTTCATGATGCATCAATTTTTTAAATGGACAATTCTTCTGTGAATCGGAAATAATTTAGTAAGATCTAGTCTATTATTTTTCACATTAGTTTTAAAATGAAAATAGGCAATGTGGGATTCCATGACAATCCCATAAGCAAGTTACTACCACTTGCTAGAGAGTAACTTACTGAGAAGAGGAGGGAGGTGATAAGAAAGAGCCCAGCACAACAAGGGCTGGGAGAGGCTGGCTATACCACTGTGCCACCTGGACCAACGCCTCCCCCAACTGCTGCTGCAGTCACTGTAGTTGGGCTTGATGGGATGTGAGAGGCAAGACCCTGAATCACATAACCAAATCCAGTTACCCATACATATACAACAGATTGCATAAATATATGCTTAAAGTGTATAAAATTCACAAAATAACATTAATTTCGTTATAACAGATACAGTTTCATTTTTAACACTTCGAACCTGGTGATTACTAGTATGCCTGGCATTTAAATTGCCAGTGGTGGTACTAGTATCTTTGAATCCCTCACTCATTGAAATTTGCGAATTTTTAAATCTAAAAAACCAACTGCAATATCAATGTGAAATCTTAACCATTCGACACTCCATTTCAGCTAATATTCATGATAAAAATATATGTCCTGAAGTCAAATGCGGCCACCTTACGAAAATATTTCATAACAGGAGCATTTGAAAGTGGCAGTACAGAGATATGCTGGATATTTACAGTAAATACCTTTGAGCTTAAGATGTTAAAGTACACAATAGCTTACAAGCAGGTTACATAGCAATGAGGGAGGGGAGAGAGATCTATCTGCATCACATGAGACATACTTTTCTATAAAAACTTTATGAACTTTAATGAACACTGTTGAAAATTGACCAAACTGTGTACTCTATTGCCATATACTTTTCTGTAATAAAACATAGCTAAAACGTACTGTTAAGAAAAATTGGCACATTGTTAAGTCACGTGCATTCTAAGTGCAAATAAGCAATATTTGTTACACTTCAATGTGAAAAATTAGTTGCAGAACTTCTGTCAATCAGTTATTGAATGCAATCATGTCCAATGTACTGTATGTGTTAGAGTACGTGTTTTCCCTGCGGTGGCTGAGTGGTCAGACCTCCAGCTTGTCACGCAGGAGGCCCAGTTCGAGTCCCGATCAGGTATGGGATTTTTCATTGAAAAATCCATATTGACACTTGTGGCGAACGAAGTTCCAGTAGGGCTTTCTCCCAGAGTACTCTCGTTTTTCCCCATATTAGCCATCTACATCATTCCGTCACCATTTCTCCATTTCATCATCATTCTGTAGCATTCCCTGATCACCGGTTGGTGATGCATGAAGGGAACTGGTCTAGGGATAAGAGGGGTTGCCTGCTCGAAACCTGGCTACGCAGCGAACCTTAGTGTAGTCAGCCGGTGTGGGTTTGGGAATGCACCTAGCTTGAGGGCTAGCGCAATAGATTGTAACAGATCGCAGTGCTGGGCCATAATGCCCTCCTCCTATAAATTCCATTCCATTAGAATATGTGTATAGGCCTACATGTAATATTGAAGTAAAATCTGAGTAATTAAAGTAACAGAAAGAATATTTGAAAATAAATTTCCTGACAATATTCTCAATGGAATCATGATGCTCAGGAATAATTACAGGTCTAACTGAAACGAAACATAACTAGTGAGCAGAAAAAAGTAGTTCTACGTCAAAATAGTGGAATGATATGTCTTGTACTAACAGAAGAGAAATTAGATAAAACAGGAAATCACACTATTGACATCACACCATGTAATCTGTATGTGTTTTTTTTTTTTTTTTGGATGGGGGTGCAATGGCAGGGCTCTTAACTTGCCGTTATTCACCCCACTCTATGAGCATGGCTCATAGATGTCACTAGTGCCAAGAAGCATAGCTCACTTAGTTCGTGGGAGATCATCCAGAATGCACGACATGCAGTGGAATTACATCACTCTCGCAATACATGATGATTACGATGATGATGACGATGACGACGATTGGAAATGTTGGGCTGTCACAGAGGAACCAGAGAAAACCCCTGTGGGTAGAGTATGGCCATTGTCAGTAAGCTGCCTACTTGTAAACTGTTGCATACCTTAAAAATAGCTCTGTATCTTGCAAGTGAAAATTCCTGTCTATAACATATAATATTTCTACAGTTCATTAGAATATGACTTTTATATTAGGAAAATGTGACAAAGTAGAATAATTTGTCCCAACAAAATTACAGCTATGGGTTAATACTTCATAACAGCAACAGATACAGGTAATTTGTACATGCTCTCTCAAATAAGTCTATCTACATAAATTTAATAATTTTATTTATATTTATTAATCAAGAAGAGAGTAATATAAAGTATACACAGTGAGTCATAAGTATGTTTGGAAAACGTGTGAGTGTGCTCCTGGATAAAAAGTATGAACAATTCCTTACATGAAAATTTGACGAAAAATTCTTATTTATTGGAGAAATGGTCATACTCTGTTTTTGTTCTGTTTTTGTTGTGTCACAAGTACATGTTTGGAAACTTGTCATTTAATGTTTACAAAAGGTGCTCAATGTGTCCTCTCCACTCTTTACACATGCCTGAGCACAACGTACACACAACTGGCGAATTCGCTCAAACACCATGTTATCATCATGGAACAATTGGCATATATTTTCAACACATTCTGCATCATTCACTGATGTTGCATAGACGACAGCCTTTTAGTGACCCAAAAGGTAAAAATCTAATGGGGTGAGGTCGGGTGATCTGGGTAGCCAAGGCACTGAACCACCGCGTCCAATCAAAACAAAAACAATATATTACTGTCTTGTCACTGTGTTGTTTGTAAACAAACACTGGTACAAAATCAAAACAAAAACAACACAATAATGTGATCAGATACTTAGAAAAACAAAAGTCACTATTACTATTTTTTCCAATAAATAAGCATTTTTCGTCAAATTTTCATGTAAGAAATTGTTCTTATTTTTGATCCAGGAGCACATTCACGCATTTTCCAAACATACTTATGACTCACTATGTATATTATATAAGTAAATGAAGGACTGAAATCAATAATGTTAAAGTCTGAAGATTACAACAAGTCTAGAGCTTTGTAGATTTATTTACCGGTATGGATCTCAGTAGTTATAATAATAATGATAATCTCTATGATGAGTAAGTATAAATCCATAACACAAGACTTTTGTGTTGAATAAATATTTTTCTAGTAAACCATTTAAATGTAAAACATGAATCAACACCTAAACAGAACGAAGTGACTGTACATACCATCGGTTATGAGATTATACAAGCTGGCGCATAGCATGATCAAGATTGGGACTCGGAGTGTCATTACAATTTCTGCCGCTAGGTTCATCTCACAGTTCTATTAAATGATGAATAGTTCCATTACTAAGCATTGCGTATCATGAAAATTCTTTGATTAATTTTGCATTACTAATCGAGTACGAAGATTATAAACATGCCAAGCATATTACAGTCTTATTTGAAATTTATTGATGACTTGTTAAATAACAGTATGCAGATTTTCAATGTGATTTAATGGAATTTATCATTTTTTTCCCTGAAAGTCTGGATTTGTTCAATTCAAAATTTTGCTTTCAAACTACATTCTTCATCCGGTTCATTTACTTTGGCAAGTTGATTGTTTTCAGTTCCATGTTTTCCCTTCAGATTTCATTCCCTCTAATTCGTTTTAATTGCTGAAAGTGAACTACTGGTATCTTCTACTTTCAAACATTATTATTATTATTATTATTATTATTATTATTATTATTATTATCCATGTATTGTGGGTCCCTATCACCACAGCATGGCGCGTCCTCAGGTTCCGGATCGAGGAGACGGTCTCCAGATATGGAGGGTAGCTGTGAATATACTGAATAAGCAGTTGCGGACAGCTGATGAGGGGTGGTCCTCCAGCTTGGGGGTTGGGCGAAGGGCTAACAACCCTTCACCGTAAAAAACAGCTTGTTACGAATCCTTCAAATAAGCCTCGGAATGGGACTGATTCTCTGGCACGACCACAGCAAAGGAATAAGGTTTTGAGATTTGGTACTTGGAATGTTACAAGTCTATATAGAACAGGAGGGGTAACATTAGTAGAAAAAGAACTAGCTAGATATAGAATAGACTTTGTGGGAGTACAGGAGGTTAGGTTAGATGGGAATGGCATAACACAAATAAGGAGCATCGTTTTTGTATTATAGGGAAGGAAACGATAATCACCAATCAGGAACAGGATACTTTATTCATAAAAGAATAAAATCAGCAGTAAAAAGGTCGAATTTATCAGTGATAGGTTATCATATTTAGTACTTAAAGGTAGATGGTGCGATATCGTTGTTATAAATGCTCACGCCCCTACAGAAGAGAAAGATGACCATATAAAGGATAGCTTCTATGAGGAATTGGAACAGACTTTTGATCAGTTACCTAGATATCACATGAAAATTTTATTGGGGGATTCCAATGCTAAAGTAGGACGGGAGGATATTTTTAAACCGACTATTGGAAAAGAGAGCCTACACGTAAGTAGTAATGACAATGGAGTTAGGTTAGTCAACTTTGCCACATCAAAAAATTTAATTGTTAAAAGTACAACATTCCCCCATAAGAATATACACAAATATACTTGGACTTCTCCAGATGGATTGACACATATCCAGATAGATCACATCTTGATAGATAAAAGAAGACATACTATATAGTAGACATTCGAACCTTCAGGGGGAGAGACTGTAATTCTGACCATTATTTGGTAATTGGAGAACTAAGAGAAAGACTATCAGTAGCCAAGCGAGTAGAAAAACAAGTTAATATTAGAAGATTCAATATTCCGAAATTAAAGGACGAGGAAACTAAGCAACATTATCAGGTCGAAATTTAAAATAGGTTTGCCATATTAGCAAGCTCCGACGATGTTGAGGAAGAGTTAGATGTGAATAGCATGTGGGAAAATATCCGACATAATATCAAAATTGCAGCTGAACAGAGCATAGGTTATTATGAAACTAAGAAAAAGAAACCGTGGTTTGATGAAGATTGTTGCATGGTAGTAGAAAGGAGGAAACAGGCAAAATTGAAATTCTTACAGGATCCAGTTGAGGTGAATAGAGATAATTATTTCAATATAAGACAGGAAGGAAATCGTATGCTTAGGAATAAAAAGAGAGAATACTTGAAGCAAAAACTGAATGAGGTAGAAACAAATAGTGAGAATAAAAACATTAGAGATTTATATAAGGGCATAAAGGAATTCAAGAATGGATATCAGGCAAGGGTAAATGTGATCAAGGATGAGAATGGTGACTTGCTTGCAGACTCTCATTCAATCCTGAACAGATGGAAAAACTATTTTGGACAACTACTAAATATACATAGGCCAAATAGAAATGATCGGGACGAAATTCAAATACAAACTGCTGAACCATTTATACCCGAACCCACACTTTCTGAAGTCGAAATTGCGATAGAAAATCTGAAAAATTATAAGTCTCCAGGTATCGATCAAATTCCAGCAGAATTAATACAAGAGAGTGGAAGCGCATTATCTAACGAAATTTATAAGCTTGTACTTGCTATTTGGGAAAAGGAAATTGTACCAGAACAATGGAAGGAGTCCATTATCGTACCTATCTTTAAGAAGGGGGACAAGACTAACTGTAGTAACTATCGAGGAATATCACTTTTGTTGATGTCGTACAAAATTTTGTCCAATATTCTTTTGAGAAGATTAACTCCATATGTAGATGACATTATTGGGGATCATCAATGTGGTTTTAGGCATAATAGATCAACTACTGACCAGATATTTTGTATTCGACAGATAATGGAGAAAAAATGGGAGTATAAGGGTACAGTACATCAGTTATTCATAGATTTCAAAAAGGCATATGACTCGGTTAAGAGAGAAGTTTTATATGATATTCTTATTGAATTTGGTATTCCCAAGAAACTAGTTTGATTAATTAAAATGTGTCTCAGTGAAATGTACAGCAGAGTTCGTATAGGTCAGTTTCTGTCAGATGCGTTTCCAATTCACTGTGGGCTAAAGCAAGGAGATGCACTATCACCTTTACTTTTTAACTTTGCTCTAGAGTATGCCATTAGGAAAGTCCAGGATAACACAGAGGGTTTGGAATTGAACGGGTTACATCAGCTGCTTGTCTATGCGGATGACGTGAATATGTTAGGAGAAAATCCACAAACGATTAGGGAAAACACGAGAATTTTACTGGAAGCAAGTAAAGAGATAGGTTTGGAAGTAAATCCCGAAAAGACTAAGTATATGATTATGTCTCATGACCAGAATATTGTACGAAATGGAAATATAAAAATTGGAAATTTATCTTTTGAAGAGGTGGAGAAGTTCAAATATCTGGGAGCAACAGTAACAAATATAAATGATACTCGGGAGGAAATTAAACACAGAATAAATATGGGAAATGCCTGTTATTATTCGGTTGAGAAACTTTTATCATCCAGTCTGCTGTCGAAAAATCTGAAAGTTAGAATTTATAAAACAGTTATATTACCGGTTGTTCTGTATGGTTGTGAAACTTGGACTCTCACTTTGAGAAAGGAACAGAGACTATGGGTATTTGAGAATAAGATTCTTAGGAAAATATTTGGGGCTAAGAGGGATGAAGTTACAGGAGAATGGAGAAAGTTACACAACACAGAACTGCACGCATTGTATTCTTCACCTGACATAATTAGGAACATTAAATCCAGACGATTGAGATAGGCAGGGCATGTAGCACGTATGGGCAAATCCAGAAATGCATATAGTGTTAGTTGGGAGGCTGGAGGGAAAAAGACCTTTAGGGAGGCCGAGACGTAAATGGGAAGATAATATTAAAATGGATTTGAGGGAGGTGGGATATGATGATAGAGAATGGATTAATTTTGCTCAGGATAGGGACCAATGGCGGGCTTATGTGAGGGCAGCAATGAACCTCCGGGTTCCTTAAAAGCCAGTAAGTAAGTAAGTAAGTAAGTAAGTATTATTATTATTATTATTATTATTATTATTATTATTATTATTAAACTAGTATAGTTCTTAGTTTGTCTTGCCTTGAGACAATTAGTAGTGTTATTCAGTACTTATGAGGAAAAGAGTATGATTAAAAACAATTTGTAATGGCAAAATATTCTACGATAATGATTATTACTGCTGAATATTAACACATATATGATTTGCATTATTTAGGGTACAACATACGGAGCTATGTAATTTTAATATTGTGCATGTCGAGTTTAGTGCAACATACTCCCCTCATTCTCCATGCCAAATCAAATATTATTATGACATTATGAGTACTAAATAAATAATAATTACTACAATTATTCATTGTGATAAGATACAACTATCACCGTATGGTGTACCATAGATTTCTTTTTATTCTTTCATTAAATTGACATGTCATGAGTGACGACAGAAAACACCTCAGGGGAGCGAAATGCAGAAATTACTAAAAGAGAAATGGGGATCGGGGAGAGCAGATGCGCATGTGCCTATAAATGGCAAAATTCTAGGAAAAAAAACGTCCCTGATATTCCAGAGATATTTGTTTACTTTTGGGAAATCGTCAAATATGGAAACCATCTCTAATCACGTATATTGCAGACTAACTTCCTGATTTAATTTAATTCTAACTTCTAATTTAAAAACTGTTTACACACAATAACATATTACAGCATTTATTTGCTATCCACTACAGATTGATCAGCAGGCTTATTAGATATTCATTTCACAAGGTGTGCAAGAAAAATCGCACAATTGTACTTATCATGCATTGTGACTGCAGTTTCCATTAGTAAAAATCATAACACTTCAATGTTAATATATTTTTTGAAAAAGAAAGGGAAAAGTTAGGCCCACTTACAAATGATTAAATTATGAATTCAGAGAAATGGAAGACAATACAGTATCTTAATTCACTGGAAAATAATAATAATAATAATAATAATAATAATAATAATAATAATAATAATAATAATAATAAAGATGTGAAAAGGGTAGACTACAGTGTTCATGTAAAATGTATTAAGTTTCTTTCATTATTTCCGAAAAGGTATGGGGTATGAATTGAACAACAGGAAGGTAGTGCCTTAGTTCATAATATGTAATATCTTTTAATCACCAATTAGGAACAGGATTCTTTGTACATAAAAGAATAAAGTCAGCAGTAAAAAAGGTCGAATTTATCAGTGACAGGTTATCGTATTTAGTACTTAAGGGTAGATGGTACGATATCGTAGTTATAAATGCTCACGCCCCTACAGAAGAGAAAGACGACCATATAAAGGATAGCTTCTATGAGGAATTGGAACAGACTTTTGATCAGTTACCTAGATATCACATTAAAGTTTTATTGGGGGATTTCAATGGTAAAGTAGGACGAGAGGATATTTTTAAACCAACAATTGGAAAAGAGAGCCTACATGTAAGTAGTAATGACAATGGAGTTAGGTTAGTCAACTTTGCCACATCAAAAAATTTAATTGTCAAGAGTACAACATTCCTCCATAAGGATATACATAAATATACGTGGACTTCTCCAGACGGAATGACACATAACCAGATAGATCACATCTTGATAGATAAAAGAAGGCACACTAGTATAGTAGACATTCAAACTTTCAGGGGGGCAGACTGTAATTCTGACCATTATTTGGTAATTGGAGAATTAAGAGAAAGACTATCAGTAGCCAAGCAAGTAGAGCAACAAGCTAATATTAGTAGATTCGACATTCTGAAATTAAAGGACGAGGAAACTAAGCAACGTTATCAGGTTGAAATTTCAAATAGGTTTGCTGCTTTAGCAACTCCTGACGAAGCTGAGAAAGAGTTAGATGTTAATAGCATGTGGGACAATATCCGAGATAATATCAAAATTGCAGCTGAACAGAGCATAGGTTATCATGAAACTAAGAAAAAGAAACCATGGTTTGATGAAGATTGTTCCACTGTAGTAGATAGAAGGAAACAGGCAAAATTGAAATTCTTACAGGATCCAATCGTGGAGAATAGAGATAATTATTTCAATGAAAGACGGGAAGCAAATCGTATGCTTAGGAATAAAAAGAGAGATTACTTGAAGCAAAAACTGAATGAGATAGAAACAAATGGTAAGAATAAAAACATTCGAGATTTATATAAGGGTATAGAGGAATTTAAAAACGGATATCAGGCAAGGGTTAACGTGATCAAGGATGAGAATGGTAACTTGCTTGCAGACTCTCATTCAATCCTGAACAGATGGAAAAACTATTTTGGGCAACTACTAAATATACATATGCCAAATAGAAATGATCGGGACGAAATTCAAATACAAACTGCTGAGCCATTTATACTGGAACCCACACTCTCTGAAGTCGAAATTGCGATAGAAAATCTGAAAAAGTACAAGTACTCCAGGTAGTGATCAAATTCCAGCAGAATTAATACAAGAGGGTTATAAGCTTGCACTTGCAATTTGGGAAAAGGAAATTGTACTAGAACAATGGAAGGAGTCCATAATCGTACCTATTTTTAAGAAGGGTGACAAGACTAACTGTAGTAACTTTCGAGGAATATCACTTTTGTTGACGTCGTACAAAATTTTGTCGAATATCCTTTTGAGAAGTTTAACTCCATATGTAGATGAAATTATTGGGGATCATCAGTGTGGTTTTAGGCGTAATAGATCGACTATTGATCAGATTTTTTGTATTCGACAGATATTGGAGAAAAAATGGGAGTATAAGGGTACAGTACATCAGTTATTCATAGATTTCAAAAAGGCGTATGACTCGGTTAAGAGAGAAGTTTTATATAATATTCTTATTGAATTTGGTATTCCCAAGAAACTAGTTCGATTAATTGAAATGCGTCTCAGTGAAACTTACAGCAGAGTCCGTATAAGCCAGTTTCTATCTGATGCTTTTCCAATTCACTGCGGGCTAAAGCAGGGAGATGCACTATCACCTTTACTTTTTAACTTCACTCTAGAATATGCCATTAGGAAAGTTCAGGATAACACAGAGGGTTTGGAATTGAACGGGTTACATCAGCTTGTCTATGCAGATGGCGTGAATATGTTAGGAGAAAATCCACAAACGATTAGGGGAAACACGAGAATTTTACTGGAAGCAAGTAAAGAGATAGGTTTGGAAGTAAATCCCGAAAAGACTAAGTATATGATTATGTCTCGTGACCAGAATATTGTACGAAATGGAAATATAAAAATTGGAGATTTATCCTTCGAAGAGGTGGAAAAATTCAAATATCTTGAAGCAACAGTAACAAACATAAATGACACTCAGGAGGAAATTAAATGCAGAATAAATATGGGAAATGCCTGTTATTATCCGGTTGAGAAGCTTTTGTCATCTAGTCTTCTGTCAAAAAATCTGAAAGTTAGAATTTATAAAACAGTTATATTACCGGTTGTTCTGTATGGTTGTGAAACTTAGACTCTCACTTTGAGAGAGGAACAGAGATTAAGGGTGTTTGAGAATAAGGTTCTTAGGAAAATATTTGGGGCTAAGAGGGATGAAGTTGCAGGAGAATGGAGAAAGTTACACAACACAGAGCTGCACGCATTGTATACTTCACCTGACATAATTAGGACCATAAAATCCAGACGTTTGAGATGGGCAGGACATGTAGCACGTATGGGCGAATCCAGAAATGCATATAGAGTGTTAGTTGGGAGGCTGGAGGGCAAAAGACCTTTCGGAAGGCCGAGACGTAGATGGGAAGATAATATTAAAATGGATTTGAGGGAGGTAGGATATCATGGTAGAGACTGGATTAATCTTGGTCAGGATAGGGACCAATGGCGGGCTTATGTAAGGGTGGCAATGAACCTCCGGGTTCCTTAAAAGCCAGTAAGCAAGTAAGGAAGTAAGTAAGTAATATCTTTTAACATCAAGAATGACAATCATTTATTTTAATGTAATTGAGACATAGAAGTTTTGAAATTACGTCTATTGACCAAAAATAATGTACAAAGATTTAATAAGCAACGGCGAGTCCTTTAAATTTCCCAAATGTCAATGTCATTTAAGTGTTCTGCTACGAACATCTAGACCGAACAGCGCTCCGAGCAGCAGAATTGGAATTATGGGGGTACTACTTCAGAACCGTATTTCAAGCGCTAAGCACCAGCTTGTATAATCTCGTAAGCAACGGTACATACACTGAATGTACTTCTGAATCTCTTTTATTACTATTCTGAATAACACACACAAATAAAATTGTATCCTAAACAATTTTAATTCAGTGAAGTATACAGATATTCTGCAAAGAATAAAAAATAAATGTTATCTGAATAATTTTTTATCTGTTTGGCATTAGTGTCCCAAAAGGAATGTTAAACACAGGATAATGTTGTTTGGGTTAACCTACATGGATTTAAAGTACTTTCACAATAAGAAGGCATACAAGGGGAACTAGTTCAAGCCAGTCTATGTTGACTAACCAATGCTGATGAGGCAGTGTTGCCTAGTTAAATTGTCATGAAGTCTCACTGATGCATTGCGTATTACTTCCTTGTGAGCACAATATTTATACCCAGGATTGAATTTTAAGCTGTGTCATTCAATAGAATTAAAAAATTTGAATATGACTGTACAACAACAGAATTCATAGGAATTCTTACATCGCCTGGTTCGCATGTTATCACTTTAAGACTAACAATGATTATATCTGAGCCTTAACGCCATAAGCTCTGAAGTCTCTCTCTCTCTGTAAACAGACACAGATTTAGTCTTTTTTCAAATTCAGACTGGACTGTTTTCTGAATGGCCTATATTGAACAATAATACTTACAGTAGCAATGTCTCTTGAAAGGATTCAAGTGAATCTAGTGTTTCGTTTGTTACAAGCAAAAGAAAAGTTTTACATTCACAAGCAAAGGTAAGCTATGGTATAATTTTTACTTTGTAAACATAAATTCTCTTGTCGCTTTTTCGATTAATTATAACGCAGAGTTTTAACAACATGGCTCCTTGAAAAACATTTTACCTCCAGAGAATTTTACACTGAGGGACTCCATGTATCATAAGCAGTGAAGAATATAGTGGAATTGCGTTGGAGTTAATGCAGCTTATGTGAGTAGCTCTTTTTTTTTTTACTTGGTTATTTAACGTCGCTGTATCAACTACGAGGTTATTTAGTGTCGATGGCATTGGTGATAGTGAGATATTTGGCGAGATGAGGCCATAGATTACATGACATTTGCCTTATGGTTGGGAAAAACCTCAGAAAAAACCTAACCAGGTAATCAGCCCAAGCGGGAATCGAACCTGCGCCCAAACGCAACTCCGGATCGGCAGGCAAGTGCCTTAGCCGACCGAGCTACGCCAGTGGCTAGGTACCTCTTTGTTACTTGTTAGCTTAAACAACAAGTTTAAGCCCCCTCACCACGACAAGGTGAGTACTTATGAGGGAGAACATGGCCCCTTAAGAACAATGGAACTTTTTAAGATGAAACAATTTAATTAAATTTCGAGTGACACAATAATGGTGGGTGAGAGGGTAAGATTTACCGCGAAAAATTCAGAGGGGTAAACAGTATAGTTTTTACACTCCTAAAATATTAGAGAGCTACATAGTATAGTTTTATATTTCTCTGTGACCAACATTTCAAAGTTTGTAAGTTTTAATTTATTTTAATGACATGAAAGAATTTCGAAGTCATTTTACTATAGTAACAAAAATAACAAAATTCAAACCATTGCAGCACTGCCACAAAATGAATGTTCTTTTTGTATGTTGTTCAAAACTCACAACAATGAATTGAGAACCAGTTTCAACATTGTGGAAGTCGGGCTCTCAATATTCTGTTTCGTGTTTTATGTGCTCTTTAATTTGTTAGTGCTATAATTTAATTAATCTGCTTTATAGTGCGTGGTTTTGGTTTTTTATTTATCGAAGTATTATTAACATTCAGCTGTTCTTATGAAGTCCGTCACTAAATTATTCAAAGATTACACATTTTTTTCATAAGAAAAAGACAAAATAAGTGGAAGAGAACAATAAGAACATACAGTAATACAGTCATGTCAATTGATGCCCATAGGACCAAGTGCGTGCTTTAGAGCACAGGAGAACCTGAGCCCTTTACAGCGGAAAGGAAAGAGACAGACGAAAGAGGTAGTATATGCTGCTTGGTCGAGCTATATTCAGGGATGGCCAGCACTGATTCAATAGATAAAGGGAAGAGAACTTATTAAAACTGTATCCATGTTAATTTTTAGATTTGTCTCAGAAGTATAAATGCATTATAAGAATGTAAGTTTTAATTTTAATGTTCATTTTTTACAAGTTTGATTTTTTTGTTCAAAAGAAATATTTTCTCAACTTTCTTTTATAGAAAAGTGAAATTTTCAGATATAGGCCTATTTATTTTGTAGTCTTACAGAATGTTTTCGTAAATCTAATATACCATAAATACGTATTACTGAAGATAGTGTATTGAAAATTTTGAAAATATTCGCATGGAAATTGTTTGCAAGGAAATGAATTAACAAAGCAACTACTGTTATATCATAAGCAAAAGATACGTGCCCATGTGTTATAAAAATGTCAGCTCTATAGCTTCAGCACATTTCGAGAAAATAATTTAATATTCTGATGATAGGAAGTTGCTCACCAATATCACCTTAAAACATATACAGCACCTAGGTAACTTTGCTTTGTACTGTAATATTGTTTTGATTAGTTTATTGATTACTTTTATAAGGCTAAAGGTACCATTAATATCAATTCCAACTTATCATGTCATAATCTCTTTTTTTGGGATATCACTTTCTTTATGAATGTGTTGTTTCATCCATTTAGTATAGTATAGTTTTACTACTATGGAATTTATGTGAATATTCCTTCTTAACTCTTTATTATATTATTAACATTTAAAACACAACTGCAATATTAAGAAACTGGTATTAGTACTTTTGTTTTACAAACAATATAGATAATATCAAACAGAAAGAAGCCATATAAAAATAACGACATAAAATTTCACGTTCCATTTGAAGTTTGTGCACCACTGTCTTCTGAATCCAACAGGCTACTTATTCATATACACAACCCTTCCTCTTTCCATACTTAGCTTGAAGCCCGTGCACAGGGCCGCCGATAAGGGGGGGCAAAGGGGGCGAGTGCATATGGGCCCGTGAACAATAAGGGGCAGTCAGATTAAGTGAGCCTGATTACTTTTTATTATCATGAATAATTATATTTAATTCATAGATACATACAGGTAAAATTTTGTAAGAAAATTTATTACATAAATTTGACATATTAACTAAACAATAGTAGAATACAAATTACCACTTCATATGTAAATATTTGACTTTTATATAATAAAATATCGGTTTCCCACATTAACGTTCACCGACACAACACTTGAGGGCCCCGGCATTTGCCTGAACTATGTTCCTGTTGCTTCTACCGAACACGTTCAATTATTTATTGGCGTGTCCTTTTTAACTACTAACCCCCTGCTGGCCCACCGCAATATGCTAGTGGACTCTTCCAAACCGAAGTCTCAGGATCATGTTTCCTTTTCAGTACATTGTATGTTTCATGTCGAAACTTTCGTCTTTTCGTTGTCGTTTGTTTAGTACATTCTGTTCATTAGTGCTACCAGTTATAGTTCAACTGCACAATGTACAAGTATAAGCGTAAGTCGGGAGCTGAGAAGCACTAGGAGAGAAAGAATAAATTGGAAGATATTAATATGGGTGCTAGACTGCGTGAAAAATATTATGAAGACATTAACAAAGAGATCAGTGATGAACCGAAATATTTAAAATCAATTCATGCCTCTAATTTAGGGCTAACCTCATTGAAACCAATGAATCTCCGAAATAGTCTGAAGGAATTAAAACTGGACAGTTTATTTCCAAATATTTGTATAGTCATTAGTAGGGTGACCAGATTCAAATTGATACAAAAGAGGGCAAAATTTCAAAAAGGAGGATATTGTTAGATAAAAGAGGACAGATAATATGTATTTATATTTAGGCTTATTATATTTTAAATTACGTAATTATCTATTTCATTACAGAATATTTACAGTACAGATTTAGGCTTATATAATACTTAAATATATATTAATATCTATTTCATTACAAAATAATTATGAACAAATTTAATAGTAATGATTTCACAGTTGGCTACATATGAAAGTCAAGGGAACTATAATTATTACAGAGGACAAATAATATCTATTTAGATTTAGGCTTAGGCCTATATTATACTTAAAATTATGTCAATATCTATTTCATTACAGCATACTTACGATAAAACTTAATAATATAAAATGATTTTACAGTTAATGAAAGCAACGGCCATAACAAGTAGGAGCAAAGAGAGTTATGATCCTTGGCAAAGAGTATATTCCATCGATGCTGCTGCCACCTACAGACAAATTACTTGAGAAAGGCGTCAAATCAGATAATTTCAAAATATCGGGCATACAAGTTACGAAAAGAAGGACATTTCTTTATTTTTTTTTAAATCCACCCGGACCCTGGACAAAGGCCTAAAAAGAAGGGCATGTTCGGACAAAAGAGAACGTCTGGTCACCCTAGCCATTAGAATATTCTATACAATTCCTGTGACAGTTGCTGATGCTTAAAGATCCTTCAGAAAAATGAAGGAAATAAAAAATATATTCAGATAAACAATGTGTCAAAAACGACTGAGTAACCTTGGCCTCCTTAGTTTTTTTTTTTATTTTAGTAGATTATTTTACGACGCTTTATCAACATCTTATGTTATTTAATGTCTGAATGAGATGAAGATGATAATGCCGATGAAATGAGTCTCGGATCCAGCACCGAAAGTTCCCCAGCATTTGCTCATATTGGGTTGAGGGAAAACCCCGGAAAAAACCTCAACCAGGTAACTTGCCCAACCAGGAATCGAATCCGGGCCACCTGGTTTCGCGTCCAGATGCACGAATTGTTACTCCACAAGTGTGGATGTCTTCTTAGTCTGGAGAGTGATCTTGCTAGGTCTTTAAATTTTGATGATGTAATTGATAAGTTTGCATCAATGAAGTCAAGGAAAGTTATTTGTTGATGTTGGACTGCAAGTTAGAAATTACAGGTGTTTAGGAATAATGTTTTATGAATATAATCATCATCATCATCATCTCCCTAACAAATATTAGGCCAAATGGCCTGTTACGGTCTCAAACTAGAATTTTCAGTCCATCTCTTCCTTGGACGGCCTAGAGATCTTTTGCCATATGGATGGTAATGAAGCAGTGCTTTTGGAATTCTGCATCGATTCATTCATTCGAGATGACCCTTCCACTGAAGTTGATATTTGCTGATGAACTGCATAATGGGTTCTATTTGAAGTTCTTGCATTAGGTCCTCATTTTTTTTATGATCCCAGCAAGTATATCCAGCTGTTGCTCTCATAAACCTCATCTCACTTGCTGTTATTCTACTGACATCTTTATTCTTCACAGTCCACGCTTCGCTACCATAGCTTAATACTGGCTGTGCTAAGGTTTTATACAAGCCTATTCTTGTGTGTCTTTGTACTAGTGAGGGTTTCATGATTTTATTAATGATCCCCATTGTTTTATTATATTTACATATTTTTTCAGCAATATCTACTTCATCATAAGGTGATAGTGTATAGCCAAGATAAGTGAAGGTATTTACTCTTTCTATTATTTTATTATTCAAACAGATTTTGCTTGGTACAGGGAATTACCCACAAAATGACATGATTTTCGATTTTTCAATATTAATTTCCATGTTATATTTTTCACTGACCTTATTTAAATTGTGTACTGAATATTGTAAATCATCTTCAGTTGATGCCATGAGAACTAAATCATCAGCGAAAAGTAAAGCATCAAGCTGCAAATTTCGATTAATTGGAATAAATCCATGTCGTGTCTGTCGCCAATCTTGAATCATTCTATTTATATATATAATAAACAGAAGTGGTGAAAGGCCACAGCCTTGTCGTACTCCACTATAAATGGGTCGCCACTGTGAAAGTTTATTGTTGCTTCGAATTGCTATGATGGTTGTTTTATATATATTGTAAATATTTTGTATAATCTGTTGAGGTACTTGATCATCTGCCAAAATCTGAAGTAATTTATTCCGATTGACTTTATCAAAAGCCTTTTTAAAGTCAATGAATGCCATATGCGTTTCTAAATTAAATTCTCTATGTTTCTCAACCAGTAATTTCAATGCGAAATATCCATCACAACAGGATCTTCCTCGACGAAAACCATTTTGTTCCTCACTGATAATATTGTCGTAATGCTTATTGAGTTTGTTTTTCAAAATATTTGCATAAATTTTATATCCTGCGTTCAATAAACTTATTCCTCTAAAATTATCCGTAATTTTCAAATCTCTCTTATGTATAGGAATTACAATAGATTTAGTCCAGCTTTCGGGAAATCCTTGTCCCTCCCAAATCAAATTTAAAAATCTCAAAAATCTTTGTAGAAATTTATGGCTAGCATATTTAAATAATTCACTATTTATTAAATCTTCTCCTGGAGATTTATTGTTTTTCAATTTAGCCAAGACTCTTTGTAGTTCATCCATAGAAATTGACTCCAATAAAGGATTAGTTGAAAATGGAAGCGTGAAAGATTGTGTTGATGTAGACCATAGTTGTTGAAAATACTGTAACCAATTGTCCTGAGAAATAACATTTATTCTTAGATTATCTTTTACTTCACAATTTAATTTCTTAAGAATTTTATAAGTCTGTGGTTGAGGCCGAGTGATATCATTTTCTAAGTATGCCACAAAGTTTATCCAATTCTGTCTATGTTTTTTTCGAACTTCTCTCTTTGCGATTGCCCGTTTCTTACAATAATCAATTTGATCTTCTTCTTTCTTGGTTGAGATATACTTATTGAATGCTTGTCTTTTATCTGCAATTATCTTGCTTATGTCATCATCCCACTGTCGCAAGCCTTTCTTTCTAAACCACGCCTTTTTTTGTCCCAAACTTTCTTTGGCGGCTTGTGTTAAAATTTGTTTCACATTCAACCATTCATCTTCAACATTATCAAGAAGGGGTAATTGATCTACAAGAATATCCATTCTATTTCGGTAGAGATTAGCAATACTAAAATCTCTTAAGTAAACTGACTTTGAAGAGTAAATTATCATTTTTCATATGCGTTTTCTTTCTCAACCATCCTGGTTTTAAACGTACTGAGCTAATTAATAGATAATGATCTGATTCTAATTCCTGGCCTCTAAAAACTCGGGCATCCATAACCATGTCTGATAAACGAAAATTACATATGATATAATCGATGATAGATTTTGAATTCCTGGCTTCCCATGTATATTTATGACTTTCTTTATGTTCGAACATTGTATTCATGATTTTGAGTTGATTATACATCACAAAATCAATTAATCTATTACCATTATTATTACATGTTTCTTCACCATGAGTACCTACAAATTGTTCAATTTTTATATTTCCTACTCTAGCATTAAAAACTCCCATGATTAAAAGCATATCTGATTTGTTAACTTTACTGACAATTTTTTGTAAGTTAGTATAAAATTCTTCATTTTCTTCGTCTTTCCCTTCTACTGGAGCATAGATGCCAATAACTGTAAGATAACCTCTTTGCAATTTTAATCGTAATTGAATCAATCGTTCATTCCAGTAATAATAATTATCTACAACATGCCTGAAACGTTTATGTATCATTACCATGATACCAGCTCTGGCCCTACTCTTGCTGTCAACTCCAGAATAGAACTGAAGGTAGTTTTCAGTTTCTTTAGATCCTTTCAATTTCTTTTTAGTTTCCGAAATTACTGCTATTGATATATTCTTTTTGGCTAAAATATTATCTAATTGATCTTCTTTGTGTGAAATGCCCTGTACATTCCAAGTTCCAAATTTTAAAATATTTTCTTTTTTCCATATCTTGTCCTTGTTCTTGCCTGAGTCGTCATCGTTATAATCCATCCTTGTCATCCGAGGCTTCTGTTGAGACTTGAAAGCAATGTAAAAATGACGCTCAATGGGTTGCTAGCCCAAAGAGGTGCAATTGGTGGGGTTCCCACCTATACAGCATTTCCTCTGCATATGACATTTCAGTTATACCGCTGAATATAATATAATATAATATATATATATAATATAATATAATATATTGTGCTAATGTGAAGATTTGCTAAAAGTTTTCAATGTAATAAAAGTATATATTTTTGGGTTCGTATCTGTGTATGGGGTTATCTTTTATTTATTTTGTAAATAATTATTATGGTTAGAATAACTGGTAACTTGTAATTGTTACTTTTTTCAACTGGGGTCCAAGTAAAGTATTGCATAGGGGCCCATAAATTCTGTCAGCGGCCCTGTCCGCGCACAACCTCAAGGTCAGAAAAATGCGCTTGCTTTGACATCACTGCAGTAATATATATACTCTTCACTTAGTTCTTATCAGAGGTGGGCATTTTGTAATCGATTATAATATCGATTACATGTTTATAGTCACAATTACTAAAGCTATTATTTATCAGAAGTGCAAAGAAGATAAAAATATGAGTTCCAAAATTCTGACTTCTCCCCTGAAACAAATTACATTGTTGCACCATCACACATTTCATTTATAAAATAAATATTGGCATGCTAGGATTGAGGAGATTTTATAATTCCAAAATTCAATTTGCATTTTAAAAACCTTAAGCTACAGTACAACTATTATATTCTATATAGTGTACACTTTTTTTTTTTGTAATAGACTGTAGAATGTTTACCTTCAATATTTTCGGTAAATTAGTGGGTTGCGGTTTTATATTCACTTCTTTACATCTACTTTCACTCATGGCTTATACTGCCATAGACCACTGTGATAGAATATAGAACCCTGAACCTCTAGGTAGGTATAAACTAGAGATTACATTAAATGAGTATGCTTAATTTTAACAGAGACGAGAAAAAGAATCTTCATTTTCAATATGAGTATTAAATTATGTATTCAAAGGTATGCTTACGTTACACAATATATAATCTGCCCTTACAAAAATAGACTTACTGTATCTTCTCTTTCTTCTACTGGATGATATGGTCAAAAATATCAGTTTTACAAGAATAACACAATCCAGTCATACATTTCTCCTCAGCAATGTCACAAGAAAAGATTTCCAAAAGTTCGCCAGATTTTTCAGGAAAATAGAGTACTTCTTTTTTTACAGCTTCAATTAGAAAGTTGAAATTTACATGATAGCAGCAGACACAAACATTGTAAGGTAAACTGGAGAATAGGGGCACATGAGGAGATTGTAATTCGTAGAACTTGTTTAACCCAACTCTTTCACTGTCATCAACATTTTCCTCTGCAAATAATTGAATAGCTTATTTTACAGTACTGTTACTTAACAACAATGTATCTCTTTTGAAGAATCTGTCACTTGCCTGTTTCTGGATCTTTGACATATTCTGTATCTCTTTTCTCCAGAGCATGGTAATTAATGTCATCTCTGCAAGAAAAGTTGTGCACGAGTTCAATTTGTTCTTTTCTAATAGCTCTTTGGATCCTACGTTTGCTGTCATCAGTCTTCTTAAACGCAAACAAAATTTTCTATGTTAATTTCATGAGAACAGCTTGCTGCTTCGATACACTTTTCGGTATTGGCTTCCTCATTCTGTTGACAGTCTTTTCCAGTGATTGAACAGACTGATATGAACACAATGGTGACATTTCTTCTTGAGGTGGTAGCTGTAAGGAATTGGAATCAAGTTTCTTTCTTTCTCGACATTTCTTCTGATGAACATTGTCTCTTGCTCGTTTATTTTTTAAGAATCTGATAAAAATTAAAATTATTTCTCTTTTCTTCATCTATTTTCTTTCAATAAATAAGCTTTCAAGTGGAATCAACCACAATTTTCTTTCTCCAAGTAATGACTCTTTTACAGGAGCCATCTACATGCAAAGATATCCATGAGAAGTTGCATTATTGTTGGGATTCTACTGCATAAATAAACTTTTTCTGCTCTGCAATGAGCCTATTACTATTAAGGAAGAACCAACATTTTAGGCTTATGCTCAGAGCCATAGAGCCATAGAATAAATTCCTAGAACACCAGAGAACTTCATTTAAAAGGTAATATTGATCAAACCGATTTATAATTTAAATAAAGAATTCAGCCTCATCTAAAACTAAGCCTTGTTGCAAGTAGTAGGGTTATATATTATACAAATAATGATTGATTATATATTATATTATGTTTTACTGATATACAGAACCACATAAATGTAATTGATTTTATTGGAAAATATATTTTTAAAGCTTTTTTTTTAATGTGTGAGGAGCACAAGTTACAATATGATTATTAATTATAGCTGATACATGTGACAATCTATTTTATTTTATTCTTTTTCAGTGCATTTATTGCATACATCCTTTTTGAAGATGTAATATATGATTGCATTTTTTCCTGTTTTTACAGTTTTCTCTAATTTGGCAGTTTTTTCTTTTATTGTATTCTTTAAAAAAACTCAGTGTCATTGTCAATTATGCATCCATGATTCTGTTCATTCCTCTTCAAAACGTTTGCCTCAGTAAGCTTCTCAGAAGGCTTCCACAAGAAGTTACATTAGTGAAAGCTTTTATTACTTATCTCTTTGCATAGAACTCAAGCATTGGTTACAGCTAGATACTGAATGTGTGCAAAGGGCACCTATGTGCTGTTGGCTTTAATGAGTACTTACAAGCCATTTTATCAATATCAACTTCATAATTTGACTCACTGAAGAATGTTATTTTGTTTGGCTTCTTTTTTAAATTCGTAATAGTAATGTCACCCTTTTTCAAAGAGGAGCAGAAGTTCTTCATGTCAATGGGTATTTCTCTTCTTGCTCAGATTATAGTGCCAACCAGAATTGTTCTGTTTGACTTCGGACTCTCAGCTAGTTTCAACCAGGTGAAGAAATGATCACATGCAAAATTTCGATCCTTTTATAGAAAAGAGCACATCAACTTTTATACACATACTCTGAATGTAGCTGATTATCTGGTTTCTTATCATTCTTGTCCAAGTAGGGGAATGTATTTACTACATAGGTATTTTGCGTCTTTATTCAGAGAAACCCAAAACTTCTGTCCATTATTTATCCAGTTTTACCAACACAAACTGAAGAAACTGACAACGAATTTTATTGAGGAAAAAACTGCTCGTCTATTGTTATAATGGTTCCAGAGTTATGGTAAGTTTGAGAATTCTGAATAAAACTGTTTCAGATGTCAGATACCAAAGCAAACTTGTCTTTTTTCAGTTGCCCTGATCTCGTGGACTTCAGAATTTCTTTGAATCGACCTCACGATATAGCTTTCAATAACAATGACACCCTAATTTTTCGGACCACGGGGAATTCAGTTTCAGGCTTTAGCTCAAGATGCTCCCTCCCTTCATATACTGTACCAATTTCCAATTAATGCCTCAAGCTTCTCCAAAGTCATGGACCAACTGCCATTTTTCATTTGTCCACGAACTTCGGCTTTAGTACATTTCCTGATATATATTAGAATTTAATAATATATTATTAGTTTCCATGCACCTGCAATACTATTATCAATGATATGACACTTGGCATGGAGTGTTGGTCCGGGTTCTTTTCTCAGGATATTTTAGGAGGCTCGTTTTCCAAAGTTTGTATTGCCAGTATTCACAACTTTTCATTCAGTGCCACTCGGAACTACAATTACCAACCCTAGAACCAAAGACCGAGTATGAACCCTACCTCTACCTTGACGAGTATGTCTGCTTACAAATGAGGAAGATGAAATAATAATTAGAACTCTCGAATTATCTGCATAATTACTAAAACCATCACAAACTGCAGCCTATGTGTAATAAAATGTGCACAGCATGGGATCCAGAAGTTGGGTATCTTGCTCATTTATGGGGTCCCGCATTTATGTGCAGTCCTGAACATCCTTGTACTTTTGTGAAACATAAAAAATTACAAAATTAGATCAGTACATTGTCAACACATGAATAATGTGTAAAAGTGTAAATCTGTATACTACTCATAACAAAAAAAAAAAAAAAAAAATGGTTACTCACCAGCATTTATTGATGAGACATTTTCAGTGTCACATGATGAACTAACAGTGCTGTGGCTTGGACAATAAACTAAATAATTTGGTTCACTGTCAGTGTCAATGTCATTCTTATCCTCGGATTCATTTTCGGAGCTTTCCTGGGTAGTAGATACTATTGTTTTCCTACCTCACTAATCAGTCATTTATAATATATGAAATGCAAATTATATAATCCAATGAACAATACATTCAATTATATTATATTATATTATATATATATATATATATATAATGTTTAGAAATGCAATGTATTGTATTGTATTTATTAAAATTCCATGGTATTCAAACATTGCTTTACAGCTAGAATATGGAACAAGTCAAAAAACTTAATACTATTATAAAGTCTTAATTTATAGTCACAGTCTAGATCAAATATATACAGGCGAGATTTACAATATAGTCTACTAGTACAACACATAGTTTTAGTATCAATTTCATGAAGTGTTATTGAATGTCATGAATTCACCTACAGAATAGAAGGCGTGAGAAATTAGGTACTTCTTTAATTTGGCCCTAAATAATCTTATGTTTTGAGTTTCATTTTTTATATCGATAGGGAGGCTATTAAAAATTTTTACTGCCATATAAAGCATTCCTTTTTGATAGCACGATAGACTTGCCGATGGAGTGTGAAAGTCATTTTTTTGACGTGTATTTATGCTATGAACTGTTGAATTAGTTAGAAAGTTTTCACGATTACATACGAGGAAGATTATTAATGAAAAGATATAATGACAACCCATGGGCATTATTTGTAGTTTTTTAAAAATAGTCCTACACGATTCCCTAGATTTGGCACCTACTATTATTCTAATTACTCTTCTTTGTAATAGAAATATACTGTTACTATCTGTGGAATTTCCCCAGAATATTATTCCAAAACTTATTACCGAGTGGAAGTATGCAAAGTATATTGTTTTTAAGGTATTAATATTTACTATCTTTTGCATACATCTAATAGCAAAACAAACGGAATTTAGTTTGGGGGTAATTTCTTTAATATGATTTTTCCAATTTAAAACAATATCGATTTTTAAGCCAAGACATTTGGTTGTTGTTGTTTCTAATAGGGATCTATTGTTAATTATTGCGCTAGAAATTTGCGAGATTGAATATGGACAGGATTTAAATTGAATTATGTTAATCCATTTTGAATCTTGCATACACTACTTTTAACATTTGAATATAAGTAATGGATTAACTTGCGGACTTACTCGTGTTAATTATGTAAGTCTATGAAGCTTACAGCTGTTTCGGTGCTTCATCACACCATCCTCAGAGCCTGCTAGATCTCGGCGTCATCTCGAACTTCTCTGCCTGTTGTGTGGGTGCGTTTGATTGTTGAAAAGTGGAGTCAAATAGTGTGTGTGTACTGAAATTGATCTGTGTGTTGAGAATTTGATCAGGGTGTGTTTTTGTGTGTTTGTATATTTCGTATTGTTCTAGTGTGTTGAGTTTTTGGTTCTTGAGTTGTATGTGTAGGATTTCCATGTCTGCATTTATGTTATTGTATGTATAGTTAGCATTGGTTATGTGATAGGCGTATGTAAATGTATTGTGTCCTCTGGTTATTGCTTTAATGTGTTCTTTGTAGCATGTTTGGAATGATCTGCCTGTCTGTCCAATGTAGAACTTGTCGCAACTATTACATGTGAGTTTGTATACACCTGTGTGGTCGTATTTATTTGTCTGTTTTTTTTGTGTGTTGAGATGTCTTTGTAGTGTGTTTTCTGTTCTGTATGCTATGTTGTATTTCTACTTTCTGAATGAAGATGCGATCTTATGTGTGCTTTTGTTTTCATATGTTAGTGTGATGTATTTCTTGTGTTGTGTTTTGCGTGTTTTTGTGTGTGTTAAATTTTTGTTTTGTCTTTCTTATGATGTTGTCTATTATGTTTGGATTGTAACCGTTTTCTTGTGCTATGTATTTGATTGTGTTCACTTCTTCATTGTAGTGTTGTTGGCTCATGGGTATGTTGAGTAATCTGTGTACCATTGTCCTGAATGCAGCATGTTTGTGTTGTATGGCGTAGTTAGATGTGTTGTGTATGTGTGTGGTGGTGGTGGTGGTTGGTTTTCTGTATATTTTGAAGGTGTGTTTGTTGTCAATTTTTGTTATGGTGATGTCTAGGAAATTTATGGAGTTGTTTTCAAGTTCCAGTGTGTATTGAAGTTTTGGGCGTAATTTATTTATGTATTGGTGTAGTTTGTATATTTGTCTTTTGTTTCCTTTATATAGTATGAGTATGTCGTCTATGTATCTGTGCCAGTATATTATGTTGTCTGCATATTTGTTGTCTTCATTGTTGAGTACAGGCCAGTTACTTTATGGTGACAGCTCTGGGCTGGCGACGCAGTGGTTTGGGCGAGTTCACTGTTTGTTCGAAGGGGTGTTCATTTTAGTCTTCCTCTGGCTGCGTTAGCGGTCACATCTCGGGAGAGTTAGTGTGGGTGTACAGTCGCGTTAAGGATGTACTACACCACCACTGTCTTATATATTGCAATTTAGTGTGTTTGTTATGTACATTTCATTTAGTTACTTAAATAGTTGTAATGCTTCTGTTTTGTATTGTTTAGTATGTAGTATTTATTGTCTAGATTCACTGCTATTTTCTGTTTGTGAAAACGCTGCCTGTTAGAAGTAAACTGAAAGGTCGGGTATTGCATTCGCAGTCACGAAAAGTCGTGAGCAACGTGTAGCACTTTATGAAGATAGCGTCGGAAGAAAAAACGTAACAAATAATGGAAAACTTGTACAGAGGTTACCGCTGTGTCTGAGAGCAGTGTTAGCCAAGTAATAAGGGAGACTAAAGACATTGATAATAATCAGCGCCAAAATCAACTACAGACAACTTTAATGAAGCTGTCATAAGACAAACCATAGCACGAGTTCTATATTTCACAGAACAGTGGCCCACACTTAAAATATATAGACCTATATAGGCCCCTATATATTATTGAAATTGAAAGACTATCGACTTTCAGGGAGGTACAGTATCTCGACTTTGAGGAAAGTTATTATGGAATTAGGATTTCATTAGAAAAAAAAAACACAAAATAATCTCCAAATTCTGGTGGAGCATCACAGCATTAGGGCCAAAAGTTTGCAGTATTTGAGGAAAATAAAGAAGTACAGAGAAGAAGGCCGCTCCATCTTTTACACGGATGATGATGATGATGATGATGATGATGATGAAGATGATGATGATGATGGGAAAGGTAACAGTGAAGCACTGATGAACATTACCAGTATTTCTGCACGAGTATATTTCATTGTTAATTAGTGATTAACTTTTAAATATAGTGATTCGATTGCTGCTCATTGTATTTCCACATTAGTATTTATTAGTGACTATTGTTCTGCACTGCTGCTCATTGTATTTCCACATAGTGTTTATTAGTGACTACTGTTCCGCACTGCTGCTCATTGTATTTCCACATCAGTGTTTATTAGTGACTATTGTTCCGCACTGCTACTCATTGTATTTCCACATCAGTGTTTATTAGTGACTATTGTTCTGCACTGCTGCTCACTGTATTTCCACATTAGTGTTTATTAGTGACTATTGTTCCGCACTGCTGCTCATTGTATTTCCACATCAGTGTTTATTAGTGACTACTGTTCCACACTGCTACTCATTGTATTTCCACATCAGTGTTTATTAGTGACTATTGTTCTGCACTGCTGCTCATTGTATTTCTACATTAGTGTTTATTAGTGACTTGTTCCGCACTGCTGCTCATTGTATTTCCACATTAGTGTTTATTAGTGACTATTGTTCCACACTGCTGCTCATTGTATTTCCACATCAGTGTTTATTAGTGACTATTGTTCCACACTGCTGCTCATTGTATTTCCACATCAGTGTTTATTAGTGACTATTGTTCCGCACTGATGCTCATTGTATTTTCACATTAGTGTTTATTAGTGACTATTGTTCCGGAGTATGAAGTGAACAAAGTCACAGGAGCTCAAAATTATGCACACGCTGCAATGTGCGAGAGAGCAATATGAAACTCCATTTCTGATATGACTGTATTTCCCTCCCTCCATTTAGAAAACGCTCGCTCCATCTCAGATTGGTCTCCCTCCTACAATCGAACATTCTCCTCTCTCGCATCGACGAGCTGTCACCATAAAGTAACTGGGCTGTATGTATGTTTGTTCTATGTTGTGTAAAGTTCTGCTATTATGCTAGATATGAGTGATCCCATTGGCAATCCTTCTGTTTGGGTATAGTATATGTTGTTGTGTGTGAAATAGTTTTGCTTTGTTATGATGTCTGTGATTTGGATGATTTCTTCGATGTATTCTTGTGGTGTGTTGTTGTCTATGAGCATTTGTTTCAGTATCTGTAATGTCTTGTATTGGTATGTTAGTGTATAAGTTAGTGATATCGAAAGATGCTAGTGTTGCACTGTGTGGTATGTGTTGTTGTTTTGTTTTGTTGGCTAGGTCTATAGTGTTTTTTATTGTTGTCTGTTTTCTGAATTTTATGTTGTTTCTGATGATTTTGTCCATGTGTGTGGCTAGTTTGTGTGCTGGTGTCTGTTTGTAGTTGATTAGGGGTCTGATAGGTATGTTTTATTTATGTATTTTGGGTAGCGCACAACATGAAACAACTCAAACTAATCAAACCAGCAGCACCTAAACTCAATACACTACCCAAAATACATAAAACATACCTCTCAGATCCCTAATCAACTACAAACAGGCACCAGCACACAAACTAGCCACACACATGGACAAAATCATCAGAAACAACATAAAATTCAGAAAACAGACAATAATAAAAAACACTATAGACCTAGCCAACAAAACAAAACAACAACACATACCACACAGTGCAACAATAGCATCTTTCAATATCACTAACTTATACACTAACATACCAATACAAGACACATTACAGATACTAAAACAAATGCTCATAGACAACAACACAACACAAGAATACATCGAAGAAATCATCCAAATCACAGACATCATAACAAAGCAAAACTATTTCACACACACACCAACAAATACCTACTACACCCAAACAGAAGGATTGCTAATGGGATCACCCATATCTAGCATAATAGCAGAGATATTTTTACACAACATAGAACAAACATACATACTCAACAATGAACACAACAAATATGCAGACAACATAATATACTGGCACAGATACGTAGACGACATACTCATACTATATAAAGGAAACAAAAGACAAATACACAAACTACACCAATACACAAACAAATTACACCCAAAACTTCAATACACACTGGAACTTGAAAACAACTCCATAAATTTCCTAGACATCACCATAACAAAAATTGACAACAAACATACCTTCAAAATATACAGAAAACTAACCACCACCACCACACACATACACAACACATCTAAACACCCCATACAACTCAAACATGCTGCATTCAGGACAATGGTACACAGATTACTCAACATACCCATGAGCCAACAACACTACAATGAAGAAGTGAACACAATCAAATACATAGCACAAGAAAACGGTTACAATCCAAACATAATAAACAACATCATAAGAAAGACAAAACAAAAATTTAACAAACACAAAAATACGCAAAACACAACACAAACACAAGAACTATATCACACTAACATATGAAAACAAAAGCACACATAAGATCGCATCTTCATTCAGAAAGTAGAAATACAACATAACATACAGAACAGAAAACACACTACAAAGAAATCTCAACACACAAAAAAAACAGACAAATAAATACGACCACACAGGTGTATACAAACTCACATGTAATAGTTGCGACAAGTTCTACATTGGACAGACAGGCAGATCATTCCAAACACGGTACAAAGAATACATTAAAGCAATAATCAGAGGACACAATACATCTACATACGCTGAACACATAACCAATGCTAACCATACATACAATAACATAAATGCAGATATGGAAATCCTACAGATACAACCCAAGAACAAAAAACTCAACACACTAGAACAATACGAAATATACAAACACACTAAAACACAGCCCGATCAAATTCTCAACACACAGATCAATTTCAGTACACACACACTATTTGACTCCACTTTTCAACAATCAAATGCACCCACACAACAGGCAGAGAAGTTCGAGACGACGCCGAGATCTAGCAGGCTCTGAGGATGGTGTGATGAAGCACCGAAACAGCTGTAAGCTTCATAGACTTACATAATTAACACGAGTAAGTCTGCTAGTTAATCAATTACTTGAATTATGTTAGTTTTGTTACAATTTAATGCCAATTTATTGACTGAGAACCAGTCACATATTTTGAAGAGAATCTCTTCTGCTGAAGATTGGAATATGTTGGAGTTATTGGCTGTAATTACTATACATGTGTCATCTGCAAATAATATGGGATGACCTACATCTTTTATTAGGGGGGCAAGATCATTTATAAACACTAGAAAAAGTAGGGGACCTAATATTAATCCTTGAGGAATTTCATTATTTATAGTTCCCCATGTCGAGGCAGATTTCATAGTTGTATTAATTTCAACTTTGTTTCCTATCTATGAGATACGAGTGACACCATTGGTGTGCAACACCTTTAATTCCATAATAATATAATTTATCTAATAGCATTTTATGATTTATACAGTCAAATGCTTTGGATAAATCACAGAAAATCCCTCCAACTTGTAATTTTTTATTAACTGCCTCCAGAATTTTGTCACTTAAACTAAATGTTGCATTTTCTGTGCCTTTATTTTTCCTAAATCCAAATTGTTCTGGGACTAAAATGTTGTATCTTTCTAGATGATGATATAATCTTTTATACATTACTTTTTCAAAGATTTTGGAGAAAACTGGTAGAAGTGATATGGGTCTGTAATTTTCTGGAGACGTTTCCCCCTTTTAGAAGATAGGAATAACCCATGAATATTTTAATCTCTTGGGAAATATACCATTGAACATTGAATAGTTACATAAATAACTTAATGGCCCAGCTATATGTGAACTCGCTTTTAATATTTTGCTTGCTATTTCATCATACCCTGAGGAGTTTTTTGACTTCAGATTTTTAATAATTGCAATTATTTCTTGTTTGTTTGTTGGAAATATTTGAATATTTGGGAATTTTGTCGGAAAATATTGTGTTAAAGAATCTAAACTGTTAATAACATTATCTTGGGGGATGTTGAGGTTATCAGTTATTGTAAGAAAATATTTGTTAAATATATTTGCAATTTCATTTGGGTCTGACGTTTTTGTATTTTTGGATATAAGTGTATAGTTTGTTACTTTACTTTTTGATCATCCACTTTCATTTTTGTTTTGATTTTATTATCAGAGTTTTGTATTGTTGTATTATAGTATAATTCTTTAGCTTTTTGAATTACTCTGTATAATATTTTTGAATAATTTTTATAGTGTTCTTTTAAGTTTTTATCATTCCTATTTCTGCTCTGTATGTACAATGATCTCTTGGTTTTGCATGAGATTTTAATATCTTGTGTAATCCATCTATTGTTGCATACTGTTTCATTTTTATACTTCACAGGTAAACTGGATTCAAAAATATTTAGAAATGTTTTGGTACCTATTTTTAAAAAGGGGGACAAAACCAACTGTGGTAACTTTCGAGGAATATCACTTTTGTTGACGTCGTACAAAATTTTGTCCAATATTCTTTTGAGAAGATTAACTCCGTACGTAGATGAAATTATTGGGGATCATCAGTGCGGCTTTCGGCGTAATAGATCGACTATTGATCAGATTTTTTGTATTCGGCAGATAATGGAGAAAAAATGGGAGTATAAGGGTACAGTACATCAGTTATTCATAGATTTCAAAAAGGCTTATGACTCGGTTAAGAGGGAAGTATTATATGATATTCTTATTGAATTTGGTATTCCCAAGAAACTAGTTCGATTAATTAAAATGTGTCTCAGTGAAACATACAGCAGAGTCCGTACAGGTCAGTTTCTATCTGATGCTTTTCCAATTCACTGCGGGCTAAAGCAGGGAGATGCACTATCACCTTTACTTTTTAACTTCGCTCTAGAATATGCCATTAGGAAAGTTCAGGATAACAGGCAGGGTTTGGAATTGAACGGGTTACATCAGCTTCTTGTCTATGCGGATGACGTGAATATGTTAGGAGAAAATACACAAATGATTAGGGAAAACACGGAAATTTTACTTGAAGCAAGTAGAGCGATCGGTTTGGAAGTAAATCCCGAAAAGACAAAGTATATGATTATGTCTCGTGACCAGAATATTGTACGAAATGGAAATATAAAAATTGGAGATTTATCCTTCGAAGAGGTGGAAAAATTCAAATATCTTGGAGCAACAGTAACAAATATAAATGATACTCGGGAGGAAATTAAACGCAGAATAAATATGGGAAATGCATGTTATTATTCGGTTGAGAAGCTCTTATCATCCAGTCTGCTGTCCAAAAATCTGAAAGTTAGAATTTATAAAACAGTTATATTACCGGTTCTTCTGTATGGTTGTGAAACTTGGACTCTCACTCTGAGAGAGGAACATAGGTTCAGGGTGTTTGAGAATAAGGTGCTAAGGAAAATATTTGGGGCTAAGCGGGATGAAGTTACAGGAGAATGGAGAAAGTTACACAACACAGAACTGCACACATTGTATTCTTCACCTGACATAATTAGGAACATTAAATCCAGACGTTTGAGATGGGCAGGGCATGTAGCACGTACGGGCGAATCCAGAAATGCATATAGAGTGTTAGTTGGGAGACCGGAGGGAAAAAGACCTTTAGGGAGGCCGAGACGTAGATGGGAGGATAATATTAAAATGGATTTGAGGGAGGTGGGATATGATGATAGAGAGTGGATTAATCTTGCACAGGATAGGGACCGCTGGCGGGCTTATGTGAGGGCGGCAATGAACCTTCGGGTTCCTTAAAAGCCATTTGTAAGTAAGTAAGTTATGAAACTCGTTGAATTTACTGTTCATATCACTTTGACTGTATACTGAGTCCCACGTTTCATTTTTAAGATTGATTTCAAAATTATTTAATGATTCCCTGTTTATATTTCTGAATCTCACTTTAGTTGGTTTTTTTGATGATGTGTTAATATTTATACTTAGGAGTTGAGCATCATGATCCGAAAGACCATTAATTATTGAGGTTGTTTGAGATATACCTATTTTTTCTTTTCCGATGAATATGTTGTCTATTGCAGTAGCTGAATCCCCTTGTATTCTGATCGGAAAGTTTACTGTGTAAATTAAATTGAAAGCTGCTAGCAATGAATTTAGTTGATCTTTCCTATTGCTTTCTGTTAGATAATCAACATTGATGTCTCCGCAAATAATGCATTCATGTTTCAGTTTCTGTAAGTATTCTAGTGTCTTTTCCAATAAATGAATAAAATTTTCTTAGTCTCCAGATGGTGCTCTATATAGACATATTATAATGAAATTATATGTTTCATTTTCTAATTCAACAGCACAAATTCCTAAATCCCTGTGTTTGTCTGCAGTAACTAGCACCTAATTTATATCCTTCCGGTAAGAGAGACAGTATTTCCTGTTGTGTCATTCTTCACATCCACACACTTCACCAGTAAGAATTCATCTCACCAAAGTGAGAGATGGACTACTTTATTTGGCAAGGGTCTCAAACACTGTAGCTACTGGTATATGAAACATTTAGAAAATAAAGCGGAAAAAACAAAGAAAGACGGTTTGCAATACACATCAACAGTACACAAGAAAATTTAAACTCAAACAGCGTATATACAATCATCCTTAGCTATAATTGAATCGCACTTTTTAGAAAGGAACTAAGTCAAAATGTTCTATTTTTCAGGAGAGCAAAAGAACTTACTTTCATGAATAAATACCAGTGTAGTAATATAAACATCAACTCGATGTTAGAGATACAGGGAAAGGTTTGTTTAAATTCCTTCCTTTGTTTATCTTTGCGTCTTGGAAGTATTAATCATTTCATCAGAAGAAATAAAAATGACAAATTTTGACTTACTTCCTTTCTAAAAAGTGCGATTCAATTAGTAATCATTAGTACCCAAGAAACTTTTATTGTAAATGATTTCCCATGTTTTCTTATCATTTACCTTAATGCTTTTTTTCTTTCAAATTGTCACATAATTGTTTTTAATCATTGTTCATTGTGAATTGATTAGTAGGCCAATCTATCGAACCCTTATTTAGGGCAGCTTTTGTAGATACAAATATCTCTCTGATCAAATATAAGAATGAGACAGATCTGTCCTGTCTGTCGTTCCAAAGTAATGAAGGTCTAATGACCCAATTACTTAAGGTAGGATGTTCAAATTTATATAGGTGGAAGATGTCTCTCATTAATGTAAACTCTTAAAGCAGAAATGCAATGGGCACGAATACATTCCATTTGCATGTACCATCCGACATTCTAGTGTTAAAACTATGAATGTAAGTGTTACTATTGATGTAACTGTTATTGTTCAGTCAGTTTTTCTTTTAAGCTTGGTACAATATTAAACCTAACAGACAAGTGGTCAGCGTCTAAAACAAAATATACTTGTAAGAACTGAGGGTTGTTACTCTCACCTGGAAGACCAATTAAATGATAAGCCTATCCTTGAACTTTAAATGTTGGCATAAAATTGACTTCATGTATTTCTTTTGCACCAAATGATGCCACACGGAGTAAGGTATTGTACTGTCTTATATTATTTAAAAAGTGTGTTGGCAACAGATGTACTGTGATAAGTAAGTTTTTAATTGGTTGTGGGGGCTCTTGAATCTCAGGAGGAACAAATTTTCCAACAACGCAACATAATCCATTTGGCTCATTACCCCATTCTTTCATTACTTTCATTACAGGGTTAATTCATTTTACCTATTTTAACACAATTCAAACGAGCACAATCAAAATTTGGATCATAATGAAATGCTAACCTAACATACTATTACTGCATACTAAATCAATACACTCTCGTTCATTAATTCTCTGATAATGTTCAACATTGTTTCCTCTTTCTCGAGCCGCTGAAATGATTGCATTATTAGTTCGTAAACGAATCTCCCATTCTTCCTCACTCTTATTAATTCTCCGAATTTTGTTTCGCTTTGAGTCAGAATGTATCAGGATAATTGAGACATCTGTTATGTCATTTTGAAGTATGTACAGTAAGAAAAAAATAATATCCATATCTACCTAACGTTATGTATAGAACCTTCTTCAGATAATACTACACGAAATTATTAATGTAGAACTAATATTTATCCACTAAAATTAACGAAGCACAAATCGAATTCAAAGGCTCACAAGCACTACCGCTCCTCTACAAGGCAGCAGAGCCTGGATGCTCTCTGCCATGATTCTCCGTAAAATGGGACACATAATTGATTATTGTGCAACCTACAATACAGAATAAGGTGCGTCCATACCTGTGGAGTAACGGTTAGCGCGTCTGGCCGCGAAACCAGGTGGCCTGAGTTCGAATCCCAGTCGGGGAAAGTTACTTGGTTGATGTTTTTTCCGGGATTTTCCCTCAACCCAATATGAGCAAATGCTGGGTAACTTTCGGTGCTTGATCCCAGACTCATTTCACTGCCATTATCACCTTCATCTCATTCATACACTAAATAACCTAAGATATTAATACAGCGTCGTAAAATAACTTAATAAAAAAAAGAATAAGGTGCAACTTCGATATCCTCCCACACCACATACAGGAGAAAAAACGTACTTAAATAAATGAAAATAATCTCAAAGTTATAATACATCACACAAGAGATGCTGAAAATGTTATACACTTAATGGGTAACAGTTCTGTATAATGCACAACACTCCATACTGGATTATTAGCATAGCAACATATTTAGCACGACTTATGACTTGTGAGCCATCCAAAACCCCGATCTCCACCCTACTGTGTGCGAGTCCTTAATATGCTCCATTATTTATGGCCTACAATATTAACAATACCTATCTCAATCATAACCTCATACAATATCAGATGAAACTATAAAGTAATTACATAATTAAAGTAAGACATTTATTTAGTCCAGGGAATATCCATTTTTTGTAGAAAGTTAAGTTAAACATGCTTTTTTTATTGAAATTATTTTTAACTAATTAAAATACAATCTTTTGGTGCAGAGGGCACACATTTGGCACATTCCTTTAATATGTTTCTTAATTGTTATTATATGCAAATAATTAAAATTGGAACATTTGGTTCAGGAAACATCCGTTCTTGGTGTAAGGTTAATTCATTTAGCATTTTTCTAAATTAATGTTGAATACATCCTTGAATAAATCACTTCAAACTAAAATCAATATAGTGTGGATTGTGTACGCAGATAATTTTTTGTGTTTGCCTCACTGTGCATCATTGTTTATGTAAATAAAAACAAATGAAAATGAATATAGTACATAAATAGCTTATTTCTGTACTTTAAAAGAAGCAGGAAACGACTATGGGTAAATAATGAGCACAGGAATGCCATTTCGTGACACTTTGTAATATGACTCAGCTCTAGAGAAAATATTCATCTTTTACGACAAAACTCATAAAAATAAGATTATATTCTCTGGACAAGAAGAAATTGAAATGTTTGAAATTAGTAATTTTATTGAACCAAATAAAGTTTAAAGAGGCCTACATATTATCATGGATCACTCAAATACGTAATCTATAATAATAATTAAGTAATACAATATTCTGACAGTATATTAAGTTTTCTGTGCATAAGAATCTGTATTAATTCTACCTCATGGCGCATTTGTTCTCACTCCTCTATTTACTCGGAGTTAATGTAATATCATACAGTCTATATCTAGAAGAACTAAACTTTCCAATGGTGAAAGAATTATCCATATCAGTTAACTAGCTGCTGAGATCACTTCATACAAACACACAAATGCACTCTTCATATTAATATTGATAAACATTTATATAGTCCCATCATAGATTAGATTCATATCATGTCCTGCTGACAGGCGAAGTAGATATTTGTCTGAAGAAGATAAGAGGAAGACAGGTGATGAAGAAATTGAACATGGAAAAACTGAAGAACGATGAGGAAAGAAGAAAGTTTGAAGCACATTTTCAAGAGAAAGCCAATATCATTAGAATCCATACCTGAGAATAGTAATGAGTGAAAGTGAAGAAGGTGAAGGTATCCCCGTAACATGCCATGAAGGCACTTGGGGGGCATTGAGGTAGAGCCCCATGCTTTCCATGACCTCGGGACTGGAATGAGGTGGTGTGGTTGGCACCACACTCTGACCGCCTTTTACCCCCGGGAAAGACCCGGTACTCAATTTTATAGGAGGTTGAGTGAACCTCAGGGCCATTCTGGAAGTTTGGCAACGAGAAAAAAATCCTGTCACCACCTGGGATCGAACCCCGGACCTTCCAGTCCATAGCCAGCTGCTCTACAAACTGAGCTACCCGGCCACCCTAGTAATGAGTATTAGAATGATCTAAAAAGCTGTATATAGCTAACAGCAAAAGATACAATAGGATACAGAGAAGGTGTGGATATGAAGAAACCTTGAATTACAGTGAAAATGTTGAAGGAAAGGAGAAAATGGAAAAAAAAAAAAAAAATCAACACAGAAATAGGTAGATAAAAACTACAGGAAACTTAACCAACTAAGAAGAGAAACTGATAAGGCAAAGGAAGACTGGATGAAAGAGAAATGTACAGAAATAGAGAATGCAGAGAGAAAAGGAAGATATGATTTAATGTCCTACGAAGTTAAATGTTATGTTTTAACGACGCTCGCAACTGCTGAGGTTATAATTTTGTCCTGCAGGAGTTCTTTTACATGCCAGTAAATTTACTGATATGAACCCGTCGCATTTAAGCACACTTAAATGCCATCGACCTGGCCTGGGATTGAACCCACAACCTCGGACATAGCAAGCCAGGGCTATACCAACTCCGCCAACCAGGCAGACTGTACCATGAAGTAAAATGTTTGGCCTTCACAAATAAGAATAGGAAATCCATGTGATTGCTAGAAGATGAAATGAGAAATGAGATGACAAACTAGGAATACTGAACACATGGACGAATATGCATAAGAGTTATATAAGACAGGAATAATTCAGATAAGTTAGCTATAGAAGACGAAGCAGCCATACCAGAGGATGAAAAAAAAGGATTTTCTATTTTAAGGGAAGAGGTTCAACTAGCGCTTAGGGAAATGAATGAGAAAGCAACAGGAGTTGATGGAATCCCATTGAATTAGTAAAATGCTAGGGTGAGGACAAGAAGGAAATTCTGTCATTATGCAACAAAATATACGAGAAAGGTGAATGGCCTGAAGATTTCACAGAGACGGTGTTGCTGCCAATACCGAAGAAAAAAAATAATGCCAAGAAATGTAACAAGTTCAGGACTATCAGCCTGATATCGCACTCAGCGAAGATTGTCCTATGAATATTGAATTGACGTTTACATTCTAAGCTGGAAGAACAGTTTGGCTTCAGGAAGGGAAAAGGTATAAGGGTATAAGGTATAATGGACTCTATGAAAAATCGGCCAAAGATACCTTGAGAAGAATAAAGAAATGTATATAATATTTCTGGACCTAGAAAGCATTTGACAGAGTGGATTGGAACAAACTGATAGTGATATTGCAGAAAATAACTGTGGATTAGAAAGAGAGGATGCTGTTCAGTAATCTTTATATGAAATGAGTCGAAGTCAGGATAAGAGAATAAATGTCTGAAGGAAGTGAAATAGTGAGAGGAGTATGTCAAGGATGCCCTTTATCACCTACCTTGTTCAACATCTACTTGGAGAATTTAGTGAAGAACTGTTTTCAGAACATGGGAGGGGTGTAGTAAAAGGAAGAATAAATATGCTGATGAAATAATGTTGTTAGCAGAAGAAGAGATGATACTAAGAGATATGCTAGTGAGATAAATTACAGCTGTGAGCAGTATGGGATGAAGATAAATGCAAACAAGAGAAAGAAAAATAAAGAAGATAAACATGCGAATTCTAAATGAGGAAGTAGAGTTTCAAATACTTGGGATGTACTATAAGCAGTAACATGAGCTGCTGGCAAGAAGTCAAAAGGAGGATAGCAATGGCAAAGGAAGCTTTTAATAGAAAAAGGAGCATCTTCTGCGGATCTCTGAAAAAAGAACTAAGGGAGAGACTAGTGAAGTGCTTTAGAAACATGGCCCTTACAACGAATTGAAGAGAAATGACTAGAAGAATTTGAAATGTGGATATGGAGAATAAGAAATGAGGCTGTGTTGGAAAGAGTGGCTAAAGAAAGAATAATGCTCAAACTGATCAGGAACAGAAAAAGGAATTGGATGGGTCACTGACTGAGAAGAAACTGCCACTGAAGAATGCACTTGAAGGAATGGTGAACGGTAGAAGAGTTTGGGGCAGAAGAAGATATCAGATGAAAGACAACATTAAGGTATATGGCTCATATGTGGAGACAAAGAAGAAGGCAGAAAATAGAAAGATTGGAGAATCCTGGGCAGAACATCATGTATATGAATGTATCATAGAATACAATAACATATCCGTATAAAAATAGTATTAAATGAATAGCTTCCCTTTGGTGAAAGGCTGCCTTAAATAAATGCAGTCATTTTCTTTTTCATTTTATTATATTAGTCTGAAGCGGCATGGACATAAAATGCAATGTTATTTTAAAACTCATATATCTCGTTAAATATCAGTCCTATCAAAATTTTGCATGGAATAAAACTTGCTGGAAAGTTTTTTAAAGCAACTTTTCTGATGTAACTTTCTCCTAAAAATCAATAATAAGCGAGATATTTCGATTTATATAATTCAGGTCCCCTTAAACTCCCACACTCCTTTAAAGAAAGCATTTTGAATGTCATACAGCCTAAATTCTAAGTGGAACCCAACTTAATTTATATACCAATTCTCATAGAAATTGGTTAGGCCAGTATGATGTGAAAAGGTAACAGACAGACAGACAGACAGACAGACAGACAGGACACTTATCAGTTTTCACTGAGTAAGTTTAGTATGTGTACCCATCTTTCAACGTGTGTGTGTGTAGTAACTACACAAACACTTTACTAACTAAAGGTAAGTAAACAAATAGTAAACAAAATTGTTAGGGAGCATATTTGCATTAAGTTTAAGCTTGTCTTTGTAAGTTGCCTTCAAATTATTTTTACTTCGTTAGTAGAGAAATGGCTACAAAATACACTACTCACATGACAATATTGTTATAAATCAATCAGCCTTGGCCTTGCAATATTTCTCTGAAGAATTAATTTCACTTAATAATGGTTTATTTTGAAGAATTACGTATGAAAAGCAACATAATCCTCACTGGAAAATGATTTTACAAGCATTGATTTAACTGTTTTTACAGACAATTTATTTTTCTCATCAGTCCATAGAGCATTCATGTGAGAAAATAACCTTTCAACACACGCATTTGTTCCAGCAATACACATAATGAACTCCACTACCCTCTTCAAATTTGAGAGTACTCCTTCAGTACTTTTAAAAAGATCCACCCAGACTTCATCTAAACGTTTGGTGTTGCCATCATTCACCTTGAGAAATTAATAACTCACAATAATTGTTTCATAATAGCCCATCTACAATGCAATGATGAAGTGCGATGTTTGTAATTTGTAATGTAAAATAGACATTGTAACTTTTCCATTTTTTCTCAGTTTAGAACTCTAAAATACAGGACTGAAAGCTGTCCCAAGACTTTTCTTGGGACAACGGGACACATTAGTGAAAAACTGGATGATCCCGTATTTTATGGGTCATCTGGGAACCCTAAGACAGACAAGCAGACATACATACAAACAAAAATTTCAAGAATGCGATTTTTGGTCTCTGGATAGTTAATTATACATGCCACCAATTATTTTTGTAAAAACGAAAATGACTGGAAAAAATTTGGTTACAGTTTTGTTATTAGTATAGATTACAAACTTTAGAGACTGAGGGAGAAATTTATTGTTCCACTTAGGTGTGATCAATTAGTTCCACAGCTTCACAATGAATAAGAAGTAAAATTTCTATTCCATATGCAATAAAGCAAAGTGATAATTAGCCTAAATTTGGGTCATTGAACAGAAATTGCAACTTTTGAACTATTTTTTCTCAAACAAAATGAGTTAATTATAAGCCTATATTTTACCTTCATTTCTTGTTTGCATAATGCTGAATGCCTATTAAAACAATAGATGATGAAGACAAGCACTTTAGTAATATCTGAAAGAAAAAAATCATAACTTTAAGGGAATACAGTGCCATGGAGGTAACAAAATCATATTACAGTAGAACCTCTATTATCTGTGGTAATGAAGGGGGTGGAATGAACGGTTAATCGAAAGTCGGATAAACCGTGCCATAAAAGGTTTCGTAATTTCCACTGTGATCTTTTGTTTTAACGCACTATATAGACAGTAGATTAGAAATTCACTAATTTAAGTCTGGTTTTAAAAGATGGGATTTTAATGGCTGAGGAAACTTCTTATGACTGCTGTCTGTGGAATGATAGGTCTCGTGATGTAGATTCACACACTTAATACATAATTAAATTGCGCACAGTTGTAATTTAAATCCGATACGAGATGAACCACAGTTTTTCTTTTCCCGACCCACTCTCTTACTTGCACTTTTTTTGTAGCACAACACGTTTTCTTTTGACACCTCTGGAAGACATTTTGCATAGAAGTTAGACAATACGACCACTCGAAGAGTAGACCATACTGAGTAAGGGTAAGAGTCTGTAAAATAAAAAAATTCGTACTAATATACTGTACAGTACTTCATATTTTTTCTGCAGCATGAAAAAAGGAGGGTGAGAGAAAGACAGTCAGATAATCCACCAATCGGTTAATAGGGTGACGGATAATCGGGGTTCTACTGTATACTGAAATGTATGCCATGGGATACAATGTATAAAAGTACTTACTGACTTACAAATGACTTTTAGAGAACCCAGAGGTTCATTGCTGCCCTCACACAACCCGTCATCGGTCCCTAACCTGAGCAAGATTAATCCAGTCCCTAGCATCATTTCCCACCTCCCTCAAATCCATTTTAATATCCTACCATCTACGTATTGGCTTCTCCAAAGGCCTTTTTCCCTTTGGCCTCCCAACTAACACTCTATATGCATTTCTCGATTCACCCATATGTGCTATATGCCATGTCTATCTCAAATGTCTGGATTTAATGTCCTTAATTAGGTTAGGTGAAGAATACAATGTGTGCAGTACTGCATTGTGTAATTTTCGCCATTCTACTGTAACTTCATCCTTCTTAGTCCCAAATATTTTCCTAAGCACCTTATTCTCAAACACCCTTAGCCTCTGATCCTCTCTCAAAGTAAGAGTCCAAGTTTCAAAACCATACTGAACAAATGGGTAATATAACTGTTTTATAAATTCTAACTTCCACATTTTTTTAGAGCAGACTGGATGACAAAAGCTTCTCAACTGAATAAAAACCGGCATTTTCCATATTTATTCTGTGTTTAATTTCCTCCCGAGTGTCATTTATATTTGTTACTGTTGCTCCAAGATATTTGAATTTTTCTACCTCTTCAAAGGATAAATTTCCTATTGGCATACTTCAATTTTGTACTATGTTCTGGTCACGAGACATAATCATATACTTTGTCTTTTTGGGATTTATTTCCAAACCTATCACTTTACTTGTTTCAAGTAAAATTTCCGTGTTTTCCCTAATAGTTTGTGGATTTTCTCCTAACATATTCATGTCATCTGCATAAACAAGCAGCTGATGTAACCCGTTCAATTCCAAACCCTCTCTGTTATCCTGGACTTTCCTAATGGCATATTCTAGAGCAAAGTTAAAAAGTACATCTCCTTGCCATATCCTGCAATACATTGGAAAAGCATCTCACTGAAACTGACCTATATGGACTTTGCTGTACGTTCCAATGAGACACATTTTAATGAATCGAATTAGTTTCTTGGGAATACCAACTTCAATAAGAATATTACATAAAACATCTCTCTTAACCGAGTCATATATATGCCTTTTTGAAATCTATGAATAACTGATTTACTGTGTCCTTATAGCTACTCCTATTTTTTTCTCCACTATCTGTCAAGTACAAAAAATCTGATTAATAGTCGATTTACTATGCCTAAAACCGCAATGATGATCCCCAATAATTTCATCTACATATGGAGTTAATCTTCTGAAAATAATATTGAACAAAATTTTGTACGATGTCAACAAAAGTGATATTCCTCGAAAGTTACTACAGTTAGTCTTTTCCCCCTTCTTAAAGACAGGTACAATTATGGACTCCTTCCATTGTTCTGGTACAATTTTCTTTTACCAAGTACAAGATTATAGATTTCGCTTCCATCCGCTTGTATTAATTCTGCTGGAATTTGATTGATTCATGGAGATTTGTATTTTTTCACCTTTTCTATCCCAATTTCTACTTCAGAAAGTGTGGGTTCGGGTATAAATGGTTCAGCAATCAGTAATTGAATTTCGTTCCAAACAATCTATTTGGCCTATGTACATTTAGTAGTTGCCCAAAATAGTTTTTCCATTTGTTCAGGATGGAATGAGAATCTGCAAGCAAGTCACCATTCTCATCCTTGATTACATTTACCCTTGCCTGATATCCTTTCTTAAATTCCTTTATGCTCTTATATAAATCTCTAAGATTTTTATTCTTACTATTTGCTTCTACCTCAGTTTCCTTCAAGTAATCTCTCATTTTATTCCTAAGTGTATGACTTGCTTTCCGTCTTTCATTGAAAGAATTATCTCTATTTGCCTGGACTGGATCCTGTAAGAATTTCGATTTTGCCTGTTTTCTTCTTTCTATTACCATGCAACAACCTTCATAAAATTACGGTTTCGTTAGGCTACTTAGATTCATAATAACATACGCACTGCTAAATGTATAAAAGTACAATGTTAATTTTGTACCTGGTTTGAACAATGAAATATCATAAATGGCAATCATTGGAATAACAGAGACTGATCAGCATATTAAGTAAAGGATACATAAACCAGAATTTACTTTTATCATATTTCCAAATGCTTATATTGGTCATAATCACCAAATATAATATTGTTCACGCTTATTTAGCAATGGTTGAGCCAGAATGAAAATAACAACATTATGTACTTGAGCTACATATATTATCTCTAGAAGGAAACACAAATTTATCAGTGGAACATTTTTTTTTAAATTTCATTGTGACTTCATCATCTTCATGGAACAAAACTAAGCCAATGTAATGCTTAACAGATCTCTTTTCTGCTAATCTAACTAGAACAAAATCATTTGCCACAATTTTGTTTCGAGATAGTTATTTCCTCAGGATCATCAGAATCTGAATAAACATCATAATAATGCAGCCTTTGATTGCTTAGTGGTTCAGCTGTGATTAAGTTAAGGGAAAGTTTAAGGAATATAAACTTTCTTAATTAGTGGTCTAAAGTTTCTCTAGACCTACATATTGATATCTTTGCAAGTAAATAAAATTTAAATTGGATTGTATACAATACATACTTTTTTTTATTAAAAATGTATTTTCAGAAGCAACCAATTTGTATAGAGCAAAACTAGGTACGAATATTTAAAAAAAATTGCATGGAAACGATATAGATCCTTCTTCCAAAATGATTTATCTCATGCCATAGTCATCAATGAACATTTTAAACAAGACAGTTCACGAACTTGAAGGGAAGTACTTCCTCAGCTTGATTTATCTTTAATGTTCCTGTAAATGAAGTCTGTCTTAGGAAGAAGCCAGTCGAAGGTTACTATATTTTATACTATTACCATAAACAACTATATGTCTTTAAAGTTCTGTTGCAAAATAAGGGATATGAAATGTTGATGACTTGAAGATTGTTCTTTAAAAACAGCTGATGCAGATTATGTATACTACCTCTTCTGCCTTTTATTTTTGTCTCTGGTAATACATTCTTTTCTGCCCGCATCTGTATGATTGTTTTCATCTTTCCCTAAAAAGACAACAACATGTCTCCTAATAAATTCATTAGCATTTTTATTTCTTCTTTTGCTGAGAACTGCTCTTTGTCCAATGTAGTTGCTACACATTATTGTTTTAAAGTGAGTGATAAATTTATATTTCTTAACTACTCTGCCACAAATGTTTTTCCAAAATTCTCTTTTCGCATTGTGAGCTTTCCTGCCCAGCTATTCAAGAACTCAGAACTTCAGTACATAATAGTTTTTTCTTCACATGTAGGGAAACATTTTGACTCTTGCCACATTTTTCAGTGGGGCATCTTGTAGATTTTATTTTCCATACATGTTGACTTCATTCTGTATTTGTCTTTATTATTATTACTAGCTGTACCCGTGTGCTCCGCCTCACTTGTTAGAAATAAATATAAAGTAATTACATAATTAAAATAGGTCATTTGGTCCAAGAAACATTCGTGTTTGATAGAAGGATAAATCGTTTAATATGTCACTTAATTTAAATTGTATTTAAATAATTAATATTATATTATATTATTTAAAAAGTGTGTTGTAACGAATGTACTCCAATAAGTAAGTTTTTAATTTGTCGTGGGGACTCTTGAATCACAGGAGGAACAACTTTTACAACAGCGCAACATAATCGGCTTGGTTCATTACCCAATTTTTTTGCATTGCATTTATTGCATAGTTTATTCACTTCACCTATTTTAACATGATTCAATTGAGCATAGTTAAAATTTGGATTATAAAATAATGGAATGCTAAGCTAACGTATTATTACTGCATACTGAATCAATACACTCTCGTTCATTAATTCTCTGAGATGAGAATGAATGTGTACATACACATTATTTTAAGAAATACAGGAAACGAATATACAGAATAGCCTATCAAGTTTTTTGTGCATAAAAAGCTATTTTAATCTTACCTGTCCTTGATTCACTCAGAAATTACTATAACATTATAGCATTATGTCTATCTAGAGAAACTACACTTTCCAATGGTGAAATAATAATTATACAAAATGGTTAATTAGCTTCCGAGATTACTTCATACAAACACAGAAACATTCTCTGTATGTTAACAGCTTCTGTTTGTTGTTGTCCAAGGCCCCTTATAGACGAAGTCATTTGTTTTTATTTCATTACAGCCAGTTAGGTGGCATTGTTATTTTAAAACTCATTTATCTCATTAAATATCAGTCCTATCAAAATCTTGCATAGAATAAAACTTATCGGAAATCATTTTTAAAGAAACTTTTGTTATGGGGGGGTAACATTTTTCATGAAAATCAATAATAAGGGAGATATTTCTATTTATTTAATTCAATCCCCCTGATAACCCCCCTTTAAAAATAGTATTTCAAATGCCATATAGCCTAAAATCTAAGGGTGCTATTCATAGACATTTCACAGCACGCGCTACGAGCGTACTAAGCTAGCCCCGGCTATCCACTGGTTACTAGTACAGAATTCAAATCATATCCTATCGCTAACACTGGTTTATGAATATGAAAAACGCTGATAATCCACCGAAAGCCCGCACTAAAAATGTCTATGAATACGGCCCTACGTTACAACGGACTTAATTTATATTCCAATTTTCATATAAATCAGTTCAGCCATTACAGCCATGTTACAATATGGGCTACGAACAAAGATCCAAACGAATTGAGTTATACAAACAGCTGTAAATAATATCAGTAATTGGGCATCCAAATGGAATCTATTTCACAATCAAAAACTGAATATACTGCCTTCACAAGAAGATACAGCCTAAAAAACTATAAACCTCACATTTATTTGAATAATCAAGAAATTCAGTACAATCCAACTCCTAAGACACTAGGATTAATTTTTGATGAAAAACTTTTATGGAAAACACATTTAACCAATGTTGCTTCGCAGTGTCTACCATGATTAAATCTCTTGAAGATCATAGCTAATAGGAAATGGAGATCAGATATCACGACAATGTGTCTGTTTTATAACGCTTATATACGATCAAAATTGACCTATGGATGTGAAATATGGGGAGCATCAGCAACTCATCTACAAAAAATTTCTGTTCTTCAAAACTCAGCCTTAAGATTATGCCTAGAAGTACCAAAAACCACGTCAACTGTTGCCCTAGAAATTGAATGTAATATTCAACCACTCAGACACTATATATTACAAAAGGATCTAAAAATACATTTAAAATTGCAAGCCTCATCCACATCTCAGATGTTCTTCAAACTGTCAGATGATATCCTGTGTAATTTCTATAAAATAAAAAAAGAAGAAATACCAATCTATATCACAGACACATTCATTGCTAAAACTCCAGTTGTGAACGAAATTCCTCCATGGAAATGGGTGATTCCAGAACATAGCATACAAATTCCAGGAAATCATTCCAAAGCTGATCCTCCATACATTCTTAAGTTAGATTCCATGGAACTACTCTGCAGTACATATAAGGATCACCTTCAAATTTATACAGATGGATCTCTAAATCCTAATAATGGGACAACAGGAGCAGGGTATTATATTCCAAAATATCAAGAAAGTTATTTCATACCATGTTCATCCTCCTCCAATCTTGACACTGAATTGCTAGCTATTGATGCTGCTCTTCAGTGTGTTACTCAAATTTCTGAAAAATCTATTTGCATACTTACCGACTCCAAGGGGGCTATATTTAATATAATTAAATATGTACCAAACCTATATGCACATAGAATTATTCCAATTCAGAAACAACTAAGTAAACTAAAAGAACTCCAAAAGGAAATAACATTTCAATGGATACCTAGTCATTGTGGTATACCTGGAAACGAGAAGGTCGATAGTATTGCAAAACAGGAAACATATTTGCAACCAAGACCTCTTCAAGTGATATCTCTATCCAATGCTTTTGCTTCAGTAGTCTCATTTTACAAACCTATGGATCAACAATTGGCTCTCTTATGACAAAGGAAAAATTTTACATTCTGTACAAAAGAAACCAAATGACCTGGAAATGTACAAAAACTTGCCCGGACATGTTCAAACATTTTTAACAAGAGCCAGAACAGGTCACATTGTCACTCAATTGTACTACACCGATTTCACATTTCTGATAATCCTACTTGTCTGTGGTGTAATAATCATGATGAAGATCTGGAACACATTCTTCTATACTGTCCATCCATAAACCACAAAAGTAAATTAAAATCATCAGTACCAGTTGCAGAAGACACAGCCCTGCAGTATATATTGATTACACCCCACCTCTGGCTACTAGCAACAGGCATCTATAACGAACACCGATCAAAATACCCCTCATTTCTCGTGAAAAACAACTGAATAGACTACAGTGGACTTTATGTTTTCAGCAAACAGCTGGATACATTAAGAAGATTGATTGGTTCAGCCATTATCGCGTGAAAAGGTAACAAACATCCAGACAGACAGATTGACATACAAACAAAAATTTCAAAAAAAGCGATTTTCGGTTTCAGGATGGTGTTTGATTACAATTAGGCTATTACAAAGGTTATTAGAGGAAAAAAATTCACTCTGACACTGGGTATCGAATCCGGGTTCTTGATTCTACGTACCAAGTGCTCTAACCACTGAGCTACGCTGAAGTTACATGTACATGTTAACACCAATTATTTTTGGAAAAGCGAAAATTACCAGAAAATTTCGCTTACAGATTTATTATTAATTAGTAATTATACAGAGTGATTTATATAGAACTGACACATTTCTTTCTTTAATTATTCCGTTGGAAATTCATTCAATGACCCAATTTTAGCACCAAATTAAGCAGAATGTTCTGGAGTTTCGATTCCTTGTCACTAGATGCGCAGATGTTTATGTTTTATTCCTATTGTTGGCAGCACTGACCCAATTTTAGCACCAAATTAAGCAGAATGTTCTGGAGTTTCGATTCCTTGTCACCAGATGCAGAGATGTTTATGTTTCATTCCTATTGTTGGCAGCACTAGATGCGCAGATGTTTATGTTTTATTGCTATTGTTGGCAGATGTTTTCGACATTTTGTGTCAACGTGAAAATGCAGTACACATTAAATCAACGACTCTTCCTTGTGAAGCAATACTGGATTACGAATTCAATTACAGCTACTCAAAGGGCATACCAGAAAGAATTTGGTGTTCGCAATCCTCCCAAAAGAAACACAATATTGGGACTGGTAAACAAATTGGAAACAACTGGATCTCTGGTGAGTGAAAAGGGCAAGCATCGTTCATCTAGGCTTCCCACGGTTGTTGTTTACGTAAGAGCACGACTGGAGCAGTCACCCAAAAAATCATTAAGACGTTTGTCTTTGAGTTTGTTGAGCAACTGGACAATGTAGAGCTGAGTCAAGGATATTTTCAGCAAGATGGCGCTACATGCCATACATCAAATGAATCCATGGAACTAATTTCAAGTTTCTTTGACGACAGAATAATTTCCAGGAACCTGTGGCCACCAAGATCTCCGGATTTGACAACGCCGGACTTCTTTCTATGGGGTTACTTAAAAGACAGGGTTTACGCCACACGTCCCCAGACATTGGACGATCTGAAGCACAACATTACACTGGAGATTCAAGCTATTGACAACAGAGTCCTCCAACAAGTGGCCAGTAACATGGAACGACGTGTTGAGTTGTGCCTCATGCAGGATGGAGGACATTTTCAACATTTGCTATAGAGGTAAATAATCTCCCAAAATTCCTCTACATTTTAGGTATAATAAGTTGAAACTAGCACAATTCGTTTTGAAACAATTAATGAAAGAAATGTGTCAGTTCTATATAAATCACTCTGTAGATTAATCCTCTTCAACTGTTCTTCAAGGTTCTTAATTTTCATTTTGAGATAATATAAGTTAGGCCTACAGTTCTTGTTTTTCTTCTCTTCCCATGCAGCTGTTTCTCATCTTCCACGGTGTTTTAGGGGGAGATTTTGCACTGAGACATTCTAATAACTTCTCTCTCTCTCTTCCTTTCTTCAATTGATATGATTTCTTGCTTTTCTCCCTTCATTCTTTCTGCATTAATCGTTCTTCACAGGTGTCATTTGAGAAACATTCTTTATTTTTCCTTCTGCTTTTCTTTTGTGATTCTTTTTCTTTTGTTGTTTGTATAGCCCTGGATTATTTTTAATTCTTTTCCTTAATCTCTTCATGGTCTCTTCTGTTTCAGTTTTCTCGCTTCAGCTTTCTTCTTTGGAGTCATTTTAAATTCCTGGAAAAGTACCTTAACTTCCTATCTAAAATCTGGAGAAATAAGTATAAACTTTCAGTTTCACAAATTTCAACTTAGGAATTTGAAAAACAAATCAGTTCTACATTTCACTCATACTGAAGTAATATTATCCCACTATCCACTAAAAACTCATAAACTTAAAATCCAAGAGTTATACTCAGATCTGTGATAAAACTCTCACACCTCTATTAACAAAGTAGTTATAAATGAAACAAATTTCACATGACTGGCTGTTAAGTGTGGTTAGGTTTCTAAGAATCCCTGCCTGCTGGATCACATCCTACAGCTGTGTAAACTGCCTCTCAATCAAAGTTATTTTGCCACTAGGTGGCAGGCAGCGCCCACGGCTATTAACATTATCAGTATATGCAAAGTCACTACCTGGGTCATTCCATGAAAATACGACATTTTCACGAAAAAGAAAAATCTCACGATTCTCTGCTTGTTATATTTAATTTTTTTCGTTATGATCTGAATTGTTTTAATCTGAGAACACTGATTGCGTAACAACATGTATGTGGGAGTAAAAGCATAAAGAAGTCTGTGGTTTAAGAGCGTGAAATTATCTATTATTTGAATGCACATTTAAGGCAAATAAATCATTACTTCTGTATGTTAAATTCAATTAATAATGAAGTGCTGACTTTTGTTAATAGCCTAATTATAATACGTATAAACCATAATACAATGATTATTTCGTGTTTGATTACAATTAGGCTATTACAAAGGTTATTAGAGGAAAAAAATTCACTCTGACACTGGGTATCGAATCCAGGTTCTTGATTCTACATACCAAGTGCTCTAACCACTGAGCTATGCTGAAGTTCAATCCACAGCACCGGATCGAATCCTCCTTCTCTAGTGTTTTTCCCTTTGTAACCTGACTCCATGTTCGGCATATATGCTGACATACATATTAAGTCAACTGCCATAATCCGGTGCTGTAGATTGAACATCGGCATAGCTCAGTGGTTAGAGCACTTGGTACGTAGAACCAAGGATCAGGGTTCGATCCCCAGCACTGCAGCGAATTTTTCTCCCATAATAACCATTGTTACCATAACATATAAATTCTGTAAGACCAAAAATTAATCTTTACGTGAATTATTACTCAGAAAGATTGAGAGTTCGTGTGTCATGCTCAAATGTACATTTCTTCAGATCTATATTTCTTCAAAACCATTTCATTTTTTAATGTTTCAGAAATGTAAAAGTCAGACACATTACATAACAATCAACTTCTTACACGGAAAACATTTTGATTTATGTGCAAATTCTACAAGAAAAACACGTGGCACACGTAACACAATGACTGTGACACACAAACAGAAATGTTATGTTTGTGTGTCACTAAAGTTTATCCTCAAATCCAGTTACAATTTTTGTTGTTATTGAAAGTCTTTATGCCTAAACATAATTTGCAGTGGGATTTCAAATACTTATTGTTGATTTAGATAATTGTGTGTGTGTGTGTGTGTGTGTGTGCGCACATGCACCTGTGCGTTTTTTTTCAATGTACATATACTGTAGGTTAAACATTCTTGAAAATGTGTGTTCCATAATAATTGTTGTAAGGGGGGAAAGAACTGGCCACCCTACCCATTATCTCCTGGACTAGGTGCCTCATAAGTGGTGACTTCTTAGTATCACTTGTTCAACCTGTCTTCAGAGAGTTGACTAAATAACAACAATTGTTATTAAAATATAGTGTGTAGGCCTAAAATTCGTATAAAACATTTAATTTATGCCCAAGTTCGTATAAAATAGTTATTTTTTTAAATTCTTTGAATTAAAAACTTGCAAAAATTGGTTACGTTACTTTATTTCATTAAAAAAACAAGCTTATAAGTTACAGTAATAATAATAATAATAATAATAATAATGATTTATTTAACCTGGCAGAGTTAAGGCCATACGGCCTTCTCTAACACTCAACCAGGAGTAAAGACTGCGTTACAAAAACACTACAAATTTACAAATTACACTACAATTTTACACACAAAATTGAATAAGATAATAATAATAATAAAAAATAAACAACAAATAAGAAGAAATCCGACATAATATATAACATACAGAAAGAAAGAAAAAAGCATAATAATATGTGAACAGCAGGTCAAAATAAATGAGGCATACAAAAAAAAAGACAATTATTCATAATAATAATAATAATAATAATAATAAAATAAGAATAGTAATAATGATGATGATAATAATAATAATAATAATAATAATAATAATAATAATAGTAATAAAATAGTGCAGTACAAAGTATACAGTGAATACAATATTTCTAAATAAACACAATAAGGAAAATTAAGATTATATATAGCTCAACTTATCACATTAGAGATATAACATTATCGGAAAATATGAAAACAAAAATATAAAATAAGTTGAATTCATTAGAACATAAAAAAAATGTGAAAACGTGGAAACATGCAATACAACTCTTGTCATAATAGTAAGTTAGTTTGGCAACTCGTCATAAGATAATTTTCTAACTTTGATTTGAAAGAATTCAATGTTCGGCAGCCCTTGACTTCAGGCGGCAGAGAGTTCCAGTGACGAGAGGTATCATATTTATGATAAGAAGGTAGCCACTGTACTAGGCCTATGTATAAATAAATTGGTGTATATATTTGCACACCAGGTAAATGGTACTATCTGGATCTGAATGGTCACCTGGTCTGTCAGGCAGATGTCTCCCTTTCTTTGTGAGAAATTATTATTCTGATATGAATTTAAAATTGTTTTATTTATTTAATAACATTAACTTATCCTAGGTATCATTTAGCAATTCTAAAGGATAGGACTTTTTTTAATCTATATTAAGTTAAGTGTTATATTGATATCATAAATATGTAAACATTTTGAAAATTTGTATAGTATTTTCAAGAATTTAAGTCAGATAAATTTAATTTGAGTTAGCACAAAAATGAGGTAATATCAGCCCACTGGATCACTGATTCAACTTCTCCAGTTACCATAAATGCTGCTGTAGGTCTACTCTACTACAAAAACAATGGGCAACATGATGAACTATGCACTCATTTTTACGTAGTTAGGCCTATATCTAATTTTAAACAAAGCAACACTTGATGATTATTGCAGTAATAGAACATTAAAAAAAGTAACTGCCTGGAGGGGATTATGCAGCTGCACATTTTAAGTACAGGTATATGACAGCAACCATGTCGAACAATAACTATCCAGATCCATCCATTATGATTCACGTACTTCTTTGAATCTTATCATGGTAAAGCAGCATATGATGGCAATGGAGCAACACTCAAGAGATACTGTATGTCTGGCAATGTACTTTACTTGAAGAAATGTTGTGAAACACCAAAAAGATTGTTTAATATCATAAAAGAATCTATATCAATGTGAAATACAGTGGAACCTCGATTTTGGGTTTCTCGATTTAAGATTTACCCACAATTTGCGTTCTTATTTTGCAGTCCTGACAGAAGTCCCATATACACAATGCTTTTTTTACTCCAATTTAATGTTTCTCAATTTAGTACTTTACCCGCATTTAAGAAACAAATTTTTTGTCCTAACAAACCAAACTAGCTTCGATTGTGCATTTTTCCAGCCCTAAATGCTTAAATGTGTGTAGTGAAAGTGCAAGTGTTCCAGATGAGTCTGTGTATCATTGGAAAGATAAAGTGCTTCCACATTTCGTTGAAGACTATGATGCCAAAGATATCTTTAATGCCAATGAGACGGGACTCTTCTACTCTCTGATGCCAGATAAAAGTCTCCACATGAAAGGAGAGACCTGCCATGGTGGGAAGAAATGTAAGGAGAGGCTCACTGTTCTTCTCTGTACAAATGCAGAAGGTTCCGAGAAGTTTAAACTCTTGGTAATTGGCAAATATGAAAAACCAAGGTGTTTAAAAATGTCCTTACACCGTCATGCAGTCACAAGACAAGAGGAGTGCCAGGATGACAATAGGCATTTTTAGCAGCTACCTGAGATGGCTGGACGTGAAAATGGGGCTGCTAACAGGAAAATAATTCTTTTTGTGAATAAGTGTACCAGCACATCTCCCTGATATGACATTACTGAAGAATGTGAAGGTTGCTTTCTTCCTACCTAACTGCACTAGCTGTCTCCAACCCCTGAATTTGGGTGTAATTCATGCCCTCAAGGCGAAGTATAGAAGTTCACTGGTGCAAAAACGGATTGCTGTCCTGGAGGGACAAAGTGAATATTCTGTTTTCAAAATCTTCATCCTCACTGCCATGCATATCATCTGCAGTGCATGGGAGGAAGTGTCAGCAGCCACCACCACCCACCGCTTCAGAAAAGCAGGCTTTATGAAGCTTGCCAGTGGTGACATCATGAAGGATGAAGAATACTGCACTGATGAAGAATAGTGGAGGAAAACTGTCCAAGAACCATAGATAATATTCAAAGACTTTAAGGAATGTGATTCTGCTCTCTGCACTTCATCAGCGGTGTCTATTTAGGACCTCTGTGATGCTGTCACTGCTGATGCAGCTGCTGCTGATTGAGGAAGAGGAGGAAGAAGACAACAGTGAAGTTCAACACCTACGTTAAGGCAGGAGCAGGATTGACAGCTGTAGGCCTACGAAAATACATGTGTAGCTTCAATGTTGATGAATCCAGTTTGCTCCCCGTAGACAGTGGAAAGGGAGTTACTCTTCCTTTGTCAAAGATGTCCAGCAAAGCAGCCATCTATTCTTGATTTTTCAAAAAGTGAACTTGATGCAATCAATCATTGAACGTAATGTTGTGAAGCTCTTTAAAGAGTTTTTGTTCTTTTAGTTGAGACTAGACCATAAAAATTAATTTTTAAATATGTTAATGTGTTTCTTTTTCAATTTTGGCAAAACCCTCGATTCTGGGTATAATTTGTCCGGTCCTCTGAAAAACCCAGAATCGAGGTTCCACTGTATACTTTTGTAGACAAAAGCTATATTAACCTAATTGAAGACAGAAAGTTCTTTCAAAAGATTGTACCAATTAGTGGAATACAACATGTTCATTGCATTTGCGAATTGGGGCATCTCGTGGTAGGTGTCTTTAGAAACACAAGATCATTCACCACAACATGTTTTATCACTCATTGAAACAAATCAGTCCACAGCAAGGAATGTAGCATGTTGCAGTATCGCAAAAGGTCAATTGAGGTAGGTGGAGATTGGTGTGCAGTAACCTATGATGACATCAAATATGCTACTGGTGCAGCTTAGTTGACTAAGGCATTGCCTGTCGATCCAGATTGCTCTCGTGCGTGGATTCGATTCCTACTTGGGCTGATTACCTGGTTGGGTTTTTTTCAAGGTTTTCCACAACCGTACGACGAATGTCAGGTAATCTATGGCGAATCCTCAGCCTCATCTCGCCAAAACCATTTCACTATCACCAATTTCATTGGCACTAATAACCAAGTCGTTGATACAGTGTTGTTAAATGATCAAGTAAAAAAAAAAAAAAAAAAAAAAAAAAAAATATCAAATATACAGAGGAAGTTACAAAAGCTTGTTGTGGTGAAGAATTTAAAGTGACTGTGAAGTTCAAGAAAGGGAAGTACTACATGGTGTATTCGTCACATATGACATTACACAGGGGATATCACCACATACGGTTATAAACAACCATGGATATTTTAAATCTGAAAGTGTATTTTAGTGTAATCAAGTATTGTTTTGTACCTATAATAAGAACTTAGACATAGTGTGTGTCTTCAGTGTATTTAAAACAATCAGTAACCAACATGACAGAAATGTTTGTGTGTCACAACATAGGCTATTTGCAATATTTTATTTGTTAATGGCACTGTTTTTTTTTTTTTAATTTGTGATTTAGCAGTTACATGTACTACACAAGTGTCTTAATTGTTTGGAAAACAACTGAATGCATTTATGTCATTTGGCACAATAATATGAACATTTTCCATTTTGGTAATAAGTGGCAAGAAAATGTTCGTGTCACACCATATAGGCTAATATTTCATATTTTTTACATTATTAATTATTTCTTTTCATTAAGAATTTGTGTTTATGTTTAGGAATGCTTATGCTAAAGGCAGTAATGTCTTTTTCATGAACTACTAAGCATTTAATTAAATATCTTGTGGAGATCACAGTTAAGTTACTTCGAAAATGTTACGTGTGTCACTATGGAATGATCCACCTGCCACCTAGCAGCTACTCACGCATAAGCATTGATTGGGCAGGCAGTGTAAGCAGCCATAGGATGTGATCGAGCAGGCAGTGCTAAGAATACAAGTAATATAATGTAGGCTATCCATAGAAACACAACAAACAATGGAACTAATTTTCTTTTTTTATAATTTATATTTTTCTACATTTTCACTGTTAACAGAGGAAAGATTTTGATTGTTGAACCTTCCTTAGGCCTAATACCTTAAGAAAGCAGAGTTCCTTAGAATACAGCATGCCTCTGCATCTAATCAGGAAGCCATTAACTGTTGACTATTAAGAATTTTTCTCAATAATAGAAGATTGTTCAGTCTGATTTTTTGTTTGAGCGAATTACAAAAGTATTCACAGAGCTGAGTTAGATATAAGGAACAAAACTTCCACTTTAATTTAATTTGCCCAATCATTTAGTAAAAATCACAGAAATAAAAAGGTAAAGCCATGCACTTTCAGTAATCAAATATTGCACATTTAACTTATGTTACTGAACGAATATTATACATTTTTCTCCCTTTTATGCAAAAATATATGGAAGTGAACAGTCACGGAGGTGAGAATTGAGAAAAAAATAAATGACAAAATATTTATTTTAGCCTAAATGGCATTTAACTTATGAAAATATTGTTTTACTTCATATAAGCTTATATCCACCAATTTTAATGATCAGTAGGTACTCTTTTGCTGAAAATTATGATGAACTGAAAAGTTACAGTTTCTGTAGAATGACCCATTTTTAATCTGCAGAAAAGGTATGAATGTTGTTGTTTTTTATAGATCAAATATTACCTTAGGTATTTGAAAGTGGTGTGTGTGACAAAAAGGGCATTAACATTTTATCTTTCTCTAGAGAAATGTCATATTTCAACTACAGGCAACACATTTAACAAAACCAATTGATATGAAATGTGCATTTAAAAATAATTATCCAAGTAATGTGACCTCGTTGTACACAGACAATGTTTAATTTAGGCCTAGTGTTTCTTTTAGGGTGCTGAAGTAGGAATTAAATTTAACTGTAGGCCTATACAACTGCCGTCTTATTAAAAGGAATATTGCACATACTTTGCCTGTGAAATGGACATAGGCCTACTCTCATAGTCAAAGATCTTCTTTGTTTGGAAAATCGAACTTTATATTTCATGTAGTCTATAATTCAGAAATGCTTGGTAACTAAGTTACATGAAATGTATTACTGAGTTATTATTCTCTTTTAACAAAAGGCCTACAAGTAAACTTTAACAGTGCTAAATGTTTACTTATAGGCCTATATTATTGAATAACTAATTTAATGAATACCTAAGTTCCGCATTTTTTCACTTCACATGCAATGATCCCTAAATGTTTAATAATAAACACAAAGATTCACAAATAAGAAAACATACTCACCATTTTTCCTGGCCTTGCCCATGTGTAGACATATCCATCTTGACAAGCTGTTACGAAACAATCCTCTCGGAAAACCAAAGCTGTAAGCCGTTCATGAGCAATCTTTTTGCAGATTAGAGGTTCCAGAACAGGACACTCATCAAACCTCGGGCAGGCACCAGTTCCAATTAGTCTCATGGGGTCGTCTGCAGAGGTACGGTTTGAGGTTCCAGTCCCACGATATGATGAATTATTCTTATCACCTCCAGTGCTCCCGCCTCGCGATGCAAGGCTAAAATTTCGCTTGTGAGTACCACTTCCATCTTTTCTGTCACCGAAACCAAGTCCAGCTAGTCTTTGTGTAAGAGATGGAGCAGTGACACCTACTGATGAATTATTGTGCATGTTTACACCGTGAAAATGAGATACATTTCCATCTACAAGACATTCCTTATCTTTACTTGTAACAGCATTGGTCTGCAGAGTTGTAGACACATTGTTACATCTGGCTGCACACCCACTTGTGGAGTTTAAATGGTACGTGCCTCCAGATGCCGATCCATTCACACCGAATGTTCCAGAACCACCAAAATTTCCTGAACCACCTACCCCACTAGTCCTCAGTTTACTGCACATTGGCTGACGCAAGACATCTTCTGTAATATCCCACAGACAGAGTTGTGTGTCTTGCCCTACAGAACCTAAGCGGTAGCACGTTGCTGCATTCATTCGATTGAAGTCTGATCCAGACGAATTTCTGTTCGAAGCTTGATTCCCCGCACCTCCCAAACCCGAGTTTCTAGTCACTGAACTACGTTCACTGCTTCCACTGGACAATGTACAATTATGGATGGGATTTGGTGTATGGTTCTGTTGAACTTGAGGTTGAGCCGTTTCGTCATCTGACCCACCGCTAAAATCCACTGTGCTGTCTTGTTCACTGTATGATGTCGTGTATGGATCGAATGCGACGACGCTGACCCAGCTACGATGGCCTTGTCCTCTTGCTACAACTCTTCTTTCGTGGAAACTCCACACAGTAACGAGGTCATCCTCACCCCCCACAACAACGTACCGCCCATCTGGCGACCAACATACACATAGGAAACCGCCAAAATAGCTCCTTGCAGATCCTAAGAGTTCCATGGTATCATAGTGGAACACCCGCAGAAAACCGTCCTGAGAAACTACAGCAAGATATGCACCACACGGGGAAAAAGCGAATTCATTAATACAGCAGCCTTCTGAACCAATAACCCAACGATATAAAGGGTTTCGTGTACTCTTTGTTTTACATGTATGAATTGCATATCCGTCGCCTTGTTTAAATGGCTGGTAATGAGGTGGTGCTGTGCCACAAGGCAATTCTTCATTATAAAGATAGAGTTGACCACTGCTGTGAGAAACGAGGAATAGGTTTGTTGACCCAGGTACCCATCGGATGCACGTTACCTTCGTCTTGTCAATTAACCTCTAACAAACATAAAAATACTATTAGTATATTTATTTTTGTACATAAAATTAGATTTTAAGCTATTATTAGACTATTACATTGGGAAAGTACTAGCTCTCTGCATTAATATAATTTAAATTCATTTTTGACAAAAGTTCAACAGAAATTGGAAAAAATAATACCATTCCTACCACTTTGTGTCAAATGTCATACTTACTTCATTAAAATATATTTATGTACCTAGGGCCTAAATGAAAAAATCAAAATTACTAAATCAAATAACATGTTTGTTTTCATAATAGAATTACACTGTAATAGTGTAATTACCTCTTCATTATACAGCTTACTGAGCTCTTTCTTGATAGGATCAATAAGCTGGATCTGTCCTGTTGAAAAACCAACAACAAGAGAGACACTATCTGGTGTCATCGTAACCATGTTGAAATCATGGCAAGTTGGATTTGTACCTTTGTACATTTTTTTATCAACTGGTTTCGTCAGGTCTGCTGCCTGTAATGGAAAGACAACTGAGGTTAGGTTTCACTATAAAAAGGTAAAATATTATACTGTCAGGAGTAAGTTCGTTGCAGACAAAGGGAAACAATGTTATGTTGCAAATGTAAAATTAAGCGGGTAATCACAAATAGTTTATGCTTATACTTGCCTTTTTAACACCTTTGTATACGTAAACATATAGTTCCCTGCCGAAATTGAAGCAAATTCTATCCCCATTGCCGCTAGGATCTGGTAACGTTACAAACGACACACGAACAGCGGCACTGCCTTGAGTGTTTGTATATCCGACCCTATTGGGTCTTGAATATTCTGAGAGAGTCATTAGTCTGTAAGTGCCTTCTCTTGTAATAAACTGTGTTTTTAACTCATCCTTTCCCCCTCCATCTTGCACCGCCATTTTCATTTACCACTGCTTGGGAGGGGGCCACGAATCGTCAAAGTCTTGTTTTACATGTGTACGCAGAAGCGGAACCGGAAGTATTTTACAGCTGACGAGAAACAAATGAAATTTGAAATTCGCAGTCGAAATCGTGTAAATAAATAGTGAAAATGGCACGTGGGAAAGGGAAGCGGTCTAAATTGAATTTGAAACACAAAATATCTAAGAAAATGAAAATATGTCCGAACAAGAAACGTAATTCTAAGTCATCGCTGAAGCGAAATCACGTAGAAGGACACGCAGGGTCACATTCGGGTGAAAGTGTTGATAAAACAGGTTTTAAAAGAAGGAAAATGACAAAAGATCACATCAAAAGTGAAGACAATTTTGAAGATTTTTCAGAGGAAGAACAAGATATTTATAAGAAATTAATTAATACTTTTTCTAGTCGAGATTCCGAAAATCATAGTAAAGCCATTGAGAGTGATATATCAACAGACGAAGATACAGAAGATGAAAAAAACAGTAAAATTGATACAGTTCAATATGAAGAAAATGAACTCGACAATGACAATAGTGAAAATGAAAATGAATTTTTAGTAGGTATTCAAGACGACGAAGTAGATAATGAATGTGACCCTTTCGTGCGTCATTTCCAATTTGATTTTGATGACGATTTGTTTGAATCACTAACTGCAAAACCTAATGCTGAGAGAAAGAAACTAGAATGGCCTGTTCTTGGTCAGTTGACAGTCACTTTACCAAGAGTGGTCGAGAGTCAACAGTCTGAACCAATTCCAAAAGTAACTATCGAAGATAAAAAACAATTTGCCAAACCAGGAACATATCCACAAAGAATAATTAATTTTGATAGCTCTACTTTATATATTAAAACACAAATTCAAAATAATATTAGCAAGGCAAATTTTACAAATATGTGTAATGCGGATGACAATATAGTCCCACTTACACCTTTACAGATGGAATTATTCTCAGTTGTAAATAATTACCAAGACTTGTACTACCCTGACAGGACGTTGAAAAATGGGGAAGAAATACGTTTTCTATATTGCCTTCATGCAGTTAATCATATTTTAAAAACGCGGACTAAAATCGTTCACCATAATCAAAAACTATTGAATAAAGACGATGTACCTGAGGAATATAGAGATCAAGGATTGGTACGACCAAAAGTTGTTATTTTGGTCCCATTTAGAGAATCTGCGTTAAGGTAAGTAATGAAGTTACATGAGGTCTGCACTTGAAAGGGTTATTTATTATTCAGGCATAGGCCTACATTTGTAGAACAAATAGCCAATAGAAAGGAAAAACGTCACTACATATTTATTAAACATTTAGTATAACATTTCTAGAATCTTGTGCTAAGAAAATGAATTCGGTAGCCTAGCCTAATTAGAGTAACAGTAATTCTACGGAAGAAGTAGACCTAAGGTGGCACCATTTTTCTTTAGCGAATAGAGTAAACTTACTTGTAATAGGGTTTGATGTATCATTTAGACGTTTGCGATGGGCAGGGCATGTAGCACGTATGGGCGAATCCAGAAATGCATATAGAGTGTTAGTTGGGAGACCGGAGGGAAAAAGACATAGATGGGAGGATAATATTAAAATGGATTTGAGGGAGGTGGGATATGATGATAGAAACTGGATTAATCTTGCACAGGATAGGGACTGATTGCGGGCTTATGTGAGGGCGGCAATGAACCTTCGGGTTCCTTAAAAGCCATTTGTAAGTAAGTAAGTAAGTATCATTTAGATTGTTATTACTATGTCACAAAGCAACGTAATTGCTGTTTGTTATTCAGCCAATGTCTGTTAATCTAATTGTAATCTCAGTGTATGTTTCATTCTGTTTATTAAAGGAGAACACAACACAAAAATCAAACTTGAGTTTATTACTGATTCGAATAGAGAAATTATTATTATAAGACATTCTGTGAAATTTCCGTGTTTCTATTTTTGACAACATTGCTGCTACCCAATTCAACAGATGTGAGCTGTGACGTCACATAGATCACAGCTGTCCTGAGCAGCAAGCCGTATTCAACGTCTTGCCTGCATGTGTTTAGAGATAAAAACACTCACACAATTAATTGCTTCGGATGGTATTCTACCTTACCAGTTCGAACCCTAGAAGGACTCGTTTTGTGGTTGTGATCTTAGTGAGTCTGATGCTGTGGTCACAATAGGAAGATCTCGTACTGAAGTGTGGTGTATTTGGTCTAAATGTAATGAAATGCCACAGGACGAAGAGTGTGTCTGCTGCTGTGAAATTAATACTATAAAGGCGCTAAAAACTGACAACTATTCATATGTTACTGAAAATCCATCGTTCCACAAACTAGAAATTTTGAATTTGGCTTGCCATAATTTGAGCCTGTAAACAAAAGTAAAATTAAAAGGCGTTTATTAACAGCACAAAATCCTTCAAACAAAACGTGATGATACGTAACATACAGACAATTTAATAGCTGGATAAATTTTTGGACAGCCATAGGCCATAGAAATAGAGTTGTAATACCATCTTGTGTAGTAAATAAAATTCGACAGTCTTTTCCTGAAGTAGGAAATAATTGTGTAGGTTTTCAAGTTTATGGCTCAAAGCTCACTTCATAAAAAGTTCTCATTAGCAAGTAAACAAAAATATGTTAGACAATAAAACAAAATAAAAGAGAGAACTTACGATTTACTGCTGCAACTGGAAACTGGAAAAGTGTCTCTCCCTCAAAACTGCTCTTTTGGGCGAGGTACTGGTGCAATGTTCTTTGGTAAAGATAGATCCAGAGGCTCTTCTTCAGGTAATGTATCTGCATATAAATATTCTTGAATTTTTTTCCATGATGTGTTGTTTCCAACCCTCGTCACTTGGCTTGTATTTTTGTTTCATAACCCATGCACCCGAGACCTTAGAATATTGTGGCATAAGTTTCAGTTTTTCTTTATTTAGGTTTCAATTATAGTCTAAAATTACGATTATGGATCTGATCAGCATACCATTGTAAGAGAAATGGACCCTTTCAGATGTGTACTTCAACCGAAGGTTGTGATAACTTTCCAACTTGCCCGTATGAATGTAATGTTTTGTATGCTCTAAATCCTTCAAAAAAGTTTTATCAAAAAATATTTTTTCAACTCTGTATATGCTTCAGAAGAGATTTAATCCACAGTTTATTTTTTACTTCATCTTCACCAAGAGGTTCATGTTCACAACGTTTCACTTCATTTTCTTCTATTCAAACATGCTCGTTCTTTATATGGTGTAATATAGAGATAAATTTACTGATCAGTACAGTATCATTTCAACCACAAGTTTGCATTGCCCACCATAAGTGATTATTGATGCTACACTTCCATGCCAGGATCTCAGGATACTTTTTATCCAAAGCCTTTACCTTTTTCATTAAAGTTTTAGGTAAATGCCACACGTCAAATTCATGACCAATTTGCGGAAGTTGAGTACGTAAGAAGCACCAAACGTCCTTATGTCTGTCAGACAAATAATTTTATGTCACATTTATCTTCATTTATTAACCTGTTCATTACATTCTCACAAGCATGTCTTTCCATTTCACCTTTAACTATTCTTTTTTGTAAAAGTTTGAAGTCTATGATAGCACTAGGATGAAAATTCATTATTGAATACACCACATATTTAGCAGAAAACCCTGGAGAATCATATTGTCCATCGCCTGCCTGCCAAAGTTCCATTCCGTTATCCTTCACTGCTTTCAGAGTATTACTTCTTACTTTTTTCTATCGATCCTTTATTATTGGACTACAAAATATATTTACAATCCTATCGAAAACTGTTCTCGATATCATAGCCACATTCATTGTTTTACAAAATGAGTGAAAGGCCTTATACAGTACACCTGAAAGTAATAAAGCTGATGCAATTAGTACATTTCCTTCCGGTCACTTCTAAACATAGGTTGAGATGACCAAGAAAAAATATCACCACATTCACAAGATGTTTGCACCCATAACATTGAGCCCTTCGTATAATGTTTTATTTCTCTCACTCTTCCGCTATATGTGCGGCAAATTTGAAACAACAGTAGCAAACTATTCCAAGCCATAAAATAGTAGTCATGCAACATTTCATTTTCGTTTTCGGGGCATTATCTTCACTGTCACAATCACTATCGTCACTACCCGAACTTGGATAGTATAGAGTGTCATTCATTACTTCTTCTGTTCGTATTGTCATCCATTTCTATTGATGGAAGGTCAGAGCAGTTTCTGAGAAGTTCACAACCTAATTCATACTGAACTGCTATGTTGGGTAGTGATAAATTGAAATCCATTGAAACAGGGGGTTCTTCGTAAACCATCATCATTATTGGCCATCATCATTATTATTAGGGCCTATTAGTTTCCAAAAATTTCACTTACTAATTCCTTGAGTTTCTTCACTTCATACCTTACCGATCTTGATCTTGACTGCCGACTTTTTGAGGTTGTTATGTTCAACAGAAACACGACTTCTGGTACTTGTCAATTTTACAGAGGGAACCGCGTTTGATTTTAGTTTGGGCCCACAAAACTTTTCTTTTGGCATTAAATTTATCTGTAAACACTGCAATTCGTCGAAGTCTTCAGTATTGAAATGCAATGTGCACAATGTTGCTCCAGGTCTGGGAATAAACTCTTTCGTTTTACAGTATTCTAACCACACTTTGAACCGTGGATCATTTCGATGAGGGAATTTATGAAAAAATATACCTTTCTCCCGATTGCCCTTTTTCCGTGTTGAATTACTGCACCCATACGCACTACAAGAGGGCATTTTTATGTAACTAATGAATTATTATTGATTGAAAGATATGCACACACCATAACACACTCCTCTGCAAGTTAACGCTTTTAAAGAGATTAATAAAACTGTTTGTTGCTATGCACGGCCTAGCGTTGTGAGCTTCTTGACGTCACGCATGAATCTGTCACAATTGATTGTTGCCGAACGAAGCAATGTAAAAGAGAAATAAAACCAGTGTTGTAAATATTTCATGAAATGCCTTAATATCAAAGCAACTTCATTTTTATGTTGTGTACTTATTGTGTAATTCTTTAAAGGCTTTCAAAAGATCTTAAATTACATTTAAATTCAATAAACGTAATTTTAGTAGAATGGATCGTTTCTTAAAACCTGAGGTATTTAATACTGAACCTACAACCAGCACAGCTTTACTACAATGGAGACATTGGCTAAAAACGTTTGAAGGATTTCTAAGGACATTGGCTGAAATGTTTCAAGGCTTTGTAAGAGTAGACCCATTCCACATGAAATGAGCATAATGGTCATTTTATAAAAATTAAGAGGGAACTAATTGAGACACATGTATGCATCACCAAAATATGTAATTTTATTAATTTAAACGTATTTCTGTTATATTATAGATATTTTATATGGTTTTTCATCATAAACATAGCATTTGAATGAAATGCGAAAACACTAAGAAACTTAGTTATGTCCGATAAATTGAAATACCAACTTTCAATCAACTGATGGACATTAGAGTAGGTACGATAAACTTAATTCATTGGAAATAACATTAAAATTGTAACACTGACCTTAATTATATAAAATGAATTAACTAATCAAAATCAAGTCATTACAATAAATTAAGCCTACTATAAATTATCTGTTGTACAATTATTTGCCTGTCTATTATTATGTCACTTACCAAAAAAATGCGAATTCGAAATAACACAATTGAGAATATCCTTCTTAATTAATTCTAGAATGATTAGAAAAATAATTGTGAGATATTAGTCTGTTAGAAACATTAATCTGTCCATAATTTTAGAATAGCAAAGCAACAATAAAGACCTAATTATGACAAATAAAAGAGTCTATCATTTTTTTTTTTTTTGCTGAAATCAAATAAATTATTGATATGAAGCAGTATTCATGAAATATCAGCATTTTTATTAATTTTGTGAGAAATATTCACTTAAGACACCATATTAATCACGCTATTTTTTCGAACATTCCTGACAAATTTTATTACCTTCAAATATCATTAACTTTAACTACATATGGCTTATTCATCTTTAGTTTCAACAGTATATCAAGTTTTCTATGCATAAGGATCTGTTTCAATCATACCCTTGGTTCATTTGTGCTAAGTTCTCCATTTACTCAGTGGTTACCATAATGACATACAGCCTATGTCCATCTAGAGGAACTACATTTTCTAATGGTGAGAGAAATATCCATATCGGTTAAGTAGTTTCTGAGACTACCTCATACAAATATACTAACACTCTCCTCTTAATATAGTATAGATAGTATATGCATAGCATAGAATACAATGATAACCATAAAAAGGGGATGCTAAATGAATATCTTCCGCTTGTTGTGTAAGGCCATCTTAAATAAGCACAGAGTCATTTGTTTGTGCGAGATCGTGCGTATTTGCTTGGTTTCCGCACAAAACCAATCCGCGGTAAGTCTAAAATCCCACATTCAGTATTCCCAACCTAACACACATAACAATTTCCCTCTTCTTACCGCTTAAGTGACATATTGATTTTACTGCTTTAGGCTTCTAACATATTATTTTTAGAGACGTTCAATATAGTAATAATTATAAATTGGAAACTTAGCACTGCAATTTCACCTAAATTGCACTGTTAATTATTGAAATAACTGCTGAAGCTTTCCTGGCGACGTGATAATTCGAAATTTTCTTGGGCTTCCAGCCCAGGTCATGAGTTGGTGATCCACCGACGTTTCGAGGATGTTCATCTTCCTTCTCAACTACGTTTCACTTTTTCAAACTTTTCCTCGACATTATACAGTATTAAAGAAATTACAGAAGGCATTTCTGAGCTAAAACAATATTCCTTTTATATATTAAAAAAAAAAAAAAAAAAAGCAAAATTGACAGTGAAATTCTTTACCCGCTGCAATATCATATGGCAATGCATTAAGCTCAATACATTTGAGATGAAACCAGTTTGAACAATTGTCACACCCAATATTTTTCAAATCTTCATCTTCAGCGTCACTAATAAGTTCATCATTACAAGCAGCACACAGTGTAAGTCAAAATTGGATGCTGAGGTTTAAAGTAAAACTTGTGTAAAATACAGCGCAAAATAGCAATTAATATTCAATTTAGTTGAACTATTATTAGTCAGTGGATAGCACGAAGGAATTATTAATTGCTCCTTTGCTCTGTGTTTTACAGAATTCTTACTTTAAACCTCATTACCCAATTTTGACTTACGCCACTTCTGCTCTGAACAGCTCAAATAATTGTCTTCTTCCTGAGATTCATCATCTGGATCAGCATTTGCATCTGAGATGAATGTAGATTTCCTTTTTTTGTCTTTGCTATTTTTCATAAGAGATTTTCGATTCTCCCTCTCCTCTTTCCTCTGTTGTTTTAATTTTGTTTCCTCGATTTTGGTCAAGTTCTTTTTATGGAAGAACTCACGCCATGCTGCTGATGAAATAGTACTTGGAACTCTCTCTTTAACAGGTCGTTGCTTTTTTGTATCTGATAAGGGACTTGCCCAGAACAGATGCTCTTCAAAATTTTGTCCCTCACCAATGTTTAAATTATTTTGCCGAATCTCAAGCAAAGCTTCCACTAACGCCCTCTCTTCATATTGGTGAATCGGTCGTTTCACCCTTTTAGTCGAAAACATTTTTATTTATAGGCCTATCTGTAAAATGTATATTTAGGGAGCAAGTTGTAGGTAACTTCTCATGAGTTCTACACTATTATTATTGCATTATTTTATTTAGATTTTAATATTTGAGATGGTGGCTGACTATAGGTTAATCAAGATACCAATAGTCAGCCTCTATCTGTCTTACTAGGCTGACTACTGGGTTTTATGTATTTAAACCAAAATACCATGGTCTGACATTATTATTAAACGCCAGGCTTTAAGCTTGCAGATGACGGAAAATGGTCTTTAAACTCAGTGTTAGCCACCTAGGCTGACTACTGGCTTCTATATCTTACTGAAGTCTCCTATAGTCAGCTCCATTGAAATACTTAACTTAACACTTTTAAAACACAAATCCAATGCTCATGTAACTATTCTAGAATATTTCAAGTCACTCAGTCATTGTTTTAGGTGGCTATGACGTATAATAATGAAATACTGACCTTGTAAAAATGATACTGCACGTTGTTCAACGCACAAGAATATCACACAACAACAACATGGTGCTTTCCACAACATGTTTAGAGGCTAACTATTGCTTTATATTTCTCACATCAGAGGTTACTAGAGGTTCGAGGGCAGGACAAAGAATGGCAGAGTACTGGTGAGCCAACAGAATATGTACATATTCTTTGATGTACTTATTTTTTCCATAATTATGCCAAGATGGCTGACTACTGGGAGGTGGCTGATAACAGGTGAACTACCCTATTGGTCCTATCAAAATTTTGCATAGAATAAAACTTCTCAGAAACATTTTTTAAATAAATTTTTGTTATGTAATATTATAAAAAAATGAAGAATAAGCAAGATATTTCGATTTATTTACTTCTGCTTTTAAAAAAAGTACTGTGAATGCCGTATAGCCTAAAATCTAAGTAGGAACTAATTTATTTTACGTACCGATTTTCGTAAAAATCGGTTCAGTCATTAATCGAGTGAAAAGGTGACAAACATAGACAGAAGGACTTACAAACAAAAATTTAAAAAATGTGAAGCGAAAATTGACTGAAATATTCAGGTTATAGTTTTATTATTAGGAGGATAAAACGTTTAACATGTTCTGCAATTATTGAAATCGTACTTAAATAATTAAAATATATAATTTGGTGCAAGGATAATGCCTTTAATATATTTACTACTGCCTACTAATTAAAATAGGATCTTTAGTTCGGGCACATCTGTTTTTGGTGCAAAGATAATGTGTTTCACATATTAGTTTAACTCTTGATATGCAATGTGAGAGAGAGAGAGAGAGAGATTTTTTTTACAAACCCTCTAAGAAGTTTTCACATATGTTAAAGAAAAAAATGGTTCTTCCTTTGGTCTCGCACTTCTGTAGAATTACTAGGGTAACCAGACGTCCTCTTTTGTCTGGACATGTCCTCCTTTTTAGGTCTTTGTCTGGGGTCTGGACGGATTTTTTAAAAATCAAGAAATGTCCTCCTTTTCGTAACCTGTATGCCTGATATTTTGAAATTATCTGATTTGACACCTTTTTCAAATCATCTGTCTGTAGGTGGCAGCAGCATCGATGGAATATACTCTTTACCAATGATCATAACTTTGCTTGCTTCAGCTTCTTATATTTGTTGCTTTCATATGTAGGTAACTGTAAAATAATTTTACATTATTAAGTTTTATCATAAGTATGCTATAATAAAATAGATATTGACTCATTTGAAGCATAATGTAGGGCTAAGCCTAAATCTAAATAGACATTTTCTGACTTCTTTAATATTATATTTCTCTTGACTTTCATATTTTAATTAACTGTAAAGTCATTATTATTATTATTGTTATTATTATTATTATTATTATTATTATTATTATTATTATTATTATTATTATTAAGTTTTATCATAATTATTTTGTAATAAAATAGATATTACTTACTTTTAAGCATAATACTTGTATAAGCCTAAATATGTACTGTAAATATTTTATAATAAAATAGAGATATTGACGTAATTTAAAGTACAATACAGGCCTAAGGCTAAATCTAGGTACAGTAGTGGCAAAGAAAACCGGACCGATGGAATAATCAAAGTCCCCAAAATGAGGCACTGTGCATGCCACACCCACATTCACAAGATAGCAAGTAATCTATTGAAATTGTTGTAGTTTCGACTGCTGACATAGCCCATTTCGAAAGCAATTAGAAAATAAGCTGGTAAAATTTATATTCTGGAAATAATAAATTAATTAAGTAGTAAAATATCGAAAAGTATTGGAATAAATTTTAATAAGGAACAAAAAAAGTTTCCTTCCCAGACAGGATTGAAACCACGAAAGTCTTAGTTACCCGTCTATCGTGCTGTCACTGTGCTATGGAATCACTTGAGAACCAAGGTTCCTTGAGAGTCTGTCATACAACAAGTGATTTAAAGGGAGACTACGTCCTACGAGTAGCTTTTAATTTAGAACTAATTTCACCTAATTTGCATTACTTGTGAAAAGAAACGTTTCCGTTACATCTCTTAATTTAATTTAAGTATCACTGGATTGAGAAACTCGCTACTAAATCACGTTATATGTTGCATCTTATCACAAATTTGTAGTCGATACAGAATGCTATGAACAGATTCTTCTCAAAATGGCCACTGCTAGAGAAACACATATCCGACTGACAGCTCTGCTAGACGACGGATACTCCATATCTCAGGCTGCAGATAGCCTAGGAATGGCAAAAACTACTGCGAATAGGTGGGCTCATTGATACCTAGAAACTGGGAGGGTTGAAAGACGCTGTGGATCTGGGCGTCCGAGAGTTTCAACAGGAAGAGAGGACTGGGCATTGCTCCGAATTCGTGAGCATAATCCTTTTATGTCTGCAAGTCAATTACGAACTGCCTCTCGAGTCCCTGGAGGCCGTAAGATGGTTGGCAATCACCTTAAGGCTGCAGGTATTAGGAACTATAGGGCTGCTCGTAAACAAACTCTTACAGAGGAGCAAGTCGTAGACCACCTGGCTTATGCTAACAGTCTAGATGGGGTCGATTGGGGAAGAGTCATCTTCACTGACAATTCCCAGATCTCTACTAGTTATGCAGGACCTGTTCGTGTCTATCACGAGGCTGGCCAACGGCACAGTCGTGCTTATGTTGCTCCAAACCCAAAGCAGGGGCGCATTAGCATCAAATTCTGGGGGTGAATGTCTCGAAACAGAGCAGGAATGCTACGGTGGATGGATGGGACTCTGTGCACGGATCAGTATATTCATATTTTGCAGCATGTGTTCTACCCTTCCGCCCGTAAATGTTATCCAGATTGACTATTATTGTTCCCGCAATACACAAATCTATGGGCATTCAGAGATGGTTGTCGGAGAGGCCAGAGATCGAAGAGATTGCTCTGCCTCCCCTTTCATCTGATATGAATGTTATTGAAAATGTATAGGCCAGACTAAAAGGAAGGACGCGCAAACTGATTGCAGACAGACCACTTTGGAATCGTGACGAGCTCTGGGAACATGTTCTTGATGCCAGGGAGGACATTGCCCAGGATCTTGACTATTTTTGGAGGCCCGTCAATTCCATGCCTAGGCGAGCAGAAGCTGTCAGGGAAGCTGAAGACTATTGGACAAAATATTAGTAGTTTAATAGCCTATTTTAATTCATTATTTTTTATATATTTTGTAATTTTTTTTAAATATATTTTTTGTTTTGTTAGAGGAAGATCAGATGCATCTTCCAAATAAATCTTTATTTTTTTTAGGCCAAGTAATAATCCACATTTGTTTTACTAAAATGCAATTAGGTCCATGAACTGTGACAATGAATATTACTGTCATATAGGCCTACTTAAAAAAATTGCCTGCCACGGGAATCGAACCTGCGACCGTTTGCACGATAGCGGCGCGCCCCAAGCACCTGAGCAATTCAATGAAGACGAAAACAGTAACCAGCAACTGCACAGGTGGTTTCGGGTCCAAGGAATATGCACCGGCACTCTGGAGTGAACAAGGCTCTGAAATCAGCTACAAGGGTCGGTCCTGTTTTTTTTTGCCACTACTGTACATATTTTCTCTCCTCCTTTTTCGAACAATATCATCGTTTTTAAGCTCTGTGTCCTCTTTTTTTATCAATGTGAATCTGGTCACCCTAAGAATTACCTTTTAAGAGGATAAATGTTACATTTGTAAAGAAATGTTTCCTGTTCATTATAAATAACTCTATTTAAAACCCATCCTAGAAAAAACCTTATTTACTTAGAAAAATCTTACTTATGTACTATTGTTTACCTTTTTACAATGTCTTTGCCCGAATATGATAGCATATACGTGGTGTGTCTAAAAAGTTCAGTGAATGATGTCATATCTGAACGGCAACTTGGCGCATGTGCTTGCGCATGCACATGGTTCTTCAGAGACTTGGGGAGAATCGATACACAGCATGCAATGCATGTGACTGGCAGTGTAAACAGATTGTGATCAGTTGAACGTAGTCAGTGTGAGAGGAAGTGTCACAGCGCAATGGAGCAACGTGTAAACATCAAGTTCAGCTACAAATTGGGTAAGACTGCAACGGAGACATATGGAATGTTGGTGCAGGTGTACGGGAGGGAAGCCGTGAGCAGATAATGTGTTTACGAATGGTTTAAATGCTTCCGTGAAGGGAAGGAAACAATTGAGGATGAGCCACGTTCAGGTCGGCCATCGACAAGCAGAACCCCAGAAATGATCAAGAAAGTGCGACAAATGCTGGCACAAGATCGGCAACTGACTCTAAGATTGATTGCGGAGGAGTTGGACATTAGCAAGGACACGGTGCACACCATCGTCCGCGATGATTTGGGTAAGCGGAAGATCTGCTCCCGATTTGTGTCGCACATGCTCACAGACGAGCAGAAAGCAAAACTGATAGAAACTTCTGGTGATTTCATTTCCATGTGTGACCAGGATCCATTGCTTCTGAAAACCATCGTCACGGGAGATGAGACCTGGTGCTACCATTTCGATCCGGAATCAAAACGGCAATCGATGTCATGGTGTTCACCGACTTCCCCGCGACCAAAAAAAAGCCGTCTGCAAAAATCCAAGGTGAAAACACTGTTTATCGCCTTTCTTCGACAACAACGGCATCATCCACAAGGAATTTGTTTCTGCAGGTCAAACCATTAATGCTGCATTTTACCAGTCCGTTTTGAACCGATTGCTACAGCGTATCCGGCGGGTTCGGCCAGAGTTGCACAAGACTGGAAAATGGATGCTGCTCCATGACAATGCCCCTGCACACTGTGCGATCCGTTTTCGCCAATTCCTGGCTCAGAAGATGGTAACTGTTCTTGAACACCCTCCGTACTCCTGATCTCGCTGCCTTCAAGCGGGGAAACAGGAAAAAGTCTGCAGGAGCCAGATCAGGGGAGTACGGAGGATGTTCAAGAATAGTTATCATCTTCTGAGCCAGGAATTGGAAAAGTTCGGTGAATGGTATCAGAAAGCAAAAAAACAAACATACAAACAAATTTTCTTTATTGCCCTTCAAAATAGTCGCCACCCGCTACAACACACTTTTGACAACGTTTGTACAGCTTCTGGAAACTATCAGCAAAAGCCTCCTGTGGAATCGATTGCAGAATGGCTATCACACGATCTTTGATGGCATTCACATCCACAAAACGTCCACCTTTCATGGCCGCCTTCAAGCGGGGAAACAGCAAGAAGTCCGTAGGAGCCAGATCAGGGGAGTACGGAGGGTCATTGTCATGGAGCAGCATCCATTTGCCAGTCCTGTGCAACTCAGGCCGAACCCGCCGGATACGCTGTAGCAATCGGTTCAAAACGGACTGGTAAAATGCAGCATTAATGGTTTGACCTGCAGGAACAAATTCCTTGTGGATGATACCGTTGTTGTCGAAGAAAGGCGATCAACAGTGTTTTCACCTTGGATTTTTGCATACGGCTTTTTTTTGGTCACAGGGAAGTCGGTGAACACCATGACATCGATTGCCGTTTTGATTCCGGATCAAAATGGTAGCACCATGTCTCATCTCCCGTGACGATGGTTTTCAGAAGCAATGGATCCTGGTCACACATGGAAATGAAATCACCAGAAGTTTCCATCAGTTTTGCTTTCTGCTCATCTGTGAGCTTGTGCGGCACAAATCGGGAGCAGATCTTCCGCTTACCCAAATCATTGCAGACGATGGTGTGCACCTTGTCCTTGCTAATGTCCAATTCCTCCGCAATCGATCTTAGAGTCAGTCGCCGATCTTGTGCCAGCATTTGTCGCACTTTCTTGATCATTTCTGGGGTTCTGCTTGCCGATGGCCGACCTGAACGTGGCTCATCCACAATTGTTTCCTTCCCTTCACGGAAGCGTTTAAACCATTCGTAAACACATTTTCTGCTCATGGCTTCCCTCCCGTACACCTGCACCAACATTCCATGTGTCTCCATTGCAGTCTTACCCAATTTGTAGCTGAACTTGATGTTTACACGTTGCTCCATTGCGCTGTGACACTTCCTCTCACACTGACTACGTTCAACTGGTCGCAGTCTGTTTACACTGCCAGTCACATGCATTGTATGCTGTGTATCGATTCTCCCCAAGTCTCTGAAGAACCATGAGCATGCGCAAGCACATGCGCCAAGTTGCCGTTCAGATATGACACCATTCACCGAACTTTTTAGACACCACGTATACCGGGCGTTTCAGACTTCCTGTATCAGTCTTTTTTCTCGAAACCTATATGATATTAATAATCCGTGGTGCTTCAGCCCATGAAGGGCCAAGACTGACCAGCTGCTGCTGGCCTCACGGCCACATGCCAAAGCAGAGCCTATATGATATTGGTTGTTCATAAAAAAATTTTGATAACCAAAACCTATGTAAAGAATTGATTGGTGGTAGTACCATTTCCCGTAACAAATCTGAAGCAGCACTACCTGTGGTCAACTTCGAAATTTCGAACGAGAACATGGGTCATTGAAGCTACCATTGGAAACTACTTTTAAGAAGAAACAACTTTTACTGAAATTTTTTTCTCTAACTTTTATTGTTTACTCACAAAGCAACAACAATGGTATCTTGTGAGAAATGCTATATGTTGTTTATGTACGTACACTCTTCATAGTAAGTGTTAAAAATGTACGCCACCCTATGCTAAACAATGTTCTGATCACCTCCTAACATCCGTGATTGCACTTCAGCACAGCTGAGAGACCCACAGCCTTCTCTAATTCTTTGTTTCATGTCTTCTCTAGTTGTTGGACGCACCTGGTAGAACATGTCTTTAATTCTCTCCCACAAGAAGAAGTCATTTGGAGCGAAGTCAGGATAACGGGCTGACCAAGCTACTGGTCTTCCTCGTCTAATCCACCATAGTGAAAATAATTGGTTAATAAGTCGTCGACCCCTACGTTAAAAATGAGCCATACAGCCATCCTACTAAAGCCACTTCATGCTTCATGATGTTCCCCTTGCACTTTGGTTAATGATATGGCTTCAGCAGGACAGCTGTATGACTCACTTTTCACGTAGGGCTCGACAAATGGTTTATTAACCAGTTATTTCCCCTACAGTGGATTGGACAAGAAGAACCAGTAGCTTGGCCAGCCCGCTCTCCTGACTTCACTCCAAATGACTTCTTGTGGGAGAGAATTAAATGTGTTCTACCAGGTGCGTCCAACAACTAGAGAAGACACGAAAAAAAGAATTAGAGAAGCCTGTGGGCCTCTCAGCTGTGCTGAAGTGCAATCACGGATGTTAGGAGGTGATCAGAACATTTTTTAGCACAGGGTGACGTAAATTTTGAACACATACTATGAAGAGTGTACATACATAAACAACATAGGCCTACAACATTTCTCAGAAGATAACATTTTTGTTCCTTTATGAGTAAACAATGAAAGTTAGAGAAAAAAAGTTTCAATAAAAGTTGTTTCTTTTTAAAAGTAGTTTCCAATGGTAGCTTCAATGACCCATGTTCTCATTTGAAATTTCAAAGTTGACCACAGGTAGCGTTACTTACGGTTTGTTACGGGAAATGTTACTACCACCAATCAATTCTTTACATAGGTTTTGGTTATCAATTTTTTTATGAACAACCAATATCACATAGTTTTCGAGTAAAAAGGCTAATATGGGTGGTCTGAAACACCTGGTATACAGCTCTTACAAGACAAACAAAATTTAAAGCTTTGTTACAGATTGCTCTGAATGCGAAAAAACTTTTTTCTCTGCCAAGTAAGTCTGTGATTGCTCTGTATGCAAAAAGACGTTTTTTCTTTGCCAAGTAAATCTGTATCTTATATTACTTAAATATGCATCTGCAGTTACAGAATATGTTAGCAATTGACATAATTTCAGTTTACTAATATTTGTATTTATATGTTGCAGAGTAGTTAAAATGATCATGAACATTGTTCTCCCTGATGAGAAAGCCAACATTATGAACAAGAAGCGGTTTTTTGAGGAGTTCACAGGAGGTGAAATTGTCATGCCAAAAAAGAATCGTCGCCCTGAAGATTATGAAGAAATGTTTACAGGCAATACTGATGACACATTTCGAATTGGACTTACTGTTACTAAAAAGAGTCTTAGGGTTAGACGAATATATTTTTACATTACAATTGTCTTCTTCATTATCAGTCTTGAAAGTATGAATATAAGTATTCATAAATAGGCCTACAAACATTTAATAGAGGAATTATAATTTGCCCATTCATATTTATTGTAGTTTTAGTTTTGTTAAAGAGCTATTAAACGACACTTGCCATGCCTAACACATAGTTGCGCTTTTTCATTGCAATGAACTAATAGGCCTAAATAGCAACATAGTTGCACATTTGAGAGATTAGTGCATATGTCTTAATATTTAAATTAGACACTCAAGCATGGCACAGTCTGTATCTTCAGAATTTGTTCCTAATATTATGTTAGAGTTATTCGTTTTATCAGTTATAAATCATTAAAATTGAAAGAAAAAATTACAACACTATATGCTTCGAATATGTTAAAGAAAAAAAAAAACAGATGTAACCAGTGAAGACGCACTGAAATTTCTTACTTATTATCTATATATATATAATTTGAACTGGTAATGGAAATTACGAGAAAACGGCTGAACGGATTTTAATAAATGACCCCTCATTTTGAAGCTTGGACCCAAAAGTTTTTCGGAAAAATAGTCGTTTTTAGTGAAATGTCAATTTTCCTACATCATTTTCCTATTTTCCAAAATCCATCTTTCGTCAGTTTTGAGAACTAATTGCATTTCAGCAGTCGGCTGTGATTTCAGAATAAAACAAAACACACACTACAATAAACAATAGACTATTTCACGAAGGCCATGACCTGCAAGATTGCTGACATATTTAGAGTTCAAATTCAATTGGTTATTAAAAAGTTCGAGACTTGCTAAAATAATTTACAGGTCTGATTCTGCGGTGTGTAATTTTCTGAGAACTAATTGCATTTCAGCAGTCGGCTGTGATTTCAGAATAAAACAAAACACACACTACAATAAACAATAGACTATTTCACGAAGGCCATGACCTGCAAGATTGCTGACATATTTAGAGTTCAAATTCAATTGGTTATTAAAAAGTTCGAGACTTGCTAAAATAATTTACAGGTCTGATTCTGCGGTGTGTAATTTTCTGAGTACAGCTGTGTATTGCATATTAAAATCTACAAAACTTGAGGTGGTTTGATAACATTATTACATTAGAAATTAAATATTATTATAGTTAATGCCATGATGTGACTATTTTTCATTAATTATACGTACATATTAATTATATATTGATGATATGAAAGTGAAATGTTTTTGGGTTATATAAGTAGATGTAGAGAATATATTAAATTAGACTTTCATTTCTATAATTTACTGAGTAGCGGCTATTTTACAAATGAATTTACAAAACTTACGTAAGATAATAATATTGTTATTAAAAATCAAATATTTTCATAGTTATTAATCAAATGCGGTTGGATCTTTTTCATAAACTTATTGGCAGTTTGGTGTAGATATTTATATGCGTCATTCTCTTCAGTATTGGCTCGAGAGAGCGCAAAAATTACAGTTCCTAATGAAAGACCAAAATGTATTACTTACTGATAAAATAAGAAGCCTACAAGATTTTGTAGTCTCCCGATCATTTTGGCAAGATCTCTTAGCAGGATAAAATGATTTTACCCTCCACCTTTCAAGCTCTACATGCAGCAGCTATACCAAGATGCTATGTCTATTGTTCGAAAACATAGCAAACCTGACTTTTTTTAACTTTCACCTACAATCCACAATGACCTGAAATAGCTATTGCTTTACTCCCATATGAAAAACCCACTGATCGTCCTGACATTGTTACTTGCGTTTTCGCATTGAAACTCAAGAACTGAAGGTGGATTAGTTCAAGAAAAAGTATTTGGCATAAAAAACATTCAGAGGGAGTATATTTCATTATTATGGAAGCAAATAACTTTCAAAATGTCTGGTATTCTTCATTGAAAATAAATTTGAAAAATTTTTATTTGAACGTTTAATGAACTTAGTTTGCAGCATTTGCTGTACAAGCCACTAGTCATGATAGAAAGCAAAAGAGAAAACTCAATAAGAACATTATAAAAACTAAATGTAATGACCGAAGTTTGTACTGGGTTATCCAATTATGATCTGACCAGAGCTGCGGCAGAGATTGTGCCGGCCAATAAGCTATTACTTCCTGCTAGTCAGGTAATACATGAGTCTTCAACAGTTAGTTGTTATGCTATGAGTTGCATTTGAAAAGTTCGTGGTCAGACACATAGATGACATTGAAAATGGATCAAAACAGATTCTGTAGATGTAGTAGAGTAGTGCAATCAGCTAGTTGGTCACCAGTGTTATTTCATTTCAACACACTTAGGATAGGAATATTTAAAGTAAAACTAAAATATTTTTAATTTTAAAGGCAAAAACTTCAAAAGGATCTTCATATATTTTAGACCATTATTGTCAGTCAGCATACTAATGTACAGAAATTTCATTTAATAATTATTGCAGCATAAATATACACTTAAATTTCAATACAGTAAAACCTCGATAAGATGCGCCCACTTATTACGCTGTCCCATGTAATACGATTTTTTTTGTCCGGTCCCTACACATTTCATATATAGGTAACGCCTCTATAAAATACCCCGTTTGTTGCGCTCTAGTCCCACATAATACGCTGATTTTGTGGAATATTTTCGATGTAATTTTCAGCAATGTACTGTAACAGCAATGAAACATCTTTGTCATTGAACTCACTGGTGCCATTAACCTGAAAAGTATTGGTATTCGATCCTTTACCTGCGCATTTAAACCTTCATACTTCATAACTTAGTATACCCCACCCTCTTGTTACGCTCTCTTATTCGACTCCTTACCTGCGCGGTTAAAGCGTACATACCATTACAATACCTCACCCTCTTGCTAACCCTCTCTTTCAAAGAGCATTCCTCATTCGGCCGTAATAAAATTCTGGAAATTTTTGCTGGGCAATTTGTTGTCCTTTAGTGTATTGAAGTGTCTGTGAGTGTGATTACAAAGCGCTTTCTATGTCGAAAAAAATTGGAAATCTTACGAAAGTACGATGAGAACAGTACTCTTACTCAGAAACAACTCTCTGATTCATTAGGAATCCCATCCTACATTAAGGATGATAATAAAAAATCGCGACTCAATCACTACAGCTGCGATATCGGGAGGATGTAATCGCTGGAAACTGAAGTGTGGTAAACATGAGGACTTGGAGTACACGCACATAGCAAAAAACTATAAATTACTTTTTTTTCTTCGAAAGAATTAAGTACAGTACATATTGTAAATGTAACCAAGCGAGTAGAGCAACAAGTTAATATTACTAAATTCAATATTTTGAAATTAAAGGATGAGGAAGCTAAGCAAAATTATCAGGTCGAAATTTCGAATAGGTTTGCCACTTTAGAAAGTTTCGACGAAGTTGAGAAAGAATTAGATCTTAATAGCGTGTGGGAAAATATCAGAGATAGTATCAAAATTTCAGCTGAGCAGAGCATAGGCTATTATGAAACTAAGAAAAAGAAACCGTGGTTTGATGAAGATTGTTGCATGGTAGTAGAAAGAAGGAAACAGGCAAAATTGAAATTCTTACAGGATCCAGTTGAGGAGAAGAGAGATAATTATTTCAATGAAAGACGGGAAGCAAGTCGTACACTTAGGAATAAAAAGAGAGGTTACTTGAAGGAAAAACTGAATGAGGTAGAAAGAAATAGTAAGAATAAAAACATTCGAGATTTATATAAGGGTATAAAGGAATTTAAGAACGGATATCAGCCAAGGGTAAACGTGATCAAGGATAAGAATGGTGACTTCCTTGCAGACTCTCCATCAATTCTAAACAGATGGAAAAACTGTTTTGCGCAACTACTAAATGTACATAGGCCAAATAGAAATGATCGGGACGAAATTCAAATACAAACTGCTGAGCCATTTATATCCGAACCCACGCTTTCAGAAGTCGAAATTGCGATAGAAAATCTGAAGAAGTACAAGTCTCCAGGTATCGATCAAATTCCAGCAGAATTAATACAAGAGGGTGGAAGTGCATTATATAGCGAAATTTATAAACTTGTACTTGCTATTTGGGAAAAGGAAATTGTACCAGAACAATGGAAGGAATCCATAATTGTACCTATTTTTAAGAAGGGGGACAAAACCAACTGTGGTAACTTTCGAGGAATATCACTTTTGTTGACGTCGTACAAAATTTTGTTCAATATTCTTTTGAGAAGATTAACTCTGTACGTAGATGAAATTATTGGGGATCATCAGTGTGGTTTTAGGCGTAATAGATCGACTATTGATCAGATTTTTTGTATTCGACAGATAATGGAGAAAAAATAGGAGTATAAGGGTACAGTACATCAGTTATTCATAGATTTCAAAAAGGCATATGACTCGGTTAAGAGGGATGTATTATATGATATTCTTATTGAATTTGGTATTCCCAAGAAACTAGTTCAGTTAATTAAAATGTGTCTCAGTGAAACATACAGCAGAGTCCGTATAGGTCAGTTTCTATCTGATGCTTTTCCAATTCACTGCGGGCTAAAGCAAGGAGATGCACTATCACCTTTACTTTTTAACTTCGCTTTAGAATATGCCATTAGGAAAGTTCAGGATAACAGAGAGGGTTTGGAATTGAACGGGTTACATCAGCTTCTTGTCTATGCGGATGATGTGAATATGTTAGGAGAAAATCCACAAACGATTGGGGAAAACACGGAAATTTTACTTCAAGCAAGTAAAGCCATCGGTTTGGAAGTAAATCCCGAAAAGACAAAGTATATGATTATGTCTCGTGATCAGAATATTGTACGAAATGGAAATATAAAAATTGGAGATTTATCCTTCGAAGAGGTGGAAAAATTCAAATATCTTGGAGCAACAGTAACATATATAAATGACACTCGGGAGGAAATTAAACGCAGAATAAATATGGGAAATGTGTGTTATTATTCGATTGAGAAGCTTTTATCATCCAGTCTGCTGTCAAAAAATCTGGAAGTTAGAATTTATAAAACAGTTATATTACCGGTTGTTCTGTATGGTTGTGAAACTTGGACTCTCACTCTGAGAGAGGAACATAGATTAAGGGTGTTTGAGAATAAGGTACTTAGGAAAATATTTGGGGCTAAGAGGGATGAAGTTACAGGAGAATGGAGAAAGTTACAGAATGCAGAACTGCACGCATTGTACTCATCACCTGACATAATTAGGAACATTAAATCCAGACGTTTGAGATGGGCAGGGCATGTAGCACGTATGGGCGAATCCAGAAATGCATATAGAGTGTTAGTTGGGAGACCGGAGGGAAAAAGACCTTTGGGGAGGCCGAGATGTAGATGGGAGGATAATATTAAAATGGATTTGAGGGAGGTGGGATATGATGATAGAGACTGGATTAATCTTGCACAGGATAGGGACCGATGGTGGGGTTATGTGAGGGCGGCAATGAACCTTCGGGTTCCTTAAAAGCCATTTGTAAGTAAGTAAGTAAGTACATATTGTAAATGTCTTTGACGTACAGTACAGTAATTACACAATGGAGTAATACTATATTACCTTTCATGAATCATGTATTTCAATAAAGAAAAATGGTAATAGATACTGTACATAAGTCAAAATTAGTATACCCGCCTAATACATGGTCCCAGTTAGTACGCGGTTTACACCCGGTCCCATGAACAACATCTTATCGGAGTTTTACTGTACAGTCCTTTCTACTTAACACAATTATAGGTATTACAGTAACATAAACTTAATAAATTATAACTGACAAATCAAAACAACAATGTTGCAAATAAAAAAATAAATATAAACATTTCCAACTGCATTCCTTGGTGTCCATGCTTTGGCTTCCACATTTAATAGGATTTCTACGGCCTTTCTTTGTATTTTCCAATCAAGCCAAACAATACAATCTTGTTTTGAAGAATGAATGCAGAACTTTAACAACTATATTATGGAATTCTGGCAAATAACAATTAGGATTAAATTCAGAAATATTGGTATTAAAGGGAGAAGATGGTGAAATTTGACATTTCTTCCTAATTCATGCATAATTTTAATTTGTTTTATGTAGGAATATCATTGCTGCAACAACTTAAATCCGAGATTAGTTGTAGAAAAAACATTTTTTGGCCCAAATGTTGAAAAAAAAAAATATATATATATATCAGGATACAGTAATTCATTTTATATATATATATATATATATATATATATATATATATATATATATATACAGTATATATAAATATCAGGCATTTTAAACATAAATTCAAATTGTTCATGATATTTCTATAGTTAATAATGTCAGTTTCAAAATAAGTAGGCCTACCATTTTCATGTTAGTTAAATTCTTGTGCTGTACTGTTATCTGGATCTGAATGATTTGTTAGGCAGATGGGTCCCTTTCTTTGTGAGAAGTTATTTTTAGAGGCACTTTCTTTAAAATTGAATCGCCCCATGCAGTCCATTAGACCTAGTTTTGAGAAAACTAAAGAAAACATTCTGTATACAATATTCCTTTCTGCATAGAACTCTGAGCCTGATGCTTCAGTTTCTATCTTTCCAAGCATTGGACTGAATACCTTTCTGCACAGGCAGATAAAGATATGATTTCCATCAATATCTCTTTTTTTTTTCCCAAAATTTGTGACTGAAGCCGTTTCTGCATGGGACAATTCAATTATTTTAAGAAATGAATTTTAGTGGTATTAAATTTTTATTCCAGAGAAGATTTTCTGATAGCTTAAAGAATGTGTGTACCAAATATCATGCACGTAGCTTTAATAGTTTATATATTGCATGAAATAAGAAGCTTCAGCTTATTTGTCTACAGAGAGTCCTTCTACTCACTTTGATGGAGAAATTGCAGCAATCAACAGGGCATTAACACAATTATTTATCAAATTAATATGTTAAAAAATGCTGTTATATTTAGCGACTCAATTTCTGCAATTCAAGCCATAGCTTGAATCAATATTCTTACAAATTCCAAAATTGCAGAAATTCAATCATCCATACAAATACTGGCAAAACAAAATAAATACCTGTATCTCCAATGGATCCCTGTCCATTGTGGTATTATGGGCAATGAAATTGCAGATTGTTTGGCTAAGAAAGGAACTAAAATATTACAAGTACCCTTGAAAAAGATATCTTATCACAGTGCCAAATTGTTCATACAAACCAATTTCAAATCAAAATTCTAAAGACATTTAAAAAAACAGTAATAATAAATCTTGGTCAGTATTGCTTACTTAAAAAGAACATATACCTGATTCTCCTTGACATCAATCAATCAATCAGTCTTCTTAATGTATCCAGCTGTTTGCTGACAACATAAAGTCCACTATAATCCACTGTAGTCTATTCAGTTTTTGTTTTTCGTGAGAAATGAGGGGTATTTTGAAAAAGGGTGTGTGTTTTGAAATTCACATCCTGAACACCCAACTGAATTTAAAAAAAAAAACACACTCTTTTTCAACACAATCATAAACACACCCCACCACAACAGGAAACCAGAAGATAATGCATGACCTCACTAGGCTTCGGACAATGATGAATACCACATTGTAACTATTCAGTCAGATAATTTTTCTAATATTAACACAGTAAAGAAGTTATAAAGTTAATCAGTAATCATTTTTCATTGTAGTTGTTATACAAAATTAATACCTCTGTGACTGTTGTGATTTGGCAACCCTGTTTTCGCTTTATTAGATTAATTTGTGGAAGTAAGAAAACAAAGATATATTGATCTTACTAACTCACATATTTAGGATAGCTGGCAATTTTCTACGTTTATGTGTAAGTCTGTGGACAAAGAAAACAAGATCTGCAGCCCATCGTTTGTTTTCAAACTAATTTTCGATAAAATGTTTCTGTAAATGTAGGGTGACCAGACGTCCTCTTTTGTCCAGACATGTCCTCCTTTTCAGACTTTTGTCCGGGGCCTGGGTGGATTTAAAAAAAAAATCAAGAAATGCCCTCATTTTTGTAACATGTATGCCTGATACTTTGAAATTATCTGCTTTGACGCCTTTTCTAATAATTTGCCTGTAGTTGGCAGCAGCATTGATGGAATATACTCTTTGCCAATGATCATAACTCCCTTTGCTCCTCCTTGTTATAATCGTTGCTCAGATATAGCTAGTAAATCACAGTGCAAATGTAAATCTAAATAGATAATTTCTGTTCTCTTTCATAATTTTATTAAAGTTTCCATGACTTTCATATTTAGCTAAGTGTAAAATCTTTATTATTAAGTTTTTTCATAATTGTTTTGTAATAAAAATAGATATTAACACACTTTTAATATGATATAAGCCTAAATGTGTACTAATATTTTGTATAGTAATAAAATAGATATTAACATAATTTAAAGTATAATATAGGCCTAACCTAAATCTAAGTATATTTTTTAAACTTTATGTCTTCTTTTTTTATCAATGTGAATCTGGTCACCTTATGAAAATGAATAGGTCTATGTTTAAAAACAAATCAAGCAGGTGCAATTAAAGTATGGGATAAATTATTTACAATAACAGGCTTCAGATTGTAATAGTTATTTTTTCCTTCATAACCAAGAAACAAATCTCACAATTAATGTATGCTTGCTTAGGTAATGGATTTTTCCTTTTCATATTTATAATCCACTTCTTTCTTTTTTCTTTCACCTTGTGACAGAAAACGAATGGACACCTTTTTCAGTTCTCTGTGAACAGTTCGGAACACAACAGCACGGTATTTTTTCGAACTTACATTACATTCATTCCCTATATGACTGTGTACTGCATAGTGCGTGCTGGAATAACAATGGCCAATTTGTCGGCATTTGCTGGTGCAAAGGATTGCAGTATTCTGGATATCCACGAACTCTGGTCAACAATGCCACCATTGGTAACAGCCATTTTACATTAGTTCAAGCACGAAAAATCATAATTTTCTGTTGACTACATTTTGTGTAGTTTAATTTTGAAGTTAATGCTCTAAACAGATTGACAAGAATGGAAAAATATTGAGTTTCTTGTTGGCATTAAATATTTCGTAAAATAAGGAATGAGTCCAGAAATTAAATTAGACATGGATGCTACACTGGGGGAATTCACTCCAGTGTTTTCGACTGCGAAAAAATAGGTGACACTATTTAAATATGGTCGAAAGAGTGTAAAAGACGACCTCTGCAGTGGACGTCCAGTAACAGCAACAAGTGAAGAAATCGTAGTAAAAATTCCACGATATGGTGTTGAATGACCATCAATTGAAAGTGCGGGAAATTAGAGGAGTTATGCATATATCAACTGAATGGGTGTGCCACATCTTATTTTGTAATAATATTTTGGGCATGTCAAAGTCTCCGCAAGGTGAGTTCCACGTTTATTAATACTAGAACAAAAGCACATCCAATGACAAATTTCGAGAGATTGTCTGGCTCGATTTGAGAAAAATACGCCCAATTTTTTTAGGTTCTTTGTAACCACTGATGAAACTTGGATCCAGTACTGCAGTTGTCAGCAAGGATTATGTTATATAAAATACAACCTGCAAAAAACAGCTGAGGAGAAGGTAGGATGAGGGAGGTATAAGAGGAGAAGATGGAGAACACCTTCACTATTGCAAGTTTTCAGTGTGCAGAGATGGACAGTGAACATACACAAACTGCTTAACTTTAAATTAACAAGTGATGGCTAAGGGGAGGGAGATCATATCTTACCCCTCCATCCTGCTTGTGTGTTAAGGGGTTGACTCGGAGTCAAATGCCGACCACTGGACTTTTGCATACCACAGACAGAACAGCAGTCGAAACAATGGAATCACAGGGATTTTCCACCTCCAAGAAAGCAAAAGCTGTTCAAATTGGCTGAGAAGGTCATGGCATCCGTGTTCTAGAATTCTAAAGGGATAATCATGATTGAGTGTCTAGAAAAAAGGAGAACAGTAATCGGAGAATATTATGCAGCAACTGAAAGTGAAAATTCGCGAGAAGAGGCTAGGTATGGCCAAGAAGAAAGCGGTTTTTCATAACAACAATGCACCTGCTCATACGTCTGCAATCATGGTTGCTAAACTACACAAACTATGGTTCGAATTATTGTCGCACTCCTCTACTCACCAGATCTCGCAATCTCAGACATCTTTCTTTTCCCAAAGCTCAAAACCCACTTGGCTGGGAAGAAATTTTCGTCAAATGAAGGGATTATTGCAGCAGCAGAAGGCATTTTTGCAGACCTCGAGAAATCTGTGTACAAACATGGTGTAGAAGCATTGCAGGACTGGTGGATCAAGTGTGAAAATCTCAGGAGAGATTATGTTGAGTAATGAAGATTGTTTCAGAATAATCCTAGCTTAATTTCTATGGCAGGCTATGAACTTTTCAAACAACCCTTGTAGAGTGACTATCTAATAAATTCTAATGCACTTTAAAAAGCTATGTACTCACCCATGTCATGTCTGTCTCCATTTTCCACACATTTGTGGCATTTGCTTAGAAGATTTCTTAGGGGAATTTTTCAGGCATTGTCCATTGTCATCAGTAGTTTGTTCTGTGAGCACTGTACGTCACCTTCTTTGTTTTTCGTCTTGAACACTTCCTGTTTTCCGAAATTTATTAACTAATTTATGTATCGTATCACGACTTGGAACTTGATCACCTGGGAATTTCTCTTGAAATAATCTCCTGGCACTACGGGTGGATTCTGTATTGACATATGAATTCTAAATAAACGTCTGATGTGGAATTGAATAATTAGGCCTATTATTTGCCATTTATTCTTAACAGACTGTACATGTGTAGTTGCTTGCACTGTTCAAACAACATTAACTGTGTCGCGTGAGAGTCAGGTCAAAAACAGTTAACCATAGGTGTTGCCTTATCGGCTAAGACAGTTCCTGCCGCAGTTGTGGTCAGAAGATAATAATTGGATGACGCAGTATTATGCATTATATATTTTTTTCCCCCCTCACCATACAAGTCGCTTGTCATTGCTTGTGGATGTCCATGTTACCTAACCACTCTTCTAAGAAATAACTTTTATTTTCGTATACAATTCGTTGTTTATGCATTATATGTCAATGAGAAATAGAGTTAAAATTATTATCCTTCCTACGACTGAATAGTTAAAATTATTTGAGGGGGAGATAAAATCTTCAGACAAACAGATTTTTCTCAGTCTCTCCCACACACATGACACAGCCAATAACGTCATACTTGGTCAAGTCTCGTGGCATTTGTCTTAATGCCAAGATATTACTGAGAGAATCTGCTCAGCACGACTTATATACAACTTTGGTGCCCTCATGCCCTAGAGTGAGGAGAGGTGGCGTTATTGGGATGGTTTCACTGGTTAATGGCTTAACTACTAGTAACATTAGCATTTGGCTGTGGCTCATAGTCTTGCTACAGTAAGAATTTTAAATTCTGCCATTATTTTGTTTCACCAGAGACCCTGGTGTGAGGAAAGACATATTCTACATAAAAATTTACCTTTATTTTAACAAGTTTCTTGAAATACTCGTTTATTTAATCAGAGGGCATGATGTTGTGATTTTAATCTGTTCCAGAAACAGTAACCTCTTATTCTAATTTTTATTAGCTTTTCATGAGCTTGTAATAAGCATGCAAATACATTTTCATTATTTGCAAAACTTGATTAGATATACATTTCATTATACTTGACTTAATTCTTTTTTTGACAGCTGTATGCAGATTTTTACTCTGCTGATATTATTGTAGCTTCTCCTCTTGGACTGCGAGTTATTGTTGGTGCAGAAGGAGAAGAAGGACGAGATTTCGACTTTCTTGCCTCAGTTGAGTTGCTTGTTATGGACCAGGCAGATATATTTCTGATGCAGGTAATTTTTTTTTAATGCATAGTTCCTTGGAGGGCTTAAGGTACGGTCACACGTTGTTACTTTTGCAGCGCTGCAGTACAAAAAACTGCGCAACTCTTGTACTGTGACGTGTGAACAATGGTGCAACCCAAAAAGTAGCGGCTGCCGAACCTGCTGCCCGCAGCTTAAAAATAGCGACGTGTGAACAGAGTTCTCAGGGTTGCTGCCGCAGCATTTTTGATATTGGTTTTGTTGAAACTTTTGTTGCGGTTGCAACCAGTGTTACCACCCAAATGTGCCAATGATACTTTTATTGTTTGGATATATTTTAATGTTAAATGTGATGAAAATAAATTATTTGTAACAGTTATTAAATACATAACACTGAGCATAATTGCTGACGATATAATTCATTTTTTAAATTTTCTGCAGCGTACTTCCAAACAGGAGGGTTGCCAACATTGATTACGTGAATATACTGTTGGTTATCATTTGAGTATATAGGCGTTTTTAAAAGCTTTATAGTAAAAATAATGTCAATTTCTGAATACTAGATACGACAGAAAACCAAATAATAGATAAAGAAGCTTTCGCATGAGTTTCTTAATAAGGAGAACATAACCACAAAATGTATATTGAGAAGTCAACACGGAGATGGAAACCTGCAGCATGACTGCGGCTGCAAAAGTAGCGCTTTGTGTGTGAACAGACTCGCAACCTCCAGTTGCAACTTTTGCAGCACTCGGGTTGCGCAGTGTGCTACTTTTGGCTTACATGTGAACACGACATGCAACTTTTGCAGCTGCAGTACAAAAGTTGCGCTGCAAAAGTAGGAATGTGTGACCGTACCTTTACATTCACCTTCTTGCTTCCTAGTATATCACTGATTGCTTAAGGTTCTGATGGCACATCAATCAATCAACCAACCAATCAAGTGTTTATAACATAACATATTCTCCATTTGTTTTCTATAGTGCCAGTACACGTCTGTGATGTTATTAACACTTTTCTCTGAAATGTTGATAGTTTTTCAGTTTAGTATGTGCTGCAATTTCACAGTTGAATTCTCTTCTCTGCAGATAACACATTTTGATGATGTGTAAATTCCAATTCTGAAGAGATGCGCTGCCAAACAGTCATGTCCAGTTTATTAACTATATAAATATGAATAATTGCGTAAATATTACAATAACAAGAAAATATTGTTTGAATGCAGGAGATACCACAGATATGAAAAGAGAAAGCTATTGTGTTCAAAATTTCTCCTAGGAGTGAACTTTCAGCAAACATAATGGTTCTCTGACAGTGATTGGATTATTTGATTATTTAGTGAAAATGTTATGCCAGGGTTTGATAAGTTAATGAATTCTTCAAGAATTTGAATTTTTTTTTTTTTGACAAGAATTTGATAGGTTCATTCATTTACTCATAGTGTTCTGCCCAAGGGAATGTCTTTCACTGCAAACCCAGCATTCTCCAATCTTTCCTATTTTCCGCCTTCCTCTCAGTCTCCACATATGACCCATGTATATGTTAATATAGTCTACCATTGATTTCTTCTTTGGGTGGAATTTTTCTTCTGTTAACCATTCCTTCCAGTGCATCCTTTAGTAAGCAGTGACCTCTTAGTTTGTGACGCAGCCAATTTATTTTTCTCTTCCTGATCAGTTTCAGCATTATTCTTCCTTCACCCACTCTTTCTAACACAGCCTTTTTTCGTATTCTGTCTGTCCATTTCACAAACTCCATTCTTATACTACAGATCCACATTTCATACGCTTCTAGGCATTTCTCTTCACTTCGTCATGATGTCTATGTTTCTGCCCCCATACAATGCCACACTCCACACAAAGCATTTCACTAGTCTTTTCATTAGTTCTTTTCCAGAAGTCCGTAGAAGATGCTCCTTTGTATATTAAAAGCTTCCTTTGCCATTGCTATCCTCCTTTTGACTTATTGGCAAAAGCTCATGTTATTACTTACAGTACACCCCAAGTATTTGAAGCTTTCCACCTTATAGGAAGAAAATAGAAATCTGTGAAACACTAGCTTTATTTGTTTTTGTATTAAAAATATTTACAATTCCAATGAAAGGCAAAAAATGTATGGTGCACTTAATTTCAGAAATATTAAAGCAGTAATGTTGTCATGTTGTGCAGTAGTTTGCATTGTCTGCTGCAGAGCAAATGTCAGAACTGAGCAAATAATAATAATAATAATAATAATAATAATAATAATAATAATAATAATAATTTATTTACTAATATTTATTGTGCTGTACAACAGCTTGGGGTCAATGACAGTTCAGCACAAGATAAAAGTTAGCACAAGATTTACTGTGAACAAAGAATTACAAAAACAGTGCATACAAATAATTATTAATCAATCAATCTTCTTAATGTATTCAGTTGTTGTTTTTCACGAGAAATGAGGGGTATTTTGATCGGTGTTCATTATAGATGCCTGTTGCTAGTACAAATAATTATTAAAATTAGAGACAAATACAAATAAACAATAATGACAAGATGAATAGATAACTGCAAAATACATGATACAGAAAAGCTCAAAAACAACACAAACGAATGAAACTGAAATTAATGTGATTTTGTTGAGTATGCTTCATATAAGAATAACCAAACAACAAACTCTACATTAACTGGATCTGAATTAATACAATGTAATTAAATTTTTGAGTACAAGTAATTTACAATAATAATAAAAAAATTAAAATAAGTAAATTAAATTTTAATGTTAATCACTGGATGCTTTTAAATAAAAATAAAAGTAACAATAATGATAAAATAAAAATAAACATAAACAATCTTGAATGAAGAATTTTTCTCTAATCTATAATAATAATAATAATAATAATAATAATAATAATAATAATAATAATAATAATGATGATGATGATGATGATGATGATGATGATGATGATGAATCACTGAAACGACATGCAGTATTAAATTTGGTCCTGTAACCAGTGGTGAATAGATGATTGCGATCACCTGATAACAAACAGATATTAGGAAGATTCTATGTTTCTTCTGAAATAATGATTTGTTTAATCGTTTTCAGTTATTTATAATTGTATTATTTCTTTTCCTTGTCCATTGTTTTCTCTTTTTCCATTATAATTGTTTACCTAACATTTATTAAAAAAAACACACAATTTTATGGTAAGCTGTGTCTTTTAGGCAGCCTTCTCTTGGAGGAAGCTGAATAAATAAAGTTTATTCAAAATAAATAATAACACAAACAAGGCACCATATGAAAGGAACTTACCAAATTATTGCTGTATATAACATTTTTGTTAGTACATTCTACCTCAATGGATATTACATGTTGTATTTGGATTTCGTATACAGACCATAAAGCTTCTAGCTTCACATATCTGGCACATAATACAAAAATACAATTTAATAATCACAATAACCTGGTATTGCACTTGGCGAAGATTCTCTTGTAAATACTGAATCAACATTTATATTCTGAGATGGAAGGACAGTTGGAAGAAGAACAATTTGACTTCAGGAAGAGAAAAGGTACGAGAGATGCAATTGGACTGCTGCAAGCAATTGGCAAAAGATTCCTAGAGAAAAATAAGGAAGTGTGTGAAGTAATTGTGGACCTGTGAATGGTTTTGACAGAGTAGATTGGAATAAAGTTATGGAGAGCCTGAAAAAAAAATTGGATGTGGATTGGAAAGATAGGAGGCTATGAAGTAATATTTATATGAAACAACGAGTCAAAGACAGGATAGGAGAAGAAATGTCAGAGGGGAGTGAAACAGGGAGAAGGGTATGAGACAAGGATGCCCTTGAAACAGGGAGAAGAATATGACAAGTTGACCTTCATCACCTACCGTGTTCAACATTTGATTGGAGGAATTAGTGAAGAACTGTTTTCAGAACATGGAAGAGGTGATAATAGGAAGAAGAAAAATAAAGTGCGTAAGAGGCATAAGATAATTGGAGAAAAATTTGTTCCAAGATAGGAGATCAAACGAACCCAGGACCTTCCAGCTTGGTGTGCTGGGTGCTCTTACCAACTGAGCTATACCGAAATTGATTTACAGTGCCAGCTCGAACTCTTCTCCTTTTGGGTTTTGCGTTATAGCCATCTTCGTGCTTATGCAGGAGTGCATTTTTATTAAATTACTTTGTGGCCATTTTTACAACAGTATTTTTGTACCATGGATACATTGATTCACATTTGTGTGCATGTATACATTACGTCTATAGTCATTTCAATAAGAGTTATGAAATTTGATAATTTCAATTATCATGCATATATGAGTGAACAAAATAATGAAGAACAAGCTTTAAAGAAACGTCTTCATTTGACTCTTTATAAACTTCAGTTGTTACATTCACTTCATCCAGATGATTATCATAAAAGGTATGAGTATACTCTATGAACTGTTGTTTTTGGAAGTTATAATTGTCGAACACATTTACGAACTGATTTCTGTGGACTCTGAACAAAATGCTCTTCAGATGGCTTCTACTGTATCATAATTTGTTGATGGTCTTCCAGTACACTTTTACTCCAGGCTTCCAGTCTCTTTTAACTGTCTATTCCAATGATGAATGTTATTCTTGTGTAGTGGTTCTTCATTAAATACCGTACGCGACGAAATTCACGTTGTACACGAATCACAGATTCGAATTTTTCCAGCCACAAAACACATTGCACTTTAATTTAGACATTCATCTTGTATAATAATTAATTGTAACAATGAAATTATTAAATTCGATTGTTACCAACGTTTGTTTCCTTCAATGTCTTAAACTTACAGACGAAAAACTTTGAGAGTTTCATTTTCATCTGGCACCAATATTACATTTTTACCTCTATTCATTAAAAAAATATAATCCTCTGAAACTCCACCATGACTTTTGGAACACCAGTGTACTTAATACTAAGGGACATGTTATTGGAGCTAAATGACAGCTGTGAGCAGTATGTGAACAAGACTAAGAAAAATAAAGAATATAAACATGCGAATACGAAATGAGACAGTGGAACATGTGGATAGCTTCAAATACTTGGGGTGTACTATAAGTAGTAACATGAGTTGCTGTCAGGAAGTTAAAAGGGGGATAGCAAAGGCAAAGGAAGCTTTTAATAGAAAAAGGGGAATTTTTTGCGGACCTTTGCTAAAAGAACTGAGAAAGAGACTAGTGAAGTGCTTTGTGTGGATTGTGGCATTGTATGGGACATTACGACGAAGTATAGAGAAATGACTGGAAGCACTTGAAATGTGAATATGAAGAAGAATGGAGCATGTGAAATGGACAGACAATAATCAAATGAAGCTGTGCTAGAAAGAATGGGTGAATAAGGAATAATGCTGAAACTGATTAGGAAGAGAAAAAGAAATTGGCTGGGTCACTGACTAAGAGGACACTGTTCTCGTGATAGACTGAGACATTGTTTGGCTGTGGACGGTTCTCATTTTGAGCATCTGTGGTAAAGTTTCGTTAGTCATAATGTTTTATTTACTTTTATGGACTACTGAACATGATTTTACATACTTATTTGTCTCAAGTTTGAAGTCCACGAAACAAGTTTAATAAATAGTTAAAAGACATGAAATGGATGAATGGGTAAAATTTCTACACATTCATACGTAAAATTTAATGGAGATGCGGAATATGTAAATTTTAATATAAGGTGCCATTTAAAAAAAAAAATAAAGTTTACTGTCACACTCTGTATGCCTGAATAACTTTTTTCGAACACTAGTATCATATTGTATGGTTTATCTTCAACAGCTTTTGTATAAAACTTATTTTTTTTTTTTTTTTTTTTGTAAAATTAAAATTGAATCTTGATAGATAAACGAAGACATACTAGTATAGTAGACATTCGAATTTGGTATTCCCAAGAAACTACATCGATTAATTAAAATGTGTCTTAGTGAAACTTACAGCAGAGTCCGTATAAGCCAGTTTCTATCTGATGCTTTTCCAATTCACTGTGGGCTAAAGCAAGGAGATGCACTATCACCTTTACTTTTTAACTTCGCTTTAGAATATGCCATTAGGAAAGTTCAGGATAACAGAAAGGGTTTGGAATTGAACGGGTTACATCAGCTTCTTGTCTATGCGGATGACGTGAATATCTTAGGAGAAAATCCACAAACGATAGGGAAAACGCGGAATTTATACTTGAAGCAAGTAAAGCGATAGGGTTGGAAGTAAATCCCGAAAAGATTAAGTATATGATTATGTCTCGTGACCAGAATATTGTACGAAATGGAACTATAAGCATTGGAGATTTATCCTTCGAAGAGGTGGAAAAATTCAAATATCTTGGAGCAACAGTAACAAATATAAATGACACTCAGGAGGAAATTAAATGCAGAATAAATATGGGAAATGCCTGTTATTATTCGGTTGAGAAGCTTTTATCATCTAGTCTGCTGTCAAAAAATGTGAAAGTTAGAATTTATAAACCAGTTATATTACCGGTTGTTCTGTATGGCTGTGAAACTTGGACTCTCACTTTGAGAGAGGAACATAGGTTAAGGGTGTTTGGGAATAAGGTTCTTAGGAAAATATATAGGGCTAAGAGGGATGAAGTTACAGGAGAATGGAGAAAGTTACACAACGCAGAGCTGCACACATTGTATTCTTCACCTGACATAATTAGAAACATTAAATCCAGATGTTTGAGATTGGCAGGGCATGTAGCACGTATGGGCGAATCCAGAAATGCATATAGAGTGTTAGTTGGGAGGCCGGAGAGTAAAAGACCTTTGGGGAGGCCGAGACGTAGATGGGAAGATAATATTAAAATGGATTTGAGGGAGGTGGGATATGATGGTAGAGACTGGATTAATCTTGCTCCGGATAGGGACCAATGGTGGGCTTATGTGAGGGCAGCAATGAACCTCCGGGTTCCTTAAAAGCCAGTAAGTAAGTAAGTAAGTAAGTAAAATTAAAATTGAAGAAGTTATTAGTAATATCTCATACTTATTGTTCACCTTGTATACTGTTAGACAAATGATGTGTGAAAGAGAAATACTGGTAAGATAAAAGTTCAAATTGATCAATAATAGGAGAACTAAAATGCAAAAAATCCATTCGTTTGTCTTATTGATTAAATTTTGGGTAAAAAAAATTCCACGAAATTGTGGAAGAATATATGACAGAGAGAGATGGTAATGGCAGCTTCCACTCCCTTCCCCATCTATATAAATCCCTGTCAAAATTTTAACGAAACGAAAACTGTATAACACACAAATTAAGAGGGGAATTGTGAGAAATTAAAATAGAAGTTTTATTTCTAATTAAAGGAATTGTATATTTTTTATAGATTCCGTAAAAGTAGTGTTAGTGTCTATTATTAAATGGTTACTGTTGTTGTTTAGTCAATGTCTGAAGACAGATCTGAACCTCACAAGTGATACCTATAAGGCACCACTTATGAGGCAATTAAGCTAAAGATAAGTGAAATGATTACTAATGCAGAATAATAGAATCAATGAGTAAGTAATATATATGAATATTAATTGCTAAGAATAACAAAACTTTTTGTATTCCAAGAAAATCTAATACTTCTATTGATACCATAAATGTTGTTGTTTTCTAATGCCAGGCGTTTGACAATAAAGTCATTTGACCTCTTGCACTCCAATATTTTTCAAAGATATTATCATGACCAGCCACTGAAGCACAGATTTTGAGGTGTTCGCAATCCATTTCTTGGTTTGAGTTGCACAGTGGGCAGTTAGGGGACTGATATATTCCAACTCTATGCAGGTTTTGGCCAATCTAAATGCAGCTACAGACGATTTTCGTGGTAAATCGGGAATTAACTGTGGATTTTTTCCCTTGGGATTGAGTTATCAAATTTTGTTTGTTGAAGTCTAAGTATGTAGATTTAATAAATCTCTTCACAGAGTAATACGTAGATTTAGTAACAGGTCTGTAAGTAGCAGTGCTGCCCTTCTTTGCTAAAGCATCCGCATTCTCGTTTCCCAGAATTCCACAATGGGATGGTATCCATTGGGATACAATTCTTTTATTGAGTGATATTAATTGAGAGAGCATTTTAGTTATTTCTGCTGTTTGAGATGAATGTGTGTGTTTAGAGACGATTGATAGAATAGCTGCTTTGGAGTCTGACAATATAACTGCATTCCTAAATTTATTGATGTGGCATAGAAGATTCCTGAGACATTCACTTATTGCAATGATTTCACCATCAAAACTTGTTGTTCCATATCCAAGAGATCTATAAAGTGAGAAGAGACAGCACGTAACACCTGCACCGGCACCTTGTTGTCTGGAGATCAAGGATCCGTCGGTGTATAAATGAAGCCAGTTTTGTGTAGGCTACCTAATATTAATTGTCTCTAAAGACAATTGTTTCAGTATTTCAGTGTTTACTTCTGATTTCAGTATTTCTTCTGTTAAATTTAGATTATATTCTATATTTAATAGAGTTGAAGGTTTTGGTTTAATTTGTAAGTTTTCTTTTAAATTAGGGATATTGATTTTCTGTTTTAATTCTTGAACAATGGATATGAAACTTTTTTGAGTTTTCAATCTACAGAGAGGACTGTACGAATGCCAATTACTTCCTGGTAATCTGATAAGTTTTTCATATTGAATCAGTGCTTTTTCTTCTATTGTCATTTTGATGCTGTTAATATTAGTGAGGAATCTCATAGAATCTATTGGAGCTGTTTTGATTCCACCAGTAATGAGTCTGAGAGCTTGGTTTTGAACATATTCTATGTCGTTTATGAAAGGTGAAGTAATTAAAATTTCTTCGCAGTATGTCAGCACTGGCTGTATAAACATTTTGTATGTAGTGTTCAAAGTATTCCTAGAGCATCCCCATTTCTTTCCTGCTATTCTTTTTAGAGAGGAGAATCTTTTACGTGCTTTTTCAGAAATGTATTTCAAATGGTTGCTCCATGTTAACTTACTATCGAAAATAACTCCAAGATATTTGGATTCATAAGTCCTAGGAAGGTGTTGGCCATTGTATTGGATCTTGAATTTTCTTTCTTTTTTACCGAGTGAAAATATTTGGTAGTTACTTTTGCTTAAATTGAGTGTCATCAAATTTGATGTATTCCATTCATGTAGTTGATTTAGAGCTTTAAGAGCAGAATTTTGAATTTTGTCTCTATGTCTGTAAGATCCGGAAGTCCACAAAACTATATCATCTGCAAATAGTGCTGTTTTCATGTTTGATTCCTCTAGTAGGGAGGGTAAGCCATTTATATAAATATTGAATAAAGTTGTGCTGAGGACAGTGCCCTGAGGTAGACCTCGATATGTTTGTCTGTAACTAGAAAGTGAGTTATTGAATTTAGTGGCAATGAATCTTTGACTAAGGAATTCTGATATCCATCTGAACATATTGCTGGAGATACCTAATTTCTGGAGTTTCAGTAATAATTTATTTCTCCAAACAGAGTCATATGCTAACTGAAAGTCAATAAATATTGCCAAGGTATCTTCTTTCTTGTTAAAACTGTCTTTTATTTGTTGGCCGAGGCATATGACTAGTTCATTGGTAGAGTGTAGTTGTCGAAAACTGGCTTGTCTTGGTGATAAAAGATTTTGGGATTCTAAATACCAAGTTAATCTGTTGGAGATCATGGACTCCATGGTTTTTGCTATCATGCTTAATAGTGCTATTGGTCGATAACTATTAACTTAATGAGCAGATTTCCCTTTTTTGTGAATTGGTACAATGATTGCTTTTTTCCAAGCTGCAGGAATTGAGGTGTTCCATGATAAATTGAAAATGGATAAAAGTACAGTCTTGGCTTTTTCCCCCAGATGTTTAAAAAATTCGGAATGAATGTTGTCGGGGCCAGGAGATTTCTTGGTTTTTAAATTTTGTATAGCTAGAGTTAATTCTTTGGAAGTAAAATTTTGATGAAATATTTCAGGTTTTGTACTAGTAATATTGTTTTTATTATTTTTATGTAATTCTCTTTTGATAAATTTGTCAGTTTTTTTGATATTGGGATGTAATCTGTGAGAGTTTGAGTAGTGTTTATTAAATGCGTTTGCTATATCTCTACTATCTGTTAGTGTTTTGTTATTATGAATAATAGGTTGGCTAGTATTTTCCTGTGTATTGGAAATATTCTTCAGAATTTTATATGTTTTAGCGCTATCGGTTCTGTAATTAATATTTTCAATAAATTTATTGAAACTGTTCTTTTTTGCTGTTATGATTGCTTTTTTAAGAATGGCAGTCTTCTTCCTCCAATCTTGAGTATCTTCTGGTGTTTTGCTATGTTCTGCTTTGGTTCTTGCTTTATCTATATCTTGTTTCAATAAATTCAGGTTTTCTGTCCAGAATGGGGTGTATTTTTTTGGTTTTCCTCGTGGAATGTGCTTTTTTGCAATTTTAAGAAGAGATTCACAGGAATATTTGTTCAATCTATTTGAGTTTGTATTTTCCATTAGTGGTGTGTTGACCTTGAGGTGTTCGTCGAGTTCTGTTGTAAATAGTTTCCAATTCGCTTTCGTAAAGTTCCATGTTGTTTTGTTATTGTAGGATTCCTGTCTTCGGTTTTGGTGGAGATGGATAGAAGCAATGATGACTCTATGGCCAGATCCATGGTCTTCAATTATTTTTTTCTTGGTTTCGTGATGGATATCTGATGTTACTAGTAATAAGTCTGGATTTGTACCAGAACCAGAATAATGAATGAAAGTAGGGGGATCTTCTTTTCTGTAGACAAGTTCTGCGGTTTTAGTATTTAGGAGGTCCATGATCATTTTTCCAGGTTGGTTTACATTATCGTAGCCCCAAAGTTGGGAGTGGGCGTTAAAGTCACCAATTACGATAGTTTTAGGTTGTATATCAAACAAAGTTAGATCAAGGGGATTATTAGGTGGGTTATAGGCACTGTAGATTTTGAAATGTTGTTGATTTTTTCATACTTCAATTTTTATTAGTTCTAATTTGTCTTGATTATCCATTTCTTTTATGATTTGAAAATTTGTAATTAATTTCTTTGATGTACCTGCGAGAATTCCACTACTGATCTGTTTACCTTTGGGTAACAGTTTCATATTAAAACCTTTAAAATTAAAATATTTTAATTGGTGAGCATTAAGGTTTGCTTCTTGATATCTATATTATTATCTGAGAGTATATTGGCTAGTTCAGTCTTCTTGGCTGCTGTTATACCGTCAGCATTCCATTGTAAGATGTTTAGTTGATTCTGTACCATTAAAGTAGTCCCCGCCCGGAGATCCGATTGGGGACTATTTTACCTCCGGATAATTTTACCTTAATGGTACTCATTTCATATTGGAGTTAAATGGCAAGTTGTAGCCGATTTAAGTGAACACCATATTTTAAGGATTTGGTGGCTACTTCATTCACACACAACCCCCAGAATGTCTGGAGGACCACACCTGCTGTTGGTCGACGGGTTCATTGGACCTAGCTGGGAGATCTTGTTGATCACCAGCTTTCCCTCTTTAAGCCACTGGAGGACGATTTTAGTGCCATAGCAGGTCAGCACTAGGAACAGAAAAGTAGAAAGAGGAGGAAGGAAAGGAAAATGAACCCCTAGGCCTCGAATGCTCTAATGCTGTTGGGGTCGAAGAAAGTAAGAGTTCAGTCAGAGGACTGGATAGGAAAGGGTAAAGAGGGAATTAGGTATTGGTTAGAGGAAAATTATACCAAATTCAGTCATTAACTCATCAAGCTGACCAGTGCTAATTGATGAGTAGCCCCTCCCTTTAGTTCAGCTCGTAAAATTATGCTTACTAACAGCTGCATCACGGGAAGGTAGGGATGGGACATTGGGTATTTGTCCAGGTTGGTTCCTTAAAGCCTTCAATGGGAAGGATTAATGGCTCTCCCCCCTGTATCCGACAGATACCCTTTTGCAGCCTAAATGTACAGACCCAGAAACAAAATTTGGGCCACCTGAATTTTCCAAGTTCCTGTTATAACATATTGCTCATGCTCAGTGCAGTAAGCAAATTACGTTTTGAGAATATAAATTTTAATGAAACTGAGTTCATGTGTGTGGTAAACATGTATGATGTCTATATAGTGTACACAATTTGAAGTAAAATTAATATTTCAGAACTGGGATCACGTACTTCACGTGTTGGACCACTTCCATCTTCAACCTCAGGAATCCCATGGTACTAACTTCGCTCGAGTTCGGTCTTGGGTTTTGAATGGATGGACTCAGTACTATAGACAGACTCTTCTGTTCTCTTCTGTGATATTACCAGAATTCAATGCCCTTTTCAATAAGAAGTGTCACAATTATGCTGGAAAAATATGTGTTGTGAATCCCATTATGACAGGCAGCATATGTCATGTAGTAGTCCAATTGCCACAGGTAAGGTATTTTTCTTAAAGGGGGACTGGATTGGAAAAAATGTTGTGTTACAATTGCATGAAAAGATAATCACAATGTGTAAATAATAATACCCAAAAGCTATACCTCTTTGTAATGAATGAATCTGTACTTACAAGCCTTCATCCATCACAATATCTTGACGTGGTGACATCACTCTGCCCAGCCACCATTTCTATATAGTTTCTTGCACAAGGAAAGCACAGAAACAAATTCGAAATCAAAATCTTTTTTGAAAAGTGACATAAAAATACTAACTTCTAAGTGATCTGTTCAAAATAAGTATTTATACCTTCAGAAGTTGGTGAGCAGCTGACTTTTTTATTTTTCACTTTAGAGGGGGAGGGAAGAGGTTCAAAGTGAGAGAAATGTTGAGGAAGATTGATAATTACTTTTAAAAGCTATTGCTACGCTAAGTCTTTACTGGCTTCTGAATTACAGCAAGTTAAACGAGTGTTTTTGCTTGGTGGAGGACAATATTCCGTATGTCAATCTCATATTCTGATTCGACATGAGCTACAGTGTCTTCTTTCCCGAACCTCTGGTGTCACTTTTTTTAAACTACGAGATTCATTCAGGAAGTAAGTTCCAATCGCGTCCAGAGATGGCATGACTAGTTGGACGGGAATATGCATGCATAGCAGTAGAAAGGAGGTTTGTGGAAATAATGCAGTGCAGTTTCAGTCTTGTGATGGCAGTAGTTATTGCACAGCACTAGGAGAAAATGGCTGCATTATATTGTCTTCCGCCAACTGCAAGAAGCAATTTCCAGCAGAGATCCACTGCCAATTGTGCAACGTGTATGGACTGACATTATGAGCGACAGTACGGTCAGATGATGGTGCAGGCAATTGCCTGAAGACCGAACCAATGTGCACGATGAAGACCATAGTGGCTGACTATCCCTGGTGATGCCAGAACTGATGGAAAGTGTGCCACAAGCAGTTTTGCAGAACCGGCGCTTTACAATTTCGGAAATCTCTGGTCAATTCCCCCAGATGTTTCGCTCACTGCTGCACGAAATCGTCTCCCGGTGGCTTGGTTTTCAGAAAGTGTGTGCAAGATGGGTGCCAAAGCAACTGACAGATGAACACAAAACGAAACGTCTGGCCGCAGCTTTTACATTCCTCCAGCAGTACGCAGAGAAAGGTAACGAGTTCCTCGACAATGTTGTCACTGGGGATGAAACATGGGTGTCACATGCCACACCAGAAACAAAACAACAATCCATACAATGATGGCATAGTGGTTCACCTGTGAGGACCAAATTCAAGCAGACAATCTATAAAAAAAAATTATGTGCATTGTCTTCTGGGATCGACGTGATGCACTCGTGTGAGTTTTTACTGCGAGGGGAGACCATTAATGCTGAGCAGTATTGTCAGATATTGTGAAATCTGAAGAGGGCGATCTAGGACAAGACAAGAGGAATGCTGACAAGAGGCATTACACTTTTGCACGACAATGCACGACCCCAAAAAGCCAATGCCACACGGAATCTGTTGCTTCAGTTTGGATGGGAGATCTTCGACCATCCACCCTACAGCCCCGACATCACACCATCACATCATCTCTTCCATCTCATGAAGCACTTTCTGGCAGGAAAACGTTTCCACAACAATGCTGAGGTACAGACGGCAGTGACTTCATGGCTCCAGAAGTTTGCGGCAGACTCCTATGACATGAGCATACAAATGTTGGTGCACAGGTATGATAAATGCCTCAATAACGGTGGTGACGATGTTGAGAAGTGGCTAGTGAATTTCTGTAAATAGTGCAATACATATTTCTTACTTACTGATATTTTTGTTTTCTTTATCGACCATTGGAACTTATTTCCTGAATGAACCTCGTAGATAGTGACTATTTTATAAGTTGGGAAAAATATCACCTCCCACAAGTAACAAGTAACTGCTTCTGTTGCCAAAGTGCGTGGAAGTATTCCTAATATCGGTTAATAGGGTGACAGATAATCGGGGTTCCTGCTGTACTTTGAAATTCAGAAGAATGAAAAGAGTGTTATAGTTGTGCTATATGTATTATTACTCATATTATTAATCCTCACTTTATTATTATTTTATGAAATAAAGCTATCTTTTTTTCATTTTCCTGTTCTAGCAAAAGCGCCATTCCACTCCAAACTGATCAAGAGTTAACATTGCTATCTCTGATTTTTTAAAATCTGAACAGTCACATTTAACACTTGGGTTCAAATGAGAGGTAAAAATATGCCTATTACTATGGTGATTTATGTGCAATAGAAATATGAAGTATTTATTAGCTTAAAGTGCAATATATGCATTAGATTTACTCTTGGATGGTCATGAACTTCGAGATGAGCATAATATATTAGCGGTCTTCCCTAAAAGACTTGCAGGTTTGAACTGCCACCTTGGGAACAAGCATTGTATGAGTGTAATGTATGTGATTGAAAGGAAATTGAAAATACTGATCAATACATTAAATCGACACCAAAATGAAAGGAAATTGAAAATACTGATCAATACATTAAATCGACACCAAAATGAAATTTAAAAACAGATTTGCAGAACATTTATCATATATGCACCTATTTGCTCCTATTGTTAAATTATACAGTAACCTCCGAAATATAAATTTATATCCACTATGAAACTTCTGTTATCAGTTCCCAAAAGCATGAAATGAATGTACCTGCTAAGTGCATAAATGTTTAACTTTATTGTAATTATATTTTTTAAGCTTAATGCCGTAACTCAATAACCCTGAGCATCCCAAAAATTTAGTAAAGAAATTTGAAATTAATACGAAAAAATGTATGGGAATAAACCTTTCCATCTTTTTAACAGAAGAAATTTAATGAGCCTAGTTGTTATAAATTTATGTAATAGACATATTTTAATGAAATTTCAAAACTCATGATTAGCTCAAGAACTTTGGGTGATGGAAACAATTTGTAAACAGATTTGAAATCAGTGTGAAGAGTTCTATAAGAAACCACCATTCTTTCTCTTTTAACAGTTAAAAGGTTGAGTCTTGGGTCCTTTGCCAAGCAAAAACACTTGTTTGTGTAACTGTCTATAACTCTGAAACCAGTAAAGATTTTGAATACTAGTAGCAAAACTTTTAAAAGTAATTTCTGTTCTTTCTAAACATTTCTCTCACTTTGAGCACACACCTGAAGTAAAAAAATAAAAACGTTTGCCACTTACCAACTTTTGAAGGTGTAAATGTCTATTTTGAACAGATCACTTCGAAGTTGGTATTTCTTTCTCACTTTTAAAACAGAAAATTTTTTTGATTTCGAATTTTTTCTATGCTTTCCTCAGACCAGGAGCGGCAAAGACTTGCACACACGAGCGATCTCGTGAAGATGCTACTTGAAAGGACTGTTGAACAATTGTGGGGGTGCGTCATATGTATAAAGTTTCAGGAATAACTTTGTTATTGAAAGAATCTCAATAAATAAACAAATTGTGTCATATCTGATTTATTTGCAGTGTCGTAGTAGTGGAAATAAACCTGTCTCTATATGTACAAGGAATTTATTCGTATAAACATAGTACCTATATTTTATTTATAAACATATGTAGTACCTAAACCATGTTATTTAAGGAAAGCTACCAGTATAGCTCACTTGGCTAAGGCACTTGTCTGCCAATCCGGAGTTTCACTCAGGCGTAGGTTCGATCCCTGCTAAGGCTAATTACCTGGTTGGCTTTTTTTCGAGATTTTCCCCAATTGTAAGGCGAATGTCAGGTAATATGTGGTGAATCCTCGGCCTCATCTTGCCAAAAACCATCTCGCTATCACCACTCACATCGATGCTAAATAACCTAGTAGTTGATACAGTATCGTTAAATAACTAAGTAAAGAAAAAACTTAATGAAAATTAATTTAATCTTTCTGACAAACATAGGCTTCCCTATAATCAGTACACGTACATTGTCATCAAAAGAGGTAATTTTTACAAAACAATAGTTTATAAATAGCAAAAAATAAAATATATATATATATATGATTTTATACGTACTGAGATCTGAGGAATCCAAAAATGGGAAAATAAGAATATGGTGCCATTTAAAAAAAAACAGACTCATTGGCACACCCTTTATAAATGAAAACATCCTCAAAATATTCCTTCTTTGATACCCTACAACTTTTCTATAAATAGTTTCTTAATAAAATTAGAACTAAGAAAGTTTAGTAGCTCCACAAAGATCTGAACTTGCAACCTCACGAACACTTAGCTAATGCTCTACCACTATGCTAAGAGACTATGCAGTATGAACGGCATTGTAACGAGTAATGGTCATACTCCACTTGAGAACCTGTTATACAGTATATAGTGTTTGTGTTACAGTATTCACTGTTTAAACACTCTGAACGATCTGTCCATTTTAAATCTCGTATATGAATTATTTCCTTTGAAGATTTTAGTGATTAATAGTTGTGTTCCCCATTATAACTACTAGAAGAATATACGCAATCTTTTGAACAAAGCCTGACTGTCCTGAGCGCTCACAGAAATACCCGATTCGAACTTAGTTTCTCAGACGCCTGTCAGTTTCATTTTTACCAAGTGTACGTGGTGACTAATTGGCACACTCTTTATAAATTAAAAGTATAGTATTTGAAAACATGTTCAAAATATTCCTTCTTTGATACCCTACAACTTTGTATAAATAGTTTCTTCATGAAATTAGAAATAAGATAGTTACAATCATTGTTCCATACTCACTCTGTATATTCAAATTAAAAAAATATATATGCGTTTATGGAAAAAATTCTCATAATATACAACATCGTCATGACTAATTGAATTTATTGTGTGGATAGACATAATATACGAACTTTGCATCGATATGATCATTCAATAAAAATATTCAACACCAAGATTAGTATTGTTCCATTCTTCTTCCTTCATATCAAGGATTGAGTAAATCCTGTTCCGAAGCCAAAGAAAATCATATAAATTGTTGTCTCCATCTTTTCCTCTGCTGTCCTACATTCCATCTGCCTGAAGGTTTATAAATGTAAGCTTGCAGTATTCTATCAGAGGACATTCTTCTTATATGGTTGTACCATTTATTGTGATATTTAACAACTGCTTGTCCTATACTACTTGTTACCATAAGTCCTTTCCTAATATCTTCACTCTTTATTTGATTTTCAGATTCACACCTAGCAGTGATCTCAGAAATCTCATTTCTGCCATTTCAATACATCTTCTGTCATTTACTCTTAACATCCATGTCTTAGTAAAGTAAAGAAGGTTTTGAGACAACATTGTATTTCCTTTGACATATTTTTTCTCCAATATCTTTTAATACATTCATTTAGTGCATTATATTTCTGTACATTACTTTCTAAATCTGTATTTGTGTTATATATCGAAATGTCACATCCAAAATGTCTTAAAGAGCTTGATTGTACACAGTTGTTAATGAAAATGTTATCTCTTTTATTATTTTTACCTTGCATAGCCATAACTTTTGTCTTAATAATGAATATTTTCATATTGTATTGAATTTTATTTAATTTTGTAATATTCTCTTCATTCTTCCATAATAACTGAGTGTATGTTCTTTATTTTATGTGTGTCCTATTTGTCTAACCCAGTGGTTCCCAAACTTTTTGATCGCGGATCCCTTTTGACTCTAATAAAGATTCACGAATCCTCAAATTAAATAAAATTAATCACTAAATTAATACAGATTTTAATTTAATATGCCTCCATATTTATATTCTGTATGTATTTAACATCGGCAATATGTCTACAACTACATTAATTACCATGCATAGCCATGAGTTTGCAAACATGAAGTAGTATCTATAAACTGCGTGTATTTTTTTAGTACTTTCATGTATTATTATAAAAAATTACCTTCAAATTACTAATGTGAAGAATGGTGTTGTTTCCTCGTCTCACAAATTTCTTTCAAGTTGGGGGAGATGGAAGAAAATTGAATTTTCAGATCCGAGAATTTGTGGCATCCAGGTGATGACGGAATTTTGATTTTGTTGCTGCATTGGTTGATTCATACTTTTTAAAAATTAGCAGCACTGGGTTATGATACATGACAAAGTGATCGACTGGTTTCTGAATTTGTAGACTGTCATTTTTATTGTATTTTATTAGCCACTGATCATCTATTGAGATGACACCTTATAATATGAAAATTAAAATTATTCGTAATATTAAATTAATATTATTACATTCGAAATCAAAGATACGTGGTTATTAACACACAGTTTAACACGAACACCTCACATAAGTCTACTCGTACTGAATGAGTAAAAACTGACTTCACAATAAAAGTAGTAGAAGCAGAACGCATGCACAACATGAACGAAATTCGTTTCTTTTTAAAAATATGTGTAAGAATTTATTGCTGACTAAATAACATTGTCAATGAAATTTATTTTACAATTAAGACAGTAAGTTCCCGAGCACATTTACAAAAACTTATTCTTGCACTATTGGTCTCTGCAAAATTCACACACACCAAGCAGATAAGAACTAAGTAATAACTCGCTACCCTCGTCAAGCAGACAAAAATTTTCAATAGAATTGACTACCTTAACTGAAAAAACGAATGTAGTGTTTTTCACAACAGCTCGAAGGCCAGCTCACACAAGGGTGAGATCTGGCCATCTATCCTTGCCGATATACCAACTTCCACAAGTACAGTCGCATACACTACTGTACAATTGTGTCGAGAAAAGCAGTAATGTTATATGTTATTTATTTCAAAATATATATTACCAACCACGGACCACAGAGCACACTTTGGGAATCACTGATCTAAGCAATGGCCTTCTGTCATGCTGACCACAGAGAAACCTGCTAAATAATTGATTAAATGGCGATCTTACTCGTGTTAATTAAGCCGCAACAGCTGTAACCCACACATGCTTACATAATTAACACGAGTAAGATCGCCATTTAATCAATTAATTATTTATATTCAAGTGTTAAAAGTAGTGTACGAAAGATTCAACATGAAAACCCGCTACTTTTGACTGTCTAATGTTAGTCAGAATCTCCACAACAGTGTGAACAGATTGTGGCTAAGTGTCCAAATCTTGAAATACATGATACTGGAAATATTCATTTTCTTTTCTTAGGTTTTCCATCGATTTGATGTTCAATCAATAGGAGAGTCAGTTGATGCCAGGTTTGATATCTTTACCAAGAAAATCCTTCCTCAGTACAAAGATGTACTTATGAATCATGTGTTAATTTATATACCATCATACTTCGATTATGTACGACTGAGGAATTACTTCAAGAAAGAAGGTTTGAACTTTGTTCAAATATGTGAATATTCCAAGGTAAGCACCTATATGTAGCAATATATATTTCATTTAAAATGTTCAAATAAGCCGACCACATAGACTTCAGCAATAACACTAGGGAACAAATGAAAACTTTTTTTCTGCAGTATAAATATAAATGTGCCACTTTTACTAATTTCAGTGCACTGAATTCAAAAATGCATTTTGTTTTGCCATAACACATCAGGTTTTTTTTTGGAAATTCAGCAAAACGTTATTTTGCCACAAAATATAATTATAAGTTACAGTGTGTGCATTGTATAACAATAACAATAACAACAATGAGTTGTATAACAATAAAATAAACAGTTAGGAATTCATAGAAACATTAGGCCTATATACAAGGAAAACATCTTACTAAATGAAATTATAAGAGCAGTAAGCTTACCTTCATAATATATGTTATACGTCCTCGGTTTCCCTTTTTCTCTTCCCATGGAATCTTAGTGTGTGTGAAGTCCTCGAGTATTCTCTGGAAGAGTCATCACATGCAATACTCCAATAGTAATCAGTCATCATATTTACATCCCAACGTCCCTGGTAGCATCTCTCTACCTCTTTTAGATCCTGGTGGAATCTTTCACCTTGCTCTTCACTGAGGGCTCCTGAATGTGCAGGAAAGTAATCTATATGAGACATTAGAAAGTGAAGCTTTAGGTTCACGTTACAACCGAGCACTTTGAATTTGTCCAACATGTTTCCTACAATTTCTTTGAACCGTGGATCCTTCATGTTACCAAGAAATTTCTTCACACCTTCTTTGAATGCATTCCATGCCCTTTCTTCAGTTTCGTTCATTGTACTGGTGAAATTGTGGTCCATCATCAGCTTTCCAATTTGTGGGCCATCAATTATTCCCTCCCTGATTTCAGTTTGTGACAATGAAGAAAACTTCATACACAAGTACTGGACGCAAGGAAGATTTTTGTCTAGTGCCTTGACAAACTGCTTCATGACTCCGAGTTTTACATGTAAAAGAGGGAGTATAATTTCCTTACGAGCAACGAGACTTACATTGTTAATATTTTTGTCTGCTGCCATTAATTGCTTTCTTTCAGGCCAGTATACAATCTTCCAATGTTTGTCCCTGGCCCTGCTGTACTGCTCGCACAGTAAGCACGGGAATTTTGTGTATCCTCCCTATTGTCTCAATAGTAAACCAACAACATTCAGGTCACTGCATATTTGCCACTCATGTTCATGATATTTAATTTTTTCAAGAATCAACCTTAATGTTTCATATGATTCCAATAGGAGTGTAGAATGTGCAAATGGTATGGACACTAATTTATTGCCGTTAAGAAGCAATACTGCCTTAAGGCTTCTTTCCGAAGAATGTAGCTTCTTTACAAACGAATCTATTTTACGTACATTTCCATCGAACATAAAATATTTACAAATATAGCAAAACTTCTGAGGATTTTGTACACACTGTCTCTTATGCAATCCTGATGTACTCGCCATATTCAATTTTTAAAATCACGCTTTTGCCACCACTGTAACAAAATTCACATGTGTGCACAGAAATAAGTCAGCTGCTCAATTGACAAGATTTGAGAACTGTATATTAGGGTTTTCTGTAAACAGCAACTTTCCGGCAAAGTGAGAATGGGGATGGAGTGATAGGGCATGGGATGATGAAACATCATTCTGAGATAAATATTAGAACAAAAATATTTAGTTGTGGATATTTAGTGCTATCAGCAAGGGGGCACTTCGGTTTAATGTATAGTGAAAACTGCATGGCAATATACCCTATATCGAAAAATTGAAATTGCAACAAAACTAGACGTGATACATAAAAAACAAAATTATTTTCGAACTCAGGGCATCAGTTTCCATACCAATAACCAGCTTTCTTTTTTACCGCAGAATGGTTGTTCCCTAGTGTAATCAGTGAAATATTCATTCAGTGTTCTGCCCAAGAGCAGGTCTTTCACTGCAAACCTAGCTTTCTCCAATCTTTCCATTTTCTTCCTTCCTCCTCGTTTCATATGATCCATATATCTTAATGTTGTCTATTATCTGATATCTTCTTCTGCCCCGAACTCTTCTCATGTTCACCATTCTTTCAGTAGGCAGTTTCTTTTCAGCCAGTGACCTAACCAATTCCTTTTCCTCTCCTGATCAGTTTCAGCATTGTTCTTTCTTTACCCACTCTTTCAAACACAGCTTCATTTCTTATTCTGTCTGTCCAGTTCACACATTCCTTTCAGTGAAATATTATGACACAAAATTTCGAAACCAGAATTATATAGTAGACAACTGTTTTATTTAATGTTATCTTACTTTTCTCCAGTCACTACAATAATGTGCTTTGTATTACAAGGCATTTTCAAATTATCTATTTAGTACAATCTATAACGACAACAGTGTCTTTTTGTAATATTTATAATTATAATGTATGTACTGTTTCTATTTATATTATATGTATTTACGTGTTGACTTGGATTTAATTTTCTCCATAATCAAACACACATTCCTTTCAGTGAAATATTATGACACAAAATTTCGAAACCAGAATTATATAGTAGACAACTGTTTTATTTAATGTTATCTTACTTTTCTCCAGTCACTACAATAATGTGCTTTGTATTACAAGGCATTTTCAAATTATCTATTTAGTACAATCTATAACGACAACAGTGTCTTTTTGTAATATTTATAATTATAATGTATGTACTGTTTCTATTTATATTATATGTATTTACGTGTTGACTTGGATTTAATTTTCTCCATAATCAAAAGTATAAATTTCTGCGTAAAAAAATTTTACATGTCAGTAAAATTACAAAGAAAACAGTTTTAAAAGGCAATGGCATTGCCAAGTTGTATTAGTTTTGCCATTTGGGTAAGAAACAGATGTAATAAAAGAAAGATAAAATTTGCTTAGAAGAGCTTTCTGAGGTCATTGTTTGCATATACTCTTCATATATGTGTGTGCATGCATGTGCTCGCAATAATCTAAGTGAAATTACTGTAAAACAGAAGAAATCAGTGATAATTTATTTCAGACCATCCCCAGGAAGAGACTGCGTTTGTACTAGTATTTTAACGTTGGTTTTTGTTGTTATTTGTATACACATTCGATTTTTTTCCTATTATTTTATTTTTTTCTGTTATTGTGTTTGTGATCATATGTGGAGAGTAAGAGGAAGACAAAAAATAGGCAAGATTGAAGAAAGTTGGGTTTGCAGTGAAAGACCTGCCTTTGGGCAGGAAATTGTGAATGAATGAAAGAATGAATTGTATTTATATTTCTGGTGGTGTGGAAGAGAAGACCTAATGGTCTTAATTACATCCGAGTAATTTAATAAAATATAATGGTATACCGTTTTCATTGCTAGTTTTAAATTAAAAAGCTAGTTAACAAATATAGTTTATGTTTAATGTACTTACAGATGTGCGCAGATCATTTCATTTGGGTAGCCTACCAGTATGTCTCAAGGCAATTATAAAGTGCTGTTAATTATAACATGTTATGAATTCTCATGTGTCAAATATGTGCAATAAAATCATCTAAACTACTCAAAAATGAATAGGGATATTCCAATCAAAATAAAAAATCTTAATCACTTGTTATTTATTCTTACATATAATTAAATAATAAACTGAGTTGAAGGTTTTCTAGGGTATTTGTTACACAATACTACCAAACAAAAAGAAAAAAAGAACCAGAAACAAAAGTTGGGATATATCTGTGTTAAGTATTTATTATAATAAAAACAATAATGACAGGTTTTTGTCACATTAGTAATGAGTTGTATTTCCTCGGACATTTGCAACAGCTTGACATCTCTCTGGCATTCTTAGAATGCAATTATCAATATGGTTTTGTGGTATTTCATTAATTCTATGGGTAGTATCTCTGCAAGTTCTCTGATGGTAGCTGGGTGTGGTAGATGGTTGTCAAGTTGTCTCTGAAGCAAATATCAGACATGTTCAATTTCATTTAGGTTTGGGAACCGAGCTGGAAGTGGAAGATGATTGATCTGAAGGTCTTCCAGGGCTTCCATGACTACTGCAGCTCGATGTGCATGTGCATTATCATCAAGAAATATAAAATTCTCTTGACCAACAGCATCACGCCTGTTCGAAATGTACTCCCTCACCATCTCCTCTGCATACATTTGACATAACTACTCGCAAACTGCGATTACCAGCAGACCTGTTTACTCTCTGACATCTGTTGTCATTAAAGAGGCAGAATCTGGACTCGTCAGTAAAAAGGACATTTCTCCAAAGAATACCTTTTTCGATCCTCTGATTGACCCACGCTAATCTTATCTGCGATGGATTAGTTCAAGTGCTAGACATTGCAGCAGTCTATAGGACATCAAACATTCTTCCCTGAGTCTATTTCTAATTGTTTGATCGGATACCAAAAGGCCAGTGACATTCTGAAGGTCTTGATGTATATGTCTAGCTATAGCAAATGGTGTTCTTCTTGCTTGAATGATGATGTGACAGTTCTGTCGAGGAGTAGTCTTAAGATTTGATCCACTGCCAGGTCTTCTGGTTACCAAACCTGTCTCCCGAAAACGAGAAAGTACTCTAGAAATCATACTCTGGGATGTACCTGTCAAATCTGCTATATCAACCTGACATTAACCTCGCTGCTCTAATCGAACTACCATTTCTACCTGACCACTTGACAGATGATGCCTCTGCATGTTAATTCAAAGAATATTAATGAAAAACAGTAATCTTGTTGTTAAAACACAATTAAAAATTAAATTAGAACTTGGATGTGTGAAATCTGATGGCACAAAGTCTAATTATTTACAAATAAACAGTTGAATTAGGCTTCATCGATACATTGTATTACTTGGAACCTGTAGTAGCATTTCCAGTTGTTTTATTTCGTTTACTATTTATCGTGATGAGAAACTTATTCAAAATTCCTAGCCCATTAAGAGCATCAAATCACCAACACTAAATCTTCCTATGACTAATTAATTTCGAACTATACACAAGAAACATTGAAGAAAATAAAAGATACCTCTTACACAAAGCTGGAAATATTTTTTTAGTGATAATTATTATGACAGACTGGTCCAAAACTAAGTTTTTGTCTGCCTCTCGAAGCAAAAAAAGTTTGTATAATGTTGTCGTGTGTAATATCCTCAAATAGATTTTAAATAGAATCCTTCAATTTCTATTTTAACGTTAATTATATGTAATTCTTTTTTTAATGGAGGACGAATCATTAGTGGGGTGTCCAGACACCGCAGCACCCCCTCTATGCAGGTCTGTGGATACACTATTTGAAAAATAGGGAGAAGAACCTTATCTATGAGAAGAGCCACTTATCATAAATAGCTTAAATTTCTTAAAATTAAACTAAAATATCTATGTGATAATATTAATTTTTGATCCTACAGAATTCTCTGTTATGGTTATTTTACTAATAGCGGAGAAAAATTTGTTCTGGCACTGGGGATGGAACCCAGGACCGCCAGTTCGGTGCACTGAGTGTTCTATCATTGAGCTACGCCGAAGTTCAATCCACAGCACCGGTTCGAATTCTTCTCCTTTGGTTTTTTCCTTTATTGTTCTACTCCATGTTCGACATAATGTCATACAGAAGCACACTCATATGAGTGACCTGGGCGGCTGGGAACTATCAGTTATGTACTAGTACACGAATAATCTATATGATAATATTATTAATTTTTGATCCTCAGAATTCTCTGTTGTGGCTATCTTATTAATCGCGGAGAAAAATTTTATTTGCTCTGGCACTGGAAATCAAACCCAGATCCCCCATTCTATGCACAACAGAGAATTCTGTAGAATAAAAAATGAATAATACCATCACATAGATTATTCGTCTAACAGTAAATAACTGTTGGTTCTCAGCAACCCAAGTCACTCATATAAGTGCACTCTTGTATGATAACATAATATATGTCGAACATGGATAGACCAATAAGGGAAAAAAGCCACCTTTCAATTCGTCCCTGGAAAAGAGAGTGGTGTGAAGACATGTTATGAATGAAGGAGAATAGGCTTCCAAAAATGTTTCTGAATTATTAGCCTGAAGAAGAAATGGGTATTTGTATACCTAGAGTATACTGGAAAAACGATCTCTCTTGATGGTAGAAGTAGTTCCTAATATATTTCAGTTTAATCAGTTTAGACCAGAACAGTTCATGATAATCTTCATAAAAAAAATGATAATTTAAAAAGTGTGTGTATGTATTCAATGCCTACCTGCTTCGCTTGCGTGATTCAGATTCCACATACTGCAGATAGATGGCAGGACTGTGACCCATTTTCAAGTTGCACACCACTTCGATGGGCCATGTTATGCATGATGTGTATCTATGAAGAGTTATGTCATGTACTATGGTGAATGTATGTGTATGTGTAAGTGTAGTGTAGGGAATGGGTGAGGATGATGATGGTGAGGAAGGGAGAAGAGGAAACTCAGTGACAGCATGTAGCCTACTCCTGTCGAACTGCATCATTGGGATCGCCAGGCTTAACGTCCCCATCCAATGAATGAATCACTATCAACAGTGACATAATATATCTTCTCTTCATAATTTTGCACTGCAGAGAGATTTGGCATTTAATCCAGGCATATTAGTGCACAATTTAGTGATTAGAAGTTGTGCACTGCCATCTCTCCTAGTCCCGAGGCAGAAATTTTACATAAAAATTTCTGACTCAGCTGGGAATCGAACCCGGGCCAGCTAATCTGAAGGCAGACATGCTACCACAGAGCAAACTCGGCGGACTACTTAAAAAGTTCTCTTTGCAGTTTTTCATATATAAGTGAATTGTACTTCAGTTCAAATTGTGTAGTGAATTTACTAGTAGTGGGCCAGTTGAACTCAAATATCATCTCTCCTAGTCCCGAGGCAGAAATTTTACAAAAAAATTTCTGACTCAGCTGGGAATCGAACCCAGGCCAGCTAATCTGAAGGCAGACATGCTACCACAGGGCAAACTTGGCGGACTACTTAAAAAGTTCTCTTTGCAGTTTTTCATATATAAGTGAATTGTACTTCAGTTCAAATTGTGTAGTGAATTTACTAGTAGTGGGCCAGTTGAACTCAAATATCTGAAATAAACTTTTATTTACTTGAAACAAGTAAACAAAACAGAACCACATTCAAATAAATTCAACACTTTATTGAAGATAAGATATATATTTTCTGTTTTTTCATGAATAACTAATTAAATATGTAAACGTATGTATGACCATCAGTGAAATTTTACCACATCTTTACAAATTTAACGTTATCCTATTTATTATGCTCATTGAGCCTCATCTCGATTTCATATATTATTTCTTTGCACCATCACGATATTTGTTTATTCTGACAAAGTAGAGAATTTCTTTGTAAATTTCTGTTACTGATGGTAATGTTTCTGATGTTGTATTATATGTATCTGCCTGAAATGTAAGATATAGTTTACCCACTTCTTTTCTTTTATGTGGAATGTTACAATCCAGATATATTTAATGTATTTCTTGTATGTTTTTGTCCTGAAGGAAGGGAAGATAGCAAGAGCAAGAGATATGTTTTTCCATGATGAAGTCCATTTTTTGCTCTATAGTGAGAGATTTCACTTCTTCAGACGTCCTTCCATCAAGGGAATTCTTCATATTCTGTTCTACAAGCCACCAACATTTCCACATTTCTACAGTGAAATGTGCAACTTGATTCGAGTAAGCATTGTATTAGGTATTGTTATTCTTTGATGTACTTGGCAAATTCTGAAATTACCAGATTGTAAATGAAGATTATTTCAACTTTTGCATTTCATATGAGGATGACTGGGGGGACTAAGAAGTGTTAGACTAGAAGTCTTTCTCAGTGAGCATTGAAAGGTACCTGACCACCACTAATCAATAGTGTTCGTGTAAGTTTGGCTTCATTAGTTATTACTTTTATGAATAGATGGCGCAAATGAGTCAGTGTCGCATTATAGAATTAAAAATTTCATCCCATTCTGCTTGATTAAAAAAAATGCGAGATTTAGCAGCAAACAGAGAGAGTAAATGTGCCTCAACTTCTAAGTCTAGTTATGACATTTAATACATTATAATTCTAAAGTTGTCTTCTGAAATAAAGAATGGACAGTATTTTCTAGGACCAATATAGGGAACAATAAGTAACATATTTCAATGTCAATCTCATGGTCCATTTTTATTTCATTCCATCTGATGGACAGCTGAATTGGAAGATGGGGGGGAAGTTTATGACTGCCAAGTCGGTTCATGTCTGAAGTTGATGAGATAAGACATATCGTCCCTTTTTGAAATGTCTACAATGCAACCTAAGGTGATTTCACTAGTATAATTAGAGGCTATAACAACAGGCAGAATAATGAAGATGCGTACCCAGATTCCTTTCTTATCCTTTCCAAATTTTTGCATCAGTAGCGATCCTGTGAGAAGTATGTATATACCATGTGTTTCAGACCACCTGTATCAGCATTTTTTCTCTAAAACTATATGATACTGGTTGTCATAAAAAAAAATTTTGATAACCAAAACCTATGTAAAGAATCGATTGGTGGTAGTACTATTTCCCGTAACAAACCGGAAGTAGCACTACATGTGGTCAACTTCGAAATTTCAAATGAGAACATGGGTCATGAAGGTACCATTTGAAACTACTTTTAAAAAGAAACAACTTTTACCGAAATTTTTTTTCTAACTTTTATTGTATGGTATCTTCTGAGAAATACTGTATGTTGTTTATGTACGTACACTCTTCATAGTAAGTCTTAAAATTGTACGCCACCCTGTGCTAAACAATGTTCTGATCACCACCTAACATCCGTGATTGCACTTCAGCACAGCTGAGAGACCCATAGGCTTCTCTAATCCTTTGTTCCATGTCTTCTCTATTATGTGCTGCAGATTAGTTCCATGGCATCTAACTTAAGAATGTATGGAGGATCATTTTTGGAATGATTTCATGGATAACAAATTTCAGTTGGTATTGCGAAACCAATGCATGTGTTTGTTTGTTTGTTTCATAGTAATAGACTATTCTGCCAGAAACACTACAACAATTTAAACAAAACTGGCAGAGCCACAGTTATCATTTGAGCAACGAAAGTGAATTCTTAAATGCTATTGGAAAATAGAATCTGTGAGTGAAGTATGATGGTGCTGGATTGTTGTTTAGTCAACTGTCCGAAGACAGACACCACTAATGAGGCAACTAGGCCAAGAAATAATGGGTAGGGTGGCCAGTTTCTTCCCCTCCATTGCATACATCGCCGACTAGCTACATATTACACTAATCAGACTTCAGATATACCATCAAGTGAGATGTACTGCCTGATAATAGATGTAGTACATGTCAGCCGAACTTTAGATTTAACTCCTATGTATTTTTACGTGAGAGGTATATTGAAGGACACTTGCACACCATAAAATCAGGAACACTTTAGAACATGAAACACGAAATTGGGAATTCCTGTGCTGCTATTCCACTACAAACAATACATTCTGTATGTCGCTCTGTTTATGTCATTGTGTAGATGATAATCATTTTAAACATTTACTAGCCATACCTGTGCACTTTGCTGCACTTTTTTGAAATAAATATAATTGACTTAAATCTGTTATATTGTTATTATTTAGTGAATAATAGTGTGACAGCCACCTCGAGACTCGAACACGCTTCCCGCAAGAGAGCAGGTCGCGCGTGAGTCGACACGGGCTCCACGGAGCACTGGGGGATGGCGCGCGGCTTGGAGAGGCGAGGGGAGGTTGCGCGCGCATCTGCTGCTTGCCTAGAGAGGCCGAGAAGTCCGTCGAAGTCGAAATATCGAGAACTCGTACTTTCCAGAAACTGTGGTGTGAGTATAAATTACGCACGCGAGTGAACTTGGGACAATCATCCAGTCAGTCAGTAAGCCAGTATTGTGTAGCAGTGAAGCCAGCTTTGAGACCAGAGCGCGACTTGAGTTGTGTCCGTAACTGTAGAGCCTGAAGCCCAGAGTTCCGAGTGCAGTGGACCGCAGTTGGGGGACCTGAGTTCGAAGTTCAGCGGATCGTCTCTGAAGGTCTGTGGTTCGAGATTCTGTGAACGCGAGTGACTGAGCTAGAAGAACTAGCCAAGACAAACGAGCTGTGAACTGAGAACTGACCGTTCTGTGTTGTAAATAGTGCTTTGTAAATATTAGTTAAGATTAACAGTTCATTGTTGTTCGTAATAGTCCAAATAAATTGTCATTGTCGTCAGTGGAGTGCACTAACGAATACTGTGTTACTGTGTGGAGAGCAAATCCTATTATTGAGATAATAAAGTTACATTGTTGTTCAGTATCAAAATTTGCAATAGCTTATTATATGTTGTAAGTCATTTGCTCTGAATTATTTTCAAAGTTGTTTTTAAAACTATGAATGTAACTGTTGTTATTATGCAATATTTTGTGGAGTTGATCAATCAATTCTACTTTTAAGCTTGGTACTATATTAGACCTAACAGACAATTAGTCAGCATTTGAAACAAAATATAGTCTACTTGTAAGAACTAAGGGGTTTTACTCTTAGTTGGTAGAAGATTTCCGATTAAATAATAAGCCTATGCTTGAACTTTAAATGTTGGCATAAAATTGACTTCATGATATTTCTTTTGCACCTAATGATGCCATATGGAGTAAGGTGTTGTACTGTTTTATGTTATTTAAAAAGTGTGCTGATAATGGATATCCTTTTGTAACAGTAGCGGTTATTCAAGTGAAGTAGGTGAGGGCCACCTTCACCCTTTTTTTCGTGCTTTAATAAAATAATTATATTTCATCATTAAATTAAAATAAAATGCATTCCTCACTAAACCTATTTTGCTGTACTTTTTAATCTGTCTTGTTCAGCTTATGGAGTACTTCAGAAGAATCCCTCACCAGTCAGGCCACATGGCTAGCAGACGAGGTAGTGAGGGATGTGGATGCTGAAGGTACGAAGGAGACTTTCCTTTTCGCCTTCAGTAAACAAACCCAATTGCCATGATAACAACTTGCTTACTGTGAATTTCTTACCCTTTCCACGAGGCTATTATGAACGTCTGTTGAAGAGCCGTTCATCTGATTTCTCTCTTTTCGGAAAACAGAATTGCTTTCTCGAACGAACATTGGACCAGAGTGGACAACTAATATATTGCAACTAAATAAGAAAACATAAAATATTGTGTAAAGAAATTAAATATTGTTTAAATTTAAGGTATATTTCGGTATTTTTTTAAAGTTAACATCTCTTGAATATTATGTTTTGTGTAGATTTTGGAATATTTTGAGTAATATGTAATAAAGAAAGGTGACATAAAATTTGAAACTAAATTGTAGTCTATATGTATTCATTGTCGTGGCAAGTGCAGTGAAGTGTTACAGTGTTAGCAAGTGTATTAATATGATGAAAACATGAATCCATTAAAATGATATAGTGTGTAATCTTTTGGAGACACTGTTCTCTCGTTGTTCTGCAGAAGTGAACAAGATATTTTAAAATATGGCAGACCGACACATCACGTTAATATAATTGTGGAGTGAAGTGTAAGGTAAAAAATTTGAAAGCAATCTGAGAAACGTAATTTTATTCCTACTGATTTATTCGTGGTGTTTGATTTTTTAAGGCAATGCATAGGTGAAAATCCTAAAATTTGTATATATTAACCTATGAACTTCAAATTTTTACCAGATCATGAAAATGCAATTTTAATACAACACACTAAATTGCATTGATGTATAATGTACCATCCTGAGATATTAATTTTTTATTAAATTTTTAATCGCTAAATTTATATTTCATCAATATGCATCATGTGATGAACGGTTTCAAATTCCTATTAATATTAAATTTAATACAGTACATTTAATATTTGCCTCACAAGACAACTATAAACAAACTGATTTGGGATTTTAAGAAACTGTTGTTACTTTTCTATGAAAAATGTGTAAATATTGATGACTTTTTTTTCGCATTTTATATTACTTGCCAAAGATTTTTTAAAATTATATGATCTTTATTTAGCACTATGGAAAAAAGGCCAAATCAGATTTTTAGTTCAGTATTTATACACAATTCCTGAAAATTTAAAGACAATTGCATGAAAACTGTATTGCGTAGTGGATTTTGAATGCAACAAAATGCTGAAAAACATATTAGAGAAAATGAATTTCAAAATTCAAATGTGAAAAACTGTACATTACCATCATCTTTATCTCTGATTGAGGTTCTGGCTGATGTGTACTTCTATTATTAGGCAGTACAAACACTTGATGGTATACCTTAGAGCAGTGGTCGTCAACTTGATGCCCTGTGACGTCATCTCAGGCAGCTCTGAAGCCCGCTGCGCTTGTTTCGCTGCCGCGGGCACAGTGGAGGCTTGCGATGGTGGCTGCTTTTTCGTGATAATGAATGTTTCTCATAGTGATCAAATTAAACTTAAAGTAATGTGAATGCCTAATACTGGTATTTACTTGTATGAAAGCAATTGGTTGATAAGTTAGGGATGAAATGAAAGCTGAATAAAACTAAATACTATACTGCATTTTAAATTTCTACTTTTTCTTTTCATTTTGTTAATGCATGACCATTAGTAGAAATATTTCCTGATCTTCTGTAATGCTAACTTTACGAGATTTTTAGCCTCTTTATTGCGTACTGATTGCTTAATATTATGCACTATGATCTGGGCAGTGCATGGACTGAGAAAATTTTGTAGATTGTAGTCAGATGAATTAGCTAGTTCTGTGGTGGGATTTACTTATTTTCATTAAAGAAAACAATGTTCGTATATGTATGTGGATCCAAACATGCACAGTCTGTCGAAAGCTGCTGATGAAGCCTGAGAAATCTGACTAGGCCTAATGGAAAATGTGAATAAAAATCACACTGACTTTTTCCTGTTTTTATACAGTACGTATATAACCTTCAGTTCATTATCACACTATCAGTCTGTCAGTCCTATCTGCAGCTAAGCAGGAGCACAATCTACATCCACAGCAGATGGGTCTGTGATAGAGATAGGGAAAAATAACATAACAGTACTTTCGAAACAGTTCCGAGAAAATAACAGTTCCAGAAAAAGAACTATAGGTCGGAACACACTGTTCCAAATTAACAGTAGGAGTTTCTGACACAATCTTTCTCATAGGAACTGGAGTACTGTGTAACGTACCGTCCAATTATCTTGTCTGGAACACTCCAGATACTCTCTCAGAGACCATAACAGTTCCAGCCTAAATATTCTCCTTGGGTGTACATTGTTCCTTCAGAATTGAGTATGTTGGAAGGAGAGCGAAATTTTTTACTACAATGAATTTGCAGGGCACGTTTCAATATTAAATAATCAATCTGATTGGCGAATCAGCTTCAGTTACATTGTTTGCTATTAATATAGCAATAAAAATGAAAAAAAAATCAAATTGTGAGATTGTGCCTATTATTATTATTATTATTATTATTATTATTATTATTATTATTACTACCACTACTATTTCAAAGTCACTGTTTTACTATATAAAATTTAAAAAAATTACACAAATTTATATACCACACTGTATTGTGTTATAAAATTTGTTTATTGTAACATATCTGCCTTCTGAAGGATACACTGGAAGGAATGGTGAACGGGAGAAGAGTTTGGGGCAGAAGAATATATCAGATGATAGACGATATTAAGATATTATATGGGTCATATGCAGAGACTAAGAGGAAGGCAGAAAATAGACTGGAGAATGATGGATTTGCAGTGAAATACCTGCCCTTGGGCAGAACACTATGAATGAATGACTATGGTAACAACAGTGCAAATGTAGTCCAACAAATCTCAATGTTTATTACAAATAAATTAAGGTTTAATAGAGACTAATATCACGTAGTAGTAATACCCCTTATTTAACAGGAGGAATAATCAAATTATTGCGATGTTTTATGGTTTGTATAAATTATTGTTACACCTGGCTGTAACAGCTGTTGTGGTTCGAATTGCATTATGGTCTAAGATTTTTGAAAACGGAACTAGTTCTGAAACAATATAAAATTTTGGTGATTATTACGTTATGTCAGACGCTTGCTGTTATTTCTGAACTGTTCTTTGGAACTAGTACTTTCTTAGAAACGAAACTCTTGGAAAAGTTCCAGAAAAAGAACGATTTTTCCCAACGCTAGGCTATGAAAATCTTGAAATATGACATAATACATTCAACTCTTGAAACTGTGAAAGACATAGCCTACTACTTCTATTCAACATTGCAGCTAGCTTCTGCCAAGAGCCGCTACTGAATGGGAGATAGGCTTGTATAATGACGAGCACAAGATAATGCACGCTTGCCCCGCACGGAAGCAGTGCTGAGCGCCCCATGCCCGTTTTCAGTCTAGTTGACAATCACTGCCTTAGAGGAAGAACAGTAATTATTGTTTGTATACATCTGAAGACTGATTGGTGCAATATGTGGCTAGTTGGCGATGTATGCAATGGAGGGGGAAAGGAACTGGCCATCGTACTCCATTATCTCCTGGCTTAGTTGCTTCATGAGTGATGCCTTGTTGGTATCACTTGTGAGGTTCAGACCTATCTTTGGACAGTTGACTAAACAACAACAATCATCATCCTGTTGCTCTAGAACTTTCCAGAGGAGGGTGCCATATTAAAATAGAAAGTTTATTCATAATAAAATGCTGAAAAGCTAAAAAACATATTTTTCCATGTTTCACCAAAATTTTATCGATGTATTGCCTTAAGTTTTCTATTCAACAGAATATTGCTTTGACTTATGTGTAGCTGCATGATATTACTGTATATTGGAAGTCGCATGTTCTGAAGTTGATTAAAAATACAAATACAGTTTATGAATATGATTGTGATTTTGCATTTTGTTATGGGAAAGTAATATTTCTTCATTTCTTGTGTAAGCTTTTAATTTGATGTATTCTATAAAAAGTTGTGTTAGATTTTTATCTTTTTTATATCATGTGGACTTGTGGTAAGCCTATATTATCTTGTGTGGAAGTTTTGTTGGAAAAGTGAATTCTTCGGTGTTAAGGGGGCGTAATCTCCGAAAATGTTGCAAATTTGTATGTATTATATGCTGTGAATTTCATGAAATTTAAGAAAATTGTGAATATTCAATTCAGTATGACCACTGTACAGCTTACAAAATCATTCGCAACATCATCAATGACATTACGACTATCCATCGATTGTAGGAAATTACCTAGGATTCTATTGGCCTTCACCTAATTTATTTGGCATGAGCCACCATTGACCTATAATGGGGTGACCAGACGTCCTATTTTTAATGGGATTGTCCTGAGAAAAGTATGCTCGGGATGCTAAATATCTCTTTTTTTTTTTTTAATTGTGTTCCGTTTCCCTAAATTATTTTCTAAATTCTTTTTCTTTTATTTTATTTAATAATCACGTAAAACATTGATTAATTTTACACTGTTTCCGTCAGATGTCACCATAATGAATTGAATAAAGGCCATGTTAATCACAAAATGTCATTTCAAAAATGTGTCTTGCATAGACTTCTATTATTTCTCGAAGGAAAGGCTAGCACTTCTAAAGCAAATTCACTCATCAAAGAAGTATGATGCTTTGTAAGTTGATCTTCATGGAGAATGTTAAAATAGTTAAAAGTTAATATGAGAGAAACAAATTTGTTATGAAACAAGTTCAGAATACAGTGACATGGATATAATGTAAGGTCCAATAATCTTAAGTATTTTCAAACAGATAAGTTAACCTAATTAATACAGACTAGTAATATAAACAATTGTTATAATGACTTAAGCCAAGTATCCATGCTACTCTATTATGTACGTGCGTAATTATTATAGCCTAGTTATTGTGAACAGTGTAGTATTTATTACTTTAAAATAAAATGAAAATGACCTTTAAAATAAAATGAAAATGACCTTATTGCTCAATGACATTATATAAACACAAGTAATAATGAATGTTTAGATAAAATATTGATTCATGTCAACTTTAATAAGTGTCCTGTTTTTCTATTTTGAAAATCTGGTCACCCTATCCTATAAGTAAGTTGTTAATTGGTGGTGGGGGGGCTCTTGAATCTTAGGAGGAAAAACTTTTTCAGCAGCGCATCATAATCTGTTTGGCTCATTATCGCACTTTTTTTGCATTGAATTTATTGCATAGTTTATTCATTTTACCAATTTGAACACATTTCAAATGAATATAGTCAATATTTGGATCATAATGAAATGCCAAGCTAACATACTAAAGGGTGCGGCAAAACATCATCCCTAATTTAAAGTTTAAATAAAGAACAGATGGATCAAAATAAGGAAACTGTATTAATATGAATTGTATCCAAACAGTGGGAAATTTAGGTTTACAAGTGTTGCCATACCGATATCAAATGATATGCGCAAAACAACAAGAATTGAATAGCACATTGAATACACGGAATTGACATTCAATTAGTGCAAATTGTAATCTGTAACGAATTCCAACTATGCTGTGGACGGGTGAAGAACGTGCTTACACTGTGGTATCGTTTCTGGTAAGTGGTAATTCCGTTGTCACTGCTCAGATGTTTCCCGGACGCTTAATTTCTTCACGTGGCGACGGCCCCTGGCCAGCACGATCACCAGACCTTGCACCCTGCGATTTTTTTCTATGGGGGCATCTTAAGGCTGAGGTGTTCAAACATCGGCCGAGGACTTTGCCAGACCTAAGAAATACAATACAGAAAGAAATTGGTCTTATTCCTCAAGAAATGATAGAGTGATTCAGAATTTCCGAAGTCGCATTCAACAATGCATTGATAGTGAAGGACACTACTTGAGAGACACGTTATTCAAAAAATAAAAAATTCCCACTGTTAAGATACCATTCATATGAATAAAGTTTCCTTATTTTGATCCATTTATTTTTTATTTAAACTTTAAATTAGGGAGAATGTTTTGCCGCACCCTTTATTACTGCATAGTAAATCAATACATTCTCGTTCGTTAATTCTCTGAGAACGTTTAACGCTGTTTCCTCTTTCTCGAACCTGGTAAGTTCGAACTCTGTTATTGGCAAGTTTATCAAAGCGTTTGATGCTAGTTTCCCTTGGTCGAGATGTAGAAATGATTGCCTTGTTAGCTTGTAAACGAATCTCCCATTCTTCCTCACTCTCATTAAATCTTCGAATTTTGTTGGAGATTTTTGTTTTGTCATTTTGAAGTATGTGAGATATAAAAAACAATATCCCTGTCTACCTAACATTAACGTATAGAACTTTTTTTAGGTAATACTTACTTATTTACGGCTTTTAAGGAACCTGCAGGTTCATTGCCGCCCTCACATAAGCCCGTCATTGGTCCCTATCCTGTGCAAGATTAATCCAGTCTATCATAATATCCCACTTCCCTCAAATCCATTTTAATATTATCCTCCCATCTACGTCTCGGCCTCCCCAAAGGTCTTTTTCCCTCTGGCCTCCCAAATAACACTCTGTATGCATTTATGGATTCGCCCATATGTGCTACATGTCCTGTCCATCTCAAACATCTCGATTTAATGTTCCTAATTATGAAAGTTCGAATGTCTACTATACTAGTATGTCTCCGTTTATCTATCAAGAAGTGATCTATTTGGTTATGTGTCAATCCATCTGGAGAAGTCCAAGTATATTTATGTATATCCTTATGGGGAAATGTACTTTTGACAATTAAATTTTTTGGTGTCGCAAAGTTGATTAACCTAATTCTATTGTCATTACAGTACTAGTTATATGTAGGCTCTCTTTTCCAATAATTGGTTTAAAAATATTCTCCCGTCCTACTTTAGCATTGAAATCCCCCAATAAAATTATCATGTGATATCTAGATAATTGATCAAAAGTGTGTTCCAATTCCTCATAGAAGCTATCCTTTATATGATCGTCTTTCTCTTCTATAGGGGCGTGAGCATTTACAACTATGATATCGCACCAACTACCCTTAAGTACTAAATATGGTAACCTGTCACTGATAAATTCGATCTTTTTTACTGCTGATTTTATTCTTTTGTGAACAAAGAATCCTGTTCCTAATTGGTGATTATTGTTTCTTTCTCCATAATATAACAAATAATCTCCTATTTGTGATTACCATTCTCATCTAATCTAACCTCTTGTATTCTCACGAAGTCTATTCTGTATCTAGCTAGTTCTTTTGCTACTAATGTTACCCCTCCTGTTCTATATAGACTAGTTACGTTCCAAGTACCAAATCTCATAACCTTATTCCTTTGTTGTGGTCGTACCAGAGAATCAGTCCCATTCTGAGGCTTAGTGTATGGTTTCGTAACAAGCTGTTTTTTACGGTGATGGGTTGTTAGCCTTTTCCCAACCCTCAGGCTGGAGGACCACCCCTTATCGGCTGTCCACTACTGCTTATTCAATATATTCGCAGCTACCCTCCATATCTGGAGGCCGTCTCCTCTCTGCAACCTGAAGATGCACCATACTGTGGTGATAGGAATAGGTAATACTATCCAAAATTATTAACGTCGAATTTATACTTATCCACTAAAATGAACAAAGCACAAATCGAATTCAAAGCCTCACATGTACTACCATTCCTCTACGAGGCAGCGGAGCCTGGATGCTGTCTGCTATGATTTTCTCTAAAGTAGAGCACAACTGCACAGTGTCAACTAGTATATACAACATTCAAGATGGGACACATAATTTATTAATATCCAACCTACACTACAGAATAAGGTGCAACTTCGATATCCTCCCACACCACACATGGAAGAAAATATCTACTTAAATAACTGAATATACCTCAGAATTATAACACACTACTCTAGGGACACACTGTGGTCACTGAGAAAGTTATATACCGGTACTTGGTGGATAACAGTTCAGTATAGTGGACAGCACTCCATACTAAATAATTAGCAAAGTAACATATTAGCATGACTTGTGGGACATCCAAAACCCTGACCTCCACCCCACTGTGTGCGAGTCCTTATATGCTCGATCACTTATGGCCATATCACGATCACAATTAACTATGTATCTCATCATAACAACCTCATACAATACCAGATCAAAACCATAACGTAATTACATAATTAAAATATGAACATTGGGTCCATGGAGCATCCGTGTTTGGTAGAAGAATAAATTGTTTAACCTGTTTCTTAATTGAAATTATATTTAAATAATTAAAATACGATCATTTTGGTCCAGAAAGCACTCATTTGGTGTAAGGATAATTTCTTTAACATGTTTCTTAATTATTGGTATTACAGTGAAACCTGTCTAAAGCGGCCATCTGAAGTTACCTTGTAAAATGGCCGTTTTATGAGGTGGCCGTTGGATTAAGGTTGCGGTTTTTTTATGAATCAGCATGAAAATACTCAATTTCACTGACTTTGTAGGACTGTACGCGTACAACAATCATGCATATTAATGTCAGCCTTTTCCATTCTTGCAACTAGCCTTTTCAAAACTCGCTTGCGGTACCTCAGTTTAAATGACTGGATAATACCTTGATCAAGGGACTGGAAGTGTGATGTATTTGGGGGAAGAAACACCAATTTCACGGATCACATTGCAATTTTGTCGTTTAATCTTAGAACTGAAATCGCATAGCTAATTCTCAAACAATGATGATGTCATCCAAGCTTTATTGTTGGCAGTCCACTTCACCTCCAATAAGCCCATGTCAATATTTTTCAAACATCTCGGTTTTAATGATTTCCCTATCATTAAGAGTGGTTCCTTTTCTCCTGCAGCATTAAAAAAAAGAACAGGGTTATTCTGTCTTTTGCCAACTTCCCCCCTTTATACTCTTTTTTCTTAAAACTTAAGTTTTGTTAGGGAGGGCCCTGAAGAAAAAACTGTTTCGTCAACATTGTAAATGTCTCTGAGTTGATATTCCGCAAGAATTGAAGGCAGTCTATTTTTTCCATTCTTCAATAAATTGGTTGCACTGTCACCTCCTTCACCAGATACAGAACGAGATGCAATGTTAGCAGTTTTCTAAAGCACTCTAACCACCAATTACTAGCAACAAAATTTCTTACATTGAGTTCTTTGGCAATTTCAAGAGCTTTCTCTTGAAACATAAGCCCACTTATTGCCAATTTCTTCGCCCTCGCACACTTTAACCATTCGTAAATGAAATCATTCACATTACTAAACATAGATTCTCTCTTCCGCCCATTCTTTTAATATTTCATCTTTATTCTTAATTATACCGTTTATTTGTGTCTTTCCACATTTGAATATTTCTGCAATTTTTCTCGCAGATGTTTCCCTCTCACTTTCTTCAATCATTTTTCGTCTCACCTCTAAACTTAACACCATTCTAAATTTATTGTTAGACATGATTTCTCTCTCAAACTAACTTCACAGTTCCTCTGAATCAAGTGAATGAAAAGAAGAAAAATTCGTAAAAGCTGGTCCATATAGAGAAAGATAGAATGAGGAGAAAAAAAATTAAAAAAGATTCGAATGGTTAACTACCTAAAACATACTGTGACATTTTCGATAGAAAATGTCCGTGTTTCAATCCTTAAAAAACGAGTAAGAATTTATAGCTGTGCAGGGTCGGAGTGGAAAGTGACAAAAGAGTCATAAAACAGTAACCAACTAACCCCAAAGATATGGAGGGTGTACTGTTGTACACTTAGTTATTGCTTCCTGTCCTCTAACCATCGAAAAAATAGGTCAGACAGTATCCGTGAAAAGATTTTTTGTTGGACAGTGACTGTTATAGTCAGGTTCCAATCCAAATAGACCCCCGCCGCTGGTCGGCGCATGAGATGGCCACTAAATAAAGAGAGAATTTGTATTGATCTTATGGAAAATCCAATTGGTTCCAGAAAAAATTGGTCTTTTGGCCAGGTGGCCATTTAAATGAAGTGACCGTAAAGGCAGGTTTCACTGTATATGCAAATATTTAAAATAGGATCATTTGGTTCAGAGATCATCCACTTTTGATTCAAGGGTAATTCGTTTAACATTTTTTAAAATTAGTCTTGAATACATTCTTTAATAAGTCACTTCACACTAATGTCAATATAGCATGGATTGTGTATGAAGATAAATTTTTGTGTTGGCCTCATGTGCATAATTGTTTATCTAAATATGAACGAATGAAAATGAACATGGTAAATAAATATTATTTTAAGAAACACAGGAAACAAATATGGGTAAATGATGAGCACAGGAACGTCATTTCGTGACAGTTAGGAAAATGACTTGGCTCCAGTAACCTCAACCTTACTCCATATGTAGTATATTTTTGGTCCAGGGAGAATATTCGTCTTTTTATGTGGACAAAATAAAGTTCAAGTACACCTATGCATTACTGTGGCTCACTCAAGTATGTAATCTATAGGCCCTACTAATAATTGAGACACTCAGAAGCAAAGTGATACAAGTGACATTTTTTAAAAGTGAGATAAGTGTATATTCTAAATCTTTAATGTCACTTCTGTTCAAAGAAAAAGTAATATAACTGTAGTTCCAATCAGTGCTGCTCCATATTGGCCTTACTCTTGTATTACAATGCATACAGAGTTTTGACTGAGAGGCAAACTAATACCAGTGCGTTGTTTACATATTGTTGTTGTGTTTCTTCTGTTTATGACTAATTCATTTGCCAGAAGGGAGAGAGGTAATATATTACAGATTTTGAAACATATTCGTGGAATGCCAGCACACATTGAGATGGACCAACTATACAATGATCCAATAACGATAAATTTTGCTAAGTGGAGCAACATGCAATATCTAAGGAATTCATTCCACCCACACACCACTCTTTGATAATCTGTAGCATTAGGATGGGTCTATAATAAGGACTGCAGAACGTGGATGTGGAAGAGAAAGTTCAAGGAATACTTGTGGTAGGAGTCCTACAGATGTATTTCATGTCAGAAACACAGATGTTGCAGCAGAGAGAGCTGTGACTTCTTCAGATGAGGCTAATGACGTAATGAACAGCGATTAAGACTGAATTTCATTTAAAATTAAAAATTTTCTTAACCCTCTTCTTTTAGAGTACCAAAAACCACATCAACTGTTGCCCTAGAAATTGAATATAATATTCAACCAATCAGAGACTATGTATTACAAAAGAATCTAAAAATACATTTAAAATTGCAAGCCTCATCCAGATCTCAGATGTTCTTCAAAACTGTTAGATGATATCCTGTGTAATTTCTACAAAATAAACAAAGAAGAAATACCAGTCTATATCACAGACACACTCATTGCTAAAACGAAATTCCTCCATGGAAATGGGTAATTCCAGAACATAGCATACAAATTCCAGGAAATCATTCCAAAAATGATCCTCAGTACATTCTTAAGTGAGATGCCATGGAACTAATCTGCAGCACATATAAGGATCACCTTCAAATTTATACAGATGGATCTATAAATCCTGATGTTGGGACATCAGGAGCAGGATATTATATTCCAAAATATCAAGAAAGTTACTTCATACCATGTTCATCCTCCTCCAGTCTTGACACTGAATTGTTAGCTATTGATGCTGCTCTTCAGTGTGTTACTCAAATTTCTGAAAAATCTACTTGCATACTTACCGACTCCAAGGGGGCTATATTTAATATAATGAAATATGTACCAAATCTATATGCACTTAGATTTATTCCAATTCAGAAACAACTAAGTAAACTAAAAAAATTCCAAAAGGAAGTAACATTTCAATGGATACCTAGTCATTGTGGTATACCTGGAAACGAGAAAGTCAATAACGTTGCAAAACAGGCAACATATTTGCAACCAAGACCTCTTCAAGTGATATCTCTATCCAATGCTTTTGCTTCAGTAAAGTCTCATTTTATAAACCTATGAATCAACAATTGGCTCTCTTCTGACAAAGGAAAAATTTTATAGTCCATTCAAAAGAAATCAAATGACCTAGAAATGTACAAAAACTTTCCCAGACATGTTCAAACATATTTAACAAGAGCCAGAACATCCATAAAACACAAAAGAAGTAAATTAAAATCATCAGTACCAGTTGCAGAAGACACAGCTCTGCAGTATATATTGACTACACCCGAACTCTGGGTACTAGCAACAGGCATCTATAATGAACACCGATCAAAATACCCCTCATTTCTCATGAAAAACAATAATTGAAAAGACTACAGTGGACTATAGTGGACTTTATGTTGTCAGCAAACAGCTGGATGTATCAAAATGATTGATTGATTCTTTCAGTTATACAGACACATTTTGTGTTATAATATGATAATAAGAAAGCTCAAATGCTGTTAAGACAGGATTGTTTCAATGTTGTAGCAGTGTTGTTATTCTTGCTTTAAATAATACACAAATACTGAAAATCGTTGCACTTATATTACTTCTCCACAAAGATATTTTCGTGGCAAAATAATACAAGTGACTCTAGGACCCTATTTTACCTCAACTGTTTTAGAATTCTATTCTAAAATTTCTATTTAGAAGTTAAAAAATATAGGTACCAAGATATACAACTGTAAATTTACAGCAACATAGTCCTGTAAGAGATTTTTTAATTTCCTTTTCAACTTCAAAGTCATTTATCTCAAAACTTACTAAATGTCACTTGTATCACTTTGCTTCTGAGTGCCTCAATTAAGTAATACAATATTTCGACAGTATATTAAGTTTTCTGTGCGTAAGGATCTGTTAATTTTTATTACCTTCTGGTTAATCCTACTCAGTCATCGACTCACTCAGGAGTTACCATAATGGCATTATAGCTATGTCCATCTAGAGAATCTACACTTTCCAAATTGTGAAAGAATTATCCAAATCATTTACGTAGGTTCTGAGATTGCCTCGTACAAACACACTCTTTATATATTAATATTGATTAACATTTGTATATGCCTATCATAGAATACAATTATATCCGTACAAAATAGTGTTAAATGAATATGTTCCATTTGTTATGCAAGATCACCTTTAATAAACATAGTGTCATTTGTTTTCATTTCATTATAATGAAGTGTGTTAGCGTCACATTTGATCCGAAGAACGTGGGAGGGAGCAAACCTGTAAAGTGCAAGGTAAAACGTGGCAGTTTAGATCTGTAATCTCCAGCATATTGCACTCATATAACTTATATTAATTAATGACATGCACACAATCATCATTTTATTTTACTAACCTGTGTTAAAGTAGTTGCTGAAAGTGGTATCCATTAGCATTCAGTTATTCCCGACATCTTTTGATGGACTTTGTATTTACACCCAAAAGTTATCAGACAATTGTTAAAAATACTGTGCGAGTATTTGCATATGATACCTCCCTGAATTTACAGTATCTTAAAAAAATATGGGTCCTATTACTCGATTTCTTGTTACAGCACAACACACACCAATCTTTTCATCATACAGGTGAACTTCGTGAATTAATTGCGGATTTTCTGTGCACCAGAATCTATGTTCTGTGAATATACATAACCACGTAAATGAAATCATGCCTCATCAGAGAAAATGATTAAATGTGGATCAAGAATACCGTCAACATATTTTGTAAAACCCAATTACAGAAATTTACTCGACCTTTGTTGTCATACAGCTGTAATTCCTGAGCTACAGTAACTCTGTAAGGTTTCAATTTTAAAAGTTTAGTAGCCATTAGCTGAAGTTTTTGATACGCCTACTTCTTGTGCAGTATGACGTAAATATTTATTAGGAGAAGGTTCAAATGTTGCACCAATATCATCAGTCTTGCTTCTGTTAGAACCCTTTGTTTTGGCCTACGAATTTTAGAGTTCAGCGATTCTGTTTATCTTAATCTAATGGCAAGGTTTCGAACTGCACCTCTATTTGAAGGTCGAATACAGGGAATTTCTCTACAAGTTGCCTACACACTTGTCGGCATGAATCTGTTTTGACGTAAGTTTCACACATAAATATTCATTGTTGTAAATTTTTCAGCCGGCATTTCAATTATCTAAACAACTAATTTAATGCACAGCACACACACTTCAAACGTATTTAAAAGTACACAAGCACACACGTCTTCTATCACTAACATCTCAGACTGTATTAGGCTGTGACAATGACCAGTAACATGTAGGCCTGTGCAGCCATGAAGCATAAAGCAATCAGCGATTGGAATCTTTCGACGTTCTTCGATCAAGCGTGACGTGAACGCACTGTATTAGTCTGATTGAGGCGACACTAACATAAAATGCGTTGTTATTTTAAAACTCATACATTGGGTTAAATATCAGTCCTATCAAACTTTTGCATTGAATAAAACTTGCCGGAAACATCTTTTAGAGCAACTCTTGTAATGTAATATTTTTATAAAAATTCAATAATAAGCGAGGTATTTCAGTTTATTAACTTCAGGCCCCCTTATAACCCCACCCCCTTTTTAAGAAAATATTTTGAATGCCATATAGCCTAAAATCTAAGTTGGAACTAATGTATCTTACATATCAGTTTTCTTAGAAATCGATTCAGCCATTATCACGTGAAAAGATAAGAAACATACATACATACATACAGACAGACCTAGAAACAAAAATTTCAGAAATGAGATTTTTGGGCTCACGATAATTAATTGTACATGTTAACACCAATTATTTTTGCAAACGAAAATTACCAGAAAAATTTTGATTACAGTTTTATTGTTAGTATAGATAAGCTTAAGTTAACCAACACATATGCTCATTTAACTCATTAAAACAAATGATAAATATGCGTACATTATTTTGGGACACTCTGGAGATATGTGATAGAAATAAAGTTAAGACTTACATGTATTATGTATTGCACTTATTTACAGGTTACAAATCAAAATCAACAGTCTGGAGTTGAGAGTAACACGACAGTAACAGTGCTGTATTCAAAGTATGATGTTCAACAGGTGGCTGCTATTGTTGGAACAGACCGTGCTGCACGAATGGTGAACTCTGAAAGAAATGTACATATGTTCATGACTGGAGAATGAACTCATACATATATTTATATTTATATTGTGTATTCATTTGTAATGAATAAATGTTAAGTACTGTATACATTTTATAATTATTCCTTATAATAAAAATAGTTTACCAAAATCCAATATGCAGGGTTATGAGATATTGAACAGTGTCTATCCAAGTTTATCTGTGTTTATAATAATTAAAATTCTAAGCTATATTAATATTTCGACGGCTTAGTGTCAAAGGACACAAAGTCCAAAAATCGACTTTTTGAGTTATTTATAATATGTTGTACAAAGTAGCCTTTATACAGTGTGAAACTAATGTGTCTCTACAAATAATTTTTTTTTTTATTTAGATAATGTTGTGTTAATTTAGACAGATGCTGAGTGTCAAACAACACTATCTAGACTTAGTTTTTTTTGACAGTAACAAAATATAGACTAGAAGAACACTGACTACCTAAACAGATATGAACTCTTGGACACATATCAATCAGGTTTTAGGACTTGACATAGTACAGCGACTGCACTGTTGGAAGTAATGGAAGACATCCGAAAAGCTATGGACGAACGTAAAATTACAATACTGACACTACTTGACTTCAGCAAAGCGTTTGACACTGTAAATATCGACTTACTGGCGAGAAAATTACGATCACTCCAACTATCAGAAAGCACAGTCTCTTGGTTCTCCTCTTATCTCAGCGAACGTCAGCAGTGTGTTTCCATTGGAAGTCGAACTTCCTCATGGCGTATCGTTGATTCTAGAATCCCACAGGGATCTGTTCTATCACCACTACTATTCACTATTTACGTAAATGACATCCCTTCGACTCTACTGCAATGTAAGCATCACCTTTATGCAGACGATTTACAAATCTATATCCATACAACCCCTGACTCACTCAATGACGCAATACACAATCTTAACGAGGACCTTCAATCCATATCTGCATGGGCCAGAAAGTTTGGTTTGACTCTCAATGCAAGAAAATCACAAGCAATCCTAATGGGACATCAACGTCTATTATGCAACGACACAATAATCCCTTATGCTTCCTGTGTTAAAAACCTTGGAGTTTACTTTGACATGCATTTAAACTGGAATTATCAAGTAATCCATATTATCAAAAAAGTGCTTTCCATACTACATTCCTTAAACAGCATTCGAAAATTCCTCCCGCAATCACTCAAGAAAATACTAGTGGAAACACTAGTAATGCCCCACTTCGATTATTGTGATTTGCTACTGACCAACCTCAATGTCAACCAGTCGCAAAGATTACGTGTTCATAATTCTTGTGTTCGCTTCGTCTGCGATGTCTGTCGTGCTGACCACATTACCCCATTCTTCCAAACTCTAAACTGGCTACGGCTTAACGAATGTAGAAATTTTCATTCTCTTGTTCTCCTTTTCCAAGTCCTTCACACCTCTACACCTACCTACCTTGCCTCCCGTTTCAGTTACCTGTCATCATATCATAATCTCTTCACATGCACGCAAAATAGCCTCATACTAGCCATACCAACACATAAGACTTCATCGTATTCATCATCATACACTGTCTCGCTTTTGCGCTTGTGGAATACCCTACCCAGTGACATCAGAGACTGTCGGAATTTAGTAGCGTTCAAAAGCAAACTTATTAAGCATTTTATCACTGCGTAGAGTAGGTTTAATTTTTACTTGGTTAATAAAAAAAAGGATTTCTCTCTTCTTAATTTTTACAATGAACTGTCTAGCTTTTATTAGTCTGTTAATTCTTTTAGTACTTTGATTTTTATTCTATTTGTAAATTCAATATTAATTGTAATTATAATTATAATTGTATTCTTTATATTGTAGTTGTAATCCCCTGGTAGAGGGAAAGAGAAGGCCTGAGGCCTTATCTCTACCAGGTTAAATAAATAAATAAATAAAATTAATAATAATAATAATAATAATAATAATAATAATAATAATAACAATAAGGAGAGGACACGCTCTGTATATCACCAAATTAAATAAGATTGTGTGAGATGAAAGTACAAGATGTACTGTTTAAAATCATACCTGGTATAGGTGACCAATGACCCTTCGTTTTGGAAATATTGGCTATTGTTTGTGACATACAGTAGCGTGCAAATTAATCCGAACACGACATATTTTTACATTTTCTGTCATTTTTGGCCTCACAGCTGCTCATACCGCTTTAATTGACATCTGTAGTACGTGTAATTCCATTGTTGAAGGTCTGTCATTATTTTTTTATAATATGTGACATTTTGCCTGTCGTTTTGTACTTAATAAGCATTTCAGTTGTGTTGAAAACTTAATACTGCAATCCTGTGTACATTCTGTCGTCTTCACAAGTGGATACAACTCCACGAAAACGGTCTAAAATTATAACATTAGCAGAGCATTCTTCTATGACACAGAGGCAAATTGCTGCAGAATGTCACATCGGTTTGGCTACTGTTAATTCGATCATAAAACGATACAGGGAGACTGGATCCATCACACCCCAGAAAAAAGGAAACTGTGGCCGGAAAAGGAAGACTTCACCTGCAGATGATCGTTTAATTGTCAGAAAAAGTAAATTAAATCCTAGACTAACTGCTGTCGACTTAACCCGCGAGTTAATGGCTACCACTGGGGTGAATATTCACGTCACAACAGTGCGGCGTAGGCTTTTGGAAGCTGGACGAAGGGCTCGTAAGCCTATTAAGAAGCAACTGCTAACACCTGTTATGTGCAAAAAACGCTTAATGTGGGCAAAATTACATCAACACTGGACAGTGAATGACTGGAAGAATATTTTTTTCCGATGAGTCTCATTTCAGGTCCACGGCCACCGTGTTTCTTAAGTACGGAAAGGATCCGAAAAAGTAACAGCAGCTCATCTCCAACAAGCACCCAAATACCCCCCTAAAGTAATGTTTTGGGGTTGTTTTACACATGAAGGACCTGGAGCATTAATACCTATCAAGGGAATGATGAATTCTGACAAATATATTCACTTATTGGAAACCAGAATCATACCCCAGCTGCAAAAATCATTTCCGGATGGCAGAGGTGTGTTCCAACAAGACCTGGCACCATGCCATACATCTCGAAAAACTACAGAATTCTTCAACAAGAAGAATATTCAGGTACTCCCCTGGCCAGGCAACTCATCCGACATCAACCCCATTGAGAACTTGTGGTCAATTTGCAAAAGAAGAATGCAAAAAATGGATTGTTCTACAAAGGAGAAGATGATTTCTGCCCTCATTGGTGTATGGTTTCGCGATGAAGAAATGAATATTTGTGGGAAATTAGTGGAATCCATGCCAAATCGTCTCAGAGCTGTTATTAGGAACAAGGGAGGCCACACAGATTACTGAGGTATGTCTTAGATCCTTTTTTTTTATCCCGTTTGAGTGTTTTTGCATAAGTAATTACGTTGTTCGGATTAATTTGCATGCTACTGTACTTCCGTTAGGTGCCTAATAGGGAAACATTATACTATGTAACAGCATAGCTCATATGGTTAGATGTTTAGTTGTCATCCAGACAACCCCAGTTCGAATCCTAATGTATTCTCATTTTTTTAAACCTGCTATTATTATTATTATTATTATTATTATTATTATTATTATTATTATTATTATTATTATTATTGTTACTAGTATTACTATTATTATTATTATTACTATTATTACTATTATTATTATTATTATCATTATTATCATCATTATTATTATTATTATTATTATTATTATTATTATTATTATTATTATTATGAGAACCAAAAGGACAATTTGGCTCAAGAGTGCAACGTCAAGTAGATGAACTCACTTCTAAATTCGGAAATATATGTGTAACACGTTCTTTATCAGGAAACTGACATCTTAACTCCATAAGCAATACCTGGAGAAAGTAATAAAGACATATGTGAAAGAGCAGCCATTTCTTCTAATTCTGAACTCATGGGAAGGGCAGGTAAATCCTTTGTATGATGAAATATTTACAAATGAAGAAAATGAAGTAACGTGCAACCTTAAAGTGATTTCACCCATATGTGCTGGATTATGCCAGTCCTGTGATGTTTATCTTTTTAGACAGGTGAAGATTTTTATCAAATATTTGCAAAATAGCTCTTTCCTTTTACAAACTGGACGACAAATTGCTTCAAGGGAGGATGCCCTCAAAATTCACTGCGTGGTATGCATCAAAATTAATAAACAAACGAGAAGTGTTTGTGAATGTGAAAGATGTCTGTTTCGCAGCAGAAGTGCGGAAAAATGTGTGTGACTGTGGACAACCTTCTTTCATTTGCTGTGCATGGTGCAGGAAATATGTATGTTTTGTGTGTTTTTATGATATTTATCATAATGAAACATGTACAAAATGAAGTGGAATAGAAACAGAACAGATACCAGTGACCTACCTATGTGAGCAATATTTCCTTGTTTATCCTTTACAATACAATGTTTGTTAATTAGTAATTTGTTTAAAACATGACGAAGCGTTCAATACATTGAGAAATATGATATATGTAAATAGATTACTGTGATCACACTATTAATCATTATTAAAAGAAAAAAATATAGAACCCGTTAAGATTCGAACTCAGGTTCCCTGAATAACAACTCAGCACTCAACCATATGAGCTACGCTTTTACATAGTCCAATGCTTCCCTATTAGGCACTTAATGGAAGTATGTCACAAATAATAGCCAATATTTCCAAAACGAGGGGTCATTGACCACTCATACCAGGTATGACTTTAAACAATACTTATTGTACTTTCATCTTACACAATCTTATTTCATTCGGTGATATACAGAGCGTGTCCTCTCCTTGTAAGTCGAGATAGTGTTCTTTGTCTCTAAATTATTTAACATTTATAAGATTTTATTGGTGACACTGCCTCAGAACATACAACCAAGAATGTAATACAATCACCATACTGTTCATTGTTAGAGAATTGATAATTGTTTAATTAATAGAATAAACATTCTTAAATCAATCCAGTTTGTAAGAAACACAGCATATGATTACTCTGAGCTAAGAAATACTCAGTTCGTACTAGAGGCAGTTAATGGTGAAGTTGGCTTTAGCGACATGTAAATTTCACAAGGAATGACTTATGAAGCTAATAAGAGCATAGCTGATAGTAGGCCATGTCCATTGCTGGATAACAGAGAAAGCCCACAAGTCCTTAAATAGTGGAAAGAAAAGCTGGTAAAAAGTTCTAGACAAAGATTGTACAAAATGTCCCCTTAAATGCAACCTCTCATTTAGTGCTGAAGACAGATATGAAATTCATAAACAATATTGGAATATTGAGAATAATGATTTGAAACGGGAATTTTTAATGGGCCTTACAGAAGTGAAGGAAATCCAAATCCAAAAAGGATGAATCTAGAAGGCAAAACACTATTTTCTCTGGTGAAAAATAAAGAAAAGATATAGGTATGGAGGGGTTTTTTCTCGCCATCTTTGATATATCCAACAAAATGTCCATACCTATGGAGTAACTGTCAGCGCGTCTGGCCACTAAACCAGGTGGCCCGGGTTCGAATCCTGGTCAGGGCAAGTTACCTGGTTGAGGTTTTTTCTGGGGGTTTCCCTCAACCCAATACGAGCAAATGCTGGGTAACTTTCGGTGCTGGACCCCGGACTCATTTCACCAGCATTATCACCTTCATTTCATTCAGATGCTAAATAACATAGATGTTGATACAGCATCATAAAATAACCCAATAAAATAAATCCAACAAAATAATAGAACATAATTTTGAAAAAAGTGGCAATAACATAGTGGATACTGATTGAAGAGAACAGCATGAGCCCGGAGTAAAGAAATCTGAAAGTACTCATGAATATATAGCGAACCACACTGCTTCATTTTCAAGAGTACTGTCCAACAAGAGTACAAGAAACGACACTGCAACAGAATATCTGTCTTGTGATTTAAATTTACAAAATAATGTATGAACTGTACAAAGAAAAATTCAGGAATGCTAATGTTCAGGCAGAAAAACTTTCATATTATCGTGATATTTTCAAAAATAATTTTAATATAGCTTTTCAAAATCCCAGAAAGGATCAATGCGATAAATGTTATAAATATGATCACATGTCTGAATGTAAGAAGATAGAGACAGAGGCAGTTCGTCAGTCCCACATTGAAAGAAAGGAAGCAGCTCGTCAAGTAAAAAAAGATTACAAAATTAGGGCATCATAAACGAACTTTACTTTTTTAAATTTGATTTCGAAGCTGTGCGCTATAGTCCAAATGTTAAAACGGAATGAGTGTTTTATAAACGTAGATTAGCTGTATATAATTTGACCATGTATGATGTAGCCAACAGAACAACAGAAAATTTTATATAGTACAAGGGAATTGCAGAAAGGGGAGCTGCAGAGGTATCATCATGTCTCTTTGCTCAAATGAAAAAACTGCAGAATGGTAAAAGGTTCTGTTTCATGTTCAATACCTGTGGAGGACAAAACAGGAATGTGCTTATATCAACCATGCTCCTCTATGCTGTGAATGTTTTGGACGTACTTAAAATTGAACATATTTTTTAACCAGGTCATTCGCAAATGGACACAGTCCACATGCACATTGAAAAAAAAAAACAGCATAATATACAAAAATATTTTATCCATCAGGGTGGTATACTATAGTTAGAGCTGTATCAATAATAGAAGTGGAACAGAGTGATGTAATGATGTAAGAAAAATTCAGAAGACTTTAATAAAGAACAAGAAAGTTGACACTAATGGAAACATTGTAAGATGGCTGGATATAGTGTGGTTCCAGTATTGGAAGAGTGACAGTGAACATGTATTTTTTGAATACAACTATGATGAATAATTCCATAAATTCAAGGTACAGAGGAAGATTAAACGTGGATTTAGGCTAGATAATCTTCAGCTTAAACCAAAGCATCATGGAGCACTGAAAATATACAAGATTAGAAAATGAACAAATGTATTGCAACTATATAAACAGAACATTATACCAGGAAAGTACCATTTTTTTTACAACAGTTTAAAAATGGAGAACAGGAAATCGTAATAGAAGATACGCAAAATGAAGAGCAATGAGTGATTATAAAATTAAGAGGAAATTTTAAATTGTTATATGAGAGATGTGACTATTGATACTATTCAAAACATAAAATACTGACTCAAATAAAATATATATTCAGATTATAACAATTTTATTCAATGACATTTAGGGCATAAATAATGAGTTAAGTGTGTATTTTCTTTTCATTACGTGCAGACAGACTTTTAATCAACTGAATTTGTAGGCTATGCTATTTTTTAAATAAATTGATAAATTGATGAACTACTTTCTATAATAAATAACATGAAAAACAAAAGGTCCTCAGGTCTAGACGAATGGTCAAACTTTTTACTAAAGAAGTGTTCTTCACATCTCGTTAAACCATTATGTCACATCATAAATCTGTCACTGAATGAAGGTTATTTCCCACAAAGTTTAAAAATAGCAAAAATAATACCAATATACAAAAAAGGACCAAAAACAGAGATAGAAAATTACAGGCCAATAGCATTACTATCGGTATTTTCAAAAGTTATAGAGAAGGTTGTACACAATAGAACTACAGCCTTTATTAATAAATTCAAAATTTTATCAAATGCTCAAAATGGGTTTCAAAAAGGGAAATCAACTAGCAATGCAATTCAGAATGTTATTGAAGAAATATATGAAAAATTGGAAAATAGAGAACAATGCGTGGGAATTTTTCTTGATTTATCCAAAGCCTTTGATCTAGTTGATCATTCGATTCTCATTAATCAATTATCAAAGTATGGAATAAGAGGAACTCCACTTAAATGGTTTGAATCCTATTTACAAAATAGAAAACAATTAGTAGAAATTGAATATCTGGATAGCAAATCAAAATTAAACAAAATTAGCCACTCTAATCTACAAAATATTAATTATGGAGTCCCACAAGGTTCAATACTAGGTCCTCTGCTATTTTTGTTATATATTAATGATTTAGTAGAATGTTGTGGAAATGTTAATGCTAAATTTTCTCTTTTTGCTGATGATACAAATGTGTTAATCTCAGGAAAGAATAAACAGCAGCTCAAAGCAAATACAGATTTTATTACAGAACAGGTAACAACATGGTTTGAAGAAAATAAATTACTAATCAATAAAAGTAAAAGCATTGCAATTGGATTTCATAAATTGAATAGAAATGTAGACTTTCCAGATTTATATTTAGGAAGTGATCTAATAACATATGCAACGAATATTAAATTTCTTGGTGTGTTTATAAATAATAATCTTGATTGGGGGTCACATGTTGACTGCTTATCTAAAAAACTCTCTCAGATATGCTTTGCAATTTACACCCTCAGGTCATTGGTGAATATAGATATACTTAGAATTTCATATTTTGCTTATTTTAATTCTTTATTGTCATACGGTATAACATTTTGGGGAAAATCTAACCATTGTTCCAGAATATTCCAAATTCAAAAGAAAGTCATAAGAATTATATTAAATCTCCCCACCAACACAAGCTGTAGATCTTATTTCAAAACTCTAAACATTCTCACTGTACCATGCATTTATATATACGAGATTTCGATTTGCGTCCATAAACAACTCCAAAAATTTACCAGAAATGAACAAATTCACAATCACTGTATAAGAAGAAGGTCTAATTTGCACCTGTTTGGACACAAAAGTTCTCTTTTTGAAAAAAGTTTTTCCTATAACAGCAGACTTCTTTATAATAAATTACCTGGGTCAATTAAACACTTAAATGCTGATGTTAAATTCAAAAAAGAATTAAAGAAATTTCTTATGGATGGTTGTTTTTATTCAGTACAAGAATATCTTGAATGTTAGTATTTACAGTTATTAAATGTTGAGTTGTACGTACATATTTATTAATAGTAGATGATAAAGGTTTCATAAATAATTATTCATTCTAGGTTTATTGTGCGAAGATTTGACAATTTTAATGGTAGTGCTCAATCATTTGTCAGTAAAATACACCATGTTATATATATATTAGCATTATTTTGTAAATGTGTATTAGTTTTAGAACTGTTTTTAGTATTAATTTGACGTGTCCAACATCACCCTGTATGATCATTAGGACGAAATAAAATACATACATACAACTTTTTCGTCCAAACCCCTCATCAACTGTGGTAAATTAAAGTAACATTAGCAACCATTTAAAAACACTGTTGTTCTAAAATGCAATGTAAAAATGAAGCTAACTTTGTTCTTTTATTATTTTATAAATGCACAGTAAAATTATTATTTCAGATAGTAGTATAAATTGATCTAATAATGATAATATTATGTTTTTATGCTTTATAAATAATATTAACTGCTACTTTTATAATAATGCTGATATGTTCTGAGTTTAGATAATGTTCCTTTATAAAGAATAAGAAATATGATAATTACTGCTCATCACAATAAGTTAAATTTATTCATTTCCATTGTCAAATAGATTTAGAATTTTTTGTTAAAGTGTTTAAATTCAGTATTTTGACATTTATTTTTAACACTATCTACTAAATTGAACACTTTGTGTTAGTAACAAAGAACACTATCTCCAAAATGTGTTAATTTTTAAGACAATATTAATTATTTCTAGAAAATATGTATTTTATTGTCTTTAGGGTTATATTCTATATATATGGTTTAAATTTTATCAACATATCTCATAAATTACAGCAGTAACATAAGAAAATGTACACAATTAAACTGTGTTTTGCCTCTCCTGTAAAGTTGTGATTTCGGAGTTAGTGTTCTTTGACATTAAGCCGTCAATTTGGAGTTTCGAAGTTATTCGTTACATCGATCAGTCAACATGACTTCATTATTGTAAGACAGCTAAGGAGAGAAGGAGACACGACTAAACATTGTCTCTTTGTGTCTGGCATTCGGCTGGTTTCGGTGCATGGACCAAGTAACATGCACATGTGTAGCACAGCTTGTCATCAAACCTCTTAGGAATGTTGTGAGACATTCCCAGTATTGTCTAGTTCTCTCACGTCTAGCGTGGCTGGCAGGCAACATTGCTGCAATGAAAGCTTAATTTCTAGTGTTCCGAGCATTAATGTTGTGGTGGATTATTACTTATCAGTTATTTTTATAAAATGTGTAATCAAAGCAATTCTGACTGAATTGACTTTTTATTAAATACAGGTTTCTCGTCCTTATGAACAAAAGTGCGACATGAAAAATCGAAAACCTACTCCCAATTTAAATATAATTCAGGATGGTAATGTGAGCAGGAAGTTCAAAACACAATAGTATTCAAAATACAAGTGATTGACCAGTAACACAAATAGAAATAAATTGTATTGTATTGTTGTGTTTGTGTTATGTTTGGAGGTGAATCTGAGTGGAGTGAAGATGGCATCTCAGCAATAAAAAATTTTGAACGTAAAGCATGTAAGCATCAGTCTTCACAAAAACATTTAAAGAACAGTGAAAGTTTTCATATGTTTGGCTGAAATCAAATTGAATATGCTCTTGTCAGAAGTTCGCGTCTTGCTGATATTCAGCACAATGAAAAAGTTCTAGGTCGCCTTATGCAAGCAATTACTTAGGTAACAAGAATTCCCACTTCGTGGTCATCGTGAAGACGAAGATTCAGTAAACAGGTGAAACTTTGAGGTTTACAAGCTAAAGAAGAACAAAATCTAAAAACTCATTTGCATTCCAACTCCAGTTTCAGAGGTACTTTTAGTAACATACAGAATGACTTGATAGAGTGCATAACTGATGTGCTGCAAGAAAGAATAAGGAATAAAGTAGATTAATAACAATTTATTTCTGTTTAAGCAGACGACACAACTGTCATCTCATGCAGAGCTCAATTGAGCATTATATTCAGATATGCAATACAAGACACAATTGAGGAAAGATTCTTAGGATTCTTTGATGTCTCAAAAAACAAAAGTGCAGAAGGATTGTCGTTCATTATTATGGACAACTTAGAACTTTGTAAAGTAGAGAATAGACCAATATGCCAGACTTATGATGGGGCTTCTACCTTAGCAGGAGGTCATAAAGGTGTTCAGACCCTTGTGCAACAATCTTATCCGCATGCAATATTTATCCATTGTTATGCCCATCAAATGAATCTAGTCGGTCTCAGTAGCATAGTTGGTATAGCGCTGGTCTTCTATGCTCGAGGTTGCAGGTTCGATCCTGGCCCAGGTTGATGGCATGTAAGTGTGTTTAAATGCGACAGGTTCATGTCAGTAGATTTACTGGCATGTAAAAGAACTCCTGCAGGTCAAAATTCTGGCACACCGGCGATTCTGAATAATCTCTGCAATTGCGAGCGTCGTTAAATAAACCATAATTAAATTAAAATTCAAATGAATCTACTGTCATTGAATGACTCGAAATATATTAAACAAATTACCAGTAAACTGTTTATTTGTGATCTCACTACATTCTACCAGTGGCGAAGCTACGTGGAGGCAATTGAGGCAATGCCTACCCAGAAAAGAATTATAAATAAGCCTACTAATATAAATTTGTCGACCTTAATAATTGTTGTGATTGAGAAAATCAGCAGTTTATACAGGATTCTTTGCTCATCGGCCGCTAGATAGTGGCACATGTCAACGACAAAATCTGTCTGTTGTGCTCGGCCAGGATGATGGGCATCTGCGGGTGAGACAATTTCTCGCTTGCCTCTTCTGCCACTTCAACAGGCTTTGGCTTTACGACAGGGATTGGAGGGGACGGAAAATAGCGTGAGGTTGTTTGAATTTCTAGCAACCCCCTCCACGTCTCAAGGAGGCATGTCTCACGACCAGCCACAGTGACCAACAAAGAATATTCAAACTTTCTCTCGCTTGCAGTTATAGTGTTGCCAATTCATGGTAGCTAGATCTAGCTATTTTAAACTAATTTTCAGCGGCAACATAGATGAAAGTTTTGTATTGTATTATTTTTTTGTTAATTTAGCGAGCTTTTAAAGCCCTCTTAGCGTCAGGAATAAAAATTTTCTCCAGTGATAGGATATTTATAGTGAATTTTTACTGCTGTTTAAGGACTTTATCACAAACACTGTTGGCAACACTGCTTTAGTGGGAAATGCTCCTTTTGATTTAGTCGGCTCTAAAGTTACTCAAGACCATTTTTGTTGTTAGAATTAAGTGTGAGTTTACTAGATTGTGAGCGAAATAATGAGAGAGTGAATATCATTTATGTATTACTTTGTGAGAATTAAGGTGTATTTGTCCCCTCAAAGACTTTTAGATTATATTGTCCTATATGGCCTGAAAAGTGTATATGTGGAAGTGTTCAATTTAGTTCATTTTTTTTTTTTTAATGTTTCCTGTGACCACAGTCTCTTCTGAAAGGAGTATGAGTACTTTGAAAAGAATAAAAACATACTTACGTAATTTTGATCAATAAAAGACTCAGCTGTCTTAGTACCATTGCCATTGAGAAAAAGCTAGTGAAAGAACTGATGAGTGACCAGATGTTCAAGGATCGTGTCATTGACAATTTTGCCACCAAGAAAACTCGCCGTTTGGAACTACTGTACAAAAAAATTTAAGGTAAGACTTTCTGCCTACCCACTCTTTAAATACTGGCTTCGCCACTGCATTCTACACATTCTTCAGTAGATCTACAAAATGGAGTGAACTCTTGCGGGAACAGGGTTTCAAACTTCCTTCTGAAATTCATTCACCAGAATGACTTACAGATATTTACTAACAAAGCTTCTGCATTCAAGCAGGCCACACACCTATAACACAGTGGCTTTATGCACAGATGAAGCAAATGTGTCATGCATTGGTATGTCATCCTTGGACGAAGATATGACAGTTCTAGCTGCAGTCAAGAGCAGGAGGAGTAGGAGGATAGTACATAAGCGATGGTGCGTGCATTCCTATAATTCATTGAGTTCTACATTAAATTGTTTTAGCGTAATGAAAGAGATGAAGAAGAAAAATTTCAAAGTTGTTATAGAATGAAAAGGGATACATTAACGTGAGTTGTGTAATATATTGAGAGAACATATAGGAAAAAGAGACAAATTATCGACCTGCTGTGAGTGTTGAAGAGTAGTTACTATTGTTTTAAGATATAGTATGGAACTGTATTGATCTTACCAAGAATTTTAATCCCTATAATAGTGTTTAAATGGTAGTCAGATTATTTAACAGTCATAAATCTGTCATTTTACTGGATTTTAAACATACCTATTAAGTTCAATCTAATGATGTACAGTATATTCCAAATATTGTATTCTAATGGTTAATGGGTTAATGTGTGTTTCACCACACCAAATTTTAATACATCAATTACAAAAAAAATATATTTCAGAAAATAAACCAGTGAAGTGTAATATATAAGGAAAACTATTTATTAATGATATTTTAGACAATATTGTAAATATAAATTCTCATTCCCAGTAATAGAAAATATACCCATTATTAATTTATTAACTAGTTAGTTAAATTAATATTAACTAGTCTATGCAGTGATATCTGTGTATATTCTGCTTGTAACTTGTTTCCAAATATTGCTCATCCTGATTCCCAATTGGTTCTGCAGTTTGATTTCCATAAATATTATTCGATGTGAAGTTAAGCGAAGTATCAGAAGACACAGGTGAGGGTTGGTGTTTCATCATACGTCAGTTTGTGAACTGTTTGTAATATAATTAATTGATTACTAGTGGACTTACTCGTGTTAATTATGTAAGATTTGTCCAGCTTACAGCTGTTTCAGTGCTTCACGCACCATCCTCAGAGCCTACTAGATCACAGCGTTATCTCGAACTTCTCTGCCTGTTAAGTGGGTGTGTTTTATTGTTGAAATGTGTTGAAGAGTGGAGTCGAATAGTGTGTGTGTACTGAAGTTGATCTGTGTGTTGAGAATTTGATTGGGGTGTGTTTTAGTGTGTTTGTATATTTCGTATTGTTCTAGTGTGTTGAATTTTTGGTTCTTGGGTTGTATGTATAGGATTTCCATGTCTGTATTTATGTTTTTGTATATATAGTTAGTATTGGTTATGTGATCGGCGTATGTGGATGTATTGTGTCCTCTGGTTATTGCTTTAATGTGTTCTTTGTAGCGTGTTTGGAATGATCTGCCTGTCTGTCCTATGTAGAACTCATCGCAACTATTACATGTGAGTTTGTATACACCTGTGTGGTCGTATTTATTTGTTTGTGTTTTTTGTATGTTGAGATGTCTTTGTAGTGTGTTTTCTGTTCTGTATGTTATGTTGTATTTCTGTTTTCTGAATGAAAATGCGATCTTATGTGTGCTTTTGTTTTCATATGTTAGTGTGATGTATTTCTTGTGTTCTTGTGTTTGTGTTGAGTTTTGCGTGTTTTTGTGTTTGTTAAGTTTTTGTTTTGTCTTCCTTATGATGTTGTCTATTATGTTTGGATTGTATCCGTTTTCTTGTGCTATGTATTTGATTGTGTTCACTTCTTCATTGTGTTTCATCATACGTCAGTTTGTGAACTGTTTGTAATATCTTCATCTTGAGAACATTCTTTTTTCTTGCATCTCTTCTTTTCTTGCCTGGTACTAAACTTTTGAGGAACATAAATCGGAATCTTCAGAGTCGACTTTTGAATGTCGGGGTTTTTTTCCAATTCACAAACTCTATGAAAGTAGAGTCTAAAGGGTCAGTCTTCTTCCGTTTATTCATTTTGGGCCTCTGGAAACAGCTACCATCGGGATAGAAGATTCATCAATATTAGGGTCATCTTCGATATCAGTGGAAGGAGAGTGTAGGTTTCGTAATTTTTAGAAACTTCTATTTCATCTTCCTATGAAGACGTATCTGGGAGGTTTCCAGTTTGTTTACGAGATTCCAGATATTGCACAATAAACTGCATGTATTTTGCCAGATAATACGGTTTTCTTTTATGAAGCATTTGATCTCCTGGATGGGGTCCATTTTAAGTAATGATTGAAACTTCCACTTAAGGATCTCCATTTTTCCATGCAACTCTCTCCTATGAAAAAAACATACAATTTTGCTGTGGTGACATGAAACATAATATATTATTATGTTTACATGGAAATGAGATGAATTTATGAATAAATTGTGTATATTGATAAAGTTGTAATGAGACTGAAACTTAATGTTCGGCTAAGATAATATGTGAAAAAGTGGAGTAACAGCATCCCTGACCATAAAACGAGCGTGCTTGGGTTCAAATCCTCATTGGGATAAGTTATTTGATTGAGGTTTTTTCCAGGGTTTTTCCTCAACTCATTAAGAGCAAATGCTGGGTAACTTTTGGTGCTGGACCCTGAACTCACTTTGCTGGCACAGGGATGCAGGAGAGAGAGCGATATATATATATTTTTCCACATTCCACAGTTCACGAATGTTGAATGACGTCTCCATGATCAAATCCACAACCATATGGCGGATTACAACAAATTGGTCCTCATGGGCAAAACGACAAAAGTATTTACGAATGTAATAATTATAATACTAAACTTAACCAACAAATTCAGATTAAATTCATTACACATCTAATGGTGTGTAAACGAATACATTACGTTTATATGTAAAGAAATACATTTGGCAATGCTCAAATGCACAATTTCTCATTTAAATTGGATTGGTTAGATAATAATACTAAATGTTTAAACAAAACATATTCTTGTTGTAATCTTAGCAGATTAGGGAAACTTTAGTCATGAATGAAACTACGTCAATACTTCCTTTCGAACATATTGCTATAAAGATCAGATTAAATACCTTATATTAGTATTGGTATTTAGGCCTGTATAATATGATTGTATTAAACATTAAATCATCCATGACATTTTGAAAAGTATAAAAGTACAGAACTTCTAGTTTAAGTGAAATTTACTATATTCATCTCATAATAAAAACAAAACAGATCTACTTTGCAATTCATTTTGATTAATTTTCAGAAAAGTCTATGATATATAATACGAAATATTTATTTTCAGTCAATAACTTTACTTTCTATATATGTGAGGTGCGAGCAACGGGTGCGAGTCCTTACATTACATAATTTTAATATTGTATGAACGTTTTCGTCAGTTTCATACCAACATCATCTGATACAACATTTTATATAGCAATATCATCTCCAATAAGTACATATGTCTTTACAACCAAAATACAATATATATTAATGAGCATACAACATGATAAAAACAACATAATTTAGGACATCAATATATCTCTTTTCTTAGGAGCAGATAAATAAGGTTTAAAGTCTTAATGGTTATTACGATTGGTTTAAACATGCACTAAAACCAGACGTAAGTGTGCAAGTTTGAACCAATAAATTATTGAGATTTGCGATAAATGTATTAGTTTAGGAAATTGTATATTTATTATGTATAACTACTTCTGTATATAGATCTTTTTGTTAAATTATTAAGTTTTGTACTTTTCAATAAATCTATATATCTATCTATATCTCTTTTCTTGTGTGACTACACCCTACTGTCAATTGATTAAAGAGTACACGTGTGATTACAATACATGTACATATATAAAATTGCAGGTCTTCACTGATAAAATAATAAAAATAAAATCTATATACTATATTATGTGAAGAGATGCATTACAGTCTTTGATCTATACTAGCTGATTTGTTTGTGCCCATGTTCTTGTTTTCTCATTACTACACGCCTTTTCACCGTCCAAAGATGTATATACGTCATAATGTATAAATTGAGGTTATGCCTTGAGACCTAATTCAAAGTTGTTGTGGATGTCATTTGTAACAGATGATATGTTTCAATATTAGGATGTCTTTTGATGTTGATTGGTGGCATATGCTTGAACGTGCATTATGACCGGTGATACTCTTCAATATGGTTAATTTATGGACGATGTCCAAATACTGTAGTTGTTGTGGAATGTTATAGTAAGGTGAATGTCAGCAATATTCTTGTTCGACAAACTGAAAAAAGTTTTTGAGTTCATTAGTTTTCTTACTATAGTCCCGTCGTTCTAATTTCCGGCAGCCAATCACGTTACAGGTCGGCTACATTTAAACGTGTGCGTCTTGTGATTCGCTGGTGAAGAAGTTATGCATTTCTTAAGGATCGATAAATACTTAATATAATCGCTCGCCATTTTGGCTCCTTCGTTTGCGTTCGCAGAAAGCACACGAGGACTTTATTTGCCGCTTAATTATTTGCTGAATTACAGTGCGTTTGATTTATTATCATAGGATATCATGATAATGTTTAACGGTGTGGCAAATAGATCCTTCGTCTGGTAGCTCGGCAATGAAAGAGCAAAAATGGCGAACGATACTACCTACCTAGACTTTATAGAGCCTTGATTTCCTAAGACGTAAGCAGAGAGGAGGAGTCACGCCGGGAATAACAGCGTCGCGACTTTAGAAGACGAAAAGTCATTATAAACTATTAGTACTCGACATCAAATTTCATCAATTTGCATGCATTTTTGGCCATGTTATGAATAATGTGACAATTACAATTTGCTTGAATTTATTTGAAATTCTGAAAAACTGAGTGGTGTTTTCCGTAGTTGACTGCTGCATTCACAATCAATGGAGTGGGATGAAAAATTGAATACTATAGCACAGGTATATTCACAGTCTACTATATACAATCGCGAAGCTTGAGGTGTTTTTTTGCAAATCTCGTGATAAAGCGCTCCAAGCGGTTAGCAACTAGAAACAATAGACTGTCCATGGTCGACTTTGGACTGTGTCGTATTTCTATCGAGTGCTAGCTCGTTGCGTATTTCACATTGATGCTTGTGAAATGTTCGTTACTGGTTGTAATGAAAACGTTAATGGCTAAAATATAATAATTGGAATAATAATATGGGACAAGGAGGAGACGTTTGTAGTGCTATAAATTGTAACAACAGTAAGAGAAAGAGGCCAGAGTTATCCTTTTTCCGATTTCCGAAAGATTCAGAAAGGTTCCTGGGTTTCCACAAGAATGCTGTGCAGAAACAAAACTCTTAATTTTGAAGTTCTTTGTGACTGTTAGATTACATTATATCCTTAAATTTCACAATGAAATGTTTCAGTCTAACTGAAAGGACATTAGATACCGGTTAAAGTTCTGTCACTTAAGGGCCGATTGTATAAACCATTTAATCTTAGATCAGAGGTTAAATTGATCCTTGTTCTAGCTGAACTTGGAATTTTGTGTTGTATAAAGTCTAATCTGAGATTAATTTGTCTCCAACTAAAGTCAACTTTGACTGAAGAAATTTCTCCGATTAAGTTAGATGATCCAAGTTCAGTTATTTCTTTTCTGTTTGAAATATACGAGTGGTAGATTGTGCAAATAGAATAACCATTGTTATTAATATTAATAGATATGGTAGTTACACTTATATATATATATATATATATATATATATATATATATATATATATATATATATATATATATATATATATATATATATTTTCAATTTCTTGCCTTAATACACAAACAATCTTATATTTTATAAGGCTCTATCGTGTTCAGCAGTATCAAATAATATAACCTATAATTATATTATGTTTATAACGACCATTAATTATTAATGGATGTGATAGGTACATTCATAAATTTTCAATTTGTCGTTTTATAAAGCTTTATTATGTTTAGCAGTATCAAACACCATAACATGATAACAATTTGGAGAACAGTCAACCTTCTTCTTATTGTCCGCCATTATTTACATTGCACAAATAAACCAGTGTCTCCAACAGTGTGTACGGAAAGTCGCCAAAAAGTAGTTGTAAAGTCGCAAGATTTCTCATTAATCAACAAAGAAAGATTAAATTTTGTCACTATGGGGTGCTAAAAAGTTCGCTAAACACCTATTTATGCAATACAAAAGTTAAAAGAAATTGTTATTGAAAAAGAGTTAAAGTCGCTAGATTGGTAACACTGAACAAACTTGTACAACATGGTCCGCGCATCACATATTTCACCTGTTTATGCGATGTTGCCAAATCCTTTTCACGTGAACTTAGATTGCATTTGAACCAAGGTAATTGATCGCAGAAAAGTTTTATACAATAGAAGAAGTGTCTGAACTCTGTTCACTTTTCGATCTTCGATCAAAGTTGATCTTTAGTCAGAGAGTTTTATACAATTGGGCCCTGCTAAATTTCCGGAGAAATAAAGGTTAGGTCTACTTTTTTTTTTTTCAGGGGATATATTTTTAATTGTAGCTATTAATTTTGTTATTATTTTTATGTGTTATTTTACTAAAGACGTAGAAAAATTAAGTTTGTTTTAATGAAATTTATTGATCACTTTTTATTTTCAATTTGCGTGGGATTATTATTGCTTAGGCCTATTTTTTTCAAAGGATGTGTTTTTAATTATAGCTGTTAATTTTGTTGTTATTTTTATTTGTTGCTTTACTAGAGACGTAGAAAAAGTCTGTTACAATAATATTTATTGATCACGTTTTATTTCCAATTCTGGTGTGATTATTATTGCTTAACCTCATCCCACTTTGTTAACTACGTAAGCCTACACTACAAGTACCGGTACGCGGAAGTTACTTCATTAATTCATATTTCCATTATTATTGTTGTAAAGGGAAATCCAAATTAATATTTATTGGTTTCATAGTTAATTATCGCTATAATCTTGAATGAGTGAAGCTATTATAGTAAATTTCAGTTCGTTTTGCACAAACAAAAATTATATTAACTTATTTCTTGCAGGTATATTCGAGTTTATGGTGGAATTTAATATACTTCATTAAAATAATAAATTAACTTTATGCATTTAATATTTCAATAATGGAAGGAAGGTGTTGATTTTTCCAAAAGAACATGACAACGAAAGTGTAACATATTTTGACGTCTACTAGGAGAGAGATCTGCGATGAGGCGATAGTAGCGATCCTACTGGTGGGCAACTACCCTGTTTGCATTTTTACTATATATTGAGCTTCGCGACTGTATATAGTAGACTGTGGGTATATTTATCTACGATTGGCAACAGTGACTATTATCTTTGCCATCTATTCATACAAGTGACCAAAGACGTTATATACAAGCCCCTACCACAGTCTAATACTTACAGTCGCGCAACTTCAACACTATTTTTGCCAACATTCGCGACACTAGCGCCCAAGCGGCAGGCAAGGCACTGGTCATAGGGTTGATACAGCCAGCACGTGCTTTAAAGGGATGCGAGATGTTATAATAACGTTTTAATCATGCGTCGGAATAAAGGCAATGTGTGCAATGACGAAAATTGCAGTAACAAGTTTAAATCTCCGAATTTGTCGTTCTTCAGATTCCCTAAAGACCAAGAGAAAATCATAACTCAGTCATAACCAATAATCCACGTTGTAGATAGCCTACGTATTGTGTTCTATAAAACATTTATTAGTTATCGGTTACCTATTTGTATGTCAGGAAGAACAGTTTAAATAAAAACAAAGTAAATACCTGTTACAGTATATTATTTTTTTGCAGAGATCATATGTGTAAATGTGTAACCATTCCGATTTTGGATAATGTATCTACAGTTTTTAATGCAAGTAATTCCATAATTTTTGTATTCGTGCTTTTTTCTTTATATTTTTCAAAAGTTGAATATTATATTGCATTCAAGTAGGGATTATGGTGTTAATTTTTTCAAGAATTCATGGCGTATTATAATCCTTATGCAAAATATTCACTTCTTGAATAAATCCAGACTGTGTCGATAAATTTCTGATGTGTTGGTGTAGATACGTGTGGCAGACGTATTAAGTTCTCAAGAAATAAAAGGGCCTTTTTAAATTTAATATAAAAAACAATCTTTCTGTAATAACTTGCATGACTGTTATTGGTGTTGATTTTACATTACCAGTGATTATTTGAGCCGTTCAGAGCAGAATTAGGTAATGAGGTTTAAAGTAAAAATTCTGTAAAATACAGCGCAAAGTAGCAATTAATATATCCTTCGTGCTATTCACTGACTACTAATAGTTTAAATAAATTCAATATTAACTGCTACTTTGCGCTGTATTTTACAGAATGTTTACTTTAACCCTCATGACCCATTTTTGACTTACACCACTTCTGCTCTGAAAATAAAATTAGGCCTACATTTTCTGAGTTAATTGAAGTTACAATTTTTTTCAACAATTCATTTGTTCTCACCTACGTCATATTAACAGTAAGTGCATGTAAATTACGTATTATATAGGTAAAAAAAAGGTAAAAGTATCCCCGTAACATGCCATGAAGGCACTTGGGGGGCATGGAGGTAGAGCCCCATGCTTTCCATGACCTCGGCACTAGAATGAGGTGGTATGGTCGGCACCACGCTCTGACCGCCTTTTACCCCCGGGAAAGACCCGGTACTCAATTTTATAGGAGGCTGAGTGAACCTCGGGGCCGTTCTGAAAGTTTGGCAACAAGAAAAAATCCCGTCAGCATCTGGGATCGAACTCCGGACCTTCCAATCCGTAGCCAGCTGCTCTACCAACTGAGCTACCCGGCCGCCATTATATAGGTAGGGTAAGTTAAAATTAAGCTTATTTGTGAAAACTGGAAATATAATGTAAAATGCGGTAAACTTTCCATAACAATTTTAAACCATAATATCAGCACTAATAGCGACTCAAAATAATAATAAAAACATGAAAAAATAATGAACTTCATAAATCAATGTCTGTCAAATTAAGGTTTAAATCTTCCCCTTTTTTATTTTTAAGTTTACCTCAGCGGCCGAGTTTACCCCAATTTGCGGTATGGAAAATAGTTAATTTCTCAGGAAATAGGGAGAGGAGTTCACCACGCGATGTACCCTACGAGATATGCCCTACAATTTTGACTCTTCTCACAGGAAATATAGAGTTCCAATGATTTATAAATATATTTAGGAATGAATTGAATTAACCGTCCACGTACAAACAATTATATTATTTCAAACCATGACACGTGATCAGGGCCATGATTCAGTTGTAAGGAGCAGAAAGAATTACATTTATTCCCAGCTTCTGAAACTTGTAGATTAACTGCGTGTGAAATTCTTCCAGGATTCTAAGATAGAATTAGTAAGAACCATATACACTTATTGTATAGCATAAAAATATAAAATAAATTACGCAAAACCCGTTTTCTGATGTGTTATCATATGTCGTGTGCACACTTTTAACTTGCCTGCCGCTAGAGGGCTACTGTCGCGCCAGCTGTCAAATGTTGGCATAATTTATACGTATGAGTTGCGTGACTGTATCTATTAGACTGTACCCCTACAGTCTCGGCTGCGCGGAACGAGGAAACCGGGGCAAATTGAACGCTGCGCTTGCCGCCATGATGTTGGAGAGCAGACGCATCATAGCAGTACGTAAATCGCGCAATTTAACGCTGTGATGATCTAAAATTGACAGATTATGTCCATTTTCGACGTTTAACGTAAAATTAGGACGAAATAAATATATTCAAAGTTTCATTGATATGGGTCAGAGCATTAAAGGAAAGAAAATACGTACGCAGCAACTGATAGAAAACATGCTCATACATCCATAAATAGGCCTACGCAATACACATTATAGAATGTATAATTTTACGTTAATCAGCATATTCTTAGGTTTCAGAGAATGGAAAACTATATTAACATACATTACTCTTAGATCACAAGACGTAAATACATGCACCTTGATTACACAAGTTCTTATTATAATCAAATTCTTAAGTGAAATAAATATGTGATGTTAAGTTTTTAGTGAATCGAAAATTATATTACCGGTACTTTTAGACCACAGGACATAAGTAACCACGCAAAATGTAATGCGCAAAGGTAGCAAAATTACATCGCATTTATAAGTAATTCTTCAATTAATAAAGGGAATGCTATCAATTATAAAAAATAGCCTACCTGTATCTAATACATTGCAAATAATAGGTAGCATGAGGACCTAAAAACTAAACATAATCACATTATGTAAAAAAACATACTTGTTATGAGTGGATTTCTTTACATGATATATTGTTATTTTAAATAAATATATATCATTGCTTGCGGAGTGATAGTACGTAATTTTATGCACATATGTTATATCAATAAGATGATATTCCTTGCTTTTTTAATAATATATATCCGGCAAAATATAAACGGATTATTTGTATGTGAACTATATGCATTTATAACCCCCCCCCCCTCCAGTGAAAAATAATGCACTAGGAATATCTGCAAAAACAAAACAACAACAAAAATTGCTGTGTAAATGACAGCATAGACCACTCACAAATATAAAGCAATTTTAAATAGGCTAAGCACTTTAACCCAATTTGAAAAGACAACATACCTCTTGATTCTTGAAAGGGGGGGGGTAGGTAAATGCTGCGGCAGATGATGACTTAAAAATTGACACATTAAAATGTAAGATGTTATAATAGGCCTTCATATAAGTTAGGTAACTATTTACATTTATAACCACAATGAAAGATAATATTGGGAATGCCTGCAAAACAAATTCATGTGCAATTGACAATATAGATACCCCCAAAAAAACATTTTAAATTAAAAGATAACAACACAGGGCTACCTCTAAATTCTTGCAAGGATGGTTTCTAATAGATGCTGCCAGATGACGTAGAGATTAACAATTACATTACAATTTAATTTATGTTATAATACTCATAGGTTTTTATTTACATTTACAATCCGAATGAAAAATGGAACTGGGAACCCCTGACAAGAGTGGAATAAATAAAAACTACATAGAAAAAAAATGAACGGTAACTAATAAATAGCACAAAAAATGCACATGATAATATAGTTACATACCTATCGATTCATGAAGAGGATGGATTTTGTTAGATGCTGTCTGACAATTGTTCTACCGGTATGTAAATTAACGTTGTAAGATCTTGCTGTGTGATGGCATCTAATTTTAGTGTACATTTCAACTGTTAAAGATACAATTCTTACGATGTGATTGTCAGGAAACTCGTTTTCTAATACATGTTCCTGCAGTTCAGGGAATATTTCATTTAGGCCTATGTTTATCTGTTCTAGAATAGTTCTCTTTATTTTTAGACCTACAGGACCTTTAAGTGGCATGCCTTTTGTTTCATTTAACAACTGTCTAATGCAACATTCACATAATCTACAAATCTTTACGATGTCTGCTGATGGAATTGCCAAACCCCCATTGTCTTTTCTCAATAAAAACGCTATGTGTTTGAGGGATTTGTTGCCATAGAGTGATTTCTCACATTGATGACAATGCTGTTTCTACCTATTTCATGGCGGCGTGAACATGCGCAGACAGGTTTCAATTTTGGACAGCACACCAGCGCTCATATATTTTTAAGTCAGTAGTCTGCCATAATTTGGTATTACTATACATATAATAACAGTTATTGATAGAAAGATTCTGTAACATGTTCACTGTTTTTACAGAATCCGACTGAAAAATTAATTGTAAACTAAGCAGAGAAATGGTTTCCCACAATACATAGTGCTTTGTGTTCCGCAAATTTCGATACTAAACACATGTATTTCATAAACGAGAGGAGACGTTTGTTGTCCAATGTAATACCATACAGTACTAAATTCGGGAAAATTTTAGAACACGGACTGCACCTACCAAATTATGTCTTAAAATACTAAAAAGAGCAGATTTGTCTGCGATTGTCGAATGCGCATCATTATATTTACGAAAAGGCACTTTTCAGTGCCAATAATTTATTTTGTGTGCACAAGGTTGGAATTTTGAAGTAAGAGGGAAATGGTGCAGTCCGTGTTCTGGAGTTTATCCCTAAATTCGATATTCCATGTCATTTGAAAAGAAAAGAGACTTCTAGGCCTCCACCGAAGAAGCTTTCTCTTCTGTGGCAGAGGAAAATTCAGTAGAACACCACCAGCCACCAGAATTCAGGTTTGTATAACATACTGGCATGAATACGACTTCAAGCAGCCTATGCCTATCCGACGAAACTGAAGCTTACGTGTCTTCCACTGAAAGCGTGTTCAATCTCTTCTGCATTTTCATAATGCCATCATTACTCATTTACAAAAAAAAAAAAAAAAATATTTATACATTTGAATATGCTCACTACGTTACACTCTATCGACGATTAATTGCATTCATAAAAAAGAAAACATGTCAGCTCCAGTTAGCTAAGATGCAGTGGCGAAGCGTAGATAGACGCCCTGGAAGCGGCGCTTCCTCTTCTGCTTTGTAATACTGACAATTTTATTTCATTTATTTTTTTTTTTATGTTTTGTTCAATAACATAATTCTCTCATTGCGGAATTGCGTCTATTTCCGTTAAAGATGAATTTCGTCGCGGAATGGAATCTAGAGTGAGATCGGTAAGTTAGCAGAGTAGCCACTTCTAACCTAGCCCACACTCCACCGGCCGCGTCTCCCTGCATTTCCACTATTCGCCACTGCTAACCAACCTCACTTCTCCACTGCCCGCGTCTGCTTGCTTGGAGACTTGGAAACGCTACAAAAAGCAGAGAGTCCCCATTCGCAGTGGCCAGTTCATGTGTTAGTGCTATGTAAAGTGTTGTTTTTCGTGGTTATTTAGATGTTTGCGTATTGAAGTGAAGAACTTTGTATTAATATGATTTCACCGGTTTCATCCATATCGTAGTATTGACTGAAGTTCTTCTGAATTCATGTTGTGAGTGATCATAGAGTTGTTTGATATGGAGGCAGGAAGCTCAGATGTCGGCCGCGTGCTTCCAGCATGTAACAATAAAGGTTGACGCTCACTGGCACGAACCGACCGGAACGGAAATCAACAGCCGTCCGTCTTCCGCGGAATCTCTGACGCTCACTGCTCGGAATATTCCGGTACAGTCGACAGGTAGTCTGGTTTAAACATGGAGTGGGATAGTAGTTCCAAAGATTATTTTATTTTACTGAGTCTTTAGCTGATGAGGAAGAAAAAAAGAAAAGAAAAAAGAAAATATGGGTTCATAACTAGAGCCCGGATTTTATGTAATGTGAAAATGAGAACTATGTAGACTACATAAATATGAAGCTAAAAATGACGAAGTATGTAGATAAATATGTAATAAATAAAAAAACTTTGGTAATTTAAAATCTAAGCTTTATTAGATGTATTTTTGCACACTAATAAAACATTACAGATGCACATGTGATTGAACCTCATTGTTTGGAGGCGCAATTAATAATTAAATATTTTACATATTTTCTGCGGTTATTGATCGTCTCGTCAACGGCAACCCATACGTAGGAATCATCAAGTCCATCTCTAATCGTTTCCATTGTGTCAGTGTAGCAGGAGTTCAAATATTTTTTCCGGAGTGTTGATTCATGCGAAATATTGAAGTTGCAGTATTTGCGTAGAAATGCTTGGAACTTTGGAACTCCAAGTTTATACCACTGTATATGTTTGCAGCAACCATTGCCATGCACAAATTTTTATTAAATTCACTTGTAGAAGACGAATGTTTCAGCACCACTTGTGTAAGAAGAAATTTTTCTTTTCGACGGAGCACGTTTTTTATTTCTCACATGAAGTCCAATTTTTAAATGCTATTCTAATTGTGACTTCATGGAGCACCCAATGCGTATGTCACACACTTAGGCCTGCACGATTTTACAATTTTAGTAAAGGAATCGTCAATTGAAATCCAGTCTTTTAACTTGGATGCGAATGGCAGTAGGCTTGCTACTTGTATTACCTGATGTCAAAATAAGTTTCTTAAAAAAAAACAGAAAAAACTATTGTTTTCTTTTAGAGCAACTGATTGGAGGTGTTTGTGCGAAACGGTCATACCCACAGGGTAATTTTAATTCTTTCCTTCACTACTACCATTCGCATTGGTATTTGTACCTACCTTACCGTTACTTCTCAAGGGATATAGCCTACAAACTATTAGCATTGCAAAGAGATGTCCATTTTTTGACAGAATACGTTATTATTTTCAATTATCAAATTATATTTATGCACTAGAGACGAAGGGCTAAGCTTTATAAACAATTTAAAAAAAAAAGAACTTAAGCATTACGTAGAGAGAAAATTAGTGAAAAAATGTATATATTCTTTCAAAATATACAATATCCTTCAAAATATTTAAAAAATATATAATATATGTCAAAATATTTGTTATGCACCAAAATATGTAAAAACATTTAAAACTTCGGAATAATGATCCCTTTCGTTAATCTTCGATGCTACTTACCCATTAGAGTTCTACGAAATGTTTATTTGGCCATTATTCAGTCTACCATTCTATATGGTATAATTGTTTGGGGTGGAAGTACAAACATTTCATTCGTTAAATTTACTACAAAAACGAATAATTAAAATTTGTTTGAAGAAACGTTTCGATTATTCAACTAAATTAATTTATTCTGAATTTAATATATTTAATATTGAACAAATTTATAAGTATACGCTGTTAAAATTTTATCATAAAAATCGTAATAAGTTTGTATTACAGACACATAATTATGACACAAGACGAAATATTAATTCAACATTAATAGAAACTAAATGTCTCACATCTGCTGGTCTAAAGCATAGCATTAATTTTGGCCCTCGGTTGTACAATGCTTTAACTAAGTTACACCCAGAATTTCTAACATGTAATCCACTAACATATAACAAGAAAATTAGAAACGTGTTAATATCTTCAATTTGATTAAATAAATTTATAGCCTATGTGTATGAATTAATCAACCTATATTATATTTGTATTCTATAATTTTGAAATATATATATATATATATATATTATTCTACTTTTCACGTGCGATATTATTCTTCTCTTGTGTTAATGTTATATTATATAATTCCATTGTCGCTGTAATTTAAATTTTAGTTCCTATTTTATTTTACTTATTTATTTTTATTATTTTTTTCTATATTTCTCTTATATTAATATTGTATTATATAATTTCTGTAACTGTAATTTTAATTTTATTTTATATTCTCTTATAGGCCTATTAATATTATATCTGAACTGCGACCGAACACGAGCGCTGCTCATTCGGTCTCAAATTTTGTTAATACTACTGTATCTCCTTTTTTATATTGATTGTATTATTTTATTTATATTTGTCTTGTTTGTTGTAATTATATTCTTTATTCTGTATATTTAAATTTAAATTCAATACGATTCGCGGATTTTTAGCTTTCCTTATAGCTATATATGTAGGAACGGAATATGTAATTACATACAATCCGGGCTCTAGTCATAACAATATAAAAAAGTGTTTTGATTAATTTAACCATCTTTGCCCACATTTGTGTACTTTCGTATGAGCGAAGAAAAATGTTTAAAACTTCATCTGTTATTAGCACCTGAAATAATGAAGGGAAACATCACATTTCGAAGGCCAATCAGCACAGAAGCGCGATTAGCACTGTTAAAATTAACTTTTCATCACCCATTTTAAGAACAATCTGTCTGGACAACGCACCAGCACATGTTGAGTGGGAAAGTACTGAGAACAGCCAACACAATTTTCTCCGAAGACCAGCGAAGACATACGAATGCTGACGATCGTCATCGGAAATTCCGCTAGGGTCGTGTCGCGAGAACCCTGTCCGTCAGGACCGGCAGCCGGTTGCTTCCGTTCGGATGAAACGACAGATATCAGTACAAAATCACAACTGTCGGCCGTAATTCGGTATGTGAACATTGACGGTAGTGTTGAGGAAAGATTTCTAGGTTTTAGGAACATAAGTGAGGACCGTTCCGCGAATGCCCCAGTTCAGCATGTTTTCAATACTTTGATGGAGAAAAAGTTACTTGCTCACACTTACGATGGAGCAGCCATTATGGCAGGACAACACAGCGGGCTTCAAGTTCGGGTGCGCGAAAAATGTCCCCAAGCAATTTTTGCGCATTGCTACGCCCATAGATTGAACTTAGTTCTATCACAAGCTGTTAGTTACATCAAACAGTGTAAAATATTTTTACATCAAACAGTGTAAAATATTTTTCATCACCCTCACAGGTTTCGGGACATTCTTTTCCAAATCTACAAAGAGGACAGAAGCACTAGATACTGAAATAAGAAAACGATTTCCCAGTTTAGCTCCCACAAGATGGAACTATAACAGCAGGCTCCTAGAAACTCTGTATGAATACAAAATGGAATTACGCAATTTATTTATGTCCATAAATGAAAATTTCGACAAATGGAATTCTGATACGATTATTTCAGTTGCAGGCCTGCTTTCAAAATTGCAAGACTTTGATTTCAACTTCCTTCTTGTTGTATTCGCTTCAATTTTTCCCCACTCTGATGCACTCTTTTAAGTTCTTAAAAAAATTCTTGATATTAGTTTCTGCATAAAGAGCATTGATAACTTCACTGCTCATCTCACACGGCTCAGAGAAGATTTCGACTCTATATGGTGTAAAACTGAAATCGTCACATCTCAGTTAGAAAGTGACTTGCTGCCCACAAACCGCACAAAGAGAGCTAGACTAGAAACTGTTTCAGGCGAAGATAGGAAATCTTCATATAGAAGATTATTTTTCGAAATAATTGATGTTATGAATGCTAACAATAACCAAAGATTCATTGACATTTCCAAGCTAAAATTCCTCCCTCTTTTAGATGTCAAAAATTTTCACAATTAAAAAAAAAAAGGTCCCGGAAGATGAACTTTCAAATCTAAAAGAGAGTTATGGTAAGTTCTTTACCTTCCCTAAATTGAGAAGTGAGCTGTCTGCACTGTATAAAGAACCACATATGCACAAAGAGAGTATCGTTTAATTGTATAGGTACTTAATAAATTGTCCCTTTCTAATATGCAAATTAATAAGCGGCCCTGCACAAGTTCAAATACAGAAATAGCACAGAATATGACGTGTTACACCAACATTCCAACTCAAAACAGATTTCAGCCTTTAGCTACAGAAGACAGTATGGAGGAACCTTCTGCTGCTTCTACACTTCAAAAGGAAAAAATTCCACCTATCTGCTTAAAGAACATTGAGAACTATCAGCTCTTATTACAAAACATACACAAACATGTACAATCAGAATTTCATACGGAGTTGAAAGGTTCAATCATAAAAGTATACGCATCAACATCCAATGATTTTCGATCACTTTCTACTTACTTTTATTCAATTCGTCAGCAATATTATACTTATAAAAATCCCTCTGAAAAGAAATTTTCTGCTGTTATTCGAAATGTACCCTACTCTCTTAGTGACCACGAGATAAAAGTCGCCCTTGAAGAACTTAACTATCCAGTTCATAACGTAACGAAACTCCTAGGAAAGAACAAACAGCCCACTCCACTTTTTGCAATAGAACTATACAACAATGACCAAGGTAAATCAATATTAAATCTCAGTCGCCTACTGTACAGTGTAGTTAAAGTCGATATCAGACGCCAATCCAAAGAGATTCCTCAGTGTACAAGGTGCCAAAATTTTGGTCATACTAAGAACTATTGTCAACTTGAACCACGCTGTGTATGATGTCTAGAGGCTCATCATTTCTCTCAATGCCCTAATCCTAAAACAACACCACCTAAGTGCGTGAACTGTCATCAACAACATCCAGCTAATTACAGAGGTTGTGAACACTATTTACAATTCAAGGAAAAATTCTCACCTGGTGTTCAGTTGAGACAAGAACAACGGACTCATGTTCCAAAATCTTCGCAACCATTACTTCAACGCAAAGTAGATACTCAGCATCAAGTAAATCCTTCAATGTCTCAACCATCTACGTCAAAATTTCAAGCAAATTCTCGATCTAACACGTATGCGAATGCAGTGAAAGGATCCTTTAATCAGAGTCATCGTCACCCTATAAATCAACCTGCTCCAGAATCTTCCTCCTCATCTCTCTTAACTGATCTACTCTCTAAGGTTATCCCACACATTATCACTCTCTTGACTCCATTCTTGTCAGAAATTAAAGATTACTTTATCTCTTCTCTGTCATCTTACTTCCAGAATGGCAGTAAGTAATAAAATTTCTATTCATCAGCTCACTATAATCAATTGGAATGCTGATGGTATTAGAATGAAACGATCTTCTCTGATTGCCTTTTTGTCAACACACAATATTTTGATAGCCTGCATCACAGAAACTCACCTTCTTCCAAACGAAGTCTTCACTGTTCCAGGATATAAAATATACAGAAACGATAGGAATGCTTCAACTGCATCTGGTGGTGTTGCCATTTTAATTAAACGCAATATAACACATCATCAGGTCCTTCTTCCTTATACATCTGATATAGAAACAGACGGAATTAAAATTAAGTGTCAAAGTAATCATGATTTTGGTTTATTTTGTGCTTATAAGCCCCCAAAATATTTGCTAAATACTGCATACCTTGCTCTATTATTTCCCTCAGTCGGTTCAACACTTCTTGTGGGCGATCTAAACTGCAAACACACATCATGGGGCTGCAGAGTAACGAACCCAAATGCACATCGTCTTTACGACTGTATTAACAACTTTAGTCTCCATATTCTCGCACCAACTGAACCAACACACTATCCATATAATCCCCTCAACCTTCCTGATATCCTTGACATTGGAATTCAAAAGAATATGCATTTACCAACTTATATTGCATCATTAACAGCACTTGATTCAGATCATTGTCCAGTGTTGATTACTTTCCACTTGTCTCCTAATGTAACACCTAAAGTGCAACGCCTTATTAATGGTTTTGTTGATTGGGATAAATTTCAGTTGACTCTAGACTCAATGTTAGTCACAGAATATCATCCACTAACAGCAAAAGATATTGACAATGATGTTCAACATTTTACGGACACAATATGTTCATGTGTAAATTATTCTACAGTATGATCCAAGCGGGCATTAACCCGCTACTACTTACCATCTTCCATACTCCAATTAATTAAGGAAAAACATCGTATTCGTAGACAATGGCAACGAGAGAGGCAACCATGGCAACAGAAGAAGCTGAATTATCTTATACGATTAATCAAGACAAATCTTGAACAACACCGTCTACAGTCGTATCAGTCTTACTAATCATCTCTATCTGCACCTGATAATACTCTTTGGTACGCCACAAAGCGTATTCTGCGCGAGCCAACAGCCATCCCGACACTTCGTTTAGACTCTCAAACAGCCACAGACGCAGAGTCGAAATGTAATTTGCTTGCATCTCATTATCAACATGTGTTCACCTCAAATGAGAATAAAAATGAACAGACTACCTCTGAATTTGAAGAAGGACTTATAGAAAATATTAATAAACCGACTGTGCCAGAGAAAATTTCCTATACTACTCCTCAAGAATTGTCTCACTTCATTCAAAGGCTTCCAAATAAAAAATTTCCAGGTCATGATCTTATACCCAACATTGTACTAAAGAAGCTTACCAACAAAGCTCTTACTTATTTGACGATAATTTTCAATGTTGCCCTTTTAATTGGGTACTTTCGTAGAGTCTGGAAGCTTGCTGAAATAATTGTTTTTCATAAGCCTAACAAACCTAAGCAATTGCCATCTAGTTATCGACCCATTAGCTTACTGCCCACGCTATCGAAATTGTTTGAGAAGGTTATTCATCATCGCATTTGTAAATTTACGTTCCGAAACGAGATAATACCAGATTTTCAGTTTGGCTTTCGTCCGAAACATTCTACAACACACCAACTGCAAAGAATCACTGAATTCAATATAAAAGGCTTTGAAGAAAAACAGTATACTGCCGCTGTGTTTCTGGATATTGCCCAAGCATTTGATACTGTTTGGCATGATGGTTTAATGCTAAAATTATATGGAATTGGTTTTCCTGACTATCTCACACGCATCGTGAAAAGTTTTTTTATCTGAGCGTCAGTTCTCAGTACGTATAGATGATATTAAATCAACGCTTCGTCCAGTTTTAGCCGGAGTACTACAAGGATCCATACTGTCACCACTTCTCTTCAATCTCTTCACATATGACTTTCCATGTTTACAACCGTCACACATAGCTATGTATGCTGATGATACAGTTCTCTTTTATTCTCATAGTAACCTAAATACTGCAATCAGCACTCTTCAGACATCCTTACAGGAGCTGTCTAAATGGTTCTCCGACTGGAGATTACTACTCAACATTACCAAGACAGAAGCTAAAATCTTCTCTTTAAGGCCTATTCATAATCCACCTCCTTTGGTTCTTCTAAATGAACAAGTTACATGGCTCTCTAGTCAAGAAGCTGTCAAATATTTGGGAATATTATTAGACACGAAACTTACATGGAATGCCCATATAACTCGCATTGTTACACTAGCGTCTTCCAGAATTCGAAAATTATACCCCTTGGTTAATAGACGTTCACAAATTGGATTGGATTGTTCAATGCTACTCTACACCTTGCTTGTACGACTCTTTTAACTTATGCAGCGCAAGTGTGGGGGACAGCAAATAAGACTCACATGCATCGCCTACAAGTTCTCCAGAACAAGTTCCTGCGAACAGCAACAAATGCCCCCTGGTTTGTAAGAAATCAACAACTGCATCAAGAATTGGGAATTCTACCACTAGAACAGTACATCCATTCAATGTCAAAATCTTTCTTCAACAAACTTCTTGGTGTTCCTGGAGCTGTGACATATAACATTGGAGCAAGATCTTGTCAGCCTTCTAGACTTAAAAGGAAACTTCCTAAAGACATCTTTCTCAGCGATGCTGATGACTCTTCATAAATTTAACACGGAAATCATTATCATATTTTTAGTCTCATAATTCACAAAATTATTAATTAACTAATTTAAATTACTTAGAGGAGCCTTTAGAGCCAACCTCAGCATGATATTCTGCATGTGTTATTCCATAATTTAACAGTGGTCTGTATAACAAGTTTGCTGGTCGACCAATAATTAAATAATAAAAAATAAATAAATAAATTCTGATGTTACGGATGTACTCCCTGAGTATACAGGCTTGCCCAACTCATTATAACCATCTCAGCATCTAGCGCTTCTGCTGAAATATCTTTTACAACGCTGAAGCGCATAAAGACATATCTTCGAAACTCTCAAGGTCAAGATAGATTGTCGTCACTTGCTCTTCTTAGCATTGAGAAGGCATATTTTGCAAAACTAAGGAGAATACCGACATTTAATGATGACGTCATAGATATCTTCGCCAACAAATGTCGGAGGATTGAACTCAACTTCAAAAATAAGGTAAGGATTTTCAGGTTTATGAAAATGTTAACATAATTCAGAAAACAATTAAATGTATATAATTTATGGCAAAAGTTGGAAAATACCCTTTTACAGACGATCTTCCCCTACTCTTGGACCCACGCCACGCCACTGCTAAGATGTATGGAATAAAATGTTGCTGCATGGGTTTACTGACGACTATTGAAAATAAGGAAGGCATTGTAAAAAATTGGATATACGAGTTATTGCGATATAAAATAAGATTCACAATATACAACTATCTTGGACTACCCTTTCCGTCTCACGCTATAGGAATCATGCCCACTTCTGTATTTGTTTCACATCTTAAAGCTTCAATGTCAATGTAAGGTGTATGGAATAAAATGTTGCGTAGGTTTCCTTCCCAATGGTATAAAAGGGATATATGAGTTACTGCACTCTATACTAATAGTAAATCTGTAACCGAAATTTTTCTGGTAACATTCGCTTTTCCAAAAAAAATTGGTGTTAACATGTATAATTCATCATCCTGAGACCGAAAATCGCTTTTTTGAAATCTTTGTTTGTATGTATGTTGTCTGGATGTTTGTTACCTTTTCACGCGATAATGGCTCAGCAGATTTCGATGAAAATTGGAATATACATTAAGTTCGTTGTAGCTTATATTTTAGACTATATGACATTCAAAATACTTTATTTAAAAGGGAGGTTTTAAGAGGGCCTGAATTAAATAAATCGAAATATCTCGCTTATTATTGATTTTTGTGAAACATGTTACATAACAAAAGTTTCTTTGAAAATGATTTCCGATAAGTTTTATTCCAAGGACATTTTTTTATAGGACTGATATTTAAGGATATACAAGAGTTTTAAGATAACAATACATTTTCACCACCACCTCAGATTATAGCGACTTTGTTCCGTAACTCCTATGTGCAAAATATAAAATTTTTCAGTAGGAAGAGAAAAGAGATTTATTCATTCTATGGCAATGGTGCATAGGAGATCGTGAATTCTTACATTTTCGAAAGAAAGAAAGAAAGAAGAAAGAAAGAAAGAAAGAAAGAAAGAAAGAAAGAAAGAAAGAAAGAAAGAAAGAAAGAAAGAAAAAAATAGGAGGTTGTATTATTTGCTGTATAATTATTTAAGTTATTTAATAAAGCAAAAATCTGAAAATCGATATGTCACTTAGGAGTTATTGCAGGAACGACGTCTATGGCTATAATAAAATAAAAACAAATGACTCCGTCTATTTAAGGCGGCCTTGAGGTTTATCAATATTAATATACAGAGAATATTTGTGTTTGTGTGAAGCGTATGAAATAATCTCAGAAGCTAATTTGGATAATTCCTTCACTATTTGAAATTTTGCAATTTATCTAAATGGATTAGTACTACTTATGAGGACTGAGGTAAGATGAAAATAGATCTTTACGCACAGAAAATTTGATATTCTGTCGAAATATTGCATTACTTGATTATTGCAACTTTATTTGGTCCACATAAAATACTCTAATTTTATATACTTAAATTTCCTTTTGTTCACGAGTATTTTTACTGGACCATACAGCCCATAATAAATAAACATTTTACCATAGAGCTCACTGGAGCTGAGTTATTTTAAAAGGTGTTACGAAATGGCGTTCCTGCGCTCATAATTACCCATATTCGTTTCCTGTGTTTCTTAAAATAATATTTATGTAGGGTACCTCACTTTTTTTATTTCCATAAACAATGATATACAACCGAGCGAGTTGGCTCGGGCAAAAACCCCGTGGCCGACAATCTGACTGGGGTTTTTCATGATTTCCTTAGTCATAAAGGCAAATGCGGGATTGGAAAGATACATGCCATGATTCATCACCGCCTCAATTACCAATACCAAAAATATTAATCAAAGTCTATAATCGGTTACATGAACACAAGCCATCTACAACACACAATAGAAAGAGGAACTCAACTGAATAAAAACGCCCTACTCATATACCCACACATTCTAAACACACGACATGACCACAGATGTTAAGGCGTGAATAAATATGTATTATACCATGCAATTTTGACAGCTGACGATTCTAATGTCACTTATCGCCACACCCACTTTGTTTTGGGCGCATAAGTTCATGGCGGACGGCCGTTCAATTTTCTTCAAACATGGCGGCGCAATGACCACTCTATATCTTTCTCTTTCTAACTCGTTGAGCGACCGTTACACGAAGAAGTTGTCGAACATTATCAACGAACTAGAAATAGAATATACAGTGGCTTTCACGTCTGTATCAGCGCTTTTTGTGGTACTAGCTTGAACTACCGGTCGCCATGTTTTAACTAGTATCTCGCTGTAGCAGAAGTAGGCGTATAAGTATAACGAGCACAGAATACAATCATGGATAAATATATAATATATATTTATTTATTTATTATATATTTATCCATGATACAATAGAGTAGACACTAGCATCTTAATACCATTGGACGGAGTGAAGCCGGTTTGATGGACCTGACGCCATCTTGTTGCTACCAAAACATTGAAAATTGCTATTACGTTATAGAAGATCTTGTGATAAGAATTCCATATGTCCCTAATTTCTTGTAGGACTCACACTTTCTTGTTTGTTTCGTAATATAGAATCGCTATGCACGTATTTTAAGCAAAAATCACGAAACTGTCATCGATAAATCACATATATACAGGTTATTTAAATTGGCAGCTCTTCAAATTGCAGTATGGTATTTAATAGATAATCTGGAAGGTTAAACAAACAATAATGATAAAAAAGGAAGATAACAGTTTGACCTTATTTTGCTACTAGTCCAATAAAAATGCTACCCTATAATAATTACTTTTATAAGTTGATCCATTTGCTTCGATTTAATAATGAAACTTGCTTCTTAACGCAAATTATCATTCTCTTCCTTTTGCCAATATTTCGTATAGATGTCCCGATTTTGTTTAGAGAAAAACTGGAATGCTCTTAACCATATAATATTTGATAGGCTCTTCGTTTATAGTATATAATTAGATTATAACGGCGAACAAAAGTGAAGTTTTATTACCAAGTGGGTCAAGTCAGTTCACGACCGAGTTAATGAAGCTACTAAGTCTGCAAAGCATAAGTCTGATTTCGTGATTATAAAAATTAATTACAATAATATTAATACACTATTTCTTTTTCTTCATCAAACGAATACGTGCATTCGGTTTAAGAGAAACCTCGGTATACCCGTTTTCTATAGCACTCGACACAAACTTCCAACATGGGTTGTTAGGTTAGCTTCGCTCGTAAATGCTAAGTCTGCAAAGCATGTCTGATTTCGTGATTATAAAAATTAAATACAATAATATTAATACACTATTTCTTTTTCTTCATCAAACGAATACGTGCATTCGGTTTAAGAGAAACCTCGGTACACCCGTTTTCTATAGCACTCGACACAAACTTCCAACATGGGATGTTAGGTTAGCTTCGCTCGTAAATGCTAAGTCTGCAAAGCATGTCTGATTTCGTGATTATAAAAATTAAATACAATAATATTAATACACTATTTCTTTTTCATCAAACGAATACGTGCATTCGGTTGAAGAGAAACCTGGGTACACCCATTTTTTATAGCACGCGACACAAACTTCCAACTTGGGTTGTTAGGTTAGCTTCGCTCGTAAATGCTAAGTTTACAAAGCGTGTCTGATTTAGTGATTATAAAAATTAATTACAATAATATCAATACACTAATCCTTTCTCTTAATCAAACAAATACGTGAACAATACGAATCTAACCGACTAACCTAGTCTAAATCATTCATTATCTACCGGTAATAAGTACATTTCACACATGCATATTTACCTGTGAAAAGTTATTCCAGGAATTTTTTTGAAAACCTGTTTGTGCAGCCTTACGCAGTACATGTAGGCATATTGAAATTACTTCATTTATTAATTAAAACAACGATGCAACATCACAATCAACTGCCCATGTGCTAACCGGGAGCCCAATGTTTTGGTAGCATCATAATGGCGACGGTCTACAAAAGCGGCTTCACCTCCAAGCTGTTTATGTTTACTCTATGCATTCTGTGCTCGTTGTATAAGTACGTGGAGATTTTTAAATTCTCTATTAAGATGCCTCTTGTGTGCTCGTCTTACAACTGTAGCAACCGAAGCGACAAAACAAAGAATATTTAATATTTCAGGTAAGTAGTCTGCCATAATTTGGTATTACTATTCATATAATAACAGTTATAACTGTTATTATAAATTGATAGAAAGATTCTGTAACATGTTCATTATTTTTACAGATTCCGACTGAAAAATTATTTGTTGACTAAGCAGTGGGTTTCACAAATGAAGAGAGACAAATGGTTTCCCAAAGTACATAGTGTTTCGTGTTCTGCACATTTCGATACAAAATACATGTATTTTGTGAACGAGAGGAGACGTTTGTTGTCCAATGCAATACCAACTATATTCAAGTTTCCAGCTCATTTGAAAAGAAAAGAAGCGAAGTTTCGAAGAAGCTTTCTCTTCTGTGGCAGAGGAAAATTCAATAGAACACCACGAGAATCCAGATTTGTATAACACACTGACATGAATACGACCTTAAGCAGTCTATGTCTGTCCGACGAAACTGGAGCTTATGTGTCTTCCACTGAAAGCGTGTAAAAATCAGCAGGAATATGCCATGGGCTCCTTTTCCACTGGGCCCCTCAATTGTAGCTTGCTGTGTATTGCATTTATTTTTTAGTTTACCTCATGGATTTTTCATGCTTGTGAACTGAATAATAATCTCCTTCATATGTATTATCTATTTTGGTATATCTTAGTTGATTGAATTGCTAATGATTTTAAATTTGATTAATCGGCTTGCTGAGTATTCTATATTTTTGTATAGCTCAACTGATTGAATTGTTTATGCTTTCAAACTGAATTAATCTGCTTGCTGTACATTGTATGTTTTTGTATAGTTCAACTGCTTGCTATGTATTGTATATTTTTGTAGAGCCATCAACATAGCTTAGTTGGCAGACTACTTGTCTGGTGATCTGGAGCTGTGCTTGGGCTGATTATCTGGTTGGGTTATTTCAGAGGTTTTCCCTAACCGTATGGAAATGTCAGATAATCTATGGCGAATCCTCAGCCTCATCTCATCTCGCCAAAAAATTGTGTAACTCTAGTTCCACATCTAAAAGCTTTAATGTTAATTTAGCTAAGCTAAGATGTATGGAATAAAATCTTTCTGCATGGATTTACTGACTATTAAAAATAAAGTGTTAGTAAAAATGAGATATACGAGTTATTGCAATATAAAATAAGATTCACAAAATGCAACTATCCTGGACTACCCTTTCCGTTTCATCTTATAGAAACCACGCCCACTTCTGTACATGTTCCACATCTTAAAACTTCAATCTCAATGTGAGATGTGTAGAAGAAAATATTGCGTGCCTTTTCCTTCCCACTGGTAAAAATGGGATATGTGAGTTATTGCAATATAAAATAATATTAACAAGATGCAATATTCTAAACATTCTCTTTCAGCCTCCTGCTGTAGGAACCGCGCCCACTTGTATCCACATCTTTAAGCTTCGATGTTAACGTAAGGTGAATGGAATAAATTGTTGCTGCATGAGTTTTCTGACAGCTGTTAAAATAAAGAAGTGTTAGTAAAATGGAATATATAGGTTAATGCGATATAAAATAAGATTCGTGGGTTACAACATGTTCTATACAGTCACTTTCTGTATTATGCTATAGGAGTGGTCCACTTCTTGACTAGTTAAAACATGGCGGACATAGGTTCAAAAGTTTCAAAGATGGCGGCGCGATCGCTACTCTATATTCTACTTCTAGCTCGTTGAACATTATCGATTAGTGGGGTCAGATATCTTCGAACGTCAGTGTACATGTGGTGGAGTTGTAGCACAGTCTAATACATACAGTCGCGCAACTCATACGTATAAAATATGCCAAGATTCGACAGCTGGCGCGACAGTAGCCCCCTAGCGGCAGGCAAGTTAAAAGTGTGCATAGACATATGATAACACATCAGAAAACGGGTTTTGCGTAACTGATTTTATATTTTATGCTATACAGGAAATGTATACTACGGTCATGGATAAATATATAATAGGATGCGAAACTGCGGTCAGCACGATCTAGATGCGGTATTCTGAAATAAGGTGATCAGCGCCCGACGTCGTAGGTGGTAAATCATAGAACTACGTGAGAACCAGCATTCTCCACTTTCCGATACGAAGTAGTCAGAACGTTGGCCGATGACCAGCCAACAGCGTTATGAAGGCAAGATGGATGCCAGAAAAATGCAAAAGATTCGAGGAAGATGCTCAGCGCCTGGATGCAAGACTGTTAATACTGTGGGAGGGAAGCATTTTTTCTCTTTTCCTCAGGAACCTATGAGGTAAGCTTTAGTATTATTATTGTGTCCTGTGTAGCCTAAACCTTACACTTGAAAACAATGTACTTTTTGGTGAAGTAGGTTAGACGAGCTGTGCATTGCTTTCTGCTAATTTATTTAGGATTATAGTAAGAGTATAAATTTAGATGGTTCCGAAATTCAGTCAAACTGTAACGAAATGTGAAATATTGACGAAAAAGAGCAAGAAGGCTGAAAATGAAACCTCGTAAACCCGAATTGTAGCATTAGGCCACATGGCTGCAAACTAAAACCATGTGGTTTTTAGTATAAACATCTCACAGTTATGGAAAATAAAATTATGCCTTCTTTGATGTAGTTAGCCATTCTGGAGAAATTCTCAATCATGTGTAATAATAATAATAATAATAATAATAATAATAATAATAATAACAATAATAATAATAAGCTTAGGCCTAATATATAATTTAGTTTGTACCCAATATCTGTTGCTGCTACCAGTTTACCTATGGTCACTCACCACCTAGTGATGCGCATTAGACATCTCTTAAAATAACACAAATGCAGCAGATAAGTTATTATTTTTTCCCCAAGTTTTTGCATGATTTCTATTCAATATTTCTTCTACTTTATCTCATTAATAATTGTAATCCATTGCTTTAGGTGTTGGAAGTGGCTCCGATTTTGTGGGCTAGAGGACCGGTATCGAGTTGCCGCAGATGCCACACACAGGTTGAGAATCTGCATGGACCACTTCATTGAGTCTGACTATTATAGCTCTTCACAAAAAGTGATACTTAAGCAAACTGCAGTGCCCACTGTTCATGCTAATGGATTAGTGGTGCCATCAAACCCTAAAATCCGGAGCCCACCATCTAGCCCAGTTATGCCTCGAGCGACCTTCTCACCGGGGTCTACCCCAACTTTCAGACATCACAAGACTTTGCGGACGTATGCTAGGAGGGCGAAGATTGATTCTGCAGCTGCCGAAGGTAATTAGTACACTAGCAATGTTTTTATGTCATTCATGTTTAAAATTTCCGATTTCATTACTCTTTTCTTTATTTTCAGGTACGCGTAGTCTCATAGGTTTACAAGCTGCAACTGAGCAGGCTGCAGGCTTGGCAGCTATACCTCAAACAATTCCTGCTCCTATGAGTACTCCAGCTTCAAAGATTACTGCTTCGACGGCATATGCCGGGATGAATAAAGATGCATGCCAACAAGGTAATTATTCCACTTAGTCAAGTTTATGGATTTCAAGGAATGCCTTAGTTCCTCATCAGCTGTTCTTACATTACATGTTTCAAAATACATAATTAATTATGTTTCGTTTTTTTTGTGATTATTACAGGGAACAGTATGATTGGTGAACAGCTGAGGGGCTATCAGCAACCATCGCTCCTATTCAATGTGGTTCCCACAGCTGAAGGTAAGCGATACTGTCTTGTGAGCCTGGTAACATGCTAGTAATCATTTAAGTTAATTGCCCCCTGCCATATGTCTGCAGTTTTCATACTTCATTCTTTTACAGTAGCGAATAATAACAAATCCTCTTAACTACAGGGCAGGGTGTTTATCTTGTTATATATCGATCGTCCAGTTCAAAAGTGTGACAACTCAAAAATTGCCATTTTTTAGTTATTTATACTACTGAAAGCCCCTTTCGGAGATCTTTCCGATTCAATATTGAGATAAGTCATATTTACAACCAAAATGAATAAAAACGAAATAAACTGCTTTAGTAGTAATTATAACTATGGACTTTATTAATTCATTATTACTGCATTTCGAAATCTATTAATAATGAACTGGAAGATCGTGACATACTCGTCCTGAATACTGACTCATTTCTAATTGTCGTGGTTATGAACCACAAATCTGTCCCTTTTTAGGGGATTTATTTGAAACTTTCAACTGAAGATATCTCAAAACTTGTTTTTTTGAATTGTCGCACTTTTGAACCAGACGATCGATATTGCAACTGATATCCTGACAAGTCTCCCTGGCACGAAGTACACCATCATTCCCTCTTACTGACTTCTCTTTAATATCCCAACACCTCTGCTGATTATCCCTTTCTGTTAGTATCAGTTGTCCTCTATGGCCCAGCCTATTAGCAAAAAAAAAATATTTTATATTACATTACAATGAACAATTCAGATTAACACAATCAAATTTGTTGCAGCATTAAACTTTTGGATTGTTACTGTTATTTAACATTTATATGAGTTATAATTTGTACAGGTAAGAGCAGTTTGAAATGAATGGAGCACAAAGTCTGTTCAATTCTTGCTTCAATTTAATTTATCATTTATTTCCTTAGATACTGACATGAATACATCCAAGATGGAACAGTTTCCTTCAGCTTCAGCTACCCCTTCTTTCCAAACTTGGTAAATATAGATCACATTTTGATGTATTGTCAATTTTGTAGTATGTTATATAGCCTATCCATAGCTTGCATGCCTTTTGTTAGGCCTACATTAACTTAACAAGGCTAAAGGTGTTGTCACGTTTCATTTTTTATTTAAAATAGTTCCCAGTAATTAGATTAATCAGAAGTTAATTTCGTAATCTTTAGGTCCTGGTGTTGCAAAACGAAAACTTTTCTCCAGTCCTCACTTCTCATCTTCACCCAGGAGCAACAAACTAAAATAGCAGCTCTGAAAGCAAAGGTGAAGAGACTGGAGAAAAAATTGCAACAAGTCGAAGAAGACAGAATTTCGGATCAAGTTGGAAGGAGAAGGGAGCCAATGGCCACATCATCTCAACTGCCAACAATTGTTCAAAAGATATACAAGGCACAGGTGCAGATGAGAAAAATTCATAAACATGGATATAGATGGAGTGACGTCATGAAAGATTTTTCTTTGTCATTATTTTATCACAGTCCTAAAGGGTATAATTTTATGAAAAAAACTTTTCCTATTGCCCAGTATCAAGACACTTCAAAGTTATCAGAACAAAATAGACATTGAGCCAGGTCTTATGCAGCCTGTTTTGACAACTCTTAAGTCACTTGCTGCAGGGCCTCTGTCTGACAGATCAGAGAATGTATGTCCTCTGATCATTGATGAAATTGCCATACGTCAGCAGCTGCATTATGACTCTAAATCTGATATGATTAAGGGTTTTGCTGACGATGTAATAGCAAGATATCCCATGAAAATAGGTAACCATTGTTTGATGGCAATGGTTAAAGGGATTAAGAAGGGATGGAAACAGGTAATAGGTTATTGGATATCTGATGGTCCTATATCTGCTACATCTCTCTTGAACATTGTCAATTTGTGTTTTTGTGAACTTCACAAAATCGGGTTCCATATTAAGGTTTTAATATGTGATCAAGGTACAAATAATCAAAGTTTGGCATCTAAATTGGGGGTTTCAGCAGTAAGACCGTATTTTGAAGTCAATGGGAATAAAATTCATTTCATGTATAATCTACCACACCTTTTGAAGTCCATTAGGAACAACTTATTACGATATGATTTGCATTACATGGAAAAACCTGTATCTTGGTCACATATTAGAACTATCTATGATATGCATGATGATGTGTTAAAATTTAAGTTAGTTCCTAAACTGACAAAGGACCATGTTTTCCCTAAAATGTTTTCTCGTATGAAGGTTAAGCTGGCAACACAGGTGTTTTCCTATTCTGTACATACTGCAATTCATTCATATGTTGGAATGGGAAAGCGAACTATCAGTGCTCTGCATACTGCCGACTTGACACTTTCAACAGCACGAAACTGAAAACAGATAAATTTAAATATAGATTTGCCATAACTCCTGACTCCGTTCACATAGAATTTTTGAAAAAAACTTTGAGTGACATTCAGTTCTTGGAATTCGTGGGTTGCAAGCGTCAGCCAGCTTGTCTTGAAGGTTGGAGAATTAGTATTCAGAGCTTGCTGAATTTGTTCGATGAGCTTAGTTCTGAGTACAACAGTCCTACATTAAGGACTCGATTTCTGAGTCAGGATGCATTGGAGAATACATTTGCTACCATAAGACAACAGCACGGGTGCAATGTAAATCCATCTATCCAACAACTTGAAAGTGGTCTTCGACACATACTCATTACATCTCTTTCCAAGTTATCACACAGAAGTAACTGCGTAAAAGATGTTGAGTATGTGTTGACGAAATTGAATAGTATTTCTGTTAGTGACAAGGCTGTTCAGGAGTCGTCATCTGTTACAGATGTAAACTGTATCAGTGATTGTACTCCTGATACTATAGTCGAAATGGATGTGGAGTGTGATACTGGAAGTATCGAGGACGATAATGCTGTGTACTGCATTGCAGGGTACATTTGCTCAAGGTTCCTCAAAAAACATAAATGCAGTCACTGTAAAAATACTCTAACTCTGGGAGAAAGCCAGAGAGAACTGAGTGAAAGCCATCAAATATTTATTTACTTCAAGGCATTTGATGACTATTTTGGAAGTCTTTTATTGCCCAGAAACAAAGTTTTCACTTAGTTCCGAGAATGGGAGAATTCATTCTGCAGACATTTCAAAGCAAACTGTCATTGTAAAAATTTGAGGACTGCGATGAAAAAATATGTGTTGAATGATTGTAATTTTTCTCTTTGTAGTCAGGACCAATTCAATAATTTGTTTAATATGTATATAGTATCTAGGATTAATTGGTCGACTCGGTTTTTGAACCAGTCACATTGTTTTGGTCCTGACTTCAAGAGAAAACTAAGGATATTAAATAATTGTTGAGTCTCTTCTGAGAAGAAAGTAGGTACAGTGTTGATAGCATCACATGTACACTGGCGTTCAAAGATATCCGGCCTATGATTATATGACCATGTAAGCAAACTTTCCAATCACGGAATAAATCAGAACCAAAGACATTAAAAATTGACAAAAATTGGAAGAATTCCACTAGTTCTCAATAAGTGGTACCATTATTTGAGCAGTTAAAAATGTGTCAGGAAAAATTACTATGTAGATTGAGCATAAATTATTCTCGTAATTGACAATATCAGTGGTTTCCCGCTAAATTCAGTGTTGCTTCACAATCAGCAGTGTGGGATGAAAAATTGAATTCTATAATGCGGGTATATTTATGTATGATTGGCAACACTGACTATTATCATCACCATGTATTCATACAAGTAATAACTAAATAAGCCATACTTAAGCAAAAAAAAATATCGATTAGTAGGGCCAGATATTTTGAACGTCAGTGTACAGTAGTGGCAAGAAAACCCGGACCGACAGAATAATCAAAGTCCCCAAAATTAGCCACTGCACATGCCACACCCGCATTCACAAGATAGCGAGTAATCTATTGAAAGTGTTGTAGTCTCGACTGCTGACGTAGCCCACTTTGAAAGCCATTAGAAAATAAGATGGTAAAATTCATGTTCTGGGAATAATAAGTTAATTAAGTAGTATAATATCGCTGCAATCAGAAAGTATTGGGAATAAATTTGAATAAGGAACAAAAAAAAAAGGTTCCTTTCCAGGCAGGATTCGAACCACGAAAGTCTTAGTTACCAGTCTATTGTGTTCCGGAGTGAACAAGGCTCTGAAATCAGCTACAAGGGTCGGTCCGTTTTCTTTTTGCCACTGCTGTACATCATTGTGCATCTATCTTCTTGGATTGCAGCTACCTAGAGTAGTGACCCACCCATCTCTCATCTGCATACTGTGAACTCGGCAGTGTCTTTAAAGTAGTGTAAAGCTCATATTGTGTGTAACAAAAAGGTATAATATCATAATGGTGGAAAGTTCATAGCTTTTTTTATTATTTTTTTTTTAATTTTTATTTATTTATTTTTTTTGCCCCAGAAAAAAATGTTTTTAGCAAATGTTAAATATATTGTGTAATTGTAGGGAGCAAAGTTACAGTATGTGGTACATGTGTGTGTATGTTAGAGAGATATTTGACTTTGGAAGTTGGGGTTAACATACCTTCAGTTCACCTAGTAAACTTTTTTGCCCAACATAATGCAAGTAAGTGATGCAGCTCATGTATTTCACTCTGACCCTCAGTACATACAACATTTTGGTATACGTTACCGTTATGTGTATGCCAAACAACAATGTCTAAGAACCTTAGATGTGATCCTAGAAAAGTGTTCTAAAATGTGTTGCAAAATAGTAGATAGTAATATGACAGTTTCAATTATCAAACATTTTTTTGTAGTATCTGAAATCTGATTAATGTAATATGTATCTAGTCAGCGATGTATGCAACGGAGGGGAGAAAGGAATTGGCCACTCTTATTCATTACCTCCTGCTCTGATTGCCCCATGAGTGTTATTTGTAGGGTCCAAACCTGTTTTTGGACAGTTGACTAAACAATAGTTGATGGGTCCAGGCAGACAATGGGACAAACCATAAATTTCGATACGTAGGATGTCTCATTGGAATGTGAAGAAATATGTTCTGACTAAACTATATGACAATACATTATCAGGGAAAGGATTTATATGTAAATACATATTTACTTATAAAGCTAATATAATTTATATTTTGCATTATCTTTATGTTTCACAATGTGTAGGGTTGAAAAATCCTACTTTTATTTTCCATATTTTTCCATATTTTAGAGTTTAGTACATATTTTCGTTAATTTCCATATATTTTCCATATTTCATATAAAACAGTCCATATTATATTAGGTTTAACAATAAAACAAAACAAAATTCCATTAACTTTTAAAAATACATTTCAACAATAGAGATTTAAACACATGTTCAGTAATCCCTTTAACATCAGAGTTATTTGAAAATTAGCAGTCCTATCAACAATGGGAAAGTAAGTTACAAAACTGTATTAATTTAATTTAAAATTTTTAACAGACTTCAGTTGTGCAGCTCAACAGTTAAATGCCAGTCAGAGTACACATAGGTTCAGTTTTGTAAATCATACTATAAAGACGGTAAATATGCCAAAAGTACGTCATTCAGTCAATTTAAAATCAAAACTAACAAGTTACATTTCAGAATTTAAAGAAGATGGTTTATCAACTGACAATAAAATATTATTTTGTAATTTGTGTCAGTGTGCAGTATCATCTACACAAAAGTTCCTGGTGCAACAACACATTACAACTAGTAAACATCAGGCCAACAAACAACTAAATTCCAAGCAGAGACAATTGTTTTTAACACAACCAACAACATCGAATGTAAGATCTGAGTTTAACATCGACCTGTGCCGTTCTCTCATCTCTGCTGATATTCCTCTCTACAAACTAAAGAATAAGGTCTTCAGGGAATTCCTTGAAAAATATACTCAACATACAATCCCGGATGAGTCAACACTTAGGAAGACGTATGCTCCATCCATCTACGATGAGACAATACAGAAGATAAGAGATGAAATTAAAGATAGTTCAATTTGGGTTTCCATTGATGAGACTCCCGACAAAGAAGGTAGACTTGTTGGTAATGTAGTTATCGGTTTGTTAAGTGAACAATATTCTGAACGAATTCTTTTACATTGTGATGTTCTAGAAAAGTGCAATAACAAAACTATAGTTAAACTGTTCAACGAAGCTATGGGTATCCTGTGGCCAAAGGGTATTATGTACGATAATGTGTTATTCTTTATTAGCGATGCTGCCCCTTATATGGTCAAAGCTGGACAAGCATTATCTGTTGTATATCCTAAATTGACTCATTTTACTTGTGTGGCGCATTCATTTCATTGTGTGGCAGAAGTGGTCAGAGACAATTTCCCTAAAGTAGATTTGTTGATTTCATCAGTGAAAAAAGTATTTCTCAAAGCTCCCAGTAGAGTTAACGTGTTGAAAGAAATGTACCCTGAAATTCCATTGCCACCAAAGCCAATTTTAACTAGATGGGGTACATGGCTAGAAGCAGTTGAATATTATGCCGAACATATAGACTCTATTAACAATGTTCTCCTTGCATTGGACTCTGAAGATGCAGTCTCAATTGATACTGCGAAAACAGTTACCTGTGACATAAGTGTGAAGAATGACTTAGCTCACATTCAGCATACATTTTCATGCATCATAAAAACGCTCAAAAGTCTCCAAAATAGGCACCTTTCACTATCTGAAAGTTTTGAAATTATAAATAGTACTGTGGAACAACTGAATCGTGGTAGAGGTAAAGTTGCAGATGCAGTAAGAGCTAAGGTGGACACTGTACTTTCAAAAAACCCTGGATATGAAGAACTACAAAAGGTTGTTGCTGTGATGAGTGGTGAATCAACAGTGAAGATTAACTTGGACTTATCCCCAGCAGACATTGTGAAATTGAATTATGTACCAGTTACTTCTTGTGACGTCGAACGCTCTTTTAGTCAGTATAAATCTATCCTCAGAGACAATAGAAGAAGATTCACTTTTCAGCACTTGAAAGAAATGTTTGTAACCTATTGTTATGGTAACAGACAATAAAAATTGTGTTTTGTTGAAACTACATTGGAAGATAAGGTACGTCCATTATATTTTTTGTTTAGTTTGATTAAAATGTACCAATATTTAACGTACATAGTCATTTTTTTATAATTTTAAGTCCATATTTAATTCCATATTTTGGTAAAAATCCATATTTAATTCCATATTTTGGTAAAAATAACTACATATATATTTACATATTTCATATATTTTTAGTCCATATAAATCCGTTCCCTGTACATTATTTAAAATGGTATCATTTACATCTGTAAACGAGCACAGATGGCAGAGCATTCCAAAATATAAATATATAGATGTGGCTTTTTCTCTTATCCGACTGGGCCCCACAATTTCAATTATTCAATTTGTTGTATAGACTTTACCAATGTACTGCACACTAAATATGTAAGTGTATCTGTGTGTATAGGATTACCAGATGTTCTGGATTTCGCTTGACATGTCCTGCGTCCTGCCAGGGTTCGTAAAAATCAGAAATTGTCCTGCTTTTCTTTCTTGCCAATTCCCAATGGACAAAAGAGAGTAACTATTGAGTTGGGGCCCATTAGAGGAATTATGTTTGTAAAATCCTTGCTCAAACAAGTCGAGTCACCAGAGAAGTATTAACAATCCGAAAATTAAATAAGGTAAAAGCTAATTTAGAATCCGTATACTTCAATTCTATTCATGATAATAGTTTTGTATCAGTTTTATTGTACAAAGACAAACAAATTACCTAATTATATAACAGAATGTAAAAAGACGTCATGTCAAGTATCAAGTTAGTCTATTATGTCCTGCTTTTATATGGAAAATTCTTTTTCATTTAAAATGACCTGCTTTTAAATTGTTACAATCTGGTAACCCCAGTTCACATGTAGTTTATGTTAAACAGTGATATGATGGACCTTGTCAAAATTGCGTTGTTAAATGTATTGTAAAATAGTATAGAGTAATATAATAATTTCAATTATGTAACTAGTTTTTGCAGACTTAAAGTGCACTATACACTATTACCTAAAGAATAAAATCCCAATTATCTAACCTTGTTTTCTTTTATTTTCTGTCCCTGTTTGGCTGTATTTTAATTAGTTACATTATAAGGTAGTGTAAAATAGACCGTCTCTTCCAACTATTGGCTCCAATAACAATTTTCAGTGAAAGATGATGTGAGGAATAAAAATTTTAAAATTTTACTTTAAATTAAGGGGTTTGGGGCGAGGGGGGGAGGAGGAGGAATATTTACTGCGAATAGTTCAACTTTCCGCCGCCAGGCGCGCTGTTAGATGCGCGGAGTAATTAGTTATTATTTTCGCTACTTGGGTGCGCTGCTGGATGCACGGAGTAGTTACTCTTTTCGCTACTTGGTGCGCTGCTAGATGTAATAACGCCTCTAACCGCAAACAGATGGCAGCACGATCAATTCTACAACAGCGCCTCTAGTATGTGTTACGGGAAACTCAGGAAGTTTCGCATCCTATTATATATTTTATCCATGCTACGGTTCTTATTAATTTTACTTTAGAATCCTAGAAGAATTTCACACGCAGTTAATCTACAAGTTTTAGAAGCTGGGAATAAACGTATTTCTCTCTGCTCCTTACAACTGAATCATGGCCCCGATCACGTATCATGGTTTGAAATAATATAATTGTTCGTACGTGGACGGTTAATTCAATTCATTCCTAAATATATTTATGAATCATTGGAACTCTATATTTCCTGTGAGAAGAGTCATAATTAGTAGCTTCAAAATTGTAGGGCATATCTCGTAGGGTACATCGCGTGGTGAACTCCTCTCCCTATTTCCTGATAAATTAACTATTTTCCATACCGCAAATTGGGGTAAACTCGGCCGCTGAGGTAAACTTGAAAATAAAATAGGGGAGGATTTAAACCTTAATATGACAGACATTGATTTATGAAGTTCATTATTTTTCAGTTTACTAAGAACCGGTATTTCCTTTATTATTTTGAGTCACAAATATTGCTGATATTATGGTTTAAATTTTTATGGCAAGTTTACCGCATTTTACATTACATTTCCAGTTTTCACACATAAGCTTAATTTTAACTTATCGTACCTATATAATACGTAATTTACATGCATATACTGCTAATATGATGTAGGTGAGAACAAAAAAATTAACACACAATTTGTTGAAAAAACTGTAACTTCCTGCCTCAGTGAGATAGAAACTCTTGGATATGTCCTGGGAGCCTGCCCTTATGGCGAAACATTACGTATACATAGGCACCATGCAATTAGAACTAAATTGGCCGATGCCCTCAGAAAACTAAAATACACCGTCTATGAAGTAGTCCACGGAACCGCCGACAATGGCAGTAACAGACGAATTGACATAATCGCCATTAGCGAATCCCTGTTTCAGGGAATGATAATCGACCCCACCATCAGGTTTGAAACGTACGAAGGACAGCCCGAAGACGTACATGAGGAGAAACGAGCAATCTACGTTCCAAACATCCCGTATTATAAAGATACTCGTAAATACCAACTTCACGATATCAGTATTACGGGATTGATGTTTGGAGCGAGAGGAACGATACCCAACTTCTCTTCTCAATTCTGTAAGACCCTAGGACTGCACAAATCTTTTCTGAATGAACTGGCCCTCCTCATAATTAGAGAGTCAGTCAAACTTTTACGGAACCACGTATATGCAGTCTAATTCAGTGTATGGAAAAAATTGACGCACCATTACCATTTTTCTTTTTCCTTCTTAGCTTTCATTGATTCTTTACTTGATTTTTTTCTTCTGTAAACTGCCATTGTTCGTTTGTGTATTTGTTTGCCTTTTTTATTACTCTTTTGGCTCTCATCATCTATTTGTTCTCGTATTGTTTTGTATGCTTTGTCTAATGGCAGCCTCTAATTTGAGGAAGTTCTGATAAATAAAAATAGGCCTAATTTTATTTTCAGGGCAGAAGTGGTGTAAGTCAAAAATGGGTAATGAGGGTAAAAGTAAACATTTTGTAAAATACAGCGCAAAGTAGCAGTTAATATTGAATTTATTTAAACTATTAGTAGTAAGTGAAAAGCACGAAGGATATATTAATTGCTACTTTGCGCTGTATTTTACAGAATTTTTACTTTAAACTTTATTTCCTAATTTTGACTTACACAACTTCTGCTCTGAACGGCTCAAATAATCACTGGGAATGTAAAATAATCACCAATAACAGTCATGCAAATTATTACAGAAAAGATTGCTTTTTATATTAAATTTAAAAAGGCTCTTTTATTTCTTGAGAAGTTAATACGTCTGCCACATGAATCTACACCAACACATCAGAAATTTATCGACACAGTCTGGATTTATTCAAGAAGTGAATATTTTGCAAAAGGATTATAATACTCCATGAATTCTTGAAAAATTAACACCATGATCCCTACTTGAATGCAATATAACATTGAACTTTTGAAAAATATAAAGAAAAAAACACGAATACAAAATTTATGGAATTACTTGCATTAAAAACTGTAGATACGAGTACATTATCCAAAATCGGAATGGTTACACATTTACACATATGATCTCTGCAAAAAAAATAACATACTGTAACAGGTATTTACTTTTTTTTTACTTAAACTCTCCTTCCTGACATGCAAATAGGTAACTGATAACTAATAAATGTTTTATAGAACACAATATGTAGGCTACCTACTATGTGGATTATTGGTTATGACTGAGTTATGATTTTCTCTTGGTCTTTAGGGAATCTGAAGAACGACAAATTCGCAGATTTAAACTTGTTGTTACTGCAATTTTCGTCATTGCACACATTGCCTTTATTCCGACGCATGATTTTTTTCTAATGTTTAATATTGGTCGACCAGCAAACTTGCTATACAGACCACTGTTAAATGATGGAATATCACATGCAGAATATCATGCTGAGGTTGGCTCTAAAGGCTCCTCTAATGAATTTAAATTAATTAATTAAACATTTTTGTGAATTATGTGAACAAAAATATGATGATTTTCCGTGTTAAATTATGAAGAGTCGTCAGTATCACTAAGAAGGATGTCTTGAGGGAGTTTCCTTTTAAGTCGAGATGGCTGACAAGATCTTGCTCCAATGTTATATGTCACAGCTCCAGGAACACCAAGAAGTTTGTTGAAGAAAGATTTTGACATTGAATGGATGTACTGTTCTAGTGGAAGAATTCCCAATTCTTGATGCAGTTGTTGATTTCTTACAAATCAGGGGGCATTTGTTGCAGTACACATGAACTTGTTCTGGAGAACGTGTAGGCGATGCATGTGTGTCTTATTTTCTGTCCCCCACACTGGCGATGCATAAGTTAAAAGAGGTCGTACAAGCGAGGTGTAGAGTAGCATTGAACAGTCCAATCCAATTTGTGAACGTCTATTAACCAAAGGGTATAATTTTCGAATTCTAGAAGAGGTTAGTGTAACAATGCAAGTTATATGGGCATTCCATGTGAGTTTCGTGTCTAATAATATTCCCAAATATTTGACAGCTTCTTGACTAGAGAGCCATGTAACTTGTTCATTTAGAAGAACCAAAGGAGGTGGATTATGAATAGGCTTTAAAGAGAAGTTTTTAGCTTCTGTCTTGGTTATGTTGAGTAGTAATCTCCAGTCAGAGAACCATTTAGACATCTCCTGTAAGGATGTCTGAAGAGTGCTGATTACAGTATTTAGGTTACTATGAGAATAAAAGAAAACTGTATCGTCAGCATACATAGCTATGTGTGACGGTTGTAAACATGGAATGTCATATGTGAAGATATTGAAGAGAAGTGGTGACAGTATAGATCCTTGTGGTACCCCGGCTAAAACTGGACGAAGCGTTGATTTAATGCCATCTATACGTACTGAGAACTGACACTCAGATAAAAAACTTTTCACGATGCGTGTGAGATAGTCAGGAAAGCCAGTTCTATATAATTTTAGCATTAAACCATCATGACAAACAGTATCAAATGCTTCGGCAATATCCAGAAACAAAGTGGTAGTATACTGTTTTTCTTCAAAGCCCTACGCATGATTAAAACGTTATTATAACATCTCGCATCCCTTTACAGCACGTGCTGACTGAACGAGACTGTATCATCAAAAAAACCAACTAAAGTGAGATTCAGAAATATAAACAGTGAATCATTAGATTATTTTGAAATAAATCTTAAAAATGAAACATGGGAAACAGTATACTGTCAAAGTGATATGAACAGTAAATTCAACGATTTTCATAAAACATTTATAAATATTTTTGAAAACCAGTTTTCCTGTAAAGTATAAAAATGAAACAATATGTAACAATAGATGGATTACACAAGGTATTAAAATCTCATGCAAAACCAAGAGATCATTATACATACAGAGCAGAAATAGTAATGAGACAAACTTAAAACAACACTATAAAAATTATTCAAAAATATTACACAAAGTAATTCAAAAAGCTAAAGAATTACACTATAATACAACAATACAAAACTCTGACAATAAAATCAAAACAACTTGGAACATACTTAAAAAAGAAAGTGGACGATCAAAAAGTAAAGTAACAAACTATACCCTTATATCTAAAAATGTCCACATCTGTGGAGTAACGGTCAGCGCGTCTGGCTGCGAAACCAGGTGGCTCGGGTTCGAATCCCGGTCGGGGCAAGTTACCTGGTTGAGGTTTTTTCCGGGGTTTTCCCTCAACCCAATATGAGAAAATGCTGGGTAACTTTCGGTGCTGGACCCCGGACTCATTTCACCGGCATTATCACCTTCATATCATTGAGACGCTAAATAACCTGAGATATTGGCACAGCGTCGTAAAATAACCCAATAAATTATCTAAAAATACAAAAACGTCAGACCCAAATGAAATTGCAAACATATTTAACAAATATTTTATTACAATAACTGATAACCTCAACATCCCCCAAGATAATGTTACTAACAGTTTAGATTCTTTAACACAATATTTTCCGACAAAATTCCCAAATATTCAAATATTTCCAACAAACAAACAAGAAATAATTGCAATTATTAAAAATCTAAAATCAAAAAACTCCTCAGGGTATGTTGAAATAGCAAGCAAAATATTAAAAGCGAGTTCACATATTATAGCTGGGCCATTAAGTTATTTATGTAACTATTCAATGTTCAATGGTATATTTCCCGAGAGATTAAAATATTCAGTGGTTATTCCTATCTTCAAAAAGGAAGAAACAACGTCTCCATAAAATTACAGACCCATATCACTTCTACCAGTCTTCTCCAAAATCTTTGAAAAAGTAATGTATAAAAGATTATATCATCATCTAGAAAGATACAACATTTTAGTCCCAGAACAATTTGGATTTAGGAAAAATAAAGGCACAGAAAATGCAACATTTAGTTTAACTGACAAAATTCTGGAAGCAGTAAATAAAAAATTATAAGTTGGAGGGATTTTCTGTGATTTATCCAAAGCATTTGACTGTATAAACCATAAAGTGCTGCTAGGTAAATTAGATTATTATGGAATTAAAGGTGTTGCACACGAATGGAAATATTAGGTCCCCTATTTTTTCTAGTTTTTATAAATGATCTTGCCCCCCTTATAAAAGATGTAGTTCATCCCATATTATTTGCAGATGACACAAGTATAGTAATTACAGCCAATAACTCCAACACATTCCAATCTTCAACAGAAGAAATTCTCTTCAAAATATGTGACTGGTTCTCAGTCAATAAATTAGTATTAAATTGTAACAAAACTAACATAATTCAATTGAAATCCTGTCCAAATTCAACGTCGCAAATTTATAGCGCAATAATTAACAATAGATCCCTATTAGCAACAACAACAACCAAATTTCTTGGCTTAAAAATCGATAATGTGTTAAATTGGAAAAATCATATTAAAGAAATTACCCCCAAACTAAATTCAGCTTGTTTTGCTATTAGATCAATGCAAAAGATAGTAAATATCAATACCTTAAAAGCAATATACTTTGCATACTTCCACTCGGTAATGAGTTTTGGAATAATATTCTGGGAAAATTCCACAGATAGTAACAATATATTTCTATTACAAAAAAGAGTAATTAGAATAATAGTAGGTGCCAAATCTAGGGTATCGTGTAGGACTATTTTCAAAAAACTACAAATAATGCCCGTGGCTTGTCAGTATATCTCTTCGTTAATAGTCTTCCTCGTATGTAATCGTGAAAACTTTGTAACTAATTCAACAGTTCATAGCATAGATATACGTCAAAAAATGACTTTCATACTCCATCGGCAAGTCTATCGTGCTATCAAAAAGGAGTGCGTTATATGGCAGTAAAAATTTTTAATAGCCTCCCTATCGATATAAAAAATGAAACTCAAAATATAAAATTATTTAGGGCCAAATTAAAGAAGTACCTAATTTCTCACGCTTTCTATTCTGTAGGTGAATTCATGACATTCAATAACACTTCCTGAAATTGATACTAAAACTATGTGTTGGACTAGTAGACTATATTGTATATCTCGTCTGTATATATTTCATCTAGACTGTGACTATAAATTAAGATTTTATAATAGTATTAAGTTTTTTGACTTGTTCCATATTCTAGCTGTAAGCATGTGCGAATACCATGGAATGTTAATAAATACAATACAATACAATACAATACAACCCTATGACCAGTGCCTTGCCTGCCGCTTGGGTGCTAGTGTCGCGAATGTTGGGAAAAAATGTTCAAGTTGCGCGACTGTATTTATTAGACTGTGGTTGTAGGAATGGTGATGTCTGACTAGTGGAATGCAAACGCTGCCTCTGCAGCAGCTAATCTTTGGTTCTGACTTATCCCGTGGCTAGAAAGTTCTCTTACACAATCATAAAATTATAAGTCGGATACCATTGAACGTCAGTGTACACTCACAGTCTAATAGATACAGTCACGCAACTCATACGTATAAAATATGCCAACATTTGACAGCTGGCGCGACAGTAGCCCTCTAGCGGCAGGCAAGTTAAAAGTGTGTACACGACATATGATAACACATGAGAAAACGGATTTTGCGTAATTTATTTTATATTTTTATGCTATACAATAAGTGTATATGGTTCTTATTAATTCTACTTTAGAATCCTGGAAGAATTTCACACGCAGTTAATCTACAAGTTTCAGAAGCTGGGAATAAACGCAATTCTTTCTGCTCCTTACAACTGAATCATGGCCCTGATCACGTATCATGGTTTGAAATAATATAATAGAATTCATTCCTAAATATATTTATGAATCATTGGAACTTTGCATTTTCTGTGAGAAGAGCAAAAATTAGTAGCTTCAGAATTGTAGGGCATATCGCGTGGTGAACTCCTCACCATATTTCCTGAGAAATTAACGATTCTGCATACCGCAAATTGAGGTAAACTCGGCCGCTGAGGTAATCTTGAAAATAAAGAAAAGGGGAGGATTTAAACATCAATATGAAGTTCATTATTTTTCCATTTCTTAAGAACCGGTATTTCCTTTATTATTTTGAGTCACAAATAGTGCTGATGTTATGGTTTACATTTTTATGGGAAGTTTACCGCATTTTACATTACATTTCCAGTTTTCACACATAATGCCTAATTTTAACTTATCCTACCTATATAATACGTAATTTACATGCACTTACTCTTAATATGACGTAGGTGTGAACAGATAAATGAACACACAATTTTGTTGAAAAAATTGTAACTTCAATTAACTCAGAAAATGTAGGCCTAATTTTATTTTCAGAGCAGAAGTGGTGTAAGTCAAAAATGGGTAATGAGGGGTTAAAGTAAACATTCTGTAAAATACAGCGCAAAGTGGCAGTTAATATTGAATGTATTTAAACTATTAATAGTCAGTGAATAGCACGAAGGAAATATTAATTGCTACTTTGCGCTGTATTTTACAGAATTCTTACTTTAAACCTCATTACCTGTTTTTGACTTACACCACTTCTGCACTGAACGGCTCAAATAATCACTGGGAATGTAAAATCAACACCAATAACAGCCATGCAAATTATTACAGAAAAGATTGCTTTTTCTATTTAATTTAAAAAGGCTCTTTTATTTCTTGAGAACTTAATATGTCTGCCACATGAATCTACAGCAACACATCAGAAATTTATCGACACAGTCTGGATTTATTCAAGAAGTGAATATTTTGCAAAAGGATTACTATACTCCATGAATTCTTGCAAAATTAACACCATGATACCTACTTGAATGCTATATAATATTCAACTTTTTAAAAATATAAAGAAAAAAACACGAATACAAAAATTATGGAATTACTTGCATTAAAAACTGTAGATATATTTTCCAAAATCGGAATGGTTACACATTTACACATACGATCTCTGCAAAAAAATAAATAATAATAATATACTGTAACAGATATTTACTTTGTTTTTATTTAAACTGTCCTTCGTGACATACAAATAGGTAACTGATAAGTAATAAATGTTTTATAGAACACAATACGTAGGCTACCTACAGCGTGGATTATAGGTTATGACTGTGTTATGATTTTCTCTTGGACTTTAGGGGATCTGAAGAACGACAAATTCGGAGATTTAAACTTGTTGTTATTGCAATTTTCGTCATTGCACACATTACCTTTATTCCGACGCATGATTAAAACGTTATTATAACATCTCGCATTCCTTTAAAGCACGTGCTGGCTGTATCAACCCTATGACCAGTGCCTTGCCTGCCGCTTGGGCGCTAGTGTCGCGAATGTTGGCAAAAAAAAGTGTTGAAGTTGCGCGACTGTGTGTATTAGACTGTGCTAATACCACAGTCTAGTAGATACAGTCACGCAACTCATACGTATAAAATATGCCAACATTTGACAGCTGGCGCGACAGTGGCCCTCTAGCGGCAGGCAAGTTAAAAGTGTGCACACGACTTATGATAACACATCAGAAAACAGGTTTTGCGTAGTTTATTTTATATTTTTATGCTATACAATAAGCGTATATGGTTCTTATTAATTCTATTTTAGAATCCTGGAAGAATTTCACACGCAGCTAATCTACAAGTTTCAGAAGCTGGGAATAAAAGTAAATTCTTCTGCTCCTTACAGCTGAATCATGGCTCTGATCACGTATCATGGTTTGAAATAATATAATTGTTCGTGCGTGGTCGGTTAATTCATTCATTCCTACATATATTTATGAATCATTGGAACTTTGTATTTCCTGTGAGAAGAGTAAAAATTGGTAGCTTCAGAATTGTAGGGCATATCTCGTAGGGTACATCGCGTGGTGAACTCCTCTCCCTATTTCCTGAGAAATTAACGATTTTGCATACCGCAAATTGGGGTAAACTTGAAAATAAAGAAAAGGGGAGGATTTAATCATTAATATGAAATTCATTATTTTTCCATTTCTTAAGAACCTGTATTTCCTTTATTATTTTGAGTCACAAATAGCGCTGATGTTATGGTTTAAATTTTTATGGGAAGTTTACCGCATTTTACATTACATTTCCAGTTTTCACACATAATGCCTAAGTTTAACTTATCCTACCTATATAATACGTAATTTACATGCACTTATTGTTAATATGACGTAGGTGAGAACAAATAAATGAACACACAATTTTGTTAAAAAAATTGTAACTTCAATTAACTCAGAAAATGTAGGCCTAATTTTATTTTCAGAGCAGAAGTGATGTAAGTCAAAAATGGGTAATTAGGGGTTAAAGTAAACATTCTGTGAAATACAGCGCAAAGTGGCAGTTAATATTGAATGTATTTAAACTATTAATAGTCGGTGAATAGAACGAAGGATATATTAATTGCTACTTTGCGCTGTATTTTACAGAATTCTTACTTTAAACCTCATTACCTGCTTTTGACTTACACCACTTCTGCACTGAACGGCTCAAATAATCGCTGGGAATGTAAAATCAACACCAATAACAGTCATGCAAATTATTACAGAAAAGATTGCTTTTTATAATAAAATTTAAAAAGGCTCTTTTATTTCTTGAGAACTTAATACGTCTGCCACATGAATCTACACAAACACATCAGAAATTTATCGACACAGTCTGGATTTATTCAAGAAGTGAATATTTTGCATAAGGATTACTATACTCCATGAATTCTTGCAAAATTAATACCATGGTACCTACTTGAATGCTATATAACATTCAACTTTTTAAAAATATAAAGAAAAAAACACGAATACAAAAATTATGGAATTACTTGCATTAAAAACTGTAGATATATTATCCAAAATCGGAATGGTTACACATTTACACATATGATCTCTGCAAAAAAAAATAATATACTGTAACAGGTATTTACTTTGTTTTTATTTAAACTGTTCTTCCTGACATACAAATAGGTAACCGATAACTAATAAATGTTTTATAGAACACAATACGTAGGCTATCTGCAACGTGGATTATAGGTTATGATTGAGTTATGATTTTCTCTTGGTCTTTAGGGAATCTGAAGAACGACAAATTCGGAGATTTAAACTTGTTACTGCAATTTTGGTAATTGCACACATTGCCTTTATTCCGACGCATGATTAAAACGTTATTATAACATCTCGCATCCCTTTAAAGCACGTGCTGGCTGTATCAACCCTATGACCAGTGCCTTGCCTGCCGCTTGGGCGCTAGTGTCGCGAATGTTGGCAAAAAAAATGTTGAAGTTGCGCGACTGTATGTATAAGACTGTGGTACACTGATATCTGACCCTATAATAGATATTGATCTATAATTTGTTGGTGTAAGTGTGGCTTCTATAGTTATGACTCTATGAATAGCTGGCGAAGATAATAGTCAGTGTGGTCAATCGTACATAAATATACCCCCATTATGGAACTCAATTTTTCATATTACTCTACTGATTATAAAACAACACTGGACTTAGCTAAAAACTGCTGATACTGTCAATTATGATAATTTAGACTTAATCTATATAATCAATATTTTTTAACCGTCCTAATAATGGTGTCACCTATTGGGAAGTTACAGAACTGATTTAAAGGGTTTCAATTTCTTACATGGCCTATCTTTGGTTCTGACTTATCCCATGATTAATAAGTTCGCTTACACGATCATAAAATCGTAGGTGAGAAATCTTTGAACGTCAACCGGTAAGAATAATAAATATAAATCCAGAAAAGTTGGATCTCAAGGTAGCATAATAATAATAATAATAATAATAATAATAATAATAATAATAATAATAATAATAATAATAATAATAACACTACTCAACAAATTTGAACTTTTTTCCATAACATTAATAAAATAGGCTGATCTTAACTAATTTGCATGCGCTGAACACGAAAATGACAGTGAAAAGTTCGTAGCACGTCATGTTTTTGTGATATAGATATTTACTTAATACATTGAAAAATCAGGATTTTTGACCTATTAAAAATTACTTTGTTCTCATTTTTTGGGTGAAAATTTCCAAGGGCAGCTTAGATATGATAAAACTGATACATCAATAACTGACCAGCTATTAAGACTTATAAAAACCATTCTTCGTGCAACAAAATAGAGAAAGGTAAAAAAAAAAATACCTTCACTTTTTCTCTTATGAGAACTGAAATCTTCCCTATTTAAAAACTGGCAATAATTGCCCATCATCGCTGGCTCCCATATTTCTTGATACCGTTGCTCCATTGTAGCAATGTCTTGGTGAAATCGCTCTCCCTGCTCAGCACTTACAGTCCCCAAGTTCTCAGGAAAGAAGTCCTAATGTGGATGTAAGAAGTGGATCTTCAGTGACATACTGCAGGCCATTTTTTTTGTAGTTACTTAGTAACGTCTCTATTAATTGGCGATAATTTTCTGCCTTGTGATTCCCTAAAAATCCTTGGATGCAAAAGATTAACATGCTGATAATTCATTTGAGTTAAGTTATTTCTAAAAAATTGTGTCCTTAAAGAGTTTTCTAATTTGTGGATCGACAAATATGCCTTCTTTTAATTTAGCATCACCGATTTTAGGGAACAGAGTCTGTAAGTGTTGAAAGACTTCTCCACTCTTATCTAGAGCTTTCACAAAATTTTTCATTAGCCCTAGTTTTATATGCAGTGGAGGGAGAAGTACTTTTTCACGTTGCACTAGCGGAGGATATTTAATATTATGCTCACCAGGAATATAACCTTTTTGATAGACAAGTTCTTCACCACATAATGTTGTGCTGTTGCTCGACTGTCCCACAAACATAATAAAAAACATAACTTAGTAAACCCTCCTTGTAATCCAAGCAACAAAACTATTACTTTCAAATCCCCACAAATTTTCCAGCGATGTGCATTACAATTTACTGCATTCAATATTAGTGACATGTTTTCATAAGTTTCTTTCATAGTGACTGAATGAGCCACTGATGGAAGGTTTTGTATTGCCATTGTGCAATAAAACTACTTTAAGCTCAGTTTTGATGAATCGATGAACAGTCTCCATTCTTTTGAATTATATTGAATATCTAATTGATCCATAAGCCTGTTCACATTTTTGCAGGCACAAACAGAATTTTCCATTACAAAATAACTAGTCAGTTAATCGTTTCGTTTTCTGAACACGGAAATCTTGGTATCTTTTGCTAATAAGTCCCATTCTTGTAATCTAGAACCTAATAGTTCAGCGTGTTGCTTGGAAAGACCTGAATCCCTAACTAGGTCACTAAGTTCTGCCTGTTGTATCAGATGTGGTGTTCTATGATGTTCGGGAATGTAGGTGGGATCAGCGAAAGGTGAAGGGTGGTCTGAGGATTCAGATAGGTGTCCCTTGCAATGACATAATCTTCTCCAATGGACGGAGGGATAGGGATAGAAAGTTCAGGAGAATGTGACACGGGTATTATCGCTGGTGGGAAATTAGGATACACAATTTTATATTTAGTTTTCCTTGAAAATCCCTGTGGTTTAACAATGCAGAAGTAACAATCTTCCAGATGACTGATGGGCTGTCGCCAAATTATTGGAACAGCAAAAGACATGTTATTTTTCCCTCGCAACCACTCTGTTAACTTCACGTAACATGTTACACAACACACGTGTGGTGCCCAATTCTTATCTTGTTCACCCAATTTAGAGCCAAAATACAAGCACTATGGCTTTTTTACATTGTCTATTATTTATCCATTTTGTGGTTTCAAAGTTAATTTCCCACAAACATAGCAGAAACTATTTGGAAAATTTTTGCAGGAACGACGATTGCTACCCATTTAACACTATTATAGAATAACTAGTATCGCTCATAACACTTCCACAATCAGAACTAATCGCTAAATTGTTCACTTCATGTCTCACAATACAACAGCGACCGTATTTCCTCCTTTCCTCAGTTACCGGTATAGCCAGATGTAACTTACCCTCCGTGTAACTGCATAATAAGGGTAATGAAACAATAAACCATCGGTAGGGATGACACTCATTGAACCCACAAAAGTGTAAGTATGTTTAAAATGGTATCTTAAAAGAACGGAAATGATTGTGTAATTGTGTAAAAGATCTACGTTAAAGAAAAGAACCTCTTTCAAATTGGGTAGGTTTTAACACATTTTTATACGATTCTCTAACTAAAAAATATAAGTTTCTGAAAAAATGTGACGTGTAGGCACTTTTTCAATGCCATATCCGTAATCAGAACATACAAATTACATAAAAATAGTTATTCTTGTCCATGTTATGAAAACCTTGTTGAATAGTGTAATGTGTCTTTTTTTAGAGGAAAAGGTGGTAAAGCCCGGTTCCCACGATGTTTGTTTTTGTAATGGATTCCAGGCTGGCTTAGCTGATAGCTACCCTGAGTGCTCGCTTGCTGGAAATAATGCGCTCTTGTGGCTGCTTTGGTGGCTAGCTTGCTGGTTTTCGAGATTATTTAGTAAACCCTGGTTCAGACCAAAGACGTTATAATAGCACAGTCTAATAGATACAGTCGCGCAACTTCAACACTTTTTTTGCCAACATTCGCGACACTAGCGCCCAAGCGGCAGGCAAGGTACTGGTCATAGGGGTGATACAGCCAGCACGTGCTTTAAAGGGATGTGAGATGTTATAATAACGTTTTAATCATGCGTCGGAATAAAGGCAATGTGTGCAATGACGAAAATTGCAGTAACAACAAGTTTAAATCTCCGAATTTGTCGTTCTTCAGATTCCCTAAAGACCAAGAGAAAATCATAACTCAGTCATAACCAATAATCCACGTTGTAGGTAGCCTACGTATTGTGTTCTATAAAACATTTATTAGTTATCAGTTACCTATTTGTATGTTAGGAAGGACAGTTTAAATAAAAACAAAGTAAATACCTGTTACAGTGTATTATTTTTTGCAGAGATCATATGTGTAAATGTGTAACCATTCCGATTTTGGATAATATATCTACAGTTTTTAATGCAAGTAATTCCATAATTTTTGTATTCGTGTTTTTTTCTTTATATTTTTCAAAAGTTGAATGTTATATTGCATTCAAGTAGGTATCATGGTGTTAATTTTGCAAGATTTCATGGAGTATAGTAATCCTTTTGCAAAATATTCACTTCTTGAATAAATTCAGACTGTGTCGATAAATTTCTAATGTGTTGGTGTAGATTCATGTGGCAGACGTATTAACTTCTCAAGAAATAAAAGAGCCTTTTTAAATTTAATATAAAAAGCAATCTTTTCTGTAATAATTTGCATGACTGTTATTGGTGTTGATTTTACATTCCCAGTGATTATTTGAGCCGTTCAGTGCAGAACTGGTGTAAGTCAAAATCCGGTAATGAGGTTTACAGTAAAAATTCTGTAAAATACAGCGCAAAGTAGCAATTAATATATCCTTCGTGCTATTCACTGACTATTAATAGTTTAAATACATTCAATATTAACTGCCACTTTGCGCTGTATTTTACAGAATGTTTACTTTAACCCCTCATTACCCATTTTTGACTTACACCACTTCTGCTCTGAAAATAAAATTAGGCCTACATTTTCTGAGTTAATTGAAGTTACAATTTTTTTAACAAAATTGTGTGTTCATTTATTTGTTCTCACCTACGTCATATTAACAGTAAGTGCATGTAAATTACGTATTATATGGTAGGATAAGTTAAAATTAGGCATTATGTGTGAAAACTGGAAATGTAATGTAAAATGCGGCAAACTTGACACAAAAATTTAAACCATACATCAGCACTATTTGCGACTCAAAATAATAAAGGAAATACCGGTTCTTAAGAAATGGAAAAATAATGAACTTGATATTGATGTTTAAATCCTCCCCTTTTCTTTATTTTCAAGTTTATCTCAGCGGCCGAGTTTACCCCAGTTTGCGGTATGTAAAATCGTTAATTTCTCAGAAAATAGGGACAGGCGTTCACCACGCGATATGCCCTACAATTTGGAGCTACTAATTTTTACTCTTCTCACAGGAAATACAAAGTTCCAATGATTCATAAATATATTTAGGAATGAATTGAATTAACCGACCACGCACGAACAATTATATTATTTCAAACCATGATACGTGATCAGGGCCATGATTCAGTTGTAAAGAGCAGAAAGAATTACGTTTATTCCCAGCTTCTGAAACTTGTAGATTAACTGTGTGTGAAATTCTTCCAGGATTCTAAAGTAGAATTAATAAGAACCATATACACTTATTGTATAGCATAAAAATATAAAATAAATTACGCAAAACCCGTTTTCTGATGTGTTATCATATGTCGTGTGCACACTTTTAACTTGCCTGCCGCTAGAGGGCTACTGTCGCGCCAGCTGTCAAATGTTGGCATATTTTATACGTATGATTTGCGTGACTGTATCTATTAGACTGTGATAATAGTATACGGTTCAGACGGTGCGTGTTTCTGTGATGGATTCCAAGGTGGCTAGCAGGCTGGGTGCCGTGGTGGCTACGGTGCTGGGTTCCGTGGTGGCTGAGGTGATGGTTTACGTTCACACGGAGAGAGCTGCTTGCATGCTGGATCCAAAGAGTTTGTAGTATTACAAACTCTTTGGCTGGATCACAGTTTGGAAGTTGGAGATGCTGGCGCGGTACTATTTGTAAACATCAAATATGGAAGCTGTATGTGAAGCTGTACGAAGAAGACGTTTATCAGCCTTTGCTGTTTTGCTAGCTTTGATGGCTGAGGAGACGGATCAAATTAAAAAGAGTAGAATGTGGAGCAGAAAATGGTTACTGCGTAGAAATACGGGCCAAGATGTCTTAACAATGCTGTTTGTATAGCATATAAACATGTTTCTTCTCTGTACGCCTCAATTAAAGTTCTGACTTGATCTTTGGTCCAACCGTAGGAATTCATAATCAAAATTTTCGACTTGCTCTCTTAAGGGGAGAGGATGATATTTTTTAAAACTTCTTTGCTATTTGGTGTAAATTATTAATTTTTTGTATGTAGAGAGCTCATAGCTGTGGCAACTCAAGCAAATAAAAATATTGTGAAAAAAAAATTATTTGGGGGCCCAAATTTGAAAAAAATATACCCAATGCAGGATTGTACTAAAACCGATATATCTAAACCGTTTTTAAAGAGAGATTCAAACAGTTTTTGCAATGTATTTGCAAAAGTATGTTCTACAAACTGTCTGTAACAGAATTTTGATATTAGTCCCTACGTTGGTAAAATAAACAATTAAAATTTAATAACAATTTTCTGATTTCCTTTCTTGCAAACAAACGCACGTATTTTAAAAATGAAATCAATTAACAAAATTCTGTTACAGAGAAAAGATTCCTAATAGTCTAAAGAATGTGTGTTCTAAATATCATGCATGTATCTTTAATAGTTCAGAAATTATATTCATTTTATCTGGCAATGTAGCAAAAAAAAAAAAAAATGAAGTTACTGGAAACCAATAAAAGCGGGCGTGTGATTTAAAAATCCATAGCGCAGGAAGTTTAAAAATGATGTCTCAACATCCGATAAGGGCACAAATAACCACAAAATGTTATGCAATGTATTCCACACATATCAAAGGGTATTTTAAAGAAAAAAAAACAATTTTTTTTAAATTTAATTTACCGGAAACTACAATAAAAGTGGGCGAGTGATTTAAAAATCCATAATGCAGGAAGTTTAAAAATGGCGATCCACACATATCACAGAGTATTTTAAAGAATATATATATATATTTTTTAATTTAGTAATTTTTCATCAAAAATACCATCCTCTCCCCTTAAAATAGCAGCTTCCCGAGGTTGATCCACACTGTTCTTTTCTCGCTTCCAAAGTCCCAGAACAGTCTAGATAACACTCACAAAGACGTTATAATACTGAACGCTCATGATAAGTAAGAAACTAACCATAAGTGGAAAACAACTAAAATTCTACATTAACAATAGTAAATGTTGCAACAAAGCAATTAAACAAGAAGTTTAAAAGAACTAAAGTTCTATATTTGATTATTCTATCCTTAGAAACTACGAAATACATAAAAAAAAAATTTAGTTGGAGAACAACTATTTTGGTAACATTGAACCAGCACAGAAGCACGCAGGAAAAATAGCAAGGAACCTACCCTCGAAATCCAGCAAGCTAGCCATCCACGGAGCCACCAGAGCGCATTATTAACGGTGAGTGACCACGCAGGCGACACATCCGCGCAGCCACCTTGGAATCCATCACAGAAACACGCACCGTCTGAACCGGGCTTAAGTCTATTACACTTATACCACAGTCTAATACATACAGTCACGCAACTCATACGTATAAAATATGCCAACATTTGACAGCTGCCGCGACAGTAGCCCTCTAGCGGCAGGCAAGTTAAAAGTGCGCACACGACATATGATAACACATCAGAAAACGGGTTTTGCGTAATTAATTTTATATGTTTATGCTATACAATAAGTGTATATGGTTCTAATTAATTCTACTTTCGAATCCTGGAAGAATTTCACACGCAGTTAATCTACAAGGTTCAGAAGCTGGGAATATATGTACCGGTAATTCTTTCTGCTCCTTACAACTGAATCATGGCCCTGATCGCGTATCATGGTTTGAAATAATATAATTGTTCGTGCGTGGTCGGTTAATTCAATTCATTCCTAAATATATTTATGAATCATTGGAACTTTGTATTTCCTGTGAGAAGAGTAAAAATTAGTATCTTCAAAATTGTAGGGCATATCTCGTAGGGTACATCGCGTGGTGAACGCCTCTCCCTATTTCCTAAGAAATTATCGATTTTGCATACCGCAAATTGGGGTAAACTCGGCCGCTGAGGTAAACTTGAAAATAAAGAAAAGGGGAGGATTTAAATATTAATATGAAGTTCATAATTTTTCCATTTCTTAAGAACCGGTATCTTCTTTATTATTTTGAGTCGCAAATAGTGCTGATGTTATGGTTTAAATTTGTATGGCAATTTTACCGCTTTTTACATTACATTTCCAGTTTTCACACGTAATGCCTAATTTTAACTTATCCTACCTATATAATACGTAATTTACATGCACTTACTGTTAATATGACGTAGGTGAGAAGAAATAAATGAACATACAATTTTGTTGAAAAAATTGTAACTTCAATTAACTCAGAAAATGTAGGCCTAATTTTATTTTCAGAGCAGAAGTGGTGTAAGTCAAAAATGGGTAATGAGTGGTTAAAGTAAACATTCTGTAAAATAGAGCGCAAAGTGGCAGTTAATATTGAATGTATTTAAACTATTAATAGTCAGTGAATAGCACGAAGGATATATTAATTGCTACTTTGCGCTGTATTTTACAGAATTTTTACTGTAAACCTCATTACCAGATTTTGACTTACACCACTTCTGCACTGAACGGCTCAAATAATCACTGGGAATGTAAAATCAACACCAATAACAGTCATGCAAATTATTACAGAAAAGATTGCTTTTTATATTAAATTTAAAAAGTCTCTTTTATTTCTTGAGAACTTAATAAATCTGGCACATGAATCTACACCAAAACATCAGAAATTTATCGACACAGTCTGGATTTATTCAAGAAGTGAATAGACATTTACACATATGATCTCTGCAAAAAAAATAATATACTGTAACAGGTATTTACTTTGTTTTTATTTAAACTGTCCTTCCTGACATACAAATAGGTAACTGATAAGTAATAAATGTTTTATAGAACACAATACGTAGGCTACCTACAACGTGGATAATTGGTTATGACTGAGTTATGATTTTCTCGTGGTCCTAAGGGAATCTGAAGAACGACAAATTCGGAGATTTAAACTTGTTGTTACTGCAATTTTCGTCATTGCACACATTGCCTTTATTCCGACGCATGATTAAAACGTTATTATAACATCTCGCATCCCTTTAAAGCACGTGCTGGCTGTATCAACCCTATGACCAGTGCCTTGCCTGCCGCTTGGGCGCTAGTGTCGCGAATGTTGGCAAAAAAAGTGTTGAAGTTGCGCGACTGTAAGTATTAGACTGTGCTTATACTTGGTTTTGGCGTTGCGATCGGAAAAACAACTGAATGTCACATAGGGTGGTAGGCTTGTTGCTATAGTAACAACGGTTGAGTTGCCAAACTTACAGTTCCCATGTGGCGAGTGCTTTCTTGGCAACATTAAGGCCGGTTACCGTTGCTTACGAGATTATACAAGCTGGCGCATAGAGCTTGAAAAACGAGTCTGAAGTGGTTCCCTCGTAATGCCAATTCCGCCGCTCGGAGCGCTGTTCTGCCCTATATATTCATAGTAGAACACTTAAAAGACATTGACATTTGGGACATTTAAAGGACTCACCATTGCTTATTAAATGCTTCGTACAATATTTTATGGACAATAGACGTAATTTGCAAACTTCTACTCCTCAATTATATTACAATAAATGGCTGTCATTCTTGATATTAAAACATATTACATATAAACTGAGGGACTGTCTGCTCTGTACTTCAGTTCATACACCAAACATTTCCGGAAATAAATTAACTTGACATCTTACATATACGCACTAATATTATTAATATTGTTATTAAATAAGATATTGCAACTAATTAAGGTACTGCATTATCTTTAATTTCCTTGAATTCATAATTACGCATTTGCAGGAAGGCCTAACTTTTCCCTCTCTTTAAAAAAAAAAATACGGACGTCACAATAACTGAGAAGTATAATTATTGCGCGATTTTTTCTTGCAGTGGTGAAAACATTTCTATAGGCCTACTGATTAATCTATTGAGCATAGTAATAGTAAACGCTGTAGTATTTTAGTGCGTGTACGCCTACTTAGCTCTTGTAAAACGAAATTTTCACTTTCACTTTCAACGGAACACTCACTTATATTCAGTTCTTGTATCTTGCAGTAAATTATCCATTTGTGATCATCTTTCCAACATAACCTCCCATTGAAACGACCACTTAAAATCATGAGCTAGAATATATTATTTTAAAAACATTTCCACGTACATACTGTTATAATTGTTATGAACCACAATACAAAAGACAACACTGTGAAATTGGATTAATTTACCAAGATCAACATCAATACCGGTAGTATAAAATCACATATAGGCCTAGGCTATATTATTTCATTACTTTATGGTATTAATTAGAAGAATTAATTTTGAAGAATTTACAAATATGCTGAAATAATTTATGACACCTCTTATAGAAATGTAAAAATATGTATGTACATTTTGAAACAATGGGTATAGCACCACTTGAAAATGTTGAGCATTTTAACAGTAACTTGTAAATTGTTCCATCACGTTGTCTATAGTGTTCATTTATTGTAGCACTTTTAGAACGAACGTGGTTCACATACATAAGAAATGACGATGGAATGAGTCGAACACATACAGTTTTCTTTAATTTTTAGCAAATGATGAAGTTGAATATATACTGTTACTTCATATCCTAACATAAGTAGAGTTGCCACCATAGATGTAACACCTGAAATGAATATTATAAAATAAATTAATGTATTGGTAATGATACAAGAATAAAAAGAAATTAGGCTAGACATAACCTCACAAAATTACAAACACATGCTAAAACAAAAAAAAAAAAAAACTTTACGTATCCGTATATAATAAAACTAGATATTCCAGATATAATTTGTTTCACACGATAACCACCTCAGCCTATTTCGGCAGCAGCCATTATTAGTTACAGTTTGAGGTGCATTACCTAATCTCATACTAACCTTGGTAAGTTCTCTAACCTAATTCACTGATAATTACGTAACAATACACAGGTCTAAAATACAGACAAATACACATTAATTACCTAATAAGTACAGCATGAAGATAATTCATTACTTTTGTCGGTATTTTCTAAAAGAGAAAGGGAAAACAATAACAACATTATCTTCAATGTTTACATCACGTCGTTCACATTTTCATTAGGCCTATATCAGTAATGCTTGGTAAGTGAAACAATGCATGAAATTATTTTACATTTCGGGTCACATCATTCGAGAGTCGGAAAATGCAATTCGCCACTTTTAACATAGCGTTGCTTGTTATATGAGAGAACTTTGACATTTACCTTAACCTATAAAGATACGACCTGTTGGTACAGAGTTCTTCACATAGCAAAACACAGACAATTTTCGAATATAAATTAGCTGAACAAACTTCAAATAACACTGTAATATGCTTGGCATATTTATAATATTCGTACTCAATCAGTAATGCACAATTAATCGAACTATTTTCACGATGCACAATGCTTTGTAATGGTACTATTCATCATTTCATAGGGCAGAGAGGCGAACCTAGCGGCAGAAATTGTCATGACTCACAGAGACCTACTCTCGATCGTGCTATGCGCCAGCTTATGTAATCCCGTAAGCAACGCCGGATACACACTATACCGAGAGATATGTAATGTGAAATGTGTGCCGAGAAATGCGCGAGCGAGGCGAGACAGCTTTGTCCACACACAGCGCCGAGAAATGTGTAATCGACCCAAATAGTACAGAATAAAAAATAGTTGCCAGTGTCGCGCGGTAGCCATCTTAATTTAACCTATCATTGTATTTTCATGGCCTAGTTGTGTTGTTTTAAATTTTTTGAGTAGTATTTTGATAAATTTAAGAAAAATTATTAAAACATAACATACCACACAACAACACAGGAACAAAACAAAAAACACAGACAATTATCAACACAGAAACAGCAATACAAAACACAAAAACAGAACACCAAGAATACATCAGACAAGACATCATAAGACACGCAAACAAAATACACGAGCCCAACACAAACAAAAGAGAACAGATAACAATAAAAACACTAAAAGTTAAACAACAACAACATAACCTCATTTTCACAAAAGCAGACAAAGGCAATTGCACAGTGATATTACACAAACAAGATTTACACAACAAAATAGAAACATACATTAAACAAAACAACATCACAGAACTCGAAAAAGATCCCACCACACAATACCACAACACAATAAAAAAACACAATCAACAAAAGCAAACACGTAATACCACACAACATAAAACACCAATTCAAACCAATCAAACCAGCAGCACCTAAACTCAATGCACTACCCAAAATACACAAAAAAAACATACCTATCAGACCCCTAATCAACTACAGACAACCACCAGCACACAAACTAGCCACAACACATGGACAAAATCATCAGAAACAACATAAAATTCAGAGAACAGACAATAATAAAGAACACTATAGACCTCGTCAACAAAACAAAACAACAACACATACCACACAGTGCAACACTAGCATCATTCGATATAACCAACTTATACACTAATATACCAATACAAGAATCATTACAGACACTAAAACAAATGCTCACAGATAACAACACTCCACAAGAATACATCGAAGAAATCATCCAAATCACAGACATCATAACAAAGCAAAACTATTTCACACACAACAACAAATACTACACCCAAACAGAAGGATTGCCAATGGGATCACCCATATCCAGCATACTAGCAGATATATTTTTACACAACATAGAACAAACATACATACTCAACAATGAACACAACAAGTATGCAGACAATATAATATACTGGCACAGATATGCAGACGATATACTCATACTATACAAAGGAAACAAAAGACAAATACACAAACTACACCAATACATAAACAAATTACACCCAAAACTTTAATACACACTAGAACTTGAAAACAACAACTCAATAAATTTCCTAGACATCACCATAACAAAAATCGACAACAAACACACCTTCAAAATATAGAGAAAACCAACCACCACCACCACACTCCTACACAACACATCTAACCACCCCATACAACACAAACATGCTGCATTCAGGACAATGGTACACAGATTACTGAACATACCCATGAACGAACAACATTACAATGAAGAAGTGAACACAATCAAATACATAGCACAAGAAAACGGATACAATCCAAATATAACAGACAATATCATAAGGAAGACAAAACAAACACTTAACAAACACACAGAAATACACAAAACACAACACAAACACAAGAACACAAGAAATACATCACACTAACATATGAAAACAAAAGCACACATAAGATCGCATTTTCATTCAGAAAACAGAAATATAACATAACATACAGAACAGAAAACACACTACAAAGACATCTCAACACACTAAAAACACAAACAAATAAATACGACCACACAGGTGTATACAAACTCACATGTAATAGTTGCGACAAGTTCTACATTGGACAGACAGGCAGATCATTCCAAACACGCTACAAAGAACACATTAAAGCTATAACCAGAGGACACAATACATCTACATACGCCGATCACATAACCAATATTAACCATACATACAATAACATAAATACGGATATGGAAATCCTACACACACAACCCAAGAACCAAAAACTCAACAGACTGGAATAATATGAAATATACAAACACTCTAAAACACACCCCGATCAAATCCTCAACACACAGATCAATTTCAGTACACACACACTATTCGACTCCACAATTCAACACCTTTCCAACAATAAAACACACCCACTTAACAGGCAGAGAAGTTCGAGATGACGCCGCGATCTAGTAGGCTCTGATGATGGTGCGTGAAGCACTGAAACAGCTGTAAGCCGGACAGATATTTCATATTTAACACGAGTAAGTCTACTAGTTCATCAATTAACTATTTAAATACGTCGATCCGGTGTACTATATGGCAGAGTGAAATAAAGAGTCCAAGGACTTACTTGGAATAACCTATCATGGGTCCTATGTATGAGAGACTAAAGACATTCTGTATACGTAAATATCCGGAGTTGTTATTTAAATTTAACTTGTGTTACAGTTTTCCAAAGGATCCTGAGGTTAAAGATATTCGGATACCTCGTGTTGTCGTTGCAGCACAATTTGTTCCAGTCACTTTTTTTTTTTTAATTTATTTTCTATTAACAAATGGTTAAAACAAACCTTACAATTACAAAATCAATATACAATAAACAACACGAGACTTATAATAGATAATCTAGTCAAACTGAATATTAACCCAAATTAAAAACTGATGTCCCTTGACATAGAAAACTTATATACAAATACCACACTTCAAGAAACTATAAATATTATCGAAGCAAAATTAATTAACCTTCAAATACCATTGAATAAATCCCAACAAAAATTAAATCTAATAAATACTGTTACTTCACAAAATTACTTCACTTCGATAAAAAATTATATAAACAGAATGTTGGCCTAGCACTGGGTAATCCATTATCTGGAATTCAAACCGATATCTTCCTACAAAACATAGAAGATAATACTATCAGTGACATCCTAAATAACCATAACATAAAAGACTTTCATTGATTTGTAGATGACACACTTATAATTTATGAAAATAAATCAATAGATAATACAATTGTACACGTGTTTAATAAATTACACGAAAGGCTGAAATTTACAGTAGATAGTGAAATAAATTATTCAATAACTTTGTTAGATATAAAATGACAAATTTATATATATATATTGTGCTACAAGATCTTTTTTTTTAATTATTATTTACGTTGTATTACAAATATCACAACTAATACATTTTTTGTTCAGTTTTATCATAATTTGTAAATTAACTGTATCCTCTGTTATTTTTTTAAATTTTATTTTATTATTATTTTTTTTAATCTCAACCGAGATTTTGTGAAAAATAAACTCACATATACTTCTATTTTGATAAAATTAGAGTGCAATGGTAAACAATACTCTTTCTTAACCTATTAAGTACAGCCTCTCTTTGAGAATGTAGTCGTCGTCTCATAAGTTTCAAATATACCAGTTTGTTGCCAATATGTGGAAATATACATATATTTATTATACACGTTCACACCTAGACTTGTCACTGTTTCTAGACCAAAGTCGTTGAATCAGGAAACTTTACGATATATGTAAACACTTCTCCATAACACCACAGATACGACCCGAAAACTGTATTCCTAGACATCACCCAAATGAGTATAACTTGATCATTTCATTTTCTAGTCAGACAAGACCTTACTTATTCAATGACCCCATGTATAGACTTACACGAGGAACAACATATGACACACACAATCAACAGTTCGTAACATATATCCATATTTTAAAAGTGCAATAGTTGTAGTTCTTGACAATTCTTGGAATATCTGCCGCTGCACTTTTGCTCAAAATTTTTTCTTTCTGTTGTTAGTATTTTTACAAATTCCTCCATCGTATGGGATGAAGCCGTGAGTTGGTAATGCAAAAAACCTGCGGCAAGCTAAGCTTTTACGAATACCGCATTGTCTGTTGGAGGATCCATTAACAATAAGGTTTGATGCCGGTCATTCAGTTTTGACGTAAGCCATATTTGCTGCAATAGGTTTTTTGCTCTGTTCCAAGTCATTTTTGCAGTTCCACAATTAGTTATACGGTGTTTCAATATGTCTATGAAACAGCATATTTTGCATGCAGGCGAGTCCGTCAGATGGTGTCGGTGTTTCCTTTCTTCCCTCGGTATAATTTGATTGATATAACAATAAACTGTTGTCTGCCATGCCGTAGGAATATTGGCCAGATGTATATTGTGCCAGATTTTATGCCAGCGTTGATTCGGAAATTGTTCCACAATACGTGGAGAATGAATGCTGTTCTTCATGATGTATTTATAAATCAGTTTTGTTTGTTGTTTTGTGTCCGCTGTAATGAGGTCTGGAGGATATGATTCTATTATCTTCCATAAACTTTGTATCGCTTGTGGTAGCGGGGATTTTCTGCTACACAATAGCGGAATGTGTCGTTTCCAGAATTCGTTATCCATGGGATCACTTTCTCCTCGATGTCCACGTATAATGTTCCGTGTTATCAGTGCTTGACATTTTTCCTTCACTGCTATCAATTGCAATCCTCCTTTGTCTTTTGGTAAGACCAATTGTGCTTTCCTTAATTTATAAAGGTAACCTTTCCAAATATAAAAGCTGACTGCTCGTTCAAGGACCGTAGCATATTTAACTGGAAGTGGAAGAATTTGTGCTAAGTACCACAGTTTGGACAAACAAAACATATTAACATGCCAAACCCTTTCAAAAAGATTTAGGTTTCTGTGTATCTGTTGGAACAGTGTCACTCTTGTGAGGGCCGTTGTCTTTGTCCAGTTGATTTCCACCATCTCCTCGAAGGAATTACAAATTGTCATCCCTAGCATCTTCGCTTGCCGTACCATGGTGATCTCGTTAAAAGTAAGTCCGTCAGGCCAGCTACCCAAGGGTATCAAGAAAGACTTCCGTGTGTTCAATTGCGCACAGGAGGCCGCACTGTATGTTTCCAATATATGTGGCAGTGTCACGCAATCATCTGCATCACGAAGAAGAAAGAGTACATCATCTGCGTACACTCTGCTCGTGAATAATGGACACGTTGTTCGTTGTACCGAATTTAAGTTCTGATGTACCATGCGAATAAGGGGTTCCACACTAAGTGCGAACAAAAACATCGACAACGGACATCCTTGGCGTACGGACGCTTGAATGGGTATTCGTTGCGTAAAGAATCCATTGACTTGGATCCTGGAATGCGCAGTTCTGTATATGTTTTTGATGACGCTAATAATTTTGTCTGGTATGCAGAAACATTCCATGACACGTTGTAAGTACAGATGATTAACCCGATCAAACGCCTTATTAAAGTCCACTGAGAGTAATGCTCACTTATCGTCATAATGTTCTTCAAAATACAGCACCGTGTCGCGAATTGTGGCAAGATTATGGATAATGGACTTTTCTGGAACACCGCATGTCTGACCAATTTCAAATATATTCCGAAATGCTGGTTTCAATCTATTTGCTAGTACCTTCATGAATAGCTTGTAGTCTGTGTTGAGCAAGGTAATAGGTCGATACTCCGACACTGTAGTTGGGTGAGTCGTTTTTGGAATTAGAGTCACTACACCATCACTGAAACCATCGATAACTGAACCAGTATCTAAAATATAATTCATCAGCTCTATCAAATATTCTTTAATTAAGCGCCAATGGTTCTTGTATACTTGATAGGTTAATCCATCAGGACCAGGAGCAGTGTTCTTGGGCGCGCCTTCTAATGCTAAACGAATTTCTTCTTCAGTTATTGGTGACTGGAGATCCTGCTGTTGTTGCAGACTTAGATGTCTGTTCACACTTTTCAGAATGTCTGCAGTTGCCTTCTGTGATGTTGGAGACGCAGCATAGAGTGAGGTAAAAAATTCTTCAACTTCTTTGATGCATTCTTTCGAAGTATTCGCAATCTTCCCTTCGGCAGTGCGGAGCTGTTCTATATATTTGATTCTACTCTTCCGTTTTTTTTTACCAGGTGGTATAGCGCACAGCGCTCTTCTTCGTGTATCGTCGGGACACGGGCCCTAACCATCACGCCATGCATCAGTTTTTTGTGAATCTCACAGATTTTCAACTTAGTTTCCACGATGTCTTTCCATTTATTTCCCTCCGTTTTTTGTGTCTCATACAGTTCCGCTAACATCTGGTAGTAAAAATTCAAAGTTGCTCTCGTTTCCTGAGCTCGCTGAATCCCTGCGGCCTGATAAAAGGATTTGAAACCTGGCTTTAATATTTTCATCCATTTTTCCATTATATTGAATTTTGAATTTCTGACCCTTCTGTTTAATGTTTCGAAATATTGAACAAATTGGTCTCTATATTCCGGTATAAACAATAAAGAATCGTTCAGTTTCCAATAGCTTTTCCCAAAGAGGGGAAGTTGTGTATTTGTCTGCATGGAAAGACAGACACAATCGTGATCCGAAAAAGATGTCGGTATCACTTGTATTCGATATACGTCTGTTGAATGCGGTCGCGTGATATAAAATCGATCTAATCTGGACGAAACATTCTGTCGACGGAAAGTATATTCTACATCATTACCATGAAAGAGTTCCCAGGTATCCATTAATTGTAGTACTCTTGTTAAATTTTCTAACGCTGGCGTTGGGTTATATTTGCCTGTCTGGTCTTTTGCGTGTAATACACAATTCCAATCTCCACCTATAAGTAATCGATTGTATCGGTGGCGAAGGTAGAAAGGAATTTCTTTACTAATAAAATTCTCTCTCTCCTGACGATAGTTCGTTCCCGAAGGTAGGTAAACAATTATAAATTGTGTATTGTTAATATTCATGGAAATGACTCTGCCACTAGGATGTGTTTCCACTTGCTCAATATTCATTCCCGCACGATAAATAATTGCAGTGCCACGATTATTCTCGCCGGTGTTTACAACATATTCATATTGCGGACCCAAAAAATCGAAATTATCATTGTTTATTTCTTGCAATAAAAGTACATCGATATCATTTTGCCTAATAAAAGCATTAAGTAACTGTTGTTTGTGTTTCCCTTGTATACAATTGACATTTAAGGTGGCATATTTGCGTAATATTACCATCGAATAGAAAATCCAGAAGGCTGTAAGAATAAACAAACTAGACAACGGACGTACATACATCCTACATATTTAACATGTCCAAGTCTGTAATAACCTCAACAGTGGTGGTAAAGTTTATAAAGCCCTTTCTGAGTCGATTTTGCTTCAGCACCGTCTTTCTTGCTGCTGTCTTTGAGTAGCTGTTGTTTGTGTTTCCCTTGCATACAATCGATATTTAAAGTAACGTATTTGCGTACTATTACCATCGCATCAGAATCTAGCAAGCTGGCAACATAAACAAACATACAAGACCGCGGACGTTCATACACCCTACATATTTAACATGTCCAAGTCTGTATACCTCAACAGTGGTAGTAATGTTTATATATCCTTTCTGAATCGATTTTGCTTCTACACCCTCTTTCCGGTTGCTCTCTTTGACTGACTGTTGTTTATGTTTCCCTTGAATATAATTGACATTTAAGGTAGCATATTTAAGTAATATTACCATCGAATGGAAAATACAGAATGCTGTAAACATAAAGCAACAGGCCCGCGGACGTACATACATCCTACACATCTAACATGTCCAAGTTAGTAGTACCCTCGACAGTGGTGGTATTGTTTATATTCCCCTTCTGAGTCGATTTCCCTTCAGCACCCTCTTTCTTGCTGCTCTCTTTGGTACGTCCATATATATAGCATATGGATGTGGTCTTGTCGGACTATTCTTTGTTTTACTACTCGGATTTACATGTGGCGAGTTTTTATCTGTGGCTGCATTACTGGGCCCCGCGTCTCGACTTCGCAAACGTGGGTCCCTTGAATTTTCCTGTTGTGTTGTGGGTTTTAGTTTTTTCGATGGAGTTTCCGTTGGTTCTTCTACTTGTAAAGTACGGCTTACCTCGAGTGATGCCTCTCCGAACTGCGAGGGTGACTTCGATTCTGGCGGGATTACTGTTGTTTCCATTAACTCCGGAGCTGCATTTCGTCCGTCTGTGTTGACCTCCTCTGCTGTTGTATCCTCTGTCCGGTCTGTTGTCTCCAACGTAGGCTGCTCCGTCCTGTCGGTCACTACCAACGAGCTAGATACTATAGAGAGGACAAAGACCTCAGAAAGTTGAAGACAATTGAACATTGGTCCGCCATGTTTCGGTTAGTCAAAACAAAGGGGCGTGGCACGGATGTTGTAGGAAATGACTGTGATGAAGTTAGTATTATTGTGAATTGAGTTACATATTAAGACTATGTTAATAAGTAAAAAGTAAAATACACACAAAACTTTACGTTTTATAACAGCTGTAGGCCTATGTTTTATTAGTTTCACTAAATATAGCCCAGATATTAAATGACAAGCTATACTCGATGCAACCAAAGCAAAGCACCTAAAGACGGATGAATTTAATCGGCAGAAGAAAAATAAATAATTTTTTGACTTCGTCACAAATTTAATTACCTTACAGCTAGTCTAACCTAATATGAAATCATGTAATTCAGTGCTCACCAGGTGATTTCAAGAGAGACGACGTATGTAACTAATAGGAGTAAAATATAGGAAAGGTAGTGGCGAAAATTTAAAAAAATATCCAGTAATTAAGTTATTGAGAAAAATTCATTTGAAATTGGAATTAACACAGAGAACTTTTGAAAACTGAAATTATTAAAACTACAAATAATCTCTTAGCATGCAACATAATAATTAAAGAATGACACTAATAGAAAGTTACTCATGATCATAACTCACCACATTTATTGAAACGATAAGATACTTACGATTAACATTGTTATCAGAAACAACAGGAGCCACAGCTAGCTACACTTCTTTTCGCGTGATGGAGACATCGTGTAGTCTAATATAATTTGAAACAAATATTGACCTCACACGTGTCTCGCAACTAAGCAGAGGCTTTTGCAGAATAAAACTGTTCTTACATTATTTTGAACAATACTGACAAATTGTGTGTGACGCAAGTGCTAACTTTCCTCTTTGGTAACAAAAAGAGCCCTAACGCATTAATAAAAAGAAAATTGGAGTAGGCCCTATAAACACAATAAATACTAAACTCTTGATGGTACAAATTTATGAATACAGATATTTCGCTTATGCTCAGTCCGTCTTATCTTATAATTCTCTGCGGCAATGGTACCTGTATTGAGAGGGTTTAATTATACAGCAACGAATATTATGATTTACGGTACATTTCATTTAAATCCGAGGGAATGAGACATTTTCGGAAATTTTAAAGTCTTAATTATTACCTTTTCATTTATAAATCAGCTTTTTACAAAACCTATAGCGAAATGTTTAAATTAAATATTGATGTATCTGAAAAAAATAATACATGTACCAACTCGTTACAGTGTACCTTTGATAAGCACTCCTTGCGGAGGCTGGCGGTACTAAAGACGCCATGTTTTTTAGGGAACGATCCATAGTACTGTTGGCCTCCGCAGGGAGCGCTTATCAGAGGTCTTTAGCCTCTCTATAGTATCTAAATCGTTGGTCACTACGTTTGTGACCTTTGCTGTCTCGGAAGATGTATCTGTATCGTCCTTCACCGGTGCGTCTCGCTCCACGGGCTGTGTCATCGTTCGCTCTTCTTTTGATGTCGATGGTCCTTGTGGAGATCTTCCCATAACTATGTCACTCAATAACAATTTCCGTGACTGAACACTCACTGGTAAAGTTGTTTTCCTTCGTGGGCAGTCTTCTTTTTTGTGATCAGGCTCATGGCACACAAAACATAAGATCGGTTGACCAATGCATGCCACATGTGCATTATATCCTGCTATCGGCATTGAGCCTGGAATGTTTTGTTTCACTTCCATCTTTAAAGCACGGATACCGTTATTAACAGGAAACGGGAATGCTGTGCTCCATTGGTCGTTTCTCACTGAATGGATAACACCATACCTAGTCAAAGCTGTCGTCACCATTGAGTTCGGCACCTCGGGAGGAAGGTTAAATACTCTAACTGTTATAGCAGGAGAATCAGCTTTACTAATTTTAATTTGCTTTTGTTCACCGTTGCCGTATTTAAACTTTGTTTCACCTTCATGTTTTTGCACTATTTTCTCATACACGGTTGGCGATATCACTTTTATATACAACGATTTTTCTTGCATGTTCAACTGCAACATATCTACTTGATCTGTGTTTATGTTCAGAGTTTGTTGTATCCACACGTGTAACTCCATCGCCGTAGGGCGCGGAGCACTTGCTTCAAATTGAACTTTTATTGTGTTAACACGACGTATAGTGGCCATGTTCTGTTCAAATTGTTCGTTGCAATGTCTTTATAACACTCGGGAAAATAAAAACACAAAAAAAACTTACAAAATAAATATACGAACGCAAAAACACTATATATGTAAGAACAAATACACTGGATGTGCACTGTTGTTTATTACGCGACCAAACGACTCGGCACTGTACTCAGTCAGCAACTCGAGCGTACACCATTCAACTGTACTCTACCGTGGTCAGAGCCACACTGATCACTTCAGGGAGGAGGATATGGATCGCACGACCTTATCATATATGTTTCAGAAATGGGGCTGTGCAGTATATATTTGCACCCTGAAGAACCAAAGGTTAATTAGATGAACACACACTACAACGAGTTTCTCGCTCATCTCGCGCGAGGTAAACACATTTCTCGCTCTGATCGCTGCTAGCCCAGCGAATATTTCAAGACACATTCGATTTCTGTCAACGATTACGATTACACACAGACATCGGGAAAACATTTTTCAGCTGTTTTAAATTCAGAAAACATAGCAGATCGCCCATTGAAATTTTTCGGTGTCATACGAATAAGTATGACACACGAGACGATAACTAAAATAATACTAAATTGAGACCTCCTCGGAAAAAGGAATGTAACATCAAATTATTAAAATATGTGATGTAGGTAGAAAAAGAAATTTTAAAGCATTTATTTATAACAATAAATGATTGAACTCAATGGCTGATTAAACTTTTATCCGTTTAAAGAAATGATTGTGATATTAAATATAGCACTAATAAAATAAGCTCCTGAAATAATTTTCCTTTCTACTGAAACATGAATTTACAGTTTTGTTGGTTATGTCCTTATTCCGAGGAGGTCTTCAAATAAAAGAAGAAATTTGGAAGCAGATATCAACCGATTTAATCAAACATTAATTAGGCTAGGTTTCTGATTTGCAATACCAATCAGCATAAGATTGCCTATGAATGAAATTATGACTTTATTATCACATAATATTTAACAATGAAAAGGTATGATTTTATATTAGATATTACCATATGTATCATTTGCTAGTCAACACGATAATTTATTAAGGATTCAATTTTCTTCATTATACTCGTGATGCAGGGGTTGCATCATTGGACTGAAGAGAATGCTATTCATGTTCATGAAAAAGTGAACAGTCGCCGATAAAGTGAAATACAATTTCCTGCATGCCGTTTAATATAGTGAGGGGATAACGATATTATTCCAGGAAAATTGCAAAATAGAAGGCACAATTTTCTTTTGTTACACTGGCTTCTGCGAATTGTAAGTATAATGTCTTTGGTAAAAACACGGTTTTGTTTGCAGCCACAAATATTGTACTTTCAGGATAAAAATCTTTTGATACTTGTATTCTAATAACATGGTTTTAGTTTTTGCGGCCACAAATACTATACTTTCAGGATAAAGATCTTTTGATACTTGTGTACCGGTATTCTAATACGATGTTGTAACCCACACTTATTAAAATTATACAAATTTTATTCTTCTGTATTTTAATGCATTGTTATAGCCCCCCCTCACTTGTTACAAATATAACACTCGTTAGGTCCAAGATGCAATACTATGAAAACTGGTCATTTCCCTAGTAGCCTAATTCGTGCTGGAACTATTGCGTCTTATGTTGATAAATTTGCCAAATATTTTATATAATTGGGTGTCATGAAAGAAACTCCATCACCTCCCATTTATTTGTCTATGATTATGACCACATTGTCATATTTATTGAAGGCCATGAAAAAAAATTGAAAACACATACGAGTAGTTCCAGAGCCACTTTCGCAACAAAGTCTGTGAAATACACGTATTGCAGTTGTATGCAATATAAATATTTGGTAATTTCCTAGAAGACGGGCAAAATCCAACATGGCTGACGAAAACTACCAAAAACGTTCTGCCAACTATGAAGTCCAAATGTCACCAAACATCGCAAAATCAAAGATGAAAAATCAAATATATATTCATATTTTAAAAGAAGAACAAGCCCTCCAAACAAATGAAAATATATTTAATTTTTCGCCTTTGATTTTTTTGGCGTTTGGTGGCATTCGAACTTCATAGTTGGTAGTACTTTTCTGGCAGTTTTCGTCCGCACTTTACCCTCAAAAATCACTAAAACACGAAACAAAACTTAATAATTTATCATCTTATCAAATAAAATTCAATTCTCATCGACGTCTTCAACGACAACCTCTTCACTTCCAGTATAAATGGCACAGGCTTTAAGGCAATCTAAACTTAAACCATGCAGGCAACAAAGAATTAAACCAACACTTTGTCGTACAGTCAACTTTGCATAAATAAACCACGTCTTTGCACTAAATGAAATTCTCTTCGAACACTTATTGCATCTTAACTTCTACAGAAAATTCAGTAAATAATTCCTTTAAACCACAGAAAAACAGTTTTCTTCTCAACATTCAACACAATCCTTCTTCACCAGCGAAAGAACTAAACCAAAATCGACTCAAAATTTAATAGATAAATTTCAGAACACGGTTTCCTTCCTTTCCCTCTTACTTCAAAATTCCAACCTTGTGCACATAAAATAAATTATTGGCACTGAAAAGTGGCTTTTCGTAAGCATGATGATGCGCATTCGGCAAATGCAGACAAATCTACAATGTAACATCACTCACGTCAAACAACCAAGAACAACGGGACAACGTCATTATCCATGAAAAATTAATGAAAATTCTAGAATAAATGATAACTATAACCAATCAAATCGAAAGAAAATCACAAAAATCATAAAATGAGAAACTTTCAATAGCTTTAGCCATCAGACACAACATAACACCACTCACGTCAAACAACCAAGAACAACTGATAACGTCATTATCCATTCAAAATTAACGAAAATTCTAGAAAAAATGACAACTATAACCAATAAAATTAAAAGAAAATCACGGCGACACCTAGTACAAAAACCTAGAACTAACATGTAAAAGTCACTAAAAGATCACTAACATTTAACTCTGAAATAAAGAAGTTGCTAATACTTACTATATTCAACCCAGTGCCCGTCTTCTATGAAATTACCAAATATTTTTATTTTCATGGTAATGGACTAACTTCTAAAAGAAAATAAACAAAAGTTATATTTCATTAATTCATGTTTTGCACCACGAAATTGTGTAAACTACTTACCTTTCTAGTATTATTAAACTGTTGGTTCTTGGTTTGATCCACTGCTATATTTTTATTACGAAATTGGATGATTTATAAGGTTCAAACTATAGGCTACAGCATTAATAAACACAGAAAAACACAATTATTTGTATATTAACATTTTATTTATATTATGCTGAGAATATATATCTCATTTATCTGTAGCCTACAATTAACTGCATTTACGATACTGTACCATTTGTATAAAGTCCGAGGATTAGGAAGAGCTGTATCAAATTCTTTAACAAAGTTTAGGGGAAAGAAAATTAATTGTTATCGGTACGTTTCCATCACACTGTTTCTTTTGCTTCTTACCATTAACCTTTCATATGTCTCTTGAGAAGAGATACAAAAGTCTTTGAAATGGAACGTGACATACGTATCACAAAACTCGTATTCAAACAAGATTCACTGTTTCCAACACATCTTTCAAATCATCCACTGCTTTCATCACTCGCCATTTATATTGTTGCAATGTCTTATTCTCTTTTTGTACACAAAGCCATTCTTTCCTTAACTTCCTTATTCTTCTTCTTGGACTGAACCCGAATTTCATTTTCAGTATCAGCTTCCAATGATATAATGGAGGTCCCAAGTTCGTCTACAACTGTCACAGTAGAGAGAGAGAGAGAGAGAGAGAGAGAGAGAGAAAGAGAGAGAGAGAGAGAGAGAAAGAGAAAGAGAGAGAGAGAGAGAGAGAGAGAGAGAGAGAGAGAGAGAGAGAGAGAGAGAGAGAGAGAGAGAGAGAGAGAGAGAGAGAAAGATTTCAGCAAACTTCCGTTCTACTCTTCTTCTTTCCTGAAAATAATAATTCATACCGGTATAACATAACGAGCCTACTTTATACATAGTAGCGAACAGATATACCAATATTATTATGGTTAACTATCAGTGTAATGCTAAACTAACTAATCTTTGGTTCTTCAGGGTGCAAATATAGACAGCACAACCCTCTTTCTGATTCATATATGACAAGGTCGTGGGATCCATATCCTCCTCCCTGAAGTGACTGGAACAAATTGTGCTGCAACGACAACACGAGGTGTCCGAACAGCTTTAACCTCACGATCATTTGGAAAGCTGTAATACAAGTTAAATTTAAATATTAATAAACTACAGACGACAACTCCGGATATTTACGTATATAATGTCATTAGTATCGCATACATACCCATGATAGGTTATTCCTGGTAAGTTCTTGGACTCCTTATTTCCTCTGCCATACAGCCACGGATCGGCATATTTAAATTTATCAAAATATTAACTAAGACCTTAATACAACAACTACACCATGAAAATACAATGATAGGTTGAATTAAGATGGCTACCGCGCGATACTGGCCACTATTTTCTATTATCTACTCTTTGGTCAGGGCCTCCTATCAACGAGTTAGAAAGAGAGAGATATAGAGTGGCCATTGCACCGCCATGTTTGAAGGAAATTGAACGACCGTCCGCCAATAACTTAAGCGCCCAAAACAAAGTGGGCGTGGGATAAGTAACATTGCAATCGCCAGCTGTCAAAATTTCGTTTGCATAAATCAGTTAAACTGATGTGGAAAAATCGAGTATTTCGTCAAATATGTGCTAGTAACTTAATCTAAAATAAAGACCTTATGTACGCTAAATTCAAAACACTTGAGCTATTCCTAGAAGGAAAGCTTAAAAGAATAACCTAAGCAAAATTGTCAAGTACGTATGACAAGAAGTCCTAGCAAATATACTGAAGAAAATGCGACCTACAAGATTGCCTATAAAATGAACGAGTATTATTCGCATGATTTTATTAAATTGTTTTCCCAGTCTATACACGTTGCAAAACTATTTATTATGTCATAAGATATACTTTAGTAAACAGCCTTTACCTCCAAGCTTGTAACTTGGGTAAGACATGACCAAACACGCTTTCAGTGACACTTTTCGGCTCAAAGTGTGGTCGGAAGCACACTTTCATTCAAAGTGTTCCTTTGCACCAAAGTGTCGACTGTGCAACCGAAAAGTGATACTTTGCATCTTCCAAAGGACACTTTAATCGAAAGTATCGACTATGAATACCAGCCTAAGGAATGGTGAACGGGACAAGAGTTCGGGGTAAAAGATAGTTGATAGACAGCATTAAGGTATTATATGGGGAGATTAATAGGAAAGCAAGAAATTGGGAAGAATGGGAAATGCTGGGTTTGCAGTTAAAGACCTGCTCTTGGGCAGAACACTGTACATACATACGTACATACATACATACATGCATGCATACATAATACATATATATTTTTTTTAGATTTTTAAGTTTCCCCTTCCGGTGGCTGAAGCGTCTGAATGGTTATGGAGACTTTCATGGTGTAGTGTTATTTTATTGATCTGCCTCTCTGTTGCTGTCGTGTGTCCTCTCAGACAGTATTCAAATTTCCAACACGTGTATGCGGTTTTGTTTGTGTGTTTTAGTTTGGTGGTTGGGGCTGGTGGTAGTTGTAGAGGAGTTTCTCCAGTGTTGTTCTGTTGTTTGTGTTCGGTGGATTTGCGAAGATGTGTTGTGTATATACGCGATTTACTGCCGAATATGTGTGTTTCCTGTTTATGTTGTTTAGGTGTGTGAAGAGTGGCTTTGTTTTTGTCGTAGTGTAAACTGTGTTGTTTCTGGTGCGTCTGTGCAGGTGGAAGATTTGACAGAGAATTCTTCTTTCGCGGACTTCAAATTTCGATTAGGTCGTTGGAGGTTCTTGTGTGAGTGTTTCGGTTATACAGCAGGGTCGATTGATGCACTTAGGTAGCTTATTGCTCTGGAGGCTGCGTTATATTTCCTCCAGGTTTTTTAGCTACTTCGGTCCAGGAGAGTTTGGAGGTGAGGGGTATTCCTAGATATGTGAGATTCCGCTGGAGTGGAATATGCACATCTCAATGACAATGCAAGCTTCAATTCTCTCTGTGATATAGCATCGCTGCTTCTTTTATCGTTTATCGTCGCTCCAACCTGTACGTACCCTAACTCGTTGGCACTTACGCAGCCTTAAGATGCGATCCAGAAGGCAGTGCCTGTACGCGATTCAGGTCCAGACCAACGAGTTAGAAATATATATAGAGTGGCCATTGCGCCGTCATGTTTGAAGAAAATTGAACGACCGTCCACCATTAACTTAAGCGGCCAAAAACAAAGTGGGCGTGGCGATAAGTTAAATTGCAAACGCCACCTGTCAAAATTTCGTTTGCATAAATCAGTTAAATTGAAGTGGAAAACCTAGTATTTCGTCAAATATATTCTAGTAACTTTATCTAAAGTAAAGACCTTATGTACGATAAATGCAAAACACTTGAGCTATTCCTAGAAGGAAAGCTTAAAAGAATAACCTAAGCAAAATTGTCATGTACGTATGACAAGAAGTCCTAGCAAATATACTGAAGAAAATGTTAATATTCTTAGGTTCTCTTAAATGCGACCCGCAAGATTGCCTATAAAATGAACGAGTATGATTCGGATGATTTTATTAAATTGTTTTCCCAGTCTCTACACGTTGCAAAACTATTTATTATACCATAAGATATAGAATGAAAGTCGGCCCTAACTCTAACTGTAGTAAACAACCTTTACCTCCAAACTTGTAACTTGGGTATAACATGACCAAACATACTTTCAGTTTTTTTTTGTTACAGTAGAGTATAATAATTATCGAAATGTGAACGTGAGGCCAACAGCCGGCTGGTCTGTCTGAGCCTTTCAAGGGCTGTGGCACAACAGATTATTATTAGTGTATAATTGAGCACCCACGTGCAATAATGCGGTAAGTAGTTACGAAATATATTCAAACTTACCCCATTATTGCATGTAGGTGCTCAATTATGTCCTATCATGTCCTTCCAATCAAAATACTAACAACAGTACGGCAATTCGGCCAGTTGACTGCAAAATGATGGATAGTTAAGCTGCTTGTTTCGTTGCTGGCCAGAAAGCTTGGTGTACTGATGGGTACGCCGATGGCTTCCGTAATTGCTACTATGGTGGTTGCTGTTTACACGCAGCTAGCTCTTTCCGCAGTTCAAATTGGAAAATCATCTGCTGTTTCATCTGTTGCCAACTGCACTCATGATTAAAAAGAAACTAAACTGTGAGTGGAAAATAACTAAAGTCCTACATTAACAATAGTAAATGTCGTAATAGGGCAATTAAACCAGAAGTGTAAAACGGCTTAAGTCCGATATTTAATTACTGTTTCTTCGAACTAAAGAATACAGAAAAAAAAAGATTTAGCAGGGAAATAACGAACATGGCGCATGGCGACATGGTTTCAGCGGTGATACTATATCATCATCTTTGTTTACAGCTTGCAAGCCAATACGAAAAATAGCAAGCAACCTAATCTCGAAATCCAGTAAGTTTGGTACCAAAGCAGTCATCAGAGCGCATTATTTCCATCAAGCAAGCTCGCAGAACAGTCATAAGCGCTACCAGCTTGGAATCCATCACAGAAACAAACACCGTGGGAACCGGGCTATAATATTGACTGCAATTACTGCAGTAATACATTTAACCTTAAAAGAACCGAACATGTTAAATATTTTCTACTTACATGATAATGATATGAAATTATTATTACTCGACGATTTTAACCAATGTGCGGCCGGTGAGGCATTCTGATGGTGGTGCCAAAAATAAAAGAAGGTTGAACGTAAATCACCCTAGTGAAAAGTGATAATCACAGCTCATGGTTACATTATGTTAAATAAAACACATTAAGTAAACCAGTTATTTTTTACCAGGTATGCAGTTAATAATGCATCTAGTAACAGTTACAATAACATTTCCGAAACTAATAACGAAATTTACAGATAAAGATAATGCAAAACTTTCACAGTATTGTTAGTCAAATACAAATAACTTTTATAACTAGTAAAATTACTGGCAAAAACACACGAGATAAACAATGATATAGATAATAAATGAACACGTTTGCACTTTATTTAACAGGCCGATGAATCCAAGGCAGGGCCTGAATAACACATGTTCATGTCCTGCACAGATCTCATGTATTGTTATTGTCGGACCATCGGATCTGTGCTCCTTCAGCGCTGTCGTCGTTCTTGAAAAAGTTAACGCCTGTTCTCACTCCATTCCACCCGCTTTCCTCCCACCACGTCAAACAGTAGACTACGAACCTTGCCGAATAGGGATGTTGCCAAACTTCCGTCAAACGTTGTCATAAATAATTTGGTCCTCCATGCTACAATATCATTTCTTTCAATCAAAATACATCTTGTATTTCTACATTTTTTTAAACCTAAATCATATGTCTCGAATCATTTTCCGTAGCGTTTCTCTCCAACCTTGGAAATTATTGCTTCTCTCGCAACCTTCAGTAATTTCAGTAATTTCTTCAATGTCGGAACTTCTTTCTGCAAGGTATTAAATTCTTGTATCTTTTTTCTTAAAATATACATCGGTTCATATGATCTACAAAAATTAAAGGTTCTCTTGGTCTGTTCTTCCCTGGTGATTCTAACTTTTCATCTCCTGCACAGACTCCGTCTCTCCTGATTTTCTTTATTAGGCGCTATGACCTGCCTATATAAATTACGTAACTTATTATTAGGTAAGTAAGTAATTTTAATACGTAATAAACTGAAATAAAATAAGTCTCACCAGTGATCGCAGCTGCTTTTATCGTTGCCTCATTAATAGGAAAGAGATAACCTGTTTGTTTCTCTTCATCGCAAAATGCTATTACTTGCTTAATAATATTTTTTTCACCACTCCGTCACAGTCTAAGACTGTGACTCCGTGCTGCAGTATTCATGTTGAGTTGAAAACGCTGGACTGCAAGTGCAAATAAACTGTCCCGCAAGAAGGCTCAAAATTGTGAATAGTGGGGGAGAAAAAGGGAGAGAGATATAGGAATGCAGGGAGAGAAATGAATTACCGAGGCTGAGAAGGAATTAGGGTTCAGTTCGCATATCTTACGGGGGCATAGATCCGATGGTCCGACAATACAAAAGCATCAACACTAGCAACAGTGTAGCGATATTTAGTTGCCGCAAAATAAAACAAATATTCCACAGCATTAACAAACAGTGTTACATAATATGAAAAAAATATTTATCTTTCTAAAAAGAACCATGACTATCTCTGCATTCAATATAGTTAAATGAATAATAATTTACACATTCACATCGAAGTTTTGCGCATTAATTTTGCATTTTTAACATTACATTAACATTTGGCGCGGAACTTAACTTATGTTTTCGTGCAAGTCTGCGCTGGCTGTTTCCCTGCCTAACGTCTCCAACAACCCTGCCATCTAGCGAAATTAGCGAAATTTCTGCATTACTGCGCTCTAGCGGGCAGAATGTTAACTACTGAGTCAAATTGAATTCGGCTCAAAGTCTGCCATAAGAAACGCATATAAACTAGAATCAGTAGCCTTTTGTACAGTGTTATATGGACGTAGAATGTACCACACCGAACTGGCTCCAACGTTCGGAAAAACGCTGCAAGAGTGCGTCCCGATCTGTGCGTGCGCTCGTTCAGATGAAATACGAATTAAATGTGTAGAAATAAACTATTACAACTGCTTTTTAGGATATTATTTATGGTTTCTTTCATTGGTGGTGCCATGGCACACTGCCGCCCCTGAGTTTAACAATAATAACTCTTGTAAAAGACCAAAACACACATTCCGCCGTGATGGATGGTGCAGTAAACTCGTAAACCGTGCATTTTTTAAAGCGAAACGTGAAGCGCTGCAGCAAGACCATTCTTTTGCTACATTTGCTTTACCTTCGCTGCAGCAGTACTGCAGTAACCATTACGTTATAGTTACTTACCGCAGCTACCGTGCAGCAAATCCAAACACCGCTTTACGAGTTTGCTGCACGATCCATCATGGCAGAATGCGTGTTTTGGTCTTTTTCAACGTTTATTATTGTTAAAATCTTCTAGTAGTAATAATTTCATACCATTATCATCGAATTCCAAATTACTTAACATGTTCGTTTCTTTTAAGATTAGTTTTATTACTGCAGTAACGGAAGCGAATATTAATTGTCCACCATTTTGCAGTCAACTGGCTGGATTGCGTTTTTTACCCTTTTATTCCGTACGCTTTTTAAAGCGCTTCATGCTTTTCCTGCAGCAGGGTCGGAAAGAAAACGCAATTCGGCCAACTGACTGCAAAATGGTGGACAATTAATATTGGCTTCTATTACTGTCTCAAATCGGAGACAGTACCCCACCAATGGAAGACAAGCAAAATTATTCTACTCCACAAAAAAGGTGCCAAGGACGACCTGAACAACTACCGTCCAATCAGCCTGATGTCTAATGTCTACAAGCTGTTCTCTAAGATAATCACAAGGAGACTCACGAAAGTACTGGATGACAACCAAGCTCCAGACCAGGCAGGATTTCGCTCAGGTTACAGTACGGTGGATCATCTACAGACAATAAACCAGGTCATAGAAAAAACGGACGAATTCAATATTCCCCTCTACCTCGCATTTATAGATTTCAAGAAAGCATTTGACTCGGTAGAACACTCCTGTGTATTACAGGCGCTGAGTAACCAGGGAGTCGAGCACAAATATATCAACATCCTAACTAAGCTCTACGGAGACTCGCACGCCACCGTGATGACAGAACGAGAAGGACAAATATTCAGAATAGGAAGAGGAGTCCGACAAGGGGATCCGATCTCACCAAAGCTATTTACTAGCCTCCTGGAAGACATATTCCGTAAGCTAAAGTGGAAGAAAAGACATGGAATCAATATAAACGGATATCGGCTGACGAACCTAAGATTCACGGACGACATCGTACTTTTCGCTAAAAACGCCACCGACCTACAAGAGATGATACAGGAACTAAGCGATTGCAGCGCACACGCAGGCCTAAGCATGAACATGGAAAAAACCCTAGTCATGACGAAGAGCCAACCACAACCAATCCAAGTCAACGCAACCATATTACAGTACGTGGAGGAATACATCTATCAGGGCCAATTGGTCGGATTCAAAAGCTGCATGACGAGAGAACTAAAAAGAAGAATTGCATCAGCATGGAGAGCTTTCTGGTCACTGCAATTCATACTCCTTGACAAGAAACTGAACCGCAAACTAAAGCTGGAGGTGCTGCAATCCTGTATCTTCCCAACCTTACTGTACGGCTGTCAGACCTGGAAACTGACCGTGAACCAGAAGACGCAGATTCAGATCTGCCAGCGCAAAATGGAGAGGAAAATCCTAGGACTCTCCCTCAGAGACAAGATTTCCAACACCAGACTCAAGCAGATGACAAACACCAGAGACATGGCACACCAAGGGGAACGCCTGAAATGGAAATGGGGAGGCCACGTGTCGAGACTCCAAGGCTGCAGATGGGCGCATATTTCCACCACGTGGGACCCACGCATCGGGAGGCGAAACCGAGGAAGACCTGGGACCAGATGGGCGGACTTCTTCAAGAGCCTAGCTGGACCCCTGTGGTCCAGAACAGCCAAGAACCGAGAAGAATGGAGATCGCTACAGTTTGCCAGTATCGAGTGAGAGCGCAAGTGTACACACACAAACGACGAACAAAACTTATATAGAACAGAATCTACAGTTATGCGGATTAGCTCACCGCATGATCTCTAAAGAGCTCCCCTTTTAGGAGGCCATAGCCCTTCACGGGAAATCCAAAGGCTATTTCATTCATTCATTTCATTCATTCATTCATTCATTCATTCATTCATTCATTCATTCATTCATTCATTCATTCATTCATTCATTCATTCATTCATTCATTCTATTACTGCAGTAATAAAACTAACCTTAAAAGAAACGAACATGTTAAATAGTTTTGGACTTCAATGATAATGGTATGAAATTATTACTACTAGAAGATTTTAACAATAATAAACGTTGCAGAAGATCAAAACACGCATTCCTCCCAGGGGCGTATTCTGCGGACTACCGGGGCTACCGGCGGTGGCCCAAGGAAATTACAAAAGAAAAAGTTTATAATATAACATAATGTAATAATTTTGTATTATTAGTTTTACCACAGTAATTAAAATTAAAGTAATTGTTAGATTTATATGCGCTCTCTGCTCTCGAAAAGAAACAAGTTGTCAAGGCGGCATCACTGGAGAAACCGCTTACTACGTGAGGTAGCCTGTGACCGTACCGCCCATCCCCCCCCGCTCTCTTCTGTTTCCAACGTGCAGTGTAAGGCCGGGTGAGTTGCCGCTCTCGTGATCGGTTTCTTCGCAGGCGCGAAGCAACAGTACGCTTAGCACGCTAGCTCATGAATGTAATTGTGTTCTTGCAGTGCAGTATTTTAAATTTGTGATTTGTTCGAGTGTCTAAGAGTTATATTAATTGTGAATTATTAAGTTTTTAATTTCCCAATTAAGTGATATTGTGAAAAATATGGCAGAACAAGTTTCTGGAGAGGTTTGTGTTGAAAATGACTGTGTAATAGAAGGTTTATTAAAAGTGCCTTTTAACCGTCGCACATACGAGGAAGTTGAAATTGTGAAAATGGAAAAACTAACTCCTGAGTTAAATTTGTCCATGGACGTAAAAGAAAAACAGCGTGAGTACACACGCCATTTCACTTCAACATCATATGGTAAGTGGAATTGGTTGTGTGGTAGTTCTAAACTGTCTAAACTATTTTGCTGACCATGTTTGTTATTTAGCCGCGAAACTAATGTGTGGTCAAAAGAGGGTTGTCTAATATGAACTCCCTTCGAACGGCAGTCCTAAAACACAACAAATCAAAAGCTCATATTTGTAGTAGCATGAACTTTGCAAACTTTGGGAAGACAAGAATTGATTTACAGCTAGATAAGCAAAAAGCTCTACATATCAACCAACACAATGCTCCTGTGGAAAAAAAAATCGGGAGATTTTACTGCATCTTATTAACGCAGTCTGCTTTCTAGGAAAACAAGAATTGGCTTTTCGGGGTCATAATGAGAGTGTGGAATCAGACAATAGAGGAAATTATATTGAATATTTAAGTTCCTTAAGTGAATTTGACCATTTACTGGCCAATCATCTTGAGAGTTCAACAGTATTTCGTGGTACTTCTCCCGCAATTCAGAATGACTTAATATTTGCTATAAGTGGGGTTATGATAAAGAACATAAAATCTGAAATAGAAGAAGCACCTTTTGCGGCCATTGTTGTTGATGAAACAAGTGACTGCTCTAATCAGAGTCAATTGTCCACTGTTTTAAGATACGTCGATAGTACTGCCAATGTTCAAGAACGGTTTATAGGATTCACAAATGTCGGTTCGGGCAAAACTGCTGCTGCTTGGTTTCAGCATGTGGAAGGTGTTATAGCAGAATACAATGTCGGCAATAAGTTAATTGCACAGACATACGATGGTGCTTCAGTTATGGCGGGAAATATTAATGGCTTAAAAACAAAAGTTCAAGGAAAGTATCCTCAAGCACTATTTGTCCATTGTTACAGCCATGTTCTCAATTTAGTTTCGCAACAAATTACTTCATCCATTCCAGAATGCCGCATTGTTTTCAAAACACTGTCGGGTTTAGCTGCATTTTTCTCATCATCTCCTAAAAGATCAGAAAAACTCAAGAATTTATGAAAAAGAAACTCCCAAAAGTAGCACCAACTAGAAGCAATTTTACATCTCGGCTTGTAAATACAGTAAAGTAATACAGAGAACAACTGACTGCTTTCTTTGAAAATATAATTTGTAATGACTCTGAAGAAAACTGGGTTGATGATGTAATTGTGCAGGCTCAAGGATATTTGTATTTTTTCACACAGTTTCAGAATATATTTCTTCTTGAAGTCTATGTTAGAGTGTTCGCACATACAGATGTGCTCTACAATATTCTTCAGACAAAAAGTCTAGACATAGCATACTGCTTGCAAGAGGTATCAAAGTTAAAACATACTATATTCGAGTTCAGACGTAGTGGGTTTCCGTCCATATGGAGTAATATGGAAAATGAAAATTCTTCAGACAATACAATGGAACCACCATTAAAGCGAAGAAAAGGAGATGATGAATTGAAATACAGGCAGCTGTACTACAGCATACTAGATCGTATGCACATGGAAATTACTGACAGATTTTCTGATTATGGAAAGCTTCAGTTCACATATCTTCTAGATTCTCAAAAATTTTCTGCTTATAGAGAAAACTTCCCGAATGAGGCACTAAACAAATCATTTCAGTCCTATAACAGTTTGAAAAATGAATTAAGTGTAATATATTCAGCAGAGGTCTTTGATTTTTCGAACATACCTATCCATGAAATATTATCTGCCATATATGAAAACCAGCTGAACTAAGTTATTCCTGAAGTCCTTAAATTGGCAACATTAATTGTGACAATACCAGCTACGTCAGCATCAGTAGAAAGAACATTTTCTGCGTTGAAGAGAATAAAATCCTACTGTAGATCAACTCATACACAAGAACGTTTATCCGGCTTGGCACTGATGTCCATTGAAAAGTCATTTCTACAGAAACTTCGCAAGCGGCCCAACTGTAATTTCAATGACGAAGTCATCAAAGTATTTTCGTCCCAATCAAGACGTCTGAAATTCATATATAAATAGGCAAGGAATTTTATTATAGGGACTTTAAAATATATTTTGTGTAATAATAGGGTCAGTGGTAGCCCAGGCCCTTAATCCAGTATACGCCACTGATTCCTCCATGATGGATTGTGAAGCAAACTCGTAAAACAGTATTTGAATTTTCTGCACGGTTGCTGAAGCGCTGCTACAGCGAAGGTAAAGCAAAATATGTAATAAAGGAACAGTCTTGCTGCAACGCTACACGTTTCGCTATAAAAAGAAAACGCACGATTTGCTGGAGCAAAGTCATTGAAGCGCTTTAAAAAACCGCACGGAAAGCAAAACGTAAGAAAAGAATGGTCTTGCTGGAGCGATTCACGTTCGCTTAAAAAAATGTACGGATCTGTTGCAGCATGGTAGTCTGTTAGCAACCAAGATTTACAGTATCACTGTTTCAGTGTTGAAGCTGATCAAAGGAGGCCCAACAATTCTAATAATAAATAAGTTCCTCTTGATGTTACCTAACAGGAATTAACTCAGTGGAGAGACTATTAAGTTGAATAGGGAGGACTGGTTGTCACATACGTTTACATACGTACATACATACATACATATATACATACATACATACATACGTACATACATACATACGTACATACATACATACATACATACATACATACATACATACATACATACATACATACATACATACACGAAAAAGTTTCTGTGAATGAAAATGATGTGCTCAAGTAACCAGCTAAGAAACGTAATAATGATAATAATAATAATAATAATAATAATAATAATAATAATAATAACAACAATAAAAGCCAAAGTAAATGATTATGTCTCGAGACCAGAATATTGTACGAAATGAAAATATAAACATTGGAGATTTATTCTTCGAAGAGGTGGAAAAATGGAAATACCTTGGAACAACAGTAATAGATACAAATGACACTCGGGAAGAAACTAAACGCAGAATAAATATTGGAAATGCGTGTTATTATTGAGTTGAGAAGCTTTTGTCAACTAGTCTGTTGTAAAAAATCTTGAAGTTAGAATTTATAAAACAGTTATATTACCGGTTGTTCTGTATGGTTGTGAAACTTGGATTCTCACTTTGAGAGAGGAACAGAGATTAAGAGTGTTTGAGAATAAGGTTCTTTGGAAAATATTTGGGGCTAAGAGTGCTGAAGTTACAGGAGAATGGAGAAAGTTACACAACACAGAACTGCACGCATTGTATTCTTCAGCTGACATAATTAGGAACAACAAATCAGACATTTGAGATGGGTAGGGCATGTAGCACGTATGGGCGAAACCACAAATGCATATAGAGTTTTAGTTGGGAGTCCGGAGGGAAAAAGACCTTTGGGGAGGTGGAGACGTAGTTGGGATGATAATATTAAAATGGATTTGAGGGAGGTGGGATATACCGATAGAGACTGGATTAACCTTGCTCAGGATAGGGACAGATGGCGGGCTTATGTGAAGGCAGCAGTGAACCTGCTGGTTCCTTAAATGCCATTTGTAAGTAAGTAAGCAATAATAATAATAATAATAATAATAATAATAATAATAATAATAATAATAATAATAATAATCATCATCATCATCATCATCATCCGAGGCACGACAGCCCATGAAGGACCATGACCGACCATGACCGTCCACATTCCATAGCAGAAGTGGACAATCATCCAACCAGAATGGAGGTGGTTAGCACGAGAATTCCCCAGCCGTTATGGCTGGCTTTCGTAACCAAATTTCGCTACATATCGTAGCTTCCCAAGTGCGTCACGTGCTGGATGGGCACCGGTTCCACACACTGGCCGAAATTTCATGTGAAAATTTCTTCCTTCATGAGGACTCGAACCAGCTCGCATTCCGTAACCGAGTCCTATAAGATGCTTTAGGTCACGACGCCACGACACGGGACAGCTAAGAAACATAGATGGTTGTAATACACTGTGTTCGATTTAAAAGTATAATAAAAGAAAGATGAGCGTTGATAATATCGCCGAACTTTAATTTTCCTTATTTCAGCATATAAATATACACCGTGTGCCTTTCAAACCTCCCACATTTTAATTAATCATTGCTAACAAAGTAAGGTAAATGTTCCTGAGATTGCGCCCTAAGTGGATTTATGTTCTTAAATACTCATTTTTGAGACCAATATAAAAACTATATTTGTGAAACGAAACTCTTGATTCTTAAGATCACAATAATATGAAAAAAGTTACAAAAATGAAATATTTATTCTTTACCATCATTTTTCTTTGAAAAGTTGTGAACGCGCAATCTTACAGGCATTGCCCTTTAAGACTGCGCACGTCGTCCTTTAAGATTGCGCATCAACACATGTCACATTTAAAAAGTCCAACGCCTTCGTAACGTGAACAATCTTCATGGCAACACTGTTTGAACCTACTACACTGCGCCCAGAAATTGGTTCTTCATAGGTTTCGTCACAATCAGGACAGAAAATTTTTCCTTCTGAAACTGTCCAATATGATGAAGATGACACTGATGGACTGTTGTAAATGAACCTCTTCCTCCACGACTTTTTTGTTGTAGCTGAAGAATCACTAGAACTGGTGTTTTTGCATTGTTTCTTGTTGCTAGAAGTTTTCTTTGTTTTCTAGAAGTGAGTTCTTATACGGACAGGAAGATAAAATATCAGATTTATTTGAAATTCGTTTCCTTTTCTATGATTCCACTGTTTTTGGTAACGGAGAGATCATAGCTGTTGAAATTAGTGTCTGTTCAATAATCCCAGGTTCGACTGCTAAGGAAATTTGATCTCCATTTCCCTACGTTTTCGCCAATTTCAATTCTTGTTCGTTAACTATCCAGTTCATAAAGTAACGAGACTCCTAGGAAAGAACGAACAGCCCACTCCACTTTGTGCAATAGAACTAGACAACAATGACCAAGGTAAGTCAATACTAAATCTCAGTCGCCTATTTTACAGTGTAGTTAAAGTTGAAATCAGACGCCAATCCAAAGAGATTCCTCAGTGCACAAGGTGCCAAAATTTTGGTCATACTAAGAACTATTGTCAACTCGAACCACGCTGTGTCCGATGACTAGAGGCTCATCATTTTCTCAATGCCCTAATCCTAAAACAACACCGCCTTAGTGCGTGAACTGTCATCAACAACATCCAGCTAATTACAGAGGTTGTGAACACTATTTACAATTCAAGGAAAAATTCTCACCTGGTGTTCAGTTGAGACAAGAACAACGGACTCATGTTCCAAAATCTTCGCAACCATTACTTCAACGCAAAGTAGATACTCAGCATCAAGTAAATCCTTCAATGTCTCAACCATCTACGTCAAAATTTCAAGCAAATTCTCGATCTAACACGTATGTGAATGCAGTGAAAGGATCCTTTGATCAGAGTCACCGTCGCCCTATAAGTCAATCTGCTCCAGAATCTTCCTCTTCATCTCTCTTAACTGATCTACTCTCTAAGGTTATCCCACACATTATCACTCTCTTGACTCCATTCTTGTCAGAAATTAAAGATTACTTTATCTCTTCTCTGTCATCTTACTTCCAGAATGGCAGCAAATAATAAAATTTCTATTCATCAGCTCACTATAATCAATTGGAATGCTGATGGTATTAGAATGAAACGATCTTCTCTGATTGCCTTTTTGTCAACACACAATATTATGATAGCCTGTATCACAGAAACTCACCTTCTTCCAAACGAAGTCTTCACTGTTCCAGGATATAAAATATACAAAAACGATAGGAATGCTTCAACTCCATCTGGTGGTGTTGCCATTTTAATTAACCGCAATATTACACATCATCAGGTCCTTCTTCTTTGTACATCAGATATAGAAACAGTCGGAATCAAAATTAAGTGTCAAAGTAATCATGATTCTGTTTTATTTTGTGCTTATAAGCCACCAAAATATTTGCTAAATACTGTATACCTTGCTCTTTTATTTCCCTCAGTCGGTTCAACACTTCTTGCGGGCGATCTAAACTGCAAACACACATCATGGGGCTGCAGAGTAACGAACCCAAATGGACATCGTCTTTACGACTGAATTAACAACCTTGGTCTTCATATTCTCGCACCAACTGAACCAACACACTATCCATATAATCCCCTCAACCTTCCTGATATCCTTGACATTGGAATTCAAAAGAATATGCATTTACCAACTTATAATGCATCATTAACAACACTTGATTCAGATCATTGTCCTGTGTTGATTACTTTCCACTTGTCTCCTAATGTAACACCTAAATTGCAACGCCTTATTAATGGTTTTGTTGATTGGGATAAATTTCAGTTGACTCTAGACTCAATGTTAGTCACAGAATATCATCCACTAACAGCAAAAGATATTGACAATGATGTTCAACATTTTACGGACACAATATGTTCATGTGTAAATTATTCTACAGTATGATCCAAGCAGCCATTAACCCGCTACTACTTACCATCTTCCATACTACAATTAATTAAGGAAAAACATAGTATTCGTAGACAATGGCAACGAGAGAGGCAACCATGGAAGCGGAAGAAGCTGAATTATCTCATACGATTACTCAAGACAAATCTTGAACAACATCGTCTGCAGTCGTATCAGACTTACATATCATCTTTATCTGCAGCTGATAATACTCTTTGGTATGCCACAAAGCGTATTCTGCGCGAGCCAACAGCCATCCCGACACTTCGTTTAGACTCTCAAATAGCCACAGACACAGAGTCGAAATGTAATTTGCTTGCATTACATTATCAACATGTATTCACCCCAAATGAGAATAAAAATGAACAGACTACCTCTGAATTTGAAGAAGGACTTATAGAAAATATTAATAAACCGACTGTGCCAGAGAAAATTTCCTACTCCGCAAGAATTGTCTCACTTCATTCAAAGGCTTCCAAATAAAAAATTTCCAGGTCATGATCTTATACCCAACATTGTACTAAAGAAGCTTACCAACAAAGCTCTTACTTATTTGACGATAATTTTCAATGTTGCCCTTTTAATTGGGTACTTTCCTAGAGCCTGGAAGCTTGCTGAAATAATTGTTTTTCATAAGCCTAACAAACCTAAGCAATTGCCATCAAGTTATCGACCCATTAGCTTACTGCCCACGCTATCGAAATTGTTTGAGAAGGTTATTCATCAACAACTGCATCAAGAATTGGGAATTCTTCCACTAGAACAGTACATCCATTCAATGTCAAAATCTTTCTTCAACAAACTTCCTGGCGTTCCTGGAGCTGTGACATATAACATTGGAGCAAGATTTTGTCAGCCATCTAGACTTAAAAGGAAACTCCCTCAAGACATCTTTCTTAGCGATACTGACGACTCTTCATAAATTTAACACAGAAAATCATCAACATATATTTATTCTCATAATTCACAAAAATGATTAATTAATTAATTAGAGGAGCCTTTAGAGCCAACCTCAGCATGATATTCTGCATGTGATATTCCGTAATTTAACAGTGGTCTGTATTGCAAGTTTGCTGGGCGACCAATAAATAAATTTAAAAAAAATTCTTGGGTAAATATTAATTTTCTGTCTGATTTCCTAACATGCATCGAAGTCATGAAGCACTAGAGTAGAAAGCTGCAAGAAATAATATTTCATTTCTAAAAACTGGTTGTATGAGACGAAATGTGCCTCTAAGATAGCGCACCAATGCTAATTCTTAGAGGATTCTACACAGTTCTGCATTGTAGTCAATAAATTGCAGGAGTGTTTACTTGACAAACAGGGAAATGTGCATAACGTAGGATGTGTATTTGTCTAGCAATAGTAATGCATGCATGCAGGTCTACGTCGTTGGAATCTATACTAATAATAAATCTGTAACCGAAATTTTTCTAGTAATTTTCGCTTTTCCAAAAATAATTGGTGTTAACATGTATAATTAATCATCCTGAAACTAAAAAATTGCTTTTTTGAAATTTATGTTTGTACATCGTCTGTCTGGATGTATGTTACCTTTTCACACGATAATGGCTGAACCGATTTATATGAAAATTAAAATATAAATTAAACTCGTTCTAACTTAGATTTTAGGCTATATGGCATTAAAATACTAGAGTCGGGCAGACTCCCTCATATTATCGCCCGTTCTCGGTTGCGTAATCATCGTAGTCTCGCTCGGTGCGCGAGTACCTAACGTAGCCAAATGACTCATTGATAGAGAACACGAGATTCTCTTGGTCCCGAGATTACCGATACTAGGTCATTTCCGACAGTCCCGGAGGTCTAGGCGGGACTGTAGTACTGATAAGCAAGCGATATCGCTCGGGCCGTGCTCCTATAAGAAGCATTGGCTTATACATTTCCCGGTTCTTTAAATATATATCATGTCGTAGTTCCTATAATACTTAATCAATCGCGCTGTAATTTTTTGGATTGATAGCTCAATGTCTAAGGAAAACATAGGAAAAAAATCTAACTGAAAATATTTTTTGGAAAGTGAGAAAAAAAATATTAACTTCGATGGAGATTGATGTGTTCAGAATAGACATTTGCAACTTCACCTTTGTAGGCTGAAAACTTCTTTGTTTTTCACGTTAGATGGGAGGGTCAAAGCGAGAGAAATGTTGAGAAAGTGATGGCCACTCAAAATCTTTACTGGTTCTCGAATAACGGCGAGTTAACCAAAGAGCTGTTTGCGAAAGACTCATGACTCAAACGTTTGTTCCGTAAAATTTGTACGGAACCCTTCAACGCATGAAAACCCGTTATTGTACTGATGGTATTAAATGATATTTTAATATAGGTAGTTGAAAATGAGGCTATATAGTCCAAGATGGTTTACACTTTACAGTAATTAGGCTATCTTTTGTAGCAACTAAATAAAAAAATAGTTTGTAACACAATGATGTGAAACATGAAAATATTAAAAGCTTGTTCACAATAAACCGGGAACGGAAACGGCAACGAGAACTAGAACGGAAATATTGTTAAAATAAATGTATTTAAATGTAAGCATTCACAATTAACTATTCTGAATGCTCACATTTAAATACTGTAGGCTACATTTATTTTAACGTTATTTCCGTTCTCGTTTCTGTTCCCGGTTTATTGTGAACCAGCCTATACTATAGAAAACTACACTTTCTACTAGTGTGCACGTTATAAAATATTGTTACAGAACAATCCTTATTGTATTGCAGCCATGTTGCAATATAAAATGACATAGACCTATATGGTTTACAATAATTACCATATATGTTATAGGAACGAGAATAACAAATTAAGAATTAATAAGATTTCTAATTCGTTGTACCTAATGGTAACTTACAAGACAATAATAAATAATAACCATCATAATAATCCTGATAATCATAATCTTGATCATCCTAATGATTACGATAATGATAATGATGATAACAGTGATACTAATAATAATAATAATAATAATAATAATAATAATAATAATAATAATAATAATAATAACAATAATAATAATTAATAATAATAAGAATAATAATAATCCATCGCTGTAGAGTAACGGTTAGCACACCTGACTGTGAAACGATCGGGTTCCGGTTCGAATCTTGGTTGGGACAAGTTAACACTGGTTCACAATAAACCGGGAACGGAAACGACAACGATAACGGAAATATTCTTAAAATAAATGCATTTAAATGTGAGCATTCACAATTAACTTTCACGTTCCCGTTCCTGTTCCCGGGCTCCGGCAATCTTCTCGTTAATTGTGAATGCTCACATTTAAATACATTTATTTTAACATTATTTCTCGTTGTCGTTTCCGTTCCCGGTTTATTGTGAACCAGCCTTTACCTGGCTGAGTCTTCTCGCCTCAACCCACTGAGAGCAAATGCTGGGTAACTTTCGGCGCTGGACCCTGGACTCATTTCACTGGCATTACCATCATCTCATTCAGATGCTAGATAGCGATAGCAGTTGATAAAGCGTCGTAAAGTAACTAATTTAATAATAATAATAATAATAATAATAATAATAATAATAACCGTTCCCTCTTTTATTCTCTGTTATGATATAGCAAATATAAATGACACTCGGGAGGAAACGCAGAATAAATATGGGGAGAAATGAATGTTATTATTCGGTCGAGAAGCTTTTGTCATCCACCCTGCTCTCAAAAAAACTTGAAAGTTAGAATTTATAAAACAGTTATATTACCGATTGTTCTGTATGGTTGTGAAATTTGGACTCTCACTTTGAGAGAGGAACAGAGCTTAAGGCTGTTCGAGAATAAGATTCTTAGGAAGATATTTGGGGCTAAGAGGGATAGAGAATGGATGAAGTTGCACAACATAGAACTACACGCATTGTACTCCTCACTTGACATTATTAGGAATATTAAATTCAGAGGTATGAGATGGGCAGAACATCTAGCAGGTATGGGCGAATCCAGAAATGCATATAGAGTGTTAGTTGGATAGTCGGAGGGAAAAGGCGTTTGGAGAGGCAGAGACGTAGACGGAAAGATAATATAAAAATGGATATGATGGTAGAGATTGGATTAATCTTGCTCAGGGTAGAGACCGATGGCAGGCTTATGTGAGAGCGGCAATGAACCTCCGAGTTCCTTAAAACGCGTTTGTAAGTAATTATGATCAATTTTTGAAAGGATCTACTCTATTTAGTTATTCTGTCCTTCCTCTTGCAAAAGTGTTTCCATTTCACATTCAGCATTTTATCAGTTGGGAAACAAAAAATCTTTTGTCAGAGTCTTTGGTCCCTTATAATAATATAAATAAGTATTAATTTATTTCGCCCTTACACAGCGCAATAACAACGAAATATCCAGATGTGAACGCGCAATATAATAATACAGACGTGTGATATCCATTACTATAGCGTATACAAAACACTATCGAATGGTGAAATATGGAATGTCAACGAAATGCTGATAGCGAGAAAATATATCATAGCTCCAACCATAACTTGTTATTGTTTTTGATTAGCTTAGGATTAGGTAACGACTGAAAGTGCTGCATTATTTTGCTTCTCCAGAAAGGCAATAAATAGTTCATTAAAATAGTGTGACTTCTGTAAGAATGTCGACAATCATAATGTGCTGTATTATTGCATACCACACTGCTGTGCCTTCTTAAATTACTTTATGAACATTAATATTTCACGAATTGCAGTGATGAGCGGCAATTAAGCCGGCAGTCAGTGTACGCATTTCGTAACGATAAGTCGGCCGTGCGATAACAGGCCGGGACCCGGTATTCCTCGTTCCCGAGAGTGCCAATCTCGAGAATACGATTCTCGGAACTGGCATTATCGGCCAGCTAGTCTCGCCTACGAGAACGAGCGGGAGTAAGAGGCTGTTTGCCCGACTCTATAAAATACTTTATTTAAAAGGGGCGTTATAAGGGGGCCTGGATTAAATAAATCGAAATATCTCCCTTATTAGTGATTTTCATGAAAAATGTTACATAAGAAAAGTTTCTTTAAAAATGATTTCCGATAAGTTTTATTCCATGAAAAATGTTGATAGGACTGATATTTAATGAGATAAATGAGTTTTAAAATAACAATGCTTTTTATAGTCTACACTGAAATGAAACAAATGATTCCATCTATAAGGGGCCTTGCATAACAAAAATGGAAGCTATTAATTTAGCATATTATATGGATATAATATTCTACGATGGGAATATATAAATATATAAATGTTTAAATATATCCAAGCGAAATTGTTAACGTAACTTTATAATTAACACCATAATAACTAGTGCTGTTGATCGATCAAAATATTTAATCGACTATTTCAATGTAATCGATTAATCGATAGATTAATCGTGTTTTGATCGATTTCAAAAATGTTTCAATATACTGTAATACACAATAATTGTTAAATTTAACTTGTGTTCTGTGATAAGCATACGTGTTTAATGTTGTATATCTGTATATATTGTATCGTTATATTACAAAACTTACTTACTTACTTACAAATGGCTTTTAAGGAACCCGGAGGTTCATTGCCGCCCTCACATAAGCCCGCCATCGGTCCCTATCCCGTGCAAGATTAATCCAGTCTCTATCATCATATCCCACCTCCCTCAAATCCATTTTAATATTATCCTCCTATCTACGTCTCGGCCTCCCCAAAGGTCTTTTTCCCTCCGGTCTCCCAACTAACACTCTATATGCATTTCTGGATTCACCCATACGTGCTACATGCCCTGCCCATCTCAAACGTCTGGATTTAATGTTCCTAATTATGTCAAGTGAAGAATACAAAGCGTGTAGTTCTGCGTTGTGTAACTTTCTCCAATCTCCTGTAACTTCATCCCGCTTAGTCCCAAATATTTTCCTAAGCACCTTATTCTCAAACACTCTTAACCTATGTTCCTCTCTCAGAGTGAGAGTCCAAGTTTCACAACCATACAGAACAACCGGTAATATAACTGTTTTATAAATTCTAACTTTCAGATTTTTTGACAGCAGACTGGATGATAAAAGCTTCACAACCGAATAATAACAGGCATTTCCCATATTCATTCTGCGTTTAATTTCCTCCCGAGTGTCATTTATATTTGTTACTGTTGCTCCAAGATATTTGAATTTTTCCACCCCTTCGAAGGATAAATCTCCAATTTTTATATTTCCATTTCGTACTATATTCTTACCACGAGACATAATCATATACTTTGTATTTTCGGGATTTACTTCCAAACCGATCGCTTTACTTGCTTCAAGTAAAATTCCTGTGTTTTGCCTAATCGTTTGTGGATTTTCTCCTAACATATTCACGTCATCCGCATAGACAAGAAGCTGATGTAACCGTTCAATTCCAAACCCTGCCTGTTATCCTGAACTTCCCTAATGGCATATTCTAAAGCGAAGTTAAAAAGTAAAGGTGATAGGAGCATCTCCCTGCTTTAGCCCGCAGTGAATTGGAAAAGCATCAGATAGAAACTGACCTATACGTACTCTGCTGTATGTTTCACTGAGACACATTTTAATTAATCGAACTAGTTTCTTGGGAATACCAAATTCAATAAGAATATCATATAATACTTCCCTGTTAACCGAGTCATATGCCTTTTTGAAATCTATAAATAACTGATGTACTATACCCTTATACTCCCATTTTTCTCCATTATCTGTCGAATACAAAAAATCTGAACAATAGTTGATCTATTACGCCTAAAACCGCAGTGATGATCCCCAATAATTTCATCTACGTACGGAGTTAATCTTCCCAAAATAATATTGGACAACATTTTGTACGACGTCAACAAAAGTGATATTCCTCGAAAGTTACCACAGTTGGTTTTGTCCCCCTTCTTAAAAATAGGTACAACTATGGACTCCTTCCATTGTTCTGGTACATTTTCCTTTTCGCAATTTATACCGGGCCTATACCAAATTCATGGAGTCAATTTTTGAGAGATCTAACTGTTGGTAAACATAATTTTCTTCTTATAAATTTTTTGTCTTGAAGTGAACATTAATGGAATGTTGCGGCAAAACTTTATCGTTTCCCCATGTCCTTCTTTTTAAGCACACTTGTGACTAATGAATTCATCATCTTTAACAATTTTAATTAAATCGGCATTTAGACTTGCTCTGTTTAGAGCTGTCATTTCCGCTTGAGCCAGTTTTTATCTTTTAGGATTTCTTACATGGTAAAAAAATATTCTTAATTTAGTGAAATAATAATGCCTTTAAAATATAGGACTAGGCAAGTTATTTGTCCGAATAACTACCTGAATCACTTATTATGAAAAAACATGAGTCCACTTTCTTCACAAAATCAACAATTGAGGCACTCAGAAGCAAAGTGATACAAGTGACTTTTTTTAAAAATTGAGATAAGTGTATATTCTAAATCTTTAACGTCACTTCTGTTCAGAGAAAATGTAATATAAGCGCAGTTCCAGTCAGTGCTGCTCCATGTTGGCCTTACTCTTGTATTACAATGCATACAGAGTTTTGACTGAGAGGCAAACTAATAGAAGTGCGTTGTTTACATAGTGTTGTTGCGTTTATTTTCTTTATGACTAATTCATTTGCCACATTGAAGAGAGATAACATATTACATATTCGAAACATCTCCGTGGAAGGCCTGCACACATTGAGCTGGACCAACTATACAATAAGGATAACTTTTGCTAAGTGGAGCAATTTGCAATAGCTAAAGAAATTCATCCCAACCATACACTACTCTTTATTTGATGGCCTGAAGCATGAAGGCTGGGCCTATAATAAGGACTGCAGGACGTGGAAGAGTGCGTTGCAGAGAAAGTTCAAGAAATACTAGCGGTAGGAGTCCTACAGATGCACTTCATGACAGAAACATAGATGTTGCAACAGAGAGAGGTGTGACTTCTTCAGATGAGGCTAGTGACGTAATGAACAGCGACTAAGGCTGAATTTCATTTAAAATTAAACATTTTCTTAACCCTCTTCTTTCGGAGTACTAAAAACGACATCAACTGTTGCCCTAGAAATTGAATGTAATATTCAACCTATCAGACACTATGTATTAAAAAAGGATATAAAAATACATTTTAAATTGCAAGCCTCATCCAGATTTCAAATCTTCTTCAAAATGTCAGATAATACCCTGAATAAGTTCTACAAAATAAAAAAGAAGAAATACTAGTCTATATCACAGACACACTCATTGTTACAATTTCAGTTGTGAAATTCCTCCATGGAAATGGGTAATTCCAGAATATAGTATACAAATTCCAGGACATCATTCCAAAAATAATCCTCCATTCATTCTTAAGTTAGATGCCATGGAACTACTCTGCAGCACATATAAGGATCACCTTCAAATTTATACAGATGGATCTCTAAACCCTGATGATGAGACATCAGGAGCAGGGCATTATATTCCAAAATATCAAGAAAGTTACTTCATACCATGTTCATCCTCCTCCAGTCTTGACATTGAATTGCTAGCTATTGATGCTGCTCTTAAGTGTGTTACTCAAATTTCTAAAAAAATCTATTTGCATACTTACCGACTACAAGGAAGTTATATTTAATATATAGTTAAATATGTACCAAACTTATACGCACATAGTTGTTTCTGAATTGGAATAACTTAATTCTAAGTAAACTAAAAAAACTCCAAAAGGAAATAACATTTCAATGGATACCTAGTCATTGTGGTGTACTTGGAAACGAGAAAGCCAATAACGTTGCGAAATAGGCAACATATTTGCAACCAAGACCTCTTCAAGTGATATCTCTATCCAATGCCTTTGTTTCAGTAAAGTCTCATTTTATAAACTTATGGGTCAACAATATTGGTTCTGAATAATTTCAAGGAAAAAAATTTTTCCCTTGAAATTATTCAAATCTGCTTTACAGGGAGCTTCACCTGAAAGACTAGATTTGCATAATATATACGTTACTGTGTATGTTAACAGAAAACCACAATTCCAAGTCACACAGAGATTGTGTGCACTCGTTGTGGGTCTCTGGCGTTTCGTCAGCTCACGCGAGTTGTGTGGATATAAAGGGAAAAGTTGAGACGGTGCCGGGTGGAGTTCCCGGGTAGCTCAGTGGTAGAGCGCTGGTACGTTCAACCAGAGGTCCCGGGATCGATACCCGGCCCCCGAACAATTTTTCCCTTGAAATTATTCAAATCTGCTTTACAGGGAGCTTCACCTGAAAGACTAGATTTGCATAATACTGGTTCTCTTCTGAAAAAGGAAAAATTTTACAGTCCGTTCAAAAGAAACCTAATGACCTGGAAATGTACAAAAAATTGCACAGACATGTTCAAACATTTTTAACAAGAGCCAGAACAGGTCATATTGTCACACAATTGTACCTACATCGATTTCACCTTTCTGATAATCCTACTTGTCTGTGGTGTAATACTCATGATGAAGATCTGGAACACATTCCTCTATACTGTCCATCCATAAACCACAAAAGAAGTAAATTAAAATCATCAATACCAATTGCAGAAGACACAGCTCTGCAATATATATTGACTACTCTGGCTACTAGCAACAGGCATCTATAATGTACACTGTTCAAAATACCCCTCACTTTTCATGAAAAACAAAACCTGAATAGACTATAGTGGACTTTATGTTGTCAGCAAATAGCCGGATACGTTAAGAAGACTGAGTGATTCTTTCGGTTATACAGACATATTTTGTGTTATAATATGATAATCAGAAAGCTCAAATGCTG